>NC_140638.1:29861153-31101153 GCF_057382275.1 Copadichromis virginalis | reverse complement strand
CCGACTGGGATTTTAAGTTTTGTCAAGCCAGCTGACACAAAGAAAAGTGCAGAAGTGGATCAGTGAACTCACCACACATTAGGACTGTCTGAGAGCTCACAGTATCACCAGTGTTAATATTTCAACAACCTTTCCATTTCTCTTGCAATATTCAGGAAAAGGTGTGATAAACTTGCCTGCTTATGGACCTGGACTCAAATGACCCTAAGAAAGAGAAACAGGAGAGAGCGCAGTGATTTATTCTTTGTAAGTCATTTAGCAAAATCTTGACCTGTTGTTGGACTTTTCCCGGTGCATCTTGCTAGTGGGTCTTTTGGGCCAAGTCATATGCTGTATTTAATACTTAGGAAATTAAATGATCCAGTTATTTCATTATTATACCTGAAAAGTCATTTTACCTGGGGTGCTTGCTTTAAAGGTACCACCATTCTATGCTCGGCCAAGGGTACGTATTTCTATCCTTATGGTCTCATGTGGACTAGTCATGGACCTTTGGTGATAATTCTGTACCTTAATCCAACAGTACAAAATGTGATCTTTCAAAGAGATAGATACTTCTAGATACCGACGACTCGAAACTTCAACTCACATCTGTACATACTGTCACCTGCGAGTCACCAATCAACCTAGTACCGATCTCTTTAGACTGTGAAGAAGAAGCCCACCAGGCACAGGAACAAAGGCCCTTCTTTCTATGAGGCAACAGTTAACTTCTGCACTACCACCTCCATGCTGTTGATACATATGAGTGATACAAAACAAAACTTGTCAGAATGTATTAAATACTTTTCACGTAATCCAAACGAACAATCGAACTTCAAATTTGATTTTAGTTTATCTTAAAATCTAGAACAAAAAGAACAGATGGAAAATATATCGACATTTGGAACATCAAAAACGGCTGAAAGGCTATTTTGGGTTTGAGATACTGAGATAGATTTTACTTAGACTCTATGTGGTTATCACTGATAAACATAGCTGCATGTTTTGCTGTTAAAATTCAATAATCTTCATGTCCAGACTAAAGTAATAGCACACTGTAGAAATTGTAGTAGCTTGTGTTTCCTCTGGATTTGTACATAGGACAAGGCATGACACGGAAAGCAGAGAACTTCAAAATCAGAATATATAATGAAACACAACATCAGCCAGCAAAAGGCTAAAAAAAACATTTGAAAAAAATAAAATAAATAAATAGAAATTACTAGAAAGTCTTATTATTGCTGGGTTTAAGACCCATTGTTTTTGAGTTTTATTTAACTTCTGCATTTCCTAGTTTCTCTGTATTGAGTCTAAGGTTTTGTTTTACATCTAGTTCTGTTTTTGTCATAGTCCCCGTGTCTGCCAGGCCGACCCCACAAGGCCACATGTGTTTCTGTTTACTTTCTCCTCTTGCCTCCCCGCCGGGGCGAAGCTCATTGCGGGCTCCTGCCCTTGGCTCACACACCTGCTCTTCATCAGGCTGCAATTATGTGTTGGACATTTAAGACCGTGTCGCAGACAGCCTCATCACTGGATGATTGTGCGAGAGTGAACCTCTAGCTCTGTGAATCTCTAACTTTGTGAACCTCCTGTGTGTTTTTGCCTCTGAGTAACCGATCTTTCCCTGTGTATAGTTTTCCTGGACCCGTGACCTACCCACCGTGTGAACGTGTGTGAAGAGGAGAGCAAGTGTGAATGAGATTCCCTTCCCGGATTTTTTCCCATGGACCCTTGGAACCCTGCAATTCCCCCACTGTATATATCTGCACTCGGTGATTGTGCAAATAAATGTCATTTCTTGTATTGAACTCTGATCTATGCTTGAGTCCCACCACTGAATGTGACAGTTTTGGGTTTTAGTTTAGTATGCCCTTATCAAGTATCCCTTGAGTCTGTTTGTAGTCTTGCCTCTCTTGTGTTCCCATCTCTGATCTAGTGTCTGTGTTTGTCTTGCATCCCCTCATCAAGTTAGTTGTAGATCCTCATTGTTTAGCCCTTTGTTCTTGTTAGCCTTAGTTTTCTCTGCATCAGTGCTTCTACTTTAGACCACCTTGGCTTTACTTATCTGGGTTCTGTTCTGTTAAGGTTGTTTGCATTCTGTCCTTCATTTTAGTTACATGTTCCCCTTTATTCCCTTGCCTTTTCTAGTTTTTGTGTGTGTTTTATTTTGCTAGTCTTCATCCCATGTGTGCTGTTTGGTTGCTTCTTTTGTCTTTTTGTCTCCCTTGATAGTTGTCAGCTGTGTTTTCCACCGTTTCCCTTCCTTTTTGAGTATTTATTGTCTATGTTAGGCTCTGTTCATTGTCATGTCCTGCCTTCATAGCTGTGTTTGTCATGCTCCATGTTTCCTGTGTTCCCTAGAAGGGATTTTCTCTGGCAGCATTTTCCTGTAGTTTATTTTGAATGTGTTGAACAGCCAGAAGATGCTGTGAACGTGACACACTCAGTTCAGATGACTAAAGTAAAATCAAACTAAACTTATGAGAAATACGTGCATACATTGAGAACTTGGCTTTAAGCGGCCCTGAAAAAACAACAAATCGAAAAATGTTAAAAAAAAGAAAAATTGGGGAGTCAAAAACACGACAGAACAACTGCGTGAAATGACAAGCTAACAGTAAATGGCTGTTAGTAAATATGAATCTACATCATTTATGACTCATGTGATTAAAACAAACATTACCTGCATCTTTTTCTCCGTCCCAACGCAGATGAATCCTTTGCTTCTTTTAAGCGTGTCCTGGTGCGATGGGTTTCTGGGTTTCTGTCAGTTTGTCAGCTGTTCCTTCATGTTCTTGTGTCCCCAAAGCACTTCTGTTGTGCTTTGTATTGTGCTGTTTTATTCAGCTTCCACTGTGTTTTGTGTCCTTTTGCCACATTTTTCTATTAATATATTTAATTTCAATTAAATATTTTAAGAGATGGTGCATTTGATTGCGCTTTCTTAACTTGGAGTGCATTTCACATCTCAGAGCCACCATATTTTCACGGTATGATACAGTAAACTGCAAGTATAAAGGTCAGCTCGGTGCTAAATAACTGCAAGGTATAAAAACAGCTCAGAAGTTTCAGTATATGTCTTTAATATGTTCAGGTCATTTCATACTGTGCATATTATATAGCTATTTTGAGATGTCTTCTTCATCTTCTGTTGTGTATGATGTTAATGCACCTTCTCTAGCAATGGACTGAACCTGTGTTTCAGAGACACAGTCTGTCTGTGGAGGTTGATCAAACATGGTGCAAACTCATTTTCACCTTTTTGTTTAGCACTTTTTCACTTGCTGATTGGTCTATTCTTTGTTTGCTTTCACTCCCTGGCGAGGTTTATGCACTAAAAAAATGACTTCTTTAGGTTTAGTAAAGGAAAAAAAGTGGTTTGGAGAAAATTAGCCTCTTCTCAACAGTAACTGTGCAGACTGAAAAATGTTGCACAAACATACTGTATCACACTGAAATATTAAAATGACAGGATCGATCTACTCGAGAGAATCCGTCAGCAGCTACTTCTCAGTAGATAAGAGCCCCAGTGAGAGGACTTCTGAAGAGAATAAGTGAGCGAGGTGGGAGTGGATTTATGGGCCACACCACTCTTGTAATTAAGCCCCCCACTGACTGATTGTGTTCTCTGAGTTTGCCGCGCAGCATGGTGCTGTGGCTGTCCACGTACTATACAGCCCTACCCTCTGTCCTCTCTTGGCCTATTGTGTTTACATGGCTGGCTTGATATCATTGCACGCTTGTCGCGTAAGAAGCTCCTGGTATGGGGTTTAACAGCTATATTGTGTGATGCGATGCACATTTTTCTTTCACTTTGCATCATGCAGAGATAAAAAAAAAGAAGCACACATCAGCGCTGTTTGAAGTTCAAAGGCTGTCTTGTACAGGTGGACTGTTTGAAAATCTATCTACTTATGGACTCCTGTTGTCTTTATTTGCTCTTGGTTTCTGGCTTAAGCTCATTCAACATCTTTAAGCTTGTTACACTGAACACGTATTCAGGTGGCTCAATATGGGGCCCGGCTCTTGCTGTCTCAGTCTGATGCCACCTTTCCAGTGTCTAAGCTGAGACACATCAACATGTGGCGTCCCCTATTTCAAACTGTCTTCCTCTCCATGGAAACAACCTCCACTCTCTTCATTTTTCACAGTGTGACTTCCTAATTGCTTTGTGGGATCTCTTGTTAGCCGATGGGGGGAGTTGTTCTGCTGTGTAAGCCTGTTTTCTGCCCCCCTGCTGATTTAATACTCCTGCTTTATCCAGAGGTGGTAGATTGAGGCCAAGGCACAATGTGAGGTGTGCTGATGCTTCTGATTTCCCTAGATGTGCTGAGGCACAATGATACTCTAAATCCTTACAGTTTCGGAGATTTCCATTCCCAATCAAAAAAACGGAGTACGGTCTCACCTCTGGCACAAAAGTCATTCCACTGCTTTGCTCTGTTTAAATTCACTGGAAATCACAAGTCTATTGGGGCTCCAAGAATAAAGACAGACACTTCACTCTTTACACTTCTATAACAACACACATTTAGCACTTGAGAAAATATGTGTGTCTAAAAGACTTTATGTCTATATGCAAAAAAGTTTGAAGAACGAGTCCTGTAAATTCCCTTTAGCAGCAACTTGTCACACTTTAGCTGTCTCTTTCATTCCCCACAGATGTTGCCAGCTATGTTTGGAGGAAGTCACTCCTTCTGTTCTGCTGTTATACACTAAAAGCATCCAACTTTACGCTGCATAGTCGCTCTTGAGCCCTATTCGTTTAATATTAATATATTATAGGGATAAGTGGGGACACAATGTAGCATAAAAGGGGAAAAAAAGAAAAGAATTAAGAAATTAAAACTTTAGACCAAAAACCAAAAACCAAACACATTATGTTGCACATCTGCACATTATTTGGCACCAAATTACAAACTTTAAAACTTGTGTCACCTCAAACATTTAGGATATTCTGAACAAGTTCATTTAATTAAAAAATGCATTAAAATTATTAATAATAATGAATAATAATAATAATGTATTAAATTTAAAAAGCTGCATTTGCATGTAGTTCACTGCATATACTACACTATATGGACTATAAGTACTGAGTTACATCTGTTAATTTTTGAATTAAGTTGTTTCCAGTCTCATTTCCACAGGTGTATAAAATCAAGCATCTAGCCATGCAGTCTGCATTTAACAACATTTGTTCTAACAAGCTCACTGAACTTAAATGTGGCACTGTTATAGGACACCACTAACACCCAGTATATCAAGTGATTGCAATATTTCATTTTGAGTATTTGAGTGAATTACTATTCAGACAGCAGAAATACTGTGTAGCTCTCAGTCTAGTTCAGTAAATCCAGCAACAAACATGAGGAAGAACTACTTCCTTGTTCTAATTTCTAAAACGAGTGAGTAAAAAAGTCACGTTCTTTGGTTTTGCCGGTCTTGTATAATTGCTTCACTGAGAAACTGACAAGGAAATGCTTCTGCAGATGTACATAGATTAGCATTTTTCTGTCAATAGTTAATACTGTTTAGACACATACAGTCATGTGACAAAGTTTTCACTCTGTGTAGTCCTTAGTAATCGGATGTCACAGCAAATTTATCCCTAATTCAGACTGTTCAATGCCCAGAGAGACTGCAAAAGAGCCAACAGGTCAGTCTCAGACTTTCTTAGTTACTAGGGCTGGGTATCGTCACTGATTTCTAGAATCGATTCAATTCCGATTCACAAGGTCCCGAATCGATTCGATCCACGATTCGATTTCATTCGATTCGATTCGATTTAAATCTGGGAAATTTTGACAGTCAGAAATATTATAATTCAGATCAGCACATTTACATATTTTTGTATCAATAAAAAGGAAGCTGACACACGCAAGACTTTATCACAGGTGTAAGCGTCACAGCAGATGCCTTTGTGTCAAAGTAGCTGAGGATAAAACACAGAAAAACATGAAGGTGATTTTCCTGGCCTGGGATTTTATAAAAATATTCTGCAGTACATCAAAAACGAAAGAAAACCATTAATCAACATATGAACATTACCTCTGAAGTTACAGAAGTTTTATTAGAGACACAGCTAAGCGTTTTGCATTTTGAATAATTTTAAAAAGTTTAAATTTGTTCAGTATTGAACAGCAGAAATGAGGTTTTCTTTTCGGAAGAATGTAAAAGGGAAAAAAACATCGTCCGACAGCGCTGTAAACAACAGTAGACTTGTGCGTAACAAGCAAGCGAATAATGAAGAAAGGGAAACTGTTCTTGAAGTACAGAGAGAGAGAGAGCTGTGCATCGCGATGGAAGCAAAACAGTAAAAGTCAGAGTGAATTCATGACGATGTTTATGTGACGCGTTTGGATCTTCTTTTGCTGCTGGTTCGGTCAATATTGTTTGGAGAGAGATCAAACTAACAGCTTTAGAATCGGCTCATAAAGCGCGTGAACACAAAGCGCGGACCCGCCGACAGATCAGAATCAGCGAGCTGTCGGCTTTCAGCCCCGACTGTGAGAAAGGCGACATCTAACTGATTCTGATCCGCGGGTCGCGCTGTGTGTTTAAGTCTATGTGCAGAATCCATGTACCTGCTCTCATTTACTGTCTTAACTGTTTGGTGGTTCTTGAAATTTTGTGAGATGTCACCAGAGATTCTGGCATTTCGGGCAAAATAAATTTATATTAAAAAAATCGATTCAGGGTTTTAATGAATCGATTTTACGTTATCCAAGCCAGAATCGATTTTAATCGATGAATCGATTATAAAAACCCACCCCTATTAGTTACCATGTTAAATGTGACATTTAATGACAGTACAGTCAGAAAAAGACTGAAAATGTATGGCTTGTTTGGAAAGGTTGCCAGGAGAAAGCCTTTTACTTGGCAGCACAGCTTAGGTTTGATTTGCAAAATGGCATTTGAAAACCTCACCACAAAAAGGAAGTAAAACTAACAGTGAGGCACAAGGAATGAATAACTTTCAAAATAAAACAGGAAAAGCAATACATGAAAACACCTAACACAGAGAAGATAGCAAAACTAAAAATACCTAAGCAGGGCTCTAGAGTGCGACCAATTTGGTCGCAAATGCGACCAAATTTTTCAGTGGTGCGACTAAAAATAAATATTTGGTCGCACAGGTGCGACCAACTGTTCCGGTAACAAAAAAAAATCTCTGTAACTCTCCGTGTGGTCAACAACAGACACACATTATGCCCCTATCGTGGACTAAACCAATCAGAGATAGTCAGGGGCGGGACCTCTCTGATTGGCCGTGGTCCAGTTGAAAGTGCAGGTGGAAGAGAGAGGTGAGTAGCTTGAATAAAGCGATATCAATTCATTAACGGATTCCACACAAAGACCTAAACACGGAGCGGACCCAACACATCAGAATCAGCTTCGTCTTTCTCGGCTTTCTCACCCGACGGCCTGAACACGGACACGCTGTCGGAGCTTAGCGATTCTTCGGGTCCGCGCTGTGTTTACGTCTTTTTGCACTGATTCTGAGCTGCAGGTTTTGCCTCTCTCCAACCAAAATTCACCGAGCCTGCAGCAAAAGAAGCAGCAAACTGCGCTTCACATTTGATCAATGTCGTCATGAATTCCCTCTGACTTTTGCTGTTTTGCTTCCACCACGATAAAAATCACACTTCCTGCACAGCTCTCTCTCTCTCTGTACTTCAGGAACAGTTTCCCGTCTCAAATCTGTTTTCTGCATTATTCATTCGCTTATTACCCACCAGTCTAGCGTTGTTTACAGCGCTTTTTCTTTTTTCACTTAAATGACCTCGGACAAGAAAGCCTAATTTCTGCTGTTCAATACTGAAGAAATTTAAATTTCTTAAAATTATGCAAAATTGCAGAATATTTTTAAGGTTATCTGCTATAAAAAGCCAGACCAGGAAAATCTCCTTCATGTTTTCCTGTGTTTTATTCTCAGTTACTTTCACACAAAGGCATCTGCTGTGATTTTCACAATTCTGATGAAGTCTCATGTGTATCAGTACTGATAAATGATCAGAATTATAATATTTCTGACTGTCTGAGGCTAAATTGAATCAAATCAGGACTTTGAGAACCGGAATTGAATGGATTATAGAAATCAGTGATGATACTCAGCCCTAGTGAGCAGCCTAGGCCTGAGAGAAGTGGATGTACTGTAGCTGTGGGTAATAAGAAAAGATGAAAAGAACTATTGATAACTTTTTTGTTAAGTTAAGGCCTGATCTGTCTGAAATTCATAGCCAGTGCTCTGACACGGTGCCATCAATATTTGAATGCTGAAAAAGCACATTATATGCTGCAGTAAATGCACTGCCCAAGTGTCCCCTCTCCCCACGGCCTTTCAGCAGCAGACAGCAGCAAACAGGTCGTCAGAGGAGGCCAAGATGATGATTAAGTTTTTAACATTTTCTACAATATTGACAAAGCACTTTAAGCACAAGTTTGTTAGTTAATAATTTAGAAATTAATATTGTCTGTATGGACTTCCCCCCCCAAAGAAAGTGCACATGTAAAACTGCGGTGTTAAGCGATGCGGTTGAAAAATTTGAGTGCGCCTAACTTTTGTGCCGGTACGCCTAAATTTTTAAAGTTAGGCGTACCGGTGCGCCCATGTCAAAAAGTTAGTCTAGAGCCCTGCTAAGGATGAAACCAACCAAATATCTACTAGACAGCAAACTCAACACTAACAATGAGCAGAACTTGAAAGACCTATCACTGAAAACACTGGCTCAGAGACACAGTACGATGTTCTAATTCTATATTTTTACATTTTGTAAAACAGTTTTCCAACAGTAAATTATGTAAAAATTACACAGACAAACGGGGAGCAGTATATTGTGCCATGTGAGTCAGGACAATTGGCCTCTACTGTCACTTCATTGTACTGTAATTTCATCCAGTCAGTTTTTCATTGGCATTTTCAGGAATAGCTAAGAGATTCTGCTCCCAACACCAACATTTTCTTAGACTTGTCGCTGCCTAAAAGCTTTTTTCTCTAAAAAAAAAAAAAATCCATTGAAGCAGAAGGTAAATCCAATACTTGTTTAGCTTGTCCAACTACTCTTTGAAGTGCAGCTAATTAATTCTGTTTATCAGTCAGATATTCACACACTCTCCTGTCATGCTGTGGAAGTGGTCTGAATGATTTTCTTTGGCACTTACCATTTTCTCAGACTGTTGACTTTTTGAGTCTTCCCCGTCTTCTCGTTGACAGGAGCTATCCACCATAGCAGCTAAACATGTTACTCTTTAGACTCTTGTAAACACACTTGAAGAAGCACACCAGTCGAGAAACATTAAGGGTGAAAAGAAGCCTTAAGCACCGGTTCCCAGAAGTGTTGTGCACCTTTATATTTGCAGCCTCTATGCAGAATTAGCAACACTTTGAAACAATAGAGTCAAAACTCCTTTTTCTTGTTGCATTATACAATGGGGCAAAAAAAGTATTTAGTCAGCCACCGATTGTGCAAGTTCCCCCACTTAAAATGATGACAGAGGTCAGTAATTTGCACCAGAGGTACATTTAAACTGTGAGAGACAGAATGTGAAAAAAAAATCCATGAATTCACATGGTAGGATTTGTAAAGAATTTATTCGTAAATTAGGGTGGAAAATAAGTATTTGGTCACCTCAAACAAGGAAAATCTCTGGCTCTCACAGACCTGTAACGTCTTCTGTAAGAAGCTTTTCTGTCCCCCACTCGTTACCTGTATGAATGGCACCTGTTTGAACTCATCATCTGTATAAAAGACACCTGTCCACAGCCTCAAACAGTCAGACTCCAAACTCCGCCATGGCCAAGACCAAAGAGCTTTCGAAGGACACCAGTAAAAGTATTGTAGACCTGCACCAGACTGGGAAGAGTGAATCTACAATAGGCAAGCAGCTTGGTGTGAAAAAATCAACTGTGGGAGCAATCATCAGAAAATGGAAGACATACAAGACCACTGATAATCTCCCTCGATCTGGGGCTCCACGCAAGATCTCATCCCGTGGGGTCAGAATACTGACCAAATACTTATTTTCCACCCTGATTTACGAATAAATTCTTTACAAATCCTACCATGTGGATTCATGAATTTTTTTTTTCACATTCTGTCTCTCACAGTTGAAGTGTACCTCTGGTGCAAATTACTGACCTCTGTCATCATTTTAGGTGGGGGAACTTGCACAATCGGTGGCTGACTAAATACTTTTTTGCCCCACTATATATACTGTATCCATAAAGTTTAATTTAAATGATATTTTTAATCTATGTGCCTAAGATGAAAAGGTAAAAGATTATTATTACTTAATAGGTAAACACAAAATTAACATATGCACATTAACATGTTGCGACATAAGTTCTTGTCTTAAAGTCTCTCTCTTAATTTTAGCATTAGCATAATTGCTACAGTTAGCATTAATGTTAGAAATTATTGCTAATGACAGTCATGCTGGATTTGTCATTTAACACTATTGAAAGGGATAAGAGAAATTCCTGGAAATCAATAATGTTTATAAAAGCAATTTTGGGAGTGTTTTTTTCTTATTAACCGTTTAAGACCTACCATAGAACCAAGTCCGCCAGAGCTCACATTATATTTTTACATGCTGTAGTGCCATTTTTGGGAGCATTTCAAGTTGCTATACATCAATACAACTGTTATAGCCCATATTTTAATAATATGTATGCATTAAGTCCATAGTAACTACATTAATTGCAAAAAAGTGCAATAAACTACAAATAAATTGAAAATCATTTTACTTTTTTTTTTTTTTACATATATTTCTACTTGGAGAAATTTAAGAGGCTTATCCCTCAAAACTTTAAATTGCAAAAAATAGTTTACAACAACAGGAAACTTATTTTGAGTGTCTTCATAGTTTTATTTTTGAGATACAGCAATTTTTATATACTGTAGAAAAAACGAAAAACAATCCCATGATGCAAATTTGCAAAAAAAAAAAACAGCATGTGCATCAAATTAAACTATTTCCAGCAGTGCAATTCGAGTTCTAAGCATCCCAGAAACTATTCAGAAAAGCATGACTTATAAAAATACCAGTATAGGCTTTTAAGGCCTACAAGTAAAAAACTACATTTTTCCATGAAAATGACGTCACTTCCGGTTTTGGGCAGGAAATGGCGGACATGCGATCGTTCGCGCTGACGTCTGTTTCAATGTGGGAAGTGTTAGGAACAGCTGATCGGATCGGCAAAGCCTGTTTCTGGAATATTATGTTTTTGTTCCTGCAAGAGCTTTTTATGCAGCTTTTGCAAAGCTATATGTGGAAGGAAACTGTGACCTAAGAAGGACAAACTGATGGCATAAGATGTAGGTACAACTCCTCTGGTTTCATATGCAAAAAAAATTATTGCGCTAGCTTATGCGTTCCGGTTCTACAGGGATTTAAAAATAGTTACGCAAAGTGGAGCATGCCTGCTCCAACCAGCTTTAAAGGGTTAAGGATAAAAAGAAACAAAAACAACAGAAAATACATGGCATGAAATAATGTGAAAAGCACAGTCTCTGCAAGGGTAAAATGAAAAGTTAGTTAACAGAATAGCCTGACACAGTGCATGATGTTATGTGTTTATTTGTAACATTTTAAAATTGTAAAAAGAACAACACCATCCAGACCAGTTATTGACATACATAATATAATAAAAATTATAATTAAATTACATTATTCAGTGCTTCAGATTCCTTTAGAAATGTCAAATTTAACACGCAAAGCTTGTTTTACAGAAGAAGATGCTTACACAAAACACAGAAGACACATCGAGAGATTTACTGATTATCTAGCAGCAGCTAGCAGAGCCTGAGTGACTGCAAAGGATTTAAGTGACTATGAATGTGGCTGTTGGTACCAGATGGACTAGTCTGAATATTTCAGAAACCCCTGATCTTCTAGATTTTCTAGTAGACTTCACAGAGAATGGTCCAAAAAAGAGAAAATATCAAGTCTTTTAGGGAAAAATGTTTTACTGATGCCAGAGGTCAGAGGATAGATAAGGAGTGCTTTTACCTTGTAGGAAGAGAACAGTGATTCAGTATAATCAAGGTGTGCAGAAGAGCATACGTGAACAGACTGCACTGGTATGGAACGCCAGGACTGCCATAATGAATTAATTAAATACACCATTAAATAATTAATTAAATGTGGCAATAATTAATTAAAATTGGAATTAATTAATTAAATAAATAGTTATGACACATGTAATTAATTAATTATTGACACATTTAATTAATTATTTATGTATTTCACATTTTAATTAATTATTGACACATTTAATTAATTAATTATTGACACATTTAATTAATTATTTATGTATTTCACATTTTAATTAATTATTGACACATTTAATTAATTAATTATTGACACATTTAATTAATTATTTATGTATTTCACATTTTAATTAATTATTGACACATTTAATTAATTAATTATTGACACATTTAATTAATTATTGACACATTTAATTAATTATTTAATGATATATTTATTTATTTCATTTTGGCAGTCCTGGCGCCTGGCTCTCATCATGAAATAATTTTATCTGTCAGCCTCACCCATCAAACTCAGGGGGCGGGGTTAACGCTGCCCATGCAGCTTCTCTAACATTTGATTGGTTGCCGTGCAAAGTAAGTCAAAACAGGTCGATCCTAGATAATCGATTGCTTGTGTAGACTTGGGGCAGCCAGGTATCCCAGAATGCAGATCAAATCACAGGCAGCAATGGTGGTGGTGTAGTTTTAAAATACCCCGTTTTTCTGTCACCAGCTACACTTTTAACAGTGTTTTAGCCGCGAATGTCGCGACGTATGTCTGGTCAGGTTGTCAACATAGAACATGTTTGCAAAAGTGCTCAGATGTTTTCAGAGATTTCACTAGCTCTGCTAACAGTTAGTATGCAGAGTGCACCCAGGGGGTTACGTTAACCGGTTTGTTTACATATTCCACTCTCCGTGTTCCACATGTTGCATTCGCAGATTCTCATTTTCACCGAATGATCGTCTCTTTCCGCCTGGTCTTGTGTCTCTGTGCTTCTGTAACATAAAGAACGAGCTGACATTTTTCTCACGAAACCAGCGATCAGCTCAACAGACCCTCAGTTTACCTGCATGCATCCTCCTCCTCATCTGTCAGCTGTTTAACACCTGCTGCTAATTCAAGAAACACGCCTACGTTACCTGGTGATAGTCACAGTTTAACTGGGCAGCCGGTGCTCGATATAAAGCAATGTAAGCGCATTTTTCTGCACAAGATAAGTAAATATAGTGTTTTCCCCGAGCGCAGAGCTGCTGGAGCTTGTTTCCTTACAGAGCACTTTATAGGCGAACAGCTTCATCAGCGGCTGATGTCCAATCACCGGCACACAGCTTTGAAACCTCAGCTGAGTTTTAGCTCTCAGTGGTTAAACGCTGGACTTCATTCACTCAGGTTCTGTCTGTCGGGTCACGTTTACTTCGCTGTTTTATTTAACTGAGCAAATCGGTTTGGCTGAGGTTAAAATGGTTCACTGGCACATGTGTTAGACTGAACTATCATCTAAATATCATCTGTTTTTTAATAGTTATTCAACTGTATTCTAAGCACCAGCTGTCTGTTAGAATGTGATTTTTTTTCTCTCTGTTGGCAGAGGTATAAAAATGCGCAGGAAAATCTGACGTGCATGGCGAACTTCACCGACGATATTTAGGGAGGAATAAACACACATCAAACATAAATGAACCATTTGCCTGTCTCCATAATTGAGAGCATTTTCTCTTCTTATGTCTACACTCTCTCTCTCTCTTTTTTTTTAAATTTTTATTTTTTTGCTTTTTCGGTCATGTTATGTTTACCTGTCAAAGGCTTGTTACAAACTATGAAACACATCGTGCAGACTTCTGGATGTTAGAAGAAAACTAATACTGCTCATGAATGAGACTAAAGGTGTCCTTTAAAGCTAAACATGTTAATAGGACCTCCCTATTTATATCATAGTTTATGATATAGCACGTGTATTTCAGTAATAGCCTGCTGAGGCCACTATACACCGTACCTACCAGGACTGTACGGTGTTTCTCCAACAACAAACCTTGGATTACCCCAGAAATTAAAGCTGTCCTCAAGCAGAAGAGGAGGGCCTTCAAATCCAAAGACAAAGAGGAGTTGAAAAGGGTGCAGAGAGAGTTGAGGGGACTGATAAGGAATGGGAAGGACAGCTACAGGCAGAAGATGGAGAACCAGCTTCAGCAAAACAACGTTGGTGAAGTCTGGAGAGGCCTCAGAACCATCTCAGGCCACAAACAGCAGAACTCTCTGCCTGGGAGGGATGTGAGATGGGCAAATGAACTGAATCATTTCTTCAACAGATTTGATTCAACCATGAGACAGTCTACAACATCGGCTGCAGACTCACCCACCCCCACTGCTGCTGTTCCACCTCTGACACCTCAGACACTTCACACCTCCTCTATTCACCCTGCTCACTCCCCCCCACCCCCAACAACAGCATCCAATACACACTCAACACAAGGCTCCAGCCTGTCTCTCTCAACCACCCAGGTTAGGAGGGAACTGAGGAGGATTAATGGCAAGAAGGCAGCGGGCCCAGATGGCATCAGCTCGAGGGTCGTCAGGTCCTGCGCGGACCAACTGTGTGGGGTGATGGAGCACCTCTTCAACCTGAGCCTGAGGTTGGGAAGAGTCCCACAGCTCTGGAAAACCTCCTGTGTTGTACCAGTGCCAAAGACTTCACGCCCCAAGGACCTCAACAGCTACAGGCCGGTGGCTCTGACATCCCACCTGATGAAGACCCTGGAGCGGTTGGTCCTGGCTCAGCTTCGGCGCCTAACAAGCTCATCACTGGACCCACTTCAGTTTGCCTACCAGCCTGGCATTGGAGCGGATGATGCCGTCATTCACCTCCTACATCGTTCCCTCGCTCACCTGGAGACCGCTGGAAGCACTGTGAGAATCATGTTCTTTGATTTCTCCAGTGCCTTCAACACTATTCTTCCCTCGGTTCTGAAGGACAAGCTGGAGAACTCTGGAGTGGACCATCACCTCACTACCTGGATTTTGGACTACCTCACCGACCGACCACAGTATGTGAGGACTCAGGGCTGTGTGTCGGACAGGGTCGTCTGCAGTACCGGGGCCCCACAGGGAACGGTTCTGGCTCCGTTCCTCTTCACCATCTACACTGCAGACTTCTCCCACAATTCCACCCAGTGCTTCCTGCAGAAGTTCTCTGATGACTCTGCAATAGTCGGCCTCATCACTGATGGGGACGACAAGGAGTACAGAGGACTGACTCAAGACTTTGTGGACTGGTGCCAGCTGAACTACCTCCAGATCAACGCCAGTAAAACCAAGGAGCTGGTGGTAGACTTCCGCAGGCACAAGCATTCTCCACTGCAACCACTGAACATCCAGGGTATGGACATTGAGGCTGTGGACAGCTACAGGTACCTTGGTGTTCATCTGAACAACAGACTGGACTGGACTCATAACTCAGACGCCCTCTACAGGAAAGGGCAGAGCAGGCTGTACCTGCTGCGGAGACTCAGGTCGTTTGGGGTGGAGGGCCCACTCCTGAAGACCTTCTATGACTCTGTGGTGGCTTCTGCTATCTTTTATGGTGTGGTCTGCTGGGGCGGCAGCATCTCTGCTGGGGACAGGAAGAGACTGAACAGGGTGATCCGAAGGGCCAGCTCTGTTCTAGGATGCCCTCTGGACCCAGTGGAGGTGGTGAGTGACAGGAGAATGGCGGCTAAGCTGTCATCCCTGTTGGACAACGTCTCCCACCCCATGCAGCAGACTGTGACAGCACTGAGCAGCTCCTTCAGTGGGAGACTGCGGCACCCACGGTGTGGGACGGAGAGATTTCGCAGGTCTTTCCTCCCCACTGCTGTCAGACTCCACAACAAAGACTTTAACTGAACAAACACACACATCCACACATGTGCAATAACACTAAGTGCAATAATCTTTTCTGGCATCGTTGTATTTTTACTCAGTTGTATATAGCATTCGTATTCTATTTTTATCTTATTGTATATTTTTATTCTATTTTATTCTACTGTATATAGTATATTATTTTATTCTATTCTGTACAGCTGTGTACTGTATTTATTCTTATTGTATTCTAATTTTTGCGTCATAACTTTTGCACTGTCCACTTCCTGCTGTGACAAAACAAATTTCCCACATGTGGGACTAATAAAGGTTATCTTATCTTATCTTATACGTGCTGGCCTCATATCAAATGTGAAGGCAGACTGAGTCTATGTTTGACGTTTTTTATATCTAATCTTCCTTTTCAAACATTTAAACAGCAGCGAGTCTGCAGCTGAGGGAATACAAACTCAAATTGTCGGAACAGGTTTGCTCGTTTCTTGGATTCATTTGGTGATTTATTAAATGTATAACTGTTATTCTAATCTGCTGCTGAGTCTCTTACACTTTTCTTTATGCTGTATATTTTCACGTCTCTGGAATAGTTGGAAGTTAGATAGTCAGCTGGGAAACTTTGTGTTAACTCATGGAGCTGAGTATATCGTGGATATCGTGGATATGCTGACCTCGCTCCTTGGTGTACAGGGCCGTTTACCCTCATGATTAATATTCACAATAAAAATATTAGCCGAACATCATGAAGTCTGTATGTGTTTCATAGTGTCGAACAACCTTTGTACAGTTAAAGCCAGCAGTTACTACATGACGGAAACACCAACGTTATCTCTTTTATGTGTTTATACACAGGTCACGATGATTACTGAACAAAAACCCAAAGATCAGATGTTAAACAGATTTATTTGCTCTCTCTCCTCCTTAAACATGTTTTTAATGTTAGTTATAATTCAGAATTGGCGACTGAAACACGTAGGACACATAAGAACATCAGGAAATAAAACACCAATAAATATAACCTCAGTAAAAGAAGTCAGCGGGGGTTACTACAGCTGTGTACCGGGGCCTGCGCTTTGTCGGTGGGATTGCTTGCGAGGCGAGCGGGTCTATCCCACGCTTTGCCGTGAGACTGGGCAGACATCTCCGAAATCATCGAAACACTTTTGCAAAGAGGCTGTATCTTGACAAACCGACCAGACACATGAAGATTAAACCACTACATTCTCGGCTAAAAAATATTAAAACGGTATTTGGTGACACACAAACAGGGTTTTTCAAAGTTCAGTTCTGTTAGCTTCCACATGCCGGTTGTTGTGTGCTAGAAACAATGGCCACCAGGCCAAAGCAATGGTTTTGACTCGATCAGCGTTAACCCCGCCCCCTGAGTTTGATGGGTGAGGCTGACAGATAAAATTATTTCATGATGAGAGCCAGGCGCCAGGACTGCCAAAATGAAATAAATAAATATATCATTAAATAATTAATTAAATGTGTCAATAATTAATTAAAATGTGAAATGCATAAATAATTAATTAAATGTGTCAATAATTAATTAATTACATGTGTCATAACTATTTATTTAATTAATTAATTCCAATTTTAATTAATTATTGACACATTTAATTAATTATTTAATGGTGTATTTAATTAATTCATTATGGCAGTCCTGGCATTCCATACACTGGGTGCCACTCCTGTCAATAACTACAAATTGCTGCACCAAAACTGGGCAACAGAAGATTGTAAAAGTGTTGCCTTGAGTGATGAGTCTCAATTTCTGTGGCAACATTCAGATGGTTGTAGTAGTTTAACCGTGTGGGGGATTTTTTCTTGTCTGATGTTTGGCTCCAAAGTACCAACTGAGCATCGTTTTAACACCACAGCAGTATTGCTGCTGACCAAGTCCATCCCTCATCCCACCACAGTTTACCCAAAATCAGATAATGTCAAATTGGGTTTCTTGAACAAGAATGATAATAGGCTGTACAAGTTAAAATGCTAGCACTTTATTACTGTTTTTTTCAAAAACACTTTTTATACTGTGAATTCAGTTTTTCACTGTTTTAATACTTTTCTATATATCAGATATATTTATAGCTATTCTAACAAGTTTCAGCTCTCAGTTCTGTAGGCTGTGTGATTTGGACCTACACAACAAACAGGTGGCAAACAAAGCAAATGCCATCATCCCTGAGCCTGCCCTTCTTCGCATTCTGTATTTAAAGTGCTCCCATCTGCTCCTCTGCCTTTTAGGAGCTGAGAAAAACAGGTCAGATGAGATCTTTACCTCTGCTCCTCTGGGCATTTGAAATGTTTGCCAATGGAAAAGTAAGACTCTGATCGGTTGTCAGTCATGACAACATGTCAACAACACAACGTGTTTGTGATACTTGTAAAGGTGATGATTTGCATTAAGCTTCCTAAGAGAAATGATGTATTGACACCTTGCATCACACGCTGACTATCTGCTGTTTCCTGTGTGAATAATCATGCTTTTCATTCAAGCCGTGAAAATAATTGCTCATCAGGGCAAATGAAGATAAAAACTTGAGTGAACTAAAACTGAAGGCAGATGATGGCAAAGCAGCATTGCTATTGCATCAGGAGTCTCACTGCTTACTCTCCAGTCCTCCAAAGACAATCAGTGCCTTCTCCTCTAACATGAAGCTTCTCTTGAAAATGTAACTACTTTGCTGTAAATCATTCATTTTTTCAGTATATTTAAACAACTAAACATTTGATCATCTTAAAAAGTGGCTGACACTTTATCATAAACAAAACAATATATATAGTATTCTTGGAAAAAGCAAGTATAGGCTTCTTAGAAAGCAGCATTTCTCCCTTTGGCAGAAATGACTACCTGAATCAATCCGATTGTTCAGTCTGACGTCACTAGCCGTGTCTGGGTCTAAACTCCGCTGCAGGTCCATATATCAAACGATCACTATGGGATTACTGAGAGTTGAAAAACTGTCTAAAGTCTTTCATCTGTAATAAAATGATCAGTGTTCTGCTCTACCAGGTGTAACAATTGAGTTTAACATCCAGGCATCCATGAAAACGGAATTTATGACATTTAACGGAGTTAGAAGTTAGCATGGAGTTAGCTCGCTAGCTTCTATCTAAATACAATATAGCATGTCCTGACTGCGGGGTTTTGGAAACAAATTAAAACGTACAGCTCTGTTATCACTTCCAGCATAAATGAAGACAGAAAACTAAACAGCAGTGACGTTTGTAGGGTTACTGAAGTTTGGCTAGCTGGTATATAATGATGTGCTACGTGACCGCTTAGCGACACAGCTATTTTAGCATAATATAAACAAGCTAACTTTTTTTTCCACTCGATAAAAATTAACGTGAGTGTTCTCGGTGGTCAGGAACAAATGTAATCGCATGGCAGGATGCTGTAAAAGGACCAAACTTCAACCAGGAGAACAACTGAGAAAATCCATCCACAATACGAGGTTAGTCATTCATATACTGCTGCATGGGCTGGGCTGTAGTTACATCCTAAGGTTTTAAAAACTGAGCTTAAATAAATGATTAGCGGTAATAAAAGCCGAGGGAGGTCAACAGTGATCACTGACTGTTTTAGGAGCTTTTTGAGATCAAATAGAAGAAAATACATAACATTAAACATGTTAACAACACAAAAGCCATATTAAACGCAGACTACTTTAGGCCTGGAAGTAGGATTCGTCGTGTCATCACTGAACAACCGGATAGCTGTAAGCTGCCCAGTATCTAATGCAGCAAAACAACCCCAAACCATAACATTCCCACCACCTTACCTCGAATTTTATGCAAAATTCTCCCACTGACACGCTGGTTTTTGTCTGCACCAAACACATTCATTGTCAAACATCTGTATCTATAATTCATCTGCTCAAAGCACATTAGTTCTGCTAGCTGGCAATCCTGTGTCACACTGATGAATTTTGCGTATGTCTTTCTGCAGTCTAAGACACTTGGAAGTCATTACCTGCCTATGCTATGATGAAACTTTGATTGTTCTTGGCGACTTCTTTTTTCATCAAATGCTCGGCTGTGAGACTGAATTTGGTCAGTTCTGGTCTAATTGGCAGTTGTAGGAAATCAAAGCCAGTGCAGTGAATGATTTATTAGTCATAGGCATAAAATACCACACTCTTTCACAGCAAAGAAAATACCAGAAGCCGCTGACAGTGGTTTAGCAAAAAACAGGTCTGCCGTTACTTCTAATCCCTTGTCATGGATTTGAGATATGCGAGTGTGCAATGTAACTAATCGGTTATTTTAGTGTTTTCATATTGTGAATGCCAACCCAGACCAAACACGAATGATTTAATTCCAACATGTTTACAGTACATGTAATTTTTCTTACTGTGGTTTGGCTCTTTTGCCCTACCAGTCACATTACCTGCGATCTTATTACAACCACCATCCTGTCATCAGCTTCTACGTACATAAAAGTTTGTGTCTTCTTCTTTGTGCTGCTACCTTTAGGGGTCACCACAGCAGATAATTTGTATCCGTCTCACTCTGTCTCAGCATCCTCCTCTGAACACACACCCTCTGCATGGTCTCCTTCAATACATCCAGTTAGAGTAGCTTGTTAAAGGGGCATCTCTGAAGAAATGTTACGTATAGGATTTGTCGGCTTTGTAGCTGATGGTGCATCTGCTGTGATGTGAACACTCCTGAAAAGATCAACCCTAACCTGATCTTCATTCACTGAATCATTAACAGACGTTTGTAACTTGCTGTAAAAACGTTAGAGAGCAAAATCATTTTCACAAATTTCAATATAAAAAGTTTGGTAAACTGACTTTTGTGTTGTTTCATTTAATTCTGGCATGTTAAACCATTTCTATTGCTGCCTTTGATTGCATTGTGTCTGAAGAGGAAAGCATATTGGTACGCTAATTTAATTAACCCTAACATTCAGATGTTAATATAACACAGTAATACTGTCTCATTTCTATCACCATTTTGACAGACATATGACAGTAACATGCTGTTTTTTTGCATTTGCACTGCTGAGAAAAATCTCTGTGTAGAAATGAAAGCATGAAACACTCTGCAAAAGTGTGTGCGTTTTGTATCAGGATTCTCCCAACGTCTCCGATGTTCCACTAAGTTCAGTTCAGTTTTGTGTCAGTAAAATCCCAGTTTTACTGTGGAGCAGGAATATGTGGGTTTCAGCTCTAAACACTCGGAGTGAGGACTGAGTAAAGGGCAACAAGGCAGAGCTAAGGTTTTGGCACAGACCACTGAGCCATCCAGCCATGCCAATTACACTCTTGCACTGGTAACATTCCCTCTAAGTCCAAATAAGTTGCCACAACAAGGATTGACAAACATATTAGGCAAAAAATAAGAGATGCTTTTTTTGAGCTAAATTTAGCACAATTTACTGTAAATTGCCTGCCACAAATTCAATTGAACTAAATTAGAGTACAATTAATTGCAAACCTTGGGAGATCTATTTGAGGATGACTGCAGTCCATGCAAGTCAAACTCGGGCTGTCTCTCACCAGACAACCTTGTGACCAAAAGTGGTTGAGCGTGCACCACTTTCAAATAACTGGTTACATTTAGTTGCTGCAACTATTTGCAATCAGTCCTAGACAGTGGACCAATGTGGCTGGCCATCAGAGGAACTGCAGTCTTAACATTTCTTTGTTGATTTTTCAGCTAAAATAGCTGCTGTGTGGCAGAAGTAACTAAACTGAAAGATGGGCAAATAACAAGCTGATGAGAAATAGTAAGATGAAGAAAAGAGGCACAGAATGGAGAAATAAAACATTTGGAAATACAAGGAAAGTGAGAACAGGAGGATTACTATAGTGATCAATGATAATAAAAAGAACAATAACACTATGACTGGGGTAATTCTGTTGGTTAATGTCTACTATGCAGCAGATATTTCTGTAGGAAGACTGCAAGCTGTGGGATTTCACCTTACATGGATGAGAGGATGCCAGCAGTGCTCCAAATCCCTTAAAAATAGAAGACTCACTCTCTATATAATGTTTCTTATGCTTTAAAGACCAGGGCTCTAAGTGCTTAACTGCTCTCAAGCACGTTTAGGATGTGAGGCAACAGTCAGTAACAGTGAGCTTAAATGACGCTGTCCTTTGGCTCCATCATGAAGCATCATCCAAATCGTTGTGAGAAGGTAAACAGGAGACAGGGCAGACAGAGTGATGTGCTTCTTAATGTCTAACAGGTGCCATGTTGTCATTATGACACACATAACAGCTGGGAGATGCTGGAAAACAGCCCCATCATCAGGATTACTCTGATGCTTGTGATTTTGTGAGTGTCAGTGTGTGTCTATTAAGAGCCCAACTATATATGTGTGTGTGTGTGGATATGTATGCTTGTGTTTCAATACATTCTCATTCACATACATTCTGTGTGTGTTTGTGTGTGCACCTGGCATGAAAGCAATTTCAACGCTACATTATTTTTTTTATTGCATTTCACTTTTCTCTCTCTCTCTCTCTCTCTCTCTCTCTCACACACACACACACACACACACACACACACACACACACACACACACACACACACACACACACACACACAATACCACAATGATAATGCATGTTATATTAGGAGCCTGGATATGAAAGACAATAAATTTCCTCCCCAGCTTTTTCTGCTTCTTCTCTCTTCCTTCATTTTTCCCTCCATCTCCCACAATGACTGCGCACCCCCAGACGTGCGGGAGTGTGTGAGGTGTGTGTCGAATGTAGATGGAGTGAAGAGGCCGAGTGTTGCCCTGTCACTCTGTGTGGCCTTGTCACACTCTGACGGTGTGGAGTAGCTCCGACATGTCCTCTGGCCTTACCCATCAATTATAGATGGAACCAGGTGCCAGAGAGCAGATACTCTAAACACACACACACACACACACACACACACACACACACACACACACACACACACACACACACACACACACACACACACACACGTAGGGGTGTGTTAGGTGACAATCATGGTGAAAACAAACATGCTTGAATAAACAAAACAAAGCACAAAGGAAACATGTCAGCTTATCTGAGGACATATTTAAGAAGTTTTGGGTGATAACAAATCAAACTGGATGACAGCTCACTAAGCCTCACCCACCGTAAATAATACCTGGCAAGCTTTCATTTCTCATACAGAACAGACAGTTTAAAACAAAGCTCACCAGTTTACTATAAAAACATTCACATTTTTTAAATAATTTCTTGTCTGTTTTCGGCTCAGTTGTACTAAAAAATAAGACAACAGCCTCTTTGTGACTGACAACTCAGTGGCTGCCCAGTCATTGCACTGGAATTTTTTGACATTCATTGACTTACTGGGCAACCAATTGGTCATCCAGAGGGTTGAGCCTACAACAATCTGAGTCTCTGGGTGACTGCTTTCGATCACAAGAGTGCACAGGTCGCCTAACAGGGGGGCAACTGGTCTACAAATGACCACGGTCTGTCGAACTGATTGCCATCACTCTCACACACAATGACAAAGGTTTGCAGATAATTCTGATTTATAAACTCAAACTCAGATTGCTAGCACACTGCAATCAGTCTGAATCACTCTGCACCGAACTCATCTGTGCTGTATCTTGTGGCATTAGGGGAACTGACCCCGTGACGCTGACACTGCTATTAAAAACCAGGGATTACATGAAGTAACCCGATGTTCTATTCCTATATGTCTGTGAAGGTTCTCAGTCATCCAGGTCATTGTAGTCTAAGAATGACCTGGATGTATTCTGTGTATGTAGTCGTCAACAGATTTGTTGCCATGTTGCTGCACCAAAGTACCCTGCAGCAACCAAGTAAAGTTGCCCTGTACCTGTGCATGTGCAATGACAATAAAGTTGAATTCAAAGTCACCTTAAGGATGTCAACTGACTACAAATCGTCCCAGATCTGGTTCCTAACTTCAAAGCAACCATTTCAAAGTCACCAAGATCCCAAGTTCACTGCACATAATTGTGGTTGTGCTACATTCTCCAACCGCTGTTTCCCTGGATTGACTGCTGCATTAGATACGCAAATGCAGTCTGCTGGCTTTTAGCTGGGAACCATTGATTTTGCCGGCCTAAATTAGATTTTATGAATGAGGGTTTAAGGATCCGATTTGAACTGTATTCACATGAGAATGTTGTTAAATGGGGAGTTAGATTATAATGTGCTGAAAGTGTAATAATGTTAAGTCAGATTATTGTTATTTTTCTGCTTGAATTTTATTTAGAAAGAATAAAAAACGCATGCGTGTCAAGCATGTTTATTAAAAAGTAACTGTTTTTTTCTTTTGCTGAAACTTGTGATTTTCAATCTTCACATAAATTCTGTTTTCAAATGGTAAACTGCAAACAGAAAAAGAAAATTCAAATGAAACAAAATAATTTTTATCAGTTAATGGCATACAAAAATCAGATTCAACTCTTATTTTATTTACGTTTATCAGGAACATCTATGAGCTTTCAAACACTGGAGAAATCTTAAAGTATGGATTAGCATGTCTTCTAAACTGGGCATTCTTTTACATGAACTGGAACCAAGTTGCAATGTCTGGGGCTAAACATTGCACTTCCTCTATCCTAGAGCTAAAAATGGATAAGTCTACATAGACTAAAGACAGTGCTAAAATGCGAGTCATGCAAATAACATGCTCATAGCCTGGCACAAAAACGGTTTTTAGTCTCTATAGCAAATTTAACCATTTACAAAACCTATACTAGAATTCAATTAAATTTCAATAAAATTTGCTGCTTTGCTGCTGCTTTATACTGGTAAAGCTCTTACAATAATACGGAAAAAACCCCAAAAATCAGATCATCCCCAATGAGCAAGCACATGGCGACAGTAGGAAGGAAAAACTCCCTTTTAGCAGGAAAAAACCTCTGGCAGAACCAGGCTCAGGGAGGGGCAGCCATCTCCCCCACTCCCTGAACCCTCTCACCTGATCCATCTCTCAGGTGGATGCAGACACAGGCTGTTATTGTCGTCTAGGCTTCACAACTGTTTATTTTAGACACTCAAATGGATCTCTTGAACTTTTTTGTGGTGTTGGCGTCTTCTGGAACATTTTTACTTTCAGTATTCTGGCAAGTTGCGTGGGTAAAGCTAAGGAGGTGTTGAGCAGGTCATCTACTAATTGAAAGATTGGTGATTCAACCCCTGACTGCTCAATTCTGCATGCCAAAGTATCCTTGGGCAAGACACCGAACCCCACGATGCTCTGTGATGTGTTCATCGGAGTGTAAATGTCCATGAATGCTGGGTGAATGAGGCATGTTACATAAAGCATTTTGACTGCTCGTGTAGAAAGAAATCTGCTTACAGCCAAGGCATAATTCTTATGCGTCATTATGCTAGAATTAGACATTTCCTCTTTGGGGGAGGAGTTGGGAAAACAGTTGGTTGCAGAGGTTGAAAACAATGCTTGGCTGTCAGTTTTAAAGCCTTTGTTTCCATCAGAACAGCACAGTCTCTCCTCAAGTAATTTTTGCTCAGTGGCTTTTCTCTTTCACAGTTCGACCTGTCTGAAGAAGAGAATGAAAAGCTGGAGTGATGTATGCAGGGATGCTCGGCAATCGTCAAAGCATCAATCAAATGTTTTAACTCCGTGTGTTCTATTCATAGAGAGTCATTAATCACAGAGGAGGGTGTCGCGCTGCTGCCTCAAAAAGCCTGTAGCAACGATGGAGGCGTGAAACTTTTCTCTCTGAAACTTGAAACCGAGCTGCTTAAGTATGAAGTGTGAATCTGAGCAAAATGTAGGCGTTAACCTTCAACACAACAGAGTTTGCCAAACATGTGGTAGCGCGCTTCTTGGAATAAGTTCATGATGTGCACACTTAAATGTTCTTCGATCTGAACATCAGTAATGTTTGAGTGGAGATGCAAGCGTTTAGATATAGAGTGCAGCTGTGCATGTTTTTCCAGCTGACGGTATATCGATCAGCCTCAGTTACATTATGTTAGCATTCCTCACAGTGTTATTCACACCATTAGACAGACAGAAAATAGCACCACTGTGAATTCGGCATCACTCTGATGCCTGGGGTGCTTAAATGCCTGTCCTGATGGATTTTCTGAAATTAACATTTTTCCAGGTTGCCCAGCAGTTTCCTCAACATTAATTTATAGTATTTACAAAGTGTAGGACTGGGTGACAATATGAAATTCATAAACTAGTCACAACGTTAATGCAAACTCCATAGCTAAGATACCAGCATGTTAAAGCTGCACTGATGCAAACTTATATTGCATTAGACGATTGTTAAGACATGTAGGTTGCCCCCAAAATTCCCTAGTCAGACACATGTTTTCTGAAATAGAAATGAATAAAGAAAAAAGAAAAAAAAACATCAACCAGGCCTTTACTTCATGCGCACTTACTTTATAGTCAGTTGCTCATGCAGTTCATATGCAGGGATGAGGAAAATGACAAGCAGTCTGCAGCTTTCAAAGACTGGAGTTATGGACAGCAAGAGCGTGATGGTAAAATACAAACTGTGCCCAACCCCAGCCGAGCAGCCAGAGCCTTCAGCAGGTAACAATGGCAGTGATGAGCAGTGTGGTTTGTAGCATTTCTACGTCTGTGAAGGTTCTCAGTCATCCAGGTCATCGTAGTCAAAGGAGCTTGCAAAGAAAAGCGTCTGGACTTCTTTAAGTTGCTTGAAGACGTTTCACCTCTCATCCGAGAAGCTTCTTCAGTTCTAAGGTCAAATGGTGGAGAGTCCCAGATATAAACCTAGTGGGAGTATCCCCCCACAGAGGGACAAAAGGACCCCCTGATGATCCTCTAATCGCCTGAGCCAAGGTGTGAAACTGGGTGTGGGTCCCAATCAGCCAGAGTTTCGGGTGTGTTCATTGTGAAACCTGGTCTCACCTTATCATGCGAATTCCTGATACCTGTATATGTTTCTGAAGTAGAATCACTCTGGTGATCTCTTTGAAGTCTGGGCTGGTTTTTCAGGTTTCGTCTTTGTTGCTGGTTTTGCGTTCAATAAACACTAAAAGAAAGATCATATGTGTGTCCTCATTCTGTGTCAGCAATGTCGACTGTGGTCTAAGCTTTATTTCAGTTCATGATTATGAAGTAATGGGAAAGTAATGTAACAAGTAGTGTAAGAAATTACTTGTTCTAATGAATAATTCAGTAACGTCCTGCTTTACTGTTATGAAAAGTGATGAGTAATGTGTAATCGGGTACTTTTTTGTGTAACAGCTCAGCACTGGTGAATAACAGTATTAACTTAAATTAAACATTTCAAATGTGTAACTCATGTGGTATGTAATAACTTCAGTTTTTCAGATGTGCAGCCTACAACTTTCTTAAGCACTGAACAGATCTCTCCAATAACCTTTACTGCAAGATTGGACAGTCTTTATGCACTTCTTGCAACTGATGAGTGAAAGACAAAATTATAAAATAATGAGTGGATCAGGTCGCACAGAGCACCAGGTGGCTGGGCCTTCGCCCATGGAGGAACAGCCCTAAAGAACCTCTTGGGTCAGCCCTTCCTTGGATCGACAACCTGCAAGGCTGCCTGTAAGGGTCAGTGCAGTGTTGAACAGGTGATGATCAAAGGCAGAGGAGTCGGTGGTTTAGTCCCTGAAATGATATTGGCTTGTTATAGACGGACTCACCTTGATGCACAGAAGAGGAGATCTCGAGAGGAGCTGGACTCTATTTCATTTTGGAGTTGCTGTTTTTGAGAGGTGGCAAGCAGGGCCAAGTATACTTGTATTTCCTGCTTCAGTGCCTTTATACTGTGCTTTTCCTTGTTGCAAGAGAGGGTTGCTTTCCAGAGTTACCCACCCTTTTTGGGGTGTCTTAGTTGGATGCTGATGGTAAGTTAGATCAGTGGTCAGGGAGGATGCCCGATTGACTTGGCAGCCCACATGTATAGTTAGGGTGTATCTGGCAGAGGGAAGTTCCACTTCCAGCAGAAGTTCAAGTGGGAAAATGAGGACATAACCCAAAATAGTAAAAGACAACACACAAAGTTATAGACTCAGTTGAATGATAGCAGTATCATCAATAACAGCAGCGGTTTGTTTAAAATGGCATCAACATAACACCACCTAGCAGGCATCAGTGTTTGCATTTTGCACCTATAAGGAATGCAGCTCGCTAGCTTTAACTGATAACTTACAATAGACATGTATAAAAGGCTAACCCTTCAAACACCTTCAAACCTTTATAGCAGAAATCCTTCCATCCATCAACATCTCCACAGTGAAAAAATCTTCACATTACACTCTGTGGTTTTTTGCACATGTAGTATCAAATCTTGTGGTCATCAGCTGACTATGCCGCTCAGTGCACCCAACCCGATGAGAAAATTTGTGTGGCTGACTCCAGCTTGTTGGTCTCGCGAATAACTCGTGCACTTTCCTCTTCACTGTTCTCATTCATAAAGTTCTCTGCAAACGCTAACATCAAGGCTAATAGGTGGATTTCTCCATTTTAGCACAGCTAGCCAAACAACAAAAACAAACAAACCACTTACTGCTTAAGAGACAGAGAGTGAACGTGTATATAATTCGATTTTTTAACTTAAAACTCAATATTGTAACCCGAGGTAGTATAAAAGTCACCTCCTTAGACTGCTTTTTAGTTATCAGTTCTGTCACTCGTTAGCGAATATAAACTAAAGTAAGCAGCAACCAACCCATCCAGTGATGTCACGTTCTGTACTTGTCTCCACAGTGCATTTGTAGTGGTTTACTTCAGAGATGCTTTTCGTCAGGGTGCAAATACACTCAAGAGTAAGTGTTTACACTCAATGAATGTATTATGTAAAAATATTTAATTAAATTCATTAATAAATACCCACAACAACACTCTCTTTAGCTGGTGAGGCGGCTGATGGCAAACTCCACACTGGATGCTTCTATTGCTTGAGGATGATATTTGTTTCTCTCTACACTGAAAGCAAGAAGCTCTTACTCATGACATATTCAGAAAAGCAGAGGGCGTTTAGCTTTTGCAGAGGAGAGCTGACCCCCTGGGAGAACTTCTCCATAGAAAATAATGAAAAGAAGCATGTTTAAAAGGCCCTGTCTGAGCAGTAATAGCTATGTTTCAGTAAGCTCACGTTGAGCAAACCTAAATGCAAATGAGGTGGCTTGAAGCAAATAAATAGGTTGCCTTGACATAAATTCATGCCAGTAAAAATGCACAGTGAAGACGCATCATCGTCCACATTCCAGGAACGGGCTAATTCTGGGGGGGGGGGGTTAGGATGCTATGGTGCACTAAAGTAGCACACATGTAATGCTGTTTGAAGACCAAAATAGATGATACTCACTGAGTCACAATGCTAATCTACTAAGTGAAAATGAAAGTGAAAATGAAGCCCTTTGTGTTTCCAGTGTGGGAGTGACAGCAGAGTGACATGTCTTAGTATGTCGTCAGTGGTATTTCAGGAAAGCCAAGTGACATCAAACACTCACCCCGTCATTCTCACTCACTACATCCTGTTTTTCATAACAAAACTGGGATAAACTCGGCAAAAACAATCGTCTCGAGTATCTGTGATGTTTTCTCTGATATCAAGTCTGTATAGCACTGGTGTTTATCCTCCCTCTCATTATTTCTTCTGGGCTTTACATTGTCTGTGTTATTGCTGCAGTGACTTAGGATTGGACGATAATTGTTGTGGACACAATGAAACGGCCAGCCGAGCACTCAGTGGCTCTAAGCTCTTATAGACTTAAGTGGCTGTGGTGGATCAGTAAAGTGCTTGTGGAAGTGCAGAGGGAACCTAACCCATCTCCTGTTTCTATCTTCTTGCTCGCTCAAATGCTGCACAGTCACTGAAAGCCCTCCTCTCCTTCATTACATATTCCCCTCGACAACCCCTCCCCCTCTTCGTCCTCTAATTTCCTCTTTCCATAAATCTCTCTTTGCCATAGTCTCTCTCCACGCTCCTCTGTTTCCTCACCTCCATTTTGTAACTGAGGCGCGCTCGGTGCTCATCATTTCTGTCGAGCTCCGATTCACTTTCCTGGAACCCGTCTCTCCATCTGTCTTGCCAGTTTTTCAGCAAAGTGAATGCAAACCTCTCCTCCACCTTCTCCACTCTTATCTCCTCATCCTTCCATCAGTCTCCATCACGGCCGACTGCTGCCACTTCAGACCTGTCTGTCCATGCATCTCTTTCTTATTCTTGCCCTCTCACCAGCACAGAGTTCCCTCTGTCTTTCTCAAACCATCTCTCTCCTGGCAAACAGAGGGACGTTGCTATACTGACAGTGGTGTGGGTTCGACAAGTGTTTTGGGGATTTACACCATTAAAATAATTTTCTTGGTACCTATCAATAAAAATACACTGAAGCCAGTACTGCCGAATAAAGTAAGACTAGACAACACACCACATATGATATATAGTAAGCAGATAAACTACCTCTAGCTGACAAATTATATTTTGTGTTGTGTTTTGGCTATATTTGTGCACCTCCCCTGCAGTGATGGTACATTACTGCCGTCTGGCAGATGGAACTTTTTGTGGATATTCACTGTAATATGATACCTACAAGTAACAGAAATCTTACCAAACTTGCAGTAACACATTGTTGGTCACTTGGGGGCACTGTTGGGCACATTACATGTTTCAGTAACCCAATTCAATTTTATTTCTACAGCGCCTCAAGGTGCTTTATATTGTACGGTAGACCCTACAATATTACATACAGAGAAAAACCCAACATATGAGCAAGCACTTTGGCGACAGTGGGAAAGAAAAACTCCCTTTTAACAGGAAGAAACCTCCAGCGAGGCCAGGCTCAGGGAGGGGCGGGGCCATCTGCCACAATCGGCTGAGGAGAGAGAAGGAAAACAGGATAAAAGACTTGCTGTGGAAAAGAGACAGAGATTAATAACAAGTAAGTAATGTAATGTAACGCATTACTGTACTAGATTCAGTTATCACATTACAGTTACAATGACGTTGTTACTTATGTTCAGTTATCTGCATGTCAGGCAAATAGAAAAAAAAATATTTTTTTGGTTTCTTTGGGTGGCACAGTGGTTAGCACTGGAAACTGATAGTGGAGTAGTCTACAGTGGAAATGTGGACATTACAGCACAGACAGTATGCTATCACAAACCTAGCCAAGAACCCAGAGCGATAATAAAGCTGAGTGAGTCCAGCAGCCAGCTCCTGAACTTCAACATGTAACAAAAGTAGTGTTGAGCCATCAGCCTCACTGTCTCGATTTGCTTTGAAGTCTCATTGGGGTGATTTTTAACTTTGTATTGTCACCTTTGTGTTCATACATGAATACTAGTAAGCATGTCCTGACAAGGCCAGAGATTTATATTGTTCTAAAGTTTATATTGTTGACTGGTAATTATGAGACTGTGTGATTCAGGGGTAAGGAGAAAGTAATGTAATGAGCAATGTAACAAATTACTTTCTCCAGCGAGTACAGCTTTTCTTAAAAAGCAATGCTTTTTAAATGCTTTTTAAAGCAATACTGTACATACATATGTCTGCACTTTCAGAAGAAGCTGGAGTACCCTGAGAGACAACATGCAAACTCCACACAAAAAGGCCTCAGTCTGGATTTAAGTTGCTCCTGATAAAGACAGGCTGCCGGCGGAGCTCACGGGCATGTGACTGCAACCCCCCTGGCTTCTGCTCCGCAGCTGCTGAGCGACCCCTCATCTGGGGCTCTCCACAGCTCTTTCCGGGATAGTGGCGCGGCTGCCCCTCTGTTGGTCTTCCTTGGTCTCTTGTGTTCTGGGGGCCTCTGGATGTCTGGAGTTTTGATCTCCTCCATACCTGCTTCATGCCCTGGAGGACGTGTGGCCCCCCCACACCCTCTAGCAGATCATTACACGAAGGAACCTTTTAAATACAAGCGCGCTCATGCTCACAGGTGTACACACGGGTGCTCACACACACAAACTACACCCTTTTTGGCTCCTACCTCAAAGCACACTGTGCGCTGTCGATCTTATGTGCTGCACAATAATGTTTAATATTTAGTATTTACTGTTATATTCACATAGATCATTACGATGATGTTGTTTATTATATTGCTCTGTTTTTCTTTGCTTGTTTTCTCTTTCTTCTTTCTCAACAGATGATCCAGGTGATTGATATATGTATTGTTTGTCTGTTTGTTTTGTTGGTTTTTGCCCTTTATCACCGTCCCTCTTCCCCATTCTTTTTCGTTCCCTCTTTCTTTCTCCCCTTTCTTTTCCCCAGTCTAGTCTGTCCCGTGTTCAGCAAATGAAAATAAAATAAGCAAAAAAAAAAAAAAAGAGGTTTATATAATTATGTTGTCATGGCACACACAAACACTTTTGCTGTTGCAATTTGAGATTCAAAAACTTATTTTAAATCTTAGTTTTAGCAGTTTTAGCACTTTATCGCTGAGCAGTTCAATATTGAAGGAACAAGAATGACCAAAAACTCGCAGCAGCACAGTTAAAACTGTTTGTTTTCTTTTTAAAGGAAGATTTCTTTAACGTATTAAAGCACTACCACTGATCTGAAAAATAGTGCCCTGTTTTCCTCTAACTGTGCTTGCATAAAACCTCAGCACTTTGGCTCCCTTTATTTGCAGGTACTCAGCTGTGAGTGTTACCGCTGCTTAAATTATTGCCCCGACCCCCACATACTCCACTGTCTATAGGTCAAAATCAATATCCTACAAAATCTTTTCCTGCAACTTGGATGGACTTGGTGTAAAATATTTGTTGTGTAGGTTTGGGGGCAAAAGTGCCCAGAAAGTTGACACTGACAGATAATGATGGGAAGTTAAAAACAACAGGGAAAAAAAAATCAAGAAAAGCAAGTTGAAGACATTACCCTTGGAGATGCGAGATAAAAGGCATCCCATATAGGAACAGCAGGACGGAGCAGGGCGCATACGCAGGGAGGAATCAGTGAATCTTTACGGAGCTTCCTGCCTTTGCTGCTGAGAGCCCACGGTATAAATCATGAATCATTTACAGTCTCTTTCCCTCAGGAGGCTGTGTTTAAATATTAATGCTCTCCATTCAGATCACAGCCACCCTGACCTGCATAGCTGGGTCTGCTCCCCAAGGACGGCATGTACTCTCTGCTCACACACACATACAAAGTTCTGAGGATCATCTACAGGCAGAGATAGAAAATACCAAACTGCTAGCTAGCTCTGTCATGCTGTCTCCTTGGTATATGTGTGCACACATGAAGTTGATGTGGTCATATTGCAGTGAGGTTTGCTCTGCCTTTGTGCCTTCTCTCCTTTGTTCATGTTTTTTGCAAGTCATATTAATGCAAAAAACCCTTTTAGATCAGTATTGTAGATAGAACTCAGCAGCTGTCTTTCCTTTTTTCCACCTTATGTGCGTATGGTACCAGACATAAAAGATAGGAAAACTGGCAGTTTTGGTTTCCAGACTAGCTGGGAATGTGGGTGATGAAAACACGCAATATACTTACCCCTAAAGGTTTGGAACAAGTCTGTGTCTGACTGGCACAGATGACAAGTGTGTGTATGGGTGAATGACTGAATGTAGTGTGAAGCGCTTTGGGGTCCTTAGGGACTAGAAAAGCGCTATACAAATGCAGGCCATTTACCAGGCCATTTACAAGACCACGAGGCTACTTCAATCAGTTTTGTCACTGCAATAGTATTTCCTACTCATTAGTTAGATGTAGTCCTGGTGAACCTCTCTTTTGGCAAAAGGAAGATTCTTAATCTCTTCTAAACAGTAATACAATATTAGATCAATAAAGTATCATGTCATCTTCAGATTTTCTAAATTCAGTTCAGTTTTATTTATATAGCACTAACTCACAATAGTTGTCTCAAGGAGTTTTATAATGTAAGGTAGAACCTTACAGTAATACAAAGAAAACCCAAACGATCAGATCAAACTCTATGAACAAGCACCTGGCAACAGTGGAGCTAATGCATATTTACATATCAACAGATGATGAACATATTTAGCATTGAGATATATCAGCAATCTGACAAACATTAATCTCATCTATTCTTTGGTCTCCTCCATCTCCTTATGTGGCTCCATGCACAAATATAAAAAACCTTTCCCTCTAGAGAGTTTAGGTTGCAGTTAAAACTGCTGTAAGCAGGCACAGTTGGTCATTTATTATGAGGATAACGCTAATATTATTTATTGTATAGTATTGTCTTACATCTCCTGGTGCTTTGGCTAGGCTATGTTAAACAATGAAGAACATGGTGTTAGCATACTAAGCAAGTATTAACTGGTGCTTTGTGTGTGGCTAGGCTAAACTAAACAGTGAAGATGGCTTTAACCCTGTCCAAATTCATAAGCTGCATCCTCCTGAGGACCCGGCCTTCGCCTTTTACGTGGGCCAAGTCCTCCGAAAGCCAGGTAGGGCGGAAGTGAGCGGCTGTAAAATTGGACGGTCTAACCTTCAGATTTGCATCACCAGCTGTCCCGGTGGAGTTTAATAAACTCAGCAGTCTGCTTCTTGCTATCTAAAATATAACAGGACACTGGCGTAAATTCTCGATAATCTTACACTTTTGTTTAATCAGTTTTCTGTTTGACGTTTATTCAGTGGTGTGAAAACTATAACTTTAATCTCAGCCAAACCGATTGACTCACTGAAAAAAGCCAAACGATAACATTTTGAAGTTATCTAAGTGACTTATATATCATGTTTAACCTCAGTAGCGAAAGACCGCGGGGGGTTTGAAAACGATGTACTGGGAGTTCACTGTTCTCACAGTGAGCCTTGAACCCCCGCCTAGCTATCGAGCTGGTGGATAACAGACGTCTTCAAAAACGTCAGAGCACTTTTGCAAAAATGTGATGTCTTGATAAACCGAGCAGATATTTGAAGTTTACACAGCTACATTCTCGCCTGAAAATATTTATTTTATTTAGTTTATTTTAATATTTAGTTTATTTTGTGACCCAGAAAGAGTAATAAGAGTAATATTAAAACTAAGTAGCTGCCACCATTGTTGGAAACTGGAATTTGCTGGGCGACGCTATGAATTCTGGGATGTGGTGGGCCACAAAGGATACACCCGACCCATCCTTCAAATCTGGGGAAAAGGAGAACGCATTTGTCGGCCGCATTTGTCAGAATCTACGAATTTGGACAACCTTTGTTGCATTACTGTGACGTAATCGGCCTGTGGTGTCAGGAGGATGCAGCCTATGAATTTGGACACTCCCTTTAGCATACTAAGCTAGTATTAACTGGTTACTTTTTGTGGCTAGGCTAAACTAAACAATGAAGAAGACGGCTTTAGCATACGAAGCTAGTATTAACTGGTGCTTTGAGTGTGGCTAGGCTAAACTAAAGAAATGAATGTGAAGGTGGCTTCAGCATGCTAGAGTTATGTCATGTATGTTGTTGCTTTCATGCACTAAACATAACTACACAGTCAACATCATTTATTCATGTAAATTCATTTGCATTGTCAGTCTTGTTTTTTCTGGAAAAACATGAAACATGAAAATATAATTATACAGTGTAAGTGAAACCATACATGTTCTTAACCAGGACATATACATTTACCTCAAATTTCTTTTATAGAGAACAGTGGCCTATGTAGATATTAACTAAACAGAAGAGAAAGGAGAGAGTGAAGCCTCCAAAAACCCCCAAAAGATAAAAATTAAAAGAAAAGCTCCAAGAGATGGAATATAATTTTCAGTCGCTCTAAATTACCTCTTTTACAACAGATCTAGAAATAAAATTCAACCCATTTTCCAATATTGAAATATTGATTAGGGCAGCTTCAAAGTTAGGAAAAGATTGCCTCTCTGCTGACTTTGCCATTGATTTTAGGAGATGTGACTTAAAGCGTGGCCTTTGGTGTCACTATAGGTGTTTGAATTAAACTGAAGTGAACCTCTAGCTCTCTGATCTTCCTGGTGGGGACAGCCTCCACCCTGAAGAGGACGTTAGAACTGTCAAACACTCTGGCACACCTTAGGTAGGCTAAAATAGGAAATAAAAACCTCAGATAAATAAACTCTCCCAACTCATGCACTTTCTCCTTACCGTGCCTGTTTCTTCATCGTGTCTTTCTTAATAACACTGGGAGCATTGCTCCCACAAGATTTGACAGTGAAACAAACATTCCAGACATCTGCCATAACCCTGCAAACACTTTCTCAATTCAGCTAAGCAAAAAGATGAGAATCCACCCCAAGCTTTCACAGCCAACACCCCAATTAGTGTCACGTCCTCCAGTCTGGAGCATTCCTCGACATGGCTCACGCTCTCCCTCCATTTCTCTCTTTGTTCTGCCCCTTTAATTCCCATCTTTTTAGCCCCAGGCGAACTTGCACATACACAGGTATCTGCTGCGTTTCCTATTTTTTTCCATTCTGTTTTATCTCCTCTGGTCTTTTTTTTTTTAACACTATGTGCTTCACTGATTCTTTCACAGCGCTCTTTTAATACGCCCACTGTTTAGATCAATCTTTCCAAATCAATACTTAATATCAGAAAGAAGCACTGGCCTTTTGCTATATGTACCCTGGCGTATCGTCAAGACACACCGACCATCGTCTCCATTCAACCTATTCACACCAAAAGTAATGAGATATTGAATTGGACTCAGATACACTAAAGAGCGACCAATACGGTACCATCCACAATTGGTGCGTTTCTCCCCCAAACCCTGATAATATTTAGCATCAGAGCCTCATTTTTCTTTATTTGTTTCTTGTTCTCTGAACAACACATTGACCAAAACAACCACTAATTCTTCAGTGAGAAAAACTTTGCAATTGACATGTATTCCGCATAATAAATGAGTCCTCGGCCCATGACCTCTCAGCGTGTACTTCCAGCGACGTGTTTTCGAAGGGCCTACTTTCAAATGATTTTGCGTCTCTCAGGATATTCCCTGTCTTCCCATTAACCATGCATTACAGGCCTAAGTGTAGTGCCTGGGATAAGTGGGCACCAAGCAGAATTTAAGTATGTGTTGCGTGCTGTGTATAATTCATCATGTGAGGAGCCTCAAGCTTTTTAATGGTCTCTCCTCTCATTATCCAGTCTCTGTTTTTCTGCCGACCCTTCTGAGAGTTCCCCCTAATGGAAGGACAAATAGATTCATATGAGATTGTAATTACAGCGTTTTTAAGCAATAAGTACATCTAGTAAAGGTAGCAAAAAGAGTGCAGAGTGCCTGCCAGCAGGAAAAAAAGAACAGTCCAATCAGACAGTGTCAGATTACCCAACAAGCTTGTCTGTCATTCGTCTACACTCTAGTCTCGCTTCCTGTTTCTATCTGTTTCCTGTCTCCGGGTTGACTGATGGGGCCTTTGGAGGAGCTGAGCGCCACGTCAAAGTTGCAAAGCACTAACTCTTCTGTCAGACCAAGATCCGACTACATTAAATGAATAGAGACGGATGAATTTCTTGAGAGGGCTAATTTAATTGAGACTTTCCGTACTAACCGAATTGTTTCATTTGCATATTTTCACAAAAGATGGAGAAAAAGCCTTCAGTTAGTTAATTAAGGAAAAGAAAACAGTGAGAACAAGGATGACACTGCTTTTTGACAGCATTTCCAGAACCTTTTTGAGTCATCTGAACTAAAACGCGGTGTGACTTTTCAGAAGACAGTTCAATCGTCTCTGAAGAATTGAAGAAGAAAAAACTGAGACAACCAGGAAAGTAATACAATTGGGTAATTGACAGCAGAAAGCATGTGGCCAAATATATCTGGCAAAGCTCCCCGTGTTGCTGAAACATGAGCGTCGGATATTCACTTCCCTGCCAAGAAGAGCTCATGCATAAACAACACTGTCATATTTATATAGGCATCCCCGCGGAGTTATTCCACTATTGTGCTGTTATACTAACTACCTCTGCCGAGGGAACATGACAGTATCGCCACAACACATGTTCATAAGTGATTAAATTTCACTCTCCCCTTGTAGGCTGCTCTTATCGGTGAGGTTTCTTTGGTGTTTCTCAGCTGCGGAGAGGGTCACTAGGGGCAGCTGCGGGAAGCAGATAAAAAATTGTATTTTTCATTGCCACTGAGCTGCTGTGCACAGCCATCACCAGACGCACATGCCGGGGAATGTTGTCGAGGCCAACCTCGGGAGTGCTGGGTTGATAAAAACAGATTCCCTCCATTGCACTTGAGCGTTATTATTCTCTCATCGTTTTTTTTTACTTCTTCTTCTTCCCCTCTATCTGAAGCCTATTGTTGGAACACTGGGTGGTTATTGGGTTTTGTCAAGACAGGCGAGAAACGAATGGAGGATGGGGACAAGCTTTATGCCCTCATTCTCTGCTCCAGTGCCGTGGAGCAAAATAAACCCACATATAGCCTCCGCTGGCACCTCGCACCACTCAGATTCTCTCTCTGAAATGATAACAGACGTTTTCTTTGGGTAAAACATTGGAGGTGAAGATTTATTTTTGTGCCGAGGTGCTCTGTAATTGAATAAAAAAGGAAAAAAGGAAATTTTTCCCAGTTTTCCCAGACACACTTTGTCGTCACTAGTTAAAGTCACACCGAAATGATTGCAGAGGGAAAATATTAACCTTGTACACTCTCTCTGAGGTAACGAGCTGTGTGCAGACCTTTGATGAAGTAGGACTCTGAGTTGGATTACTTCACAAGACAACGGAGAAATGAAGAGAAATAACCAAGCTATTTTTTTTTGGCTCCAAATTTCATAGATTTAATTCTCCTGAACTGACACTCAGGCTGTATTCAGACTTCACACCATGTCCTCGCACAGTATATACATTCAGCTATTCCAGAGAGATAATATTTTCTAGAGAGAAAGAGATGATCTAAAATTCATGCACCCAGTGATGGCAGTTGACCTTGTAAACTTTTCCAGCTCGCAGCCAAGTAAAGTTTCACTTCTGCTCCGAGCTCTGCGATCTAATGAGGGTTTGTAGAGAGAGAGAGATGCGCCCGCTATCTGCGGGGCCTTGTTGTGAAATTAAAGGTCATTCTCACTGGATGAGCAACCCCGATACCACCTATCTCTCTTCTCTCCGGCCAACGGGGAAATCAAACACTATTAGACTGGAGAAGCGTCCTTTATCATCACGGTCATTATCATCCGAATCATCACCCAGGCCACGGCGCATCATTTAGCCTCCCCATTTAACTTCTCACCAGCCGTGTGTCAAACATATCCACCAGTGACAATGTGTCCGGCAATATTGGGAGCTGCGGGGAATTATGCAAGAAGGAAAGCAATTAGCGGGCCAGAAAAGGGTGAAGATTCAAAGGCAGGGCGTGTACAGTCATAGAACAAGGAGAAAGGGGAGATATAAGCGAGAGAGCTGAATTACTTGTTATTGCCACTAATGAGGGCTATGCAATGAGGGCTTAAGAGGGAACGAGGTAATGCACCTTCTGCTGTGTAATTGGGGTAAAAGCTCTATCCCTGCTCGTTCCAGTGTGGATCCAGAAATCCTGAAATTGTGAATCGTTTGGTACATTTCCACAGCATATGCAATGCAATACAGTGGGTGTTTAGGTGTAGTGTATTGCTGAAGCACGGATTGCCATAATGTGATGTTTTCCATCAGGAAAGAATACAAGGATTGCAACCTGAAATTGAGCTATTACATAACAGTTACGGATGGCAGAAATGCTCTGTTAGGTTGACACAGGGGAGACATCAGTGACAGGAGACATGACGTTGATTAATGGCTCAGTCCTACTGCTAGCATGATTTTTAACTTAAAGTCACAGGAAAACTGAAGCCAGTTAGAATGAAATAACATCAGAAAATGCTTTTTGAAATTGTGCTTACATTTTAATGGTCCTTGTGTTTGATAAAACTGTGAATGGCCATATAATCAGTAACTTGTACAGCAAAAGAAGGACAACATATTAGAGGAAAATATATGAAGACTGTGAGGAAGAGGACTCTCTTACTACTATTTATATCAGTGTTTCCATACCACTGTGCCGAGGCACATAGGTGAGCCGTGAGACATGGTCAGGTGTGCTGTGGAAGATTATCTGGTGCCACCTGATTACATACATGCCAACCTTCCCAGTTTTTCCGGGAGAATCCCAAATATCAGTGCCCCTCCTGAAAATCTCCCGGAGCCACCATTCTCCCGAATTTCTCCCGATGTTCCACCTGGACAACAAAACTGAAAAACCATATCCCAGAATTCATAGCGCGGCCCAGCCAAACAATGGGGGCAGCTTCTTAGTTTTAATATTACTCTTATTAATCTTTCTGGGTCGCAAAATATGCTTTTAACATCTTTTCAGGCGAGAATGTAGCTGTGTAACTTCAAATATCTGAGCCGTGAGAACAGCAAACCCCCGCGGTCTTTCGCTACTCAGGTTAAACGTAATATATAAGTCACTTTGATAACTTAAAAATGTCATTGTTTGGCTTTTTTCAGTGTTTTAGTTGTTTGTGAATAAATCAGTTTGGCTGAGACTAAAGTTATTAGATTAGATTCGATTAAATAAAACTTTATTAATCCCTCGGGAGGGTTCCACCGGGGTTTTTCACACAGCTGAATAAAAGTCAAACAGAAAACTGATTAAACAGAAGTGTGAGATGGTCGGGAATTTACGCCAGCGTCCAGGTTATATTTTAGATAGCAAGGAGCAGACGGCAGAGTTTCATTCCACCGAGAGAGCTCGTGATGTAATTCTGATGGCTAGACCATCCAATTTCACAGTCGCTCACTTCCAGCCTACCCAGCTTTCGGAGGACCCGGCCCACTTACAGTGGGGCAAAAAAGTATTTAGTCAGCCACCGATTGTGCAAGTTCCCCCACTTAAAATGATGACAGAGGTCAGTAATTTGCACCAGAGGTACACTTCAACTGTGAGAGACAGAATGTGAAAAAAAAATCCATGAATTCACATGGTAGGATTTGTAAAGAATTTATTCGTAAATTAGGGTGGAAAATAAGTATTTGGTCACCTCAAACAAGGAAAATCTCTGGCTCTCACAGACCTGTAACGTCTTCTGTAAGAAGCTTTTCTGTCCCCCACTCGTTACCTGTATGAATGGCACCTGTTTGAACTCATCATCTGTATAAAAGACACCTGTCCACAGCCTCAAACAGTCAGACTCCAAACTCCGCCATGGCCAAGACCAAAGAGCTTTCGAAGGACACCAGGAAAAGTATTGTAGACCTGCACCAGACTGGTAAGAGTGAATCTACAATAGGCAAGCAGCTTGGTGTGAAAAAATCAACTGTGGGAGCAATCATCAGAAAATGGAAGACATACAAGACCACTGATAATCTCCCTCGATCTGGCACTCCACGCAAGATCTCATCCCGTGGGGTCAAAATGATCATGAGAACGGTGAGCAAAGATCCCAGAACCACACGGGGGGACCTGGTGAATGACCTGCAGAGAGCTGGGACCAAAGTAACAAAGGTCACCATCAGTAACACACTACAACGGCAGGGAATCAAATCCCGCAGTGCCAGACGTGTTCCGCTGCTGAAGCCAGTGCATGTCCCGGCCCGTCTGAAGTTTGCCAGAGAGCACATGGATGATACAGCAGAGGATTGGGAGAATGTCATGTGGTCAGATCAAAGGTCACCATCAGTAACACACTACAACGGCAGGGAATCAAATCCCGCAGTGCCAGACGTAAATGGCCTGCATTTATGGTAAATGGCCTGCATTTGTATAGCGCTTTACTCAGTCCCTAAGGACCCCAAAGCGCTTTACACTACATTCAGTCATCCACCCATTCACACACACATTCACACACTGGCAATGGCAAGCTACGTTGTAGCCACAGCCACCCTGGGGCGCACTGACGTGTTCCGCTGCTGAAGCCAGTGCATGTCCAGGCCCGTCTGAAGTTTGCCAGAGAGCACATGGATGATACAGCAGAGGATTGGGAGAATGTCAGATGAAACCAAAGTAGAACTTTTTGGTATAAACTCAACTCGTCGTGTTTGGAGGAAGAAGAATACTGAGTTGCATCCCAAGAACACCATACCTACAGTGAAGCATGGGGGTGGAAACATCATGCTATGGGGCTGTTTTTCTGCCAAGGGGACAGGACGACTGATCCGTGTTAAGGACAGAATGAATGGGGCCATGTATCGTGAGATTTTGAGCCAAAACCTCCTTCCATCAGTGAGAACTTTGAAGATGAAACGAGGCTGGGTCTTCCAACATGACAATGATCCAAAACACACCGCCCGGGCAACAAAGGAGTGGCTCCGTAAGAAGCATTTGAAAGTCCTGGAGTGGCCTAGCCAGTCTCCAGACCTCAACCCCATAGAAAATCTGTGGCGGGAGTTGAAAGTCCGTGTTGCTCGGCGACAGCCCCAAAACATCACTGCTCTCGAGAAGATCTGCATGGAGGAATGGGCCAAAATACCAGCTACTGTGTATGCAAACCTGGTAAAGACCTATAGTAAACGTTTGACCTCTGTTATTGCCAACAAAGGTTATGTTACAAAGTATTGAGTTGTATTTTTGTTATTGACCAAATACTTATTTACCACCCTGATTTACGAATAAATTCTTTACAAATCCTACCATGTGGATTCATGGATTTTTTTTTTTTTCACATTCTGTCTCTCACAGTTGAAGTGTACCTCTGGTGCAAATTACTGACCTCTGTCATCATTTTAGGTGGGGGAACTTGCACAATCGGTGGCTGACTAAATACTTTTTTGCCCCACTGTAGACCATGGTCGTGTCCAAATTCATGGGCTGCATCCTCCTGAGGCCGCATTTGTAGACCGATTACGTCACAGCGACGCGCCGAAGGCTGTCCAAATTCGTAGACTGCTCCGAATGTAGCCGACAAATGCGTCCTCCTTTTCCCCGAATTTGAAGGATGGGTCGGGTGTGTCCTTCGTGGCCTACCATATCCCAGAATTAATAGCGCGGCCCAGCCAAACTCCAGTTTCCAACAATGGCGGCCGCTACTAAGTTTTAAAATTACTCATACTAATCTTTCTGGGTCACAAAATAAACTTTTAACATATTTCCAGGCGAGAAAGTAGTTGTGTAAACATCAAATATCTTCTCGGTTTATCAAGATATTGCATATTTGCAAAAGTGCTTCGACGTTTTCGGAGGCGTCTGTTACCCACCAGCTCGATAGCTAGCCGGGAGCGCGAGGGTTACTGATGCGGCCGAGAACGGCACAACTCCGGCACATCATTTTCAGATCACCGTGGACTTTCGCTACTCAGGTTAAACGTAATATATAAGTCAGTTAGACAACCTAAAAATGTTATCGTTGGGCTTTTTTCAGTGTTTTGTTTGTTCGTGAGTAAATCAGTTTGGCTGAGATTAAAGTTATTAGATTAGATTAGATAAAATAAAACTTTATTAATCCCCCGGGTGGGTTCCTCCTTGGTTTTTACACAGCTGACTAAACGTCAAACAGAAAACTGATTAAACAGAAGTATGAGACAGTCGAGAATTTACGCCAGTGTCCCGTTATATTTTAGATAGCAAGGAGCAGACGGCTGAGTTTATTAAACTGCACCGAGACAGCGGTGACGCTAATCAGAAGGCTAGACCATCCAATTTCATGGCTGTTTACTTCCGGCCTACCCGACCTTCTGACGACCCGGCCCACGTAGACCGCGAAGCCGGGTCCACAGGAGGATGCAGCCCATGAATTTGGACACGACCCATGTCACTACCCGATCCGTACTGGAAACCCGATCAGTACGCCGCATGCGAAATGGTTCATTATTGCAAACATTTTAAGATATACAGTGGGGCAAAAAAGTATTTAGTCAGCCACCGATTGTGCAAGTTCCCCCACCTAAAATGATGACAGAGGTCAGTAATTTGCACCAGAGGTACACTTCAACTGTGAGAGACAGAATGTGAAAAAAAAATCCATGAATCCACATGGTAGGATTTGTAAAGAATTTATTCGTAAATCAGTGTGGAAAATAAGTATTTGGTCAATAACAAAAATACAACTCAATACTTTGTAACATAACCTTTGTTGGCAATAACAGAGGTCAAACGTTTACTATAGGTCTTTACCAGGTTTGCACACACAGTAGCTGGTATTTTGGCCCATTCCTCCATGCAGATCTTCTCGAGAGCAGTGATGTTTTGTGGCTGTCACCGAGCAACACGGACTTTCAACTCCCGCCACAGATTTTCTATGGGGTTGAGGTCTGGAGACTGGCTAGGCCACTCCAGGACTTTCAAATGCTTCTTACGGAGCCACTCCTTTGTTGCCCGGGCGGTGTGTTTTGGATCATTGTCATGTTGGAAGACCCAGCCTCGTTTCATCTTCAAAGTTCTCACTGATGGAAGGAGGTTTTGGCTCAAAATCTCACGATACATGGCCCCATTCATTCTGTCCTTAACACGGATCAGTCGTCCTGTCCCCTTGGCAGAAAAACAGCCCCATAGCATGATGTTTCCACCCCCATGCTTCACAGTAGGTATGGTGTTCTTGGGATGCAACTCAGTATTCTTCTTCCTCCAAACACGACGAGTTGAGTTTATACCAAAAAGTTCTACTTTGGTTTCATCTGACCACATGACATTCTCCCAATCCTCTGCTGTATCATCCATGTGCTCTCTGGCAAACTTCAGACGGGCCGGGACATGCACTGGCTTCACCAGCGGAATACGTCTGGCACTGCGGGATTTGATTCCCTGCCGTTGTAGTGTGTTACTGATGGTGACCTTTGTTACTTTGGTCCCAGCTCTCTGCAGGTCATTCACCAGGTCCCCCCGTGTGGTTCTGGGATCTTTGCTCACCGTTCTCATGATCATTTTGACCCCACGGGATGAGATCTTGTGTGGAGTGCCAGATTGAGGGAGATTATCAGTGGTCTTGTATGTCTTCCATTTTCTGATGATTGCTCCCACAGTTGATTTTTTCACACCAAGCTGCTTGCCTATTGTAGATTCACTCTTACCAGTCTGGTGCAGGTCTACAATACTTTTCCTGGTGTCCTTTGAAAGCTCTTTGGTCTTGGCCATGGCGGAGTTTGGAGTCTGACTGTTTGAGGCTGTGGACAGGTGTCTTTTATACAGATGATGAGTTCAAACAGGTGCCATTCATACAGGTAACGAGTGGGGGACAGAAAAGCTTCTTACAGAAGACGTTACAGGTCTGTGAGAGCCAGAGATTTTCCTTGTTTGAGGTGACCAAATACTTATTTTCCACCCTAATTTACAAATAAATTCTTTACAAATCCTACCATGTGAATTCATGGATTTTTTTTTAACATTCTGTCTCTCACAGTTGAAGTGTACCTCTGGTGCAAATTACTGACCTCTGTCATCAGTGGTGGAACTTGCACAATCGTGGCTGACTAAATACTTTTTTGCCACACTGTACTTGTTATTCTTAACATCTTAACAGATACTCTGACGCATAACTATTGTAAAACGCTACGACCGGAAGTAGAAACCTTTCGCGCATGCGGTGTACCGATCGGGTTTCCGGTACTGATCGGGTAGTGACAGACCATGAAGGCCGGGTCCTCAGGAGGATGCAGCCTCTGAATTTGGACACCCCCACTGTTTCCGGCCGGCCAATAATAACGGTGACATTTAACTTATTTTATCCGATAAATAAAGACTGTAAAATTCAAGTTTTTTTTATATATATATGCATATGTATACCCCCCCCCCAAACAGCCTCTTTGAATGTCTCCCTAATTCTGAGGTCTTAAGGTTGGCAAGTATGCCTAATTAGTACTCTAAGCGACCGGCGTGAGTAATGGGCAGAACAATCACATTTTCTTCCACTAGAGGGCAGTACAACTACCCACTCTATTAAATGGGTTGCCAACTGCCAGTAAAACAGAAGACAAAGAAGAAATGACATAATAATCATGCTGTGAGACAACGCAGTGCGTAACAGCAACAGATGAATATTTGAAAAGGAACAGTAGTCAATGTGACCTGGATCCTGGCGAAACTTCCGACCCAGATGAAAGCCTTAGCATGCGTAGTGGTCAGAAGAAAGCAAAAAAGGTATACTGGGGACAAACCGAACCAATTCCGCTATGCCTGATGCACAGGGGGAAATGATCAATATGCTTTTTGTGACTATTTTATTTGGTGGTGTGCCGTGTGATTTTTCTAATGTGAAATATGTGCTTTGGCTCCAAAAGGTTTGGAAACACTGATTTATATTATAATTTGTATAGCACTTTAGGAGCACACCTTTCACTTTATTAAAAGCACCTTATATAGCACTTTATTTAGCATCGCACTTTAAGCATAGATTTGCATATGAAGAACATTTGCACACAAGAAGTTTAATTATTTATTGAATATTTATTGTGTATTTTAAAATCAGTTGGTAGCCTTTGTTCCAGGTCCTGCACAGCTGCTCCTCACTGATAAGTGTGGTGGTTGTCTGTGAAGAGAAAAGGTTGTGATTGAGAGCATATAAGGTTTACCAGTAAGGAGAACCAATGCAAATGTGTGTGTGTGCAAAGAGGTGATTGAGATGTGATTACTCACCTTTCTTTCCTGTGTCCTCTCCAGGGTTCTGGGAGAGGCCATGGTTTAAGGGAGAGTGGGGAATCTTTGGTGCTTGGGTTTTTGGTGTTTTTATAATAGTGGTGTGGTGTAAGGATAAAGTGTGAAATATTTAATAATATGAAAATGTAAAATGATGTTAGTAAAAGAATGACAATGTATATATTTATTTATTGACATTATGTATTGTATAGGTTGGGATTTGAGAACTCACCTGTTAGTAGAATAATGGTTTAGCATGTGACAGCCGAGATTGTTGTGTTGTGAGGAAGCGTGAAATGTGAGTCATTGTCATAGCTGGAGAGCTATATGGTGAGTAAATGCCTCTTGTTCCACTACACTTGTCTTGGTCTGCTTGTGAATCCAGCCGCAAAAGGCCGCCCTGTTACAAAGACAATGACGAGTGCTGGACGTTACTGTCTTTTTGTACGAATCAACAAATTTAAATCAAACTACTTCGTCAGTCCAGTCCTTGTACCTGAGCATTTTCAGGGGAATTTTTGCTTTGTCTGTTAAACCAGTTGAATCATTTCTATATAAAAAAGCCACCTAACCTAAAGGCAGTGTTGGGGAGTAACAGAATACATGTACCGCCGTTACGTATTTAAAATACAAAATATGAGTAACTGTATTCTGTTACAGTTACCATTTAAAAGGGTGGTATTCAGAATACAGTTACTTTGTTACTTTCCTGTTTCATATGTTAGGCTATGCCCTCTCTATTTTTGGTAATTCCACGCCGGTGAAAACCCAAACAAAACACGCATTAAGAGGCTCTAATGTCTGTGTCTCAATCCCGTGGCCCATGTCAACTCTACTTGCGGCCCGCAAAATGACGTGAAGAAATATTTTTTAAAATTATTCACAAAAACGATTTAATATGAAGGCAATAGGCAGAGTGTTACAGGCATAGCCCTAAAGAATGTAGCCTCATGGGCAGTGTAGTCCGTGCTGCAGGGAGAATGGACTGCCATACCCGTTACGTGTCTGTGAGCGAGAAGGGACAAAAAGGAGAGTGGAAAAGTACGAGTTGTCACTGAGCAGAAACGGGAGCTGGAAGCATGTAACTATAATAACAACCGCTGCAGCCAAGCTATTAAGACTCGACTGTACGCTGTGTTCGTGTTTTCCTCCGAAACAATAAGTTCCGTTGGAGCAGCCTTTCAATGCCTCTCTCTGTCTCTCGCTAGCAAAGTTGACCCAGACAACAAAGTAAAGCTAGTTTTCGGCTACGAGCCCGACACAGAACCCGACGTATTAGCCAGAGGTCCCTTTACTACGGTTCGGAGCCGCGGACCTGTTTTATATATGCGTGGAATAGTTTTCTATACGAGATCACTGCAAAAAGTGCAGCCTTACCTAATGTCCACCCTACTGTTACTCATTTTATATTAAGATTTAAACATCTAGCCTGCATTGGTATGGTGGGTAACCTTCAGTAATAGTTGTACATCACACAGCAATAGTACATTCATGTAGTTGTAAAAAGCATGATAATATATTAATCCAAAGTATTCAGAATACGTTACAAAATACATTTGGGGCATGTATTCTGTAGTGTCTATAGTGGAATTCATTTTAAAACTAACCTTCCCCACACTGCCTAAAGGTATGAGACAATGTTATGTCGACAAACAATACACACAAAAGACAACTTAGACTAAAATTGTTTTTTTTTTTTTGCTATCTTAGACCTTTACTAGCAGACTGCCACGAAAACAGACAATTTGTTTTTAGTTGAAATGGGCAAAGAAAATACCAAAGGTAACAGTTTGTCAGTCATAAAATAATGTTTTTGTGCCAGCAAGGAAAAGTTAGTAAATCCATACCTGAATAGTTGAATATAGAATTATTACAAAAATGCACTACCACAGTGTCCACGACTATTTGTCACGGACTGGTCACCAGACTTCAATATTTTTGAAGCAGTGTGGGATTATCTCGACAGAGAACAGAACAAACTACCAAATACCCTTGGTTGTATACAAGGGTAGTAGTGTCGGCTGGCACTGAAATAAGCTGTTAGTTGAACTTGATATGTGGCCTGCCTGAACTAAAGCTATGCTATCTTGCTTGATTTAACGGATGAGCTAAAGTTTACAATACATTTCCATGACATCGCAGGGAATTTGTTTTGGGGAGAAGGTTTATCTGAATCCTATTTTATAAATTTTTGACATGCAAAATTTGCAAGATCACTAGAAAGTATGCAGTATATGCCTGATAAATATATCCCAACTAAGCAAACCTATTTATTATACTAAATTTTTTTAGAAGAGCTAAAGCCCAAAATGCATGTAAGACATTTGATTTAAAAAGCAAAATCTTCCTGTTCATGAAACTAAGCATAATTTGCATGCTTCTAAAATCCAGCTTTCACCCTAAACCTGCTCCTAAGTGGTTTGCCAGGGATCTGTTGGATGTTAAATGGATAAAAGTGTATGAATTCTTGTGTGAGGAATTGTAGCAAGCACATTTGAATGATGAACAGAAACGTAATAAGTGATATAACTAGTTATTTTGGATATTAGCTCATTTGTAAAGATTTTTTTTAAACTGATTATCACTTTCCTAACAAAGCAACATTTATGAGTTCAAGAGAGCTGCTGCTAGCAGCTAATAGTACTTCATCCTGTCCGAGCACACATCGTTTATCAGTTGGCACATTCTCAGGAAAGTGCAGTCTAAATCCATGCTATAATAGTTTAATAATATCCAGAGTTCATTTATAGTACATAATCAGGCAAACCAAAAAAGGCTGTCCCAATGGGTACAACAATCATTAAAAGTTTGGCGCCTTCCCAGGATCCAACCAGGATGACAGAGAATATGACAGTTAGCTTTTATTTTTCCTGTAAAGTCAAAAGCCTGGGAGAGGAGAGTGGAACAGCAAGGAGCTTTCCTGCAGTTCAAGCATAGCTCTGATCGAGATATTTAAAAGGGGCGCCTGGTCCGTCTCCCCTCACTCCCATTTAAGAAGGGCAGCTTTGCCAAAGACTTTTGTAGAGATGTCTTTTTATCAGTGGATGAAAAGCGCCTCTGTTTCCTCACAGCATGGTTGGCGCTAATTAGTTTGACACACATATTACCCAAGAGGCTTGCAAACCTCTGCTCCCCACCAACTGGGGAGTCGACCAAAGATAAAACAGTGATGAATAAACCTTGGTGGATGCTGGAGATGAAATCGGAAGGATGATGAAAACAAGGACGCCCGAGTGAATCATAAAGTGTAATGATATTAAGCAGAGAATGATATGTTCCCATTTAAGATGCCGACTTGATTTCCCTTTTTGTGCATAATCACAGTGTGCTGCTCGTAGAAGCATGTTACAAAAGAAGAGGCTCTTTAAAATATTAAACAATAAGCCCTGAGCTTTACTCAGCCCGCTACATAATTTTGAAAAATGCACAAAAGTTTGTAAACGATAGAGAGAGCTCGTGGGGAGGGGCAGAGGAGGAGATGTGAATCTGTAATGCAGGCAGAAATTCTCACACCACAGAATATTAGAAGTGGGACAAAATAGCAATTCATTTTGAGGCCAAGGACTTTTTCTCCCCACAAATCATTGAACAAGACCTCAGTGTTGGCGGATGCGATGGCGGACACACGCCATTTTTAAAGGAGTGCTGCCAGTGAGTCCTGCAACTTGCGGTGTATGCAGGAATGGGTGTCAAATGGATTTTTGGTTGAGGTCATGCAACCTAATGTGGCTGTTTTACTTCTGGCAGTTGCATTTACGCTTAGAACTTTTGAAAGTGGTGTGAGTTTGCAAAGATTAATATATTAGCAGCTACAAACATTTGATTTGGCAGAGGTTTTTGTAGGATGGCACAAGCACAAAGAGGTTTTAATTCAAAGGCTGGGAAATAAAGGTGTGTGTGTGTGTGTGTGTGTGTGTGTGTGTGTGTGTACAAAAATGCAGTAGTGTGAAAAAGTGTTTGCCCCCTTACTTATTTGCTATTTTTTTACGTTTGTCATACTTAAATGTTTCAGACAATCAAACAAATGTACATATTAGATGATAAAAAAACAAAACACAAAATGCAGTTTCTAAATGAAGATGTTTGTTATTAAGGCAAAAAACCCTCAAACCAAACCTAAATGGCCCTGTATGACAAAGCGATTATCCCCACTCCCACCACATTATAACATAAGTTAACTGTGGTGATCACATCTTTGAAAAGCTCAAACTCTCTAGCCACACCCTCACCTGTTCTCATTATAACAAGCTTTTTCTTTAAGCAGAAAACCCCCCCAAAAACGTCTCTAATGTCAAGTACTCCAAAATGGCCAACTCAGTCTGATCACTGGATTTGCAAGTTTCAGAATAATTTAAACCAACAGATGGAGAACAGATGAATATTAACAGTGTTAATGTTAATAATGTAAACATTAACATGTTGATATGGTTCATGTTAGTAGAGTTAGATTGTTTAGTTCACTGCTAAAAAGCCACTATCTATTCCTTTTTCCTCCTATACCTTTTTCTAATCAGAGGACCATTCAAGGTTACCCCCCCAAATATAAATAAAGAAAGAAAATGTCCAGCCTTGCTTTCCTGGGTATTCAAATGCTGCACTCTCTGAGGAGAAGAGGCATCCTTGAGTCCATCTGATCCATGTCTAACTTGCAAGGCCAAAGTTCTCACTCTTTGCTCCAATAGCACAGGTTGGGATACAAACATCACTGACCTCCTGTTACCAATATTAACATTAAGTACATGCACACCCACGCACACACCACCCTCCCACCCCCTTCGAGTGAAGTTACCTAAGGGAAAAAGAGCTGCTGGTTGTTTGTAAATGGGGCTAGACAAGGAGACAAAATAATTCCCTCTGGAATGCCAGACCTAATCAAAGTCTCTTTTGGATGCAAGCTAACAAGCAATCAAACAAAAGGCACCCCGAGCTTCCATGAACATCTCGTTAATAAAAAAGGATGGACGGATGGAGGGAAGGAAGGGTGGGAGCCGATGCTTTTCCGGTCAAGCAGGCAGCGATATAAGGCCCTGATCACAGTGGTTTACCTGGTAATTGGGTTTGAGAAATAGTTAAAATGATGGGTGGCGTGATCGGGGGCCATTAGAGGAAATGACACTTTAGGTTTGAAGGAGAAAAAAAGACTGGAAGGCAGCTGTGGAGGGTTCCCTGTCTTGGAGATCTGTGGCAAAATGCAGGGAAAATGGGGACGAGGCTGTCAGCGACAGAGGCCCAGAGTCACAGTGGAATGACAGGAGGAGCAATTTAATCTGGTGCACTGGGATGAGAGAGGGAAAAGGAGGGAAAGGGGGGGCTCTGCAGTGGTAGGGACAGGCGATGCTTGAAGAGCTGAGGGTTTGTATGTGGAGATTTCACGGGGGAGTGTGGGGTGGGAGGGCGTATTTCATAAAGGTACAAGGAAAAAAATTAAGGTGGAGAGTTGATGATAGGCTGTCAAAAGGAAGATTGCAGGGTTTTTCATGTAGATTTTGCAGTGCAATCAAAGGAAGAGAAAGTTGGGGTGGGATAGCGCTGAGGGATGAGGCGGCAGGCGGGGTGGGTGGAGACAGGGACGGGGGACTGATGACGACTGGCCAGAGGTGGAAGAGAAGCGATTACACAAACAGGAAAGGGTTTCAGGCAGTGAGAGAAGTCGGCAAGAAGCTTGGGAATGAAAGAGTCAGGAGGAGATGGATGGAAAAGCGACATGCTGACATCATTCAAACTTAAATCATAAAAGAAAGATCCCTCTGGCAGCTAGAGAGGCTGATGCCCTTAATCAAAGCTAAAATAGCAAAGTGCAGGCATGTTAATTACCCGGAGATTATTCCTTCGGAAAACATCCGCGTGCACCAAATGAATGCACGTCCTTGGCGTGTGTTAGAGGCGGGGGCAAACAGCACCCACCCAGCTCCTCACACGCCCTCAGTGCTGTTAACATTGTGCTGCGAAAAGCCTATTACCAGGCTTCACCAGCAGCTTATCCCTCACCACTGCAGGGAAAATTCTGGCCCAGCAACCAAGAATGGCGTCTTTGCTCGGGAAAATGAGAGATGCTAAATCCCCGAGCCATAACCCACTTCTTGCCTGGCGCACAATAGAAAGCCCTTGGAGGAGATGACTCTGAGCTTCCTCTCAGGCAGCCGTTTAACACCCTTCTGAGAATATTTGTTTGACGTTACAGCAGCCATAGATGTGATGGACGCTGTCTGATGAGAGGGAGTTTCAACAGGGCTGGTGGGAGATTATATTTTTATTGCCTGCACGAGGAAAAGGAGACAGGTGCCTTTTAAGATTTTTATCTGCATATAAAAGAGGAAACTCGGAGCTTTGGATGTGCTCCAAAATGGCTGCCTTATCAGGTTCAGCGCTCTGGTGCTTCTCCGTGTCAGCATGTGTCTCCGGCTTCCTCTGTTTCTCCGTGTCAGCCTCCCAGTCAGCTCCACTTATGTCCAAACGCAAAGTTAAAACTGCTGCTGAGAAAAATATTCAAAGTAGAGAAGATAAATGTAGCCTGCTAACGCAATCACGAGTATGAACATACTGATGTGCCGATTCTGGACTGGGAACAAAAAGTGCATTTTGTTCTCGAACAAGAGGTCAGGTCAAGTGTCCTCAAGCTGCTGTCAGTTCAGAGAAAGTTCGCATATTACTAAGTGGAGTGTTGCTTTATATGAAAGGTCAACAGATTAAATTTTCATGAGGTCAGAAGCCAGTAACGATATCGGCACATTACTGTAAAAGTAGAGTGTATGATTCAAATCTAACTTCAAGTAAAGCCTGCGAGACTTGACGTAGGAGGATAAATGAATCCAGTTTGTCCTTTAGGCTGATGAAAGGTTGAGGTCGAGCTTGTTTTCTGGCAGTGTGCATGCAGGTGCAGGGCGAGACTGTAACCCTACACCTTGATTGTTTGCAGGAAGAATTTGATGCACCTTTCCTTGGGGATTGTTGTGTTTGCTTAGCTGTGTATTCATTAACTTACAATGCCAGAACCAAGGAATAAAACTACATGCACACTGGAAGTGATTCTCAGGGATGTGGCAACCAGAGACCACAGATGTCAGGGTCCTGGGTCTCCTGACCCAGCGTTTTTAGTTCTTTGTGATTTTTGTATTGTTGTACTTGTGTGTGATTTATTCTATGGTTTCTAGTTTTGATCCCTTGCCCTTCATGTCTCTCTGTGTCCCCTCTGTTCTGTGTAAGTCTGTGTCTGCATGTTTGAGTTTCCCTCTGTGTCTTTTGGTTCATCGAGTCCTCTGCCTTACTGGTGATGTCTCTGTGTTTCTTAGTTGCTGTCTCCACTGTGTCAAGTTTGCGTCTCTGTGTGATACTTCCTGTTTTACTTTGATGGTCCGTGTCTTATGTGAATGCGTCCTGCTTTGCTTGTCTTGTCAGTTCTGATTTCCCCCAGCTGTGCTCTCCTTCTGTGTCTCATTCCCCTCGTTACTTCCCAGTGTAGTTAAACCCTGTGTTTCTCTGAGTCAGTGTTGCATCGTACCCTCAACAAGCTGTGTGTTTTACCTCCGTATTTCCAGTGTTTTGTCTCCAGCTCCCTATTTCTGCTACAGAGTTTTAGTCCACCAGCGTTTTTGTTTGTCTTTTGGTGAGTTTAGTTTAGTAAGAGGTTTTTCCCAGCAATAAAGCTGTGCTTTAAGTTGTACTTCTGTGTCTGAGTCCTGCATTTTGGATCCACCACTCCTGCTTGCCTGCCTGCCACACAGCGAGTCATGACAACAGGAAGTGATTGACTTTCCATGACTTCGAGCGACTACGGGCGAAAGAAAATTTTCCCAACTTCCAGGCAAGCCACTGAATAAGAGTGAACAATACTGTTGACTGATATGATCTGTTAGTAAATACATTAAAGGGTCACCTGGGCCAGCGGTCCCCAACCTTTTTCGCGCCACAGACCAGTTTATGTCCGACAAGTTTTTCACAGACCGTCCTTTAAGGTATTGCAGATAAATACAACAAAATAAAACCAGTATCGGTACCAAAAAAGAGAAAATATATTCATAACAAACGGAAAAAGACCCAGGGAAAACGAGTTAACAATAAAAACGACAAAAAAACAACAATAAAAAAACATAAATTTCACACTCGACCCTCCACACTCGACTGCTGTCAGCTTCAAAGTGACAAACAATATACGACTGCTTCGTGTACGTACGCAGCTTAATTATTGCCAAAAGTATTTGTGTGTCTGCATTCACACACGTATGATCTTGAGTGACATCCCATTCTTAATCTGCAGGGTTAAATACGATGTCGCCCACCCTTTGCAGCTATAAAAGCTTCAAATGTTCTAGGAAGACTTTCCACAAGATTCAGGAGTGTGTTTCTGGGAATTTTTGGCCATACTCCCAGAAGCACATTTGTGAGATCAGACATGGTGCACACAGTCTGGTGTATGGAAGTGACTGGAACACCTGAATTTGATGATTTGTATGAATGTGTTAATACTTTATATAGTGCACCTTACAGTGAATAGTAGTTCCTCAGGTAAATTTAAAAGTATGCATTCTGGGTTGTTGTCACCATGTTGTGGTTCATGTAAAACCAAAACAAAGACACCAACAGGTAAAACACACTAACAAACAGAAAAACCCCATCAGAGAAGCTAAACAGTGAGGGAGCGTTATTAGCAGGTTCTGTAGTGTGTGTAGTGTTCTCCGTTGATACTGGTTGCACTGGTAGAAGTAGCCACAATTACGTCTGTGTGTCCGAGGTGTAATGCTGATTCCCAGTCACGCTGTTGCCTGTAAAAAGCTGTTTTCTAAAAAACTAAAGCACAAAGATTTTCTTTGGTTCTAGCTCTGCTGTCGTGTAGCTATAGCCAAGATAACTGTCCCATCTGAGGTGTGTAACATAGCAACATGACATAATTAGAGCTTGCCCGTATGATAATACTGTGATCGCACAGATATTTTCCAAAATGTTGTTGAAGGTGTTGTTTCTTCTTCCTCCATTTTCTACCGAAGCCATGTGTTGTCTGCTCTGTGAACTCATCTCCATGTTGCTGCTTCCATTCCGGTCATATGTGTGATTGTGTCATTTCCCAACAGTTTCAAATGTCCGCAAATTAACCGTCCAACCCGAAAGCAACATCTATCACCCTCTATTCCATATATACAACAGTCCCATAATGCACTGCACTGGCGATCTATTAAAATATGTGTGTAACCCGTATGAACATATAAACACATCTGAATATCCTAAATCTCTAAGCAGAGGATGAAGTTGTTTGTAGTCATATCTGTAGTCCATAGTTAAAATCACATGTATACTAAAACACATGTAAATGTATTTCTATATATTTTAGTCTTTTAGTGACAGTTTTCTGCCCTCAAATACACATTTGATTATTTGAAAATATCCCTTTTTTTTTTAACTTTGTGTTTATTGAGTGTTTTTTCTATTTTTATAGACAATAACATTTAAACATAACACAACAAAAGGAGGACCAACCAAACAAAAAAGAAAGATGGGAGATTAGGCCATCTAGGTAGAAGTTTGACATACACAAGGTTACAAGTTGAAAATTATGTATGACTCAGATACATATTATTACCAGAGGTAATACAAAGGAATACCACAAGGCTCTAGAGTAATTTCTCAGTAAGAAAACATTTCCATTTCTTCCAGTATTGTTCACATTTTTCTGAGGACAGTTTTAAGGAGAAGCTTAGTCGTTCCATAACATGAATTTCGTATATTATTTCTGTCCAGTCCGAAACAGTTGGAGGTTCCTCATTCAACCACTTGCGTGTTATAACTTTTTTGCTGGCCGCCTGTGATATCTGTACCAGGTATCTCTCCTGTTTCTTCAGTCCGACTGGTATGTTGCCTAAGTAAAAGACTGTAACCCAGTTATCTGCTTAGTTCTTTCAACCACTTCTGTCCAATAGGGGAAGATTTTAGGACATTCCCAAAAAATGGAAGTGGTCTACTAAAGTACATCCCCATTTCCTCCAACATTTACCATGTTCAACATTTTTTTTGAGTTTTTTAATCTTAGGGGTGATAAAAAAGTGAACTCTCTCCATGAATCGGAGCTTGAAGTAGTGGCTATGGTTTTACATATATTAGACCAATCTTCTTCAGATATATTTATTCCGGCCTCTTTCTCCCATCTGAGTTTAATGTAGCTGGTGTAGTTTTGTAATGTAGTTTTCTTTTGGTTTGTAGTGTTGAGTAGGTCATAGAGATTTGTTTTGTGGTCAGTTTCCCTTTACATGCATCTTATTTGAAAATATCTTGAAGCAGAAGTAGGCAACATGTTTTGACGTAAAAAGAAAATGTCCTCATGCTAATCAGTATATTATAACTGAAGGCTGAAGAAGGGTGATGTGTCGCAGAGCATACTATCTAGGCACAAGTCGAGGCCCAGGAAAGGCTGTCTGATGTTGAGACCTGAAATACATGATGACCCACATCACCGAGGCAGAGAGGTTGGCAGTGCCGTTGTTGAATCTTGTCACTGCCTATGGCTCATTCTCACATGTTGTTGGAACAAGCCCTGTCCAGTGATTATATTCCCAAGAAAAACCAAAGTCTCATCCCTGACTACAACCTTTGTCTGAGGGTGTTTTCAAGGACAGCGACATCAGTGCGGCGCCGGATAAAGAAAAGCATCATAACTGGCTGTATAAGTTCAGTTCTCCTGTTCGCACTAACCACGAACTTGATCATAAAGTGAACTGAGGTGGCGTGCAGACTGCTGATGTCCAAGCCAGTTAGATCGCTGCAATTAGAGGACTCATGGATGACCTTTTACGACTTCATCTGCGCCTGATGTAGGTGATCCTGCAGTGGTTGTGGCTCATCTCATGGGCAAGATTGAGGTTTGAGTCTGCCAAGTTTGGGCCTCTGGTACTCTCTGGTAAGTCTCAAATTACTTCAGCTTCAGCTTCTTTAAGAAGCCAATCAAGAGTCTGGGCAAGTCTTCACCAGTAATCTAAAGGATACAGATGCATCGCAATGTCAGTTTTTTTTAAGTGTAGTACCTGATACAGTTACATCCACATTAAACATAGATAGCATAGAGATAGATTTTAAAATGATTATTATCAAAAGAGTTTATACTTGATCCTATTATTCAAGCAGTTTTTATTTTATTCTTGTTCACGCTTTCTGCATTTTTATTTTATTTTCATTTACATGTTTGAAATCAGTCAATCAAGCAGTCGATCAATCAGTTGAGTCGATGACTTAGCTACAGCGCCATGATCATGCTGCTAAAGAATAATTCCCCCATTACTGCAATGATTATATTTGTTTACAGAGAAATGCCAAAACATTTTCTATGAAAAAAGGGTGAAGGAGATGTTACAAATACATGGTAGTGTAGCTTGGGAACACTGAGGACCAAACAGGGGGCAATGCCAACTAATACAAAAATGAATAAATACTAATCAATAGGTTGATTACTGGAAGTTGTGGATAGCGCTGCCAATAATCTATTTTGGGGTGGGCCATGTGCTCTGCATGTGGATTAGTCGGCTTGTGCTCCTGGTAATCTGAATAGCAGACTATCATTTATTATGTTGCAGTCATTGTTATGTGTGTTTTGTGGGTTGTGCAAGCATCTTGAGATATTGTTTTTACTTACAAATTTGTGTGTGAGCATTATTATATTTATTTTTTATTAGATAATGTTACCTCACAGCATATTTGTAAGAGTGCATTTGCTGTCGTAGCCCGAACTGCTAGTATTTCAGACTTTTTTGTTGTTGTACACAGTCACATTGACTGTGTCTACCCATCCATCCATCTATTTTCTTAACTACTTATCAAATTCAGGGTCACGGGGGCAGCTGGAGTCTATCCCAGCTGTCAGACGCAGGGTACACCCTGGACAGGTCACCAGTCTGTCTCAGGGCTAACACAGAAAGACAGAGAATCATTCACACTCAGACGCACAGCTAGAGCCAATTTAGATGTGTCTAGTTTAGGACTTTAACCCCGTTCTTCTCTGTTTCTAGAGTTGCAGCTGGCTTCCAGTCACAGGTTTCCTCAGTTTGCTGGGAGTTTAGCTGGTGATATGATTTGTGTTTACTGTTTTATCAGTGTCTCTGTTGTAGTTTTCATTGTTGTTTGTTGTAGTACAGCACTAACAGTGCCCCAGCAGTGGGTGGTTGGCTTCCTGCCGTTGTGGTTCGACTGTCTTCTTGCTCTTTAAACCAGTGGAGGTTTTTTTAATAAATAGCCAGTTATGGAATTTAACCCACAGTGACTGTTGTGGCCTTGTTATTGAAGCTCCTGCTTTGTATTGTACTTTAGAAACATATCAGTTCTCTGTATCCTTAGTTTTTTGCCTACAGAGCAAGTTACGGCACATCAACAAATTAGTAAATAAAAACAATACCTCAATATGCATACAATAAAATCATTATGATGAATAAAAAGGCAATAAACAGATAAAAGCCCATTGTTTAGTTCACCAGACCCCCCAAGTGTAGACACCAGTCTAATTCAGATGCAGCGCACACTCCAAGAAAGATGGCAGATGGCCTGCCAAGCAATCAACCTATTTATTAATTTCTGTGTGCTGGCAATTACAATTAAACAAGAATCCCAACCTTGCAACATGTCCATTTACAGGGACCATGACAGTCCACTTCCAGTCCACCTTGTACCTAATTTTAAAGCTTTCATTGGCTCTTATTTAAATACAAAATCCAATAAATTCTTGATTCATATGCAGCATAAGGGCTTCACTATAATAATCTGTACAGTCGTCCACGTAGGCCTGTGTTATTCTGTGTTCAACAGCTGAGCAAACAAACAAAGAAACACACAAAAAACGTAGAATAAAAGCTTTATTGCAAATATAACAGATAAATGACGGGTTGGCCCTACACCTGTCTCTGCATGCGCCCAGAGTACTTGTGAAGAGACTTCATACATCTGTGCGCTTCCTCGTTTGTGCGTGACGGACGTGACGGCATGTGTGTTTGTGTTTAAAAGAGCAGATGTTGCACGTGTGCACTGCAGAATGACTATGCATCTGTTTGCTGACTCTAGGGGATATGGAGGGCTTTGGCTTTCATTCGGGGTTTTTGCTCCACGCTTGTCTGGTGTGTCGGGGTGGGGGAGGTGGAGGAGGCGGGCACGTGGCTGTGACAAACATCAATTATTGAGAATCTGCTCAGAATGCTGATTTACAAAACAGAAGTCTGCGTGTGCATATGCATGCTTTTACTGTTTTGAAGTTGTCTTATGAAGGATTTATTCACTACCCATCACTTAAAACTTAATTTCACTGCTCGCCGTGGATCTGTCAGCTTGTCAGCTCCCAGGAACCGCTTTTATTTCTAATCACATCAGCACTGAGATTAACTCCAGGGAGCCAGCAGCCGTAATCAATTCTTTGTTATTAATAATTAATCCAGTGCTCATACTAAAATATTCTATATCAAGTGCACATGCCAAATGTAGATTTCTGAGAGAATCAAGGAACTCGAGCTATATTTTTGTGTTTATGCTGCTCGTGATGTGTCTTTAAAGGATTCTGGAGTGGCAGGTCATGTTGAGAAGGCACCGAAAGCTCGCTGAGATGAGCAGACTCGCCGTGTGCTCCCTGAGATACTGATCATTAGCTTGTGAGGAATGGAAACAAGGACACAGTGATGTGGACAAGAGAGGAGAAAGTGGAGACAGAAAGGGTAGATGGAAAAAAAAAAAGGAGAGAAGTAAGCTGCGCAAACTTCTCGGCTTAATGATAGTGCTACCGGCAGCAGACATGGGGTCAGCGTTTTGCTTTACATGTAGCACGCTAATTGTAACATCTCTGCATTCCTGCTGCCATCGAAACCAGGAGCAGAGACAAAACAAAACTGCAGTTAAATCCTGAGCTCAGACAAGAGAAGCTGACCCTTATACACATTTTAAAAGTTACTTTGTTAATGGCAGAAGCATTCTCCGGCAAAAACAGCAGGAGGGACGGGGAGAGGGGAGGGTTGTGAGAAATAAAAGCTCACCTTGATAGGCGCGGCATACTTTGAGTTGTCACTTCCTGGGTCGGACTCAAGGTTAAGATGGCTCGTTATTTTTTACGGTCCTCGTTAAAGACCCAGAGAGCTCACGGGACGGGATGTGTATGTACATATTTCTTTTTCTTTTACTTCTTTTAGCATGAAAAGGTGTTCCGCAGGGCTCCATTGAGGGTTCCACCTGATCCTGTGCCACACACGCGTGCACACACACACACACATGCACACAGACACACACATGCACGAAGCTCAAGGTGACTTCCACCCACATCTTTGAAATTTATTCAAGATTTTTTTTTTCGAGTGGAGAGGGAGATGGTTATATTTCCTTCGAGGACCATTCATGTGTGTGTGTGTGTGTGTGTGTGAGGGTGTATGTACATTTTAAATGTAGCCCTATTTCTTTTCAATGACATCCTAACCCCTGTTTTCATTATTATTTTTCATAATAATATTCAACCTGGGTTGCTGCAGTGAGTGACATTGAAATATAACCTCCCAAATGAGTATGTTGTTTACTTTTCATGTTGAAGTGTATACAGCGCAGGTTACTGTTATTGCATGCAGACAGAGGCTAGAGTGAGCGCTCTCAATTTATTTATTTTTTGTCTCCTCTGCTGGGTATTATTCATTATCTCAGAGTGGTTCTTATCCAAGGACATTATTCACAGATTGAAAGTTTTCTGGATGTTGTGCCAAATTAGACCCGTGAGCAACTGCAGACAATTGCACTAGCCAAACACGACTCTGTTACAATAGAATATTTGAGACGTAGAGTTGTGTCCTGCTTTCAGTGTCAGATAATTAAATGAGACTTTGCATTCATGCCGTATATTTTGGTGATGAAGAGAGGCGCAGACCTGCAGGGAAAATATTTTTCATGGCTCAGGAGGCTTGGAAATTCATATACCAACGTAATGAAACAATATTCAACAATTCAAATCAAAACAGACAACAAATATAACCCTGTGCCGAGTAAAATGTGAATAAAAATGGAATGCAATGATTTGCAAATCTCAAACACATATATTATTCACAACAGAACAAATAAAACATCAAATGCTCAAACGGAAACATTTTGTTATTTCATAAAACGAATGAGCTCATTTTTAATTTTGTGACACCCTGATCAGAAATGAAGCAACTAATTAGGCAAAGGGCAACAGGTCATGATTGAGGAATTAGAAAGAGCATCTGAGAGAGGCGGTTTCTCTGTATTAAAGATAGGCAGAGAATCAAAAAACTGTGTCTGCAAACTGTGAAACTATTTCAGAATAATGTTCCTCAAAAATAAAATTGAGACTGAATATCTCATTATCTGTGGTACATGATATCATCAAAATATACAGAGTAACTTATGAAATGTCTCAGTATTAGATGCCCGTGATCTTCAGACCTTTTACATAATGCGTTTCTTCTAAGTTTCAGGTTGATATTCTGTTTCTCTACATTACAATGAAACTAACAGAAATATTAGACACTGTTCATTTGTTTGGAAATGATTCAGCTGGAGATCAAATGATCATTTCCCCCTCTGTAAGTTACACGTGGTTGTGATTTAGTAACTAACATCAGCTTAACGGGGTGTTTAAGGACAGATTAAAGAAAGCTGACCACTCTAAATACCATCCAGCTCACACGGCACATGTATGTGCATATTGAACACGTGCAGTTATGATGCTATTATGCAGCACAATGAAGCACAAGACACAGATTTGCGGACTTAACTCGTAATACAACTGACAATTTGTTGTCTTCTTTTCAATTTGTTGCTGTGACTCACAAGCCACAATCCTGGATTTTCTTCCAGGTCTAAAAATGTTTATATGTTGTCTAGTTTTTAATATCACAAAGGTGCAGTCTACAATTTCATACCGAGCTACCAGGACTACTTTACACTTATTAAAATTATATATTTGAAGAAAGAATAATGTAATGAAATATGCACATAATACCAACTAAAGAGCATCACAGTAAGAATAATTTCAGCTTAGGATATGGTTCAAATAATGACAGATTACAAAAAAAAAATGATGTGCATTAAAAAAGGATCATGCAGACACCTCTGACAATATGAATTTTGGGTTCAGTTGTATTATCATCAAAAGGTACTTTAACCATCAAAAGTAGAAGCATTCATTATGCAGTTGAAGTGCCCCTGTCAGAATAATATTATTGCATATCATATTGTTTTATTGCCGGCACTGCACAAACCTGTAAGAAGACTTTCAAAGCCTGTAAAAAACTTTTATGATTTCATAATGAAGTAACAATTGGAGTTTGAACGAAGGAAAACTTTCTGTCACAATAAAATTCACTGGTTTTAAAATTACCACTTAATGTGACCCGTCTAATTCATGAAAGGTAAAAGATTGGGGGAAAAAAAAACCTGTTTGAGAGCTATGCGAGGATTGGTAATGAGATTTGTTTGGTATTGTTATACATTTAATATTTAATATTTTATTTTAACATCATGAACTGCAGGTAGAGGGACTCAAATGCAGACTTGGGGCAGGCTGATATAAAAAAAAAATAAAAATCCCAAGACATCTTCAATCAGGCTGAATGATTGACAAAACTGAATCCACAAATTTGGATAAGATAGCAGCACACAGGGAGTAAAACAACGTGCAAAAAACTAAGCTGTTAAAGTAGCCACAAAAATAAAACAGGAATTGAGAACCATAACTAATGAAAACACACAAAAGGATGTGACAAGAAACACCGAGGCAAACAGCCAAACTCGAATACCAACTGGAGGTATAAGGAACAACACGCAGATGAAAATATAAACAACAAACAAACCCAGAATCAAACAGAAACTATTTGACAGCATTCTGAGAGCATACCGTGTACCAAGACAGCTCACTCTCTGGGCCGTATGTGATTTTAAGGGAATAGTTTTGTATTTCGTATAAATTCATTTTGTTTTCTTTGCTCTTTTGTTGAATAGATTGTAAGAAGTTACATCGCAGCTTTTGATATTTGGCCTGGTTAAACCCATTTTCCTGTACTGTACATCATTTTGAGTCTAATTACTTTTTAATGTTTTTATTTATGTGTATATAGTACATTCACAGCTTACATTCATTTTCATTTCAAAGGTTGATTCAATATAACATAACAAATTCATAAGAAAATGAATCAGCTATCCTCAAACAGAATCCCATGCCTATTTTTAATTCAATTTCAAACACAGATTTCCAGCTTAAACTATAAAAACAGGCACTTTTTAACCGCATCCAAAATTTGTTTTTCACCATTCGCGTATGCTCGAGGAACCTAACCCTGGCAAATCTCACAGGGTCGACAGTATCCATGTCAGATTGTAATACTTAGTGTAAGAACCCTTTCTTTTTTCTACATGTTTTATGCAGTTGACGTAGACCACTTTCAACTTATTTAGGCCGTTAAGCACAGCAGTGCCTTAGATTTGATGAGATAATTATAGACCGTGCATGTGAAATCTTAGTCTGCAAAGTAACATGAAAGGTAGAATAAAAAAAATTAGTGGAGTTAAAAGCACTGTATTTTTTTCCTTTGGAATGTAGAGAGGCACAAGCAGAAAATAGTCCTGTCAGTACTTGGAGAGCTGCCGCTTTTTTCTCTCTGCAGAAAAAGAGCAGCTTTGTCAAAGGCAGATTACAATCTCCTACGAGTTATTGAAAGGAGCTGCTCAAGTTGAGTAAGCTTGGAATTCGCACGCCACTAAAAAAAAATGCAGGTTAGCAGAAGGCTGGTTGTTGTTGACATTTTCGGGAATGTCATTTCCACAGCTCCCCTATCTCTCTCGGTGACTCTCAGCTGCTTACCGTGGAGCCCTGCCAACCCCATTACTCCTACAAGACTGTAACTCGCGGCCTCATTGACAGGGATGTGACAACAAGCGTTTAGACAGAAAGGAAATCATTCATCATTAACCACGCAGCCATGGAGGAGACAAACACATCTGGGGCAGAGATAAGGCCTTGTTGGCGCCCCGCCGCACCTGTTTCACATGAGCTCTTTGGCTTCCTCACCTCTGCGTTGCTTTTGTGTTTGGGAATGCTAATTAGAAAATGTCCTTGACAAATCCTTGTTCGTAGCCTCCCCGGTGAACAGATAGAAGGGGAGACTGGGGGGTGAGACACAAAGCACTACAAAGAGGAGGGCACTCGTAAGACTTTTACAAAGAGCACTTAGATATTGCTGGATGTTTTGTATAATACCGTCTTTGAAGAGCTTTTTCAAGAGATATTCTAAAAGCCTGCAGTAATCCTTCCCTCGCCATGTCTGGGTGTGAATCAGCATCAGTCCTACCGTGGTAAGATGTGATAATCTCCCCACATGTCTCTGTACTCGATTGCTTTCTATCAGTGTCTTTACTACAGTATGGAGACATTCTCTTATTATCCTCGCTTTGCTGTAGGTGGACACAGACAGAACTTTTGCTTTTGTTTGAATCCAGTCAGCAACACTCACTGTACCTTCCCGCCAACGCTGGACGCCAGTGACATTATTAATCAGTGTTAGACGTCAATCAAATGAGAAGCAGCGAGCTGAGGACTGCCTCATTCAGAAAGGATTGATATTGGTGATTCACTCAGTGCCAAAGGAGCAGGGATTGGACAATCATTAACACATCAGTCTGTGTCATAGGCCCAATGCAGTGGTCATATTGGATTACCTCACCTTGCAACATACAGCATATCACCGCTCTTCCTGCATGACAGTGATGCTCCTATAACAGCAGCACAGAAACATTGTCTGTGGCTGTCAACCCAAAGATTGTGAAGTTTTGGTCACGCTGTGCTATGTGTTGCTGTAGGAATGGCATCACCATTTGATCTTTCACTTTGGTCCCGACCAAACCAGTTCAACCAACATTTTCTTGATTGTCATGAATGGGGCAGGCATGTACGGTCCCCAGAGGACAAAGCCTAAAGACTTTGATAATTCTTTGTCCTTTCCTACTGCATCACAGTGGCATTTTTCCTCCTTGGTGAAACACCTTAACAATGGCATTGCCACGAAATCTGATACAGACATTTATACTTTACAGTCTTTGACGGCTGTTGTGAGGATCTCCTGAAATATTATGCAATCATTCATTCTGTATATGAGTCTTAGCAATGCTGTGGATCCCAAGAGGGTTACTCAAAATCACACTGATGTGTATCCTGACTGTATATGGCATAATTATCAGGTCACATTGTTGCTTCATGGTAAAAAAAAAATAGGTCTTTGACTTGGCAGCAAAGGGTGTTGGTAAATGAGGAATTGAGTTATTTGTTTGTGTGGCACATACCTTGGTTTGAGTGCTGTTTCATACATACTTCAGGAAGGCCAGAATAGAAAAATCTTACTATTACGCTCAATTGGAGATAGGGGTCGTCTCCAAATTCATGGGCTGCATCCTCCTGAGGGGCCGGGTCCTCAGAAGGTCGGGTAGGCCAGCAGTAAATGGCTGTGGAATTGGATGGTCTAGCCTTCTGATTAGCGTCACCGCTGTCTCGGTGGAGTTTAAGAAACTCGGCCGTCTGCTCCTTGCTCCTTGAATCGGTCTGCAAATGCGTCCTCAGGAGGATGCAGCTGTTATGGTTCAAAATATTGGGGATGGAGACAAGAGAAAAAACCACAATAACAACACTGGTCCGGCCGGGTTAAGTCAAACGATGATTTTAATGAACACACGCGTGGGAGATGGAAACTGTATGCAGACAGCCTCAGATCTCAAAATGGTGGAGCATTGCTCAAACTCTTATAGCCTCTGGTTCTCCCACCTTATCATAAAAGCCTAAACATTCACATGCTTTTCTCTCACACGGCGCCTAAGCTACGACCTTGGCTCCCCGTTTATCTGCTCCTGCTGAGTTGGGGCAGAAAACTCCAGTATATTCCGTTCTCTTCTAATCAGACAAATAAGGCGATGACTCTCTGCAAACAGTATTTCTTATAACATCATAAAACAATATCATTCATCCACAATAAATCAGCAGTCTAATGTAATGCAAATCAGTTTAACTAATGCAATAGTTATCAGCTTCTTCTAATTCAGGAGAATAATGCAAACTAAAACTACATAATAATTCACAATCTTTAATTAGGGGTATAACATGGCATAAAATAATATTATAACGTAACACAGCCCATGAATTCAGACGCGACCAAAGTATCGGAGCGGGACCACGCCTCCAAACACGCTCCTTCCGGTTCTCATCTATATATGTTCCCCCAGTTCTACAAGCGGTTCATTCTCGTTTACTTGTCTCACCCTCTCTCCCCTTTTCAATCCTTTAACTTCTTCACTTCTATTTAGGGGATCTATCTGTGAGGCCTTCCCCAAACCGCAGCTCAATTCATGTCCAAGCCATTCACCTTTACCTACTAAAACATTGTTAAACTTAAAATGAGGACGTAGGCCCAGCGAGTGAACGGCCAATAAAGGTTATGAGTTAAGTACAACTCATGAACACTCAAAACTATCCACAATGCATTTGCTATCTCATGTTTTAAACGCTAAATGCTAAAAATCAAACACTGGAAACCTGTAAAATGATTCATCATTTTATTCAAAGTAAACCTCCTCAACAGACTCCACTCTCTCTGCTGTAAGGGAGGAAGCCACCGTTAATTCTCCAGTGATTAGTAAAGTCCTAGTTTAATGACTCAAGCTGAAGACTGTGGCAGTTGCCATCTTGATGTTTTAAAACCTGGCATGATGAGCGATAGAAGACAGATGACATTAAAACTAAAACAAGATGACTATGGATATACTATTTACACAAGTAAGTAATTTCTGCTTAATAGACTGTCAGCTCTATATCACAATCCCCTCATGAATAAAAGTTTAAATCTTCAGCAATTCTACAAAAGCTTTTTTTTCTATTAACTACACAACTCTTTTACAATTATTTAAATGTTACAACTTCTTTCTACCAACTGATAATGTAGCCATACTTGCTCGACGACTGTTAATTTCTTTTAGAAATCATAACACGTGCTAAATGCATTAGCATGATGGAAGTATTATCCCTCACAGAGATCCTGTCACGGCAACACATTTTAAGGCATTTCAAAGTATAGTTACAAACACATCCCATAGGCCATCTTCAGCTTTTATTTTGACTGCCAGGTGCTGCGACTTGAAATTGCATCTCGTCTGGCTGTGACGCAAATGAGTTGCCAAAATGTATCCACACAAATATTGAAAAATAAGCAAATGAAGTACTCCAACCTTTTGTGGAAGCTTTTACCGCACTATGTGTTTTGCCATTGTGAGAACATTTCACGGGACTGATATGGAGACTCAGGAGAACAGCAATTATTTGCACAAATTGTTGCCTCAGGACAAAAAGCAACGGTGTGCTGGTTACCAAATGTTAGCGTGCTATGAGACTGATAGTGATAATGAAAAACATTTGACAAGTTTAATATTAACAATCTGAGTGAATCAGTGAATTTTGTTTATGTTCATGCAAATATGTAAAACAGCATTTTCAGTTTATTGTGAAACTGGTTGCTACTCAGTACCCATTCCATTCACTGTACATTTGAAATTTTTGGACCACTGAATATCTTGAAGTGTTAGCAGCACAGTTACATTAAGCTACTACGTAAAAACGTTTGCACAGTCCAGTATTATTTCTGAAGATTAGGTACTTAATTTTAATTTTTGGGATTATTTAAAAAGGGAAAAAGATCTGATGAGTAATCCAGGTGGTGCTCGAAGATTGCCTTTATCTATTTTTGGTTTTACTCTGAGATGGCACAAGACGGCACGTACTACAGTTCAGGTCATTTCTTTTTTATGTCCTTGCTCAGGAAGCTGGAGCAGAACTCCATGTTTGGATGTTGTACCCAGGGGGACTGATTCACAGTGCACAATTACAAGTGTTCTCCTGGTCGTACTCTTCACCTGACGTGTTGCCTTTGGGCTTATAAAAACATGGATTTTTTGACAGAAAACTGCTGAAAACCTTTCAGTCATAACCTGAGCCCCAGCTTTCATCACCAGCGATGATTATTCAGGTGTTTCAGGTCACTGTAAAAACAGCGGTCGCACTCAAAGCTAAAGAAGATGACCTTGAATAGGCGGCTGGACAAATTTGAATCAGGTGAGCTTTTTTGTTTTTTATGAACTTGTTGTCAGAACTTCATCACACCTCATCTTTAGCACCGCTGTGCCTAATTACAGCTTCACGAGGTGATGGCGTGGCTTTAGACTCAGGAGAATGACTAGGACTTGTTCAAATCCCTGTCACACTTGTGTATATTGCTTTGCTATTTCCTTGAACCACCTGGCAGTATTGTTATATACACAGTGAAATATGCAGACTGCGATTTGATCCTGTATATCCCTGTGCAGATTAGGACAGTGTCAGTACAGGATTACCTTAGTAATTCATGTAATGCTGCGTCGCCACAGTTAATTTCCCTGCGGATGAGCCGAGAGAGTTGACTTATACAGCAGTGTGAGCTCCCCAAACTATAGTGTATCACTCTCTCACGGCTCTCTATCTCCTCAACATGTTTGGTATGCAAGAGACACAACTTGAATTTTCTGTCTTAACGGCCTGTTGTGTATTTATTATGGGCATACGGCTCCAGTGACTGAGGTGTGGCGCCATCTTTCCATTGAGCAGTCAGCTGCTGAATGCAAATAGCATATCCGTAATCATCTGGCAATCATCATGCAGTCTGAGCTCCAATCATCATTGTCATCTGGCTTCTATCTTAAAGTTATGATGCCACAGAAGGAAATAGAAATGATAAAATCAAAACAGGGGAGATGGTAAATGTGGCCAATGAAGTGGAGACGGAAGTTTGTGTCAGAGATGGGCTTATTAGTGTGAAGTCATATTCTATCCTCCAAAGAGACGTGAGGAGGTGTGAGGAGGCCACAGGCCAAACTAAAATCTAGTGTATTTATCATTCCCCGTGGAAATTAAGGTCAATCTTTTTAAGTAGAGAGCTGCTAACAGAATATAAGTCACACATATTCATTCACAGTTTGTCCCATCAGCTATATTACAGCTGATTCAAGTCAATACGTGAGGTTGAATAAGATCTCCTCTGGGGTTTGTCGTTTGAGCTGGTCGAGTTTCTCAAAAAACATTTGTTACATGAAAGACTTTAATAAGCAGCTGCCTCAATGACATTGTTTAAGTTCCCACAGGATTCTATTGAAAGTGAGTGAGGTGAGCCCCTTTAGAGGTAGCTCTCCCATTAGCGCTTACATCTTTTAATTGGCCTGAGCAAAGTGCGGCCGAGCTTTAGGTCCATTCAGTGTAAAAAAAAAAAGAAAAAAAAGAAAGAAAAGAAAATCTTAATATGGAGAAAATGCCCGTTTTTCAACTTAATACACAACCACACACATGGATGCAGATGCAACATACACCCACATTAATATACTTAAACAGACCTAGAAAAGGCTTACAGAGTATTTTTGCCCTCGGCACCCATAATTCTATGCTGATTACACTGAGTGTGGTTTAATGGAAGCCCCAATAACCCATGCTGAGGAACACAGCACACATACACACACGCAGAGTGAGAAGCTGGAGAGCAGTGCTGTCAGACGGAGACAGAAAGAGGACGGAGAGATTAAATTCTGCCGAGAGTTTTTTGTCTGTGAGATTGGTTCGTAACATCCCCAGCTCCCTTCACACTCCCTATTAGTGCAGTGAAGAAGAGAGAAGACCGGGGTGGAGGGCTGGAAAAAATAGGAAACTTCAACACAGACATTACTCGGAGGATACTTAACAATGTTATTAATCCATTAATCCTTGTTTGACATTTGCCAATGTATCACCCCTATTGCTCTTTCTTTCAGAGCTGCAGGCTACAGTAGGTGTATGTATGTGTGTATCTGCCTCTTCCTTTTTCCTTATTAGCTTGTCAGTGTCCTCACAAGAAAGGAAAGACAATGGAGACCTGCCAAAGAGAGCATTTAGCTTGTCCCCAAGTGCACAAGACTTACTACATGGCTAGAGGTTCTGGTTTGTAGCCATGAGTAGTGTTTGAGAGGTGGTTTTGTTGGTCATTTAAGCTTAATCTGTTTAAGGCTGGGATAGTACTTGCTTGCAGACTCAGACAAGGACAAGTAGCTCTTGTTAAAGTATGTTCAGGTCCACTTGGAGTATGCTTGAAAAATGCTCATTTGGCGTGTAGCGTCTGTGGAGCTTTATGTTCAGAACCCAGAACTTCAATGATGACATTTACATCAGGCAGCCATGTAGACACTTACATGTGTACAGGGTGTGCTATTCCACTGTGGTGAAGAGCAGTGTCATCCGAATTTGGGGAGCAGGGCAGCTGAATGCCTGCAGCTAAATGTTAAATTATGATCATGACAATAAAAAAGCAACATTTCTAAAACGTAAAATGGGCAGGTATAGGTAAAGTCTGTGGTAAGTGATTTATAATCACAGTCCCCTCTTTTAACTGTTTTTGGTCTCTACCAAGCACTTTTTAGCTGCTAAATGCATCACTTTGCTTATTTACTATTCAATTCAGATCAGTTTTATCTTTGTAGCACCAATTCACAATTACAAGTTCCTTTGTATTGTAAGGTAAAGAAACCCTGACAATTAAACAGCCCCGTACGAGCAGGGACTTGGTGACAGTGGGAAAGAAAAACGTCAAGCTCACATGGGCCACAGGAAGAAACCTCCAGCAGAACCAGACTCAGAGAGGGGCAGCCATATTTTGTGACTGGGGTGAGGGAAAAGAGGCAACAGGCAAGAAACAGGAGAGAGAGCTATATTGTAACCATTAAGCATAATAGTGGTACAGAAACACACAGTGTGAAAGAGATGAGTGAAGAAGAAATACTAAGTGAATCATGGGAAGCCTCCAGTAGCCTAAGTCTATTGCAACATAACAAAGGGAGAGTTCAGGGTTACCTGATCCAGTTCTAACTAAAACCCTTATAACAAAGTTTTAAGCCTAATCTTACAGTGTCTATCCCCTGAATCAAAACTGGGAGCCGATTCCAAAGCAGAGGGGCCTGATTGCCGTATGTCCCGGCTCCCAATCTACTTTTGAAAACTAGGAATTACAAGTAAGTCTCCAGTCTGAGAGAAAAGTGCACTGCTTGGATAATAAGGTATTATAAAGTCTTTAAGATTTGATGAAGCCTGATTATTGAAGATTTTGTATGTGAGGAGAAGGATTTTAGATTCATTTCTGGATTTAAGAGAACTGAATCCTTTAACAAGGAAGAGAAGATAATATATATATATACACACACACACACACTATGGTCCCTCTTTCTCACTGGCAGTACTCTCATTTTGGATCAAGTAAAGACTTTTTGGGAGCTTTTAGAGGGATTTGATAATAATGAATAAAATATAGGGATGGGAATTGATGAGAATTTAGTGATTTCGATTCCTTATTGATTCTCCACTTTGAGTGCCACCACCTTTACTAAGCAGCAAATCAAAGAAATTAGATCTGTGTAAATGTTCGGTCAAATGTTTGTGCATGTTGGATGTATTTCCCCACTTTGTTGTGATCAGTGTTTCGGTCGATACTCAAAAAACATAATGTATTACAAATATTACCCGGAACGCTTTTCTTGCACTACTAAATTACTCTTAGGGAAAAGTAAGATTGGGAGGAACGGCCTCCCTGATCTGAACCCGAGCGGGTTCAGATCAGGTGCTCTGTTATTGGACTTCTGTGCTAATCACAGTTTGGCCATAACGAACACCCTGTTCGAACATAAGAGTGTCCATAAGTGCACGTGGCACCAGGATGCTCTAGGCCGTAGGTCGATGATCGATTTTGTAATCGTATCAGCAGACCTGCGACCATATGTTCTGGACACTCGGGTAAAGAGAGGGGCTGAGCTGTCAACTGATCACCACCTGGTGGTGAGTTGGATCAGGTGGCGGGGGAAGACGCTGGACAGACCTGGTGCACCTAAATGCGTAGTGAGGGTGTGCTGGGAACGTCTAGCAGAGGCCCCAGTCCGCGAGATCTTCAACGCACACCTCAGGCAGAGCTTCAACAGCATTCCGAGGGAGACTGGGGACATTGAGTCCGAATGGACCATGTTCAGCGTCTCCATTGCCGAAGCTGCTGCATTGAGCTGCGGCCGCAAGGTGGTTGGTGCCTGCCGTGGTGGTAATCCCCGAACCAAATGGTGGACACCAGAGGTGAAGGGAGCCACCAGGCTGAAGAAGGAGTCCTATCGGGCTTGGTTAGCCTGTGGGACTCCGGAGGCAGCCGACAGGTATCGACAGGCCAAGCGGAATGCGGCTCGGGCAGTGGCTGAAGCAAAAACTCGGGTGTGGGAGGAGTTCGGAGAGGCCATGGAAAAAGACTTTCGGGCTGCCTCGAAGAGATTCTGGCAAACCGTCAGACGTCTCAGGAGGGGAAAGCGGTGCTCTACCTGCACTGTGTATAGTGCTGGCGGAGCGCTGCTGACGTCGACTGAGAAAATTGTCAGGCGGTGGAGGGAATACTTCGAGGACCTCCTTAATCCCACTGACACGTCTTCCGAGGAGGAAGCAGAGTCTGGGGATGAGGGGAATGACCCGCCAATTTCCGGGGGCGAGGTCACTGAGGCAGTTAAACAACTCCTTGGTGGCAGAGCCCCTGGTGTTGATGAGGTCCGCCCCGAGTTCCTGAAGGCTCTGGACGTTGTAGGGCTGTCCTGGTTGACACGCCTCTGCAATGGAGATCAGGGGCAGTACCTGTGGACTGGCAGACCGGGGTGGTGGTCCCCATCTTCAAGAAAGGGGACCGGAGGGTGTGTTCCAACTACAGGGGGATCACACTCCTCAGCCTCCCTGGGAAAGTCTATGCCAGGGTGCTGGAAAGGAGAGTTCGTCCGTTAGTCGAACCTCGGATACAGGAGGAACAATGCGGTTTTCGTCCTGGTCGCGGAACGCTGGACCAGCTCTTTATCCTCTCCAGGATACTTGAGGGTGCATGGGAGTTTGCCCAACCAGTCTACATGTGTTTTGTGGACTTGGAGAAGGCATTCGACAGTGTCCCTCGGGGTGTCCTGTGGGAGGTGTTGCGGGAATATGGGGTGTCTGGCCCATTGCTACGGGCCATTCGATCCCTATACAACCGTTGCAAGAGCTTGGTTCGCATTGCCGGCAATAAGTCGGACTCGTTCCCGGTGGGTGATGGGCTCCGCCAGGGCTGCCCTTTGTCTCCGGTTCTGTTCATAATTTTTATGGACAGGATTTCTAGGCGCAGCCAAGTGGCGGAGGGCTTTTGCTTTGGTGGCCTCAGAATCTCATCTCTGATTTTTGCAGATGATGTGGTTCTGTTGGCTTCATCGGGTGAGGGCCTCCAGCTCGCACTGGAGCAGTTCGCAGCCGAGTGTGAAGCAGCGGGAATGAGGATCAGCACCTCCAAATCTGAGGCCATGGTTCTCAGCCGGAAAAGGGTGGAGTGCCCACTCCGGGTCGGGGATGAGTTCCTGCCCCAAGTGGAGGAGTTCAAGTATCTCGGGGTCTTGTTCGCGAGTGATGGGAGAAGGGAGCCGGAGATCGACAGACGGATTGGGGCTGCAGCTGCAGTAATGCGGACGCTGCACCGGTCCGTCGTGGTGAAGAGGGAGCTGAGTGTAAAAGCGAAGCTCTCAATTTACTGGTCGATCTACGTCCCTACCCTCACCTATGGCCACGAGCTGTGGGTAGTGACCGAAAGAACGAGATCGCGGATACAAGCGGCAGAAATGAGCTTCCTCCGAAGGGTGGCTGGCCTCTCCCTTAGAGATAGGGTGAGAAGTTCGGCCATCCGGGAGGGGCTCAGAGTAGAGCAGCTGCTGCTCCACATCGAAAGGAGCCAGCTGAGGTGGTTCGGGCATCTGACAAGGATGCCCCCTGGGCGCCTCCTGGGTGAGGTGTTCCAGGCATGTCCCACCGGGAGGAGGCCCCGGGGCAGACCCAGGACACGCTGGAGAGATTATATCTCTCGGCTGGCCTGGGAATGCCTTGGTATTCCCCCGGATAAGCTGGAGGAGGTGGCTGGGGAGAGGGAGGTCTGGGCCTCTTTGCTTAGGCTGCTGCCCCCGCGACCCGGCCCCGGACAAAACGGATGAAAATGGATGGATGGATGGAAAAGTAATTCATTACACTACTCATCACTACTTGGATTACTTTCACATTTCTCCATACAGTGACCTGAAATGGACTGTCTCATAATCACCATTTATCAATGTAAACCTGAGGCTACAGTCCCACACACCAACTCAAATCTCTATCTCAGTGAGTCCACACATGTGGTCTTTCTCTTAGTTCAAATGAACACAAAGCTGAAAACACAAATCAAAGATGAAAACCAGCAGAAGGAGACTTTAAAGCAATTGCCACCATGATCCTACTTCAAAAATATGAACAGGTGGAAACAGAGGCTTCACTGCGTTTGTTACCAGTTAAAGTTCAGGGTCTGGCTGCTGGGCTGGGGTCAGCACTGATGCCTAACAGGTCGAGCACAGAGATGAGTCTACAGTCAGTAGATAGAAGAACATCTATAAACTTAACTTTTCTGTGCTGTGATGATTTCTGAGTACTGACTAAAGCTTTAAAAATCAAAAATCATTCCTTTCCAGGTATTTGACGTCTGCTTTTAACCTCTTAAGCCTCAACACCCCCAAATATGGGGGCAAAAGGCAGAAGATCAGTTAGACGTTGGGGCTTAAGAGGTTAAAGAATTTTCAGGAAGTTCAGAATTTGCTCTATAATTAGCCAAGACAGCTGGATCAAGTAAGGTCTTTTTAACTAATGGTTTAATTACTTCCACCTTAAAAGCCTGTTGTATTAATTGCATTAATTAGTGGTGAAGTGTCTTTGAGCAGTCTTGTAAGAATGGGGTCTAAAAGGCACATCGGTGGTTTAGAGGAAGAATTTATTGACGTTAACTCAGAAAAACTGATAGGAGAGAAGGGGTCTTAGTAGATATCAGCAGCTTTTAAAGTCCTACACTTTTGTATGTAATGATGAATTTTATTCATGAAGAAATTCAGAGGCTTTGCTAGTTCAAGGCAAAGGAATGCTTTGCTCAACAGAGCTCTGACTTTTTTCCAACCTGGCTACATTGCAGAAAAGGAACCTGGAGTTGTGCCTGTTTCCTTTGATCAGGGACAAATTAAGATGTCCTTGCTTCATGGTCCGGGTCAAACAAAGCTCTGCTAAATGAATTAAACACCATTTCCTCGTATGTACTTAAGGTTCAAATTCAAATTTTGTTTGTCACACACACAACCATACACAGTATGACATGAGGTGAAATGCTTGTAGCTCTGCAATGCAATGCCCGACCATTAAATGACAGTAGTTTTACAGTATTTACAATTTAAAGGTTATTACAAAATTTACAGATTTTAAAATGTGCAAATAGCAGAAAGAGATTATAAATTATAGGAAGTGTGCATGAAGAAAAACCAGAGTGCTTGTGGTGATGTGATGTGTGTGAGAGTCCAGTCTTACAGGGAGTGCAGAATTATTAGGCAAATGAGTATTTTGTCCACATCATCCTCTTCATGCATGTTGTCTTACTCCAAGCTGTATAGGCTCGAAAGCCTACTACCAATTAAGCATATAGGGCTTTGGAGTTGACGTCACGCCGCAATGCATTGTGGGAGCGAGCGCAGCTCCATTTTCGGGGTCTACAAATCAAAACAAACACACTGTGTTGGAACGACGACGACAAGAAAGATGCTTAAAAGCAGCTCAAAAGCAAACGGACGGTATAGAGACCGATTGCGTCCAGAGGCGAAGCAGCGGTACTTGAAAAAAAATAGAGTGCATCGCAAATCTGGACCCATATGAAATACGGCAGTGGAGTAAAGACCCAGACGACTTACCGCCACTGTCCTACCCCGATATCTTCACGTATCTTGTTTGTGGAGTAAGCGCTTACACAGCGAACCAGTTTCGTAATTACAAGTCACTGGAGGCGCACATCCAATTTACAAATGGCTGGGTGCAAGATTTGGCTATTTTCAAGCCGCCAAACTCTGAGTACGTCGTCATTCATACCAAGGTAAGTCAGCTGGAGTGCATCGAGTGAAATAGCCATTTTCCACCCCCCACCATAATTAATGTTACACATTTATCATTGAACTGCTAAAACATCATTATCATATTATATGCCCATAATTGTAAAGTACATGCAAATTAACACATTGATAATCGGGTAAATTATTAACGCCAATTTGTGTCCTTCCTGTCTCATTTCATTTATTGTCTTTACATCAACCAATCAAGTCACTCCATTCTATGTTTGATCGTAATTTCTATAACTTCCGAGACCACCAACGATGATATTATTCAGCTATAAAGTGTGATGTGAACATATTTAGAACTTACCGGAATGAAAATGTCTTGAGCACACCAACTGATATCTGGAGACGTAACAGAACTTGATATCAGCTCGTCTCATGGCTTCTATCCAGGCTAGACGCCTTCGTTTGGTAACATCCGATACATGAGCTCCTTCATGTTGCTTCCAGGTTGGGAAAGCATAAAAAGACAATCGAAACTTATTCCCGTGCCGGTCGTAAGATCGAACATTGCAGCCGACCGCACAGCAAGTACGAACCATGGCTATGCTTTCGCTCCTTACTTAGACCCCCAAAATGGCGGATCGGGCCAAAATCCTTTCTACGCCCACCCCCGTGACATCACGCTCCAAAGCCCTATTAGGTGATGTGCATCTCTGTAATGAGAAGGGGTGTGGTCTAATGACATCAACACCCCATATCAGGTGTGCATAATTATTAGGCAACGTCCTTTCCTTTGGCAAAAGGGGTCAAAAGAAGGACTTGACAGGCTCAGAAAAGTCAAAAATAGTGAGATATCTTGCAGAGGGATGCAGCAGTCTCAAAATTGCAAAGCTTCTGAAGCGTGATCATCGAACAATCAAGCGTTTCATTCAAAATAGCCAACAGGGTCGCAAGAAGCGTGTGGAAAAACCAAGGCGCAAAATAACTGCCCATGAACTGAGAAAAGTCAAGCGTGCAGCTGCCAAGATGCCACTTGCCACCAGTTTGGCCATATTTCAGAGCTGCAACATCACTGGAGTGCCCAAAAGCACAAGGTGTGCAATACTCAGAGACATGGCCAAGGTAAGAAAGGGTGAAAGACGACCACCACTGAACAAGACACACAAGCTCAAACGTCGAGACTGGGCCAAGAAATATCTCAAGACTAATTTTTCTAAGGTTTTATGGACTGATGAAATAAGAGTGAGTCTTGATGGGCCAGATGGATGGGCCCGTGGCTGGATTGGTAAAGGGCAGAGAGCTCCAGTCTGACTCAGACGCCAGCAAGGTGGAGGTGGAGTACTGGTTTGGGCTGGTATCATCAAAGATGAGCTTGTGGGGCCTTTTCGGGTTGAGGATGGAGTCAAGCTCAACTCCCAGTCCTACTGCCAGTTTCTGGAAGACACCTTCTTCAAGCAGTGGTACAGGAAGAAGTCTGCATCCTTCAAGAAAAACATGATTTTCATGCAGGACAATGCTCCATCACACGCGTCCAAGTACTCCACAGCGTGGCTGGCAAGAAAGGGTATAAAAGAAGAAAAACTAATGACATGGCCTCCTTGTTCACCTGATCTGAACCCCATTGAGAACCTGTGGTCCATCATCAAATGTGAGATTTACAAGGAGGGAAAACGGTACACCTCTCTGAACAGTGTCTGGGAGGCTGTGGTTGCTGCTGCACGCAATGTTGATGGTGAACAGATCAAAACACTGACAGAATCCATGGATGGCAGGCTTTTGAGTGTCCTTGCAAAGAAAGGTGGCTATATTGGTCGCTGATTTGTTTTTGTTTTGTTTTTGAATGTCAGAAATGTATATTTGTGAATGTGGAGATGTTATATTGGTTTCACTGGTAAAAATAAATAATTGAAATGGGTATATATTTGTTTTTTGTTAAGTTGCCTAATAATTATGCACAGTAATAGTCACCTGCACACACAGATATCCCCCTAAAATAGCTAAAACTAAAAACAAACTAAAAACTACTTCCAAAAACATTCAGCTTTGATATTAATGAGTTTTTTGGGTTCATTGAGAACATGGTTGTTGTTCAATAATAAAATTATTCCTCAAAAATACAACTTGCCTAATAATTCTGCACTCCCTGTATAGTGATGTGATGTGTGTGGGAGAGTCCAGTCCTACACCTGGTTCAGGGCCCGAATAGCCTGGGGGAAGAAGCTCCTCCTCATTCTCTCTGTTTTGGCCTTAAGGGAGCGGAAGCGCTTCCCAGACCTCAATAGTGAGAAGAGTCCATTGTTGGGATGGGAGAGGTTTTCCTAGCCTTGGCCTTGCACCACTTGGTGTGGATGGACAGCAGGTCACGGAGCTCTGATTGAATGATGCGTTCGGCTGAGCTCACCACTCTTTGCAGATCTCGTCTGTCCTGCTTGGTGCTGTTCCCAAACCAGGTGCAGATTTTTCCCGTCAGGATGCTGTTGATGGTGCAGGAGTAAAAGTTCTTGAGCACCTTCAGTGTCAGATGGAAGTCTCTAAGTCTTCTGAGGAAGAAGAGACGCTGACGGGCTTTCTTAACCAGGGTGTTGATGTGACAGGACCATGACAGGTCCTGAGTGATGTGGACACCCAGGTATCGGAAACTGTCCACTCTCTCCACTGGTGTGCCACTGATGATGAGGGGCTTGTAATTCCTCGCCTGCTTTGTAGTGAAGTCCACGATCAGCTCCTTAGTCTTGCTGACGTTTAGGAGGAGGTTATTCTCCTGGCACCAGGTCTCCAGGTTCCTAATCTCCTCCAGGTAGGCCGTCTCGATGTTCATGATTGTGGATTATACCAGAGTGTCAAGCGTCTGTGATTTGTTGCCTTCTTTTTCATGAAGTAACAGTATTAACAATATATACATATCACTAGTTTGTGAGTTTGTCAGTATGACATCTGGTTTTGCTAAAGGAGCATGAAAAGACAGGCAGCAGGAATGCATTTCTTACTCGGAAATTACTTGGAAATTCTGACACCACTTCACATTTAAAGAAGAAAGGCATGGGCGAAATCTGACCATGCAATGCAAACTCTGTAGTGAAGTCCACGATCAGTCCACGATCAGTAACCAAGCTGATCTCAGCATCAAAAGACTCCAACCTAAAGAAACATCTGGAAGTAAGTTCTTTTTAAAAAACGAATGTTAGCCTACTGCAACTACCTTGTTTTAGTTGTGGTAGCTACCCGAAGTTATGTGCCACTTCAGTGTCTTCGATGAACTATTGCTGTGTGATTTATTACTATTACTGAAGGTTGCATCACAACCTGCTAGGTGCAAATAATCATATACAGTTCTGAAAGCAGACAGAATGAAATAACATATTACCGATACAGAAATAGTTTCCTATGTGAGACCACTGCAAAAAGTGCAGCCTTACCTAATGTCCAGCCTACTGTTACTCATTTTATATTAAGATTTAAAAATGTAGTTGGTATTGCTTTAAGAACTGCACGTGATTATTTGCAGCTAGCAGGTTGTTAATGCTATCCATCGAGTCTAACAATCTGCAGTCTATGAAATAACCTCAGCTAATGCCAGCTAAGAAGTCTTCAGAAGTTTTCTGATGACTCTGCGGTGGTTGGATGCATCAGCAGGGATGATGAGACAGAGTACCGGGCTGTGGTCGACTCCTTTGTCACGTGGTGTGAGCAGAATCATCTGCAGCTCAACGTGGCAAAGACCAAGGAACTGATCGTGGACTTCAGGAAGACCAGGAAACACTTGACCCCTGTTTCAATCCAGGGGGTCAGTGTTGACATTGTGGAGGACTATAAATACCTTGGAGTACACATTGACAATAAACTGGACTGGGCTAAAAACACCACAGCACTTTACAGGAAGGGCCAGAGTCGTCTCTATTTTTTGAGGCGACTGAGGTCCTTCAACATCTGCCAGAAAATGCTGAGGATTTTCTATGAGTCTGTGGTGGCCAGTGCGATCCTCTATGCTGTTGCATGCTGGGGGAGCAGGCTGAGGGTCGCAGATGCCAACAGACTTAATAAACTGATCCGTAAGGCCAGCAATGTTGTGGGGATGGAGCTGGACTCCCTCAAGGTGGTGTCGGAGAGGCGGATGCTGTCCAAGATAAAGACAATGTTGGATAACACCTCCCACCCACTCCATGACATGTTGGTCAGTCACAGGAGCTCGTTCAGTGAGAGACTGAGATTACCGAAAAGCACCACTGAACGACACAGGAAATCATTCCTGCCTGTGGCCATCTCCCTGTACAACGCATCCACTTAACACACTGTTTGCTGCTACAACTACACATGTTTCTTTTCCAAATATTTATTTATAAGTGACTTATGTATGTATGTATGTATATATATGTATATATTGTACTATTCTTAGTTAGCGTATTGTCTGTCTTGTCTTAATGTTGGTTTAAAATGGAGCACTGTAACAAAAAATAATTTCCCCCAGGGATCAATAAAGTATTCTGATTCTGATTCTGATTCTGATTCTAACAATGTTAGCTCGGTGGTGAGTAACCTTCAGTAATAGTAATAAATCACACAGCAACAGTACATTCACGCAGTTGTAAAAAGCATGATAATATATTAAGTAATCCAAAATATTCAGAATACATTACTCACATTGAGTAACTTAACAGAATACGCCATCAAATACATTTTGGGGCATGTATTCTGTAATCTGCAGTGGAATACATTTTAAAAGTAACCTTCCCAACCTTGGTCACTGAGAGCTACTGCATTGTGTTGAGGACTAGTAACGTGCAGGTAGTCTGGAAAAGCGAGTTCACTCAGATAGTCGGGCGCATTAATGGAGACTTTGGTCTTTTTGGACAATTTCTGTTAAAGCATATAGAACTGAATACAACAACCACATTTCTTAATGACATGTGAACAATAAAACCAAAGCAACACCAACTCATTACTCATTAGCTTCACTTGAAAAGGTGTATGCTACGTAAGGATCATGCAATTCAAGTGGCATTAACTTCAAATTCTCAGAAATTTAGGAGCACAAAGCACATAACAAAAGCAATAAATACATTTGTTGTCAGCAAAATAAGAAGATATAATGCGATGCACAAAACTGCATCGAAAAAGTGAATGTAGAGGTTGGAGTTTCTAAATGTTTTAGGCCATAGAGATCCATTAATGTCATGTACTCCCAGCTTCAGTAATATGATTCGTAAGCCTGGAGAGTAAATATTTAAAAACCGCTATGTTCTGCATGTGGTCCCGCTGTATTTCCCTGCTGTTTCTTCTGTCAATCCACCATCCATACGAGTCTCCACATTTGTTCAACAGGTTTTTCCCTGAAGCCCAGCATGATTTGTTTGTCCCGGTCACACAGCGTTTGTCACAGTCTGTTGTAAAATATAGTGATGTTTAGAGGCAGAATGTTGAAAGGCTCATCACACACATTGTGATTTTTTTTTTTGTTTTTCCCTTTTTGTGAATCATGTCAAGGAAAATAAAACATTAAGTCAGCCCTTTGGATGAGAAAGCAGGAATCCTGCCAATCCGGGACGCCTTGCTGGTTTATTTGAGATGTTTTGTCTTTCCAGTCTTTGGTTGTGATCCGTCTCCTACTGTATGCTTGTTAAGACTGATCAATAATCTGTGTGGTTGTGTTGTGTGGCTGTATGTGTTTTTGTGTGTGTGTGCACAAGTGGGGCCCTTCAGAAAATAGAAAATTGAAAGCTCTGTTGTAATCTCGAGCCCTATCAGCTCTCAATCCTTGTCCTCATATCGGAAGCCCAACACACACACACACACACACACACACACACACACACACACACACACACACACACATACATGCGCAGCTGTGCCTACACACAGAACAGCAGCTCAAAGTGCCCAACTTGGCTCATGTCTCCCACCCACTGTTCCCTAAATCCCTCTACTGTCATCTCACGCAAACGCGCACACACACACAGAGTTCAGAAAAAGACAGATTAGTGATGGTGTTTGATTTCGTTATCGGCATCCCCTCTGTTGCAGAACGACAGGTTAGAGGTGTTGAATTCAGAAAGCTCGGATTCACGAGCCAGCGTGCTCCCGCAACCACACGCACTTGATCTTTGGCGTCTCTTGCGACCGCCCCAACAGCAGAGCGGCAAGGCATTAGAAACGAATGAGCGGGGAGAGTAATTGCAGTGCTGTCAACACTTGCTGGCAAGCGGTCGAGCTGATTGCCATACAAGCAATTTACTTGCTTGATTGACTGACATTAAAATGGCTGCCGGGTTGTGATTGAATTCAGGCCCGTCTCAGGCCAGATAATGTCCGGATGCAACGAGCATAACGATGCAGGCGTGATCGATCCATCTAATTGTATTTCTTTATTGCAAATGAGTTTTCATAATATTTACAAATCTGATATCGCCGTCCACAGGGACCCGATCACACGCTTATTACTGGCGTGCTTCTTTGGGAACAAATTCTGAGGGCTTCTGCACTGCTTCATGACTGTTCTTTGTTTATGATTTATTTAATTGCAGTCAGTTTAACTGTGGCACCAGTGGGGTTTTGATTCCCTTTGATCTGCGCCATTAAAATCAGCGCCATGCATTATGTAGAGCCTGTTTGGTGTGTAAACGATGTTTAAGAAAGCTAATAATTACTCTGTCTGTCTCATATTTCATCATTTATTCATAGGGGATTTGAGAATCCCAACACTGGGGCCTTTTGCTTTCTTTTGATTTATTAACCACCTAGATGTGCCTAATTAGTGAACTTTCTGGAGTTGCTGCACAACGGAAACACGATTTGGACTTCTTCGCTCCTGTTCTCCCAGTTTTGTTGCTCACGCACAGCTGGAAGGAGCTCATTTGCAGTAATATTAGACAATGTCGAGTGCCCAGATGACAAGCTGCTGATGTGTCTAGATGTGGGACATAAACAGCAATTCTGAATGTATAATGCTTTTCCAATTAGTTCCAATTATTGCATACCGCCACACATTTGTCTGAACTTGCAGGTTTTGATTGGACGATAGCAGTGTGACTCTCAGGCGGAGTGGCCGAGATCATAGACTGCATATAACAAAGCTAAGCATGCCACTTTTGCAGGTGCTTGCAGAACTGTGATGTCATGTTCACCACACTGGATTGTTGATTCTGGACTGAGCGGAGTTTATTCCTAACATCCAGGCATCCATGAAAACAGAATTTATTAAATGTAACAGAGTTAGAAACATTATATATAGCATGTTCTGACTGAGAGATTTCTGAAAAAATTCAAGCGTACAGCTCTGCTATCACTTCCAACATAAATAAAGACAGAAAACTAAACAGCAGTGACTTTTGTAGTGTTACTGAAGTTTGGCTGGCTGGTATATAATGATGTGCTACGTGATCGCTAACGACACAGCTATGTTAGCATAATATAAACACAGTGAAGCTGGAAAATGAATGCTAACTTTTTTCCACTCGATCAAAGTTAACGTGAGGGTTCCCGATGGTTAGGGACAAATGCAATCGCATGGCAGGATGCTGTAAATGGACCAAACTCCAGTCAGGAGAACAACTGAGATAATAATAATAATAATAATAATGGATACTTTATTGATCCCCATGGAGAAATTACTTGTTTTTCTCTGCATTTGACCCATTCACTCAGTGAAGCAGTGGGCAGCCACTAAGCAGGCGCCCGGGGAGCAGTGTGTAGGGACGGTACCTTGCTCAGGGGTACCTCAGGGTAGCCATTAAGTGGATTCGAACCCCCGACCTTCCGATCATGGGGCGACCACTTTACCTACTGAGCTATCCCTGCTCCTAATCCATCCACAATAGGAGGTTAACCATTAATATACTGCAACAACATGGGAATAGAGCAGCTACGAGAGAATTTAGTTTTAATGAATCAATGGTATGGAAGTGGAGGAAGCAAGAAGAATGAGTTGGTAAAGTTTGACTTATCTAACTGTTTTGTTTCACTTAATGCGCCTTATAATCCGGTGCAACGTATGGTCCGAAAAATACTGTAAGTAATAAATTGTTCTGTTTCCTGCTGTGTTCAAGGAAGGCACAGGGGAATTCCCCCCCCCCCCCAATCTCTATATCATATAGACCAGCGCTCCCCTACCTCCGGGCCTCGGACCGGTACCGGTCCGTGAGTCCTTTGGTACCGGGTTGCGAGAGTTGAGGCTCAGGTGTGAAATGTATAGTTTTCAGGGTTTTTAATCGGTTTTCAGCGTTATTCTGTTATCGTTTTTATTGTTAACTCTGTTTTCCTGGGTCTTTTCACGTGTGTTATGAATAAATCTTCTTTTTTTCGGTACCGGTACTAGTTTTATTTTGTTGTATTTATCCGCAACCCCTTAAAGGCCGGTCCGTGAAAATATTGTCGGGCATAAACCGGTCCGTGGCGCAAAAAAGGTTGGAGACCGCTGATATAGACAATTGAAAATCCCATATAATGCAAATGACAACATAATTATTTAATATGGAACCATAATATGATAACTAGAGTATATCAATATATACACATTTTATTAAGGTCAAATCTAATGTCAGTACAATAGCTTACTTTACTTTACTTTGAAACACTCAGCAGTACTGATTACTAGCAAACCTTAACATACAGTGGGGCAAAAAAGTATTTAGTCAGCCACCGATTGTGCAAGTTCCCCCACCTAAAATGATGACAGAGGTCAGTAATTTGCACCAGAGGTACACTTCAACTGTGAGAGACAGAATGTGAAAAAAAAATCCATGAATCCACATGGTAGGATTTGTAAAGAATTTATTGGTAAATCAGGGTGGAAAATAAGTATTTGGTCAATAACAAAAATACAACTCAATACTTTGTAACGTAACCTTTGTTGGCAATAACAGAGGTCAAACGTTTACTATAGGTCTTTACCAGGTTTGCACACACAGTAGCTGGTATTTTGGCCCATTCCTCCATGCAGATCTTCTCGAGAGCAGTGATGTTTTGGGGCTGTCGCCGAGCAACACGGACTTTCAACTCCCGCCACAGATTTTCTATGGGGTTGAGGTCTGGAGACTGGCTAGGCCACTCCAGGACTTTCAAATGCTTCTTACAGAGCCACTCCTTTGTTGCCCGGGCGGTGTGTTTTGGATCATTGTCATGTTGGAAGACCCAGCCTAGTTTCATCTTCAAAGTTCTCACTGATGGAAGGAGGTTTTGGCTCAAAATCTCACGATACATGGCCCCATTCATTCTGTCCTTAACACGGATCAGTCGTCCTGTCCCCTTGGCAGAAAAACAGCCCCATAGCATGATGTTTCCACCCCCATGCTTCACAGTAGGTATGGTGTTCTTGGGATGCAACTCAGTATTCTTCGTCCTCCAAACACGACGAGTTGAGTTTATACCAAAAAGTTCTACTTTGGTTTCATCTGACCACATGACATTCTCCCAATCCTCTGCTGTATCATCCATGTGCTCTCTGGCAAACTTCAGACGGGCCTGGACATGCACTGGCTTCAGCAGCGGAACACATCTGGCACTGCGGGATTTGATTCCCTGCCGTCGTAGTGTGTTACTGATGGTGACCTTTGTTACTTTGGTCCCAGCTCTCTGCAGGTCATTCACCAGGTCCCCCCGTGTGGTTCTGGGATCTTTGCTCACCGTTCTCATGATCATTTTGACCCCACGGGATGAGATCTTGCGTGGAGTGCCAGATCGAGGGAGATTATCAGTGGTCTTGTATGTCTTCCATTTTCTGATGATTGCTCCCACAGTTGATTTTTTCACACCAAGCTGCTTGCCTATTGTAGATTCACTCTTCCCAGTCTGGTGCAGGTCTACAATACTTTTCCTGGTGTCCTTCGAAAGCTCTTTGGTCTTGGCCATGGCGGAGTTTGGAGTCTGACTGTTTGAGGCTGTGGACAGGTGTCTTTTATACAGATGATGAGTTCAAACAGGTGCCATTCATACAGGTAACGAGTGGGGGACAGAAAAGCTTCTTACAGAAGACGTTACAGGTCTGTGAGAGCCAGAGATTTTTCATGTTTGAGGTGACCAAATACTTATTTTCCACCCTAATTTACGAATAAATTCTTTACAAATCCTACCATGTGGATTCATGGATTTTTTTTTCACATTCTGTCTCTCACAGTTGAAGTGTACCTCTGGTGCAAATTACTGACATCATTTTAAGTGGGGGAACTTGCACAATCGGTGGCTGACTAAATACTTTTTTGCCCCACAGTATGCCATTTTTTCTTTATTTTTGATGAAAAATTTACATATTTTATTTTTTTGTTGTATTATATGTGCACCATATAGAAGCAAGTTTAAATACTTTTCTGGTGTAGACAGTCTTTAATCAGGAAAAGGAGCCTCACTCACAGTGCTCACTACACCTCTTTTGAAAATGCTAGGATTTTGAAATCAAATCTGAGCTGAGAGAAGCAAAAAGTATTTAGCCAGGAAAGAGAGCAAATTCAAAAACCTTGTTCGGCGAAGCGTATGCGTGTGATGAATCCTGGGTAAAATGGTGTATGTACCTTTTGCTGTAGGTGTTGATTTGTCTTAGAGTATGCAAAGTAAGCCCTGGAATAAAACAATATTGTCATTATCACACGTGAGATTAAAGCGGATGCACACCGCTGCCTCTAGCCTGCTAAATAATGAGGAGATTAAGAATAACATGAGAGATGCAACAAAATAGCACGGCTCAGTTTTCAAAATGTTTGAATTGATTTCCTTGCTTAACTATTTAATAACTTGATATAACAATTTGCAAAACTTTAACCACTGGCCTCATTCATGGGCTTTATTTTAAATAGTCGTTTATATTTTTGTCAGGGCTGAAGTCAGAATGTGAGGTGGAACCAAAAGCAGACTCAAAACGATGTAAATGGTAAATGGCCTGTATTTGTATAGTGTTTTACTAGTCCCTAAGGACCCCAAAGCGCTTTACACATTCAATCATCCACCCATTCACACACACATTCACACACTGGTGATGGCAAGCTACATTGTAGCCACAGCCACCCTGGGGCGCACTGACAGAGGCGAGGCTGCCAGACACTGGCGCCACCGGGCCCTCTGACCACCACCAGTAGGCAACGGGTGAAGTGTCTTGCCCAAGGACACAACGACCGAGACTGTCCAAGCCGGGGCTCGAACCGGCAACCTTCCAATTACAAGGCGAACTCCCAACTCTTGAGCCACGATCGCCCCGACATTGTGAACGAGAACTTTATTTACAGTGACAACAAGGTTTACAATTGTTAAAGCAAGGAATAAGACATGAGCGAGGACTATGAAATGTCAGACTAGGTGAGTTTGATGCTGTGAACATGATCTATGAGATAACTGTGACAGGCAAAGCTCAGGGGAACAGTGGTACAAGAGCCGGTGGTGGAGAGACACTGAAACAAAGGGAGAGGTGAGTCAGACTTGGCTGGGGGAAATGACAAGGTAGATCCTCAGTAGTAGTATGAAACAGCCTTACTTGTGCGCAGGTGGAGTTATGCAGGAGGGGGAAGAAGCGTGGAAACGAGACCTGGGTGAGTCCAGTGGAGAAATGATCCGAGATTTCAGTCAGAGAAGGCAGGGAAGTAGGCAGGTGAGACTGGAAAGAACAGACTGAGAGGTTACCGGCTCCAGAGAAGCGAGAGGAGACCAGCGTCCAGGTGAGTGAGATTATTGCGATGATGAATGAATTTCCAAGGAACCACTTAGAAGACAAGAGAGCAGAGGTAAGTACAAGAACCACGAGTAACGTGAGGGACATGAAGCCGCACACTAACGTAGGTTAGCAGATGATCTGGCGAAGGCTGGTTGTGAATGCTGGTCTGAAATACAGCCGGCTTGATTAGTCTCAGGTGGTAATCCTGAGGAGGAGTCATCAAGGAGGAGAGCAGGCACTGTGGAAAATTACTGTGACTCACCCAGACCATGATATCCTTCCTGTTTTCTCGTCAGAGATCTGTGAAGAAGCCCACATTTTGAGTATTGCTAGTATTGTTTGCAAATACATGTTAGAGATATCACCATAAAATGTCTTTAATGTCGTTAATAAATTTCACAGATACTCACCGGTGAATATCAGCTGACAGAAATTATAATTGTATCAACAAGTATTTAAGAAGCGACTGGGTTATTTAGGTTCCTCACAGAAGCGTAACCTCAGAAATCTCGGTGTTATTTTTGATGAAGCCTTTTCTTTGAAGCGAAACTTAAAGTTGATAATAAGAAACTGCTTTTTTCATTTGAGGAACATCTCAAAACTGTCTGTTTACCTATCTAAACAAGAAAGGCCTAGCTCGTCTCCAGGTTGTTCAAAACTCTGCAGTGAGACTACTGTTTTAAAGTCGCTACACTGGCTACCAGTCAGATTTAGGTTCGTTTATAAAATTCTAGTTTTAACCTTCAGAGCGCTACAGGGACAGGCCCCTCCCTATATTGCTGATTTGATTCGTGTACATACCCCTTCTCGTAACCTGAAGTCATCGAATCAAAACCTTTTAGTGGTCCCCCACACTCGCTTCAGAACTCGAGGGGACCGATCTTTCCAAGCTGTCGCACCCAGACTGTGGGTCTTGACTCGGTGGAGAGCTTTAAAAAGCAGCTGAAGACATTTTTATTTCAAAAAACTTTTGATTAGACCAGGGTTTTTATGATGTATTTATTACTGTACTATGTTTTGTTACCTTTCTTGTGAACCACTTTGTGGCATATGTCTGTGAAAAGTACACCTCTCTGGGGACATCTTAGGCCCTCCAAGGTATGGAGGCCTATCTCCCCCTACCACCACTTCCCCTGCCAGTGGCGGACTCCCTCAGACAGGAGCCTGGGGCTTGCTCGGGCCACTTCGGAGGTGGGGTGCCCCCGGCCTCTCGGCCTGGGGCTCGGTCACTCAGGCACGGCTGGCTGCCGGCGGAGCTCACGGGCGAGTCACTGCAACTCCCCCTGGCTTCTGCTCCGCGGCTGCTGAGTGAGCCCTCATCTGGGACTCTCCTCAGCTCTTTCTGGGACAGTGACGCGGCTGCCCCTCTGTTGGTCTTCCTTGGTCTCTTGTATTCTGGGGGCCTCTGGATGTCTGGAGTTTTGATCTCCTCCATACCTGCTTCATGCCCTGGAGGACGGGGCTGTGGCCCCCCCACACCCTCTAGCAGATCATTACATGAAGGAACCTTTTAAAAAACAAAAAACAAACGCGTCCATGCTCACAGGTGTACACATGGGTGATCACACCCACAAACTACACCCTTTTTGGCTCCTACCTCAAAGCACACTGTGTTCTGTTGATCTTATGTGCTGCACAATAATGTTTAATATTTAGTATTTACTGTCTCTGTCACGGGAGTGGAACGGACTCAGGCGCAGACTGAGGTAGCACAGTTCAACGACACTTTATTAATCACACTGGTGCACTATATACACGTGAAGGGGGGGGGGAAACACCAGGGTCCCGGGGATCACTTGGCTGGGGAGACACACTTCTTCGCACTCGCTCTGCTCCTCGTCCAAACAGTCTCCACACAAGCAGCTCAGCTCACTCTCCTACTCACGGGGTCCAGGGGTCACAAAAGGGCTGATCCAGGTAAACCTGTTTACACAGACGAGGGTAAGTCGAAGGCAAACACGGGAACAGTAGAATCGCAAGGAAGCCAGGCAATACTAACGAGAGTTACTCAATATTCCAGCGACGAACAGCTCAGAGCCCCAGCCTTAAGAGCCAGAGAACTGCAATCCGCTCGAGATCAGCTGCAGGTGCGTGGGCCAAGGGCAGGAGCCCAATCAGAGCTCCGCCCAGGCAGACAGGTAGGAGAGACAGAGTGAGAGAAAAACAACAAACACTTGTGGCCACACTGGGCTGGCCGGGGAGGCACAGGGACCATGACAGTCATAAACCCATATATCATTGTGATGTTGTTTATTCTATTACTCTTGTTCTCTTCTGCTTGTTTTCTTTTTTCTTTTTCAGCAGGTGATCCAGGTGATTGATATATGCTTTTTTTTCTTTTTTTTCTTCTTTTTTTTCTTTTTCTGCTCATTCTGTTGGTTTTTGGTTTTTGCCCTTCTCCCCCGTCCCTCTTCTCAGCTGTTTCTCTTTCCCTCTTTCTTTCTCCCCTTCTTTCCCCCAGTCAAGTCTGTCCCATATTCAGTAAGTGAAAATAAAATAAACAATAAAAGGTGAATCAAATCGACCATTATGGCAAGGCTGGGATGGTCAATTTGGTAAAGTAAATCCGTTGGGCATCTTTCTTTGCCTTTAGACAACAATTCTGATGGCAAAAGAGCCAAACGGGACAGGCCAAAAAAAAAAAAAAAAAAAAATGAAAAGTACTATATAAATAAACTTTTACTTACTTAAGAAGTGGGTGTGATGAGTTTGGGGTCTCTTGGTTTGTAACCACAGAGTTGTTGAATGACAGTAGACCTCTCTTATTTTACCAACTTAGTATAAACACTTATATCGCTTTTCCACGAGTACTTACTTGGCTCGACTCGACTCGGTTCAGTTTTGGTTGTCTTCCATTACAACTGAGTGCCAGCTAATGTACGTGAGGTCGGAAAACACAAGCACAAGACAACAATGGAGGACATTGAGAAGATGTTGTGTCTGCTGCTTAGTGTATGGCTTTATGGCTTTATGTCAGATTTGGGGACCATAGTGTTGCTTTTTGTGTGGTAATTTTCTTCTTTGCCTGGTTTTAAAAATGAAAAAAAAGTACCTGCTTCTAGGTACGACCATCGAATGGAAAATCCTAGAAAATGATCCGAGCCGAGTAGGTACTAATGGAGAAGCGCTGTTATGTGTATCCTCTTGTAAAAACAATGTTTGTGATAAGAAAAAAAAAAGCTACGATTGGTTTGCCCACGAAACGGCACGAATAAATATAACAAAAAAAAAATCATCTGGATTCTTCAATGATAATGGATTGGATTTATATAGCGCTTTTCAAGGCACCCAAAGCGCTTTACAATGCCACTATTCAATCACTCTCACATTCACACACTGGTGGAGGCAGCTACAGTTGTAGCCACAGCTGCCCTGGGGCAGACTGACAGAAGCGAGGCTGCCATATCGCGCCATCGGCCCCTCTGGCCAACACCAGTAGGTGGGAGGGTAAAGTGTCTTGCCCAAGGACACAACGACCAAGACAGAGAGCCCGGGGATCAAACCGGCGACCTTCTGGTTACAGATGCGCTTCCCAAACCCCTGAGCCACGGTCGCCCCAGCACGTTAATGTAGAGGGATCCTGAAGGCTAAGCGGAGCACAATATAGTCTTATAATGATGGCCTACAGATGCACCTGTCAAATTAATGGTATGGGGTCCTACAAAGCTCATCAGCCTTGCATAAAGACCAGTGTTGCAGATTGAGCGCTGCAGATTGGTCACAATTTACTCTTCGTCAGGATGTGTGAAAAGGCTGATGTGCATAACAGTAATCTTGCCCCCTTGATATTTTTTCTGGGTCTTTACTTAAAAATGTTTTTGAGTCTACTGGTCCTAGTGTTCTTAAAATTATTAATGCATCTCTACTCTCTGGTCAGGTCCCCGTTTACTGTAAAAGTGCTGTCATTCACCCACTTTTAAAAAAGCCTAAACTTGATCCTTCTTTGCTTTCCAGTTACAGACCCATCTCAAAATTGCCTTTTATTGCCAAGATTTTAGAAAAGGTTGTGGCCAAGCAACTCATGGATTTTCTAGATGAACACAACGTTCTTGATAAATTTCAATCTGGCTTTCGTAAGACTCACTCTACCGAAACTGCACTTCTTAGAGTGTCTAATGATATTTTGATGAATTGTGATGCTGGAGAGTGCACTGTTTTGATGTTGCTGGATCTGACCTCTGCTTTTGACACTGTTGATCATCTTATTTTGTTAGATAGATTAAACCACTGGGTGGGTGTATCGGGTACCGCATTGGAATGGTTTAAATCCTACTTGTCAAATCGATCTTTCTTTGTGGCTACCTCTAAGTTCAGATCCTCCGTCAGCTCTCTTGCCTATGGGGTGCCTCAGGGCTCTGTCTTGGGACCATTATTGTTTTTGTTGTATTTACTCCCTCTTCTGCAACTTCTTAGCTCTTTCTCTGATATTTCATATCATTGTTATGCAGATGATATTCAGCTATATATCTCTTTTAGGCCACTTGAGGTTTCTAAGCTCCAAATCTTGCAGTCCTGCTTAGATTCCATTAGAGATTTGCTGGCTGGTAATTACCTTCAGCTAAATGCTGATAAAACGAAAGTCATTGTCTTTGCTCCTGAGAAATTTGTTCCCTTCGTGGTTAAAAATCTAGGCCCTCTTGCCTCCTATATTAAATCATCCATTAGGAACCTTGGTGTTACATTTGATCCAGCTCTGACGCTGGACACACATGTTAAATCTTTGGTTTGCTCTTGTTTTTACCATTTAAGAAATATCGCTAAGCTGAGTCCCATTGTGTCACGTTCCGAATTGGAAATGATTATTCATGCTTTTGTTTCATCTCGCTTAGATTATTGTAATTCCTTGTTTACTTGCTTAAGTAATGCCTCCCTGGAACGACTGCAGGGTGTTCAGAATGCTGCTGCTAGGCTTCTGACAAAGCATCACAAATACTCCCATGCCACTCCCCTGCTGATTCAACTGCACTGGCTCCCTGTCAAGTTCAGGGTGCAATTTAAGATCATAATCATGACTTATAGGGCCCTGCACGGTGTAGCTCCAACTTACTTAAGTGATCTTCTTCTTTCCTATCACCCCAGCAGGTCCCTAAGGTCTTGTGACCAGGCTGTCCCACATAAAAACAAAAGGTGACAGAGCGTTTGTATCGGTGGCTCCCAGACTCTGGAACCCACTCCCTTTGAGTTTGAGATCTGTGGACTCAGTCATGTCTTTTAAAAAGCAGTTAAAAACCTGTTTGTTTAAACTCGCTTTTGGTTGATTTTGTTTTGTTTTAGATTTTAATGTCTGTTTTCTGCCTCTGTAAAGCACTTTGTGATTTTATCTTGAAAGGTGCTATATAAATAAAATTTTATTATTATTTATTATTAATCAGGGGGTAACTGACACTCTTAAAAATACCACAGAGTGCCAGAGTGTCACCCAAAAGTAAGAGATATTACACAGGAAGCTAACAAAAATTCAGGAATAATTCTTTGGAAATGTCATGGAGAAGTTGACAGACAGGACTTATATTCTTTACATTTACAACATCATTTGTCAGCAGATGTTGTGACATTGTTCCAGTTATCAGATTTTCTATGTGTTGACAATTCAAAGGATTCAGCTGCGACTCAGGTCTTAAATCTAACACTGCATTCTAAACCTTGAGTACTGCTTCAGTGCTTATGGTTTCTGCAATTTCACTAGTTATTAAAGGCTGTGTGACTGTATAGACACAATACCTGCCTAGCAATACAATATTTACATTTTTTTAAAAATATTTCGGAAAATGCTGAGCATGCAGTAAAAGGATCTCATTACAAAAACGGTCACCAAACCAACAACGACACTAAAACCTGCAGTAAATATTACCACAAGACGGAGTCAGTCTGATATCTGATATTGAATGGGGTCAATAATATGGGAGTTGAATGTGATAAATCATCGAAAATCACATGTCTATTGCTGTGTACATAGACAGAAATTCACATTTACCTATTACGTTTGTGCTCGGCAACTTTCCTGCTCTATAGGAATGCAACCAGAATACATCCAGCTAGCAGCAAGTTGAGTCATGTTCATTTGAGTTGTGCTCATCGACAGACTCGTGATGGGAACATGCTGGCAATCAGTTTTACTTTATAAATCAGCGGAATTATTTTTCAAACCTTGCAAGCATGAGATGAGCCCTCTTGTTTGTAGTATTCCCAGAGTATTTGAATTTGTTTGGTTTGCAAGCTGAACCTGTAAACCATACAGGTGCTAAGTGCTAACTAGATTCAGAGTCCCAGAGTGATTATTCTTGTTACTTTGTAACTGTGCTGCATGCATAGATTTTCATTGTGATGTAAATTCCTGCCTGTGAAGTTAAAATTAAAAAAAAAACAGGCAGGCAGACAGACACCCACATGGCAGATCTGTGGATGTGGAAAGTAAAATCAAGGCTTAAGGAAATACACTCAGAGATTTTTCTTCCCAAAACACTGACTTGGTATGCATTCAGTACACCAACAATGTCCAAGCACATTTTCCTTAATGTGTAGTTAAAAAACCAAAACAAACAAACAAAAAACCTTTGATTTTATACATTTTACTTGCACTTTACTCTAAATTATTGCTTCTTGTTCATTTTTTTTGAGTGCACGAGAATTTCTGTCTCCAAAACTATAGCACAAGCTCCTGAGTATACTCTGCTGTACCAAACACTGTGTACTTTTTAGATCAACATGACACGTCTCTCATTTTAAACATTAACCGTATCCACATGGATAACTTATGAAGAAAAGAAATCACCTTCCAAATTATCATGACATTTTAACATTTTCAAAATAGCTTTTGACGTCAGGCCTTTTGTGCCTATTGCAAGTATGTGGCGCTGTTTTTGGCTGCTGAGGTTATTACTTATATAATATATATAAAATAAAACTTAATAGCAGAATGAGACCTCCCACATTTCTGACACGAGTAGGAGATGCTACCCCAGATAAAAGGTGCTGTTTCCGCTTTTCCTGTTTGAAAAATTGAAAGTTATGTACAAGAGTTTTCTGACTGGAGTACAGAGTGAGCAAATACATCTCAAAGTATGTTTGTCTGTGACAGTTGAGTTTGAAATGACACAGCTCCCGCTTTCTTTTTACTCTCCTGCAAAAGAGCCAAAGATATTTTCATAATTTGAGCACTGCTGCAGCGCCTCATGCACCGTCCCCTTATAGCAAACGATAATAAACTGAGACTTGACCTTGTCCTCTCTGCAAGCTTCTTCTCTGTAATAAGAGATGCTCTGCTACGCAAATGCCAGTAATTACACACAAACATGCCCGCGTGTGCGTGCACGCTGTCAAACTCGCTGCTTTAATTATTCACCAATAAAAAAAAGAAAAACTGAAATAGGAAGGATAAGGTATCTATTTTTACTACAAAGACTGCTGATCTTTCCGAGCCATTTTCCCACAATGCATCGAAATCTGTCAGCAGCCGCAATCATTAGGGCTGCTATGGAGAGGCTTTTTTTTTTTTTTAAAGCGACGGCTGTTAGTAGATGTAAACACCCTGCACACAGAGGGATCCATCCAAAGACAATGTCAGACTGTGTTGACAGAGCTTTTGTTCGCATCTTTGTCCCAGTAACGCGGTGGAAAGAGAGCTTCGGCGTGGGTGCCAGTTCATGTTGCAGGCGCTGTAACTGTAACTTGTAGGCCTTTGTTTTCTGACAGCTTGCGTAGATGAAGAGGATCACTCTCTGATTATATTGACAACCCTGAGGCATCATTAAAGCGCCGTCTTTGTGTTGTAAATAAACACCTGGGAGAGATGAGACACCGAGAAAGGGAGACATGGAGACAGGAAGAAGCAGATGAAGACAGCTGACAGCCTTGCAGGGATGGAAAAATATATCAGTGGGGGATTTTTTTCCCTTTTTTTTTTGTGGGGGGGCATCCAATTTGTTTTTTGCTATTTACAGTAAGGAATAAACAAATTATTAAAAATGAATCTCCTGGATGGAGCAGTAAAAAAACCAAACAAAAAGCATTCAGATCAGAAACTATGCTCCGTGTCGCTGTGGTGTGCACAGCCATCCAAACTCATCTCTGTGATTACATGATTAATCAACCCAACCAAGAGCGGTCAGAGTGATCGCATCCCTCCACCGCCATGTTTCACACCGATAATGAACCATTCATTTCAGCTAATTTGTTGTGGGACTCTTGTAATCTTCCCCTTGAGTTAAGATGGAAAATGAGCCACCGTAATCTTCTTATTGTCTTCACTCTGCTTGTTTCTGTGTGTATAAATGAAAGTCAGTGTATTTCCCTGTCCTGTGAGAAGTGAGGTTAAAGTCCAGGGCATTAAGGTGAGAACAGACCTTTCTCATTGCGAGGGTAATAAAATAATCCTGTTTTCCTCAGAGCTACTGGTGTGTATCAGTTGCACAGGAGGTGTCTTTTGGCGACTGTGTGTGATGCACCATGTAATTACCTTAGAGGGAACTCTCATTACCTACTTGGCATTCTTCAGCACAACTGCTGCCGGTCTGAAGGACTATATTTTAACCCAAACCACAATCGTTTCTTAACCCCCGAGGTGTAGTGCTGTGGTGAAGAAGTACCGGAGCATACTAATTATGCTCAGGCCTGTGCCATGGCTACTGCGAAAGCCTGAAAAGTTGAACAGGCTAGAAAAAAGGTTGTGACTTTAATTAAGACTGGTAAGAATTTGCAGATTTTCAGAATGTTACTGAAGTCGTTATTCAAACAGCACTTTGGTAATTGTTCACTCGGCACTCAGGGTGTGGATGACATATTAGAAAGCAAGGTATAAAACTAAGAGGCCTAAATTTCTCTACCACACCGAGTAGCTCAATCCAGCAATAAATGGAGATGCTAGAGATGGTAGATGAGCATCAGGTGTAACGTTGGAAACCGGGGAAGCCACGCCTACTTGTGGGATGGGTAAGCAGAGTCAATACTCGTGCACATATGCACATGCATGTGATGAGAAGAGTACAGGAGTTCAGAAAGAAGGCAGGTCAGAATCTGAGGGAACACGAGGGAACATGACATCGTGTTACAAAAGCCATGTAACCACACTGGAAAGCTTACATACCATAGTCATCTATAACTTAGTACATGATGAAATGTTAGGCAGATTGTGAACATGATTTATTTACTGCGTGAATAAATTACAAAGTCAACAGTCTCTTCAGCGTCATCTTCATCTCGGCCTGTCTGATCACCTTCATCAGCCACTACATGCTCCTAACACCTCTCTGCTCTCTGCAGTGTCACCAGATGGCGCGGCTTTGAGATATTTGGCACTGTTGCCTCAAAATAAGAAGGCCGTGGGTTCACATCCACTGCCTGGCCTGTGCCTGTGTGGGTTCCCTGTGGGTACTCCGATCTTCTCGCATAGTTCAAAGACATACATGTCATAGATGTGAAGCACCACTGTCACCCTGAATTGGATATGTGGAACACAGTGGATGGAATAACATGTAAATTTTTAATGTCATGATTATAGATAACCTTTTTTACCCCTCAGTTGTGAAGGGCTGATGGGCATGGACACCCAACTTTGTAAACACAATGACTCGAGAATGTGGCAACATAGGATTTTCAAAATTGTACTACAGGGTGGGCCATTTATATGGATACACCGGAATAAAATGGGAATGGTTGGTGATATTAAAGTCCTGTTTGTGGCACATTAGTATATGTGAGTGGGCAAACTCCTCAAGATGGGTGGTGACCATGGTGGCCATTTAGAAGTCGGCCATCTTGGATACAACTTTTGTTTTTTCAATAGGAAGAGGGCCATGTGACACATCAAACTTATTGGTAATGTCACAAGAAAAACAATGGTGTGCTTGGTTTCAACGTAACTTTATTATTTCATGAGTTATTTACAAGTTTCTCTTTGTTCACAGCCATTGACATGTCGAAGAGGTTAACACGTGAGGAGCGGTGTCAGCAACGCCGTTCGTATTTAAATGTGGCTTTGATAAAATGTGCCAAATCCTCAAACTATGGAAGGAATGGTTAATTTTAACAAACGTACTTGGTTTGGTGAATACACCACATATTCAGCAGTTAAAGGGTTAACTATTCTGATGAACACATGCATTGCTCTTAGCCAATGAGCTCCTGCAAAATGGCGTATTGTCCCGTCCGCCATCTCCGTCTGAGAGAGTACAGGGCTGTATCCCAATTTAGGGTCTGCAGCCTTAAAGTACGCAGCCTCAACGATACTCAAAGACCGCTAAGGCCGGAAGTGCGAGGCTTGTGTAATGGGACGGTCTAGCCTCCGTTGCACTGATACTGTTGTTTGTCAATAAAGTTATAAAAAAAAGCCTCTGTTGCGCTGCCCAGGTTGCCTAGCATCATGATACTAACCACTGGAAACGTGTCATACAGCTGTGTTTGACAGAAATGAAGGAGAAAATCTTTTGTTCATTTGTTTGTTTGTTTCTACATGAGCTTTGATCATTCTCTGTAAGATTAAGCTCAGCTATTGAACGGCGTATATTTTAAAGTAAAGGTCAGGGGTTTTTTTCCGATGCATTCGATGATATTAATGGCGAGCCAATCCCGTTGACAGATATGTTGAGTTCTTCCCTTGCTGCACAGCAGAGTGTGGTTGACCAGCTGCGACGGAAATCCCTTCCACCCCCATTTCGAACTTGCTGTTCCCCTGGACGTTTTACTTTAACATTTTAAGGACTTTTACAGACTCATCACATTTCCACACATAGGAAGTAGACTTGGTGTGGGCAAGCTGGACCTGTTCCTCCAAATTAAGGTTTTGTTGCAGCTAACAAGGGCTATGCAATGTCAAATTAATTTTTCCATCTGGAATTTTGCAGTTGAAGCTGTGTTTTATTTTGAACTGAAACCTGATTTGTATATTTTGTAGGGCGCACCCAGGTAAGATATTACGTTACTGTCTGCGTCTCATTCATTTTATTTCTTCTGTACGTAGCCAAACCTTCTGGTCTAAATCATTTGAGCGCTTTTACATCAAGTTTTGGTAAATTAAATCTTGAGATAAGGTTTCTTTAGTAACTAGAGTGTTACAGTATCAATATGCACCCTTGGCCGTGACTAATACCACTTAACTGTTGGTGGTGAGGGTTTACTCGGACATGTTGTATCATGACTGGAGTTTTCACATACCATAATAAGGATGTATGCTTACTTTTATCTAAGCAAATCATAGGGTTGCATATTTACACTTCATGAAGGCGTTTTTCACATGCATAACTACAGTGATGGCAGTGCTACCAAACGTGGGTGACCTACCTCTTAATGCTGCCCTTTACTGCCTTTTGTATAGACGCACATGGAGGTTATGTAACGTTCCAAATAGTGCATAAACTCTCCCCATGATTTTTGGAGTGTCTGTAGGCGGTGGTGTTTTTTTTGTGGCCAGGCAGCCTGACAGGTTGTTCAGGCAGTGATTTGCAGTTGGTGGTGTTTAATTCGAGAGCAGTAAAATAGTTTTCCCTGCAGTGCACAGACTGACACAAGCTAAGATTTACATCACCAGGAACTCGAGACATGGACAAAGAATTAATGTAGTTCCAGATTGCTTATAATTTTTTTGCCCATCAAATTTTGATCTCTTGACACTGTAACAAAGCCACAACTGGATCTTCTTTGAAACTCTTCCTGCAGATGAAGGAACAACAACACAAAGAAAATGATTTCTTCTCAATTGTTTTTTCACCCAAAACATAAATAGATGTTACATTCTTGGAGTAAGCAGACCCTTGCGTTCATAGTTTAGCACTGCGGCACTTGGCAGAAGTAATACCTCCAGGCATTTTGCATAATTCATCATTCTCTGACACTGGTTTGCTGAACCTTTAAGCTAAAAGACGTTTGAGGGTGTTGTAGACATTACTCTAGAATCACTGGCTTTTGTTTGTGTTGTTTATTAGCAAAACATCATTCAGGTGTTTTGTTGATAACATCATAGACTTTTTCCCTGGCATACCCTTACCTTCATGCAGGTCACATTTCTATGCAATCTCTTCCTTGATATATGAACTTTGACCTTAACAGGTGCATGTTATTACCTGTTCATCACGATGATTATTATATTTTTGTCAGGTTTTGTAGATCGGACTCACGCGCAGACCACTAGTGTCTTCAAAAGGTGTATTTATTTACAGTGTTCCTCTACAGTGGAATTCATATATACATATAGTGATGTCAAGGGGGAAAGGGGCCGGGGTTCCAGGGTCCAGGAGTGAAAGAGGCAGGAGTCCAGGAAGGGAAGGTTTTCATTCAGCCCTCGCACATCTCCTCTCCTTTCCTTTATCTCTCTTGCTTCTGTTCAGTCGCCATGCATAGGGAAAGAACAGGTCCAGAGGCGATCTATACACAGGCAGAAAAAAACCATTCGTTTCCTGGTTCAGACAGGCTCACAAACTGACTTTACAAAATACAGGACGACTGACGCTGATGGCTCAACGATCCAGCGACGAGTAGAGCAGACTCGCCCTCTTAAGAAGGGTGTGCTGATCACCTCCAGGTGTGTAGGCCAGGGGCAGGAGCCCATACTGAGCTCCGCCCCGGCAGGAGAAAGTGAGAATGGAAGAGGGCGAGAGAGAAAGGGAAACAAAAACAAAGCACCTGACAGCTGTCAGCTGTTGAGGAGCGGAGACCATGACAATTTTGAGGTTCATGGAGACTTCTGGGGTTTTGGGTCTGGATCAAAGAAATATAGAAAATTCAACATCAATCCTTTCTGTTGTAGAAAATCATTCATTTTGGCTTCAAGTTGATGCTGTATCACACACACAAAAAAAGCAAACAAACCTCAAAGCACATTGTGATAACAGTAATGCCGTCAGTCCTCTAGGGGCATGTTTAAGCCTATTTTAGCAGACCCTGATAGAAAATTCTGATCATGTGTATAATTGGGGTACTTTTAAATTTAAAACTGAGTCTGTAATTGTTGTTAATTAGCATTTCGTTGAAAGAACCACTTTGGCTTACTGTGGCCACTAGCATGGCCGTAGACACACAGCCTTGTTATAATCTGCAAGGTTAAAAACAAATCCTGATCTTTAACCTTCATTATGCATCATTAAGCTCTAATGAAACTGTCCACCCAGTTATTAATTTGGTATATATTTTGAAAGTACACACCTTCTATCTGGCTTAAGGTCAATCTGTTAAAAATGTCACCAGTGCAAGCGTGACAAAAGAAGAATAAGAAAAAACCCCCAAGTTGGATAAACTGAAAATATTAGAAACTACTGGCAGACATCAGCGATTAAGGACACAAGATGCAGGTTTATGTATTCATGCTCAAACATCACCAAATGCTAATTTTACCTCTGAGAATACAAACAAAATAAGTCGACTAATATCGTTTTCTTTATGTTAAATAACATGTCGATATACTGCTAGAGATGGTAGATGAGCATCAGGTGAATGTTTAACATCCACAAAGATTCTTCTCCTTTGTTCAATAAATATTAGTACCTTAGCTTTTCCAAAACTACTGTTTCACTAAAATCTGGGGACAGGGGGGAATTTTCTACCTTACAGCAGCAACTGATAATATAACCCACATAAGGCCCATTTTATTTACATTCATGGCGTTTTTACTTAGACGTAGTAGATAGACAGGAAATATGGGGAACGAGCCAGGGAATGGAATATAGTAAAGGTCATGGTAATCAAACTGGGGACTCACTGCTTGGAGGTATTGGTACCCATGTGGTATCCTATTCAGCTAATGGGTCACCCCAGACTTAACGCTTAACGTTTAATGTTTATTAAGACATGCACAGGATCGTTTTGGTCGTGTACACACAGATTCTTGTTATTTTATTGATTTTTGTCACGTAAAAAAGTTAAAGAGGATTAAGATATCCAACTCCCACCGACTGGCAGCAACAGTGTTCAATTTCCTTCAAAACCCAGTGGCTATTAATATATTTGAAAAAAGTCATGTACATCCTTTATAAGACATGAACAACTGTTGTAACGCTGAAAGCACAAAGTTGAACCTGAAATTACCTCGCTCGGCCTCAAATTCTTCCTCTTTCTAGACTGACGGTACTTACACAGGCTGTAAATAGCCCAGGGTGGAATAAAAAGGCACAGGCAAACCCATTCAAGACAATAACAAGGGTGGGGAAAGGAACAAAAGAATGGAAGTTAAAATGCAAAAAAGATCAATGTCACGGTCTGCGGACCGTGTGGGAGTGAGGAGGACTGAAGTGCAGACACGTAAGGAGACGGAACTGAGTTTGAACAAAGGCGAGCTGTTTATTATGGCTGATGAAACGTGAAATACAAAACAAAGGAAAACGAGGGAAAAACTGAAAAACTATGACTAACTATGAAAAAGTGACATGAACATGACTCTGAACAGAATCATGAAAAACTGTAACTTGACATGGTGTGGAGGGAAGGAGCACAGACGACCTGATAAAGACTGAATGAAAACACACAGACTAAATACACACAGAAAAGTGGAAACACCTGGGGGAACAGCTGACTCAAATAATCATAATGCCACAAGGAAAAGTAAAACTAAGCACAATTATTAGAAAAAGCACATTGTGAAACTACATAGATAAATAAAACGAGACATGGAGACAGGAACTGGGACACACAAGCTTTACACGAGACAGAGGGCGCGAGACACAGAGGAAGAGGAACCTACATAGATGAGGAAGCATAGAGTAAAACATAAACCAAACTAAAACTCAACCAAGACAAACTAATAATAATTCTAGAACTTAACCTTATCTCATAAGTAATACAAAATAACTCTATCCTTAACTTAAGAATGGCACATAATTTAAACATAATATTAACATAAGAAATCAACAATACAAAATAACACAACATGCTGGGTCACTGACCCGGCCCCTGATAATTACAGATTAAAAGAGTAAACTTTTAATAACTTAACAGTGAGAAGCAGAAATAAACAGAAACAAATAGAAAACATAAAGACTGTGACGCTTGTTAATGACTTCCAAAGATACTATTAAAAATAATGCAGCTTAAGAAATAGTTGGAAGGAAAGACATTAACCTTTGAACAGTGAAATGATTTTAAGGTTTAAAATATCTTGTCACGTTAAAATAATTAGAGCTAAAAGAGCAGGAGATTTCTGCATGCTGACATTTAAACTCACATCTTACATTTTTTGCAGTCGCCTCATTCTAAAGAAAGCATCCTTATATCGCTGATGGCCTGAACCCTGTCTGACAGCTTGAGCAAAAGAAGGCAGATAGTAACGATGGAAACACATTTCAACCATCCCTGCTTTTTTTAAGCCGTCACTGTTGCTGTTGTTAGGGCGAGTGGATCATTTCCTGAAAATGATATCGGCCAGCCAGAATCACATAGTGACGATGATGACTCAACACATTTAATGCAATCCACCAAACTCTAAAAGATGTCTTTATTTAAAAAAGAAAAAAAGGTTGAATTATCACATTCAATCAAAACTACACTGGCTAATTCTGAATTCTCAGCTTTCTCGGTGTACTCAGGCACTCTCCTGGGATCTCTACTAGATTTTGCTTGGCTTATATTTTTACTCTCAGCTTTCTTTGAATTGTTAAGAGTAGCGAGATGACAGAAAACAGGAAACATGCATCAAAGGTCCCTGGATGGCTCAGTCTCTGTCCTTTACATGAAGGATAAACTTCATTTTTTTTCAAAAGACACCTGGTGTTTTCATGGTGCTGGTGAAGTACTGTTTAACATCCTGCACCAAGAATTGAAAGGCTGTGAAGGCCATAAGAGCACAAGGACGCCACAAATAGCAGCATTCATACATTCGGCAAGCCCTCTTCTCTTGCATAAATATGGAGATCTGCTTAGATGTTTGTGAACTCCATGAAATTTTCTGTATTTATGCATAAATATAGTCTCAAATATTCAGATTTTAACACCACTGACCTGCTTGAACAGCAATAACTGCAACTCAGTGTTTGGAGTGATGAGTCTTCCACAGCAGGTTGGACGAATTTCTGCCCACACCTCTGTACAGAACACCTTCCACTGTGGGATGCAGGTGAGTTTCCTCACAGAGGCATTTCTGTTTGATTAACCCTGTCAGAACCAAGTCAGCACTTATTTGTAACCCTAAAAACAGAAAAGACTTAAAGCTTGTTGTTGGACCTTAGGATCAAGCTGATGCTTTGCCCTGAGGCGACCTACCATCTCGCAGCCCCTACCTCTTGGTGCTCCCTCAGAGCTTTTAGCAAAGCGTTTAATTTGAAAAAATAAATCTTCAAAGTAGGCCTGGTTGTCCAAATATCACAGCCAGGAATAATCCATTAAATTGCAGGTTTTCTCTCTGAACTGGGGGCATGATTATGAGGGACAACTGGGACATTTGTATTGTGCAACTATACAAATGTTCATGGACCAGTGTTGGATGGACTGAAGCAGAAGCGTTTTCCAAGAATGTTTTCATTAAGTAAGAATGAAAATCTGAGGAAAACCTACGTTATTCAGGTTTGTGGGTGGTGCTGCACGGTCATTTTTAGTTGGTGGGAAAATTTGTTCTCCATAAGTGCTGAACACTGTTGCCTCACAGCAATAAGGTCCTGGGTTTGAATCCACTGGCTGGCTGGGGCCTCCTTGTCCAGCTTGCATGTTCCACCTGTCTATGGCCAAAGAAGTTCATGTTAAGTTAACTGGACATGCATGAATGGTTGTCTCTGTGTGTTGGCCCTGTGACACACTGGTGACCTGTTCCAGGGTGCACTCCGCAATCTGAACCATGACTGTTACAATACGCTCCAGCCCCACCAGGACCATGAACTGCATAAGCATAACAAGATGGATAGGTGTAAAAGAGTTACATTTCAGTCTATATTATCATGGACGAAGTTAAATACTTATTGTCTTTGTCCTGTGTTCGGCAAGACCTGGGTAAACAATTTTGATAAAGCCTAAAATATCCTGACAGCGAAGGATTATTGCTATTGGCTTTTTACATTTTAAATGTACTTTCTCTTTAGATTCAATTCACAAACAAGTATTTTTCCTTTATTTGATGGTGTATATCAGAATCAATCAAGTTGACCAAGATGCAGCAAATCAGACCCAACCTATGATAATACTACGCTGCCATGCTTGTTTCCTGACAAAGGTTTGAACATATAAGAAAGGCCTTTCTTCACCTCATTTCGAGTGGTAAATCAGCTCATCAGTGTCTTTCCCAGGTACTTATTTTTGTTTCCATGTCCCCAGCGACTCCATTCTGAGTTAAATGATTGCTCACTCACCCCAGCCACTTACCTCCTTCCAGGATTGAGTCACTCATCCTGGAAGGAGGAAAGCATCCTACGATTGTCCTATGGATCACTCTGCAGACCACAGCTTAGACTGTTAAAACCACTTAAGTGAACAAACCCTGCCAACTCTCCGCTTCGAGTTAAATAAAGACTATAAAACTGCTATTGTTGTCCTCAGTTCTGCTTTGGTGGTCACAGCACTAGGTCTATTATTTTTGCATTATTTGCTCAACTGAAATGTTGATCTACTTGATGGTGTTTTTGATTGTATTCATGCAGAGCTATGCAAATTTCCAAACATCGTAATACACCATGGTGCGCCACATATTCCCTTAAATATGTAAGATGTCTTTATGTGCTGTGGTTTATGCATATGCATGTCAATCTGGGCCTTTATCGACAATGTTTACCAGCAGGACCGAATGTACTGTAACACTCAAGCAATTAGACAATGTTGTCAGCTGACAGACATTTTTGATGTAATTAGCATATTTGTACATTAAGCTGCTGCGAGTGCTGATTGGAAATAAAAGTGATGAAGATGCTAATGAGCGACACTTGTGTAATAATGATGATGACGGAGAGGCTAACAGCACGTCCGACATTGATGATAATGAGGGGGAAGCGGATGAAAAATCGATGAAACGATCCGGGTAACCGCTGCAGGTGATATCTTGAGTTTTCAGCTCGTGGTGGCACTTCCATCTCTCTCTTGCTTAACATCGCCACTCTCATCTCCCAATCTGCAGACGAGGGGGAATTGTCCCATCACTTCTGCTGAGTGGGCAGCCATTTCAAAGTATCAATTGGACACATGTCAGAGGAAAGTTTTTGCTGCCAAAGCAGCACCTTTCAGAACATATGAGCCCTCCCGAATGAATGAATCGTCCCCTCTGTCTTCCTTTTCCCTTTTCGCCTGTCTCGTTTCTTCCATTCCCCCACGCCGCAGAGGAAGGCGGAGTGCTACAGCAAACGGTTTGAGTGATGAGAGAGATAAGTGGCAGAGATGCTTTGGAAGTGGAGACTCGGTGCTTGCAGAACAGTGTGTATGTGTGCGGACGTATATGAGTGTCTGTTAAGGAGGCAAAAAGAGGGAGAGGCGAGAGGGAAGGAGAAAGACTGAAGGTGACAGATGTCAGTAGCCTGACGATGAGGAACATGATAAGCAGCCTTCCTGTCATTCAGATGTACAGACCATGACATCCATCAAGCGAGCAGTTGAAACCACGCTGTTGTTTGTACAAGCAGAGTCCACCATATCTGTTGAAAAGCTAAAAACCGACACAAACATAAAACAACCACCAACTTGGCTGCTTCACTCTGAAAGTAAACTTTTCAAAGAGCTTTTATCTTTTTTTCCTTTGCACAGAGATGTAATTCTTCACAAACTTTATTTCCCATTAAGGACTGCAAAAGAGAAGTCAAAAAAGAAAAGGAAAGAGTCATGGAGATAAATGAATTCAAAGGAAAGCTCGTAGTGCATTCAATTTCCACGACTGGAAGACTAAGAGGTCAGGACCTGCTCATCTGAGCTCCTTCCTTTTCCTGCTGAGCCAGGAAAAGTGCGGTTTTGGAGTCAAATTAATCTTCAGAGAACCACAGGCCAAAAATATGATATTCAGAGGAATTTTCATGCTTTTAAAAGGGGAGGTGATGTCTAATATGGAGTCATACATCAAAATATTGAGGCAGCAATGTGATATTGTTTCACAACCACCAATGCATGTCAGATATGATCCCATTTATCCTCAGCTAAAGAAAATCAATATGCTCAGCAGTTTTTTTTACCCGGGGAAACTGTTAAAGAAAAATAGCAAAAGAATTGTATTTTTTTATTACTTAAGATACAGCTGTGCACTGTCAGGGAGACAGGAAGATGATTAGGGGCCCAGTTAATGTAGTGTGAATGGAATATTTCATATGACAGAGAATGTAGCAGTGATTCCAAGGTTACAGTCATGTTTGGCATCAATTCAGAGCATTTGCTTAAAGAAGAAAAATGTCAACACTCCGTTTATTTATTGTAAACGGTGAGAAACTCAGTCAGTTATGACTAAATTTATGTCAAAAAGCAACAAATTACATCAAGTTAAATTCGGTTTTATTTATAAAGCACCAAACCAACAATAGTTGCTTCGGGGTGCTTTAATTTAAAAATATATATGAAAAAAGACTCAGTCAGGTGACCCCATACGAGTCAGCACTTGGCAAGAGTGGGAAAGAAACACTCCCTTCTAACAGGAAGAAACTCATAGAATTTCATAGACTTGAAGCCTAAAAATGTAGCTGCCATCATGTTGCATATGAAGCAAAAAAATTCATATCATTCATGTCACATAGCGCTGTAATTGGTGGGCATGCACTATTTCATTCACCAAAACGGGAGCACACAGTTCTTTACTGGACGCTATTCTAGACCAGTGTTTCCCAACCACAGTGCTGCGTCACATAGGTGTGCCATGACAAACGATCAGGTCTACCGCGGACGATTATCTGGTTCCACCTGATTAGTACTCTAAGCGCCCGGCGTGAGTAACGGGCAGAACATTTACATTTTCTTCCACTAGAGGGCAGTACAACTACCTGCTCTAATTAAATAGGTTGCCAACTGCCAGTAAAATAGAAGAAGATGAAGAAGAAATTACATAATAGTCATGCTGTGAGTGAGACAATGTGGCACATAATAGCAATAGATAAATATTTGAAAAGAAAAAGTAGTCAATCTGACCTGGGTCCTGGAGAAAATTCCAACCCAGATGAAGGCCCTAGCATGAATAGTGATCAGAAGACAACAAAAAAGGTATACTGGGGACAAACAGAGCCAATTCTGCTACGCCTGGTGACTAGGGAAAAAAGATCAACTCGCTTTTTGTGACATTTTCTTTGGTGGTGTGCCGTGTGATTTTTCTGAAATATGTGCCGTGGCTCCAAAAGGTTGGGAAACACAGTTCTAGACAGTATGAAAAAGATGATGTTTTAATTAGTGTCACGGCCCAGCAGCACGAGGTAAATGGGATGGACACAAGTGCAGGATCCAAACCGGAAGCGAGACAGTGAGTGAACAAAAAGGCTTATTGTTTCCCCACAAATTAAACACACAAGCCAAATTTAAACGACGCCACTACACTAGTGGGCGCGCTATCAAAACTAAGGCAACTAAAGGAAAACTAGACAGCTCTAGAATACAGCGGGACAGCTGTGGCTGTGGGGAGGTGGAAGTTGGGCCGGGAAAAATACTATGAAGAGACCGGAGCACTGCAATGATAGGAGAGCACAGTCAGAGGGGTCCAGCAGTCAATCGGCGATCCTCCACAGTTAAACTGAGTCGCCTTACTTGGTTTCAGGTGAAGAGGACAGGTGGGGTGCAAGGCCCAGATGAGGTTGAGGCGCGGGGAGGCAGGCAGGTGAGTGGCATGCTAGGTGGCAATGCTGTACCAGCAGCTGCTGGCCCAGGTCCAGAAAAGCGGACTCAAAGAGCCAATTCTGAAGACAGGAAAAAGCAGGTTTTCACACAGGATCTGGACAGAGCAATAACACACCACTGACCAGTGTTGGTCAAGTTACTTGAAAAAAGTAATCAGTAACTAATTACTGATTACTTCCCCAAAAAAGTAATCCCATTACTTTAATGATTACTTATTTTCAAAAGTAATTAATTACTTAGTTACTTTTTAAAAACACGATTTACAACCTGAAGAGGTGAGAAAGCGATAGATCTTTCAGCCCAATTCTACTTTTTCTGCATAAGCCATCATACAAAATGTAATCAAATGGAAAAGTCTCTTTTTAAAACTTGTTTTATCAGTTTTAATCTTTTAACTTTATGCATCAAGCAAAAATTTAATTATATGCAACTTTCTCTGACTGGAAGAAACTTGTTTAACATTTAAACCTATTTTCTGCACATTCCAGCACATAAAATAATTTTTTTTGTGTTTACACTCAGTCTTTCAAATAAATGCAAGTAAAACACAGCAGGAAATAAATAAAGTCAAAGACTCAGCGGTCCTGTTGCTCTATTTTCACCTGTAAAGCAGGAGTGGGGTAGGCGGAGGTTTACACTGGTGCAGGTGTGCCGCGGTCAGTTGAAGAATCCGCGACTTTCTCTGTCGTAGCGCACTCGGTGCTTGCTCGGAAGTTTAGGGGTTTTTTTCGCTGTAAAAAGAAGTTTTCTTCCCACGCACAGCGGACGCTAAAGGTTTTGTCACTTTTTACGGAATCAAACTCAAAGTAAGGTCAGTACTTCCACGCTTTAAACGCTGCACGCTCATACTCTCTCCCACAATCGATATATGATCCATTGTTGATCTGCACACAGCTGTTGTCACAAACGTCGCACTCTCTTACGTCACTGTCATGAGACACTCACAAAAAAATCACGGTTTTAGTAACGCAGTAACGCAGCGTGCTTACGGGAAAGTAACGGTAATCTAATTACCGTTTTTGCAATAGTAATCACTTACTTTACTCGTAACTTTAAAAAAGTAATCGGATTACAGTAACCCATTACAAGTAACGGGTTACTGCCCATCTCTGCCACTGACTAACATGGGATGGCAGATACTCAGGCTGATTGGGTGCGCAGGTCTTATATGCTGCTGGAATAATTTCCCACAGGTGGTCAGCCAGGGAGGAGCAACCGATCTCCGCCCAAAGGAGGAGGGCCGCTGTTGGAAATCTACAGGTACCCACCCAGACCATGACAGTTAGCTTGATATCATCTATTAGTTTAACAAAATAAAGGATATAAAGGATGCAAAAATGGGGACGGATCTGACTGTGAAACCACTTGTTTATGATTGTTACATTTTCACCTCATCAAACTACATTTTGTTAAAACTTATTTTCACTGTACAAAAGTATGCAAGCAAACTTCAGAAAGGCCAAAAGACAAGTAAATACAAAGTTGAAAACTAAATCAATATTTAATTTTTAATTTCTGCTTTGCTTGTGTAATGCATCTGTGCAAACTTATTTGTTCCCCCAGGCAAACACTAACTAGATGTGAAAAGAGTCTTGCATCAAACCCATAATGTCTTCCCTTCTGGGCCAAACCAATGAACAAGGAACCTGCTAAAGGGCATTTATTTCTTGTAGCAGGAGCAGATATCCTGCACACTGCAATAGATTCTCAGTGTCTCTTCTTCATCCTCCGCCTGTGTTCCCAATCGATTTGAGCGAGAACCCGTCCTGGAGGCATGTGCGACTATATACAGTACACTATACACTTTATGTCAAGCCATCTGTACAGGACTTGGAACAACTGTTCCTCAGCCTATACTCTCTCTCATTTGCAAAAGAGCCTCTGCTATGCTGTAATTTGGTATTCTCTCACAAAAATATGCCCAAAATCTCATCTCATGCTACAATAAATGCATACATACATACACCTTGTAATATCTCTAAGGCAGTAATTTTTCTGCAACACAAAATGAGTCATTTGTCTTTTCAATATTTTTTCTTTCTCTCAGCCAGGGGGGAAGGAGGAGCACATTTCAAGAGTGTTGCAGCTGAGATTAAAACCTGATGGAGGGTGCCTGAGTGTATGTTTGCGAGAAAGAAAGAACAGAGATGGGGGAGGGATTAAACCTATACCTCGGGGTCTCTTTTTCCATGTCAGTGAGGTGCTTGAGAGGAGGCGCAGGAGTGCTGACAGGGCAGTCTCACTTGTATACGGACACACTCACGCTACACACAGAAGCAGCCGGCTCATCTTTTGCATTATTTATGAAATGGTGCCATTATCTTTTGTTTTACAAGCATGTTTGCGTGCACCCAAGACAAGCATGCGTGCATGTTTGTCTTCATTGGTGAGTTAAGAAAAGAAAAATCAAGACAGACAAAGAAACCGTCGCCAATGAAGAAAGAACAATCCAGAGAAAGACGTGTTGTTGATATTACACATGGGTGCAGAAGAACAGCCTGACGATTCGAGACAGAATGAAAGACCGAGAAGAGAGAAGTATTTAATTTGTAGTTGTTTCTATATTTTATATGTTATGGATGTTGATAACGAAGCTATACCAAATACTGAACTGATAAAGCAAGATGACACCTCAAGGTGTGTTATATTGTAAGGTAAAGACCCTACAGGGAAAAAGAGAAATAGAAATAGAGAGGAAAACCCACCAAATCAGATGATCCACTATGAGCAAGGACTTAACTAGAACGGTGGGAAGGAAAAACTCCCTTTTAACAGGACGAAACCTTCAGCTGAATGAGTCTCAACTATTGCAACTCACTGGGTGTGAGGGACAGAGAGAAGACAAAAGACACACTGAGAGTAACAGATTAATAATGTGAAAGTAATGTAAAGTGGTGGATAAACAGATAAACCCTAGCGTGATCAGGTCAAGGCTTTATAAGAAGACTTCACAAACCCATGGATGATGTTACAGTAACAGCATCCATGTTTTATACCGACTTTAAGAAGTTATTAGGAAATCCAAATGCTATGATTTTCATCATGAGAATGCACTTTACAGAAACATCACCGAGAAGACAGAATGTCCTGCTAAGCAGGTAAGAAGATGGAACACAAAGTGTAAAAAGTAAACTATTTAGAAGTAATTTGTTTTTAGTCCTCAAGGTGAGCCAATAAATTCTTTACAATTTATCCCTCTAAAAAATTGTAGCTGAAGGGGGAAACTTTTAAAATTGGCAGTAGCAAATCTGACTGAGCAGGAAAACACTATAATAGGTAGCAGCAGGGGCGGAGCGTGGGGGTGGCTTTGTTTTGTCAGAAGCCCGGGGTATTTTGGAGTGTAATTTTTTCATAGTTAGATGCCTGGCTGACAACTGTATAAAACAAAAAGTACACACAATATTCGAAGCACATAGTGCACACTGTGGGAATTTACGACTGTGCGTGAATCCCCCCCTGATATTGGTATGATCCAAGCTCAGGCACTAAGCGACTGAGCGAGGGGGCGGGGCAGCTGCTGCCCGTGAGTGCGCTGTTGGAGAGACGGAGCCAGCCATACTAAGGAGAGCTTAAGTTTGACCAGGTACCAAAGCAAATCATTCGTACCGTACAAATAATGTAAATATGACGGTGCATCACGAAAGATTGATATGAAACTGATCACTTGACCCATATTACGTTACTTGCTCTTCAAGTGAATCAACAAATGGCAAAATGAAAAGCCGAACAAATGCTATTTTTTTTTAGAGAGTCTTAGCTTACGTGTGTTTATTTCATATTTTCAGTTCTTACCCTCCCCGACTAAATCGGTTTCAGTTATGTACTGAAACATAAGAATGGACATTCGAGGGTTCTTTCAAAGAAAAAACTCAGGTAAATGTTATTTTATATATTATGCTTTGTATGTTGTTCAGTATATTTCTATGCAAAACAAGAGGGATTTCAGTACACAGCAGGATATTCACATTTGTAACCAGATATTTACATACACTTTAGGGAGAAAACATAAAACATTTTTACTGTACAACATCAATTTAGAGTAAATTTTTGTTTTAGATAAATATTGAAATATATTTTGAATTAGTTAAATTTCAGAATAAAGAGAGACAGAGCTATTTTTATCACTTTCATCAAATTTAGGAGTACATGTACACTAAATTTATTGTTAATTAATAAGAAAACTCCAGACGATTCCATTCTGAGCTGAAGAAGCTTCTGATAGGTTAGTAGAGTCCATGTGAGTAAATTGGTGTGGATGCATATAAGGCAAAACACAGAGCCTGTTTCTTTGACATGGGAAAATCAAGAGATATCAACCAAAACACCAGGAAAAGAACTGTGGAGCTCCATAAATGTGGCTCAAGTTTGAATACAATTTGGTGCCATTTGCAATTAAGAAATACAGATAGTTTCTCTCTTTACTCTTAAAGTTAACAAATATGTTTTTATATTTATCAATCTAAAAAAATAAACATTTAGTCTGATTTGATGTTACAATTAAAAAAGTGTTTTTATCTGAAGAGTAAATATCTGGTTTCAACTGTATATTTGATGATTGTCAGCACAAAGAGGGAGAGAGAGGAGAACGAGGACAGAACAGATGAACAAGAGCAGGTGAGACACACATGTTAGTCAAATGGTTGTTTACCAAAAGTATCACCGTATCATAGGTCCTCATGTATCTCGTACCTAGTGTTTCTTTTTAGGTTTGTTATTTTTCAAATTCTGTATTTATTAAGTTCTGCAGGCTTGTTTGCACAACAAGGCTAAATAATTATATAAACTTTTCTCAATCTAAATAGTGGACTTTGGTAGAATTAAAAAATAAGTGTAGTGCAGGTCTATGATGATTTTTAGTGCTATCATCTAGTTCTGATTCTGGTTCTGTCTTGGTTAAGTCCTCAGTAGTCCTGATTTTGAACTGTTGTAGTCCTGTTTTAATTCTGGATCAGTTCTGGGTCTGGTTGAATTGGGGTTTAGTCCTCGTGTCTTGATACAGCCCTGACCTTGTTCTGCCTTGCTGCTTAATTAAAAAACTAGTTTAAGGTGTCCTGCACATGTGATATACATTTTTCCCTATATGAAGTCATTCTTTTTTGAACAGAGCCTATTAATCTTTTAGTCATTTCTACACACCCCCCCCCCCCCCCCAAAAAAAAAAAAAAAAATCCCACATGCATACTACTCTTTGGGCTAAGCCCCGGGTGTTTCAAATGTCTGGCTCCGCCTCTGGCAGTGACTCTCATAAGAGACTCAGATTTTCAATTTGTAGCTTAATAAATGAAATGTTTGCTCCCTGCTATCTTTAGCTAGTAACTGGCTAGCTATGCTTGTGTGTCCGTACATGCATTTTCGCTATGCTTGTGAGTCCTGTTGATTCCAAAGATCTTCTTGGTTGTACTGTTTTAATGGAGTCATTGAGAATTTGGAAAATATCATGCTGGATAAATCCTTATAAACTACTAGCTAGGTAATGCATTTACACAGGAACATTTGCATTGGCATTTATAATATGCATGTGCATAGCATGTGGCTCTTGCTCCTTTCAGAGACAACTGCCTCCAGTTTAACAGGAAGTTGGAAAACTGCACTGCTCCTATCTGAACAATACTTCAAATTCACCTTTCTAGCTTAAGCTATATTTCCTTTGCAGGAGCATTATTCAGGCAGCAGAAACTTTTGGATAAATCTGGTACATTTCCATAGCAAAGAACAGAGGCTGTATTTTAAAGTTTTAAAGCCAGAATTTAAATCCCAAAGAAGTTCCTGATCAAAGCGTGCTGCTTTTCTGAAATTCAGAAATTTTACTATTATCACCAGTAGCTTGTAGCATAATAATATTAGTTTTATGTATGTCAGCTAAATAGCTTGCCCAGTCTTCAATATTCTTTAACAGTGATTGAAATGCAAATAAACTGATCGACCATGTGAGGTAAACTTTTAGTTTGTGGAAAAAATTTCAGTGTCGACAAATTTCTGTACAGTGTCCATTTCTAGTGGAAATATATCTACAGCCTAGTTAAGAGGTAACAAACTGTCTCAAAGTTTAATTTATAGGTTTTAGTGTCATTTGTAGTTGCATCTGATGATTCTAATATAGCCAGAACCAAGCTTCTTTTCTTTTTGTTTCACAGACATCTGCCTTTAATAGATTTTTACTAGTCTATGATTCCTTTGTAAGACCTTTACATGTATTTGATATTTTAATATAAAGCAGAAATTCAACTTCTATTAAGGTTACTGAGGCTACAGAGAGGTGTCCAACTTCCCCTGCTGTTCACTGAAGTGGTTTCACAATGTATAGAGAGCCATTACTAAATTGGAATATGGAGAAATTAAAAGATAGTATTTACATCGTGTGGGCCTGAACTTTTTATTTTATGACCATGAAGGGCTATAATCAGATCTAATGACTCACAGTAGAGGATCGTCATGTCTTTCATAACTAAGTTCATATTTAACTTTATATTTAGATAGTGCACAAATGATTTCTATTTTCTTACTTTTGCATTTACTCATATGTAAAAAAAAAAAAAAAAAATCTTCCAAGTGTTTTTAAGGAAAGTGTAATAGTATTCTAAGACAGCTGCTTGTGTTGATTTGTATTAAGATGCATACATTGGATTCCTGGAGAATTACCTTGAAAATATCTGGTAAAAGTGAGAATGACTGGGAGACAGTTCAGAGTGTGTTCAGTGTTAAGCTTCAGTTTTTAGCAGCTATTCTAGTAAATGTCTGTTCCCGCTGGCTAACACCAAGATTTTCTTTATTGCTGATGCCTTTTGTCTGTGTTTGTTAGGCCCCCTGTGTCATCACGATTTCCAACCATTCGTACAGCATTAAATTATTTAGCTGTTTTTGCAATTTGTGTGTCTGCAGTTCAGACAGCAGCTATTGTACCTGACCTCTTTGGAGCTCTAATGCTGCTTTCCTGCTAATTATGAGAACATTCATTCTGCTCCGGCTTGAAGACCACAACAAGCCTCACTGCTGTTTGCATTAAAATAAAGGAGCATGTGCATTTACTGATGTCCTGGATAAACTGGAAAGACATGATTACCTGATTATTAGTGCATCATGTCAAACAGCCAGACAGTTTGTGTGTGTGTGTTTTTTTTAAATGCAGTTAGCCATGTTTAGCATTTTCCATCCACAGTAAACTATGTATTATTGCACAAGGGTACACACTGGAGCATAGCTCTAACTTCTTTAAGGTGGTAATGTGTTTCTTCGGTGTAACTTTTAGAAAGTTAGGAGCCCTATAGTCACACTGGCATCAGTTGAGAAACTTACTGCAGTGACTCACTTTCTTTTGGCACTGTTGGGGAAATTGGAGCACAGATACTACCAGTTGGCTCCCGGTTGTTTAGTCTAACAGTAGAGAAGAGAAGCTATATAGTCTGAGACTCTCGTAGGCGGTAACTAAAACTTGCACCCCTGAGACTGGCATGTCATATGAAGCAATCTGTAATGTCTGCTGTGTATATGAGGAATTAATTTTGGCTGTCCACAGACTGAGCTGCGGCGAGGCTCCCATCGGCTTCCAGATAAGAGAAGAAAACTTAGAGCTGAACTCTGCGTTTTATTTTTTCACTGTCTGGTTCTGTCAGAACATGTCAGAGCACAGCGGAGGTACTGTACAATAAGCTGCTAACAGTAATAGGTGGAGTGTGGCAGTTGTTGCACATCTGGGAGTAACACTATAGTGAACGCTACGCAAACACTCTGATTTTCTGTTCAGATGCATTTGTATTTCATACGTCTGACAGCTGACATTTGGACTGATTTATTGCAATAGCAAAATACAGTTAAGAGTTTAGCATCTGGGCTCCTCACATATATGTTATACATTAAACACAGGAGCGATGAGCATATCCTCTGCTGTAGCGTGTAGGTGAACACCGAGATGGTGGATGGGTTCAAACCACAAACATCAATGTCAGGCAGCAGCAGCCATCAGTCTGAGATGACTGGGACACAAACCCTCACCCTCTTTGTATATGTTTGAATAACTGTCTTGATGTAGCTCAAGTGTTGCAGTGGTGTATGCCTAGATTGCTGTATTTCTTGTGTGGGGTGGTCAGTATTTTTGTATGCCTTTGTCTTCATAAGAATTACTGACTGGCAGTTAACGAGTGAAGTTGCAGTTTATATTAATTTCAATCCAGACTTGTCGTTTGACCTTTTGGGCATTAATATGAGCACTTCATTACTTTATCATATGGGACATTTGCCATAAACAGCACATGAATTCATGATTAATGACCAAAAAAAAATGTTTTGTAAGATCCTCGTTATGGGGGCAGCACGTGGTGGTTAGCACTCACAGCAAGAAGGTCCTGATGGTCCACCATCTGGCTGGAGCCTGTTTGTGTGGGGTTTCACCCCGTGTTTGCGTGGGTTCTTGCCGACTTCCTCTGACAGTCTTGTGGTGGGCTTAGCAGGGGTGGTTAACTGGTGATTCCAAATGAATGGTTGTCTTTCTCCTTGCGTCTGTCTGGGTGGCGCTATGGTAGCTAGGGTAGACTGTAGTTAACCTTCACCTTCACAATAACCAGTCAAACAACTACTAACGAACCAATTATTAACCAACTGGTAAACATTCTTCTTCTTATTATTATTATCATGTTTCCTTATTAATGGTAATTAAAGTAAATGTGTAATTAACTATGAATTAACTGTTTATTACTGATGGTAAGAAAAACTATGAATTATGACTTTTAGCATATTAACTACTTTATTTTAAGTGTGCTGACATCAGGCTGTTAACAGTGACACTACTACTGGACAAACCAAACTGCTAGTGGTGTATGATGGAAAAATTTAGTATGACCAACATCAGTGCAATTTAACGGCTTCTGTTTGTGGCAGATCTTATTGCATTTTCACCCAAAGTCCAGGTGATCGTTCATGTCTAATCCAATAATCTATTTATGTTTTAGATCTTTTAACCAGGGAAGGCACCGGCTGTGTCCTTAGCGTTATATGTCCAGTGAGATTTTTTTTTCTCATTTAAGGACATTCCAGTCACATCAGGAGCATTTGAGAAAAGGACCGTTTAGTCTGCAGTGTCTTTTACGCATTTTGAAAATTGACCAGGTTTTCTATGCTCTTCCTGTGTCTGACTTTCAGCCCTTGTCATCTGCTCTGTGCAATTTGATGTTGCTCCAGTGAAAACTAGACCAAATGGTATTTTGAGAGACAAGGAGCTTCTGGAAGCTGCTGGGGGCACATACAGTATGGTAGAATTGCAGTCATTGTCTTGAGTGGGTGCTATTAGCTCTGCTGGCCAGTGCAGCTGCTCCCCGTGTGTTGTCAGGGTTAGTCTGGACCAAAGTGGTGGACTAGCCACGAAACTAACATTGATTAGCATTGCCATCCAGTTCTGTCACCCTGAAGTGATGTTGTGGATGTGGTGTGATGTGGAAATAAAAACAGGATTGGTGATTCACTTTTTTAAAGATATCAGCTCCAAGTTATGCTGTGTAGACTGAATAAATAGTAATAATAGCATTTTAGGAATAACACGACAGGGTCTCTGTGGTCTTTAGCACCTTTGTGTGCTTTATTCTCTGGGCAGAATCTACTCCATCACTGGCTAAGAGCAACAGCCTAAAAAAGCTCAACATATCCCCCCTCCATCACTGATTTGTGATTCTTGTAACTGGCAAGCTCTGCTTCTCCCAGGAGGCCTGCGCACCGCCTTCTGTTTTCCTTGCTGGACTCCTCAGTTAGCACAGATAAACACTTGTTAAACCGAAATCCCAACCTCCCAAGCTGTGCGTGGCAATCCAAACAAAGGAGCTAATGGTTGTATTTTGTAAAAAAAAAAAAAGAAAGAAAGAAAGAAAAAAGAAACAAACAAAACAAAAGCCTACCAAAACTACTGAGAACGAATCAAGAGCCAGATGAAAAGCCATGCGCAAAAACCAAACATGGACTGAGGAGGAGACAGCTACTACAAGTGTAAATCTGTAGACCTTCCGGGGTTAGGACACAGTGTCCACTAAAGGAAAACACCCAGTGGAACTGTCATACTCAATTTGCATCAGTGTGGTGGAGCAGAGCGAGGGAGAGAGACAAACGGACAGAGTCAGAGAGGGAGAGAGAACAGAGCAAAAAGCTTAACAAGGTCAACAATGCATTTGAGGGATGCTCGACCTCTTATCTGTTTTTGCAAAACTGTGAGCTGCGCACACACATGCAGATCAACTTTGCGTTTTTATTTCACTATGCAATCAGACATGACAGTGGCCAACGGTAAAATGTTCAGGGTGATTACTGTGACACGTTCTTGTCTTTATAATAACACAAGATAGTGTGAATGCATCCCTAAGCCTGAATATTTTAACAGCAATATGATCTACTTGGTGCAAAAGCTACCCTACTGTAGCAATTTATGGACCTACTATAAAATAAAAATTATTTTCTAATTATTATTTGCTCAAAAAGCAGAAAGTTTTACAGTCACACAACTGGACCTCATATTCTGGTTATAGATCTCCATGACAACAGGAAGACGAGGGTCATTTTTCTTCCCTATAGCTTTAGCCCCAAAACTACAATGTGAAGGTCATAAGCTCTTTCCAGGTTCTGCCAGAGTCCACAGAAAGCTGTTTCATCTGTGATACACAAAGCAGAAATTCAATTTACCAGCTGTGAAACTCATGAAAGAAAGCTGCATTGCTTCAGAATTCGTTCTAGCCGTGTTATGCCAGACTAAATACACTCTCTTTCCGTTTTCCTGTACCTGTTGGTTACCTCTGCTTTCATATTCTCAAGTCTTTTGAAGGTTCTCCTTGACAGGTTTGAATTTATACCTTCAATCTGCTGACAGCCACGCTGAAATCCATCAGTTCTGCTGCATGATTTTTAAAGGTTAAGTACAAATGTAAAAATATATGAGGGAATCATGAAGCCCCCTTGCTCTCTGCATTTTTTAAATGTATCATATACGCCACTGTTTTCAAAAGATAAATGCTCTAATCAGTCATGGCTATCATTGCAATGACTGTATTTGCTTAAAATTTGTTTTTTTTTTAATGTGGATGAATTTTTTTTTAAATAGATTTTGATTTTTCTGCACAGACTGTGGGCAGTCCGGCACAAAAGATGAGTGACTGGTGATCTCTGTAGTTGATGGTTTAAAGCTGTGAGAGATCTGAAGTTGGCTGTAATTCTGAAAATGTCAGAAATTTTGTAAGAACACTTCACAATGTGGCCTGTGCTTTGACCTACTGACAAACCAATACAAATCCAATGCAAAGTCAAGGAGGGTCAACTGGACACTGAATAAAAACCCCTGAACAGATAAAAGAAAAATGTGCAAAATAAGATGATTTGGATTCCAGTAAACGAGTAAACATGGCTGAGCTGTGGCAGTAGAAGCCTTGCTTGAATGGTGTGTCCTCCAGCGATTATCATGACAGTACCAAGGAGCACTTGTTTAACAAGTGTTTATTTGTGCTCACTGAGGAGTTAAGCTTGGAAAACAGAAGGCAGTGCGCGGGCCTCCTGGGAGAAGCAGAGCTTGCCAGTTACAAGAATCACAAATCAGTGATGGGGGGGCGATATGTTGATGCCATTGCTGTTGGCTAGTGATGGTGTGGATTCTGCCTAGAGAATCAACTGCACCATGGTGCTAAAGAGAGAGATCCTGTTGTGTTATTCCTCACATCCTATATATATATATATATATATATATATATATTTTTTTTTTTTTTTTTTTAATATATATATTAAAAAAAACCTCATTGGTAAGGGAGCAAATGCTTTTTCATGGTACCGAATATCATGTATGTATATATATATATATATATATATATATATATATATATATCAAGCTAATTTTAAGAAAACTAGATTCAATGGAAAATGAAGTTTTTTTAATTGTTAATTTCATTTATTAGGAACAAAATATCCCAAACTGCCTGGCCCTGCGTGAAGAAGTAATTAGCCCCTAAACCTAGCAGTTTGTGGTTGTGTCACTCCTGGGAAGGGTCACCACCAGTGTTGGTCAAGTTACTTGAAAAAAGTAATCAGTAACTAATTACTGATTACTTCCCCCAAAAAGTAATCCCGTTACTTTACTTATTACTTATTCTCAAATTTAATTAATTACTTAGTTACTTAGTTACTTTTTAAAAACACGATTTACAACCTGAATAGGTGATAAAGCGATAGATCTTTCAGCCCAATTCTACTTTTTCTACATAATCCATCATACAAAATGTAATCAAATGGAAAAGTCTCTTTTTTTAACTTGTTTTATCAGTTTTAATCTTTTAACTTTATGCATCAAGCAAAAAATTTAATTATATGCAACATTCTCTGACTTGAATAAATTTGTTTAACATTTAAACCTATTTTCTGCACATTCCAGCACATAAAATATATATTTTTTTTGTGTTTACACTCACTCTTTCAAATAGATGCAAGTAAAACACAGCCGGAAATAAATAAAGTCAAAGACTCAGCGGTCCTGTTGCTCTATTTTCACCTGTAAAGCAGGACTGGGGTAGGCGGAGGTTTACCCTGGTGCAGGTGTGCAGCGGTCAGTTGAAGAATCTGCGAGTTTCTCTGTGAGTTTTCCATTACGTCGTTGTGCACTCGGTGCTTGCTTGGAAGTTTAGGGGTTTTTTTCGCTGTAAAAAGAAGTTTTCTTCCCACGCACAACGGACACTAATGTTTTTGTCACTTTTTATGGAATCAAACTCAAAGTAAGGTCAGTACTTCCATGCTTTAAAAGCTGCACGCTCATACTCTCTCCCACAATCGATATGTGATCCATTGTTGATCTGCACACAGCTGTTGTCACTAACGGCGCACTTGCTTATGTCACTGTCGTGAGACATTCTCGCAAAAAATCACGGTTTTAGTAACGCAGTAACGCAGCGTTACTACAGGAAAGTAACGGTAATCTAATTACCGTTTTTGCAATAGTAATCCCTTACTTGAAAAAGTAATCAGATTACAGTAACACGTTACTGCCCATCTCTGGTCACCACTGTTCCAAGTTTTCTCTATTTGTGGATAATGGCTCTCACTGAGGTTCACTGTGAGTCACAAAGCCTGAGAAATGGCTTTGTTACCCTTTCCAGACTGACAGATGTCAGTGACTTTGTTTCTCAGATGTTTCTTTAGAAACACGGTGTGTCGATTTGTGAGATCTTTTAGCCTACTTACTGACAGGTTCTATTTAAGCGATTTCTAAATCCAAGAGGTTGAGCAGTAAATTGAACTCATCTTGCCAAAAAAAATCATTATTAATTAGGGTTAGAGGGCCTACATCAGCTGTCCGTAAGATGTCAGGTAAACCCTGGACAGGTCAACAGTCTGCTGCACATATAAGGGCAGAGTTATCAGTTAACCTAACCCCACACTGTGGACTGTGGGAGAAAGCCATATTACCTGGAAACTCAGGGAGATCATGGAAACACCACATAGAAAGACCCCGACCTGATAGGGAATTCTGACACAGGTCATTCTTGTTGTGAGGCCACTATATATTAAGAATGATGAAAAAGCTAAATGAAACAATAGCATTCTCATAAAACTAACTATGCTAAATATACAATAAAGCTCAACTTAAATGAGCAAACTGAAAACTCTGCAGCCTCTCCATAAATAGAACAGCTTTTTCTATGCTGTCACAAGTCTTAGGCAGGTTTCTGTCCTCACTGACATACTGTGTCACATCCTGCTCTCAGGCAAGTCTAGCCAGTTGTCTCTGAGACTGCTGAAACACATACATGGCTGACACTAAAGCAATTTAGAGGTAAAGCAACCAACCAGACCTCCACATATCTCACGCCAGTGCAGGTCCAAACCATGAAGTGAATGCTGTAATCCATTCAAGCTGGCTGAAAGGAGCATCAGCATGCAGCGAGCCTGGAGGGAACGAAGCTTATCTGTTTTCCTAACACAAACATGATGGGATTGTTTGGCCACTGGCTGCTCAGGGCGATGGAATACCAATGGCTTAACACACACTTTTTAACATATGCATGCACCCAGGGGCCCTCTCTCGTTGAAAATGGTACAACTGCAGCCATGCGTCCATGAGGCCAAACAAAGTTGCCATTTTTGGCCAAAGTGCATATCTGTGATGCACGCATGAACACCAAGACACACATATTGACTGATAGCATGTGATGGCCCTTTCTGATGCACTTTGCATTTCAGCTCAGAGCGCTATTGTGGACTCTGGAGAATCATCTATTCTTCTCGAGTCGTGTAACTCTTATCGACACGCTCGCGAAGCCCAGAGGGCGCACGCAAACAAACAGCAAAGGCACACAACAGACACATGCATACATTTACATCACAACTGCATGTTTAAACTTCCGCACACAGTGGAAATATTACTGTAGTGTCACATTGTTGAAGTGGTGTCTCTGTGTCAGGCCTAAATTGGCCTTTGAATATGCTAATGCTTCAGCTGGAAGCAATTTAGAGAGGAGGGGAGCATTAATGTGAAGTACCTCATCCTTGAACCAGGCAGCCATGCTCGCAGTGACACAATTACACTGATCACACAGCCTTTACGCCACAGCTAATACACACACATTCAGCGACACCGCCACGTTCGCACAGATTCTCATTCAGACCTGTCAAACTGACAACTCTCACCATGGAACAATTTGGCTAAATGAGCTTAAGTGGATGAGAAATGAAATGAAAAACAGAGAGGGGAAAAAAGAATGATCCTTTTGTGCTGGGATTTCCCTGTGAGAGGTTCAGATGGTGGAGCACATTCACACACCTGTGAGAATACGGCTGTGTGAGCTGTTACTGTATCAAGTCAATGCATTTAGAATGAGACAACAGTGATGCAAAACAAGCACTCATGACTGCAATACTGAGTCCTCTGTAGCATTGACAAGCTTCCTCTTTTTGAGTTATTTTCCATATTTATCCCCCAAACTACATTCACTGTAGTTTGGGGGATAACTGTGGTCATCAAACAGATAGATTTGCTATGTAGGTAAACACAACAATGATGGTGTTGATCAAAAGTGAGAGGCCATGTTTGAATTACAAAAAAAAACCCACTTCCTGTTTTTCTTCCATAAGCTTGCATACCAGAGGGAGTTTGAGGGCTCTGCACAGCAGCTTAACTCTTCCTAGGACTCCAATCTTCTGGACAGGGGCGACCGTGGTTCAGGGGGTTGGGAAGCTCATCTTGTAACCGGAAGGTTGCCTGTTCGATCCCCAGCTCTGTTTGTCTTGATCGTTGTGTCCTTGGGCAAGAAACTTCACCTACCGCCTACTGGTGATGGCGCGATATGGCAGCCTCACTTCTGTCAGTCTGCCCCAGGGCAGCTGTGGCTACAACTGTAGCTTGCCTCCACCAGTGAGAGTGAAATATGTCTGTGAAGGTTCTCAGTCATCCAGGTCATCGTAGTCAAAGGAGCTTGCAAAGAAAAGCGTCTGGACTTCTTTAAGTTGCTTGAAGACGTTTCACCTCTCATCCGAGAAGCTTCTTCAGTTCTAAGGTCAAATGGTGGAGAGTCCCAGATATAAACCTAGTGGGAGTAACCCCCCACAGAGGGACAAAAGGACCCCCTGATGATCCTCTAATCGCCTGAGCCAAGGTGTGAAACTGGGTGTGGGTCCCAATCAGCCAGAGTTTCGGGTGAGCTCATTGTGAAACCTGGCCCCACCGCTTCTTGAAGACCAGACACCAGCGAGGGAGGATAAGAAGGACAGATGCAACAACATTGTCATCTCCTATGTAGCCGGTGTATCAGAAAAACTCAGGAGAGTTTTCTCCAAGCATGACATCCCGTTGCATTTCAGACCCAGCAACACGCTCAGACAAAAACTGGTTCACCCGAAAGACAAAACGCCAAAACACAAACTTAACAATGTGGTGTATGCTGTACAGTGCAGCGAGGAATGCTCAGACCTCTACATTGGAGAGACCAAACAGCCACTTCACAAGCGCATGGCACAACACAGAAGAGCCACCTCCACAGGACAAGACTCAGCAGTCCATCTGCATCTTAAGGATAAAGGACACTCTTTCGAGGATGCCAATGTTCACATTTTGGACAGAGAGGACAGATGGTTTGAAAGAGGAGTGAAAGAAGCCATCTATGTCCACTGTGAGCGACCATCTTTGAACAGAGGCGGGGGTTTATGACACCAACTCTCTGCCATCTATAATCCAGTTTTGAGATCCCTTCCCAGACGCCTTAACGCCCACACACATCCTGGGCCATCTGATCTCAGGAATTCGCATGATAAGGTGGGGCCAGGTTTCACAATGAACACACCCGAAACTCTGGTTGATTGGGACCCACACCCAGTTTCACACCTTGGCTCAGGCGATTAGAGGATCATCAGGGGGTCCTTTTGTCCCTCTGTGGGGGGTCACTCCCACTAGGTTTATATCTGGGACTCTCCACCATTTGACCTTAGAACTGAAGAAGCTTCTCGGATGAGAGGTGAAACGTCTTCAAGCAACTTAAAGAAGTCCAGACGCTTTTCTTTGCAAGCTCCTTTGACCAGTGAGAGTGAATGAATAGTGGAATTGAAAAGCGCTATACAAATGCAATCCATTATTATTATCTGCTCCAGTTGTTCCTTCAGCTCCAGGTATTTCTCTGTTTTCTTGTGCTCCATCTTCCTAATGTTGGTTGCTGTTTGTCCTCAAGAGCAGAAGACCACATTTATGATGTGGTCTTCTGTTAGAGACCCAGGTACTTGTAGCTCCCTTGTACAGTTGCTATTCTGCCTTCTAGCAATGCAACCCCTTTAGTCCAGATCACCTTGCCTTGCTTTGAAACCATTTGACCACAGGACCGAATAACATCCAGATTTCCTTACTTTAGATCCTGGTGAGGTGGATCAGTGAGTCAGTGTGTCACTCATATAGTTTGATGTCATCCATGAACAGGAAGTGGCTGATAGTCACTTATTCCAGAATCTTTGTCCATATCCGCTCTTTGTGATGAGGTTGTTTAGGGCATTGAGGGTCTGCAGAACAGCAGTGGGGAGAGTACGTCACCTTTATATAATACATACTTGATGGTAACTTGTGGAGTTGTTTTGGAGTTGGAATAGGAATTTATGAGAGACCGTCATTCTCTCGAGAACACCATGATTCGAGTGAACATGCCAAACTATGAACATTGCAAATAATGCAGCTACTTCCAAGGCCTCCAAGCTCTTGTGCAGGAGCTCTAAGAAAAGTGTGAAATACAGACTGGAAATACAGAGGTTTGCCAGCAAGACCAAGTGCAGCAGAATCACATGAGCTGAAATTATCCAGCAGCCTGTCAAAAACCAGTGGGACACCCATACACCATCTACAGTCCAGAGAAGTAAAGTGTCAAACCTTGAAAACTCAACATTTGGTGTTCAGAAAAATTCCAGCAGGTGTTCTTGAACGAGATGCCAAAACCGGAACTATCTGGCTCGGACTGCTACAGAGATGAGCGTCTACAGGCAATGGAAATGATTGAAAGGAGGTTGATTAAAAAAAGAGGATTTCTGAGAAATTGTTTGCTACAAATTCTTAATAAATCATTACCCCCTCCCAAAAAACAGTATATTCAAGTTCAAGGTTCAAGTTCAAGGTTCTTTATTTGTCACATGCATAGATATACAAGTATAACACACAGTGAAATGTAGCCTGACACGCTCCTCGACATGTGCAAAAAAATTGGGGGGGGGGGTGTAGAGGAAGAACATTTTTTATATATATATATATATATATATATATATATATATATAATATATATATATGTAGTATATACATTGGGTGAATGTGCAGTAGTAGCAGCAAGCAGGTGAATTCTGTACATTAATATGAATAGACATCTGACTATTTTACAGGATAGACAATATAAACATATTTAAAATTAAAGGAATTGAAATGTACATTGTGCCTTGGTTTAGTGTCTGGAAGAGTCCTGACTCAGTCAATTATAGATGATGTGAGAGGGCGGGTGTGTGTGTTTAGGGCCCGGATGGCTTGGGTATAGAAGCTCCTCTTGAGTCTCTCTGTCTTTGCCCGGAAGATGCGGAACCTTCTACCAGATTGCAGAAGTTGGAACAGTTTGTTGCCAGGATGGGACGGGTCCTTCAGTATCTGCGCTGCTCTAGTCCGGCATCTCCTGGTGTAGGTGTCCTGAAGCGGGGGGAGAGCAATCCTGCAGCAGCGTTCTGCTGTACGGATCACTCTCTGGAGAGCTTTTTGGTCCTTCACACAGCTGTTCCCAAACCACGATGTCATGTTCTGTGTGAGGATGCTCTCCACAGCGCCTGTATAGAAAATCCTGAGGATCTTTGGAGAGACCCTGAACTTCCTCAGTTGTCGTAGGTGATACAGGCGCTGCCTAGCCTTTTTGGTCTGGACCTGAATGTGGGCAGCCCATGTCAGGTCTGAGGAGATGTGGACACCAAGATACTTGAAGGACTGCACCCTCTCCACTGGAGCTCCATTGATGATAATGGGCTTGTAGTCTCTGTGCTGACCCCTTCTGAAGTCCACCACCAGCTCCTTGGTCTTGCTGACGTTCAGCTGGAGGTGGTTGTCCTGGCACCACGATGCCAGATTCTTCACTTCATCCATGTAGGCCGTCTCATCGTTGTTGGAGATGGCACCCAACACCACTGTGTCGTCAGCAAACTTCACAATGGTGTTGGAGCCATGGGTGGCCACACAGTCTGAAGTGTAGAGGGAGTAGAGCAGTGGCGAGAGGACACATCCCTGAGGTGCTCCTGTGTTGATGGTGATGCTGTTGGAGAAGCACCTGCCCACCCTCACCACCTGAGTTCTGCCAGTGAGGAAGTCCAACACCCATGCACACAGACGGCTGTTAAGTCCCAGATCCCTCAGCTTTGTGAACAGTCTGCAGGGCACTATTGTGTTAAACGCTGAACTGTAATCAACAAACAGCATTCGCACATAGTTACCCTGTTTCTTGTCCACATGGCTGAGAGTGGTGTGTAGGACGTGGGCGATGGCATCCTCTGTGGATCTGTTGGATCTGTAGGCGAGCTGCAGCGGATCTGTGGTGTCTGGGATGGAGGAGGAGATGATGTTCTTCACCAGCCTCTCAAACTATATTAAAGATGGCGTAGTCTTGGTGTCTAAAAAGTGAAGCCTGCATTCTTTTCATTCTGTCAATAGATCCAGCAGCGACATATTGACAGGATATCCCATATTTCTAATCAAACTTGCTACCATGACCTGACAGCTTAGTACTCCATCCTGTTGTCCAAATATGTTCAATTCTGGCTTCATAAAACCATCAGAGCACAGGCCAAAACATATAATCCAAACCAAATGGGTGGCAGTACGTTGGCTACATTAATCTTTTACACCTTCTTCTTCATCTTTCAGCTGCCCCTTTTGGGGGTCACTACAAGTGAAATTGGCCATGTCCATCATTAACATCGTCCATGGTCATAAAGAGTTACTCTCAGCCACAAGACAAACTCATATGTCAAATTCTTAGCAGGCTTTTGACAAGTTCTTCAACATGCATAAGGCTACCTATCAACCAGCTAACTTAAAAACCTGTGCACAATTATGAATGAAGTATACCTGAAGCAGCTGTTTACTGCAGTTTGGTCATATGAACATGCATACAGTATATTAGTGGCATCGTCTGGGAAGTGCCGTTCAGCAGTCTGTTTCTTTCACAAAGGAGCTGGAAAGATTTTATAAGTGGGACATATAGACATAATTAGAGCTGAAAGATTATGTTAATAAGACTGTTGTTGTATTGACAGAAAGAAAAAAATGACTGCCTCTGGCTGGAGCTTGTAACATCTGCACACACACATGCCACTATCCACACACAAACACACCGAGACACACGCACGTGACTATTCCTCCGAAGGGACGGGATAATTGGCTGCTGAGCGAGAGCCCCCTTCGGCTCTCCTCATTAGCAGCCGTGGAGTTCTTTAGCACGTGCAAGCGCACTCGAACCATGCACACACATGCAGCACGCGTGTTTGTTCAAAATGCATGTCACATCACATTTATGTTCATCGACGATCATCTTCTTCTTCTACCTTTGATGCTTTACCGTAGTTTCCCATACAAATAAAATCTCTAGTAAATGCATTGTGTGTGTGTGTGTGTGTGTGTGTGTGTGTGTCTACAAGCATGTGTCTAATTCTCATTAGGTGGCCTACTTGGTGGTGCAGTAGTGCTTTTTCCTCCAAGAGGAAATAATATGAGGTAATCTTGCAGCATTAGGAAGCCCCATAGTTAACTTGGAGAGCTTTCCTCTCAGCTGTAGCCCACAGTGCAGATGAACTGACCTCTTAACACCTTCACATAGAGTGAATTCTCTCATCCACACAATAAAAATTAAACAAAACAACTTTTCAAAATGTTTCATTCCTTTTGTTCTACTCCTCTTACAATCCTCATGCAGATAGAGGATCGATGTCAAGTTTTTTTTTATCATGTGCATTTATTTTTCCAGTGCAAATACCAAAGTTTAACATTTGATAAGACTGAGCACTGCCTTTGAGTCACACGGAGGACGATTTTAAAAAAAGATGTGAACTTGGAGGCATGAAACCCAGATAAGGTCCAGCTAATAGAGAAGCATTCAGAGGCTGGGAGTTGGAAAGTTACCAGATGCTGCAGGCTTCATGCCAAAAGCCAAGGCAGAATGAATAGAACCAAGGTCTATTCATTGATTCTCTGGGTTGTTGCACCATCAAGGGCGCCACTGGAGTTGTTTGTTATATGGATGCAGTTCATAGCATGGAGCGCAATTTCAAACTGGCCCTGACCTTTCCAGTAAACTTTCACCGATGAGGCAGAATCATATGCAGAATTGAAGAGTTGAATGAGAATTAAAGTACAGCTCCAGCTCAAGGACAAACAGCCAACAACTTATCAGAACATGCTGCTTTTTTGCAATCGTTGTTCTGCATCCATAACTGTTGATCACCCCTCTAAATGTGAAGCCAGAGATCTTCCGGTGCCACTCCGAGCTGGCAGCCAGTATCAGCAGCTCCGACCTGACGAGACCTTTTTTTCTCTTTTTTTTTGTTGTTATTGTGTTTCTTGTTCTGTTTTTTTTTTTTATTGCGGACTGTACTACTCCACAATGGAGCTCAGAATTCTATGGACAATCGTGTTTCTTATAACATTCTTTACGGCATCTGAGCTTGTGGAGGTCTGACCTCCCATTGTTTACAGCAGGGATCAGCTGTTAGCCCTCGGGACCTCCACTGTTCTGCCTACCACCGAGCGAGCCAACATCCCCCGTGAGGTGAGGAGGAAGAGAAGCGGCACTCGGGCCGGGATCGGGCATCGCAGTAAAGTTAGGAGGTACCGGCCAGCGATTCCATCTGTTATTATAAGGAATGTGAGATTTCTCCCCAATAAAGTAGATTAACTGGCAGCTCTTACCCAACATCAGAGGAGCTACAGGGAGTGCAGCGTGATGTGCTTCACTGAGTCGTGGCTAACCGCACTAAATCCGGACTCACACGTAAACATGGATGGTTTCCACTCTCCATTGACAGAACAATGGAGAGTGGTAAGCTCTGTTCTGGGATGCATCCTGGATCCAGTGCAGGTGGTGGGAGACAGAAGGACTCTGGCCAAAATAACATCTCTGATGGACAGAATCTCCCACCCCATGCATGTAAGTGTTGCTGAACTGCAGAGCTCCTTCAGTGAGAGACTGCTGCATCCTAGATGCATGAAGGAGCGTTTGTACAATCAAAACTGCTCCCAACAAACATAGATGTTTACATCTGCACTGTAACTTGCACTATTTTATGAACCGATTCACACTATAACAGGGTTGCCTCTTATCTATATTTAATTTTATTTAATTTAATAACAGTATGGTACTCAGTGTTTGGTAACCATTGTCCTTCATGTAAATATGTAAAAATTGTGTATGTTTCTGTTCTGTGTCTTGTGTACTGTTTGTTTGTATATGTGTCTTTCTTGCTGCTGTTACACCGAAATTTCCCATTGTGGGACAAGTAAAGGATTATTCTATTCTAAATCTGAGGTTCTTATAATACTGCTAACTGCCCAAAGTAGATGGGAGTTTAAGAACAGCCAACAGCTGTTCTTAAAATGAGAGAAAATCTTGGTCTTATGGAACAATTTCTGTTTGCTGTGGGCGAATGTTACCAAAAATTTGCTTGAAATATAAATGATTTCATTTTAAAGGCGACATATGGTGTTTTTCTGTCATGGTCCTGGGCCATGTTGGCCCAGTATTCTTAGTTTTTGTGTGTTTTGTATTTTGTTCCCTATTTATGCCTTGGTTCCTAGGTTATTTAGTTAAGATGTTCTTCCTGTTTTACTTTGACAGTCTCTCGTTAGTATGCGTCATGTTGTGTTCACTCCTGCCCTGTCTCGTTATGGTTATCTGTGTCAGCTGTGTTCCCCGTGTGTTCCCACTTCCCTCGTTAACCCTCTGTGTATTTATGTCTGCGTCTCCCTCAGTTCGGTGTCGCGTTCTCCCTCATGACTGTGTGCCGCTCCGTGTGTTTCCTCGTAAGTCGTTCCTTAGTACTTCCCAGTTTAGTTTCATGTTATTCTGTATCGCTGTTATCTTTGGTCATCGTTTGTCAGCAATAAAGCTGTATTTTGAGTTCAGTCCTGTTTTCCCGTGAGTTTGCGTTTGGGTCCTATTTCCTGCCTGCCACACAGCCAGATCATGATAGAAGAACGCGACCACGACATGGACCCAGCAGCTCACGACCCTTCCGCTGAGCTCCAGGTGGATTTAATCTACACAGTGGAGTATCACTGTCAGGAGTGGGTAGCGCTGCCAGGGGAAGAGTATCGGGAGACCGTAGCCATCTGTTTATAGAGAATGGTGTCCGGACTCCCATGGCTATTCGGCGCGCTACACCCCCACATCCAGGACTTCCTCGTCTCCACCGTACGCATCCACCCGGAGCTGCCGCTCCAGTATGAGGAGCCGGAGGACGTTCAGCCCGGTCCGCTGGAGGATTTGCGGCCTGGCTCGTCTTCTCCCCCTTCTCGGCGAAAACGGCGTTCACGCCGCCGTCGCGCCAGTACCGCTGAGCAGGCTTCACCCGTGGGTGAGAGTGACTGTGCGTCACACTCAGCCCAAATGTTCTGAACCTGGACTTCATGACTTATCCACCACCGTGAGTAGCACTGTTTGGCCCTCCGTGGATATTGTGTTGCCTAACTCAGACAATTCTGCCACTTTGTGTTTGGACTCTAGAGACACTATACAGCGAGGCACCTCCGTGTCAGATTATCCACCAGTTGCTCTCGCTAGTAATCTTTGCGTTTTTGAGCCCTAGAGATAACAGTGCATGCTGAGAAACGCATACCCCCTGAAACCGTGTTCTATAGCTCCTCCTAGTGACTGTTTCATGTTCCAGCCTATTTTGTCTTTAGACATTCCTGATATTTCACAGCCAACTCCTCAACCAGCCATTGCTCTCTCAGCTCCCCAAGAAGTTACTGAGAATGAGACCTGTGTTGCTGAGCAAGCCAATTTAACGTCTACTCCTAGCGTTCTGCCTGAGCCAGGTGACACAGACTATTATCCATTCCTCTGCTATGAACGGTTTAATCTTCAAACCAGCTCTTGTATCTGTGACTCCCAGTGTTGCTCCATCAGTTTCTCAGGCTGTGGTTTTTTCTGTGCCACAACTTGAAAGTATTAACTCGGACGTTACCTGTGTAACCTCACCTTCTCTCGTGCCTGCTAAGCAGGAGACTGTTTCTGTTTTTCCTCGTGGACTCCTTGAAACTGTGTATTCAATGCCTGCTAAGGTTAAGAGCCACAAGGTTTCATCTGCTATACATAGACTGGCAAAGGATTTTAGTTTGAGCACAGCAGAGCTGGTTGCACAGGTTAACTTTTCTGTTCCCCGGTCATGTCAGTTTAACTCTGTGCGCCATGCTTTTCGGCCAAGTTTCATGGACTCTGTGTGTACTACGTCTCGGGCTACATCCTGTACGACTGTGTAGTGTTGTTTCACATCCAGGTTATCCAGACGCTGCTTGTGTGAGTTCTCCAGTACCTGTGACTGCTCCTAAACTCACTCTTTCTAAGACTGCTAATTATGACATGGACAACTTAAGCACAGCAGAGTTGCTAGAACCAGCCCACCATAAGTCGCGGTTTGCTGAAACTGTGTTTGGCACCATTAACCTTGTTTACCCAGTGACTGTTATCGCTCCTGTGCTTCGCTCTCCAACTCCAGTTCCTGTAACCAGGGCAGCGCGGTTACAGGAACTGTAGGTTATTTAGTTAAGATGTTCTTCCTGTTTTACTTTGACAGTCTCTCGTTAGTATGCGTCATGTTGTGTTCACTCCTGCCCTGTCTCGTTATCATTATCTGTGTCAGCTGTGTTCCCCGTGTGTTCCCACTTCCCTCGTTAACCCTCTGTGTATTTATGCCTGCGTCTCCCTCAGTTCGGTGTCGCATTCTCCCTCATGACTGTGCCTCTCCGTGTGTTTCCTCATAAGTCAGTTCCTTAGTACTTCCCAGTTTACTTTTATGTTATTCTGTATCGCTGTTATCTTTGGTCGTCGTTTGTCAGCAATAAAGCTGTATTTTGAGTTCAGTCCTGTTTTCCCGTGAGTTTGCGTTTGGGTCCTATTTCCTGCCTGCCACACAGCCAGATCATGACACTTTTCATTATTTTCTGAGCACCAGCGGATATCCTGTCACAATGGTAAAAATACACATTAAAAGGCCAAAGTCTGAAAAAACGTGGTAAGAGTAATCCAAGCAAGCGAGAAGCTCAGACTACTCAAACACTGACTCACAGATCACATTATGTAGTTAAGTGAATATCCCCAACGAAATAGTTTAAGACATGCTGGGAAAATTGAAACTTTGTCTGCCTTCTATTCAAATCCACTGAAGAAGCAGACAATCAGATGAAAATTAAAATGTACAACCTGACCATAGAGCTGGGCGTAGAACAATAACGATATGTATTGTGAAATAACTTCTCGATAGAAAAATTAAACTATTGCGATAGGCCTCATTTCCCTTCTCTTAAAAAAAAAAAAAAAAAAAAAAAAAAGAACAGCCAATCCAAATAAAGTGGCGCAGAGCCAAACCAATCATAGCCGCAGCGTCACATCACATGACTTGTTACGTATAGCACAAGTGCCAAGCCGCACATGTGTATTTGTTTGGGAAGCAGCCAGCCACTCTGTGTTGTGTGTGTATATTTGTATAGTTGCACCTTGGATGTGCACCTAGGATTTGAAGAATGTTCCGTTAGCATCTTTATTTTAAAACTATTTGAAAAGCTAAGCTATACACCAAGGAGATTGCGAACTAAAAGGAAATTCTCAGTTTATTTGATATTGACAAAAGTTAGTCAATTTTGTCTGTTCTTCTGTAAAACTAAGATTTATTTTTAGAATTTAATATTTTGTTTCTAAGTGGAATTGACAATTTAGTAGTGTGTTTTGTTTGTTCTATTTTGAAACTTAAACGCTTTAGCGGCTGCCTTTTGTGTAGTTTGCAACTTTATTTTTCTGAAAATGTCTCATGTTCCTTAAGTACATCTACCCTGTTGAACTTATTATGGGAAATAAATATTTAAATCAAAACAAGCTGCTGATTATTTCACATTTTACTTGTGAGCAATGGCACATTTAAATCTTACAAATATAGTTATTTGGCTTATATCGTGATATATATCGTTATCGCCTGATATGAAAAAAATCTTATCGCCCAGCTCTACCTGACCATTGTAACCATTGTGTGAAATAAACTTCTAGCTTACAGGAACAAGGAAAAGAACTAAAACAGCTTGATTAAGACAGTGGACAAACTCAGGAACCACAACACGGCTAAGTACAGTATAAGTTAAATCAGGATTATTTTGAACTGTGACTCATGCACAGTTACTATCCGGTTGTTCAGTCTGACGTCACTAGCCGTGTCTGGGTCTAAACTCCGCTGCAGGTCCATATATCAAACGGTCCATATATCAAACGATCACTATGGCATTACTGAGAGTTGAAAAACTGTCTAAAGTCTTTCATCTTTAATAAAATGATCAGCGTTCTGCTCTACCAGGTGTAACAATTGAGTTTAACATCCAGGCATCCATGAAAACGAATTTATGACATTTAACGGAGTTAGAAGTTAGCAGGGAGTTGGCTCGCTAGCTTCTATCTAAAGACAATATAGCATGTCCTGACTGCGGGGTTTTGGAAACAAATTAAAACGTACAGCTCTGTTATCACTTCCAGCATAAATGAAGACAGAAAACTAAACAGCAGTGACGTTTGTATATAATGATGTGCTACGTGACCGCTAGCGACACAGCTATGTTAGCATGATATAAACAAGCTAACTTTTTTTCCACTCGATAAAAGTTACCGTGAGTGTTCTCGGTGGTCAGGAACAAATGTAATCGCATGGCAGGATGCTGTAAAAGGACCAAACTTCAGCCAGGAGAACAACTGAGATAATCCATCCACAATACGAGGTTAGTCATTCATATACTGATGCATGGGATGGGCTGTAGTTACATCCTAAGGTTTTAAAAACTGAGCTTAAATAAATGATTAGCGGTAATAAAAGCCGAGGGAGGTCAACAGCGATCACTGACTGTTTTAGGAGCTTTTTGAGATCAAATAGAAGAAAATACATAACATTAAACATGTTAACAACACAAAAGCCATATTAAACGCAGACTACTTTAGACCCGGAAGTAAGATTCGTCGCGTCATCACTGAACAACCGGATAAAGATTAAAAATGTGAAGCTGAAAATGAGTCTCGAATCTTACCAGAAAGTTTAGTCCTTCTGTTTTGAATGACATCAGCTGCCTGGTGATATTCTTGCTTTCAATCACTGCCTAGTGATATTACTGCATTATTCATGACATTAGGTCACTTTGCCCTCTTGACTAATAAAAAGGCAATAAAACTGTCCACTAAGTGAGTTACCTGCCAGTAGGACGTTCATTACTCTTGGCTCATTTGAGAAGCATCAGAGTGATCATAAACCTGACCGAGGTCACTCTAGAAAGCTGGTCAAAGTGCTGTCTTTTACATACAGAGAAACATGACCTAATATTTACAATCTTTGTATACATTTAATAATTAAAGAATGTCTTTGGTTTAGAGCTGTGCCACCGGTGGTTAGCACTGTTGACTCAATGAAAGAAGGTCCTGAGTTCGATTCCACCATCAGGCCGGGGTCTTTCTGTGTGGAGTTTGGATGTTCTCCCCATGTTTGTGCGGGTTCTCTCCGGGTACTCCGGCTTCCTCCTACAGTCCAAAGATGTGGAGTTAGTTAGGTTAATTGGAAACTCTAAATTACCCATAGGTGTGAATGCAGGAAAGATTGTGAGTGTGAATGGTTGTCTGTGTCTATGTGTTAGCCCTGCGACAGACTGCTGACCCATCCAGGGTGTACCCTGCCTCTCTCCTTAAGACAGCTGGGATAGACTCCAGTCCCCCCACGACCCTGAACAGGATAAGTGGGAGTGAATGGATGGATGAAAATATTTACACTGATCAAACCAAATGTATTCATCTATCATTCAGTATGTACTTTACTTGATTTTTCAAGGCCAAGTAACTTTCTCTTCTCTTGTTTCATTTTGAGATTCTGCTTTTAATTTGGTTTGGCCACAGTGCTTTTTGCTTTTTTCAGTTTATTGTTTAAAAAAGATTATATTTTTTTAGTTTCGTTTTTATTAGTTTCTGACTAAGGGACAGGTTGGCTGATGCTATTCTTATTAGTAACTTGAATTATCCCGTGGCCAAACTCAAATGCCTTGATGAATGTTTAATAACTCTAGCAGAGTAAAATAAAGGCCTTTTATATTACTTGTTCAAACCTCCCTTGAGTACCTGGACATGGCCATTCCTCAAATTTTTCCATTTTTCTTTTTACCATTAAATAAGCTTCAATGAGCAAAGGTGGGCTGAAGGAGTTCTGACTTTTTGTTTTTACTCTTCACTGCCTTTAACTAAATATTCATGTTTAATAGTGATGTGTCGGTCGCGAACGAAATGGCTCTTAGACGTGAACGTCTTTGACGTGAACGACGTGAGCAGTGTTTTTTTTTTTTTTTTTTTCTCTCACCCTCTCTCTCACACTTTTTTCCTGCTTCACTCCACACGCGAGCCTTGTGCTTTGCAGAGGGGGGAGGGGCGGTAGTTACACTCGCAGTAGCACAGGAATAGAGCCGGAGGGAGGGAGAGAGAGAAAGAGAGCCAGGGACAACAACGTCACATTAGAAAGGCATAGTAATCATCCACAACTATTTTCAGTTGCGGATGATAAAGGATTCAGAAAGTTTATTCATGCAGGTCCATATGACAGAGAATATGCATCTTCTTTTTGTTTTCATATTTTAATTTATATTTAATTGTGTTGTGGTTTGCAGTGTTTTGTGTTGTTTCACTTTAAATTTGTTTAAAAGGAAAAAGCTGAAAATTTAAATAGTTAAAAGTTGAACTGTGACTAGTTGGTTTTTGTATTATATGATTTATTTATTAAATTTTATGTGGAGTGATAAATAAAAGTATATTTATGGTGGCCCCTACAGACAAAGCACATACAAACTTCAAAACACGTAAAAACACAACAGAAGTGCTCCAGGATGCTAGGCGCAGTGTTGAGCTTTTGTTACCTAGTGGCTACATAAGCCAGCAAGTACCAACGACCGGATTTGGTATGTGGTAGTAACAGGTAAATGAACATTTTTTTTTTAAAAATTATTTGAATATATGAGTGCTTGTGTATAAATACACAAACAATACACATATGCTTTAAATTGTGTAATTTAAGTGATCTAGGTAGCTCTGTTTTGAAGTTCAGTTAATGCTAGAAATGTGTTTTGGAGTTTGCATGTGTTTTGTCTCTAGGGGCCACCACATATATTTATATATAAACATATATAGATAAAACCACTTTTTTTACATTAGTAATTCCTTTTATGCATAATTTTATATTATTGTTAATAATAAATTAATTAAAGCAACAAAACAACCTGAAGAGCCGGTTCAGAGCTGAAAGAGCCGGCTCTTTTTAGTGAGCTGAGCTGAAAGAGCCGGTTCTCTAAAAAGAGCCGGAAATCCCATCACTAATGTTTAATGAGAATTTCCTTTTTTTCCCTCCTCTTCATATCTCCTCCACTCCTCAGTTCGCCTTTTAAATAGGTCCTTTCACCAGCAGACGATCGCTACCAGTCAATTTGTCCCACACCCCGCCAGTCCAAGTGGATTAAAACAATGTCATATAAAAACACTAAAAACCATGCAATACAAACATCAGAATAAAACCATGCAGATGAAAACTACACTCACAAATAAACACTAAAATCAGAATAAAATTATTTCTAAAAGACAAATACAATTTTCCATTGTGTGACATCAACACATCTTAAAATTTTAACATTTTAATAAACCGGTGACTTAAAAAGTTGTAATCAAAACTCCCCATATGGAAAAGATAGATAGATAGATAGATATATATATAAATCTTATAAAGTTTGTATCTGTCTTGTATGAAACTTGTATGGAAAGCATGCAAGAGTGAAAACACATATAAGATCCCTTGAAAAATTATATAATGAAGCTTGTATGTTTTGTATACTTACTAAAAAAATATATGAAAGTAATGAGAAAGTGGCCACTTTCATGAGTAAATCATATGTTTTTACTATTTCTTTTCCATATGGGTACATCAAATCCATCAGGTACAGTAGTGATCGGTAGACAATCACATGAAAGTAGGAAATTTATTGATCAGATTAATCAGAAAATTCTTAAACTCAAAGGGGTCATGTTTCCAGTGGAGCGCAAGCTGGTAATTGCCATAACTCAAACGTTAAATACCTGGAGAGGTCAAACCGTATACACAGACTGTTGTAACTTGAAGGGTCAGTTTGTGTCAACTTTGACACAAAATCCTCCCTGAGAACACATGATCAGCTTTTGCTACAGTGCTGAAATTTCAGGGAACTATAAGTCGAACATGGATTGTAAAGTGCTCTACAAAAGGAAAAAGGTTTGCAGACAGTTGTGTGAATTTGGTGTTACAAATTTTTTGAAGACACAACTGATCTGTGCCATTTGTTCTTTGAAGTAAGGTCAGCAGTTGGAAGAACCTTTGTCCTCAGGATAATAATGTACAATGTTAAAAATAAAGTGGCAGATTGTGAATAACTGCCACAGGGAGGCTAGTGTGACTGACTACTGCTTGCATGCCCCCAGTTTGCTAGCTCATTAGTGGTATATAGTGGCATAAGGTCTGTGGTAGTTCACCAACAAGTCCTTGCTTTTAGCATCACAAAGTTGTTGAAGTACAGCCAACTGCAGAATGATGAGGAAGAATGATCGGGCTCCTTCTAATCTTAGGTTTACCTCTAAACCAAGAGCCAAGTGTCTCTGAGTCCTTTGAAAAGATGAAGCTCAGCAGCTGATGTTAATAAGACATGTAAGATTGTCTTTGGAAAAACTCTACACAGAGTACAGCATCTAAGGTGCTTTTCTGCGCCGCTTAATATTTATTTTACCTTAACGTTCTTCTTTGAACAGAATAGCGCAGACAGTTTGTGCAGACACATTGTGCAGAGTCTCTCTTGGCAACCAGAAAAGAGACAAGAAGACAGGGGCACCGTCTTTGTCAGTTATGACCCTGCGTGTCAGCCGCTCTAATATTCCCTGACAAACGCCAATATTAAATGCTGGAGAGCCAGACAGAGGAAAAAAAAAAGATTTTATTCTTGCTGTCTGACAAACCCATCCAGAGACCAACAAGGATTTCTGTCCTTTTAAGTCACAGAAGCAGCACAAAGGTAACATTCACTGCTTTAACAAAGAAAAAAATATCTTCACACCCCCAGGCTAAGTGACTCACGGCAGAAAATCACTCTTGGCACATAAAACCTCAAACTACCAAAATAAAGCATATTGTCTATTATATTTTTCCTCAAGGACTATTAAACAGTATTTTCAGCTGCTTAGGTCATGCCATCAATGGTGCTTCCCTGAAAAATTATTAATAGAAGTATTCTTTGCAACTCCCGGAAAATCTGAGAGGTGACAGGAGCAAGCACGACTAGATCTGGGTGCAGAAGCCTGTGGAACGTCCCGTCTTTTCCTCACAGAATCAATTCTCCAGACGCCGGAACAAAGCTTATTGGTATTCCCCATGTGATCTGCTAAAGATGAAAAAACACAATGTTTGCTGTTGTCAGGAGGTGCTAATCCTCAAATAGCAGATACAGCTAAACCTGAATGACATGGGGGGATATGAAAGCGCACACGCTGAATCCCAAATGCAAGACGCTAGATCTTTCCAGGATATTCCCATTCTTAGACATTCATGCTCCAGATGTTTCTACCTGTCACAAAGTTAGCTTTGTATTAACTTTAATTCTATGGATGTATAAAGACCACCCCACCACCTCCTTAAAAGTTCTTTCCACACCTGATATAGGGTAAATACAGCATGCGCTTGCGAGTCAATGTCTGACAAAAGCACCGAATAGGAATATCCATGAAACAGTTCCACCCAGCATCATGTGAAGATGTCCAGACTGGGCTGCAGATGCCACTGCTGAGGGTGCTACACTCCTGCTGTGTGGCCTTGAAAAGGAAAATAACTCCACCAGCTCCAGGACTATTTGCTTTACAGGTGCTGCTGCGCTGGTTCAACAGTTTTTTTTCAATACAGTTTTGCTGAATGATGGAAAGTTTCATGATGGCATCAATTCCAACCAGAAGACTGGAATTTGGGATCTGTCTACGCCTGCTGTGTTCTGTTGTTGTTTTGGCACTAAGTAGTTAAACATGATGACTTTTCTTGACTTAAATTCAATACAACATACTAAAACCTAGCAGACAACTCTGTTGTTGCTGAAAAGTTTGTTAAAATATGCCAAAGCAGAAGTATGTCAGTGCTGAAAAAGAGTTGGCCAATACATTATACTGCATATTCAATGTGTTCCGGTTGCCATCTTTGTGAAATTGACAAGAAATTCACTTTATAGGTTGTCAACATTAGAGTGAGGAGGGTGGATTATCCAGGCTAAGCTCCTTCACTAGAGGCTTGTCAATCACACACTCTTAGCTAGTAAGTGTGTGCTCTCCTACTGTTTCACTTTGCTAACCAAAGAGTCAGTGTACAAGATTTCCATGTTCTGTACCAGTTTATGTGCCTCCCTCACTGCCAAATCAAAGCGGCTCCTAATAAAACGTACATATATCTTAGTAACCTACACGCTTCTTTTTAGATAAAACTGAAAAAAGTATGAAAAAAGTACTTTTAGCTACACTGTAACTTGATAAGTACATGCATTTATGAGTGATACTGGTTATTGGCATGCATAGATACTCACACGCACACCATCATTCACATTTGGCAAAAAAGCCTCTGAGATGAGGTTTTTTGGAAATGACATAATTATTCACCACAGTGTGTTTTCTAATTAATGACAAGATTGGACAACATGACTTAGGAGGTGCAGACAATCAGCGCTACTCTTCAAGCTAATCACAAAACATATTTTATTGATAATTAGATATCTATTATAGAAATAAAAGTGGAAAAATGATCTGTGCAGTCTCGTTTTATTGGTTAACATCCATTAATGCTAATCTGTGAAATGAACGAGTAAAATGACAACGTCAACGTTATTCCAATCAGATTAAAAGTTCCCTCCATGGTGCTAATGTCTAAATTAGCATCTTTAGCTTAAACAGAAACCTCCAAAGTAAGCAGAACAGCAGCTGAAGAGAAAGTCGGGCTCTGTTTAAAGAGCGGAGAGAAAAGCTTTAAGGTGCTGGTGAAATGGGTCAAATGCTGCTGATACGCCAGCAGCTCACACCTGAAGCCGAGTTATCTGCTTTGCAGGGCAGCAGGTTTCTTTTCAATGCAGAAAAGTGGATTCATACGAAAGCACCACAAGTACAAAAGATCAAGTACCGTCTTTATTTGGACTGTGGATGTGCTAATGCTGCTCCAAGGTGTGTTTGGCAGTGTTTAAATGGTTGTTAATTGCTGTTTTTCTTCCCAAAAAAGAAAATACGGGATTATTAAAAATAGGTATAAAATTCTAATTAGATTTTTTTTCTTTTGCTATATATAATATTGTTACAGACACCTGCCATCTCATTTAGTGTGCCATTAGAGAAAGATAAGCTTAATGGTTGATACATCCCCTGTCAGGACAACGGCTTCGGTAAAGGTTTATTTTGCATTTAACATTTTTATTACCGAACTGTATGAATTCATTTTACTTACAGTTGTTAAAGCATGTGAGAAAAAAAATCAGCAGTGATTTTTTTTCTCACATGCTTTACCTGCTTTATTGAATAATTTGTCTTTGATTGTTCTGAGTATAGAACATTTCAGAAAATGTTCATGGTTTAAATCCTTAATATGCTCAAGAACAGTACAAGGTTTAGCTATTAGTTCCCATATGTCAGACTTCTGTAGCAACTAATGACTCCCAGTCTATCTTTAAATGTTGTAAAACTCTGTATGGGCCACAAAACTAAGATATGTATGTTAACACATGTAAAATCTAGGTTGTTCATAGTGACTCTTTGTGTTTATTTTTCTAAACTAAGTTGTATAAATTACAGAACACTTGAAACACTTGAACTTGAACGCTTGAAATGAAGCAGTCCTTGGTTTGCTACGCTACAGTACTCTATATAATATGCACAATGTGATTTTGCCATTTAATCGGTTGAAAGGAACCTATAAATGAACTATAAATTAAAATGTACTATTTTTATTATTAGTAGTAGTATTAACATGAGAATTATCCTTAAGTACTTCAACCTCTAAATAAATAAAAATAAAATTTGTGTTATTTGCTCCCCTTGGGTTGACATTATTTAACGTTGCATAATTTGTAAAAAATGGCTTAAGTCTTTTTTCTGATAAGCCAACAGTGTGTCGTATAACCACTTAGTTCCTATTCAATCATTTAGTTTAAAAGAATATATTTAGTTTTTATTCTTTCAAATATTAAAAAAAATTCTAACTATCTTCTTTTAGGGTATTTACATTACAATGATGTTTGCTTTTTGCAGTAAGCAGTAAGAGGATTCAGCTCCCTGACATTTCTCAAGCTCATGCAAAGTGAGTTGCTCAGAGAGCTTTCTTTATGAACTTGAAACATTCTGCATTGGTACCTTTGAGATTTCATAAAGTTTCTAATTTTAGAAGTCTATTCTGTGAAAATATGACTCGATAAGGACACAGCGAATATCTGGGCATTTGGCTTTTTGAACGCAACTTTATGAGGATTTTAGGAGCTGGCTGGCTTTTATGTTTGTGCGTGTGAGACTGTATTTTTAGGGACAAGTGATTAAAAGCACAGCGTGAGCAGAAGCAAGAAAGCACACTTCATTTCTTCAAAGGCCAAAAACCCACAAATGGAAGGCTAAAATCAACCTGCCCATTCTGCTTATAGAACAGATGAAATTAAAAACAATACACGTGTATATAGATATTATACACGTGCATACATACATGCATAAATACAGACACAATGCAGCTTATAAATCAGTTTTATCGTACTGGGTGCAGATACTGTACAAGGAAACGTACTCACACACACTCATGTTTGCACTCACAAGGACACACAGATTCAGCAATTTGTAGTGACAAACTACAGAGTGAAACTCTAGTTGGACTTCTATTCACCTTTGCGCATCTGAAGGCACCATCCATTAGAGAAGGGCTGTCAAGCCATGCTGGGAAAGTCACACACAAAGGCAGCGAGTGCTAGATACGCACACACACAAATGCACATGCACGTGTATGTGCACACGCAACTGCCGTTCACACGGATGAAAAGCTCTTTGTTGGCAGCTTGGAGTTCTGTAAGCATCAGGCTGGGCTGCAAACTGACAACAGCTTAAAGCTAGTTTACAGAGAGTTTGGAGCTTTGCAAACAGACATTGTTGGAATAAACTGAACTTTTCTAACACATTAAAGATTGTGTGCATTAGTTGGTGATGCACACAATCTTTAGAAATAAATTAAGATGTCATTTATTATCATGTATGTCTTTGTACTTAAGAGGAAAACAGTTTTTTACTCTGAATCTTTAGCAGTGGCGTACAACTCTGTGTAGCTGTGAGTCATATACTTCATTAAATATGTGATTTTTCCTGATTGTTATTTGCATGCAATTTGTATGCGCTGCATAGGCAGTGAGTATTGAACAGAAGAGAATTTAATTTGATTAAATTGAATTGAACTGAGAGAGCAAGTCGCAAAGAGACCGAGCTGCAGAAACAGAAGCCTCAAGTCATTAATTTTGATTTCTATTCGGTGTCATGACAGAGCCACGAGGTGTAAAGCTGCATTGTTCAGTGACTGTGCGGAAAATCAAAGCCAAAGACCTTGACAAACTAAATCAACAAATAGGCTGCTGTGTCGTTTAAAAATGGCAGATCAAAATCAAATATGATAAAAAGAACCAACCGCAGCTCAATTACAGTAGATATTCAAAATCAAGTGTTAGAGTTCAATAACCTTAAGATCAGTAGAGCTCTTGCAGTGCAGTACTAACATGAAACACGCTTAGCACATCTGTGTAGTGTTTTGTGTTCAAAGTGCACGGGGGGAGTAAAGGGGTTTCTTCCATTAAGGCACAAACCTGAGTCCTCTTCATTAGCGGAAAATGTGCTAAGAATAGACATCTGGCAGCTAGGTCTGTTTTTGGTGCAGTGACACTTTGATTCTATCACAAAAAGATAATTAAATACTTGAAGGGAATATGCCAAAAAAGCCCAATAATGCTTGAAATGTAAATGAAAGATTTTTAATTAGTCACTGTCCATTAAATGTGGAAAAATTGGCTTAACCCTTTAAACCCTAACCCAGTGGTTCCCAAACTTTTTTCGCTAGGCCCCCTTTGTTTTACAAGAAAAATGCCCCCCCCCCTCCCCCCCCCCTCCCCGTGTGCACACACACATGCACGCACGCACTAACACATCCTCCAACCACACACACCCATATTTTGCTCCATTGCGGTTTATTTCACACCTCAAACATTTAGTAAACGATTAAGCAAATACAAGTAATCTGTAATAAATGACAGGTAGTAATAAAATAAACTACTAACTCTTTTACGCTACGTCCACACCTACACGGGTATTTTTGAAAACGCAGCTGTTTCGTCCACACGTAAACGGCGTTTCGAATCACCGAAAACTGAGATTTTTAAAAACTCCTTTTTTGCTTTTACGTGTGGACGAGGAATACAGAGTTCATCACGCAACGTCAAAGGTATTGTGCCTTTTTTCACGTCACGCTGTGCGCCACGTTATTGTTTACATGAGATGAATTGCAGAATGGCAGATAGAGACGAAATACTGCTACTGTTAATCTGACTATCTTCAGTTTTTACACGCTTACATACACACACAGTTACTGTTCGTCCATTTAGAAAGGCAGAGGCGTCACAGTGTAATTATTTTACGTGTAGTTGTTTTTTTTCCTGTGTAAAAATATTCAACATTGCTATCAATACATTTTTCAAAAAATGCCTCTCTGTGCAAAATGGGTTTAAAAACATAAACAACTGTGGGATACTGTTTGTCTGTGATTTGGACAGGGGAACAAATCGTGGCAGGATCAGCCTGATATTATTTGTATCCCACTGTAACTTTACTGTATAAATAGCTAACATCTCCAAAATGTCAGGAGTAGTTAGTCATTATAACAACTAAAAATCAAGAATGTGGGATACTGTTTGTCCGTGATTTGAACAGCCCAGTGCTGCTCCCGACTAAGGGAAAACCAATTCTGCAGGTGAAACCAAAGGGAAGATTTGCTTCACCAGATTTTTTAGTCAGTGGCTTAGAATGAAGTTGGTTTGGAAACATATTCAGCTATGCTTCATCTCCGGCTTTGCGTTTGTGTCTAAAGGGTAAATTAGGTGAGGGTTTAACAGGGGTGGGCAATCTCAGTCCACGAGGGCCGGTGTCCCTGCAGGTTTTAGATGTGTCCTCGAACCAACACAGCTGATTTAAATGGCTAAATTAGCTCCTCAACATGTCCTGAAGTTCTCCAGAGGCCTGGTAATGAACTAATCATGTGATTCAGGTGTGTTGACTAGATCTCACCTTGGCCTCGTGGACTGAGATTGCCCACCCCTGGTTTAAATGCTTAAAAATAGTTTAAATTAAGGTTAAAGTTACAATGCCAGCAAATCAGTCAGCATTTATCTAACACGTCTTGCTCATAGGGGGTCATATGATTGTTGAGTTTTTCTCTGTATGTATTATTTTACGGTCTAGCTTACAATATAAAGCGCCTTGAGGTGACTGTTTTGGTTTGGTGCTGTATAAATAAAACTGAATTGAATTGAATAGGTTACTGTAATTATATTACATTCATCTGGGATGCAGTAAAATAACACATTGTGGTAAATTCAGCAGGAACACTATGATTATTAATCTCATAATTATATTAATACTTGCATTACATAAGTTTTGTCTTATTAGATATAAAATAATCTGCAGGCTGGGCAATGAAAAAAAGATTAGTCATGCCTTTCATGTAGAATTTGCACGACTGGCTAGTTTCAGTTCTTAAAGGAGGCTTTTCAAAAAATAGCAGAATGGTCTACAACTTTTAAGGAGAGGAGATGTGTAAATTATTTTGAATTTACTGAGCAATGGGACACAAATGTGACAGTAGGATACAAATCGAGGCCAGGCCAAACAGCAGTCTATCTCTGCGAACAGGACATCGGTGCTTTTTTGCAAGCAGCTGCAGAGGCAACCTCTTTCTAACCTCGCCTGTACACCGTCTGTGACGGTAATGCAAAACTAGCATCGAGAGACCCAGGGAGATGCTCAAGCTGAGAGTATGCCAACCTCTACCAATCATCCAAATCTGGATTTAACAAAAGTAGAAATGAACGGCGTTGTAGTATAGTACATTTCGACCTCTCCCTGTAGGAGAATCTGTTCAGTCCTTTGTGGGATGATTTTCAGCCACTCTGCTGATGTCCCAAAAGGTTAATTGTGGACGTAGTGTTTTCCAATGAGTAGCAAAACGTTTCTCTCCCTGAAAACTCTACATGTAGATGAACAGAATTAACTTTTTGGGATTTCCTTACCTGGATGATTGAGCATGCATCAGCAGTACGCTTTGTTGTAAGATTGCCAAGGACAGGGATCTGTGCTGATATGTGGGCATATTTCAGATTTGACTTTAAGGGCTATTCCTTGATTAATCAGGGACTCACAGCTGACACCACACATAATCAGCAGACTTTTATACAGTAACTTGAGCATATTTAATTAAGCCATGCAAAATGTTGCCTTCATACTATGAAAATTGTGAAAGTGAGAAGTCCTTGAAGTACACAGGATGTGGGTTGAAATTTGGTGCTTTTTAATTTCCGTTATCTTTTTCAGCATTTTTTTTAGCTCTAAGTGCAGGAGCTAGCGACATGAAATTTTGATTATTGAAAAACCCTCAACCAAATCCATTTTACACCAACTCCAAAGGGCACTGCCTGAAGCCAAAATCTCATTTAATTCTCTTATTTTCTCATTTTTGTAATAATTTACCACAGAAAGGTTTCACATCACCATGTGGGTTAGTAGGGCAAAAGGTCTCTTTTTACCTAGTTTGATCAAAAAATGAGGGGTCAAGTGAGAACTTTTGTTTTTTCAGATTTGCCTGACCTTAAATGTTCAAAAACGTTTGAGTTTAGTTTTACTTATATAGCAAATAAAGTGGTGTATAATCACAGAAAGTGAAAGAGGTGAGTAAAGAAGAAGCACTCACTGCATCATGGGTAGTGTAGTGAATTCCTTTCTAGAGTTGTTGGAAGAATGCTTTGGAGGCACTGCAGGACTGTTTTGAGTTTACAGATTGTACTTTCACATTGAGGACAGGGAAGAAGTGGTGCTGCACCACTGAAGGTTGAAACTGAGTAAACGGAGTCCCATTTGCAGCCAGAGAGAAGCAGGGTAAGATACTGATGTTAAGGAAGACTGATCTGGCTTTAGTACCAAAGAAGTCAACACCACCGTAGCTTAACCACTGTTGAATAGCTGCCCTCACATCACATGTGGTGAAGGTCTTGGCCCACCTTAGATAACAGGGGAAAACTTCGCTTTACCCTCTGCAGTTTGATTGAAGACCAAATCTGGGAGCGGATAATTCGCTCACCCGCAGACTTTGCAGAGCTTACTTCAGTCTCAATAGTAACGGCTGTGTGATGAGGATACAGAGCAGCTGCTGATGAGAGGGAGGCTAGCGGACATGTCAGGAAACACGTCCACCATCATGGGTTACTGACATGATAGACAGGCCACATTACGTGAGACTGGGCAGCAATCGGTCTAATTTGGTGATATGTTGCACAGAAGCTCCACAGGGGGCTGCGCTGTCTCCATTCCTGTTCACCTTCTACAACTCTGGGTCACACTCCACCTACAGAAACACTCTGAAGATTCTTCAGCGGTGTATGAGTGATGGGCAGGAGGAGCAATATAGAGCACTAGTAGATGATATTGTGTCTTCACCACAATTAAAGCCATGGCAGAGAGGAGGTCACTGAAGGAAACCATCATGGATAATCCTGACCATCCTGATCCAGCAGACTCCACTGTCTAAGGAAACAGGAAGTCTTCCTAACTTAATGCAATTTTTTACTTTATTTAGCAAACCATTTTCGAATTATTTTTTGAGGTGTTGATTTGGAAGCATTTTACTTTATTATGAATATTATGATTTTTATTATTAATTAGTATAATAGTAGTATATAATAGTATAACCATACCTGCACCCACTGAGGCTACATGTCAGCAAAATGATGTGTTACTGTTACAAGATAATGCTGCAAATCTTCCGTGCGTATTTAATTTATGAATTTTCTGAGGTATTAATTTATATATTGATTCATCTATATTAGCCTAAGTAAACACCAGCGCAGACTGTAACAGCCCAGCTGTGACACTTTAGCTTGCATAGTACAGGAAAGCATATTGATGGCTTGCTAAAGGCAGTGCGGGTGAGTCTAAGACAGGCAATGCTGTCTTAGACTCACCATAGACTCAGCATTGCATTTCCAATGAAGCCTGTGCTGGGACACATTCATGGACCTTTCTGTTGGCTATATATTGTAGATGTACTGATTTATGTAAACGCAGCACTAATAACATATATTGTTGTTCTTGCTTATGACATTTATTTACCATGTTAATGCTCCCAGATGATTTCAGATTGTCATGTTGTTTACAGCTGCACCCTAATTGACACTTATTTTCTTTTAACTAAGCTGTCTTAAGTCCCAAGATAATTCATGCAGCGACACAGATCAGCATCTCCCCAGGTGGTGTGTGTTTGTGTGAGTACCACAACAAACCGGAGAAAAAAAACTGCCCAACTATTGCTCTTTTTTTCATTTAACAATGTCAGAATCATTTGTCTCTTTCCAAAGAAAAGCCTTTCCTCATCTTAGGAGAGCTAATCTGCGTCGCCCAACAAACACCTCGCACTTCAACAATCAATCACGGCATTGATAGCCAGAGTCATAAAGCTCCACTGCTTTCCATTCAAACTCTGTGGTCTTAATATCCACCCTAGAGAATATGACCAGACTGGTAAGGTTATTAAGATATGAACCATTAGCCGGTAATGTGGTGGGAAATGGCTCATGACCTCCACCTTAGTATTTAACATTTAAATGTACCGCATGACTCATGACAGCCATTTAGAGAACTGAGAGAAGTAGAAAAAGAGAGACAGACGCAGGATGGAGCATTTGTGCGAGTGAAAGAATGAGAAATAAAGGGAAAGAGAACGACAAAGCAGGAGCCGAATGACTTGTTAAATTGCGGGTCAGTCAGAGGTGAGATTGGAGTTTTCTGAGGTGAAATAAGGTTAATGTTATTTGGAGCTGTTGCAAATTTATCGATTCATCAAGCTTGTGTGCATTTGAACCAAACTAGACCCAATATGTTTACACGTATAGTCACACCAGAAAGAAAAATGACTTTTTTATTATACGACAGTGTGAAAAGGATAATTGCTTGTAAGATTGTAATGCAAGTTCACGTAGCAGCCGGTGGGGAATAAACAATACAATTAACTTGACACTGGTACAGTGCTGTTTCCACAGACTGTATAAAAAAGATGGATGTAGCAACAGTGACGTGACTCAGTAGTGCTGGACCTTCTGAGCACTACCAAAGGGGCGGGGTTAATGCTAGTAAACTTTGTTAGAAATGCATCCACATGTGTGTGAATGAAATACACAGACTTATTTGCTCATTTTATTCTAAGTAACCAGTGTTGGGGAGTAGCGGAATGCATGCACCGGTAGTAGCGGAATGCATGCACCGGCGTTACATATTTAAAATACAAAATGTGAGTAACTGTATTCCGTTACAGTTACCGTTTTAAAAGGTGATATTCAGAATACAGTTACTTTGTTGAAAAAACTGATTACACGGCGGTACTTTCCTGTTTCACATGTTAGGCTGTCCACTCTCTATTTTTCGCAATTCCACGCCGGTGGAAACCCAAACAAAATGCGCATTATGAGGCTCTAATGCCTGTGTCTCAATCTCGTGGCCCATGTCACCTCTACTTGCAGCCCGCATGATGACGTTTTTAAAAATATTATTCAAAAAATGATTTAATATGAAGGCAATAGGCAGAGTGTTACAGGCATAGCCCTAAAGAATGTAGCCTCGTGGGCAGTGTAGTCCGTGCTGCAGGGAGAATGGACTGCCATACCTGTTATGTGTCTGTGAGCGAGGGAGGGAGAAGAAGGAGAGTCGAAAAGTACGAGCTGTCACCGAGCAGAAACAGGAGCTGGAAGCATGTAAATATAATAAAAACCACTGCAGCCAAAAAGAGTGACTGTTGTAAGCCCAGTTGTAAGTAAGCTATTAAGACTCGACTGTACACTGCATTCGTGTTTTCCTCTGAAACAATAAGCTCTGTTGGAGCAGCCTTTCAACGCCTCTCCCTGTCTCTCGCTAGCAAACTTGACCCAGACAACAAAGTAAAGCTAGTTTTCGGCTACGAGCCCGACATGGAGTAAACCCTTTACTACGGTTCGGAGCCGCGAACCTGTTTTATATATGCGCTGAATAGTTTTCTATACAAGATCGCTGCAAACAGTGCAGCCTTACCTAATGTCCACCCTACTGTTACTCATTTTATATTAAGATTTAACCCTTAGATTAACCCTCGGCTTGTAATGTCCTCGGGATTCCCATACACTTGTTTGCCATACAATTAGGGGTCATTTTTGACCCGAGGACAACACATGGGTTAAACATCTAGTTAGTATTGGTATGGTGAGTAACCTTCAGTAATAGTAACAAATCACACAGCAATAGTACATTCATGTAGCTGTAAAAAGCACGATAATATATCAAGTAATCCAGAGTATTCATAACACTCATTGAGTAACATAACAGAATACATTACAAAATACATTTTGGGGCATGTATTCTGTAATCTGTAGTGGAATACATTTTAAAAGTAACCTTCCCAACACTGTAAGTAACACACTTGCCAAACATGATGAGCACAACCATAGTGCCAAGGTCCTGTGTAGTGACTGGGAATAGCAGCAGAAGTCATTCTTAGCAGACAGCCATTGGCAGCATCTCCCTGCGTATTCATTAGGACCTCTTCCCGGCCTTTCAACTCCTTTATCATGCTTAGGAAATCTAGCCCTAGTTAGAGACTTTGACAATCAGGGCTTTTCAGAAAGCAGGAGTTTCTGCTGGCAGCTGTTCATTTCTTAATATGCTGGAAAGCCTGATTTTTAAAAGAAAATCCTACAATTAAAGTTTGAAGCCTCAGATAACCAGCATGAGCTGTTGGTCAGGCTCTTTGTGGGACACAACTGCATAGTCTTTACCATGAAAGAATCTTAGAGAAGGTGGTGATGGCACTTTGCTCTGGTGGAGGTGACAGAGGTCAAAGGGGGAACCATGAAGGTGATATACAGTATGATGTACACCCCTTTTCCAATAATTCAGATGTGAGATAGTGAGTGTGTCATAATGATGGTGAACAGAGGCAGCTTTAACTCAGGTGGTAGACCAGGTCACCTACTAACTGGATAGTTGGTGGTTTGATACCAGTCTGCATGGTAAATATCCTTGTGCAAAATTCTAACCCAGGGGCGGGCAACTCCAGGACGTGAGTGCCGGTGTCCTGCAGGTTTTAGATGTGTCCTTGATCCAACACAGCTGATTTAAATGGCTAAATGACCACCTCAGCTTATCTTGTCGTTCTCCAGAGGCCTGGTAATGAACTAATCATTTGATTCAGTTGAGCCAGGGTGAGATCTAAAACCTGCAGGACACCGGCCCTCGAGGCCTGGAGTTGCCCAACCCTGTTCTAACCCATGTTCCTCTGTACATATCTCTGTATATTTGTATCTGTACATATAAATTTCTGTTGCTTATGTATATAGGACTTCTTTGTGTCTATATTTCTCTTGCAATAAGAGCTGTGTAAGACTCAAATTTCGTGGGATAATAAAGGTTTATTCTATTCTATTCTATTCTATTCTATTCTATTCTATTCTATGTTGCTCTCTGACGCATCCATTGGAATATGAATGCGTGTGAATGCGTGAATGTTAGATAGGAAGCACGTAGAAAAAAAATGCTTGTCCAATGGGTGAATGTAAAAGTTGTGTAAAGCGCTTTGAATGCTCCTGTAGAGTAGAAAAGCGCTATAGTCCATTTACCACTTAACCTCTGACATCAACAACTAATTCCTATCCAAAGAACTGTATTCTCTGTAATGTGGGAAAGTCTCAGTAGATCAACACTTTCTGAAATACTTAGGCCAATCTGCTGACACAATGTCATGCTAACTGCAATCACCTTTCTTCCCAGTTCTAATTCTTAATGTGAAGCTCAGCAGGTCATCTTGACCAACTTGTCTACATGCCTAAATGCATTGAGTTGCTGTCCTGTGTTTAACTAGTTAGATATTTGTGTTAAGGAGCAGTTGAACAGGCGTCTCTAATATCTATGTACAACATAAATCTTACCTGACTTAAGCATATGTAGTTAGAAGTATATTGCAATGTCTGCTAAAAGATAAAGAACAGTGTGTGAGGCATGGCTGAGACATATCTCAACTGATGGTGTTCAGCACCCAGTGTGCCAATGCTCAAGAGCCATAAATTGTTAAGAAGAATGTAAACAAATGCATCTCATATTCAGAGCCATCCAATTCAAATACCTCATGACTGATATCTGCAGACTGTTTTATCATGCAATAGATTTAACAGATGACAAAAATGCATCTAAACCACATTAAATGAAGATTGCAGCTTTTAATTGCTCATCTGTGCCTCGTACACCAGAAGGATAAAATTATGCGTTTAGTGTGAAAGACAAAAACACAAAACATGACATATACAAGCTGATATATTCTGGGAATCCAGCCAATGTGGATATTGATGATATACGTGCCTATGTGACCTCTGTTACCTTGAAAATATAGCCAAACTGACCCAGTTTTCACAGACACAGGCATTAATATCCGGAATTTTGAGATGATAAAGATTTGAGGGACAGGGCTAACATAATATTTCACAGTAATAATATGCTGAAAATGACTTATAATTAAAGTTGATATAATTAAACTGTCCAATGTGCCTTCAGCTCTTGTTCTTTTTCACAGCCTGATCATCATTTAGCGCTTCAGACAGCACAGATGTGATCTCAATAATCAAAACATGCACTGAAAACCAAACAAGACAAGACAGAGAAAATCAGGTGAATAAATAAAACACGATAAAGCTGAAGGCTCTGAGACGTCTAACTGCATTTTAAAAGAGATCTTTGCTATCATTTTTTTTACACCACTATAGAGGAACTTCACACAGTTTTATTGTGAAACTAGGCCGTCTATGTAGTGAAAAGCCTCTAGTATTTTTAGAATTGGTCTATGAACAGGCAGATTTCTCGGGTCGGTCTCGAACCTAGATACACAGTGAGAAGCTTGTGTCAGGATGGTCATTTAATGTACCAAATCAAACATGTCAACAGTGAGATTTCCATACAAGATCGAGGCTTGGGTTAAAAGCCACTGCCACCTGTGCTGCTATTGGCTGAAGACAACAGAAGAGGACAGGGGGAAGACATGTTCAGAGGCAGTGAGAGAGATGGAGTTGCCAGATAGGAGGAAAAGGGAGACCAATGGGAAGACCTTGGATCTACTGAATGAGGACATGCAGAGGGTTGTTGTGATGAAGGTGGATACTAGGGATAGGGTGAGATGGAGACAGACGAGCCACCGGGGACATCCCTAAAGGTGGCAGCCAAAAAATGAAGAAGAAGATTTCATTATTTGCTTAGGAATAACAGACATTTTTAGATATAGTCTTGGATTTTTAGAGACTCAGATGTTATTGGACATTAGAATGACTAGATGAGGCATGAGACTACTTTACAACAAATGCAATATTACACCAACATATGGTAAATGGACTCTTTCTCATATAACACTTTTCTGCTCTATCTGAGGACTGCACAACTTGCCTCTTTTACCCATTCGCACATGTGTTTTCTATGTAAGTGCTTTCTATCTAACACAGCAGTCCCCAACCTTTTTTGCGCCATGGACCGGTTTATGTCCGACAGTATTTTCACAGACCAGCCTTTAAGGCGTCGTGGCTAAATACAACAAAATAAAACCGGTACCAAAAAAAGAAGATTTATTCATAACACATGGGAAGAGACCCAGGGAAACTGAGTTAACGATAAAAACTATTAAAAAAATAACAATAAAAATTAATTTCACACCTGAGCCTCAACTCTTGCGGCCCAGTACCAAACGATTCACGGACCGCTACCGGTCCATGGCCCAGGGGTTGGGGACCGCTGATCTAACATGCACACAATATTGAACAGTAACTTAGGATTTGTATCTTACCCGAGGATATTTGGCATACAGACTGGAGCAGCCAGGGATTGAACCATCAACCTTCTGATTGGCAGATAATTTGCTCTACCTACTACCACAATCGTACACTTGGTCACTTGATGTTCTTAGAGCGATAGCACAAACTTCAGGAGTCCCCACAGTCATCAACAATCTGGCACATTCCTAAAAAGAAAGAATGTTTTGGTAAACTGAGCAACACCAAAAGCCATACAAAAACCACAGAATGGGTATGACTGATAAAGTCTAAAATTAAAAGATGCGTTCATGATTTTAAATATGGAAAATCTAAAACAAGGCAGTTATGAGTCCAGACCACTGGTTACACTCAAAAACAGGAAGGTATTTTAGACTTTGCCAAGAAACATCTAAAGAGCCTGCACAGTTCTGAAACCAAAACAAAAATGGACAGCTGAAACCAAGATGTACTTGCACCAGAATAATGGGAAGAGAAATGTATGGAGAAGCTCATCATCTGAATCCAAAGTATTCCACATTAACTGTCAAACATAGTGAAGCTAATGCTATGGCATGCCAGTGGAACCTGATCAATATCAATGATGTGACTACTGATAGAAGTAGCAGGATGAAATAGGAATTGTACAGTTGTGTCCAAACGTTCTGGCACCTGTACAACGTTTGCTTGTGCTATACTCACTGCTCAGATTCAACTAAATATGTAAAAATTTAAAACTCATCCGATAGTGTTTCACAGTGCAAATGGATAACGACTAAAGTATACTGCAAAAGAGGTTCTCAAGATGTGCTCAAGGTAAAGATATTGAGAAAGGGGACATTTATTAATCGCCAAATCAGTCACCTGATAGTAATAAAGCATGCTTTTAAGTCACAGAAGGCAAAAATGAATGCTAAAAGCTCCAAAAGCATACAGCAACCAAAGGTGGTTATAATAAAGGCCTGGCAGAACATCTAAAAGGAGGAAGCACAGCATTTGTTCATTCCCATGACTTCTGCACTTCAGACTGACATCCACTGCAAAGGATTTGAATTGAAGTATTAAAAATAATCACTAGATTTAAAACTGCGTTGTTGTTTTTTTTTTTTTTCCCCAATCAATTCTGAGCTTCTTAAAAGGGAGGCTATATATAAACAGGCTGCAAAGTGGCTGTTTGAATTAAAGCTGTAAATCTGCACTTCTGGTATCATCGGTTTTTATTGATCGGAGCAATTACTTATGTTATGCGTTTTGTAGCATCTGCTGTGATTTCATGTTTACTTATCATATGTACAATTCTAGCCTTTGCGGTATCCACAGTATCAACCAAACTGCACTGCAGATTCTTAGTGTGAAACACCATTGCCCTCCTATCTTAATGTTTGGCTTCAAATACTGTATTAAATATTGACCTGATAACTATGTGCAATGTAAAACAGTTGCATATACAGTAAATCCAGAAATAATTATCAGTTATTAAAAGCTACTTTTGCTTGCTTCCCCAATTACAATGGGTCACTACAGCAAGTAGCTCTGCCTGTTTGAGCTGGCAGATATTTGCACCAGCTGCCCCTCCTGATACAACCCCGAGGGATCTGTGTCTCTTTTCAGGATCAAACAGGGAAACTTCCACTTGCTATGCAAACATGTAATCCACTACAACATGGAGCCATTTAGTATTTAGAACTATTTTTTAATAGTTATTTAAATTTAGGGTTTTGGAGCCCAAAACGTTATAATTTTGATTCACTCACTGCTGAAATTCAGTTTAGACTTGATTTAGAGACTGATGAAAGAAAACTCTAATAAACTTTATGATACCCGTTCAGTACTGGAGTTAGGTAAAGTTACCTAGCTGGTAGTAGAAGTGTTGTCATGGTCTGGGTGAGTCATGGTAATTTTCCGCAGTGCCTGTTTCTCTGCCCTTGGGCAGAGCTTCTGCTGCTTCTCCCCAGAGTGCCACCTGAGGCTGATTAAGCCGGCTGTATTTAAGACCAGTGTCCACAATCAGCCTTGGCCAGATTGTCTGCTAACCCATGTTAGTGTTTGGCCTCACAGCTCTATGTATTCACCTTAATGTTCTTTTCTTCCCAGTTGTTTCCTGACTCACAATATAAACTGGCAATTGCCTCACCTGGATGCAGGACTCCATTTACTCCAAACAGCTGGTAAAGACTCTAGTGTTCTCCAGTCTCACCTGCCTGCCTCCCTGCCTCCTCTGTTTTGGAATAATTTCTCCACTGGACTCACCCAGGCCTCATCCTGCTTCCTCCTGTTGCATGACTCCACCTGCAACCAAGTAAAACTGTTCAGACCCCGCAGTTTGGATTAACTCAGTCTATTCCCAAGGACCAATCTGATTCTGTGTCAGCGGCCCTCTCCACCACCCTCTCTCCTACCACTGTACCCTCTCGCCGAATCTGTTTTTGGGTCCACTCCATGTTTTGGTTTCCAGCCGTGACAAGTATTTTACTTCGAAAGAGCTAGTCTAGTCACGTGAGTTGGTGGAAATCAAAACAGAGCTAAAAGAAGAGTAAAGATGAATCCTAGATCCATCAGTGGAAAGAAACACCACACATGGTGACGTCCAAATTTGATGCATATCAGATACTTTCGATAATGCAAAGACAGTCCATGTGATAGTTTGCTATGCTTTTCTGAGGTGGGTAACAATGCTCATAAATATCCTTGCCATATGTTTTGTATTCTTTCACTTTTACAGAATGTTGTAGCTTTCCATATTATGATTATAATAATGAAAATTCGGTCAATTCAGTCTCCAAAACTATATTAAAAATGTTAACTTACTCAAAATTGCCTTTTTTCAAAGCTTAAATCCAACAATTAATTTCCACAAGAGCTGTAATTATAGCTTTGAACCACTAATTGGTAAACTCTTAATTCTAAAACCCACAAGATATCTGTAATTATAATCTGTGGCAGACTCAAATGTACAACGCACTCATTTTGAACTCAAGCTCCTTTGAAAGATACATTTTGGGCTTAATGCTTGTAGCTCAGTTTTCTCAGGAAGGTAATAATTCCTGGGCTCTCAGATAGTGGAGAAGTGTGCTTAAACAAAGGGAAGGAGTTTTGTGACAATGCTAAATGCTCTTTGATTCTTTCTCAAATCTTCTTACAAAGTAAAGCCAAAGTCTGTTTGCTTTTAGCAGCTGGCAGCAGCTTCTGATGAAGGAGGAATGTTCAAAGACATTCCTAAATGCCCTTTACTGAACAACACAACTTGGATTCATGCACATTTGAGCGGCACATTTGAGCTGCAGACTCAGTCAGTGTACTTTGTAACATTCTTGTCTATATATCTACACTGCATCCCAAAACTATTCGCAGCACTTTTAGCCTATTTAGCCTTATTCCAGAATGTATCGCATTCCCGGTTTACCTTAAAATGTGACACACAGTATCTCATAATCTCAGAGTAGCTGAAAATTTTATGTACATAAGGTTGGATGGGGAGCATCACGGCACAGCCATTTTCAGATCTCTCTCGAGATGCTCAATCAGGTTTAAGGCTGGGGCACTTGGGCAGTCACCCCATAGCCATTTCTTTGTTATCTTGGCTGTGGTTGTTGTCCTGTTGGGTAGATGAACCTTCACCCTAGTCCAAGGTTCAGAGCGCTCTGGAGCAGGTTATCAGACAAGATCCCTGTGAACATTGCTGCATTCATCTTTCCCACAGCCCTGACTAGTCTCATTCCCACAGCATGATGCTGCCATCACTGTAGGGATGGTATTGGCCAGATGATGAGCAGTGCCTGGTTTCCTCGAGATATGATGCTTGTCATTCGGGACAAAGATCTCAGTCTTTATTTCATCAGACCAGAGAATTGTTTCTCATGCTCTGGTCATTCAGATGCCATGTAGCCAACTCCAGCCGGGCTGTCATGTCCTTTTTACTGAGGACTGGCTTCCGTCAGGCCGCTCTACCATACAGGTCTGATTGGCTAAGAGCTGCAGAAATATCAACGCTGGAGCTCTGTCAGAATGAAAATTGCGATCTTCTAGCAAACTTCTTCAAACTTCCATCTATGTGTAAAAGAGACCACTGTGGACACTGGGACCTTATAAAGACAGGTATGTAGACTTTTGTGGAGAAAATTGAATCAAAGTGATTTTAATCAATTCTGGAGTAAGTCTGTAACATGAAGCACTGACTTTACGGATGCACTATATATAATATATTCTTGACAAAGGCAAACAGTACGCTACCTTCAATTAATGTTTCAATGAATTCCCCATATACAATGTCTTTTATTAAAAAAAACAAAAACACATTTGAGCTCTCAGGAACAGAATCTGTGCAAACACAGGACTAAAGTAGTGCTAGTGCCCAGGCCGTGAGCTGCCCTGCCAACTTTTAGAGCCTGTAGAAGTGCTGAGAGTGCAGCTGCTGTTCCATCGATAAAACCAACCCTTCCACAAATTACTGACAACAATCAAAAAACTGCGTATACACTGGCAAGAACTCACAGCACTTGGCTGGGATGACACTGAAGGATCAGACATTAATTATGTGATAAAATGATCTGTTTTGTGTGAAAACTCATCTCTCAAACAAGTCTGCTCATGCTATTCAACATGATGTATTACTTCAGTCGAAGCGACTGTATATCTTTGTTGCAAGCTGTGTTTAACAGATTGCTGGAAACTGTGTGAGAGTGTGATTTCAGACACAAAGCTGAAGTAGGATCAGAAAGTATCACCTTTTGTGTCAGACAGATAGGTGGTTTTATAGTCCTCTTCTAAGCAAAAAAGGTGTTTTTGAAACACTTAAACCACCAAATGAGCAACAGCCAGCGGATTCATTTAAAATGTCTTCATGATAGAGTCGCTCATCTGGAGGTAGAGTTTGACAAGGGGAGAAAAAAAGGTGTTAAAACAATAGTTGTGAATAGTTCAGCTTCTCAGAATCTGTGTCTCATCATCATCTGGTGTCTGGGCTGCTCCTGGACCATCGTGTCCATTAATCAGTTCACTTTCGTCTGTCTCCGTCTATGAAATCCTGCATTTTTCTTGCACCTCTGTCGTCTCCCTTCACACCCCTTCATTTACTGCTGCTGTGAAATGTAAAAAGCCTCTGTTATAAAAATCTGACAAGCAGCACTTTAACTTGTGCGATATAAATTACAGCAGATGTGGGTTGACAACATAACGTAGTGGGAATACAAATTATGAGCTATGTTGTCAAGTTAACTTTAACTATCCAGCTACTTCAAAGCAGTAAAATTTTTAAAACTAATGCAACTACTCCCCACATCCGTCCACACACAGACACACACATGCACACAAATTTAAAGTATGAGCTCATAATGGTTTTTAAAGTACATTAGTGTTTTTTTTCCATTAAGGCTGGATTTAGTGCAGAGTTTGTTTTAAAATCCACGAAGCACAAACAGGGAGCAGGTTTCTAGTTGCTCTGTGTTATCATGACACCTTAATACGAGGCTGCAATGTAAAAACAGAAGCAGACTGAAATTTACTACAAAAAGAGGGAAACAGGTTTTTTTTGTTTGTTTGTTTTTTGTTTGTTGTGTTTCACATTAGCATTTGTACATCATGCCCAAATAGGGAATGCTGTGTAAATACTGTTACAGAGTTTGATAAATTTGTTTAATACTGTTAATCTCCACTGAAATCCTGTACACCCCAATCCCACATGCTGAGAGACTGATCAGTAACCATCTGACAACCACCGATCACCAGGGAAAAGTATGTGTTGCTAACTGGTTGCAAGTGATTGCCTGACTGGTTGCGGTGAAATCTGCTCCTAAAGCCGTCTTGATGCGTTCAATCATAAGTAAATCCCAAAAGTTGATTCTGTTCATCTGGACGTAGCGTTTTCAATGGAAGAAATGTTTCGTCACTCATCCAAGTGACTTCTTCAGTCTCAGCTGACTGCAGGTTTCCAACCTTATAAACAGTACAATGAAACCAGCCCACTGATGGAACAATGGGCTGTGAGGTCAGTTCCTTGACCATTAATATGCAAATTGTCATGACCAATTTTTCAAGCAGCACAAGGATCAAGGAACTGACCTCCCAGCCCATTGTTCATTCAGTGGGCTGGTTTCAGTTATTATGCAAATGTACTGTTTATAAGGTTGGAAACCTGCAGTCAGCTGAGACTGAAGAAGTCACTTGGATGAGTGACGAAACGTTTCTCCCACTGAAAACGCTACGTCCAGTTGAACAGAATCAACCTTTTGGGAGGTACTGGATTATAAAGATGGCGCCGGTGAGGTCGGCTGCCGTCACGACTGCTCCGACCACGTTTTCTTTGTCTTTGTTTTTTAAGTTAGTTTTCAGCGTCTCTAAATCGGCAAAATCATCACCATTGGGTACATTAGGTATGACATTGACACTCTTGTTTCTATTGGTATACAATGTACTCACAATTCGAAGTTTTTAACTCCGGATCCGAGCTGGCCGAGTGAGATCTTGAGGGAGAACAAAGGGAAGCGGCGGCCTAGAGGGAAGCGAGCCGGCGTCAGGAACAGGCTGAGAGCTCGTGCACACCGCACACCTCTGCCTAGCATCCTGCTCGCCAACGTCCAGTCACTGGAGAACAAGCTTGATGACCTCAGGGCCAGGATTAAGTTCCAGAGAGACATTCAGGACTGCAATCTCCTCTGCTTCACCGAGACATGGCTGAACCCAGCGGTGCCGGACCACGCCATCCAGCCGGCCGAGTTCTTCTCGGTTCACCGCATGGACAGGACACGGGACTCAGGGAAGTCAAGGGGAGGTGGCGTGTGTTTAATGGTGAACAACAATTGGTGCAACAGTGCGAACGTTGTTCCTCTCACACGCTCCTGCACACCAAATCTGGAACTACTGTCCATCATGTGTCGTCCTTTTTATCTATCTCGAGAATTTACATCGGTCATTATAAGTGCCGTTTATATTCCACCACAAGCGGACACGGTCACCGCCTTATGCGAGCTGCATGAGGCACTCACACAGCACCAGACACAACACCGGGACGCTGCGCTTATTGTGACGGGGGACTTTAATAGTGCCAACCTCAAACGCACAGCGCCGAACTTTTATCAACACATCACCTGCCCCACCAGAGGTGAAAGGACACTGGACCACTGCTACACTACGGTCAAGGACGGCTACAAGGCACAATCTCGCCCTCCGTTTGGCAAATCCGATCACGCCGCCATCTTCCTCATGCCAAAATACAAACAAAGGCTGAAACAGGAAGTTCCGGTTCAGAGGAAGGTCGCGCGCTGGACGGATCAATCGGTGGCCGCGTTACAGGACGCACTCGACGACGCAGACTGGGACATGTTCAGAAACAGCTCCAATGATGATGTCAACGTGTTTACGGAAGCGGTTGTGGGATTCATCGGGAAACTAGCGGATGATACCGTGAAGACAAAGACTATCACAACGTTTCCCAACCATCCCGCACCGCTGCCTACAACACGGGACTCACGACGGGGGACATGGACCCGTACAAAGCCGCGTCATATAACGTGCGGAGGGCGGTGAAAGAGGCGAAGCAGCGCTAAGGGAGGAAACTAGAGTCACAACTCCAACAGAGTGACTCTAGGAGCCTGTGGCGGGGACTAAGGACAATACGGACTATAAAGCACCAACAACCGGTATGACGAACGCGGCCGTGACTCTGGCAGATGAGCTGAACACTTTCTATGCTCGCTTCGAGGCTGCAGCTAAGGACTCCAACGATGCTAGTGCTAGCGGTGCTAACGGCTGCAGACAGGAAGATACTGCCAGCACCGGAAACGTGCTCGTCATCTCCGAGCATGAAGTAAGGAGAGCCTTCAAGAGAGTGAACACCAGGAAAGCAGCAGGACCAGACGGCATCCCAGGTCGTATCCTAAGAGACTGCGCATACAAGCTAGCTCCTGTGTTCACTGAGATATTCAACATCTCTTTATCTCAGTCGGTGATCCCCACATGCTTCAAGGAGTCCATCATTGTTCCTGTCCCGAAGAAACCCCACCCTGCTTCTCTCAATGACTATCGCCCTGTAGCCCTCACCTCAGTAGTGATGAAGTGCTTTGAACGCCTGGTCAGAGACTTCATCATTTCTTCACTACCAGACACACTGGACCCACTACAGTTCGCTTACCGTCCAAATCGTTCCACAGACGATGCCATCTCTCATCTCCTCCACACATCACTTACTCACTTGGACACTAGAAGGGGGAATTATGTTAAAATGCTCTTCATAGACTACAGCTCTGCATTTAACACCATAATTCCCTCCACACTCACCATCAAACTGGAGCATCTGGGACTCAGCTCATCTATGTGTCAGTGGATCTCCAACTTCCTAACTGGCAGACCACAGGCAGTAAGGATGGGCGGACATGTCTCAGCCGCCACCACTCTCAGCACTGGAGCCCCCCAGGGGTGTGTTCTGAGCCCCCTGCTGTACTCGCTGTACACATATGACTGTGTGGCCACTACCAGCTCCACCACCATCATCAAGTTTGCTGACGACACTGTCGTGGTGGGCCTGATCTCTGATAACAACGAGACGGCCTACCTGAAGGAGATTAGGAATCTGGAGAACTGGTGCCAGAGGAACAACCTCCTTCTAAACGTCAGTAAGACAAAGGAGCTGATAGTGGACTTCAGCACTAAGCAGGAGAGGAACTACCAGACCCCTGTCATCAACGAGTGCCCAGTGGAGAGAGTGGACAGCTTCAAATACCTCGGAGTTCACATCACGCAGGACCTGTCATGGTCCTGTCATATCAACACCGTGGTGAAAAAGGCCCATCAGCGTCTCTACCACCTCAGACGCTTGAGAGACTTCCAACTGCCCTCCAAGGTGCTCAGGAACTTTTACTCATGCACCATAGAGAGCATCCTGACGGGAAACATCTTAACCTGGTTCGGGAACAGCACCATGCAGGACAGACGAGCTCTACAGAGGGTTGTGCGGTCAGCTGAGCGCACCATCCGCTCCGAGCTCCCTGACCTGCACTCAATCTACAGCAGGCGGTGCTGGAACAAGGCCAGGAAGATCGTGAAGGACCTCAGCCATCCCAACAACGGACTGTTCTCTCTGTTGAGGTCAGGAAAGCGATTCCGCTCCCTGAAGACCAACACAGAGAGACTGAGGAGGAGCTTCTTCCCGCAGGCGATACGGTCTCTCAATCACACCACCACACAGTCCTGACCCACACATACAGTTCTTACACACACACTGGACATTCTGGACATTGTTTTCACTTCATCACTTAAATCACTTTAAGCATATTTGCACTGCACAAGACACTAAAAAATGTGGATTGCACAACACTGGTCATTATATTCTTCATTTCCAGTTAATACTTGTACAGCTGCTGTTATAATATATATATATATATATATATATATATATATATATATATATATATATTTCTTCATACATTCTTATATAGTTCTATACTGTGTATTGTGTATTTTGTTGTACAGTTATTTTATTTTTCAACTTTAATTTATATATTTTATCTTATTCTTTCCCAGTTAAATTTACCCTTCATTCTAATTTGTGTTGTACAGTTATTTCATTTTTAACTTTAATTTTTATATTTTATTTTATTCCTTCCTAGTTAAATTTACCCTTTTTAATTTTCATATTTATTTCCTATCTTATTCATAGCCTTTTCTTTTTTTTCTTTAGGTCACGAGCAGTTGTCTAAGCATTTCACTGCATATTGTACTGTGTATGACTGTGTACGTGACAAATAAAATTTGAATTTGAATTTGAATTTACTGCTAAAGCCCCATTCATGCAGGCCTAGAGACCAGTCAGTGATGCCTTGGTAACTACTGGTCACGAAGCAAAAGTGTTTCCATGACGAGCTGAGGAGTGGTTGCTGGAGGGTGCTGGCATAAGCTAGTGTGAAACTGGTTGCAAGGAGGTATATATGGTCTCTACTTTGCATGGAAAAAACTGACTTGTCTGCAAACATTTGCTAGGGCAGTGGTAAAACTGAAACGTGCAAAGCAAAGAAAAGCCTGCTTTTCTTTGCAGGCTCCTTTGAAAACAGGTGGAAGAGACAGTTCACCTTCAAAGTAAAAGCTGAACCTTTAAAAATCTGTTGTTTTCAGCTTGTTCTTTGTCAGTGAAAGGCAATCAAAACAGTTAGTAGGAGGTTTTTGGTGCGGCACCATCTTTGTAACGCGACAGCCAGCAAGTACTTGCCAACCAGTCGAGGAATACACCTCTTTCCCAAGCAAGCAAGGGGGGGGGGGTGTCATTTGACTAACTACAAGTAGAAGGCAATGCTACGCACACTTAATCTGAAAGTAACAAAATACGTTTACCACTGCTATAACTGACTAATCGTGGCTCAAGAGTTGTGTGTTCGTTTTGTAAGCAGAAGGTTGCCGGTTCGAGCCCCAGCTCGGACAGTCTCGGTCGTTGTGTCCTTGGGCAAGACACTTCACCTTCCACCTACTGGTGATGGCCAGAGGGGCCGATGGCGCGATATGGCAGCCTCGCCTCTGTCAGTCTGCCCCAGGGCAGCTGTGGCTACAACTGTAGCTTGCCTTCACCAGTGAGTGAATGAATAGTGGCATTGTAAAGCGCTTTGAGGGGTCCCGAAAAGTGCTATATAAATGCAATCCATTATTATTATTATTACTAATACTCAATTACATCCCATTTGTCACTTTTGAACAGAGCCAGGTTAATTCACCGTTTTCACTGCACGATGAATCCAATCACATGTTAGCCCTAGCTTTATTTTGGAATACAGAAATGCCTCGTTTCCCAAAACGTTCAACAAAGTCTGGTGCTACCTGACGTTTACCTCAAACTATGAGTGAGCACTGCAGCTTAAATCCTAATTGACATCTGGTACCACTGTCTATCAGGTGTGAGCAAAAACTGTCAGGACAGGAGAAAATATCCAAAATACATGCACATTTTAAAAAAAGTTTATCCAGAAAACATTACAGTATTCCTCTGGGATATTGCTTTACTGTTCCTGGTTCTTACTGGAGCTTCATATGGCCGGTAATGATGGAGCATCTAAAATGTGTTCCTTCAGGCATGACTGGGAGTAATGGGCCCTCCAGTCACTACTGTTTATCTTCCTGGACAGTTGATGGCCCTCCAATGTGTCATTACACTAACTAGGCATAGCCTGACTGCCTGTGTGTGTGGGTGGGTGTGTGTGGGTGTGTATGAGAGAGGAAAAGGGAAAGACAAAGACAATGTGAGCGTGAGCATCCGCCTGAATGGTAGCAAATGTGCAATTTAATACACAAAAAGGAACAAACAAACAGCGTAGTTGATTTATCTGCACACTAACACACATACACAGAGAAATGATACGCGGTTGCTCATTAGGATTAAACATGCGCACGTATGACTCACAGGCACTCACACACACACACACACACACACACACACACACACACACACACACACACACACACACACAAAATAATGCTAAAATCTGCACTTTAGACTGATGGCTGCAGTCGGAGTGTTTTGCATTCCACTGGGCGTGTGTGTCTCTGCTGGAGTGCATCCACCTGTTACAGATCTCCACCACCCTGAGACCGGTGACAGACCAGTGATAAACAACCATACACACACCAAAGAGGACTATACGCACAAATGTGCACGTATGCTCCGTGAGATGCAACACATCCTGGAAGAAAATAGATCGTAACAGACAGAATAAAATATACTTAGTGTCACACTTATACGAGGACAAATGTGAACATACAACCAGAGGCGATGTAGGAGAAAACATATAATGCACATACAGTATGAGCGATCAGGCTTTTTAGTTCCTCTTCTCCATCATCCCCAGCAGAGGAGAAAACACAAGGTGGGGGGGCACAGAGGCTGTGAGGCCAGACAGGAAAGTGACAAGCTCAACGATGTGAATACACTTAAGCACAATCCACCATCGTAGCACTCCTCTTTTTTCCCTTTTTATTTAAATGTATGTTTATTTATTTCGTTTTTGTTTTTTGGGTGGTGGTGGTGGGAGGGGTTGCTGAAGTGCTAAGCGCTCATTACTGAAGGTTTTTTGCATCGCACACTTTCCAGAGATCGGCTGCCAATCACACGGTGTGCTCAGTTTCTGTTGAGACAATTTGGGGGTTTCTGAAGGCGGTGCTCTTTTCTTCTTCTCCTCACAGTCACAGTAGCTGTCACTGCTCGCACTAACTACCTGCAGCACTGCTTTATCTACACATTCCAACAATCCTGGAACAGAAACTGTATCAGATTTTTACCAGGAAAGACAAACCACAGGCTGGGACGTGAACAGTAAAAGTAAAAGTTTTCATACAGCGGTGTGTCAGATCAGTCCAAATTAGATAGTAAAGTTACAATTACTTCATTTAAGCTAGCGCACTAAGTTTAAATCATTACTTCCCCCTCAGCGGTGAGTCACAGCTCGTCTTTTTTGCCTCACGTCTCCCTTTTTTTGAATTCACACGCATTCAGAAAAAAGCCTCACAGTTCAGCTGTTGTCAACGTTCCTGCCAATCTGTCCTCCAACTGGGACAACTGGTTGGGTAAAAGTGATTTTCACCCTTAAATTTTATTTTTATGTATCAAATTCTCACCCGGCTTTGTCAAGAACTCCAAAAAAGAAGCTTCCATTCACAAATTTCTCAGAGCTCTTACCAGTGACAGCAGGTGTGTGTGTGTGTGTGTAAACTATTAAATACAGTTCTTTGTATTCTTTACAGCAAAGAAAGACACGGCTCAAAGTGGTCAAAGCTCAAAAAATGATCTTTAATTTTACATTTTCCGGAGACTTAGCACACCCAGCAACGCCATCTCAAGTCTGAAAAAAACGCAGCCAGTCTCACTATATATTTTGCAGCACGTCAGACCCAGTTTCAATACAAACATCTCCTTATATGGTAAGTTTCTCTCTTCTTTGTGTCTTACTTCCTGTGCAGCTTGCAATAACTTGCAAATGAATGTCGGTAAATGCAAAAAAAAAAAAAATCAATTCAATCACTGGGCAGACGGATTTGTTTGTAGTCACAAGGAGTTTGCCCTCCTTTTTTATTATTCTAAAGTGACTGAGCCATTAACAGGCTTCTTATGCTCATGTTAGTGGACAAGACGCAATAATAGGACACATACTTAATTAGGGTTTTTATGTTGTATGAATTCATATGTTGTGGTTTTGTTGCTTTTGCATAAGCGGAAAAACAGAATACTTCATTTGCCTTCAAGGAAGAGCAGTTTGTTCTTTTTATGTGCCTTGAAATGATCCTGTTGACTTCCTAGTGAGATACAACAGGTGAAAAGTTTCTTTACAGGTCTTATCTCAGCCTAAGAAATGCCCAAAGTACGCACATAAGTCTTTATTTTATAAAACATTCTCTATTACATTTCTTCTTTTTTAAAAAGATTTGTTTGTCAGACACTAATGCAAATATGTGCATGCATAATAATACTTCATTTTCACTGTTAAACAGAACTTTTCATTAAACATGCACCATGAAAAACACATTTGTTGACATGTAAGTAAACAGTTGAAATAGACAAAAGTTTTACTTAAATTTCAATTTTAAATTAGAACTTTAGCTTGAAATTTAAATTTTAGTTTTTTGGTCAAAGTTTACAAATTTTTTTTTCGTTCAGTCATTCTTTGGAAGCAGATTTAGTCACTTCAGCAGCACTTACATCCAATAAACCTTTTATTCCTGTCTAAACTGTTTTTTCAGTCATTTTACCATTTTTCTTGTTTTCCAGTGTTTTCTGATTCAAGAAAAACAAAAATATGAATTCATTATAAAAGCTCTGGGTGTTATTTTAAAAACATTTAAAAAAAAAACTTTCATAACTAAAGCATGCAAATTAGCACAAATATCAGTATATTATGCTCAGTTTGCATATTTAAAAAAAACAAAGCGTTATAATGTTATAAAATATTTTAATATAAACAACAACAAAAAACTAACTTAAAGTAACATTCTCAGGATAAGAAACCATCTTTTATGTCTCTTAGTAAAATGTTTTACCCTATTCACCTGTAGTTTCTCCCATTATTCAAGAAGACCCATAAATATTCATGTCAGCACAGAGCATAAGCTGCCTTGTTAATTACAGGGGTTATTGGTTCAAAGCCATTATGCTGCTTTCTTAAATATGTACTGCTTAATGGATGGTAAAATGTCCCTACTGTCTTTAAAAACAAAAACAAAAGAGAGAGAAAGAAAGTTGGCTAAAAATATTCCGCTATTCAATGTTTACAATGTTTCAATGTCAGTGGACATTATACTTTTTACCAAATGTCCCTATAACAGTTTTCCATACATTTGAGGAGGTGCAGAAACTAAGGATGGGATGGGCAACATTTCTACTCAACAAACACAGTTTTATGGCTCAGCTGCACCTCACATTTACTGAGTCAAATTCTCAAGGAAGCAGGCCAACAGATTAGCATAATAAAATGATAAAAAACAGTCCAATAAAAATCACCCTAAAAACTAGTGGCTAATATTGTGATAGTCCAGGTGAGTGCAAGGTTTTTTCCATAGAGCCGGTGGTTCCACCTCTGGGTGGAGTCGCCATGTTCCAGTGTGCAGTCCACACCTGTTTGCAATCAAGCTAACCTTGATTAAGCTAACCTCTGTTAGCGTAGGCTAGCACAGCTCTTGTGATCTTGTTCGTAGTAGCTAATTATCTCTGCTCACCACACTCAAACGTTAACAATTCATTTAAACTCTGGTCTTCTCGGCAGCTTCTGGGTCACAGCTTATGCTCACCTCCCTCACCTGCCTACGTCCCTGCCTCAGCTACTGGATTCCTCCATCTGGACTTATCCCTGTTCACCCGGACCACTTACCTCCTCCACACCAGTCCTCCACCTGCAACAATAAGACAGTTCACCTCCACGTTTTACACTCACCTGAACTGTACCTTTCTGGCCCTTGCCTCCTCATTACAGTGACTCTGAACCTCCCTGCCCAGCCATTCAGTGTGACCTCCCCTTTGCTCCACGTCACGGAATTCAAGTTAAAACTGTTAATTAGTATTTCACATTAATTGCCGAGTTCACATTTGCATGAGTGTTTCATAGTCTTTATGTTTCATAGTTCACAGTTCATGGTTTGACTCTCAGTTGCGTTTCAGTCTGTAAATAAAGCTTTGTTATCATGCTCATCAGTGCCTCTGACTGTGTCTGCAATTGAATCCGGTTTCCTGGTTTGGCTTCTCGGCCGTGACAACCTGGTCCATCAGTGTAATCACGCAACACTACATTACATCTTTACGCCATCATATTTATTCCAATGAAGGCTTTAAAAAAACTATTTTGTCTGCCTGCTTTGAGTAGAGGCTTATGGGACCTCTGCAGAGCTGCGGTGTCAGAGGTCTTCTAGCTTGTGGACCCAGAATGCCTAATTTGATGTCAAGTTGTCTGGACCTACATTTACGATAGAAAGAAAGAAATAGTCTTTTTTTAGTACATTAACATCCTAAAAAAATGTATAGCTTTTTCAGTATTTTGTTACATGTGTACATTACAACCTAAAGATAAAAGGATTTGTTAATTTACACATATTTTCACTGCTGTGTAGTAATGCTCGCTTCATGGCGTCATTGTAGTTTTGCAGAGTCATTCAGTGGGCTGAAGTGGACCATCTGGTGGGCTGGTTGTGACCCTAGGCCACACATTTGGCACCCCTGCTCTACAGTGAGCAGTCAGTCAGCACAAAAGCAGGTAAGGAACCTGCACTGTGTGGCAAACTGGAAGGAGGACATGTATTAAACGCAGCACATGGTCAGAAAAAAAAAGGCCTGTCTGTACTTGTAGAGCTGAGATAGACACACCGATACATCAAAGGAAAGACCACATGGATCACATAAGACGGAGGTTCCCAAAGTGTGGGGCCCGCCCGATAGGGTGGGCGCAGAGCCATTGCAGGGGGGGGCACGGTATGAAAAGAAAAAAAAAGAACACTTGGACACTGCTGGCATAATGGACGGGGCTCCCACACAAACACAAAGCAGGAGATGAAGCATCGCCAAATATGTTTCCAAACCAACTTCATTCTAAGCCAAAGACTAGAAAATATGGTGAAGCATATTTTCCCTTTGGTTTCACCTGCACAAGTGCCGAGGTAGGTCTCCCCTGCAGAATTGGTTTTCCCTTCGTCGGCAGCAGCGCTGGGCTCTTCAAATCCCGGACAAACAGTATCCCACATTCTTGATTTTTAGTTCACAAACACTTGTTATAATGACTAACTACTCCTGACATTTTGGAGATGTTAGCTCTTTATACAGTAAAGTTACAGTGGGATACAAATAACATCAGGCTGATCCTGCCACGATTTGTTCCCTCGATTCAAATCACGGACAAACAGTATCCCACAGTTGTTTATGTTTTTAAACCCATTTTGCACAGAGAAGCATTTTTTGAAAAATGTATTGATAGCAATGTTGAATATTTTTACACAGGAAAAAAACAACTACACGTAAAATAATTACACCGTAATGCCTCTGTCTTTCTAAATGGAGGAACAGTAACTACGTGTGTATATGTGAGCCTGTAAAACCTGAAGATAGTCAGATTAACAGTAACAGTATTTTGTCTCTATCTGCCATTCTGCAATTCACCTCATGTAAACAATAACGGGGTGCACAGCGTGACGTTGCGTGACGAACTCTTTATTCCTCGTCCACGTGTAAATGCAAGAAAGGAGTTTTAAAAAATCACAGTTTTCAGTGATTTGAAACGCCGTTTACGTGTGGACGAACGGCCCAAACAGCTGCATTTTCAAAAATATCCGTGTAGGTGTGGATGTAGTGTAAAAGACTTAGTTTATTTATTTATGAGTGACTTATGTATGTATGTATGTATATATATGTATATATTGTACTATTCTTAGTTAGTGTATTGTCTGTCTTGTCTTAATGTTGGTTTAAAATGGAGCAGTGTAACAAAAAATAATTTCCCCCAGGGATCAATAAAGTATTCTGATTCTGATTCTGATTATTTTATTACTACCTGCAATTTATTGCGGTTTACTTTTATGTGTTTAATTGTTTAATAAATGTTCGAGGTATGAAATAAACCGCAGTGGAGTTAGAAAACAAAATATGGGTGTGTGTGGTTGGAGGATGTGCTTGTGCGGGGGGACGACGACGAACATTTTACTTGTAAAACAAAGGGGCGCCTACCAAAAGAAGTTTGGAAACCACTAACATAAGATGGTGTGTGTGCATATATGTCATACACTTGTACATCTGTGTATGTCTGTGTGTTTTAGAGCACATTATGCAAGTTTGAATTTATCTACCTTTGACAAGTCTGCTTTTTTTAAAACTGGATTTATTTATTTTTAGTCATACAGATTTGTCTGGGGTGCATGCTGCTGCTTAGTGTGTGTGTTTGTGTGTGTGCTGGTTTGTGTGTGTGGCCTGGAAATTATCTGGTCATTCATCACTGCCTGAGCAGCCGAGGCTAAAGACCATCCATCTTCTGCGCCTTTCACAGCCAAGGCTGACACTCAAGGTGTTTGTATGACTTAATGTTCCTCTCTGCAGGATTTTGGAGCAACACGCACACAGCTCTGAGAGAGAGATTTTTTCTGTATGTGTGTGTGCACAAATGTGTGGGCCTGTGCAGCTGATGTGACTGTTTTTGCTTTGTTTACGCCTGTCTTTAGCCTGCTGCAACAATGGCCCACTGTCAAAAGCCCCATTACATCAAGATGGCATAAACATATAGCACAGAGGACTCCATGAGCGTGTGAAGTGCCCCGCTTTAATTTCAATAATTAAAGCTAATGATCTGTCGGCATGTGTGCATGTGCATACCAATCCATATATAACAGAGGGCCTTTCTCGTGTTTATCTCCCTCATGCAGCCATGTCAAAGTCTTTGCTGGCGCGTATCGGCAAACACAAAAGCTCACCACTCATATTGACTGTTTCCGGCTATGACCTTAGAAGAGTGCGTGTACTTGCTTATTTTTCGGTGCGAGTGGGTGCTTACAGTTACAGGCCTTTCTCATTCTCCTGCTAAAGGTCACGCGTCAGACAGTATTGAGCAGCGCTAAAGGTGAAAGAATCGTGAAATATGTTAAATGGTAAACTGTGGAGTGGCACTGTCCTGTTCTTCTGCCGTCCAGCTGGGTTTGCGTAGGATGAGAACTTTTTGCTTTTTTTAAGGGGACGTCTGTGAACCAGAGAGAGCTGTCTAATAATCGGATTATAATAGGCTTTAGGTTTTCTACAGACTGTAGAAAAAAGCAAAACTGGCAGCTGTAATGACAGTAGATTCAAGTTACATTTTGTGTCTCCAACAACATTTTGCAAAATTCTTTTTTAAAATCTTTTTGGTTCAAACATTTAATATCAACAAAAAAAAAATAGCCCTTGTCTCACTGTACCTATCCACTGTACCTTTTATAATTTAGGGTCTTTACCTTACGATATAAAGCACCTTGAGGCAACTGTTGTTGTGATTTGGTGCTATACAAATAAAACTGAATTGAATAGAACTACTGTATCTTGAATTGCATATATTTTCAAATTCTCACACGTGTCAGAATGTTATGGTTAAGATTTATGTTTTTCTCCCTATTTTCTTTTGAAAACTTCTTCATCTTTCTTTCCAGTTAGTTTTACTTTCAGCTTTACTTTCAGTTTCTTTTTCAGCTTTTGTTTTCTTTCTGTAAGATGGACCACATATCTTCAATTACCCAATTATTTCCCCACCATTCTGTTATTTACTTTCCATTTGTCTTGTCTTGTACCTTCATGCATTACTATCTGGCAATTTCTATTTATGTTTCCTTGTGTATTATCTCCTTTTAAGTTACCGTTTGCCTTCTCCTGGCCTGATTTTGCCCTGCTGGTTGCCATGCCGACCCTGTATTAGGGCTGGGCCGTTCACGGTAATACCGGTAAAATGTTGGGTAATGATAAGAAAATGAAATATCGCAATAGAATATGGGTAAAACATGTATGCACAGTGCCTTTGTTTTCATACGCGCATGGCAGAAAAAGCATGGCGGAGAATGAGAAGGGCGAAAGCAGATCGTTGAATGAAACGGATGAACCAGAATTGGTTTGTAAAAATGCTGCAACTTCAGTGGTGTGGAACTGGTTTAGCTTTCGTCCGTCAGATACACAACAAAGCACTATTTTTGGTAGAGCATGCTAGCGGGCCGTCGTTATTACCGTGTTTTGTGGAAAATATGGCACACTTAATATCAATCCTTTGATTTTTCTGAAAGTCGACAGTGCCCCTTATAATCCCGTGTGCCTTATGTATGAATTCTGGTTGCGCTTACTGACCTCGAAACGATTTTATGTCGTACACGGCGCTCGACAATCTGTTAAATGTTTTAGTTAGTTAGTAGTTATGGTCGGACTAATTATGATAGCTGTAATTGGGTCTATGTGAAATATTGGCATCATTGAGTATTTACGTTATCTTGGATTTTGTGTTTTGATGAGAATATGTACTGATTCTCAATTTGTTTTGTTGTTGTGACTGAGAATGTCCATTCTGTTATCTTCTGTTTGTTTTGTTGTGGGGTTTTTTTTGGTTGTTTTTTTTAAATATTAAAATCTATTAAAGTTTGAGTCATAAAAAAAAAAATCTGTCAAATGCTTTAGTACGACTTTGCTAAGCTACGAAGCCGCACCACTTGATGGATTGTCGGAGCATTACGGCTATCGTAGGCAGGAGCCTCGCGGAGTGATACGTACTATGCTTCAACATAATATTGCCGTATTGTGTGTGTATAAGTTTTGTGGATATTATACATGGTTATGCTCAGGATTTTCACTGGAAATGCCTTTTGGTTAAACTGCCAGCAAGGAATTTGCATTTGCACTGTTAAATTTTAACATAACTTTCATGCACATAAAAAACAGCTGCTTGTTTATGTGAAAATACATTGATGTTTTTTTTGTTGTTGTTGTGGAGTTATAAAGTATTTTGTCTCGTGTCAATTATATCGTCAGTTATATTGTTATCGCAAATCTTCAAATGTATATCGTGATAAATATTTTTGATAAATACTTTTCCTCCTGTGTGAAAGTGTCACAGTGAATAGGCTACTAGTGTTCATGTGCTATGTTCACCTTACAGGTCGAAATGATCAGCTCTGATTTAGTTTGTGTTCATATTTACCGTAAAACATTTTCTACATCAACATTATTAAAAGGGAGTTTTTGTTTCCCACTGTCGCCAAACGCTCGCTCATAGGGGTTCATCTGATTTTTGGAGTTTCCTTTCTGTTATTATATTAGTAATATAAACAAAACTGACTTTCACTGAAATGAACTGTTGTAATTAACAATTTTCCCAAATTATAAGAAAATCTTGTAGGAATTGTAAGAAGGGAGATGTTATGATAACACTGTCTTTCCTCTGGTTTAACTGATATGCATCCAATTATCTTTATAAATGATGGCGGAATAAATAATTCACTCTCTATGTGAAGCATGTTACCTGTTATTTAGCACTCTTTAGTGTTACTTTCTTCTAATGGAAGAGGTGGTAATTTAACTCTCTCTCATGCTTATCTTAAAGTATGTGTTATCGTAAGTAGAAAGTGCTACGTTAACAGTCTGATAATGAGACATGGATGAGACCCATAAAAATAGAATATTTGATCAACAACCTGATACAGAGTAAAAACTACAAACACCTGCTCAAAGCCAAGCTAGTTTCTTTGTGATCACCTCCTATATTATATTGTATCTACAAGCTCTAGGCTTAAATCGTGCACGTCTACGTGCATCATTTCTTTTTTATCTTCCAAGTCTATTTTTTGTTTAACTGTTTGAACATAAACAAATAAAAACTCTGTAATAAATGCATTGTGCTAGTGAAATTGGCTGTGGCAACATCACTAATTTACATGTTCGGAAGTCTAAGGAGGTTTTATTTTTCCTCACTAATGGAACATGCCCAGCATTTTAGCTACAAATGAAAGAGTTACAGCTTAATCTTTCCTGCAGCACAGCTATGCCCCAGTGAGCTTATAAATGAAATATGCCACCATGCCAAGCCACTGTGCCTCACGACCTTTCCCAAAACTCCCCAGCTCCCTGCTCCCTGATGCTCGCCTACCTCCAGCCATATACTCACACACAGTCACACAAACACAAGCCTGAGTAAGTGTCTGCACACATGCATTCATACGCACACACAGAGCTGAACAGTGGGACTTCCAAATGGGCAAGCAGGCAAACAGCCAGACAAACACTCACATGTATATGCCCTAGAAAGGGCTTTTTTTCACCTCCTCTTTTCTCAGCAGGCTTACCAAACAAACGGGGCTAAGTCGCTCTTTGTATTCATGCGCCGACTTTTGTGTCAGTGTATGTTTTAATTTGAATGGATTTCAGGTGCCTTTATTGCCAAACTTTGCCCACCAGTTCTGTTTGGACTTAGTTGTTGATATTAAAACATTCTCTCTTTCTCCCATGTCTTTCTCGCACTTACTCTTATCCCTCAAGAGACATCACATTGTGTCATCTATCACTCTACTTTTCACTTCTGTTTCTTCCTTTGGTCTGACCCCCAAGCCCTCCTTCCCTTCAGTCCTGGATGTCAAGATGCGCTGGATCTCACAGTGCAGTCTGGGGGCTAATGTGCTCCAGGTGCTGACATCCAGGGTTCAAGAGGTCACCTTGGCGGGCAGCCTCTTCGCTCTCATGGGTAGTGACCAGTACACATTCATGGCAGCTGAGGTTAACTCTCACCAGCTTCGTATTTGAACATTACAGATGGAACACTGATGCTACGGTACAATACCACACTCCTCATCTCCCTTATTGCTAGAGGACACTGAGCTACTTCACACCAGGGGGCAGATTTGCTAAAGGAACACTTCCTGTTTACTTGCATTGGTTAAGGTTTCATTCCAAATTGCTGCATAACTAAAACAGCATCGTCTGTCAACTCTTCCAAAACAGCATGACAAAATATCTGACATTTTATTGATGCTACATTATTGGCATGATTCTTGTAACTGGAGTTGTCTATTTTTCTCTATGTTACGGTGTGCGAATCTGATATTTAAACTGAATTTCATTTCCTTTGCTAATGAGGCATTGATTTGGTATTTTTCAGACAAACTGAGGTCAAAGGTATGACCGCTCATTTTATTTTTACTGGAGTTTTCAGCATTTAAGCCACGATCCTTTATGGTAATGAGACTTTGCTGACCAAGTTGAGATCTGAAAATTCAAAATTATAACATGACTCATGCAGTTTGTTGCTCTTGCGTGGATGTAGCTTCCTGCACAATGAGGAATTGTTGACATTACAAGTGCACTTTGTACACTGTAATAATAGAAAGGTTTTAAAGTCCAATCCAGTTCCACAGCAGATGCCTCAGGAGATTTATCATTTCCGCACATTTGCCATAGTATGAAAAGAGTCAAGTTCTAAAAAGCCTTGGGCTATATTCACAAAACATATTAATACTAAAAGTAGATCTAGAAAGAAACCTGAAAAGTTTTCCACACAATCTTCAGCATGCTTACCTTATACTGGATTCACCGCAGGTAACAAAGAGAACGTTTTTCAAAATTTGGGCCTAAAATGTTGGTTCTCTTAACGTTCCTGGTAATGCCAGCTCTGGAACAGCCCAGAAATCTTGGGCCCTGGAAATCAGTCCTTGCTGGCAAAGTCCTGTCAAAAGAGAACTGATACATTTTAGACTACCATGTGGAAATGAGATTACCACTGGAAACAGAATATTCCCCTACCAAGTAAAATGTGTGCCCTACTATTGCAACCAATGAAGGTGAGCTGATTTCTGGTTTGCACCAAGCTCTTCATAGTTTCACTTCTGCGTAGTGAGTATTTTGCAGGCATTTGCAGACAAGACAGCACCTTGCATCCAAATTACTGGAGCAACCTGCCAGCTACCAAAGTCAAAAGAGGGTTGTTTTGTTGCAACACTATATACCCCTTTGCAACCAATTTCCTGCCAGCAACCTTCAGCAATCACTCTCCAATTGGTTGTGGAAAGTGACTCCCTTGTAAACGCTGGTATCTTAGGTATAAATATTAAGCAAAGGTAGTATTAACTAATATTAACTAGCTAACGGAGATTTGCTGCGTTAATGCGGTTATGGCGTTAACGTCATTTTAACAAGATTAAAGATGACAGCACTAATATTTTTTCTAAGATACCAGCATTTACCAGGGAGTCACTTGAAACTGATCTCAGAGCTTATGTTAATGAGGCTTTAGTAATGCATTTCACAGTAACTACCAGCAAGCGTTCAGAGAATGCACATCTCTCACAACTGATGTTCAACTCCAACTCCCTGAAGTGCAACTGAGGAATTGAGAATATATGAGCTAAAGCAGACAGAGATTGTTGTCGTTGTTTTTTTGTTTTTTTTACTGATTTAGTTGAATTTCTTTTTTCTTATAGCCACAGCACAGATAGTCTCCAGTCATCATTTCCAACTTCCTCCTTTTTTAACCTCCTGAAGCAGAAATAACTGTCTGCTTGATTGAATTATGATTTTAGTAACGACTTGAGGGAATATTCGCAGTATTTCATCTCAGCGTGAAATATCTCTCCAGTGTTTGGGTAAATGGCTACGTTTTGTGGCACCCTTTGATTAGTTTTCTTTATTAAATAATTGACAGTGAATGCCCCCAAACCCCAAAGAGTATCAACATATTAGCTTTCAGTGTGCCTACAGCAGAATTCAATCAATTTGAATATATTACTTAGGGAAAGGATTTTGAATAAATGGACAATTACTTTCCATGCATGAGAGCCATTGTAACAGTGGTTGGGTGGCTGATATTATCATATTAATGGACCGGGTATGCTTATTTCCTTAAAATGTAAATTGCTGTCAGAGCTTTTTAAACGCAGTATCAACAGTGACTAAAGCTACAGCTTTGTTGAATTACTAATATCTGACACAAGTAAAGACACACACTCATTTTGGGAGGGCACTCTTATCAGAAAGTGAAAGCAGTCCTGACCTATATGTTTCGTTTTAGCTCCTCAATAAATTTATTTCACCACCACTCCTTGATTAATAGTTTGGCCCACTTTGTCATGTGTAAGTGATTACCCATGTCACTTTCATCCAATTTAGGCATGAAGGGCAAGCTAAATATCAAAGGCTAGCAGTTTACCCAGTAACACGACCTTGTCACTGCACAACCTTTTATTCCCTCACATGTTTGGCATGGACTGATGTAGTCACTGCTTGTATTTTACACTACAGAAATATCTGGCCTTACACCAGTGAGGTTAACTCATTAACATGAACCTCTGAAAACTGTGATTGAGTGCTCCCATTGTCATAGATGAACTTTGTAACAAACTCACAGCTGTCTGTGCAAGAAAAATAGACTAGCACAGAAACGTTAGGTGGAAAACCTGCCATCAACAGCTTATTCAGAAACTTCAACTGACCCCTAATGGTGCAGGACTGAACCGCAATGACTTCTGCATGAATTCACAGATGGCCAACAGCAAAAAAAAAGCATATCTGTCATTAGACTTTGGACCGGGATTAAAGTCAGATTTGTGTAGCATGGACTTTGTGTAGCAGGGGTCCTTTACTTTAAGTAAGGTAAGCACTAGAAACTTTATGTTCCACAGCAATAAACTTGAGCACTCGATCGAATACTTTTAATATGAAGCTAAAATTCTGATATGTGTCTTATGTGTCAGGAGCATTCAAAAAACCATGTTTCTATGGTTTTCAAGCCCCAAAACATGGAATGCCATAAATGCCCAGCGATCGGTTCCCCTGGCACAAACAGAGTGATACTGCATACGTGTATGAGTGCAGAGAGCATTGCCCACAATCATATACAAACAACCATTGGCTAAGCAAATGATACACCACAGAAGGGTTAACTCGTTAGATCGCAGTCCATTTACACCTGCAGGCCAGTTGCCACTTTTTCATTGAGGATGTATACATCCCGAAGGGGGGGGGGACCTGGGTTTAATGGTAAGTCAAGGAAGCCATTTACCGTATGTAAAAAAGGAACAATCATTTCTGAACTGAGGAGGGGGCCCAAGGTGCATCTTTCGCCCTCTTACATTGCTGTGTCTGCAGCAATTCCCCAGCTCTTCATGAATGGTACTCATGCCCACTAATCAATAGTCAATAACAATTTGCACATGATCATGAAACTGAGCTCACAGACCGTTGCATATACTTTATATAAGGTTGGGAACGTCTCAAGTCAGCTGAGACTGAAGAAGTCATTTGGATGAGAAGAACAGAAATAACTTTCTGGGGTTCAAGCTCATGTTGCCTTAACTGTTCCCTTTCCTTTGCCTCAATCATTAGTTGTAGCATGAACCATAGCTCATTCCAGCTTACCCTCTGTGTCTTTTGTTATTCTATCCTCCTGCAACTCTTTTTTTTTCTCATCTCCTTCAGTGGCTAAGTCACCTTGTCCACTAGGTTACTGAAACTTTTCAGCTAATATTCCTATTCAGTCAGGGCATTGATTATTTCAGCACAAAGTTCTTCCTTCTGTAAATGGCCCTATACCAGCACCCTACTGGTCTGCCACAGAACAGAGATCCTTCTATGTGCAAACAAAGAGTTGCTGAACATTAGAGGCTCTTTCACAAACCTCTCTAAATCGCAGTACAAAAAGACTCACTTTAGTAAAACGCTATCAAAGCAGGCAACATGTTGTGGTAACACAAAAACATGCTATCAAAGTACAAGAATTTTTAAACTTCAAGCTTGTAAAAAGGAGGACTTAATATTATAGCTAACAATTTGAACTACCACTGAAAATTGGTGCCGAAAGCAGTGTTGCCAATTGAGACCCCCTTAGTGACTTTTTTTCTAAAAAGCGACTAGCGACAAATCTGGCGACTTTTGCTGGTGTTATTAGGAAGACTTATGACCACTTTTTGACTTGAAAGCACGTATCGCTCTTACGCTCAACAAGCAGCGCGTGCTGCCGTGGGCACCTCGCCCGTGCCAAAGCGCTCACAGGCGGCTGATAGCAGTGGCGGTCCTAGCCTGTTAGGCGCCCTGGGCGAACATTCCCTCTGGCTCCCCCCCCCCAATACTGTTACTATTTTTACCATTTCTTCTTGGAGCAACTGTAACGCACATAATTTCCTTAGGGATTAATAAAGTATTCTGATTCTGATTCTGATTGTTTCAGGATGACCTTGTCAGGGTCCTGGGTCTCCTGACCCAGCATGTTTAGTTCTTTGTGATTTTTGTATTATTGTACTTGTGTGAGTTATTCTATGGTTTCTAGTTTCGATCCCTTGCCGTTCATGTTTCTCTGTGTCCCCTCTGTTCTGTGTAAGTCTGTGTCTGCATGTTTGAGTTTCCCTCTGTGTCTTTCGGTTCTTAGAGTCCTCTGCCTTATGGTTTATGTCTCTGTGTTTCTTAGTTGCTGTCTCCACCGTGTCAAGTTCGCGTCTCTGTGTGATACTTCCTGTTTTACTTTGAAGGTCCGTGTTTTATGTGAATGCGTCTTGCTTTGCTTGTCTCGTCAGTCCTGATTTCTCCCAGCTGTGCCCTCCTTCTGTGTCTCATTCCCCTCGTTACTTCCCAGTGTATTTAAACCCTGTGTTTCTCTGAGTCAGTGTTGTGTCGTCCCTCTTGCTGTGTGGATCTCCCTGTGAGTTTTAGTTCATTGTTTCCCAGTTTAGCTTAGTTTACTTTGTATGCTCGTTTTTCTGTGACCAGCAAATAAATCTGTGATTTTGAGTTTATCCCCTGAGTCTGTGAGTCCTGCACTTTGAGTCCTCATCTCCTGCCTGCCACACAGCATTTCATGACAGACCTGCCATTATCCAATGACACATCTGCTTACCTGTATCTTTTGCTCGTTTCTCCTCTTCTTTTCTATTTTTTCTAAACTGAGGACCTGATGGCTTTGAACTTTTCTTGTCCATCTTCCATTGGTTTTAATTTTGCACTCCAGTATGAACATAAATCCCTCAACCCGAGGATCACCACAACATAATCTAACACACCTACACCTTAGTTCACAGATTCACTTTGTCTATTGTGCATTTCTGAGATTCCACACAACCCAGGATTCAAATCATGAATACATAATGGGCTTGGATTTACAACATTATAAATGAAATGCGCTCTATTTGGAAGCAGCCGGCCCCCCTCCCCTTTCGACGGGTTGTGTGTGAGACTTTAAATCATCAAACTGTAAATTTTAAATTGTTATTGATCCCTTTATCCCTAGTTCTAAAGTGTATATTTATTTTCTTACTCTTATATATATTGTTTGTTTACTTGCACTGCTGTAACTGGAGCCTCGTCGTCTCGTCTCTCTACTGGACTGTAGCGGAGATGACAATAAAGTTTACTTTGACTTCAGCAGCGAGCAGGTGCACCGAGGGCTCTCGCGCTCACTTTTCCTGTATAGAATTTCGAAAAAACATTGGTACAAATTATAAGTCTGTATCATAATGTCTGGTGTTTTCGTGTTTGTTGGTTTGTTTTTATTTTGTTTTATTTTGCGAGTTGGTTATTGGATGCTGCTCCAGCCGGTCAGAGAATCCCCCGCCGTCCCGCCCTCTCCTCTCTGCGCCGCAAGCAGCAGGCGCACCTCGCAAACGAAGGGCACCCTTACTCCCAGGAAATGGGCAATAGAAAACCGGTCGGTGCCTATGCCATTCCCAATATGTGCTGGCTGACGTCGGGGCAGCATGAATACGAGCATTTTTTTTTTTTTTTTTTTTTTGCCGATACCCGTGATGCTGCCCCCCACCACGATGCCACCCCGGGCAACCGCCTGTGTCGCCCGTATCTAAAACCGCTACTGGCAGATAGTCCTCCCACAGCAGTCACCCCCAGCTGCTCTCAGAGCAGATGTTCAGTCAAGGTTTAAAACTGCTTAAAAGACACACACTTTTTTGTGTGTCTATGTGTGTGTGTGTAACTCTGCCAGAGTGCCTGTTTTGGGTCACTTTTGCCGGTACCAAGCCCGGATAAAGGAGGAGGGTTGGAATTGACATTAAAAGAAAACAATAATTGCTAAAATAATTTAATTTTTAGTTCTAAATATATTCTAAATGTATTTAGGTTGTTTTTTTTTTACTCACTTTATGTCTCTTCCACGATGTTATTTCTTTCTCCTTACAATTACATAAGCATGACCAATTATGCAAATTAGGTCATGATGTCATTTAGCGACTTCTAGCTACTTTAAGGACAACCAATAGCGATTTTCTTTACTGAGGAGTTGGCAACACTGGCCCAAAGTAAAGTACAATTAGTCCAAACTAACTTTTAAGGTACAGCCAGCATGCAGGTCTCAGAAGCATAAATGCAAAATCACAAAACAGTTAGCATAGACTGCAATGGCTACCAGTTAGCCTTACTCTATGTTAGAAGGGTTAAGTGAATTTGAATACACAACACTAATTGTCCAAGCTAAGCTTACAATACAAAACAGGCTTTAAGTGTGCTACCACATGAACAAATGTTTGACAGGTCTGCTCTCTTACTCTAGAACTTTCCTTTTTTAACTCATTCACTGCCATTGACGTCTATAGCCGTCAATTGCAGTGAATGAGTCAATGGGTTTAACTCATTCACTGCCAATGGCTGGCAGTGAATGAGTTAATGCACTTTTCCTGGTTATCAGTATAATTCCTGGGCTCTGTACTATGAGGCCAGTTCAGAGTACCCTAACTATCTTTCCACTGTCTGGTTTCACTGAAAATTCGCAAGAAGCTGCTAAGTTAACCCAGAGTTCCCCCCACACGTTCACATGGAAAGGCTGCCATTGGCTGCATTTGACAGACTCACAGATGTACAAGTGTCCTGGCAGCAGAGAGGGACATTTTACAAAGGAAGCTAAAACAACACTGTGAGAAAACAAAGTGAGTAACACAGCTGCTGCAGATGAAGGAGAAGTATGGTTATGTGCAAGAGGAAAAGCACTAGTTTAATTTTAAAAGCACTGTATGAATGTGTGAGTGTTTTAAAACAATAATACAGCAAAAACATGGAGTCCAGATTTTTGAAAAGCATTTATAGTGATAATGACAATGCACAACAGTCATGGTGGAGAGAGTTGTAGTACCTTGTTCAGGTAGCAGATAAAATGAGTAAGCCTATTTTAGACTCACTTGTATCAGTACCCATAACAGCAATTAAGGGCCACTGTAGTCTGATTTTGGATTCGTAAAAGGGTGCGGGAGATTTTTCATCCCTAAATTGAATCAAGCTGAAGAAGAAATATTGTATTCTGTAATTCTCGTAACACAATTCAGTTGTCTGTTCAACATTCATTCTGCACCCATTTGCATTTTGATTCATTTCCTAATCCAGCAGTATACAACAGATACCCTTTATCCTTGGAAATGAGTAAAGTTTGTTGAATATTGTTGGTTTTAATTGTGTGTGTGTTGTCCTCCTGATATTCTTTACACTGTGCACATTTATTTCTTCATCCTCCTCAAGCAGGACTGTCAGAAACAAGTAAGAAATTAATTCATCAGAAGTGGGAGGAAAGGAAAGTATAGGTACCCTAACCAAATGAAATGCTTTGCAAAGTAGCTGCAATCCAAACTCCCTGAGTTTCCAGCAGTTTAGTTGCAGAGGGGGAAAAAAAATCACGTTGCCATGGAAACTAAAACCTGGTAGTTATCCAGGCAGAGAAGCAAAACAAAATAGAAGATGTAGATAAAGTAATTGAAGCAAAGGGGAATGAAAAATGGAGCAAACATGCAGAATTATTAAAGCATTTATTTCCAGTAGGTTAGGTTCACATAAAGCTCTTTACATGACAGTTTGTAGTAAACCGCACAGATTCTAACTTTGCTCACTGTAATTCTTATTCACATTTCACATCAAGCTGCTTCCGTGGTACAGTACCGGGATGCACGCTAAACCAAACTTGCAGGAGTCTGGGTCTCAGCCTCTCGTGTCTTTTGCTGAAGTAAGTGGAAGACTTAGCGGGATACTTGTGATTCTCTAATGAACCATCTGTCTCATCAGCTGAACATCATTTTTTTATCGTTTATTTTTTTAAGATGCTTGACACTGACAAAACTGGAAATCTCCATATGTTAACACATTTTTTTCTTGTCAGTGAGAGTGGGGAGTGAGTGAGTGTGTGTGTGTGTGTGTGTGTGTGTGTGTGTGTGTGTGTGTGTGTGTGTGTAGGGTTTTAGACTTGGTTTTCAAATAAAGAGGGGAAGAAGATGAGGAGGTGGTTATATGACTTTAAGAAGAAATTGAGAAATTCAACTGAATCTTGCTTTTAGAAATGATCTGTATCATGTCTTCCAACTGCACATTGCACTTTAGAGATGAAGGAGGCATAACTGACCTACTTTCAGCTTCTGCCACTTCCTAGAAACAACCATCCAATCCAGTCTATTGGATTATTATTATTATTAACTTGGATTGCAGTCTGGTAATGTGGTCAGCCACTAACAAAAAGGAAAGAAAATTAAATTAGTCCACAGTAAAGTCAAACAATATATTGTAAACTGTAAAGATCATTAGAATGCACACAACCTCAGCCACTGAAGCAAATTACATTTTTTTCCAACACCAATGCAGAAAGGTTTGAGCAAACTTTTTATTTAATTGACTGCCATCCATTTTTGTATTAACCTCTGTTTCAAATTCAAATTTTATTTGTCACGTACACAGTCATACACAGTACGATATGTAGTGAAATGCTTGGACAACTGCTCGTGACCTAAAGAAAACAAAAAAGGAAAAGGCTATGAATAAGATAGGAAATAAATATGAAAAATTAAAAAGGGTAAATTTAACTAGGAAGGAATAAAATATAAATTAAGGTTAAAATGAAATAACTGTACAACACAAATTAGAATGAAGGGTAAATTTAACTGGGAGAATAAGATAAAATATATAAATTAAAGTTGAAAATAAAATAACTGTACAACAAAATACATAATATAGAACTATATAAGAATGTATGAAGAAATATAAATAAATATATACACAATAACAGCAGAATATACACAATAACAGCAGCGTGATTTAAGTAATGAAGTGAAAACAATGTCCAGAAAGTCCAGTGTGTGTGTAAGAACTGTATGTGTGGGTCAGGACTGTGTGGTGGTGTGATTGAGAGACCGTATCGCCTGCGGGAAGAAGCTCCTCCTCAGTCTCTCTGTGTTGGTCTTCAGGGAGCGGAATCGCTTTCCTGACCTCAACAGAGAGAACAGTCTGTTGTTGGGATGGCTGAGGTCCTTCACGATCTTCCTGGCCTTGGTCCAACACCGCCTGCTGTAGATTGAGTGCAGGTCAGGGAGCTCGGAGCGGATGGTGCGCTCAGCTGACCGCACAACCCTCTGTAGAGCTCGTCTGTCCTGCATGGTGCTGTTCCCGAACCAGGTTAAGATGTTTCCCGTCAGGATGCTCTCTATGGTGCAGGAGTAAAAGTTCCTGAGCACCTTGGAGGGCAGTTGGAAGTCTCTCAAGCGTCTGAGGTGGTAGAGACGCTGACGGGCCTTTTTCACCACGGTGTTGATGTGACAGGACCATGACAGGTCCTGCGTGATGTGAAGCTGTCCACTCTCTCCACTGGGCACTCGTTGATGACGGGGGTCTGGTAGTTCCTCTCCTGCTTAGTGCTGAAGTCCACTATCAGCTCCTTTGTCTTACTGACGTTTAGAAGGAGGTTGTTCCTCTGGCACCAGTTCTCCAGATTCCTAATCTCCTTCAGGTAGGCCGTCTCGTTGTTATCAGAGATCAGGCCCACCACGACGGTGTCGTCAGCAAACTTGATGATGGTGGTGGAACTGGTAGTGGCCACACAGTCATATGTGTACAAAGAGTACAGCAGGGGGCTCAGGACACACCCCTGGGGGGCTCCAGTGCTGAGAGTGGTGGAGGCTGAGACATGTCCGCCCATCCTTACTGCCTGTGGTCTGCCAGTTAGGAAGTTGGAGATCCACTGACACATAGATGAGCTGAGTCCCAGATGCTCCAGCTTGGTGGTGAGTGTGGAGGGAATTATGGTGTTAAATGCAGAGCTGTAGTCTATGAAGAGCATTTTAACATAATTCCCCCTTCTAGTGTCCAAGTGAGTGAGTGATGTGTGGAGGAGATGAGAGATGGCATCGTCTGTGGAACGATTTGGACGGTAAGCGAACTGTAGTGGGTCCAGTGTGTCTGGTAGTGAAGAAATGATGAAGTCTCTGACCACGCGTTCAAAGCACTTCATCACTACTGAGGTGAGGGCTACAGGGCGATAGTCATTGAGAGAAGCAGGGTGGGGTTTCTTCGGGACAGGAACAATGATGGACTCCTTGAAGCATGTGGGGATCACCGACTGAGATAAAGAGATGTTGAATATCTCAGTGAACACAAGAGCTAGCTTGTATGCGCAGTCTCTTAGGATACGACCTGGGATGCCGTCTGGTCCTGCTGCTTTCCTGGTGTTCACTCTCTTGAAGGCTCTCCTTACTTCATGCTCGGAGATGACGAGCACGTTTCCGGTGCTGGCAGTATCTTCTTGTCTGCAGCCGTTAGCGCCGCTAACACTAGCATCGTTGGAGTCCTTAGCTGCAGCCTCGAAGCGAGCATAGAAAGTGTTCAGCTCGTCTGCCAGAGTCACGGCCACGTTCGTCATACCGGTTGTTGGTGCTTTATAGTCCGTTATTGTCCTTAGTCCCCGCCACAGGCTCCTAGAGTCACTCTGTTGGAGTTGTGACTGTAGTTTCCTCCCGTAGCGCTGCTTCGCCTCTTTCACCGCCCTCCGCACGTTATATGACGCGGCTTTGTAGGGGTCCATGTCCCCCGTCGTGAGTCCCGTGTTGTAGGCAGCGGTGCGGGATCTCAGAGCGTCGCGGATGGTTTTATCCACCCACGGCTTCTGGTTGGGAAACGTTGTGATAGTCTTTGTCTCCACGGTATCATCTGCTAGTTCTGCTGTATGGTTTATAATCATATTAAGGTCAAGAAAACTTTTCTAAATTTACATGATGTCTCATCTATGAAAGCTTCTTGTTGAGTCTTTGAAAAGTAGCACAACCAGTTTCATTTACCATTTCTTGCCAGTCTGCAAAATCCAGGAATGGGGGTCCTAACGTCTACAGTGGAGAGGGATTTAGACAACCCAGTATCACAGCAAAACGTGTAATAGACACACCAGTTCACCGTGTCATGCTTTGCCAAAACATGAAATGCACGTACATGCAGAAGTGGCATAACCAGCAGGGGGCGATAATAGTTTTAAAGCCAAAACTACGAAGTTCATTCCAGGGTCCTTAATATATCAGAAACAATTAAGCTAGTCGGCTAATATGTATTTACATGTGAATGTGTTAGTAATGACTGTTTAAATGCTTATTTTCATGTTGGCTTGAAATAAAATCTCCCCTTCTGTTGCTACTGCAGATTACTACAACTTACTGAAACTTCTGCATGCGTGTCCTTTTCATGCTTTGGAGAGGCAAAGCGTGAAATGTACACGCTGTCCTAGCCTATTCACAGCACTGTTGTCTTTATATTGTGCAATGGTGAATACCTACAACAATTTAACCCGCATCTATGATAGTCTACATTATCCTAGCTTTTCAGTGTTTTTAAATGAAAGAATGGTAAAATTGAACTCTTACTCAAAATACATTTACAAGCTTGCACGTACAAAACATAACAATATTTTGTTAAATAATAAATATGCAAACTCAAATGCATGCAAACTGTTCAGTGCAGTCAAACCACTCAGGAAAATGCATTGCACAGTTTTCCAAGGGATAAGCTGTCAGGCCAGCCTCTTTCAAGGCTTTTTCTTACATTTCTGTTAACATCCATCTGTACTGTATCCATCCATACTGTAACAGGCAAGGATTAACCTTTATATACTGTGTGAATTTAAAAATAATACTGAATACTTAACAGTGGCTATTTAGTGCAGACACAGTGTGAAAAAAATATTTGCCTCAAGATATTAAACCTGTCTCTGGAATCATGCTACTGTAGCTTGGGTTGGTTCAAAGAAGCTAGCATGCCTCTATAATGTTCCCTGTGCTCACAGGGATACCCCAAAATGAGTGCTCTTTTAGAGCTTTTCTTTGGACACTGTCTGCTTTTTCACTTATTTTCAGTCCAGTTGTGGTTCTTGACCATTTTCAAAGGTCAAGAACCACATCCTGCTGTCTGGTGAACAGCATCTTTCCCACCTAGCTACGCTTGTGTGATTCAGTGTTAAATGTCTTAAAACACAACAATGAAACATTGAAAATGGTCAAGAACCACGACTGGACTGAAAATGAGTGAAAAAGCAGACAGTGTCCAAAGAAAAGCTCTAAAAGAGCAGTTTGAGGAAGTCTGGCTCCTTGGAAGCAAAATATAAAGAAACAAGCGGTGGCTTTAGCATTTTGCACAGCACTGTATGTGCTAAGTTAGCACTGATTTATAGAAGGTTTGCTGCCTCAAAAAACCTACTACAGAGACATGAAAACACAGAGTGTCTTTCCCTCATACATCACACATTTAACAAGTAAAGCAGTTTTCCAAAGAAGAAAACTAATGACACAGAACAGCACCTCCTGCCAACTCTTGTACTAATATCTCATTAGCCGTTAAGCTATTTTTTATGTTCTTTGTGTCTTCTCATTCTGCCGTGAATTCTGTTAGTTTATTCACCTTTATGTATTTATAAGATTTTGAATTATGATGTAATATTTACTTTCGGCAACCCAGGGAAGAATAGTTGCTATATTTCTAGCAGCTAATGGGGGTCCAAATAAATAAATGTGAGTGATTCCGCCCAAGGCACATGTTCTTATCAAGAGGATGCACCAGGCTGGAGTAGCAGTTCAAATCAAATCAAATCAAATCAAATCACTTTTTATTGTCACATCACATGTGCAGGCACACTGGCACAGCACATGCGAGTGAAATTCTTGTGTGCGAGCCCCACAAGCAACAGAGATGTGCAAACACAACAACACAAACGAGCAAAATACAAGAATGGCCAACCTGAAACTAATAAATATATGTACAATATATAATAGTGTATGCATTTCTGGATGTGTATACTAAATATTTTCCTACGTGTGTGTGTGTGTGCGTGTGTGTGTGTGTGTGTGTGTGTGTGTGTGTATACACATTTTTACAAATTAAATAGTAAAAAAATAAAATAAAATAATAATAATAATAATAATAATAAAATATGTAAAATATACAGAGTTGAATATGTGCAAAACAAGTGGCATTTATATACAGTGTGGAGTGCATAATGTTGAAGTTCCAGTAGTGAAGCTGAGGTGTCTATGACGTGTTCAGCAGTCTGATGGCCTGATGGAAAAAGCTGTCTCTCAGTCTGCTGGTACGGGACCGGATGCTGCAGAACCTCCTTCCTGATGGAAGCAGTCTGAACAGTTTATGGCTGGGGTGACTGGAGTCCTTGATGATCCTCCCCGCTTTCCTCAGGCACCGCTTCCTGTAGATGTCTTGGAGGGAGGGAAGCTCACCTCCAATTATCCGTTTCTGTCATTTTAATGAGTGTTTGTGGAGAGCAAGCCCAACTTACAATTGTACAAATAATGACATGTACAGAGAATGCTAATGTATTCCCGTGGATTTTCTTAACATGACTGGAAAGGCTCGCTTGTGTGGGGGGTAAAAAATTCGACACCTCTGAGAAACGGGTTTTAACACAATGCAAGCGTGAGTAAATGAGAGAAAGCAATGCTGTGCTCCCAGAAGTTTCTACCAAGTACAATCTCACATCAATTTATTCTTGTTGTAGATAGGTATATACTAAAAGGAAGAAATTACTTGAGGATGAGGTAAATAGTGGATATTGGCTCTTGTACCATCTCCAGGGGGAAGGAAAAACAACACGAACAGGAAGATGTAGAAAAAAGACACAGATATGAGTGAAAGCGACCCAGAAAATCCACAAGCAAGTCACAGAGCTGTCTTGCATAACCATACATACAAATGGAGGCTCATGTCTTTCTGCTTGGCTCTTTTTACCTTATTGCAACTCCAAGGTGTTTTTCACTCTGTAGGATGCAGCCGAGTGTCTCAAACTGACTGAAGCAGGCCGTGAATTTGACTCCAGCCCAGCACACTGTGTTGACAAAACCCACAGCAATGATTTATAACTCTGATAACACTACTATGGTCATGTGGGAAGAGAATTATCCGTGTTTGTTTTTAGCCTCATGGCTGAGAAAATGTATTTCATAATGTAAGTAGCTGGCTGCTGCTTTAAGTACCATGTGGTAAGTAGCAGGCTATATAAATAATATACTAACATATTTTTAAGTCTCCAGTGACAAAATATTCCAGCAGGCAGTGTTTCCACGTCCTGCATATTTATATGCATCTAACAACAATATTCTGGGAGGTATTGAATGATTAGTGATTTATGGGTTGCTGACAAGTTCAAAACAATAATCTGGTGGGGAAGTTTTACGTGGGACTATCGCTGGGACAGAATCAACAGAAATAAGATCCAAAAGCAGGACACAGAAAATTATGTAAATTGAAAAATTTGAATCTTGAACCTTTTAAAGCCTGAACCATGAAATAACTGCCAGAAAATTCATTTTTTTGAAAATGTAATGGTAATTGAACCTTTTGACAAATTTAAAATAAATTAAAAAGATATTAATTTGCATAGATGAGTTTTAATTTGTGTCATATTTGCTACACTTTGCTGCAACATTTCTTTTCAGTTCATTGCTTAAAAATGTATTCTGCAATTTATTTAGGTTTTTCAGGGGGAAAAATCACGCTGATGATGTAGATGTCCTAAAAACTTACTAAAGCTACATGTATCAAATAGGATATACCATTAAGGTATTACACCAGCCTGATGTTATATACCTGTAGGTAGCTAACAGGGAAAGAACAAAAAGCAAAAAGGCAAATTCCAGAAAATTGTTAAATTAAGAAGCATGATAAAAACTAACTGCTAACAAAAGCCAAGGCTCATTGACATGATAGTTTCTTTGTCTATCTTTTATATGGTTACGGAGTAAGTATGTATAGTCTGTGACATATATAGTGATAACTGATAACTGAACACAGAGAGAAAAGTGTTAAAGACAGGGAGTGAAAACACTTCAGAAGGAAAAACAAAACAAACCAAAGCAAAAACAGGAAATTACTTGACACCATGAATTGACAACCATATTTGTCCAAATGGAGTGACTGAACCAGGCTGTAAGAGGTAATACCAAGAATGTTTTATAGAAACAAATCAAGAATTACAGAACCACTGCCTCATGTGCAATATTATGGAAAAGCCTAAGGGTGTATTTGGTGATTGTAGTTTAAAGGAAAACTTTATCTTTGAACACATACACTTCTAAAAAAACAATAAAGGAGAAGGCTACGTATTCTACATGCTTGTGTGCTGAGGACAGTACATATATATATTTTCTAATCTTGCCAAACTAATAAGAGTTTTGTTTATTTTGCCAGCCGGTCTTTAAGTGATGACGTATTAACACTGCTTCCTGGTCCAAGCTACTCTGCATTTATTTAGGCTGTTATATTTCTAACATGTTTTAATGCTTTGTATCTTGTTCTGTTTAATCTGAACAAGCTCCTAAAAAAGGCAGTGATCACTGTTGGCCTCACTTGGTTTTTATTACCACTATTTGTTTTAAAGCTCAGTTTTGAAAATCTTATGATGTAACTACAGCCCAGCCCATGCAGCAGTATATTAATGAATAACCTCATATTGTGGATGGATTGTCTCAGTTGTTCTCCCGACTGAAGTTTGGTCCATTTACAGCATCCTGCCATGTGATTGCATTTGTTTCTAACCATCAGGAATCCTCACGAAAGTTTCATCGAGTGGAAAAAAAGTTAGCGTTCATCCTCCAGCTTCACTGTGCTAATGTGTTTATTATGCTAACCATAGCTGTGTAGCTAGCCATCATGTAGCACATCATCATAAACCAGCTAGCCTGGCTTCAGTAACCCCACAAATGTCACTACTGTTTAGTTTCATGTCTTCATTTATGTTGGAAGTGATAGCAGAGCTGTATGTCTTAATTTATTCAAAAATCCCTCATTCAGAACATGGCATATTATGTTTAGGTGGAAACTAGCGAGCTAGCTTGCTAACTTCTAATTCTGTTAAATTTCATAAATCTTGTTTTCATGGATGCCTGGATGTTAAACTTGTTACACCCGGTAGAGCAGCCACACTGATCATTTTATTAAAGATTAAAGAATTTAGACAGTTTTCAACTCTCAGTGATGCCGCAGTGTTCCTTTGAATTTGGGATCTAAAGCAGAGTTTGGACCCGGAAACGGCTAATGACGTCAGAGTTAAAGACCGGATTAAAGGTAGAGTTTGGTTGGTTCAACTTTACTCAGAAGCAAGCAACCAAACAATAGCAAGCATAGTTGCTATTGTTTGGTTTTTGGCTGCTTGTTAAAAGTTATGTTTGTCTTTATAAGTTATTGTTCAGTAACACTTATTTCCCACTTTAGTATATTTTGGTTTGTTTTACATGTGAATGCACAGAGGCAGATGCTAACTGGTTCCTATTTGTCACTCAGTAGGGTAGCGACTGATGATATAAAATGGATCATAAACAGTGTCAGCAGTCTCACACTGCTTAAAGGATCAGGCCATGTTAGCCACTGGCAGAAGCAGGTGGACACTTTCTGGAGCAAAATTAACCTGAAAACAGCATAAACAAGGGCAAGATTTTATTCTGGGCAATGAACTATACCTGGAAGCTAAAAACAGCGCTTTATTTTTATCACGTCTATAAGACAAGAGCAAGGACAGAGAGTGCATCCAGTGGTTGTGCTAACAAAGAAGCAGCACAGAGCTTCTCGTGCCCCTGTCACAGCTCACCTGCCCTTGACCTCTTTGTGGAGGCAGACCACACAGCTGGGTCAGCTGAGGAGCCTTTGTGACCCTCACAGACAGCTCCTCACTCCTGAACATGCAAATAGGCCCGGTGGCTCCGCCCTGGCTTGCGCTTAGGTGGAAATCCACTGACACCTCCATCTGTTTAGTGAAAGGGAGCGAGGGAGCAGGTGGGTGAGGGAGAAGAGAGGAGAGCTGAGGAGAGAATAGGCAAATTGGTGTGACAGTGTCATGTGAAAAATCTTTTCGAGTGTGATGTATGTGTGGTGCAAATTATGCCACGAGTGCTTGTGTAAAAAAATTTTTTTTTCTAATCTGGAACATTTTCATCTGGTGACATTTTTTCCCAACCTGTCTGAGAGACTTTAAGGGGTTTGGTGACTGTATTACACTGGCTGTGAGTCACTATTCATCAGTCACACATGTGCAACACACAGGTTCAGAAAGGCAGCCAGCACATGAATTAAAAAATGCATACAGATGAATGAAATGGCTTTGGAAGGGTCACATTGCACGTTTTTGTGTTCGATTAGAATAAATCAGCGTCTTTAACAACACTGTGATACATGGAATGTGTTCCAGCGACGTTTAAGATGAAGACATTTTTACTAAAACAGGTGTTACGAGTATCTTTAGGTACATTTCTGCCTGTAGAGAACAATAATACACTTAACCGGTTGTTACTGCAAAGACTAATGGCTATCCCACTTTCCCCATCCTCATTACAGTAGAAAGTGCCGGTCTTCCTTTATTTCTGTTGAACATGTTAGATGATTTCATAATCCCATTTGTGTGTGTAATTTCAGTGTCTTTGTGTAAAGTATGGAGCCAGAACTGGGAGTTGTAACTCTTATCCCCTGCAGCACCTTTGTACAGTACTAGCAACCACATTGTATTGTTACAGTGGACATGTTATGCTTTAACTCTGAGGAAGGTTTTAGATAAATAAGTTAGAAGTAATCCCTGTCAGACAAAAGTACATATTTTGAGATTGCTACAAATGCTCTGTTTCTCCAAGTTCTTAAAGAAACTAAAACATCTTGTTTCAAAGTCCATAAAGACCAAAATAAACTGAAAAGGGATTATTTTGAAGTGTGGGTCATGTGAAGCTACTCCGCCAGCTAAAATAGATACATAGAAGTACTGGTCTACATACACATTACAGACACAGGAGCTGCTTTGCCATTGAATCCCATGCTGTGAAGCGCCCAGCGCCCAGCTTTTGTACTGATGTTAATAACAGAAGACTAAGATGGCGCCGGTGAGGTCGGCTGCCGTCACGACTGCGCCGACCACTTTTTCTTTGTCTTTGTTTTTTAAGTTAGTTTTCAGCGTTTCTAAATCGGCAAAATCATCACCATTGGGTACATTAGGTATGACAGTGACACTCTTGTTTCTATTGGTATACAATGTACTCACAATTCGAAGTTTTTAACTCCGGATCCGAGCTGGCCGAGTGAGATCTCGAGGGAGAACAAAGGGAAGCGGCGGCGGCCTAGAGGGAAGCGAGCCGGCGTCAGGAACAGGCTGAGAGCTCGTGCACACCGCACACCTCTGCCTAGCATCCTGCTCGCCAACGTCCAGTCACTGGAGAACAAGCTTGATGACCTCAGGGCCCGGATAAAGTTCCAGAGAGACATTCGGGACTGCAATCTCCTCTGCTTCACCGAGACATGGCTGAACCCAGCGGTGCCGGACCACGCCATCCAGCCGGCCGAGTTCTTCTCGGTTCACCGCATGGACAGGACACGGGACTCGGGGAAGTCAAAGGGAGGCGGCGTGTGTTTAATGGTGAACAACAACTGGTGCAACAGTGCGAACGTTGTTCCTCTCACACGCTCCTGCACACCAAATCTGGAACTACTGTCCATCATGTGTCGTCCTTTTTATCTACCTCGGGAATTTACATCGGTCATTGTAAGTGCCGTTTATATTCCACCACAAGCGGACACGGTCACCGCCTTATGCGAGCTGCATGAGGCACTCACACAGCACCAGACACAACACCGGGACGCTGCGCTTATTGTGACGGGGGACTTTAATAGCGCCAACCTCAAACGCGCAGCGCCGAACTTTTATCAACACATCACCTGCCCCACCAGGGGTGAAAGGACACTGGACCAATGCTACACTACGGTCAAGGACGGCTACAAGGCACAATCCCGCCCCCCGTTTGGCAAATCTGATCACGCTGCCATCTTCCTCATGCCAAAATACAAACAAAGGCTAAAACAGGAAGTTCCGGTTCAGAGGAAGGTCGCGCGCTGGACGGATCAATCGGTGGCCGCGTTACAGGACGCACTCGATGACGCAGACTGGGGCATGTTCAGAAACAGCTCCGACGATGACGTCAACGTGTTTACGGAAGCGGTTGTGGGATTCATCGGGAAACTAGCGGATGATACCGTGGAGACAAAGACTATCACAACGTTTCCCAACCAGAAGCCGTGGGTGGATAAAACCATCCGCGACGCTCTGAGATCCCGCACCGCTGCCTACAACACGGGACTCATGACGGGGGACATGGACCCGTACAAAGCCGCGTCATATAACGTGCGGAGGGCGGTGAAAGAGGCGAAGCAGCGCTACGGGAGGAAACTACAGTCACAACTCCAACAGAGTGACTCTAGGAGCCTGTGGCGGGGACTAAGGACAATAACGGACTATAAAGCACCAACAACCGGTATGACGAACGCGGCCGTGGCTCTGGCAGATGAGCTGAACACTTTCTATGCTCGCTTCGAGGCTGCAGCTAAGGTCTCCAACAATGCTAGTGTTAGCGGCGCTAACGGCTGCAGACAGGAAGATACTGCCAGCACCGGAAACGTGCTCGTCATCTCCGAGCATGAAGTAAGGAGAGCCTTCAAGAGAGTGAACACCAGGAAAGCAGCAGGACCAGACGGCATCCCAGGTCGTATCCTAAGAGACTGCGCATACCAGCTAGCTCCTGTGTTCACTGAGATATTCAACATCTCTTTATCTCAGTCGGTGATCCCCACATGCTTCAAGGAGTCCATCATTGTTCCTGTCCCGAAGAAACCCCACCCTGCTTCTCTCAATGACTATCGCCCTGTAGCCCTCACCTCAGTAGTGATGAAGTGCTTTGAACGCCTGGTCAGAGACTAGAGATGGCACGATACCACTTTTTTATGTCCGATACCGATACCGATATCATGAATTTGGATATCTGCCGATACCGATATGAATCCGATATAGTGTTTTTTAATCAACAAAACTGTTTTTTAAATATCTTGCTGCATTTTGTATAAGTTCATACTCAAGTTTAAAACAACAACTACACTAAAGCTATTCTGTTATACCTGTATGCAAAAAAAATGTTTCATAGTTCAGCAATACTGATCAATCTAATAAACTTAAACCTACACCATCCTCCCTATTCTGGTATTTTAAAGAGTACTTAGCATAAATATTAAGCAACCTAACTAATAGGGTTCCAACTCCCAGCAACAACAAAAATAAATAAATAAAAAATAGGGAACCACCCCTCACGCTCCACCTCATGATGCTTAATCGAGGTAATCAACCTTAATTTGATGCATTGTGAAAAAAATGCACAGAAATCAATTATTTTTCAAGAAATATTAAATAGATTCAACATCTTTCTTCAACAAAATTGCAGACTGCACAGATGGTACCTTCCCAAAGGAAAAAGTACTATAGCTTACTAGGGTATATATATTAGACTTAATAGTTACTATATACAGTAATGGACTTCTATTCATTTTGCATCAAATTAAAACGTTGGGTGTCAGATAATTATTTATTAAAAGCTTGACATTTTAAATGAGAATAAGAAAGAAAAGTATGTCTTTGTGACCCCTTTTCCCTGTTAATGCCCTATCGGCCCCCCTGGCTAAACTTTGCTAGATCCACCCCTGCACAGTTACCAGCCGTCAGCTACGTAGAAAAAGATCCTCGAGTAGAAAGTAATATTAAATACATTCTAACAACAGCTGATCAAGCTTAAACGTGCTTCTGTTGTTCAGCCGCTGGTTTCCTCTTTCTGGTGCAAAGTGGGCCAAAAGCAAACTAGAGACACGGACTCACGACAGAAAAGCTGATCAGCTGATCGTTAAGCAGTTTCATGATTGAAGTAGCAGCAAGAAGAGGCAGTCGCTCCATATATCGTTTGTTAAGCTTAACGCAGGAATGCTTTACAAACATTCAGAGATGGACTTACACACTTGCTTTACTTCTCTCGGGGATAACTTTGTCGGAGATGAAATGCCGGGTTGCTAGCGAATCTCCAAATGCTATCCAGAGCACCGACAGGTCCCGCATGCCACAGCCGCTCTATCACGTGATGCATACTGCTCCAACGTGCTAACGTTCTGAGGTGAGTTACGGCGTATTGCAAGTTTTGTGAGGTGCTTTCGTGATATTTAATGGATCGGATTACATTTTTTATTTTTCTCCGATATCCGATCCAGTAATTTAGGTCAGTATCGGACCGATACCGATACGTAATATCGGATCGGTCCATCTCTATCAGAGACTTCATCATTTCTTCACTACCAGACACACTGGACCCACTACAGTTCGCTTACCGTCCAAATCGTTCCACAGACGATGCCATCTCTCATCTCCTCCACACATCACTCACTCACTTGGACACTAGAAGGGGGAATTATGTTAAAATGCTCTTCATAGACTACAGCTCTGCATTTAACACCATAATTCCCTCCACACTCACCACCAAGCTGGAGCATCTGGGACTCAGCTCATCTATGTGTCAGTGGATCTCCAACTTCCTAACTGGCAGACCACAGGCAGTAAGGATGGGCGGACATGTCTCAGCCTCCACCACTCTCAGCACTGGAGCCCCCCAGGGATGTGTTCTGAGCCCCCTGCTGTACTCTTTGTACACATATGACTGTGTGGCCACTACCAGCTCCACCACCATCATCAAGTTTGCTGACGACACCGTCGTGGTGGGCCTGATCTCTGATAACAACGAGACGGCCTACCTGAAGGAGATTAGGAATCTGGAGAACTGGTGCCAGAGGAACAACCTCCTTCTAAACGTCAGTAAGACAAAGGAGCTGATAGTGGACTTCAGCACTAAGCAGGAGAGGAACTACCAGACCCCCGTCATCAACGAGTGCCCAGTGGAGAGAGTGGACAGCTTCAAATACCTCGGAGTTCACATCACGCAGGACCTGTCATGGTCCTGTCACATCAACACCGTGGTGAAAAAGGCCCGACAGCGTCTCTACCACCTCAGACGCTTGAGAGACTTCCAACTGCCCTCCAAGGTGCTCAGGAACTTTTACTCCTGCACCATAGAGAGCATCCTGGCGGGAAACATCTTAACCTGGTTCGGGAACAGCACCATGCAGGACAGACGAGCTCTACAGAGGGTTGTGCGGTCAGCTGAGCGCACCATCCGCTCCGAGCTCCCTGACCTGCACTCAATCTACAGCAGGCGGTGCTGGACCAAGGCCAGGAAGATCGTGAAGGACCTCAGCCATCCCAACAACAGACTGTTCTCTCTGCTGAGGTCAGGAAAGCGATTCCGCTCCCTGAAGACCAACACAGAGAGACTGAGGAGGAGCTTCTTCCCGCAGGCGATACGGTCTCTCAATCACACCACCACACAGTACTGACCCACACATATGGTTCTTACACACACACTGGACTTTCTGGACTTTGGTTTTGCACAACACTGGTCACTATATTCTTCATTTCCGGTTAATACTTGTACAGCTGCTGTTATTGTGTATATATTTATTTATATTTAGATTTCTTCATACATTCTTATATAGTTCTATATTGTGTATTGTGTATTTTGTTGTACAGTTATTTTATTTTCAACTTTAATTTATATATTTATCTTTATCTTATTCTTCCCAGTTAAATTTACCCTTCATTCTAATTTGTGTTGTACAGTTATTTCATTTTTAACCTTAATTTATATTTTATTCCTTCCTAGTTAAATGTACCCTTTTTAATTTTTCATATTTATTTCCTTTCTTATTCATAGCCTTTTCCTTTTTTGTTTTCTTTAGGTCACGAGCAGTTGTCCAAGCATTTCACTACATATCGTACTGTGTATGACTGTGTACGTGACAAATAAAAAAATTGAATTTGAATTTGAATTTGAGAAGAAGTTTGAAACTCTGTAATTACTGAGTCAGCATAGCATTGATGACTTTCTCACTCTGTGCTTCAGCCCTTTGCAACACCACAATCTAACTTTACTTATTCTCCCATTCAGTAGCTGAACCAGTGGCGGAGCGGGGGGTGGCTTGCTGGGCTTAAGCTCGGGTTGTTTTTTCAGAAGCCCGGGGTCTTTTGGAGTGTAATTTTTTCATAGTTAGAAGCCTGGCTGACACTGTATAAAACAAAAACTACACACAATATTCGAAGCACATAGTGCACACTGTGGGAATTTACGACTGTGCGTAAATCCCCCCTAATATTGGTATGATCCGAGCTCAGACACTAAGCGGGGCGGGGCAGTTGCTGCCTGCGAGTGCGCTGTTAGAGAAACGCAGCCAGGCAGACAGAGGAGAACTGAAGTTCGACAAGGTACCAAAGCAAATCATTCGTACTGTACAAATAATGTAAATATGAAGGTGTATCACGAAAGATTGATATCAAACTGATCACTTGACCCATATTATGTTACTTGCTCTTCGAGTGAATCAACAAACGGCGAAATGAAAAGCCGAACAACAACAATGCTGTTTCTTTAGAGAGTCTTAGCTTACATGTGTGTTTATTTCATATTTTCAGTTGTTACCCTCCACGGCTAAATAAATCGGTTTCAGTAATGTACTGATATACAAGAATAGACATAAGGGGCTTCTTTCAAAGAAAAAACTCTGGTAGTATTTTATATATTATGCTTTGTATGTTGTTCAGTATATTTCTATGCAAAACAAGAGGAATTTCAATACACAGCAGTATATTCACAGTTGAAACCAGATATTTACATACACTTTATGGAAAACACAAGAACATTTTTTTACTGTACAACATCAATTTAGAGTAAACTTGTTGTAACGTTGGACCCAAGAAACATACGCTGGAGCGAATATGATGACAGCAGAACTTTTATTTAATACTGTGGTTTTTACTGGGACACAGACACTCCCGCTCTCTCTCTCTGCTGTCACGTCCGCTTTTTTCCTCCAACTGTCACTGCCAACATATAAAGAGACACAGTCACTGTCAGATCCCAGCACACCTGTTCACCCCGCCCCTGCGCCGCCCCGGGAGCTCAATGCGTCACCCCTCCTCTGCAGCTGGCCAGAGACCACACCCATGCCATACTTGTTTTGTTTTGGTTAAATAAATATTGAAATATCTTTTGAATTAGTTAAATGTCAGAATAAAGAGAGACAGAGCTGTCTATTTTTATCACTTTCATCAAATTTAGGAGTACATGTACACTAAGTTTATTGTTAATTAATAAGAAAACTCCAGACGATTCCATTCTGAGCTGAAGAAGCTTCTGATAGGTTAGTAGAGTCCATGTGAGTAAACTGGTGGCACACCTGTGGATGCATATAAGGCAAAACACAGAGCCTGTTTCTTTGAAATGGGAAAATCAAGAGATGTCAACCAAAACAACAGGAAAAGAATTGTGGAGCTCCATAAGTGTGGCTCAGTTTTGAATACAATTTGGTGCCATTTACAATTAAGAAATACAGACAATTTCTCTCTTGAGTCTTAAAGTTAACAAATATGGTTTTTATATTTATCAATCTAAAGAAATAAACATTTAGTCTGATTTGATGTTACAATTAAAAAAGTGTTTTTAACTGAAGAGTGTGTAAATATCTGGTTTCAGCTGTATATTTGATGATTGTCAGCACAGAGAGGGAGAGAGAGAATGAGGACAGAACAGAGATGGAACAAGAGCAGATGAGACACACATGTTAGTCAAATGGTTGTTTACCAAAAGTATCACCGTATCATAGGTACTCATGTATCTCGTACCTAGTGTTTCATTTTAGGTTTGTTATTTTTCAAATTCTACATTTATTAAGTTATGCAGGCTTGTTTGCACAACAAGGCTGAATAATTATATAAACTTTTCTCAATGTAAATAGTGGACTTTGGTAGAATTAAAAAATAAGTGTAGTGCAGGTTTATGATGATTTTTAGTGCTACTATCATCTAGTTCTGATTCTGTCTTGGTTAAGTCCTCAGTAGTCCTGATTTTGAACTGTTGTAGTCCTGTTTTAATTCCGGATCAGTTCTGGGTCTGGTTGAATTGGGGTTTAGTTCCTGTGTCTTGATACAGCCCTGATTTTGTTCTGCCTTGCTGCTTAATTAAAAAAAATAGTTTAAGGTGTCCTGCATATGTGATATTTTTTTTCCCCATAAGAAGTCATTCTTTTTTGAACAAAACTCAAAACAGAGCCTATTAATCTTTCAGTCATTTCTACCCTGGGTGTTTCAAATGTCTGGCTCCGCCTCTGAGCTGAACTACACTGATTCCTAAATGCATCCATATTGGAATAATACTACTTACAGTTGATTGTGGAATATCTAGGAGTGAAGAAATTTCACAAACTGACTTGCTGTAAGGATAGCCGTTATAGCAGTACTCTTTAGGATGACTCATTCTTTTGCAAATGTTTGTAAAGACATGGTTGCTGAGATATCAGCTATTGATTTCTGCCATGTTTAAGAGTTAGGGGCTGTCCAAATTCATAGGCTGCATCCTCCTGAGGACCCGGCCTTTGCGGTCTATGTGGGCCGGGTCCTCCGAAGGCTGGGCAGGCCGAAAGTGAACAGCTGTGAAATAGGACGGTCTAGCCTTCAGTTTTGCGTCACCAGCTGTCTCGGTGGAGTTTAATAAACTCAGCCGTCTGCTCCTTGCTATCTAAAATATAACAGGACACTGGCGTAAATTCTCGATCATCTCACATTTCTGTTTAATCAGTTTTCCGTTTGACGTTTATTCAGCTGTAATCTCAGCCAAACCGATTTACTCACGGACAAATAAAACACTGAGAAAAACCCCCAAACAATAACATTTTTAAGTTATCTAAGTGACTTATATATCATGAGTAGGGAAAGACCAGGTTTGAAAATAATGTGCCGCGAGTTTGCTGTTTTCGCCCCGGCTAGCTATCGAACTGGTGGGTAGCAGACATCTCCGAAAACGTCGGAGCACTTTTGCAAAATTGTTTTTGTGACCCAGAACGAGTAATAAGAGTAAAAATAAAACTAAGTAGCTGCTGCCATTGTTGGAAACTGGAATTGGCTGGGATATGGTGGGCCACAAAGGACACACCCGACCCATCCTTAAAAATCTGGGGAAAAGGAGGACGCATTTGTCGGCTTCATTTGTCGGAGTCTATGAATTTGGACAGCCTTCGTTGCATCGCTGTGACGTAATCGCCCTACATATGCGGCCTCAGGAGGATGCAGTCCATGAATTTGGACACCCCCAAAATGTCAGAAGTTTTAACTTTTCCGTATTGTTTTTTGGAACTAGAAATGGCCATATTTGGACAGGGTTGAGTGCTAAGTTGTCACATAACATTAGCATGTTAAATTAACAAATTAACTGTATAGGTGCAATCCACACTAGGATTTCACTCACTAAAACTGAAGCATAAAGTGTGTGTGCACCATAATATCTTTTGAATAATTTAATTTTTAGTGCTACTGCTTATGGTCAAGGAGTAGGAGAATCAACTCCACAATGAAGGGTATACCAGTAAAACCACAGGGAAGTGTGATGTTTGTGTTTCTTACACATGATTCCCATTTTCTTAAATCTTTTAATATATTTATTTCTTGAACAAGCTGTCACTGCTCAATGAGATCCTCTGATTGATTTCAGGCTAATTGTTTTTACTTTCAATAGTAGTTTAAGTGTTTATTCCTGGCTTTGAAAAACTCTTGAATTGAGTCTGGTCCAGCTGTGTGCGTTGAGCTCTTCTGGCATCTGGCATCAACACTGCAGAACAAACACACCTGGAGCTGAAGTGAGTATGGTGGCATTTGCCTGCAGTGCTGAAATCAACAGAATGTGAGAAGCTGCCAAAGTGATTTTGTTTTGGAGTAAATTGCTGGTCTTAGCCTGCCATTGCAATTTCCCTTGCCACTTCACTGTACCGTGTTTGCTTTCTGCATGAGATGCAGGCACTATGCTGTTTGAGAGATCACTTACATGTTTCTGTTTCTGTTCTGTCACCCTGCAAAAATCATATACAGCTAAGTCCATAAGTATTTGACACAGAGACCATTTTGTAGTTTTGCATCTGTAGACGACCACAGCAGATGTCAAGTAAAATAATGAAGTGAAGACTCAGGACTTATTTGGAGACATTATGTCTCCAAATAAGCATGTTGCTAGAGTTGGAGACTGGCACAGACTCAAACACTGGAGCAGGTCTCTAACTGAAATTGTAGCCTCAGTCATAATTGCACTGCTAGCTAAACTCAACACCATTCATGCAATTTAACATTTGAGCCTAGCGTTAGCTGGCATAATTATAGCTTAGCTAACAGCTTGTTAGCATTTGCTGTCAGCAGTCCAGTCACGTGAAAATCAATAATTGCAAAAATCTCAGGCATAAATAAGCATTTTCTATGCATGTTTTTGTCCATTAGATCCCTGACTTCAGTTCAGATGATGAGGCTTGAGGTGAGCAGGATGGTGGAGGAAGCAATTTTATGTGTCATGTCAGTGCATGTTAAGCCTTTTTGTCTTGTTACATCCCACACGATTTGTATCTCCTGACCATACCAGAAGATCTATGATAACTGCTAATGTGAGTGTCCTTACATTAGCCTGGCTTGTTGCTAGGAGCTAGCGTTCTCATTTGGGCTAACAAGGCAAAGTGGAGGGACGTAGAGAGATGTCATAAGGTTGCATCAACAGGACTTCATGTAAGTGGTGAACACAGTGTCCAGTTTGCTACTAACAGTTTTAGGCTACGTCCACACGTACACGGGTATTTTTGAAAACGGAGATTTTCCGTTTTCGTTTTAAAAAATAATCCCGTCCACATGTAAAGGCAGAAATGAAGAAAAACGCTGCTAGGAACATGCCAAAGCAACAGGTGGCGATATAATCCTAACCTGTAGAAATGTTGACCAATCAGAAGTCTAGAAGCCTCGGTGGGAAAAAGTAAACAAAGCTGGGGCATTGAAGCAGAACCAAGTCATATGTGTGGAGGGACAGTAACTGTGTACAATTAACAGTAATAGTATTGTAGAAATTCATTTCACCGAAACAATAACATGGCGCACAGTGTGACGTCAAAAAAGGCGCACACCTTTGACGCTGCGTTTTCTCCGTTTTTCTCGTCCACACATAAATGCAAAAACGGAGTTTTCAAAAATATCCACCCTGGCCGGAGTTTTTAAAATCTCCGTTTTCAGTGACCAAAAACGCCGTTTACGTGTGGACAAAAGGTGCAAACGCATAGAAAAATCTGCGTTTTCAAAAATACCCGGCTATGTGTGGACATAGCCTTAGTCATAAAATGGGTGCTTTGGGGTGCTGGAGCTACTGCTGTTAGCATGCTCTCACAGAGGACTCAGACAACATACAGCAAAAGCCCTTCTCCATGACTAGTGCATGCACAGCAGAGAGATAGGTTCCCTGAGAGGCCTACGTCACCCTGGACCTACATCACAGATTTATTACTAATCAGATTAGCTTCCTAAAGAAAATTGTTCTACCCGTAACAGAATGTAATTTCACATCATGCTATTAAATAGCCACCAGGTATGGCAAGGTAGCTTCGGCTTTTTGACACCCCAGGCCCAGCATGAGTCACACAGTCACTCTGAACTTTGACTATTTCATAGACAAGGTTGGAAACTCATGTCTGACTTCTCAGCAGCACAAACACCTGAATTACCTGAAGAAATGTTGCACTATGATATCATCTTTAGAAGGATTAGATACATATTAGCACATTGTAAATGCTTTTTAATTTCAGGCATTGCTGGTTTGATTCCCAACATTTAAGCCACAGCTCTATTTTAGCCTGATCAAATATAATTGTTCTTCACTCATTCGTTTTGCTGGTGTGTCAAAAACAGTTCCTTTTATGTCATCTGGCTTGAGTTTTGAAGTAGTGCAGGCTTAATTCAGTTTCATCATAATTTGCTTTAATTTGACACACATCTGCACTCCATCTCAGTGAGGAAAGATTCATAAAAGACACAGAAGTTTACTCCCAGTTGATGAGAGATCAAGAGAGAATTACCATGACAGTAGTCTCCTCTGATCTTCCTAAACTGGTGAGAGAATAAAGGAAACTTTGGAGAAGAATCAGAGCAATTACTGGTTACATGAAATGAAAATTAAAATCATCATTGATTTAATAATGATGACTTCTTTTATCTTTCTTTTGAGATCCAACCATCAACACTCAAGACCGAGATCCACCTCAAATATCACTGCTGTCACTGCCCCAGGGTCTGTGGCTCTTGGCTGGGGTACACCTCCATCTAGGTCAACAGCCACGGTTCTGTACTATCGGACAGCTGATAGCACAATGAGACCAGTAGTGTTATAGGCTCGTGGCCTGGGCTTAGCCAGCTTCATGTCTACCTGTGCCAGCTGCAGGCCAGAGGGCTTGTCTCCTAGAGATTAATGATCCCTGGTGTTCCACAGAGTAGGCCACTCCTTGAGTGTGAAATACGCCTCCCCTGCCTGGCTGGAGTTCTGATTTATTTGTGTCTGCATGCCTGCCCTCAGTGTCTGCAGGGGCCTTGTTTGAGGCATTATTTTCCTCCTTTGTCTTTCCACCGTCACTGCTTGATCCAAATGCTAATAAGTAAAAAATCTAACTAATCTCTCCCAAAATGATGTGAATGTGTTTTTTGCTGATTTGGTCATGCATGAGTGTGTTTGACTCACATATTAAATCTGAATAGGTGAGTAAAACTGCTCTTTTGTCCTCATTCAGGAAACACTAGAGACTTGTCGCTAGGCTTGTTGCAGGATTGTGCACTTTTAGAAACAATAAACATTTTCAGAAATTGCACCAATATTGGATTACTCACTTTAAGTGGAATGACTGCAAACCTCCCACACAATTCAGCTTTAAACTACAAGAATGTGTCTCTAGTGTTTCCTGAATTTTCCTCCTTTATTAGGATTCACTTAATATTAGTTTGAGTCTCAGGGACACAATGAGAATACCATCCTATAGTTATAGCAATGCTTACTCCAATATCCAATCTAGTACTTATATGGTAAAATGGCACATAAGCGAAATTGGGATAATGGTTTATTCATATCTACTTTCTACAAAATGTGCTCCTGTGAAGATCCAAGTAGGATATAAGGGGATCCATGTGTTTTAGTAGAGCATTCTGTCTACTTTATTTATACACACAAAGCACAGGTGGTAATGATTATCTAGCAGAGCAGATCAAGATGTTACCCATCTTCCCATTATCACCATATCCAGTACACTTATAAACCTTTTCAAAGCAGTTTTACAGATGTAGTCACTTGTTTACACCCTCACTGTGGTGAAATTGATTTCTATTTCAGTCAACATCTTTAAATTAGGGGTTTATCCCCTAATTTAAAGAGGGGATAAACCTCTTGGGTAATGTAAAACATCACATCCTTCTATCCCACATGAACGTCATAGCAATGGAAATCCATAATCCATGAAACAGGGCACTTCAGCAGCCTAAAGATTAAGATGCATACCATCTAATTCATTGTCCACTGGTTGTCGTCCAGTTAGCAACCTTGACTACATGTAATACCACTCTCTCCTCATATGTCAAAGACACTGACATACTGAAACTTGAAAGTTTGTTTCCTGTAGTTATGCTTGTTTCCGAAAACACAAATTCCCACTTAAAAAGGCCAAAACTTTGAGCCATCACGTTTGTTAAATGTCCATAAATACAAAAAAGCTGAGAATCTATTGGAATGATCAACAATTTTGGTTGGAGGAAGGGGTTTAAAAATATAATTTATTTTTTTATTGCAGCAAGGACAACAACCATTGCTGCAAACAGAATCAAACCTTTCCAGGCAACTCGGTGTATGCTGACCCCAACTAAGCACCAAAAGCTTGATTTTCACCAGGCAACAAATATAATGTGCAAAATGTAACAAATGTACCTGTTGCTTGTTAAACAGTAGAAGCTGGTTTGTGGTCATTCTTAAACACTAAAAGAAGGATGTTGTGGCTGTGTCCTCGTTAGGACATAGATTTGGGCATTGTGTAGGCATGTAGCCTAAGAATTATATTGTTTACTTGGTAATTATGTGTCCATGAATCTCGGGCTATTTTGATGGGTAATGTAAAATAAATGTAACAGATTTACTTTCTATAGTGTGTGAATAAACGTAATGCATCATCTTAAAAAAAAACCCCGATGTGAACATATGATATTTAATCAATGATGACCCCAGCTCTAACCCCAAACCAGAGAAGTAAATTGTAATTCCAATACAACTGATTTATTGACTGATCACATGTAAAATAATAGACACAGATATAGTTTCAGGTATTGGTAGTGTGTTTTAGATCACACTACCTATCAGATCTTTTTCCAATGCCACTGCATAGTGGACCAAAGTCTGACGGTACTTTTCATAATTAGATCAATTTTGACAAGATAACCAACACCACTGCCTGAAATACAGCTCCAAATCACAACAGAGTCTCCACTGTGTTTTACAGATGGGCATTCTCCTGATCATTGACAATGATTGGAACCAGAAACTTTAATTTTGGATTCATCACTCCATAAGATCATTTGTGGAATTGGACTGGAGAAATGTAGTCGGATGCTATCAATGGGAGAGAAAGTAGTTAAAACTGAGGGAAATGCACTACCACAAGGCAACATGGCAGACATTGAGGGTAGCTACATGTACCTTGGAATCTACCAGTCAAATGGGAACCATGAAGAGGCCACTAGGAAAGCTGCAAACTGAATATGAATAACAATATCAGGGCAATAAACACCTACACCCTTGCTGACTGTCAGATACTGCTAGGATAATAAGCTGGCAAGAGGAGGAGAGCCGCTAACATCAAAGACAAGCTCCTTACCATGTGTGGAGGGTTTTACCCCCAAGTCCAGCACCCTGACAATGTGCACTCAGCAAAATGAAGGAGACAGAGGACTAGTGAGTGTTACAACTACTCCAGGATGAAACAAAAAAGATCCATAAGTGGATCAGGAAGATTGCCACAACTGACCAACTGCTTAGTGAATACCTCAGGCAGCAGAAGCCTGAGAGGAGTAAGAAGAGGAACCATCAGGGAAGGACAGGCCCCTGTGCTGCATGTACCAGTGGCATGTACTACTGCACCAGCAACACACCAGATGCAGGCTGTGCAAAGTTGCCCCTGAGACAATCCAGCACATAACAGCAGGATGCAAGAGACTAGCAAGCAGTGCATCCATGGAACACCATTACAAAGTGGCTGGCAGAGTATTCAGAAATATCCATGTGTGTGTGTGTGTGTGTGTGTGTGTGTGTTTACGTGTGTGTTTACATTTAAAGACTGTGCTACTTCTTTCCTTTTTTCAGTCACATGACTTTGGGGGTCAAGGTCTGCATAATAGTAACAAAAGCTCATCATGCAGATGATTATAATTATGGTGAAATAATAATGACGATTGCTATGTCTGTTATAGAGAGTGAAGCCAAGAATGGGGGAAATAAACATACTGGTCCTCCTGTTGCTGTCAGGTCAGTATCTCAGACATAAGAACTACAGTTTATAGACTTACTGATAAAGTCTTTCTGTGAGAATGTATGAAATGCTTTTATAGAAAATATTGGGCCCTTGAAGGTCTGCTGCACAACATTTATTAATATAACAGCTTAACTGATCAGAAATCTGGAAGAATTATGATTTCTGACAGGAATAAATGTGAACTCAGGTATATTTGAGGGTTATGGTTGGTACAACTGTTCAATTTCTTTTATCTAAAGTATCTGGAAAAGTGTAAATATCCAGTGACCAGCAGTTGTCTAGGGTAAATATTTTTTGTTGTTGCCAGAAGTGCAAGAAGAATCTCTAGACTACTTTAAGGTAACAGGGAGGCAACAGCAATAACCACTTACTACGACTCATTTTGAGGTACAAAGAAGAGCATTGCTGAATACACAACATATTGAATACTTTAAGTAAATGAGCTCCAGGAGCAGAAGACCATAACAGTTACCAATCCTGTCAGCTAAGAACAGGGAACTGGGCTACACTTTTCACAGATTCAACAAAAATATTGGAAAAATGTTGCGTGGTCTGAATTCCGCTGCAATATTCATATAGTAGGGTCAGAATGTGCCTTAAACAACATGAAAGCATGGCTCAATCCTGGCTTGTGTCACTTACTATACTGGTTTCTTGAACGGTGAGTTTATTGGATGTGCATTCGAATAATTGGCAATAACTGTGTGATGTCACTAAATTCATAACGCAGTGTCCATCAAAGTGACTAATCACATCAGGGCTGCGTCTTCCTTTGGGCTCAGCCTCCAAAAGTACGTTTATTTGCACAAGCATGATTTCTCTCCCGGCGGAGAGAGCTACCTGTGAGAGCGTGAAAATGAATCTTTACCTTGTTTTATGTTTTAGAATAAAAGTTAAGGTTTTTTTGGTTGTTTATTTGTTCACTTGGTGTTCCCAATACTGCATTTGGAGTATTGGTGTATCAACCATGTACATTGATTGTACACGGTTGTACAAACATTATTACTGTATGTAGTTTGATACAGTAAGACTGTTAACCTGAATTATTTAATTATGAATATTTGATTAAAATATTATTATACAGTCTTCATTATATCAGTCTTAAAATAAAGCCTTTTTCTGTTTCTCAGCAGGACTTTCTAGCTCTTTTCCCTACTCCAGAGAATATCACTTTGTGAACCAGAGAAGGAGCTGGACTGAAGCTCAACGTTGCTGCAGAGAAAATTTTACTGACATGGTCATCATCTTCAACAGTGACATCAATAGAGGTGGGAATCACCATACACCCCACGATACGATATTATCACAATACTTAACTCACGATACGATATTATTGCGATTTTTTTTTTTTATATATATATATATTTTTGCAATATTCTGGGTATTGCAATACGATATTCTGTGATTTATCACATATTTTTTCTACTGCAGATTTTGTCCATAAAGGTAAACTTTATCAATATTCATTTTATCTAATAATAAAGTCTCACACTCAGTCTTTCTCTCATGTCAGTCAGTTTTATTGCTGACAAAGTGAACAGTTTGTATAACAGTCTAGTAACCAACTTAACTGAACGTAACTATCTGGTACAATTATAGCTTAAAACAAAATATAATTTTACATTAAATAAAAAAGTTTTAAATTTAAATAAAATAAAACATTTCTTAAATTAAAATAAGTAAACTGTCCTGTTTGTTGCTGCCCTAAAAAGTTAAACACATTTGGACAGTGAAGCAATGTCAGCATTCTTGCTCAGAAAAAGGAGCTGATCAACATGCTCTGAAGTCAGAGTGCTCCGTTTTGCTGTGACGATGTCTCCAGCGGTTGAGAAGACTCTTTCAGCCGAGACACTAGTACCTGGGATACAAAGGTACAGTGGGGCAAAAAAGTATTTAGTCAGCCACCGATTGTGCAAGTTCCCCCACTTAAAATGATGACAGAGGTCAGTAATTTGCACCAGAGGTACACTTCAACTGTGAGAGACAGAATGTGAAAAAAAAATCCATGAATCCACATGGTAGGATTTGTAAAGAATTTATTCGTAAATTAGGGTGGAAAATAAGTATTTGGTCACCTCAAACAAGGAAAATCTCTGGCTCTCACAGACCTGTAACGTCTTCTGTAAGAAGCTTTTCTGTCCCCCACTCGTTACCTGTATGAATGGCACCTGTTTGAACTCATCATCTGTATAAAAGACACCTGTCCACAGCCTCAAACAGTCAGACCCCAAACGCCGCCATGGCCAAGACCAAAGAGCTTTCGAAGGACACCAGGAAAAGTTTTGTAGACCTGCACCAGACTGGGAAGAGTGAATCTACAATAGGCAAGCAGCTTGGTGTGAAAAAATCAACTGTGGGAGCAATCATCAGAAAATGGAAGACATACAAGACCACTGATAATCTCCCTCGATCTGGGGCTCCACACAAGATCTCATCCCGTGGGGTCAAAATGATCATGAGAACAGTGAGCAAAGATCCCAGAACCACAAGGGGGGACCTGGTGAATGACCTGCAGAGAGCTGGGACCAAAGTAACAAAGGTCACCATCAGTAACACACTACAACGGCAGGGAATCAAATCCCGCAGTGCCAGACGTGTTCCGCTGCTGAAGCCAGTGCATGTCCAGGCCCGTCTGAAGTTTGCCAGAGAGCACATGGATGATACAGCAGAGGATTGGGAGAATGTCATGTGGTCAGATGAAACCAAAGTAGAACTTTTTGGTATAAACTCAACTCGTCGTGTTTGGAGGAAGAAGAATACTGAGTTGCATCCCAAGAACACCATACCTACTGTGAAGCATGGGGGTGGAAACATCATGCTATGGGGCTGTTTTTCTGCCAAGGGGACAGGACGACTGATCCGTGTTAAGGACAGAATGAATGGGGCCATGTATCGTGAGATTTTGAGCCAAAACCTCCTTCCATCAGTGAGAACTTTGAAGATGAAACGAGGCTGGGTCTTCCAACATGACAATGATCCAAAACACACCGCCCGGGCAACAAAGGAGTGGCTCCGTAAGAAGCATTTGAAAGTCCTGGAGTGGCCTAGCCAGTCTCCAGACCTCAACCCCATAGAAAATCTGTGGCGGGAGTTGAAAGTCCGTGTTGCTCGGCGACAGCCCCAAAACATCACTGCTCTCGAGAAGATCTGCATGGAGGAATGGGCCAAAATACCAGCTACTGTGTGTGCAAACCTGGTAAAGACCTATAGTAAACGTTTGACCTCTGTTATTGCCAACAAAGGTTATGTTACAAAGTATTGAGTTGTATTTTTGTTATTGACCAAATACTTATTTTCCACCCTGATTTACGAATAAATTCTTTACAAATCCTACCATGTGGATTCATGGATTTTTTTTTCACATTCTGTCTCTCACAGTTGAAGTGTACCTCTGGTGCAAATTACTGACCTCTGTCATCATTTTAGGTGGGGGAACTTGCACAATCGGTGGCTGACTAAATACTATTTTGCCCCACTGTATCTTTTTGCCAGTGTGGCCAGGAAAGGATAGACTTCCTCATGGGATTTCCACCAGCTTAGTGGGTATTCTGTGAGTGCCAGTGACGTGACCTCCTGGTATCTTTTCACCTCCTCCTCAGCTGTGGCAGATAATGATTTTGGTGGGGCTCCAACATCACCATAAGTCTGACCAAGCAAGTCTGTTAACCCACAAGACTTCCTCATCTTGGCTGGTATGAGAGGGGGTCTGAGATTTTGTTCAGTCTCGTCAGGTTTCTCATGATGTTCATGGGCTTCTGGCTCACAGATGGGCTGCTGCCTCTTTTCTTCCTGTAGAAAACCCACACACATACAGAGAGAGGAAGAAAATAAATATTTCATATCTTTTAGTATGCAGTAATATGTTAGCAAATTATAATTAATGTATTTAATTGTTAAATAGAATATTACCAATATGACAAAAATATCACCGATCTACTAATATTGTAAGTAAGTTATTTAAATTATAACACCAGAATGTTTGCTTACCTGCAGGGTTATAGCCTCAGCAACCACTCTGGCATAGGTTTCCTGTCTTTCCTCCAGTGACAGGAACGGCAGGGTTTTAAAGCGTGGGTCGAGAGCTGATGCTGTGTAGAGGGTGTTCCTCTCGACTGTGCTGGCATATCTCTTCTTAAGATCTTGACTGATACTTTGCTTGATGTTTCTGACCAGCGCTGTGTCACCAATGTTGTCTTGGGTGTCGTGCAACAGCTGTGCTAGCAGCGGTGCTACGAGAGACAGAGTAGGATTCTTTTCCTCAGACATCACAGTAGTCGCGACTTGCATTGACTTCAAGGCCCGGACAATTTCTTCAGTGTTCCCAATATCCGTCTCGTTTAGAGTAAAGATATCTGTGCTACTCTTTCTGACTTCGGGAGACAGCAGCGCTGCACAAATCGCAGGTTGTTGTTCAAGGAAACGCTGGAGCATGTCATAAGCACTGTTCCATCTCGTGCAGACGTCGGTCTTGAGCTTGTGAGTTGGGAGCTGTAACATTTTCTGTTTTTGCTCCAGAGCGTGGTTTGCCACTGTGCTTCTATTGAAAAACCCAGTTATGCGCCGCACTCTTCCCAAGACCCTGGCTACTGCAGGCAGGTTTAAGGCTCGTTGTGATGCCAGATTGAGCGTATGGGCGAAACACTTCACATGCAGGTATCCCGCTAGCTGAGTGGCAATTGTCATATTAGAAGCATTGTCGGTGACAACCACCAGATTTTTGTCGGCAATCCCCCATTCCTGTGCTGCATTTTGCAGGAGATTTGCAATGTTCGCTCCGGTGTGACTTTCATGTAATGTTCGAGTTTGGAGAACGTAAGACAGCAGTTGCCAGTCCGCTGTGAGATAATGAGCTGTTATAGTCACATATGAATCCACAGCCCGCGAGGTCCATGCGTCACAAGTCAAACTTTCCTCAACTTTATGCTTCACATCTATGTAGAGATTGGGTACGGCTGTGTCTGCGAAAAAACGTCGTGATGGTATCACATACCTGGGTTCCAGCATCTTGATCATGTAAGAAAAGCACTCGTTTTCCACAATGTTGTAAGGACGCAGGTCTTTGCAGATGAAGTACGTGATAGATTGTGTTATTTTCTTAGCTCGCTCTGAATTGGGAGATAGCTTTGCTAAGCTAAGAGTGTCCAGCGTTGGTTGATTTTTCAGTGGAGCTGATTCAGAGCTAGCTTTCCCGTCCGCGGTTAATGCTATCTTTGGATGGTGCCGTGTAAGATGGGCCCTCATGTTCGTAGTATTCCCAGAGTACTTTATTTTCATATGACACACCTTGCAAATCCCGTGTGTCATATCCATCTCATTTGTTCCATCCTTGTTAAAAAATCCAAAGTACGTCCAGACATTTGATTTAAACGCAGATGGCGCTTTCCTGATCTCTTTTTCTTCCTCCACCTTTGTTTGATCTATTTTCCCATGTGCTGACCTAACCTCTGCTGACCTCACTAGAGAAAAAGCTCAACCGCACCATCTGGTGGACTGGAAGTTTTTGGAACAAAATATCGATATCTGCTGTCCCTGTATCGATACATTATTAGCAAACAAAATATCGCGATACTACGCAGTATCGATTTTTTCCCCCACCTCTAGACATCAATGAGTTGCTTATGACAATGGTACAAAACAGAAATGACATCAATGTTGCTGGGGCATGGATAGGGCTCTATGATAATGTTTACAGCTGGAAGTGGTCCAGGGGGGATAAGAGTATTTATATTGATGGCAAACATGAATTTTTGACCTGGTTTAAAGGTCAGCCAAACAATTTAAATGGAAATCAACACTGTATGGTAACTGAAGGAACAAAAGAGTTGAACGATGCGCCTTGTGATACTCCTTACCCTTTCCTGTGTTTTGATGGTAAGAAAAAGTCTAAGGACTTATCCCTACCAGTTTAAGATAACATGAGCACGATGCACCTGTTTTGACACCTGTTTTCTCTTAAACCTCTCAAAGCCAATGGCACAACAATTTACGTCTTAGTGAAGGAAAAGCAAACCTGGCCAAAAGCTCAGTCATACTGCAGGACACACCACACAGACCTGGCCAGCATAAGAAGCAATGGGGAAAAATCCAACATAGCTCTGGCATTCACAGGATCAGGGTTTACACAGACACCGATCGGCCTCTACAGAGATCCCTGGACCTCCTGGTCAGACAACAGTACCTCTATGTTCACTAACTGGGGCCCTTCTCAGCCTAATAACTACTTATTACAACAATCCTGCACACTGATTAATTTAGACTTGTGGAAATGGTATGATGGAGAATGCAACTCCAGATTCTCTTTCTACTGTTTCAAAGGTGAGGTCCTAAATACAAACACTGTAGTATCCCGCCATTATGTGCTAATGCTAATGTTTTTCATTTTGTTGTTGGTGGTGTGTGTCTGTGTGTGTAATGCACTTAATTCTATAGCAGTAACAAATCAAACGATACTGAAAGTTAAGATTCAGTCAGAGGGGAACATGAACAGTGCACAGATCCAGCAGCAGGTTCTACAGCAGGAAAGTATCTTATCAACAATGCATATTCAACTTCAGTTAACCCTGTCTATATTTTTAATATGGAACATTTTCTCTAGCTGGAGGCCCACATGCAATCAAAAGGACTGACAAACTTCAAGATACTTTGGAGGAGTGTCTAAAGTTACCATAAGAAACGCCAACACCGGCAGGAGGCGTGACGGCACAGATGAACTCTGACCTGCTTAAAATTTAAATCTGCATCCTTCAGTGCATCCTTTAGAGGTAATGTTATAATCAACGATTCATGAAGGTTCAGGATTGTTCTTTTGTCAGGCTATGAGATGCATCAGGGCTTTCTTAGATAGTTCATATCCTTTATGCACACCTTCACGTCCGCAGTTCATATCAGGTTAAGCTGGGTGTGTATGAAAACAGGAGCAAACAGAACTGAAACGAGAGCCAAACTGTAAAGAGAGCCAAGGCTTCACGTTACAAGAAAAAAGAACCTTTTCATGAACTCACAGGAGCATTTTCCTTTTACATCTTTTCTAATTGATGTCATATCAAATCTGAGTAAAGACAAAAACCCAGAAGATATTCAAGTTAAACAGTTTGTCCCATAAGTTTCTCTATGGCGATAAGAACTGAACTATAACACAATAATGATGATGATATGTGACATCATTTGAGTCTGTGAGGGTTTAACTTTTAGGGTACATGCATCTTTTTTTATAATGAAATATTTTTTAAACTTCTGGAAGTCAATTGCAGCAGAAGATTAGAGAGCAAAGTGGAACAACTGTTTCATATTTTCCATCTAACCCACCTAATATTACCTTAAAAAGTCAGAGTCGCAATAATTTTCATGAGAAAATCATACTATGACACAGTTAAAGCCTTTTCTTTTTATCACCATAACAGTGATGTAATACTAAAATGAAGCATTATAAAAATATGAATGGCAGTGTATTCTTATCTGACCTCTCTAAAATTATGATTTTGTATAGATACAATTCGAAATCTGCAGTGGACCAGTGTGTTGGTGAATGAATAACATGAATCATGAATAACCTCGAGGAACAAGCTAAAGAAGAACTTGTGTTTATTTTCTTATGGTTTGAAAAATGAGAGCTTAAAGGCTGGCACATAGCACCTATGAACTAAAAGTGGTGTTGTAGCCATTAGATCCTGCAGTAACCCATTAAAAACTATGTGTAACAGCAGCCTCGGTGCTTCAACAGAAGTGTTATATTTTTTGTAGATGATGAGGACAAATGCCCTGACAGGCTCTACAACCTTTTACTTGTTTAGAGTCGCTAGCAGAAAATTACAAGACTTTTCCATTTTAATCTAACATTAAAAGAATAAAATATTTGAGAGGATATTTCCACAGTCACTCTTTATTTCAGTAAGTTTGTCTTCATATGCAGAAGACATTTTTTATGTCTGATGTTTAGTTTTTCCCTTCTACTTTAAAGTTTACAGAACAGGACAAAGAAGCGACTAGCATTCATTCATTTGTTAGTACTAATGGTGTCTAAAACCAAATATGAACTTCTTTGCATTTCTTTTTAATTTCAAAATCTTTTATTTATGAACAAAAATATAATACTATCACAGTACACTTGGTACCTGAAAGGTTTAACAGCCTTACTTGAAGAAATTAAACATTTATGAATACTAGTATGCTTTTCAGTATTTAACATTCTGTGAAACCATGTTTTCATGTTTTTGTAAAGTCACAAATTAGCAAAAGTAAACTTTCAGTAAAACAGGTTTGGTTTAAACACATGGAGCAAACTCACCGTCCATCCATTCTCTTCTGCTTATCTAATTTTAGGGTCACGAGGGGGCTGGTGCTTATCCCAGCTGTCATAGGGCAAGAGGCAGGGTACAACCTGGACCGGTTGCCAGCTTGTTGCAGGGCCAATACAGAGAGACAAACAACCATTCTCAATCACATGCACACCTATGGGCAATTTAAATCCCCAGTTAACCTAACCCCACTAACTGTATGTCTTTGGACAGTGGGAGGAAACCAGAGTACCCGGAAAGAACATGGAAGCTCCACACAGAAAGGCTCCAGGCAAATGGTGGATTTGAATTCTGGATCTTCTTGCTGTGGAAATGCTAGTTTTTTATTAAACAACCTCAAAATATGACAGTTTTGCCTTTAATCATTTTAAGAAATAAGAATGAAAAATAAGAATCAAGAGAAAAAAGTACTTCTAGGTTCTGAAGGTTCTGCATTTCTTTTAATTTGATGAGATTAATATCTATTAGCTTCTTGTTAGTGATCATGATTGACTACAAATGGTGGTTTCTCTCTGCCAGGATAAAAAGGACTTTTTGACAGAACTTACTGGATTGACCAGTGCTCAAATCAGTGGAAAAGTTCTTCTTAGATCTCAGTGAACCTCTAAGGTACCTGAACTAAACTGATGAGTGTTTGATCATCAGTTCAAACAATTATACAGTCCAGACTTTGGAGTTGCAAACCATCACTCTCAAATGAGAGAAAATTGGTTGGGATGTTCTGGAACAATACAGGAGCAACCAAGGCTCAAACATGCCACGGAATGGAAACTGCTGGAATACCAGTATCACTGTCCACAGTGTTTGGAGGAGTAAAGTTGAGGCTATTAAACCTAAGAACACTGTACCAACTGTCAAGCATGGTGGTGGTAGTATCATTGTCTGGGGCTGTTTTGCTGCCAGTGGTGCTAGTATATCGATAGTATATAGCACAAAGTGGATGGAATAAGAAAGGAGGAGTACCTCCTAATTCTTCACCTCAAATCAATGGCTATAGGGTTGAAACTAGAACACAACTGGCTGTTCAAACAGGAAAATAATCCCAAACATACATCAGAGCTGGTTTTGGAGTGGGCTAATTTAATCCATCTGGAAGACCCTTACCAGAACTTTGACCTCAATCCTATTGAAAATCTGTGGACTATGCTTAATAGTTATACTGTGCCAGAAAAACAAACCAGCTAAAATGAGTTCTACAAATTTTGCCAAAAAGAGTCATCGAACATCCACCCAGAAATGCACCAAAAGCTAACCAAACATTAGTGTGGGTATATGTATATATGTTTAACACGACATTCATGCTATGAATTAAGAATGTAAGCAAGTTTCTGAACACAACCGCAGTGCTTGTGAACTAAAAGCAGTGTTGTAGCCTTTAGATCCTGCTGTAACCCATTAAAAATTAACAGCAGCCTTTGTGCTGTACTTGTAGATGATAACGACAAATGCCAGCAAGCTATTTGACCTTTTAATTATTCAGAGTCAATAGCACAATATTACAAGACTTTTCTCTGTCTTCATTTTTTACTTTTAATATAACGTAATTATTAGAACAAACTATATGAGAGAATAGTTTCCCAGTCACTGGTTATATCAGCAACTTCATCTTCATTAGAGCGTTATTGATGTCTAATCATCCCCTCTATATTAAAGTTCACAGCTCTTTCCAGGGTAAAGAATGAGACGGACAAAATTGTATCCCAACCAACTGTGCAAAATGTGATGCATACAAACAAATCAAACAAATATCCCAGCTTTTGCTAATTTGTTTCCAATGCCTATGTTGTCTACTCTTGGAATAAATCTTGGGCTTCTTTGAATTTGTTTCTAATTTCGATAACTTGCATTTCCTTTGTGGTTTGCATTTCCAGAGACATGCTATACACAACATACAAAAGACATGCCATTCAGATGCCGTACACAACTTGTACGATCAAAAAATATAAATATACAAGCATATACAGAGATCCATATTCATATAATCCATATTGGAAAAATAGAAAACATCAAATGTTTAAACTGAGAAAAAGCCTCATTTTAAGCAACAAGTCTCAAGAAAGCTGGGATGGGGCAACAAAATGGTGGAAAACTAAGAAGTACTAAACAGAAACTGCTGGAGGCAAACTGTATAACTAAGAAGAACCACTCTGAGAGTGCAAACCACCATCACTGTCTGGGGAATATTTACTTTGAAGGGAATAGTATTGTATTTTAGACAAATTCATTTTTTCTTCTTCTTCTTTTTAAACACACTTTAAGAAGTTTGTAGCAGGTAGCACGACAGATGTTTACTTTCATTACACAGACTTTATGTAGGAGTAGGTCATGAGTAATAGGTACTGATTTGTAAATAACTCCACATGAATAACTTGAGTCGATACCTTCAGAGGTCAAGTACCGTTCCATAATATATCATTCCCTGTATTCCTATATGTTGTCAATACAAACAATGGGAGTAGGAAACATAGTTTTAAATAGCTCCATATAGCATGAGCACTTTGACCTTCAGATCAACCTTGAATTAGAGGTCAGAGGTCAAACATGGCATCGTATTTTAAATGTTTATATGGAACTTTCTATATGCTGAGAGAAGACACCGCACTTGTAAGCATCAGAGATTCTACAAATTTTTGTCAGTTTTGGACCAATAAATCATTGACTTGGTGGATGTAAGGCAAAAGTTTTATCAGAATACATTCAACACACAAAGGCATACAAACGCTACCAAAAACATCATCATCTCTTTCACGAGGCAGAGGTGGCAAATGTACAGGCATTCTGTATTTTTGTACTTATTAAGTAGAAGTACGGACACTACTGTTAAAAATTAGTCCAGTAAAAGCTGGAACCTCTTTACTCGAGTAAAACTGAAAAAGTATAAGAAATTAAAAAATTGCCATTTGAAGAACAATTCTAACAGCTATTTTTGTGCAGCGCAAACTGAACCTTTTAATATATTCATGACATAAAATAATATTTGTAGATGGGAACACAAACTTTATTTTGGTCTAAATCTAAATTTTAATAAATCTACTCAGCTCATACCAGTTAGGTAGAACATGAGCAGAGAAAACAAAGGAAAACAATAGAAAGTTGCTCTGTTTTCTGTTGCCATAATTTCCTCTAAATAGGAAAATGAGTAGAGAAAGGGTTAAAGTGGGATTCAGAAGGTATAGCTGTCAATTTTAATGGGTCAGGTCGGGGGAAAGAAACAAAACTCTTAAGATCCTTATGGAAAAATTTCCCTGGAGGATCTGGTTCAAAATTAAGAAATAGCTTTGTTTTTACAAATACCAAATTATTTGTGTGTGAAAAATTGGGGGTGGGGGACGGGGGGGATTAGTCAAGATTTAAAAAACGAAACGAAACTGTGATTCCAACCAAAAAGAAAAAAATAAAGAAAAATATAAATGTTAATTGACTGTAAAAGCTAAATTAATCCCATGTGTTTGATCTTTTGTTTTCCTTCACAACTTCAGTTGTTTTGTTGTTATTAAATCATTTCCCTCCCCCCTTTGTACATTGCATCATTTAAACTGTTCATGAATAAGAACAAATTAAATGAATGAGTTGCAGGCGTATACAGCTTGAATACCACTTTCACTTCTTTTTTTCTGTGTTTTGCATTCGAATATCTCGAAGTTGAAGCACATAAAAACAAGATTAAATGGCTAGATTAAAAGGTGAAACATTACAAGTACTGGCTTGTTAGCTTTAAAATTACAGTGTTGTTAGAATGCCTTAATTTTCATATGCTTATGTAGACTGCACTTTTTTTAAATCTTTATTTGCTATATTTCCTTAGCAATATAAAGATATAAATGAAATGTTCACACTTCTTTATTCAATACGCACATTATTGCCTTAATCTCTTAATAAAAACGACAAAAATAAAAGCCATTGCTGCTTCTTATCTACACTTCTGAAGAAGTATATGTCCCACCCATCAGGTCATCTTCATTTGAAAGTAAAATAAATGAAGTGCATGGAGTGCAGAATGACTCAATATCCCTGAAATGTTTCTGTCAACGCATTTCGGGCAGTTTGTCCAAGTAGAGTTAAATGGGCAGTTGATCTGGTCGTGACGGGCAGCTGAACAAATCAACTCAATATGGAAGATAATAAACGCACATTGGTCCTCTCGATGGGAAATTGAGTATTAAAAAAATAACAAGATGGAACAGTTGACCGACAGAAAGTATTAAAAAACTGTAATTGTAACCAGGCTATTGATCAAGTAATTGAGATTAATCGCAATTAATTACAGAATTTTTAAATAAATAAAATAAATAAACAGTTAATTCTTTTAATCTATTGACAGCACTAATATATATATATATATATATATATATATATATATATATATATATATATATATATATATATATATAATGAGCTGGAAATTTTAATACAGCAGCTTTTAATTTTAAGAATGGAAGAACCCAAGATACCGGTCATCCTGCGTCTCTCAGGCCAGTAAATGGTAAATGGCCTGTATTTGTATAGCGCTTTTTCTAGTCCCTAAGGACCCCAAAGTGCTTTACACATCCAGTCATCCACCCACTCACACACACATTCACACACTGGTGATGGCAGCTACATTGTAGCCACAGCCACCCTGGGGCGCACTGACAGAGGCGAAGCTGCCGGACACTGGTGCCACCGGGCCCTCTGACCACCAATAGGCAACGGGTGAAGTGTCTTGCCCAAGGACACAACGACCGAGACAGTAATATCAATACCTCACACAATTATGAACAGAATAGTATCATTTGGGTTAAATGTCTTAAACTCTCATTTAAAGTAATGAATAATAAATAGTCAAAATTAATGTAGATATTAGAGATGGCACGATACCACTTTTTTATGTCCGATACCGATACCGATATCATAAATTTGAATATCTGCCGATACCGATATGAATCCGATATAGTGTTTTTTAATCAACAAAACTGTTTTTTAAATATCTTGCTGCATTTTGTATAAGTTCATACTCAAGTTTAAAACAACAACTACACTAAAGCTATTCTGTTATACCTGTATGCAAAAAAAAAAAAATTTCATAGTTCAGCAATACTGATCAATCTAATAAACTTAAACCTACACCATCCTCCCTATTCTGGTATTTTAAAGAGTACTTAGCATAAATATTAAGCAACCTAACTAATAGGGCTCCAACTCCCAGCAACAACAAAAATAAATAAATAAAAAATAGGGAACCACCCCTCACGCGCCACCTCATGATGCTTAATCGACGTAATCAACCTTAATTTGATGCAGTGTGAAAAAAAATGCACAGAAATCAATTATTTTTCAAGAAATATTAAATAGATTCAACATCTTTCTTCAACAAAATTGCAGACTGCACAGATGGTACCTTCCCAAAGGAAAAAGTACTATAGCTTACTAGGGTATATTAGACTTAATAGTTACTATATACAGTAATTGACTTCTATTCATTTTACATCAAATTAAAACTTTGGGTGTCAGATAATTATTTATTAAAAGCTCGACATTTTAAATGAGAATAAGAAAGAAAAGTATGTCTTTGTGCCCCCTTTTCCCTGTTAATGCCCTATCGGCCCCCCTGGCTAAACTTTGCTAGATCCGCCCCTGCACAGTTACCAGCGTCAGCTACGTAGAAAAAGATCCTCGAGTAGAAAGTAATATTAAATACATTCTAACAACAGCTGATCAAGCTTAAACGTTAGTGGTTCTGTAGTGTAGTAGTTTTCATGGTTCTTTAACAAGCAAAAGATCCCCAGATTCTAGAAGGAGACACAAATCCCTTGGGAGTTCTGTCAGGAAGGGCATCTGGGGAAATGTGCCATTTTCCCAAATCAGATATGTGGGGCTACCTGCTGTGGTGGCCCCTAGAGAATAAGGGTGCAACCAAAAGTTGGTTATTAAAAACAAATGTAAATGTATGAGTACGGTCCATTAGTGTAGCTCTCTGTTTGTAGCTGCTTTGTTATCTAAAAAAAAAACCTTATTCAAGAATGATAAACCACATAAAAACATATACAAATAATTAATTTTAGATTGAGAGATAGATAGCTAATAGATTGATGGCAGTTTATTTATATTTTTACAATCTTTCCAAGTGTTATTTCACAGTATCCCAATTAAAAATCTTTTATCTTGTATCAGCAGGACTTTCCACTACTTCTCTCTATTTCAGAGAAAATCACTTTGTGAACCAGAGAATGAGCTGGACTGAAGCTCAGAGTCACTGCAGAGGAAGATTCACGGACATGGTCACTATCTACAACAATGACATCAACCAATTGCTTCTGACCATTGTACAAAACAGAAATGACATCACTGATGGTTACTGGGCATGGATCGGGCTTTATGATAATGTTTACAGCTGGAAGTGGTCCATGAAGGATAAGAATATTGATGTTGGCACCACACATGCGTTTTTGATCTGGCTTAAAAACCAACCAAACAACTTGTACACTGACCAATACTGTGTGGTGGTTCAGGGCCAACAGAGCTGAATGATTTGCCCTGTGGAAATCGTTACCCTTTCCTGTGTTATGATGGTATGAAAAAATTTATTGTTCTACTTCTCCCTGCAATTTTAAGAGATTCTAACTTTTATAATCCATCTGTTGTGACACTCACTTCTCTCTTAAACCTCTCAAAGCTAACACCATATGTTATGTTCTGGTGAAGCAGGAACAAACCTAGTCAGAGGCTCAATCGTACTGTAGAAAACACCACACTGACCTGGCCAGTATAAGAAACAAAGAGGAGAAATCCAGGGTTGCACTGGCTTGGAAGGGAACAGGTCTTATGTATTCTTGGATCGACCTCTACAGGGATCCCTGGGTCTCGCAGCAGCACCTCCACTTTCTCTAACTGGACTCCTTCTCAGCCTTATAATGACTTGTCAAACGAGTACTGTGCAGCATTTAATTTAAACTCGAGGCAGTGGGACAATGGAAGCTGTAGCAAAATGAAAGCTTTCTTCTGTTTCTCTCTTTTTGTTTTTTAGTGTAAATCACCAAATATTATTAAATAAATGTTTATTTATTACTTCTTTCTTTTTCATCTATTTAGGTAAATAGCAAATTAGGAATAGGGAGGAGGTCGGGGTGAATTAATGGGCACCGGCAGGAGTTTGATGCATTTTTCAGTGACTGTCAGTGAGTTACCAGTGTGCCATTAAGATTATGACGTTACTTACATTTCTAATATTATAATTACAAAGCTAGGGTTTTCTGTTTTAGCCTGATTATTCCTCAACCCTTATCCTACCAACATATCGGATCCGTGTTGATCCCCAAGAATACATTAATAAATACAATAATAAAAACATTAATATCACAATACAATAAACTATCATTATCATCATTATTATGCAATTGAGATCATCTAAAGAAAAAAAACAATTTGTGAAGTTAAAATTAATTTGCATAATATTAAAAAATATCCACATTTTTACTTAATAGCTTCTTTATCATCCTTTGACTTTGGCATCACTTCCAGTAGCTTTCAATAATTCTATAAACAGTCGTTGTGTTGTATTTGTATGATGACCCAGTCAGGGATATTTTCCAAAATTAATGAAATTAACAGACAACCAGCCTTGATGTGACCCAGGTTCTCTTCCCACTCGGACATGAGTGAAACAACACTTTTGAGGCACCCAGGAGACACTCTGGTCAAATTTCCTGACCAGCTCAACTGGGTCATTTTGATTTGCAGGAGGAGCAGAACTTCAGAGGAAGTTCACTTTTGGGGGTTGTATCTATGATCTCATTCTTTCAGTCACTACCCAGAGTTAGTGAGGAGGGCAGAAACATAGAATCACCTATAAATAAAAGCTTCAGGGTTTAGCTCTCCCTTCACAACAACAGACAGGATTGTATGCTGCAGAGATCCAGAGATGAGATTCTACGACCACTGAATCCTCCACTGACCCTTGGTAGGGCCTAGAAATTTGGTCTATAAATATTATGAAATATGTTGTGGCAAGTTCAGGAATCTTAACAACAAGGAATCCACACAGAGATTGAGCCTGTTATTCCACCCCAGAATATTGACAGGAAAAGTCAAAAGAGTTACACACATCAAAGCAAATACACAGTTTAATCGTCTTAACTGGCAACACGTTTCCGTGGCATAATGGGAGATAACTAGCCGCTCCCAACATACCACAATATAATGGTAACGAAGGACTTAATGCTAGCAAGGCAAGTAAGTCTCAAGCTCTCACTATGGCTGTATACAGGGATCAGAAGGGACTACATCCAGCTAAAGCTGAACACACACTACAAATAGTACAAATAATACAAACCCACGGTTTGCTTTGTACTATGCTCAGGGCCTGCTGGCTGTGAAAAGAGGAGCAAACTGGTTTCTTCTTCAAAGGTAAAAAATTTTTTCAAGTAGATCTTCAAACTAAGCGCTAGACAATCACATCAACAGGTGTTTTCCTAACTCCCAGGAAGCTCAGATTGGGGCTTGTAATGTGGCATTAGCGGTTCTGCTTTTCATGTGTGGCATGATTTATATCTTAGACGTTCTGATAACTTCCAGTCTGAAATGAGTGCCCCTACCCCCCTTGTGATGCTTTAATTCAGAACCCAAGCCAAACATTAAGTGAATAAATTATTTGATTTATTAAAACATCATGGGTGCTTTAGACCTCAAAACACGTTGTGACATCATTCAGAATCCATCCATCCATCCATCCATCCATCCATCCATCCATCCATCCATCCATCCATCTTCTTCCACTTATCTGCAGCAGCCTAAGCAGAGAAGCCCTCTCCCCAGCCACCTCCTCCAGCTTGTCCAGGGGAACATCAAGGCGTTCCCAAGCCAGCCGAGAAATATAATCTCTCCAGCGTGTCCTGGGTCTGCCCGGAGCTTCCTCCTGGTGGGACGTGCCCGGAACACCTCACCCAGGAGGTGCCCAGGAGGCACCCTTGTCAAATGGCATCTGGCCCTTTTCAATGTTCCTTTCACTTTTACACTCAGCTCTCTCTTCACCACAACAGACCGGTACAGCATCCGCATCACTGCAGCTGCAACACCAATCCATCTGTTGATCTCACGCTCCCGTCACTCGTGAACAAGACCCCGAGATACTGAAACTCTTGGGGCAAGAACTTGTCCCCAACCTGGAGTGGGCACTCCACCCTTTTCAGGCTGAGGACCATGGCCTCAGATTTAGAGGTGCTGATTCTCATTCCCACCACTTCACAATAGGCCGCGAACCGTTCCAAAGCGAGCTGGAGGCCGTCACCCGATGAAGCCAACAGAACCACATCATCCGTGAAAATCATCAGAATAAACTGATTTGTAATCATTAAAAGAAACCGAAACCAAAAGAACAAACACATGTGACATTCAAGAAAAAGTCCTCTGAGGGCAGCTGAGAATTTGTGTGGCGTTTCTATATTTTCATTTGTCACTATGTTTGAGATTAGATTCTTCTTTGGGTTTTATGGAGATACAAAGGATACATATCCTGAAAAAACAATTTGACCATTTATTTGTTTATATCAAAGACTAGAATGTTACAAGAGTTTTTCCCTCTCCCCACTTTTACCCTTAATCTGATTTAACCATTACAGCTAGTTTTTTGATTGAATATTCCCCCTATCAGTCGAGTATACGATAATTTAGTATGCAGATGAGATTTTATAAGCAATGCCATCTCATCACTTACTCTATTTTAAATATCATAAGCTGTTTTTTTCTTGTTGTTTTTCTTTTTTAGGGGAGAAAACAATCTGGTCAAAAACTGGTCAGCGACCTGTTTTTCCCCTTTTATTTTGCTAAGCTTTAGTCACTTCCTGCCCCAAGACAAGTCATTTGCAGAACTTCTGTATTTTTTTTAAAGAAGCGTATTCATACATATGCATACACAGACTGTAAACACATTTACAGTTTATAGATAAATCCACTCATAGCTTTGACAGAACTTGATTTCAGATGTCAAACACTCACGCATACACTTTTCTGATTTTAGCATTACAGGAAAGTCTCTTATCCTTAAAATGCAAAAAACAAAAAAAAATACTCAATTTAACATTTTAACTATAAATTCTCCCTCCCCCCATCTATTTTTCCCCCTTCACCGTGCCCCACAGTCACTGTACATGGTTTTGTCAAAATCGATGGCACAAATGTGTTTTACATAAATTCCAATTTTTGCACTTGGTTTTACATGTATTTAAACATTATATTGGTGAATAATAATAATAATAATAATAATAATAATAATAATAATAATAATAATAATAATAATAATGAAATAACTGGATTAAAACCTAATAGACTAAACAGTGTATTAATTAATGTCTTAATTGTGCCATTAGCATGATATTGTTTGTATTTACATTTGATATTTTAACTTACTTCAACTTGATTTGCTGCTTTGCTATATTTATACTACTGGACATTATTCGTAACTGATGTTTAGACTATCAAATTCCTCAAATCCATTCATTACTTCCTTTTTCTCTATAAAATTCCACCATTTAAATCCATTGCAATTGCCCTCTTTAAGTGTTTTTAGTCACTTCAATTAATCAACCGGAAAAGGCAGTGACTAAAATTCGGCTGTAAAGCAGTGAGACTTCTTAGATAATTTATACATCATTCAACTTTCAAAATGGTTTTAAAACGTTTGAAGTGGCAGATTTTAATGTTGAGCCATGATAGATTTAAAACATTCTAAAGGAACAAGTGTTATTTTGTACATTTGCACTGAAATTTATTCTTATACTGAGGACATGGATCACTGACGATGATGGTGGCAAGATCTTGATCATGTGGGTGATACTATATAATAACTAAATAATAATCTTGATGACTGTAGCCATTATAGAGAATTAAGCCAAGAATGGAAGAAACCAAATTTTACTGGCCATCCTGCTGATCTCAGGGCAGCAATATTAATTTCTCAGACATGAGAACTGTAGAGTATATCTGGAAAGTATTCACAGTGCTTCACTTGTTCCACATTTTTTTATGCTACAGCCCTATTCCAAAATTAATTAAACTACTTTTTAACCTCACAATTACACAATATTGCCCATAATGACAAAGTGAAAAGAAGCTTGCTTGAAATTCTTGCAAATTTATAATAAATGAAAAACAAAAATGTAAAAGTATTCACAGCTTTTGTTCAATACTTTGTTGAAGCACCAATTACAGCCTCAAATGTTTTATAGCATGATGCTACAAGCTTGGCACACCTATTTTTGGACAGTATCTCCCATTCTTCTTTGAAGAACCTCTCAAACACCATCAGGTTGGATGGGGAGTGTCGATGCGTAGCCATTTTCAGAATTCTTCGGAGATGTTCAATCAGCTTCAAGTCTGGGCTCTGGCCACTCAAGGACATTCACATAGTGCTCCCAAAGCCACTATTTTGATATTTTGGCTGTGACCTTAAGGTCATTATCCTGTTGGAAGATAAACCTTCACCCCAGTCTCAGGTCCAGAGCACTCTAGAGCAGGTTAACATTAAGTATGTCTCTATGCAATGCTGTATTTATTTTTCCTTCGATCCTGACTATTCTCACAGTTCCTGCTGCTGAAAAACATCCCCACAGCATGATGCTACCATCACCATGGTTCAGTGTAGGGATGATATTTGCCAGGTGATGATCAGTGTCTGGTTTCCTCCTGAGATGATGCTTGGTATTCAGGGCAAAGAGGTCCATCTTTTCAGTCTACCTGCATTTTCAAGTGTCCAAAAAATATGTATGACGTCTGTATCTGGAATATATTCATTGTACATGTTTGTAGTTATAAATGACGTTATTATTGGAAATGTGTCTTTTCCAGCTATTGTTCTACTCACTTTGTACACAATCTCCTGTCTTATTTTTCTCCACAGGATATTTTCACTCCTCCTTACTCCAAGAAATACCACACCATGAAACAGTGAATGAGGTAGACTGAAGCTTAGAGTCAATACAGAGAAAAGTTTACTGGCAAGGTCACCATCTACGAAAGTAAGAAAGTGTAAAAATACTGTACGTGGGAGTAAGGACGTTTGACATTTAATTTAGTGGCTTGTATTAGGTTTTAATTATGCTTTACAAGCATTTCTGTTAAAGCATTTTACAAAATGAGAGTAAAATGCCAAATTGAAATGTCTCTAGCCTTAGACCTTTGTTAGACTGTGAATTGCATCATGGTCTTCTAAACATTTCAAGCCCTTTATGCACGTCTTATATAAGTGATCTTCTGAAGATTTTGCCAAAGGGAATTACTGACAGTTCATAGCATTCTGAAAGTAAACAGGGGATTATGAGGGCATGTGGGAAAAAGGGTGAACAAACAAGCATGTAAGAAGCAGCCCACCCTCAATGTTACGAGAAAACAGACCTACACCCAAACTTGAGGGGAAAGAAGATGTGTTAGAAATCAAAATATATTCACAAGATCATAATAAGTAACAAGTAAATAAGAAAAGGATTTAGATATTTATATTCTTAAAAGTATTTCTATTGTTCTTTTCATTTTTTTTAATTATTTTTTTGTTAATGTCAGAAAAGTGAGCAGTGTGGACCTTTATTGTTGTTATTATTATTATTATTATTATTATTATTATTATTATATTGGATGTATGTTTGCTGCACTGTGCTCTTGTGTTCCATGCTGGTGTGTGTACGTGTGTGTGTCTGCGGGTGTGGTTGGACAGCCACCTGCAGGCCTGATGGGTGTGGCCCTGCCAGCTGCTGGTCACGCCTAGGTTCTCACACACCTGCTTCTGATCAAGCTCGTCGGGGGAGCTACTTAACAGAGCAATGGAGCTTCCTCCGGCGCAGGATCGTTGAGTTAGACTCCATGTCAGTGTCTCAAGTGCTGTTAAGTGTATGTCTGCTGGAGTTGGTGCCGTAACGGCTGCGTCTGTGGTTTTTTCCTCAGGAGGAGAGCGGAACACAGGACAGCAGGACGCACAGGGTGTGCGTAGGGATGGGAGCAGAGAGCACGGAATACCAGCACTTTGGAGAAGGCACAACACAGGAGTTAAGGGAGCACACCGGAGATTTATTGTGTGGTGTACTTTTCCTCACTGTAAATAAACGCACTGTTCATTGCACTAAGTCCTGCATTTTGGGTCCTTTCTCCAACATCCCCACGGCTTTCCCTGGCAGACCGTGACAAGTTTTTCAAATAAATCTAATAGATGGCTTACAGATTACATTTTCCTTCTTATTGTTTTTTCTTCCTCTCAGTATGTAGCCGCTAAACTGGTGGACCTAAATCTTTACCACCACGTCTGTATACATACAAGCAGAAAGGGGAGTGAGTGGGTCAGCGCTCAGAGCACAGAAACTTGGCTGGCTTCAAACACACCATTTATTTTCCATAAAAAAAACACAGCCAGAGTCACAAATACAAGCTAAAATCCCCGTATACAATAAAAATAATGTTTGCAACCCGCTAAAAACCCGGCCGGCCGGAATGATTTAACACTAAAAACACAAAGCTAAATGAATGTTTTTCCCTATGCTAAAAACTCCCCCCAGGGTCCAAATTCTCACAGTCCAGCAACATGCGGGCAAATTCTCCTGAGCTGAAAGAGACAGGAGAGGAACTCCTCTTCCGGGATGGGGAATCTCGCCAGCAGAAGACCAGGGAGGAGGCTCCTATCTCCACCTGACGGTGCGCGATCGTGCAGTCCAGCCACTCTCCACCTCGGCGCACGGCCTCCCTCGTAGCTCCGCCAGATGCAGGCAGAGGCGTACCCCTGCCCTACTGTGGATTTCACGCGTCGCCTCCCACGGTCGCTATTCTGTCCGTCGGGACTGGATCGCCAGGTTATGCTGGCCGATCGCTGGATGTCTTGTGGCGCCCCACAGTCAGGCCGGAGGTCCTTCTGTTCATATGCTGGCTTGCACACGTTTTGTTTCCAGCTCTTCACTTTTCGTGTGTCTCTCTTTCAGTCTTTGCGCTCACCATCTCCCTTAAGTCAGTTTGGCAGCTGATAGGCCACCTCGGGGAACGCCCCCACCTCACAGGTGCCTACAATTGTCCGCTTAATCCACAGTGGAATAAAAAAAACATATTGTTCAATCAACACTAAACACACACTATAAATATGGGGATAAAATCATGCAATAGGAATATCATAAACAAACATGCAATATCACTATTACATTAAAATCATGCAAATAAAATCAACACTATGTACCAACACGGGCAGCACGGTGGCACGGTGGTTAGCACTGTTGCCGCACAGCAAGAAGGTCCTGAGTTCAATTCCAACATCAGGCCGGGGTCTTTCTGTGTGGAGTTTGCATGTTCTCCCCGTGTTTGCGTGGGTTCTCTCCGGGTACTCCGGCTTCCTCCCACTGTCCAAAGACATGCAGCTTCTGGGGATAGGTTGATTGGATAATCCAAATTGTCACTAGGTGCGAATGAATGTGAGTGCAAATGGTTGTTTGTCCCTGTGTGTTAGCCCTGCGACAGACTGGCGACCTGTCCAGGGTGTACCCTGCCTCTCGCCCTATGACAGCTGGGATAGGCTCCAGCGCCCCCCGCGACCCTGAAAAGGATAAGCGGAAGCGAATGGATGGATGGATGGACTATGTACCAACACAGTCTAATCCAAAACAAAATATAAAAAACACAATTTTCCACTGTGTGACAAGTACACGACATCATTTGCACTCTTCACAATTAGGTCCCCAAAATACGTAAATTGCACAAAGTTCAAGTTTTGCATTGGACTTTAAGACTGTATATATTTTGAATATCCTATGGTTAAAGAATAATAAAACAACAAATTATATCCAAAGTGTTGTTAGTTTTTTGGTTAATTTTTTGGACAATTATTATGCTACTACTTTAAGTGTTTAAAGAGCTGTGAAATAGTATTTGACCCCTTCTTATTGTCTTTTTATTTCTTTTTTTATAACTCAAGTAAAACAGATTATTTTAAAATTTTGATTTATTAAGAGAAAAAGTTATCCAAATCTTCTTGGCCCTAAGTGAAAAAGTAAGTCTCTAAACCTAATAACTGGTTGTGCCACCCTTGGCAGCAAGAACTGCAATCAAGCATTTGCAATAATCAGAAATTAGTTTTTGGCATTACTGACTTCACTTTGTCAGAAAGGCTCTATTTAAGTGATTTCATGATTCACCACTTCTTGGGGTGGCAATAGCTCGTGTGGGAGCGAAAGTCAACTAGTAATCAGAAGATCCAGTCTGCCTGCCAAATATCCGTGGGCAAGATACTAACCCCGAGCTACTGTCTGATGCATACATCACACTGTTAACATTAAATATGTAGAAAAAAAGTGCTTGGGTGAATAAAACAAGTTGTAAAAAAATTTTATTTGAGGGCTGAGATAGAGTAGAAAAGCAGTATAAGAAGCAGTTCATGTACTAGCCTTGCAGGTGTGTTGCTGGGTGTTGCTAGCAAAACTGAACTTATCTTTCCAAAACATGTGGAGTACAATCACAGTTAATATTAAATAATAAATGGCGGCAATTACTTTTTATTATGGGGGCCGTGCTTTGGATATTTATTTTCCTCTTAATAATCTTTAATAATCGTATCCTCCACTATGGTCTGTGGAGGATAAGATTATTAAGGTTTAAAACCCAAACCAACAATCAGTACAGATAGCAACATTGTGTGGTGGTCCAAGATCATTCAGTGAATGGACATTACAAAGATTGTTTCTTTTTCTTGTATTATGATAGTGTGAATTAACTTCTGTCTCTAGTTATCCCAGCAATGTAAAGATATGAGTTTCTGATGCAATTATTTTAAGACTTTTCTTAAAGCCAACAGTGCTTTATACACATTTTAGTAAGGGAACAACATTACTCCAGGATAATCCACACAGACCTGACCAGTATAAGCAAAGAGGGGAGATTCAGCAAGCATACAGACTTGGAAAGGACTGGGTTCAGTATGTATGTGTAGCGCTTAACAGCACCTCTGCTTTCATAAACTGGAATCCTCCTTGGCATTTAATATAAAATGAGGTGATGGAGTCCAATAACAAAGCACCGCTCGGGTTCAGATCAGGGAGGCCGTTCCTCCCAATCACGCCCCTCCAGGTCTCGCTGTCGTTACCCACGTGAGCATTGAAGTCTCCCAGCAGGACAACAGAGTCCCCAGGTGGAGCACCTTCCGGTAGCGATTCAAGGAGGAGCACCCTGTTCGAACATAAGAGTGTCCATAAGTGCACGTGGCACTAGGACACTCTAGGCCGTAGGTCGATGATCGATTTTGTAATCGTATCACCAGACCTGCGACCATATGTTCTGGACACTCGGGTAAAGAGAGGGGCTGAGCTGTCAACTGATCACCACCTGGTGGTGAGTTGGATCAGGTGGCGGGGGAGGACGCTGGACAGACCTGGTGCACCTAAACGCGTAGTGAGGGTGTGCTGGGAACGTCTAGCAGAGGCCCCAGTCCGCGAGATCTTCAACGCACACCTCAGGCAGAGCTTCAACAGCATTCCGAGGGAGACTGGGGACATTGACTGGACCATGTTCAGCGTCTCCATTGCCGAAGCTGCTGCTTTGAGCTGCGGCCGCAAGGTGGTTGCTGCCTGCCGTGGTGGTAATCCCCGAACCAAATGGTGGACACCAGAGGTGAAGGGAGCCACCAGGCTGAAGAAGGAGTCCTATCGGGCTTGGTTAGCCTGTGGGACTCCGGAGGCAGCCGACAGGTATCGACAGGCCAAGCGGAATGCGGCTCGGGCAGTGGCTGAAGCAAAAACTCGGGTGTGGGAGGAGTTCGGAGAGGCCATGGAAAAAGACTTTCGGACTGCCTCGAAGAGATTCTGGCAAACCATCAGGTGTCTCAGGAGGGGAAAGCGGTGCTCTACCTGCACTGTGTATAGTGCTGGCGGAGCGCTGCTGACGTCGACTGAGAAAATTGTCAGGCGGTGGAAGGAATACTTCGAGGACCTTCTTAATCCCACTGACACGTCTTCCGAGGAGGAAGCAGAGTCTGGGGATGAGGGGAATGACCCGCCAATTTCCGGGGGCGAGGTCACTGAGGCAGTTAAACAACTCCTTGGTGGCAGAGCCCCTGGTGTTGATGAGGTCCGCCCCGAGTTCCTGAAGGCTCTGGACGTTGTAGGGCTGTCCTGGTTGACACGCCTCTGCAATGTTGCGTGGAGATCAGGGGCAGTACCTGTGGACTGGCAGACCGGGGTGGTGGTCCCCATCTTTAAGAAGGGGGACCGGAGGGTGTGTTCCAACTACAGGGGGATCACACTCCTCAGCCTCCCTGGGAAAGTCTATGCCAGGGTGCTGGAAAGGAGAGTTCGTCCGCTAGTCGAACCTCGGATACAGGAGGAACAATGCGGTTTTCGTCCTGGTCGCGGAACACTGGACCAGCTCTTTATCCTCTCGAGGATACTTGAGGGTGCATGGGAGTTTGCCCAACCAGTCTACATGTGTTTTGTGGACTTGGAGAAGGCATTCGACCGTGTCCCTCGGGGTGTCCTGTGGGAGGTGTTGCGGGAGTATGGGGTGTCTGGCCCATTGCTACGGGCCATTCGATCCCTATACATCCGTTGCAAGAGCTTGGTTCGCATTGCCGGCAATAAGTCGGACTCGTTCCCGGTGGGTGATGGGCTCCGCCAGGGCTGCCCTTTGTCTCCGGTTCTGTTCATAATTTTTATGGACAGGATTTCTAGGCGCAGCCAAGTGGCGGAGGGCTTTTGCTTTGGTGGCCTCAGAATCTCATCTCTGATTTTTGCGGATGATGTGGTTCTGTTGGCTTCATCGGGTGAGGGCAGACAGCTCGCACTGGAACGGTTCGCAGCCGAGTGTGAAGCAGCGGGAATGAGGATCAGCACCTCCAAATCTGAGGACATGGTTCTCAGCCGGAAAAGGGTGGAGTGCCCACTCCGGGTCGGGGATGAGTTCCTGCCCCAAGTGGAGGAGTTCAAGTATCTCGGGGTCTTGTTCGCGAGTGATGGGAGAAGGGAGCCGGAGATCGACAGACGGATTGGGGCTGCAGCTGCAGTAATGCAGACGCTGCACCGGTCCGTCGTGGTGAAGAGGGAGCTCAGTGTAAAAGCGAAGCTCTCAATTTACCGGTCAAACTACGTCCCTACCCTCACCTATGGCCACGAGCTGTGGGTAGTGACCGAAAGAACGAGAACGCGGATACAAGCGGCAGAAATGAGCTTCCTCCGAAGGGTGGCTGGCCTCTCCCTTAGAGATAGGGTGAGAAGTTCGGCCATCCGGGAGGGGCTCAGAGTAGAGCAGCTGCTGCTCCACATCGAAAGGAGCCAGCTGAGGTGGTTCGGGCATCTGACAAAGATGCCCCCTGGGCGCCTCCTGGGTGAGGTGTTCCAGGCATGTCCCACCGGGAGGAGGCCCCGGGGCAGACCCAGGACACGCTGGAGAGATTATATCTCTCGGCTGGCCTGGGAACGCCTTGGTATTCCCCCGGATAAGCTGGAGGAGGTGGCTGGGGAGAGGGAGGTCTGGGCCTCTTTGCTTAGGCTGCTGCCCCCGCGACCCGGCCTCGGATAAAGAGGATGAAGATGGATGGATGGATGGATGAGGTGATGGACCCTGTAACAGCAGAGGACTTCTTCTGTTTCAAAGGTGAGGTCTAGAATATGAATAAGATCCTGTCAATCATGTAAACCACTAATGTGTGTTTGTTTGTTCCCTTTATAGCACTGAAAAAACTATATTGACAGCTGAGATTCAGTTGGAGGTTAATAGTTTACTAGTGAGTTCCTAGAGAGTAGTTTACTCTGGTGCACTTACAGCCTTTACTTTGTATCAGTACAGCAGTGATCCAAGCTATATAATGGTAAAAATGGTTATAACAGGAATATGAATCATTTTTTAATCATAGCCAATGACAGTTATGCTTCGGTGAACAGAATCATATGTGGTACACCTGTGTCTTGGTGATCCAACAGCCTATCTGGTCAGCTAATGGTTAAAGCACACAGTTGGAACTAGTTATAAAGAAAATATGTACAATCATGCTTTATATTAACAACGTTCTTTATATGCATTGTATGTCTCCTGTCAGGGACAAACTAGCTCTATCCCTGCAGATCTAATTTAAAATGCATAGTTTAAAACTAATTGGCTCTTAATAAACCATGCATAGCCTAGAAGGGTACAAACAAATAACACAGCAGTATTATCGTGACCATTCCTCACTTCCTCACACATTTTTATGTTATCTGCTCTTACGAACATTGATGAGCTCGTAGGGCTTTGCTTCTCATGTATGCATGTATGCTGTTGTTGAGTCAGTCTAAATCAAACCTAAAGGCACACCATTTACAAAAGTTTTTGAAAGCAACACTTCTTTTTTAAAGAAGTGTATCTCACGTCACATGACCAAACATTTAAATACCTAGTAAATACATGAACTCAGCAGGCTAACTGAACAAAACCAAAAGTGTTTTGGTTGGTTAAACATGGATTTCAGTAAAAGACAAAAGCTGACAGAAGTAACATGAATGAATGAAAAAATATACAGCAAGTGTCATTAGTTATTTATTAGTTATTTATAGTTATTAGTTATTCAAAACGTGTAGCTTTTTCTCATGGTTTGGTTTGTTTTCACACAGAGAAAAATCCAAGTGAACTAAAAATGCATCACTACAAACCATGTGAGAATGTTCAGCACACTCACTGGCCCAGTGTGTCTAGGGCAGGAGCAACAAAAGAAAATACAGGAAGAAGGTGCTGTGTTCTGGACTACTCGAGAACATTTACGTTCATTTCACAGCTAGTTGCTAACCCGTACAGAACTTGTTACTGCGCCAAGTTAATCTGAGTAGGTACTAATGGAAAATGGGCTTTAGTTCCGTTGTTTTGGTCTACACCCAAGGTCAATTACTTTGTTCACATCTGCACAAACAAACAACGCACAAAGTAGGAAAACAAACCAGAGTTCGATTCAAACAGATGAAAGACTGCAGGTTTGAAAACTACAAGGGAATATTATTATAAGAAAATACAATTGATCAGTTTGAGAATAAAGTTGAGATTAAAGTCAAAAATATACCCTTTTATTTTTTTTAAAGTGAGACATTTTAAATGAGAATAAGAAAGTATTTCCTTGTGCCCCCCTTTCCCTTTTAATTCCCTACATGGACCCCTGGCAACACTTTGCTAGACCCGCCCCTGCACAGTTACCAGCTGTCAGCTACTTAGAAAAGGATCCTGGTGTTATTTGTCTCTCAGAAACATAACTTCCCTTCAACTCATTCATGTCACCTAAAAGGTAAACCTGTTTCTCCATCACAGCTCTGATGATTCAGTAAGGACATCTCCTGGTTTCATCTTCATGTTTCCCTCTCATCACATATTCAAACCGATATCATGACCAGCAGGTTTACAGCTGTGGCTCCAGCCAACATCAGCTGATACTAGAAATTAATATTAAATAAATTCTAACAACAGCTGATCAAGCTTAAAGGTGCTGCTGTTGTTTACCGCGACAACCGCTGGTTTCCTCTTTCTGGCGCAAAGTGGGCGATAAACAAGCAAGAGAGACGATCAGCTGATCATTGATCAGTTTTCATGATTGAAGTAGAAACGGGAGAGGGAGGGGAGAGAATGAGAGAAGAAGAGGCAGCTGTGCAGCAAAGACACAGAATAACTCCAGCTTTGTGTCTTTTTCATTGTAGCTGAAGTCCAGGACAAACTGTGTTCCTTTTCACCTCAGTATGAAACGCGTAATATTTTCTCTGAATACGAGATGATTCCGTTTTTTACGGGACGGTTGGCAACTCTAATAATTAACCTTATGAACAAAATAAAGTTCAACATCAGTAACATAGCACCCACCCAGCTGTATAGAAACTCCGTCATGCTAGCTAGCACGCAGTACGAAAAAGTCAGCATAACGAAAATAAACTCCACCTAAACTTGGTTCATATCTGACCCAGATGGACTGCAGGTTATATCTTCTTACCTGAAGTTCAGTTCACCTGACACTCTCGGACCAGCGGCTGCTTCGGGTCTCTCCCCTTGCCTCCCTTTTCCTTCATCCACCTGCTGGCTTCCACCACTTGCTAATGTTACTGAATCTGTGGAAGCTCCGCGATAGCCACCACACGAAGTAACGAATAACGAGCCTATCTAAATCCCAGTAACGAGTAACACGTTCCTGGTTTTGGCATAATAACTAGTTACCGTGCTCGTTACCACAATAATAACGTAGTTACTGTAACGCGTTACTTAATAACGCGCTAGTCCCAACACTGCATAAGATACATCAATGTACGTCAAATAGTATTCTTGGATGACAGTAACAAACAGCCTGTAATATTAGGTCCAGTTTATACTTGAAAATCTCAGTTTGTTTAGAACACAGCTGAAACAGGTCCCATGAAAATAATTTTAAAAAGATAGTAAGGAGGACGCTTAAGGTCAACATTTGGGAAGAGCCCCTCATGTCTCTTTAGAACAAAGAAGTGGTCATTCATCAGCTGGTTTTAAAAAATGGGAAATCAAATGGAAATGTGTTAATGATACTCTATGCTCACAGTCTGAGAGCCAGTGGGTGATGCATTCATTAATTCACTTCAGCACCTTGACAAAAAGTCTCTCCTATTTCATGCACTAAACCAACTGTTTTCTCTGTGAGTGGTGTATGCTAGTTAATGATGTGATTCAAAGTAGCTTTATGCTTGAAATTGGTGCTTTTTTATTATTATTTTAAATCTAACAGGTCATTTTATTCTGAATTTCATGTGTTTATTCATTCATTGATTCATTTATATATTCATTTATTAGAAGTAAAATAGCAAGGCCAAATGACCTCTGCCAAAAATGCTTGCCCATCCAGTCTGTTTGCTCTGCTGCTGAGCATGAATTGAAGTAAATCTTTGATGGAGGTGTGTGTTGGTGAACCCAGCTGCTTATTCTTTTGTTTTTTCTCCTCAAGAGTTTTCATGCTGCCACAAGTGATTTTTAGGAATCACTTGACACTGTTAAACATCATGTTATTTATCTCACCTGTTCATACATGTCTTGGAATAACAAAGGCAGCATCAAGTTGCACTTTGATGAGAAAACCAGTGCTTCCTGTGTGTTTTCCTGTACTTTATAATCAGCTCTGTTGACTATGGTTTATTACGATCTGTTGAATGTAATAAAAAGGGGTATACTCTTCACCTGTGTGAATGAAATAGAAATGTTAGTTCATTTTAAATTCATTTGTATAATGCTATAGACTCACAGTAATTCAGAATGCTTTACGCAGGGATAGAGAGCACAAAGACACATATACAACATATGGCATACATGTCATAAGAAAAACAAAGAAGAGTTGTTCACAGATGTGTATTTATGGTAAATAGCCTGTATTTGTATAGCACTTTACTAGTCCCTAAGGACCCCAAAGCGCTTTACACATCCAGTCATCCACCCATTCACACACTGGTGATGGCAGCTACATTGTAGCCACAGCTGCCCCGGGGTGCACTGACAGAGGCGAGGCTGCCGAACACTGGCCCCACCGGGCCCTCTGACCACCACCAGTAGGCAACGGGTGAAGTGTCTTGCCCAAGGACACGACGACTGAGACTGTCCAAGCCGGGGATCGAACCGGCAACCTTCCGATTACAAGGCGAACTTCCAACTCTTGAGCTATGATTATTTATATTTGGCATGCTAGCATCTACTGTAGAAGAGATCATCATGAATCCAGGTTTCTTGCCATACATAAATAAAAGCAATGCCTGCAATACGGCAGACCCCCGATCCTCTAAAGAAACTAGTTTACTCTGTCCTGTAATGACTGATCGTTAGACCATATCAACACATGGATAGCAACCCACTAAATCAAAACAAATAAAAGATTAAGAGGAGGGTGCAGACATGGTTTTTTAGTTAGCCACCTCGAATAATAAAGTTTTAAGCCCTGATTTAAACGAAGCAGGAGTTTGAGCTGATCTCAGGTGTTGATAAAGTTTGTTCAGCAGATGAGGACCATAAAAAGCTAAAAGCTGCTTTACTTTGTTTTCTTCTGAATCTGCACACGCAGAAAGCCTGTTTCTGCTGACCTGTGAATTCTGGATAGTTTGAAAGACACAGATTTGAAATGCAACCAAGTCCACTTAGTGCTTTGTACACTGGTGGAAGTATTTTGAAATCTTAAAAAGATTTGAGAACGGAACTAATGTGGTTGATCTTTTTGCTATTTGTTAACATTCATGAGTTGGAGCACTGACTGATTTTTTAACTAAGACCCTTAAAGACACTGTTACAATAGATGAATCTTGTCCTTTTTCTTTTCCTTCTATTTTCCTTAATGAGATAAACAAAATAAAATTAGATTAAAAAAACAGTTGTGATCTTCAAATATTGTAGTTCTTTTCAGATTTTTAGTTTAAAAAAGTCAGAAGAATGAAATATTTGTTACCTATTTTTCTTGTAAATAGGAATTCCTGTGAAATCACTTTATCACCTCCCCTTCAACCCACCCCTGTCGTCTTCAACTTAGAACCACCTCTCCTGCACTTTGTCCTCTACAGCTGTTTTTCACCCATTTAAATCAACCAGCCAAACGCCCATAAAGATGGATAACGTTGCTTATGAGGTTCTTTTTTTTTTTTTTGCAGTTTTCAGATTTTCTTGGTTTCAAGAAAACAAAGGGATAACTACTACTAATGACCTTGAGGTTGAAAACAATATTTCTCTTTGTATATCTATCATTTCTTTGTGTATATATGTTTTTGGGGAGACATGGCTCTACCTGTGTAAGTGTGTGATAGTCGTCAACGCAGGTACAGCTGAGCAGGACTCTGCTGAATACTTGATGCATCTGACCTCCCCTCATGGCTGGTCTCTCCTGCTGGGGATAAATCATGGAGATCTGTGGCAGGCGAGCCGTACTGTGGTGATTCATGGGACTGCTTTCATGACCTTCCATTCAGGTACACAGCTGAGCCCACTTGCCTGATTTGCCCATTCATTCCTGTGACTATACAACACCATCTCTATAGCTGCATAATGTACTTATGTGTTAGCAGACATGCCCAAAACATAGAAAAACACAAATGAAGTCTCCGTTGAAGAGAAGCATGGTGTAGCTCATCATTTCAGACCATAGCCTGCAGACAGAGCATTCCTCTAACAAGTCCACTCTTGCTTTCAATGAAAACCGCATTGCCTCTCCAGTAGTACAGTTATGTCCTGCAGCAGGGTGGGCAACATGGCTGCTGCCGCAGGTGTCATAGGGGGCTCAGACGGCCTTTGGGGGAGCTTCCCGGATGTCTGCAGGGTCATCTTGGACCAGATGGGTCTCTCCTCCTGAGGACCACTGCCAGAGCCAGATGATGGCAGAGGATCAGCCTTTCCCGTGAGCCTGGAGCATCCACGATGTAGCGACGAGGTGGCTGCACCCTGGGTCGTAGGAGGGGGATTTGCGGATGCTGGGGGCAGGTGGTCCTGGAACAGTTCATGGAGGGCATCCCTGGAGAGAAAGCTGCCACTGGCTGGCAAGCTTGGAGGCGGCCATCACCCTGGTGGAGGACCACCTGGCCATGAGGCCAGATGAGGGTTATGGCCTCGGCCAATGGCATGAAGCCAGTCCCAGCTCCTGGCTACACAAGGAAGAAGCTCCACAGCCACGCCCTAGCTGCCCTATTGGTTACCTGAACATAAGAGACAAATTGTTCAGATGCAAAATGTAATAGAAGAGTGGAACAGTGCGTAATGCAGCCCCATAGTACTTGTGAAGAAAGATGGGTCTATAGAGTTCTCTGTTGACTATTGTAAGGTGAATGAAGTGTCACAATTTGATGCTTATCCCATGGCCTGGGCTGACGAGCTCCTGGACCAGTTACGCATTGCTTGCTACAAGAGCTACACCAAGGCCTTCTCCACTCTGTATAGTTTGTACTAATTTGTCACAGTTCCGTTCAGCTTGTTCGAAGCTCTAGCCATAATCCTCATGGATCAGGTGCTGCATCCACACGCAGGAGTAGGCTCAGCCGGAAGACTCCTTGGCCTCAGTCAGGCAGTGGAGGTATGTGGCGGAGGTGTGGTTTGTGGCTCCACTGCAGAGGACGGGCAGTGCCAGGGAGGCTGGCAGGGCAGCTGGAAGCAATTCAGTCATTTTGATCTCCCTATTTCAGGAAGGACAGGTGGAGACAGCTCAATGCTGTCAGGACAAGGGCCTGAGAGACTGAGGCCAGGGCCTGATCTGATCTCCAGGTACTCGGGCTTCCTCCCACAGTCCAAAGATATTTAGTTAGTGGGGTGAAGTTAAGAGGTGATTCTAAATCCCCATAGGTGTAAGTGTGAGTGTGAATGGTTGTCTGTACCTCTGTGTTAGCCCTGCAACAGACTGGCAGCCTGTCTAAAAACACTCTGCGTCCACACCATCGTTTTTAGTTGTTTCCATCCATGTATTGTGCATGCCTGAAGCGTAAGACGATTCGACCTGTGTTGTTTCTTTCTCCTGTTTATTTACTTTCTGGCTCTTTGAAACCTCACGGCAAAATGTCGAGGAAAAGCGCTGAGTTTTATCTGGAGCTATTTGGAGCATATACAAACTGATATTGATCTTTAAATTGAGAGCAAAACAAAACAACTGCTGTACAATGCCGTCCGCCGTCTTAGTTGAATTGGTCACATGACTGCATCATATGACTAAAATGCGTCGTCATTTTTGAAATGCTCTGTTTTCGCAGTCCACAATGCGACGCGAAAGCAGCGTTTTCAAATGTATCCACTTTGAAGAGCGTTTTCAAAAAGCTCTGTTTTCCTTGACCAAAAACGTCGTTTCACTGTGGACAGAAGGTCAAAACTGAGAGAAAAAGATGCATTTTCAAACAAAAACGTATTAGTGTGGACATGGCCCTACCTGGATAAATAGAATAGATGGATGGACTTATTTTCAGAACAGATTTGTGCTTGTTGGTAGACTGAAGTCTGACTCAGACTCACGTTCAGCAACCACCCAGCAATTTGCCTGAACAGACTGACTATTAAACCAGAATTTGATTTATTTAGACTTTAAGAAAGTTATTTATTGACTAGAAACAGTTAGCAAAGGGGAAAAAAAGCATTCTTCACAGCACTGTCATTCTGTTCTTTGTAGTCAACCATTTTGCTGGAATTACATTTCCTGCTTCACGGACGCCATTCAATGGTATATGAGCTGAATCTTACGGTACGTAACTACATGATCAAGTTAGCTACATGCAGGTTGCGTCCTTGTGGCATTTCTCTATTCCACCTTTTAAACACTTTAATACACCCACCAGCAAAAATCATTGACAAATTCTACAGTAGGAGTCTTCGATATTCTTTACTTTCAGAAAGGCTTTCAGTGTCCCCACTGTACTGAAAGCAGAGTGTAACCTCCATCTCCTATCTCACCGTCTCCTTGCCTGTCTGTGCTTTCTTTGTCCTTCTCCTCCACCCCCCTGTGTGAAAGGACAGCTGCCCTCCATCACTAAACCAGGACAAGTGCAGTCAGCGTCTTGGTCCCTCCGTTATTCTCTGATCCAAACTCAACTGTGCAGAAGCGTTTTTATAAAAGCCCCCGCTGTTTGGAAATTGTTAATCGATAGGAACATTCTGTCTAAAGGTCCTCAGTGTGTGGGTTCATCCGACGGGTTGTGCAGTTCTCTCACTTTTCTTTGTGAATAAAGCAAACATAGAATAGAGTGCCATATTCGATAAACAAGCTAAACAACAGCTTATTTGTAATCAATGTAATTATACCTTGAATCTTATTTGGTGCCACTTGAAGCCATATAACCATTCATTTGTGTACAGATTCTTTCTACAGCTAAACTGCTTTCAGCTTTCCGCTCCTGGACAAACAGAGAACTTGGAAAGAACAAAGTGGAGCCAAATCTGCTGTGACATAATGGCAAGAATCAATATGACTTTTCCTTCCTAAATGGAAGATAATGGTATCACAATGGAGGCGTGTGGAGCTTGTCTACTCAGCCAGCCCTGATTGATCTGTTACTGCAAGAGTCACTTTGGGACCCGCGAGGTGTCTGGACACATTAGCGTCACACAAATGCACACACGCATGCACACACGCATGCACACACGCATGCACACACGCATGCACACGCACACACTGGGTAAACTTTGAAATTTCATTGTCAGATCTTCTTTCACACTCATACATCATCATTATATATTACTTACCTGTATATTCCATCCTATCTATTCTAGGATTTCATTTCTTTATGTAGCAATTGTCTACATCTGCATCAATTTATTTATGATTTTGAAAATCAAAACTGTTTTTGAGGTTCTTTCTTTGTTATTGCTTATAGTCCTTCTGACTACAAGCTACAGAAAATATGAAAAACAATGAAATGAAAATAATGAAAAATGAAATAAATTGTAATATTAGACCAGGATAATGCAAATAAATCCACAATGCAGTTTTTTAAGTAATGATCTCTTTACTTTAAAAACATTATCCAAACCTACCTGGCCCTGTGTGAAAAAGAAATTTCTCCTGTTGTTAAATCGTCAATTAATTGTGATTAACCACATTTCTTGAAAATGTTAGATCAGCCACACCCAGGTCTGATACTGGTAGACCTGCAGTAATCCCTTGCCTCAGTTAAGATCAGAGTTCATGATTCAACGATAAGAAAGATAATGGGCATAAATGATAAAACATTCCCTGGACTGGCGGGACAAAAGCTGAACGTTTTGGAAAGTTTGATTCCCGTTACAACTGGTGTAAAACTAACACAGCATTTCATAAAAAGAATATCATATGACCAGTCAAACCTGGTTGTGGTAGAGTTGTGGTCTGGAGCTGCTTTGCTGCTTCAGGACGACTTGTTGTAATTGATGGAAGCATTAATTCTGCTCTCCAACAAAAGGTCCTGCAGCGAATGCCTGGCCACTAGCTCATTCCTTATAGCTCAACCACACTTGGGTTATGAACCAGGACAAGTCCACTTGAATGGCCCAAAAATAACAAAAGCAAAGGTTTTGGAGTGGTCTAGTCAAAATCCAGAATTAGATCAGATTGAGATTTTTGGGCATGACCTGAATCACTCTGTTCATGCTCATGAAAACCTCTCAGTGTGGCTGAATTACGGCAATTCTCTAAGTAAGAATGGACCAAAATTCATCCAAAGAGTAATTGCCAGTTATCACAAGTGCTTGATTATGACACATATGAGGGTTTCCATTCAAACATTTTGAGCACCTATGACATGCTTTGTCAAAGTTTCCTTCAGTTCTGCAGACTTTGCTTAATGGAATTATCCATAGTCCTTAGAATGTCAATGATTGCTATATAATATTGTGATAAGCATTGCATTAAAAATACTGCTGTTCAGTCAAAGCTGCTGGTGTCTCAGAGATGCACATCTTTAATGTGTACACACCTCGTTCCTGTAATGCATATGTCAATGCATATGTTAGACTGGCCTCATTTCCAGCTCTGTGTATCACACAGTCTTTTTCTAAACCTACACATAGGTTGAAAGGAATCAAAAAGTAAGAACAAAAATAGAATGAAAGGATTTTCTTTACATTTTTAATTTACACCACTCCATTACATGACTCCATTTGTCAGCTGATATGCTATTTAATAAAAGTCAGTTACACCATGACAGTAATAAAAAAAAAAGGCAGAGAATTAGTTCAACCTCACATCCATACGACAGCTAAGTCTCCATTATTTAGCAGGAAAAATGCACTTTGCCGATGTCAGATGATTTATCGTCTGATCATCTGAACATGATGCTATGCTATGTGGCTGCTGAAGTAGCTTCTCCTCTATCTGCCGTGACAATACGGAGAGAGTAGCTGCCCTTGAATTCTTCATTGATGCCAGCCCACTTTCGGTTTAGGAGGGGTTGCATGCTTTGAGCATGTCTTGTGTGACAAGTTGTTCTCATTACCTGCAGAAATCCAATCAAGTGCACATTTTGAGCGGTACCCAGTTATAGCTGCTTGTGTTCTCCGTGGTAAATTGCAGTTTATGACGAATAGGCATATATACTGTGCCTTTCTGCATCATTGAAGCTACCATTAATAAAGGACGCTTCTTTCTTCCACTCATTTTTTTCTTTTTTCTTTTCCTTGATTGACATTTTTATTCTCTTTGCAGCTCATATACAAACTCTTAATGACAAATTGGGGACATATTTATAGCTTAACAGGAACCTGAATTTCTAGGTGTGTTTTGATGTGAGGAGTCTGTTTTATATCACGCTGCGTGGAGGGGAAACTTAATTAAAGCCAGCAAAAGCAGTAAATGAACCTCACTGCAGGCAGCCAAGAAAAAATAGAAACAGGAATAGTGAAATGGTAGGGGTCTTTATTTATTTATTTATTTTAGTCTATACCTACTTGACTACACACCTTTGCTGATGCTACAGCTGAGTGTGGAGGAATCATCACTCAAATGTTTTTTCAGTAAGTTATTATTCTCGTGTGAGGCACTTGGTGTCTGTGGGAACGAAGAACTCCCGTTTAACAGGAAGAGAGCACTGGCTCCCCGAGAGAGAGAGAGAGAGAGAGAGAGAGAGAGAGAGAGAGAGAGAGAGAGAGAGAGAGAGCAGACAAAACTAAATGACATAACAATGTAAATGGTGTCCCAAACCCAAACTGGGAGCTGTCTCTACAGGACTGAGCCTAAAGCATCATTCTGCTTATAAAAACTCTGGGAAGTACAGGAAGCAACTAAGTAAGCAAATATTAGAAAATCATGACATTCCTCCATAAAGGATTCAAGCTAGTTACTTTTTCTGATCCTCATTAGCTAAGAGGGTTTTATGATCCTGACATGGGGGCAAAAAGGTGTTCTTTTCAACGTGTATTCCAGAATCAGACAGAAACTATGTGTGTGTTTCTCATCAGGTCATCAGGTAATAATATGAGAACATAGAATTTGTTATTATTTCTGTAAATACTCAGATATGAGTCATCTATGCCTCTACATTTAATCAGGTGAAATTAGCCTGTTGAGCTAACCAGGAGATAGATGTCAGACAAGCAAATAATGACCTTTTAATGATTACATTTGAATCATGATGAGTCAGTGCTATGTAACAGAAGTCACCTCAAAGCACTACAATAGTTAAAAGGAGAAAAATTATATATAACTTAGCCTCATTAAAATAAAATCAGCCTGAGGTAGTTGTAGCCATCCGCTGTGACTGTAAGAAGAGGACAGAAAGATGAATAACTATAAAACAAGGCATGTTCAAGTACTAGAACTGACTCTTATCAGATTGGGGATTATCACCTCTGTATTTTAGAAGCTGTGGCATCTCTGGCCTTCTTTCAGTGCTGGAGCTTCAGCATACGTATGTCTTGAGGATCACTGCAGTCTTTCTGCATTTGAAGTAGATCCCATTTGATGTTGGTGTTTTTCCTTATCTGGCCACCACAGCTTTTGTATTCCTATCACAGTACTGACACAGACACAAGATGAATTCCCCATCAACAGAAATGCAGAGCAGAGCTGGACTAAGCATTACTGAAAAGACACTGTAATCTGATTACTTTTTTCAGGTAACGAGTAAAGTAAGGGATTATTATTGCCAAAATGGTAATTAGATTACCTTTACTTTCCCGTAAGCACGCTGCGTTACTGCGTTACTAAAACCGTGATTTTTTTGTGAGAATGTCTCATGACAGTGACGTAAGCGAGTTCGACGTTCGTGACAACAGCTGTGTGCAGATCAACAATGGATCATATATCGATTGTGGGAGAGAGTGTGAGCGTGCAGCGTTTAAAGCGTGGAAGTACTGACCTTACTTTGAGTTTGATTCTGTAAAAAGTGACAAAACCTTTAGCGTCCGTTGTGCGTGGGAAGAAAACTTCTTTTGACAGCGAAAAAAACCCTAAACTTCCGAGCAAGCACCGAGTGCGCTACGACGTAATAGGAAATTCACAGAGAAACTCGCGGATTCTTCAACTGACCGCGGCACACCTGCACCAGGGTAAACCTCCGCCTGACCCAGTCCTGCTTTACAGGTGAAAATAGAGCAACAGGACCGCTAGTGTTTGATTTTATTTATTTCCTGCTGTGTTTTACTTGCATCTATTTGAAAGACTGAGTGTAAACACAAAAAAATATTTTATTTTATGTGCTGGAATGTGCAGAAAATAGGTTTAAATGTTAATCAAATTTCTTCCAGGTGATTGATATATGCATTTTTTTCTTTTTTTTTTCTGCCCGTTCTGTTGGTTTTTGTCTTTTGCCCTTCTCCCCCGTCCCTCTTCTCAGCTGTTTCTCTTTCCCTCTTTCTTTCTCCCCTTCTTTCCCCCAGTCAAGTCTGTCCCATATTCAGCAAGTGAAAATAAAATAAACAATAAAAGGTGAATCAAATGGACCATTATGGCAAGGCTGGGATGGTCAATTTGGTAAAGTAAATCCGTTGGGCATCTTTCTTTGCCTTTAGACAACAATTCTGATGGCAAAAGAGCCAAACGGGACAGGCCAAAAAAAATAAAAATAAATATATATATATATCTCAAAAATGTTCATATTAGTGACAGACTGTGATTTTAACAGTTATTTGGCTTATTCTGCACCTGACTTACACAATAACAAAATGCTAATATACACCAATTGGGATAACATTAGAACCACCTTCCTAATATTGGGTTGGTTGCCCTTTTAGTGTCAAACAGCTCTGACCGCAGAAGCATCAGCTCCACTAGACCACTGAAGGTGTGCTGTGGAATCTGCACCAAGACGTTAGCAACAGATCCTTTAAGTCCTGTAAGTTGCAGGGTGGGGATTCCATGGATAAGACATGTTGCCCAGCTCATCCCACAGATTGGGATTAGATTGGGATCTGGGGGATTTGGAGACCAAGTCATTACTCAGACTTGTTGTTGTGATTCCCATAGGTTATAATTTAACAGTCAGTAAAGCTCTTCTATTCAGAAGAAGTGATAAGAGTTTATTTTTCTTGCAACTCTGCCTGTTCTCAATACTCCAGTTCCTTCCCAATATCCCTCAACCTGAACCTTAATATTTCTCTGAGTCTGTGGATTCAAAGATAGAAAATGTTTTACACAAAATCTTTTCCAGATGCAAGCAAAGGATATCCAAATTTCTTAAGTGTTGACGTACTATTTGTAGCATGCTTATAGTCTTTCTCTAGTCTCCTGGGTTGAACGAATGTCACAAAGAGATAATAATTGTAGAGAAAGCAAGAAAAACAAATGGTTAATAAGTAGTAAATAGGTTGCGTTTATAAAGGCCAATTATAATGAGTAACCGCCACTCTGTACATAATTAGATTTTAATCCTGGCCCTCGGCCACAGCCTAAACTGTTCCACAGTAATCAGCTTAGATAACATTTAGCCCATAATCAACAATCCTACCACACGAACACTACTCACTGATAATTCAAGTTTCTTTGTTTGTTTTGGTTTTTTTAGTGCATTGGCCATTGTTTTTCTGCGGGGATAAAATTGTCAGATTGAGATATTCAAAATGTCACAAAAAGTTATCATATAGATGTATTGTTTACTGACCAATTCCAGCCATTAGTGTAATTACAAAGTCCTATCCACACAAGCCTCTCTGTGTTTTCCATCACTTTTCTCCCTTAATGTATTTTAAATTGGTAAATGCTACGTCTGGCTTTTCTCTATATTATTCTCTCATGTTTAGGAGGATGTGGCTTCAGTATTTTGTGTTTGCTAACTGCTAAGTGTTGCTTGAAAAGCAGGAAGCCAGAGCAGAGGGGAAGAAAGAGATGCATTCAAGGGCATGGGTGCTTTCATGAGTGGCTGCTGCTCTATCACATGCAGATATTCTTTTTTTATCAGACACTTGTTCACAGAGAGTGCGGGTGAAAAAGTGTCTGACATTCTCACTGTCTTGAGGACGTGTCCTTTCAATTGTGCTGTTCTCTTGTACACAGATCTATTTGTTATTAAATACTGCTCATCAGAAATCAATCTGTGAAGCTCAGTATTTTTCATATACATGTGTTTTACTTGTTTTTTTCTGCCACTGGTATTTAGTCAGTTTAGAGACTTCAATGTCAAGTGCAATCAGAATGCTGTGGTTAAAAATTACCCACAAACTGTTTCCTGGTGTATTATTTTTCTTTGTTTGCTATTACCTTTATGGGCAACAATGTTATTTTACAGGGGACAACATATGTTTTATATGTCACCTTTTCTCCTTTCATGTGTTGGTGAGCCAACACCAATTTCTGTCATGGTCCTCCTGTGATACTTTGTATCTGTTTCTCCTCTCTTCCAGCTCTCGCTCCCCTCCCCTCTGTCGATCTGTGTGTTTGTGCAAGCCACACCTTCTGTTCCAGGGGCGGATCTTCCTTTTCTTCCTGCCCTGCAGCCCAGCATACCTGTGATAATTAACTTACCTCTTGACGATCCTGTGAGCTGCAGTTGCTGCTGCTTAAAGAGAAGGAAGGCCTTCATTTGATGCTGGTTCTTGAAGCTAGGGACAGTCAGTGTTGTTGGCTCCACTTACTTTTGCTCCTGCCTTACCTGTTTGTGCTCATCTGCACAGGATTCCTGGATTTCCGTGAGTTACTGAGAGAGAGAGAGAGAGAGAGAGAGAGAGAATTTTTTTTGTGGGAAGAAACGCTGGGATTCTCAGGCAAATCACAAATCGTCTGACTACTGTTCCTTCACTTTGCATTTTTGTTGAAAATTCAATCTAAATAAACAAGCTAAACTTGACCTCCCTAGTCTGCATCCTGAGTCTTGCAGATCTCTCTACACTGTTCCAAAAAATAGTAATGTCAAAGTATCTTACTGTATATTTGACAGTTTTGTACTGTCTTTCTAGAATATGATTAAATTTACATAAGTAGACTGTGACTTTACATGTCAATGTAAATATAGTAAAACACAATTTACTTGTTTTGTAAATATATTTTTTTGTACATATGCATATTTAGATTGTGAAAATACATTCAGAAATGTATCATAATTTCACAAATATTCGTCTGTTATGTGAGAGAATGATCTGTTAAATTCAAATGTAATACTATGGAAAAATATATAAAATGATCGAAAATTAATGAGAATAATCAATAATTAAAGGAGTATTTGAATTATAATTTTGCTGAAAATTTAATGTCATCTAGGTCTGATTCAATAATTCAGAGGTAACAAGTGAAAATATAATTAATAGGAATAAAAATAAAAAAAAACCCCACATAAAACATTGCATTGCACGCTGTCCTAATTATATATTTTAAAAAATAAATGTAGAGGTAGTAATTGCAATTAATATAAATCTCAAAGTATTCACAACATTCCTGAACAGAAATAGGCCTCTGCACCTGGGGTGAGGGTGTGGCCATGAAAACAATGTGACATGCCATTGGATGTTGGGACACATAATACAATGACGCTAAGCATCGGCCAATGAATGTGAACTAACAACCACAAGGTCGCAGGTATGGCTGCACTGTAGGAAAAAATCCTAATATAAAAGTATTTTACTGTGCATTTTACAGTTTTGTTCTGTTCTTCTAGAATATCATTAAAGTTACGTGAATAGACTGATTTCACATTTCAAATGTAAATTAAGGTTAAATCACTGTAATGTAATAAAAAATAATTTTCATGATTATTAAATGTATCTGTCTGTACATATGCATGTTTAGATTGTTAAAATACATTCACAAATGTATCATGATCTCACAAATATCTGTCCGTTATTTGAAAGATCGAATTCAAATGTAATGCTATGGAAAAGTATATAACATGAGTCCTATAAGCTTGTGTTACATCACATAAGTATTATTATGATTGCTATTTAGGGCGATCGTGGCTCAAGAGTTGGCAGTTCACCTTGTGATCAGAAGGTTGCCGGTTCGAGCCCCCGCTTGCACACTCTCGGTCGTTGTGTCCGTGGTCAAGACTCTTCGCCTACTGGTGATGGCCAGAGGGGCCGATGGTGCGATATGGCAGCCTCGCCTCTGTCCCAGGGCATGCAAGCCATTATTATTTAAACCAACTGTTAACTGTATATTTCTGTACATTTATATTCATATTGCCACATTCATTGACCTTGTTTATAGGTAATTTCATTGTTTGATCACGTTAAAATGTTCCTAATTTAATGTCTAAATGCACTTGGAAAAGGCAGGATCCCATGTAAAATTAACGTAACAAACTGTATTGTCATTACTGGAAATAACCGTATTTTATTAAGTTATTTTCTGTTATTTTCTGGTAGTATTTTGGCGCCCCAGCTGCCGGAATATTACCGTTTTTTTAAGATGTTTTTTTAACAGTGTAGCTATGACAAATTTCTTATTTTACCATTAAAGCATTAAAATTGAAAATAATATGAATAAAAACCTTCTGAGGAGGTCCTTAGTGGATGCGTTACAAGCAGAAAAATGGACAAACATGAGGATTTGAGCAAGTTTCACAGGGACCAGATTGTGATGAATAGATAACTGGATGATGTGATGACTCGTGCTTTCTGTAAAAGCACGTGCACTATGGGAACAAGGGAAGCTGGGGAAGGTAGTAATAATACTATAAAGCTATAAAAAAAAAAAAACATATAAAAATAAACTAATATAACCATTTATTGATGTTATAAATCTTCCATAAAGGAAACTTTAAGTTGAACAAAACATTTTCTTATAATTTTCTTTCTTGGTCTGGATATATATATATATATGAAGAAAAGAAGAATATGCCTGAATATATTGACTTAACCTCGAATATATTAAATGACAGGTCTGAATATGTGCAGAATATAAAGGTCCAAACAGGTTGCCAAAAAGAAGTCTTGATGCATGCTCAATCATCCAGTTAATTAAATTCTAAAAGGTTCATTCTGTTCATCTGGACGTAGCGTTTTCAGTGGGAGAAACGTTTCATCACTCATCCAGGTGACTTCTTCAGTCTCAGCCGACTGCAGGTTTCCCCAACAGTACATTTGCACAATGACTGAACCTACCGCATTGAATGAGCAATGGACTGTGAGGTTAGTTTCTTGATCACGATTAATATGCTGATTGTCATGACCATTGATCAACAACCACTGATCAAAGACATAGCCTAACAACTTTGTTCTATGACCAGGTCTGGTCAAAGCCATTAGCTTCTTAGTTAGTAGTTATGATAGACATCGAATACATGGGTCTATAAAACGAGATCATTTGTCTCTGCAGACAATATTTCCATTGCGTTTAGCACAGCTAAAGGTTCAGCACCTTAAGTCTGATGAAGCAGCGACTAAATTTCATCATCAGTTGTATGATACTGAACCATGTTACTAGTATTACTTTGTGGTGAACATGTATTTTTTACAGTGTTATGTCTTTATTACGAATGCTGCTTCCCTGTTGACGTATTTACATTGCCACTTCTTGTAACGACATCCTGTGCTATAATATTACACATCTAGAACACAAGATGGCACTAGAGCCTCTTAGACATCCGTTTCCTTGTAATATATTCAGAGTTTGGCTAAATATATTCAGACTTTTATTCAATATATTCAGGTTTAATTGTGTATTTTAGAGTTTCATTCAATACATTCATTCAATACTTTCACTACTACATAGATAGATAGATAGAGAGAGAGAGAGAGAGAGAGAGAGAGAGAGAGAGAGAGAGACTACAAGAATCACAGGTGTGGAGGGCTTTTTTGGACAGATATTTTGAAATACGCAAACTGTATATGTTTAGTGAGTGTAAATATGCCCTTTGTGGAACAGGAGTTTAAACGTGCAGCAATATGGAGTGTCATGTGTGCCCATCTCTGTCCTTGTTGAAATCAAGCTTCCTGTAATACAGACCCTCCCAGTGTGGGGCCCGCCCCCTAGGTGGGGGGCGCAGAGCCATTGCAGGGGGGCGCGATATGAAAAGAGGGGGGGGACAACGCTTGGACACTGCTAGCACACATACGCAAAGCAGGAAATGATACATCGCTGAATATGTTTCCAAATGCATACATACCTTTGATGTTGCGTGACGGACTCTGTATTCCTCGTCCACACGTAAACGCAAAAAAGGAGTTTTAAAAATCTCAGTTTTCGGTGATTCGAAGCGCCGTTTACGTGTGGACGACACAGCTGCGTTTTCAAAAATACCCGTGTAGGTGCGGTCATAGCGTAAAAGAGTTAGTAGTTTATTTTCTTACTACCTGTAATTTATTGCAGATTGCTTGTATTTGCTTAATTGTTTACTAAATGTTTGAGGTGTGAAATAAACTGCAATGGAGCAAAATATGGGTGTGTGTGGTTGGAGGATGGGGGGGGACACATTGTTCTTTTAAAACAAAGGGGGCCCAGCAACAAAAGTTTGGGAACCACTGCTGTAATAAATGCTTCTGTGTTAGTCTGAAGTGTCTGTCACTGTAACCTTAAGGACTAAAAAAAGAAGACAAAAAACCATCAACTTTAGCTTTTAAATTACTATTTAATGAGCAACCACCAGAATATATAAATAAAAAAAAAACACCCAGCACGCCCCTGCGGGCGGTTTATCCTTCAAGCTCGGGTCCTCTACCAGAGGCCTGGGAGCTTGAGGGTCCTGCGCAGTATCTTAGCTGTTCCCAGGACTGCGCTCTTCTGGACAGAGATCTCCGATGTTGTTCCCGGGATCTGCTGGAACCACTCGCCTAGCTTGAGAGTCACTGCACCTAGTGCTCCGATTACCACGGGGACCACCGTCACCTTCACCCTCCACATCCTCTCGAGCTCTTCTCTGAACCCTTGGTATTTCTCCAGCTTCTCGTGTTCCTTCTGCCTGATATTGCTGTCATTCGGAACCGCTACATCGATCACTACGGCCGTCTTCTTCTGTTTGTCTACCACCACTATGTCCGGTCGGTTAGCCACCACCATTTTGTCCGTCTGTATCTGGAAGTCCCACAGGATCTTAGCTCGGTCATTCTCCACCACCCTTGGGGGCATCTCCCATTTTGACCTCGGGACTTCCAGGTTATACTCGGCACAGATGTTCCTGTACACTATGCCGGCCACTTGGTTATGGCGTTCCATGTATGCCTTGCCTGCTAGCATCTTGCACCCTGACAGCAATATCAGGAAGAATATATATATAGTGTATATATATATATATATATATATATATATATATATATATATATATATATGTATGTATGTGTGTGTGTGTGTGTGTGTGCGTGCGTGCGTGTGTGTGTGTGTGTGTGTATATATATATGTGTGCTAGCTCTTTCTTAGTGTTAAAACCTATTGCTTTAGGTTTTAACACTAAGAAAGAGCTTTCCTGTAACTTCAGGGTGGACTTAATGCCAAAACAACAAACAAAAGGAAACTATCTGACATATTTACCCAAAATAAACAAACCAACACCTCCCTAACTAAGAACACGAGACAACTAAACTCCTTGTTGTAACAATCAGCATTATACATGTTTACAAAGGCACTTCACACTTAAGGGTCTGACTGGTCGGGATGAGGGGAGTATTGATAAATGGTAGTTCACGGCAGCGTCGTCTTATGTCATCACATCTCGGTAACCAATCGTATTGCCCATCTTTCGGATCCACCAATCACAGAGAGGCACCTGCACACTGAGATTTACAAAATCAGCAGCACCTTATGACATCAGTTTTAACAATTAAATGAAGAATCTAATGTATGTACTCATGAAAGTCTACATAAGGGGCTTGTATAAGAAAGAAAATAGACAGCATTTTACAGTCACCATTAGACTTCAATCTTATGGAAGATTTTGCCACTTGGTTGCTTCCTCCACTTCACTCTACACTTCTGATAGACACAATGTTCTTTCACCTTCTTCTCCAACTACACAACAGTAAAAAAACAAAACAATTATTTCATTTCCTTAAACATTGTGCAGTATTGTCTAACAGTGTAATGCCTAAGACTTTTCTTAATATTTCATGGGGATTAGAAGTAAGCTCATCAGACCTCTGTAGCCTTGGATTCTTTTATGCTTGATGTCATGATAGTACAAGAGCAAGGCGAGAATAAAGACATCACTGGGAGAGGCAGAACAGGTAGATAGTGGGGGTAATGGATGTTTATTTATGAGGGATGACGCACCAATGAACAAAGGGAGACAAAGACAATGTACACTTTGACAATATAACGAGGGGAGAAATAACATGTGGGAAACACAGCTGGAAACAGTAAACATGATGAGATGGGGGAAGTAAACTCAGCGCGAGACACACAAACCACAACCATTACCAAAATTAAACAGTAAGTGTGATATAACTGAATCAGGAATCACAAATTAATTTGACACAGGGGAAGATTGAAGGACTAGACAGGGAAACGTAAAAAGACAAAGATGACACAGTAGGACAAACTGGGTGGAAGACAAAGGGTACTAATTAAACTAATTAACTTGACACTAGCAAAACTAAAAACATAAGACTTAAATATTAGGACAAAGAAATCAGCTGTAAAGAATGCATGCAAAATTTGGAAATGCAGGGGAACAGAGGCAATCCATTTATCTGGGATCTAAATACTAGCTAACCAAGAAATTTTAAAACTCAACCCAAACTTAACTCAAGCTTGCTGATTCCCACAGTTAGATTACAGTAGTTCTGGGGCAAATTAAGCACAGCTGTATTTGGCCTCTAAAAAGGTTGAACAGAATTGAACATCCACACTTACATTTTTCAAAACCGGTTCTTCCAGCTGGGCATCATTCATATCCATGGATCCTTCAGCTTTGAATACAACCTTCAACACCATAATTCTGGGAACTAGGTTATGGATGACAGTAATGTGTTTTTAAAGTTACATGTACATCAGCCAGTTGGAGATTAAAAAAGACACTTACCATCATAGCAAACAGACTTTTTTAATACATCATGTGGGTAGTCATTTAGGATCCCACCAGCTATCAGCACACATAGCTCTATACCGTTGGAGTTCCCCACTATAAATTTAAACCATTGCCCAATTTCAGTGGTGCCATTTTTATAGAGATATGTATTGTCTAGTGACCATTTCCAGCCATTGAGGTCATAATACAGCCCTATCCGTACAGATGTGCTAGCATTTTCAATTAGTTTTTGCACAATTTTCAAGTCCTCTTCAGTTTCTATTGTTGCCAGGTCAGCAAAATTCTCTCTACAGTAACTCTGAGCTTCAGTCCAGGTTTTATCCAGCTGTACATAGTGGTATTCCCTGGTGGCTCCTTGTGAAGATGTAGACAGTGCTGAAAGAAAATGAAATCAGTAATTTTTTAAGCAAGCTTATAACATGTCCACCGATTTTTAATTTATTAAGAGAACATCAGATATTTAACATAATTCTTAAAGTATTTACCCAAAAGCAACAAGATCCCAAATCCAGTGGTATTCATCACTTTTGTGTTGTCATGCTGTCAAAATTAGATAATAAAGATAAGATTAAACAAGATGAATTGAAAAAACTTTAAATTAAGTTTAAATGAAATTTTATGTTATCAGCATTTACCTTCACTGTACCTTTTCTGTAGTTGGGTCAGGTCTATTGGTGAGTGCTCTAGTTGGCATTTCTACATATCAGAGACTATATGTAAATTTATGGAAATATATACACTGGACTGGAACGACACGTCTCTGCTCTTACTTGCGCTTTGTCTTTGTCTGTTTGTGATTGTGTCTGATTAACCTTTGACAAGCATAACCTAAAGGGATTTCATGTTTGTGTGCGCACGCACGCGCACACACACACACACACACACACACACACACACACACACACACACATACATGTGAGTAGGATTTATAATTATTTATTGAGCATACTGGATTAAATTGAAATGAACTGAATTGTCAGTCTTGGTGTTGTTTTATTCTGTTATAAGTTGCCATCCCACTAAAGCACCTTTGAACTGAACCTAAGAATGTACAGGACTTAAAAGGGCCCCATTATTGTTCACCTGTGATTTGAGCCAATGAGGAGATGGTTCATAGACTTGTGGCACAATTGTGTAAGCACCAACCCAGTGAAGCACAGTAAATGGTGATGACGTGGAAAGAATGGAAATCCTATATTTCGTCAGCATTTATTTTTCAATGTAAATGACATGTAACACCTTGTACCTGTGACTCTACTTCCTCAGAAAAAAAGCCCTTTGCCCACAGACGGCTGTGCTCCAAAATAGGAACAAATCAGATCAGGCCATTTCCTGTATCTTCAAAATATTAAAGTAATTGAGTTGTAAGAATTTGTGTAATATAAGCTGTATAAATCGTATTGTTGACGCGTTAAAATTCCAAAGAAGTGGTGAAGAGAAATTGCCAGTCTTAATTTAAATAGGTTTTGTACATTAGGGAAATGTGTTTGCAAATAGTGGTGGATCTCTTTTCACTTTCATGGAATTAACACCAGCAGTAACTAACCGTCCAACTTAGTCTCCTAAAAATGTCCCTTTATTCTATGATTGTGGTAAATATAAACATAATTGCAGGATATTTCATGTTAATTAAAAGGTTTTTAGCTTGTTTAGGGTTTTTTTTTAATGAACAAGGTGGAAATGATGACCACAAACTGGAAATAACATATACTTAATCTTTTTAGGGATTCTTTTTTCAAATATTTAATTATAAAAAAAACTTTTCCAATGTCATCTGCTTTTGAATCTTAAAAAAACTGATGTTTGTTCAACTTAGGCTAAGCATCTGGAAACAATATTAAAAAAAATCACAAATGCTTTCATCAGCCATCCACATGGTAGCCCGTGTGTAAAAATAATTACGTGTGAACCATCCTGCAAAATTAGAAGGACGTTAAGAACACTCGAGCATGCTTATTTGCCTACATTCAAATTGATCTGTTTTGTGTTTCTTGTGTGCACACCTGGGTTTACTTTCAGAAAGGCATTAGAAGGAAATTGGATTCTTACTTGTCCTTGGTAAGTTATGCATGAATAAGAAAAGGATAAAAACAATTGATTCCTAAAATAATGCTCAAGCAGGGCCAAACTGCAGTGAGCATGCTTTCCATAAAGAGCATTTGTAGTATATGTTAGCTAAAAGTCATGCAAATAAGAATCACTTCTTAGTAGGGGAGGAACTGTGAGCCAAGAAAGCCTTACAGATTTACCTGCATCAGCTCCCTGCCAATTGGTTCTGGTGGCTAAAGCTTCTTAAACTAAATTACTAGAGAATCAAACTATCCCCAGTCTTTGATTCAGTATATGATAAATGATTGATTACGGTCATTAGTGAGATAGGACACTAAGCTCTCCCCTGCACTCCAAACTAATTGTGGCCTGCAAGGCCAGAAGTTCTCAGTAATCTGACTCAGGTAATTATGCTGCACTTTCATTTTCCTACTGGGTTCTTACATGAGTCTTACAGCCACACGCTGAAATGACCTGGCATTACTGCTAATCTGTCCTCCAAAGCCAGCTCTCCTGCTCTCTCTACTCTAATAACATTCATTTGTTATCCTCCCTCCCTACACTATCAGTTGAGGGGCGATTCACTTTGAGGGTATTATCCCAAAAATGTGAGGACCAGAGGACACGAGCCATCATTTGGGTACCACAATTGGGAGTAATCTAAATTCAAAGAGAAGGACAAGGCAGTGGTGTATGGAGGGATCTGACTCACAGGACAAATCTCTTCCAACTACCACAGCGTGTCTCCAAATACTAGGATTATCTCAAAGAGTGCAAAAGAGCAGTATGAATAACAAGTTAAGCTAAGATCACATTGAGCAGGATGATCAAACCATCAATCTCAAAGGGAAGCCCTTAGCAATAATGCTAATTTTCTTTACAATTCAGTCACACGATCCAGTCTACGGGAAATAAAACCCAGTGAAGACTGAGAGAATTTTGTAATGGCAAAGATGGTAATTGTCCCAAACCCTGCTTAAAAAGACCCAATCAACAACCAAAACAGAGAGCAGGAACCACTCATGTTCCTGCACTGTGACAGGCAGACAGTACAGGTTCACAACAGCTTCAGTGTTGTGGGGCCAAGCATATCTTTATTACGGTAGAAATCATATAGGTAAGTGCGCTGATCTTTTCTCTTGGCTCACTGTATCCATAACATGAATTAGCCTGTCATTTGTTCGACACTTCTGGTGGGACGAGCCAGAGGGATTTATCATGTTGGCACACTGAATGAGCTGTTAATGAAGCTGTAATATCGTGCCCTCAATATTGCGAATTAGTTTTAATCAGATTTGACTGGGGATTCTGTGAAAGTGGTTTGTAGATGCTGGTGACCATTGAAATGAAAGTTGTGTCTCTCTCCCCATTAATTTAGATCAGGGGTGCTCACACTTTTTCCGCATGTGAGCTACTTATAAAATGACCAAGTCAAAATGATCTACCCACTACAAAAATCCAAAACATATACTTATTTATAAATATATTGAGGATTCTTTATATCTACAATGTATATACATGCATAACCGCAATATCCAATATTTCACAACACAATTAACTATGTAAATTTTTTGTCATTACCTGAGTTTACTCTGATGACTTGCACTGAATTGAATCAGCCAGGGATGCATAGTCCGGACAGTAGCTGCTGACGGCCAGGTTTAAGAGAAAAAACCGAGAGCTAAAAATTGGAGTTAACTCGCTGACTAGCTTGTCAGTTTTACTACACTTCGCGCCGCTGTTTGCGCATGCGCAGCGACCTAAGCGTCAGAAAAAATCTGATGTCATCTGACTGGCTTCCCTGTATCAATCAAGTGACGGGATGGATGATAGGCTGGCATCTATTTTTTTAATGCCATGCGATCTACCAATACTACCTTTGTGATCGACTGGTCGATCGCGATCGACGTATTGAGCACCCCTGATTTAGATGGACGCTTAAAAAGAACTTATCAAAGACACTGCTGAGATTACTGCAGAGGGAGAATGCATGCTTCTAGAAGGATTTTGGTTTTACCGCTCTTTGAAAAAAAAAAGGACTACAACACGTGTCAAATGAAAAAACTCTTTACTGAAATATGGATTCATTTATCAATCTGTTTATAACTACTGTAGTTTTGATAGTTTAACATTCGCTATGGCCTCTGGACTCTAGCAAGGTTCTGCCTTCTAACCAATTATATTTCTAAGTCTTAAGGGTTAAAAATGATGTGCAACCAGAGTGAAGCAGCATCTGTATTTTAATGACAATGTAGCTTTGCTGAGACGAGCCAGCAGCCCAAGTTATTTCCACAAGTGAAGATACTTAGATAGTTTCACAAGTGACAGAAGATAACGTTTGAATGGATAATTTGGAGGTCAGGGGGCAGTTGTTGAAAATTCTGATATTCTCCGGTTCAAGGTGGTTGGTTTCTACAATCTAGGATTGCAGGAGGCCTTTGAATCATTTAAAAAACACAGGAACCCCATCTGTGTTTCAATCAAAACGTCTCAGAATCTAAATGTAGTTCTTCTAACAGTTCTTCTAACGTTTGATGGCCCAGAAATCATCAGACAAGTTGACTGTATACCTCTTATACAGCGACTGTAAACCAGACATCACAGGGCAGATCAGACTGTTTAACAATTATCCAGTCAGCACACACTGCTTTATTCTAATTTCTGACTCATAATAAACTTCTTGGTGCAAACTGAGCCTCAAAATGTATAAGTAAAGTGTAAACTGGAGCAAAGGAAAGGCAGTTTTGCCATCAAATTTTATACACAGGCAAGTCCTTCTTCAACCACATGAGTCAAACCCTACAGGGCATTAAAAAGAAAGCAGATTTAACCTCCTAAGACCTGAACTCTTTCACGACATGCATTTTTAAGTTCTCTTTGTTATTTGGGCATATTGGGGCCCGATGAATGAAAAAACAAAGAATTACCAGATTTATTTTTTTAACCTTATTTTTGTTTTTAAGAAAAATAAGAGCCACATATGAGGATATTTGTTTAAAAGTTTGATAGAACAGAAGCAGTATAATGTCCTCGTAAGTGGATATCAGGCCCTTGTAGAGCAAAATTGAGTATTTTACTCTAAATAACCCAAAATGTGATGCCCACATATGTGGACACAGGCTAATGATGAAAATCTGGTTGAGGATAATTACTGAAAAAAGAAGGAGATTTTTTATGTTGACTCTTGCCTCACTAAATGAGGGTTAGTGAAAATCCTGGAGCTACAATCATGCTCCTTCATCATTATGAATGAAATGATGTGTAATTCAGTTCAAATTTGCACCCCCCCCCCCCCCCCCCCCCCATCACTAGCTATGCAAACATATGTTTTCTGCTATCTCTCTTTTATGACATCAATGCAATTACCCCCACACCAAAATCATCTCTTACATCTGACATCCTGCAGATACCACAGTGCCTCCAGCACCATACATTCTATTCATGACAATCTTGGTCATTTGTTTATGTGCAGATTTGTCAGTGACTGGAGCTCCATTATTACACATTGTCAGAAGCAAGCAAAGAACTATATATCATTTGCTATATTGCTATGAATTATTCATTAGTTCCTCTAATGAGACTGTGCATGTGTTGGGTGGTCTCACAAGTCGGATGATGAGTGGACTAAAGTAGAGGGATGCTAAACGGATGTCTCTGCTGCCGCCTCTTAACAGTGGTTCATTGTGTGGTAATTCTGTGGTTGCTGTTTAGCTCTAGTGTAGGCAGAAGACCAACACAGGAATGGAAGTCACTGATAAACCTTCAAGAGGACTGGGGTCCCATTTGATTGGCTTTAGAGTCAGTTTAAGCTATTTATTCACAATATATTACATGCATTTCAGACTACTCAACATGGACTTAAAAACTTAATCTTCATACGTAATTGTTCCCTCTCAGCAAAAGCAATGGAGAAATGATGCCATTCAGTTGAGAAATAAAAAGGGAATGCAGTCAAATACTATTATTAGTGACCAGTTTTATATAGCAAGGGTCACAGGAGGGGAAGACATGCAGGTCACATTACATCCGTTGGAACATTAAAATCTTTATTCAAAATTCAAATTCAAATTTTATTTGTCACATACACAGTCATATACAGTATGATATGCAGTGAAATGCTTACACAACTGCTCGTGACCTAAAGAAAAAAAAGGCTATGAATAAGATAGGAAATAAATATGAAAATTAAAAAGGGTCAATTGGAAGGAATAAAATAAAATATAAAAATTAAAGTTAAAAATAAAATAACTGTACAGCAACAAATTAGAATGAACGCTGGGGTCATGCATGTGTAAAAAATAGGACGGTGCTAATGCGTTAACAAGCTAACCGCGCTAACGCGTTGATGCCATGCAGCCCCACGCACAGGGTGATCCGCGTTAACTCGCTAACAGAGATTTGCCGTGTTAATGCGGTCATGGCGTTAACGTCATTTTAACGAGATTAACGCTGACGACACTAGTAAAAAAACAATTCAGAGCTTAGAACAATAGGAGGAACTAAATTTAATTAAGATGCATAAACATTAAGCATTACAAAGTAAAACAGAAACTAAGTCAACAGAAATCAAAAACAACATTTTATTGTCATTTTTTAGTTTTTGAACTGCTTCGCCTTACAGGTTTATGTAATGATTGTAGTTCTAAACAACTACACAATCCAAATGCAGACAAATTAGTTTCAAAGTTGTTAATATAACACCAGATTGTGCATGTGTAATATGAACATGCCAATGACCAAAAAGCTTCATAATGACTATAATGACTGTCTGAATAACTCCTTTGCAGATATAACAACTACTAACTATTTCCACATGGAAACTTCTATTTCCTCGGATTTCAGCATTTATGAATACATATTTCACAACATACCCCAGTTATACTGGCCATTGCCATGTGATTGGTATTCAGTAATAATAATAAAAACTAATGTTACATGTCAGAGTGAATCAACCATATGTGGTGATGTGGAAGTACACAAAGTTTTGGGTTTTTTTATCAGTTGCACATTCAAGACACAATCACAGATTTTGCTGTGATTCTATATCTTGTTGGGCCATGTTACATATACAGAAAAGACAGCAAGTGAGTCGGCCCAACATAACAAATGTGCATATTGAGGGCTAATTACAATGTGAGATAACAAGAATGCTTATTAATAACAGGCCACGTTTAATTGGCTGCCATTAGGTGTGAAGGGATACCACCTAAGTAAGCTCCGTCTGCTGTCGACATGCATTTGAAAGCTTGGGAAAGAGCTAATAGGAGGATGTTTCATTTTAATTTTCTTGTGACACAATGCCAGATGTTAAGCAGAAAAATAAAGCATTTATACAGAGCCCAGACATTTTTTTTGTAAATTCGACACATGAGCTAACAGTTCAGTCCTATGTTGATAAGTGTTCTCTGCAACATTAACATCTGTTTGTAATTCTGGATCATGCGCTCTGCTGCTCTTGTCTTTCTTTCCCTTTTCTCAGCATCACTCTTCTCTGGATTAAATGCAGTAAAAACTCAGAGGGTCATAATGGTCTCTAATTTCAAGATACAGATGCAGAGTGAACAGAGTGCTTTATTTGCATTGATTAAACAAATTGAACCTATTATTCGTGCAATTCGTTCATTTTAATGAATTTTATATGCAGCGCACTCAATTGATATTCATTACTCTAATTTAGATTTACATGATTAACTTCTGTTTTCCTTTCTCTCTAAAATGCAAACACCAAAAGAACAACTGGATTTCATATAGAATCAGTCTAACATTTGTGCCCTGTGTGTGTGTGTGTGTGTGTGTGTGTGTGTGTGTGTGTGTGTGTGTGTGTGTGTGTGTGTGCAATAAATCTAATTCATATATATTGTTTGTGCTGGTATCCCACCTGTCCTCTCAGCACTGCTAGCCTCCTCACAGTTAATTTCTTTGCCATCATCGCTCTCAGCAGGGGATTGCTTATTTGCTGCTCAGAGGCGACAAAACTATTTAGCGAGAGAGCTATTTTACTGCACACACAGGTCATGATTCAAAATTTCTTTCAAGTTTTTCCTTTTTTGTTTTTAATCTAAAATGACAGTGTGACATTGGGTTTTTTTTTTTATACATAAGTTGTTAACCTGTTGCTAATGTGATATTTATTGTTGTGTGGTCGTTCTTTCTTCCTGAAAAAGTTGCTACAGTGGAATGACCGTAGGCCCTCTTTAGCCTGAACAGCTTTAATAACTTAAGAATTGAAAATTCTCACTGCTGGTAGCATCCAACATGGGACCAATAGCCAAGCATTCCACTGGGAATGCTCCCAGAGGTCCAGATTGGCTGCCCTGGTCTTGTGTGGCCCATTTCTAGTCTTACCAACCACTCATACCAATTATAGCTAAAGTCACATTCAGCCATAGTCATAAACTGCTTTTTTTTACTATTATAAATTAAAGTGCTTTTTCCATCACACAGACTGTGTGGGCCCATTCCGGGGGTCAGTATGTTGTCTAAGGACACTTAGACATGGACGATGGAGGTCTCAAGGGACTGAGCCCCCTAATCTAGTCGCAGCAGATGGCCGCCCCTCCCTGAGCCTGGTTCTGCCGGAGGTTTCTTCCTGTTAAAAGGGAGTTTTTCCTTCCCACTGTCGCCAAAGTGCTTGCTCATAGGGGGTCATATGATTGTTGGGTTTTTCTCTGTATCTATGAAGCGCCTTGAGGCGACTTTTGTTGTGATTTGGCGCTATATAAATAAAATTGAATTGAATTGAATTGAATTAATCTTTGGATAACTGGATGACCTGCTCGACCTCCTGAGCCACAGGAGAACATTCTCAAAACATTCTCTACAGCAGTGCAACTGTAACACTTTAATTTTAGGTTCAACTCCCTACTCAGTGTTAAACTAAACCTGTAATCACAAGCTTTGGATGATATGTTTAGGGTTGCAAATGACACCACTGAGGCTGCACACGGAGTGGCTAGCATGACTTTTGGTGATATAGCAGCTCACAAGGGAGTGCATTGATTTGGGTATTGATTAATTGATTACTTTAGGCTCATTGAAAATAATTGCAGTGGGCCGAATATAAATGGGAAGCTAACAGGTCACAGAATTTTCAAGATGTTATTGATCCAGTGGGAATATTTCAGGGAAAAGGGCAACATGAATCATTGATAACTGACACTTAAAAATGCACATTACTTCTGAATCCTGACTCTGTACTAACACAGCTCAATGCAGTCCAACCCTTATTATTATCATCATTATTATTATTATATTATTATTATTTTGACATGCAGCATATTGTATGATATGTGTGACTTTCCGCCCCTTTGCTACAGTGTAGCAATCCTCACCCAAAAACCTGAAATCCTCTCACACCTTTACAGACCACAGTGACACAGATTCAATCATCACTTATCTTCTCCTGCTGCAAGGCCTGGTATGACACATTCACTTTTTTTTCCAAAGGTGATGAAATGATTCAACAGTGTCTTCAGTGCTTTCAGAAAATCAGTTTTGAAAAACTCTTCTCTGTCCTGGTTCATGTTTTGATTTCACTGGATTCTCGGTTTCTAGTTGGAGTGTGACTTCGAAGCCCATGGAGATATTCAAGTGACATGACTTCAGCATCTATTACCAGGTTTCATCCTTATCATGGGAAAGATATTTCTTACTTGATGAAAACATAAGTTAAATAAACGCCAGAGACAAAAGTAATCAGGTATATCTAACCATTTATGCATGGTGTTATCTTTATCTTTTTTTAGGGTTAAGTTGTAGTAGCTCTTATAGTTATATGGTTAAATGGACAGCACCCTTGTACTCAGTCTGAGCACTTGAAGTGCTGTCTACTAAAAGTCGAATTCACCCACACATTCACATTGTGCTTTTATCTATGCCAAAACCTAAGCAGTTTTATCTAACATTCACAGACACGCTCAGGTGGCTGCTTAGGAAGTAGGAGCCAAGATAATACAGCAATTAATTTAACTGTAAAATAACATAGGTGCTCAGGAGGCTTGCTTTCACATATGAACACACATAGAATAGAACCAGTTGGCACCCAGTTTACTCAAGTCTCCATGGCAACATGTTGGCAATCTGTCTGCGTTTATAAATTAGGAAACAATTATTTGTGGACCTTCACCAATCTGTCTGTGAGTGACTGAGTGACATCAGACTGAGACTGTTTGGAGACAGGTTGCCTCCCACCGGGCAATTTGTGCAAGTGCATGTGATTAACAGTGGTCGCACAGTGTGTCGTGTACTCAGCCTCAACCAAGTGGTTGCCTTAACTACTTGCAAAATGGTTTTGATTTTTTTTATTTGATTTGATATACCTTTATTAGTCCCACAAGGGGAAATTTCATGTTAAGGCTGCCAACCTATTGCACGCAATGGCGGCGCCATCTTACCCTCCGACCATACATACATTACACAAAAACATCCCATGGGGAAGACAGGTCAGAGAGGCAAACAATGGAAAAATGCACCACATGAGGAAAGATAAGGAGAAAAAAATAACTCCCCCCCAGACTGAGTTCCAACAGGGATATCAGTTTGAGAACAGAAAAAAACACCTCTGCACATAGCACATGAAAAAACTCTTAATACACCAAAGAAACACATGACAAGCAACAGGGATGGGTAAAGGTGAGAGACAGCCGATTTAGACAGTACATCCGGACCTGCGTGCGCTGGTCTCCTTGATCCACCATCAGCATCGGAAGGGAATAAGCGTCGAAGGTGTTTGGAGGGGGGATGAGTGTATATCTGCATGTGTATATATATATGTCTGTGTGCGTGTGTGTGTGTGCGTGTCCAGAGTTCAGCTGAGACAGTGTCCTTCGCCCTGCCAGGCTAAGTAAACAGTCTTCCAGCAAACCCAGGTGGCCTTGCATGGAATGGGAAGAACAGTCTAAACACAGTCGATATCAGGGTGTTGTTGTTCAGCTCCAGCCTTGAGACCGCAGCTGGCGCCAAAGGGGGTCTCCGCATGAAGTGATGGTGGTTTTTACTTTAGTGCGAACAGCTCATGAGAATTTCAAAGCTGTTCTAACAGTCCAACACTGGTCTCTCAATCTCCCGTTGGAGAGCCGTGAGCTTCGCCATGATGTTATCAAACTTACGCTCCGTGATGTTGTCATTCCTGTGCTCAAAGAGCCGATTTCTGAGAACTCACGACCGCAGTGAGCTTTCCCAAGATGTGATCCAATTTGCGCTCAGAGGTGTTATTCCAAGCGAGCCCTTCCAAGATGTAATCCAATCTGCAGTCAGAAGTCTTATTCTGAGTATTCACGGCAGCCGTAAGCCTCTCCAAGATCTTATCCGTGCTGCACTCAATGAGCCCATTTTGAGAAACTCACGCCTCTTCCCATCACTTCAATCCCAGCGGGCAGCCTTGTGGGGATTTGAACAGCCGGTTCCGCTTCCTTAATTCTTCGATAAGTCAGGGCCAAGCCAGCTCCGATCCGCCAGAACCCTGTTATCATGGTTCCGAATAGGTAGATATCTTCAGCACTCAGGCTCACCCAAGCCCAAACTACTTGTTGAGAAAGGGGTGTCAATTGCATTCAGGGACCAGTTGATCAAATCCATAATTCCTCTTTTAGGTTTTAGAGAACAGACTGTGAGAGAATGTTCCAGGGAAAAGTAATACAAAAAACACGAGACTAGACAAGGACATAAGAGGCTAAGCAGGGAAGCTAAGGGAGAGGAGGAGGAGGAGAAAAGTGCAACCGCCTTCGTCAAGAGCAAGAGCAGAAATTGCAAAAATTCCATGTAATCAGCAGGCAACTACTCACTTTTCTTTATTATAGTATATAGCAGCGGCCCCCAACCTTTTTTGCGCCACTGATCGGTTTATGTCCAACAATGTTTTCATGGACCAGCTTTAATGTGTTAAATACAACAAAATAAAACCAGTACCTGTACCCCCCCCCCCCCCAAAAAAAAAAAAAAAAAAAAGATTTATTCATAACACACGGGAAAAGACGCAGGGAAACCGAGTTATACTGGAACTTCTCAGTCTCAGACATTTGGAAAGGTCTGGGAGTAGAGACAGTCGATGGAATTCAGAAATCTGATCTGGTCTTCCATTTAAGTCTTTTAAGTCAAGTTAAAAATAGTGGAGAGTTTGAAGTAAAGCCTGAAAACACAGGAGAGATTTTTTTAGTCCTACAGAGAAATGTTCTGTTAACTGGTGATCCAGATAATGGCTAAATGGTGCCTATCCATCTAGTCTAAAATTGAGTTGGATTTGGTTTAAAGGTTTAGTCTAGACCACACCTTCAGCAATATTTATCATAATGATGGGCATGACATGATTGCCATCTCATGATCTAACCTGTAAGGCCAATCAACTGTTAAATAAGCATTGCCAACAGCACTGGGTTATATTGGAGAGGAAGGACTGACACAATACAGCAATCCATAATTAAGCTCACTGTGTTTCACATGACGAGACAAGAAAATAATGCACCAGATAAGTCTGTGAAAAACAATGTCGATCAAAAGTCTTAAAAAATAAAAACATACTTTAATATTAAACATTTAAAAATCCTTCAGGATTGCCCGAGAGTTGCTGGAAAAAGTTGCTAAGAGCAATGATGTCTTCATGATTACCTTGTTTTACCTGATGTCCCAGCAACCTCATACAGGGGTTTGACTGATGGTTTTTCAGTTCAATTCAAATCACAACAACAGTCGCCTAAAGGCGCTTTATATTGTAAGGTGGACCCTACAATAATACATACAGAGAAAAACCCAACAATTATACGACCCCCTATGAGCACGCACTAAGGCGACAGTGGGAAGGAAAAACTCCCTTTTGACAGGAAGAAACCTTCAGCAGAACCAGGCTCAGGGAGGGGCGGGGCCATCTGCAGTGACCGGTTGGGATGAAAGAAGGGAGACAGGATACAAGACATGCTGTGGAAGAGAGACAGAGATTAATAACAAGTGCAAATCATCACATTTGCACAATTTTTCATTTCCTACCAAGCAGTAGAAGCTTATCACCTTAGACTGAGAATTTGCACGAATAAAATGGAGTAAACAGAAGTTTAAAACATGACGTGACAAAAAAAGGAGTTGATTTTGGGCCCGGGTAGCTAGAACACAGCTGTAGGTTTGTTTTTTTATGTTATAAAAGAAAGAAGACGGTCTATTCCAAGCAGCTGAAATTAGCCTTTTCTACTGCATCCTTTCCCGAGTCACGTTGCTTTTCCTATGTATTCGGACTAGTGGGTCGGCCACGTAGCAGCCAGGTAGTGGAGCAGTTTCAGGGGCTCAGTGCCTGGAGCAAAACTTGTCATGAATGTGATATGGTTTTCATGCCCTCTCTCTCTCTCTCTCTCTTTGTGTTCTCTATGTCTCTCTGTCATTGTGAATCATCTGTCTCCCTCTGGCTGTCAGCTTCAGGTGAGACAGGTGACGGCTATATATATATATTTTTTACATGCTTCCATAAACCATGGTATATCCAGACAGAATGACACATATCTCCATGGAAACGCTGCTATATCGGTGTAGTTGACACATATTCTGCTTCATCTCACTTTCTCTCTCCCCCCCTCAAACACGTACACACACTTAATGGCATGCTCACTTCTACAGAAGATTGAAAACCCCTTGAATGTCCACACCTCTGTGGAGAGCTCTGTGCATATACGACGGTTCCCGTTCCAACAGCAACACACACACACAAACACACTTGCACTACTTAATAAATTGTGTTCAGCTGCTGGCCCGCTGTGCCCCATGGGTCAATGTGTAGAGCAAAGACACATTAATCATTCTAAGAGAATGTGCAATCAGAGTAAGTGTGTGTCTATTTGTAAAGTATGCCTCTAAATTCAATTTTTACAGATTTGTATATGTGTTGTGTAAGTGCATTGTTATATATATATGTATTTGTCTGTGCATGGATGGCACACCATCTATTCATAGCGAGATGTTTCACTGCGTGTGCGTTTTTACCATGCATCTCCATGTGATAAATGTCGATCGACCTGTCTGCCTGCCCTCAGGCCTCTTTCTACACCACCATCCCCCTTTCCACTGAGCCTGTGGCTCTTCAGCACAGCTTTATTGCCCTTTCCATTGCTTTATTTCCACTTTTCTGCTTTTCACTCTCCTCTCATTTGTCCGATGCTTGTTTTTTTCCTCCGCACCTTTTCTCTTCCCAGTTTTGCTCGTGCAATTCATTTCACTCACTCATCTCCTCCCCATACCACTCCCCTCTACATCCTTCCCTCAATCTCACTCATCTCCTTCACATGCATTATCTATTAGTTGTGGCTTGTCGGGACTCCGGTCATGTGTAATGGGAGACAGACGGGCCAGATTGCGTAGCGTCACATTAATTTGCTGCGGCTAACTGTTCGCACATCAGACAGAAATCGATGTGCCACCCCCAACCTTTATCTCCCCAGCGTCATCACCGCTGACACAAGAACACTGGGTGCCCTTTGCAGCATCCACGGTTTCTTTTGTCTGCCAGAACATACACACATCACCAGAGCAGGTCTTTCAGAGTTTTCCTCCTGCAGAAAATTCTGCTGTCTCTCTGTTGCTTTTGCAGTTGCCACACAGATGGCAACATTTGTTTGGTGGTTAGAAAAGATATTGTTAGACAAACCCTTTGTTCCAAATTAAAAGATGTTTAAAAGAAAGAAAGAAAGAAAGAAAGAAAGAAAGAAAGAAAGAAAGAAAGAAAGAAAGAAAGAAAGAAAGAAAGAAAGAAAAAAACAAGAGGAAAGAAATGGTATCTGGGCAGATTTTAGATGTCTGTCAATGCATGATGGATTGTAATTTATTTAGCCTGCAATGTCATCACTGTGATTTTGAAAACATTTGTAAGCAATGAACTCACATAAATTCTAGTTTTAGCAAAAATGATCCAAATTAAAACACAAACATGCCATCCATCCATTCTCTTCCACTTATCCAATTCAGGGTCACTGGAGCCTTTCCCAGCTGTCACAGGGCACACACTGGACGGGTCACCAGTCTGTCACACGACTAACGTGTAGAGACAGACAGCCATTCACAGCTATGGGCAATTTAGATTCACCAAACATAATCCCACTAACATGGCTTTGGACTGTGGGAGGAAGCTGGAGAACATGCAAACTCCACACAGTAAGACCTTGGCCTGATTTTGGAACTGAACTCAGGACCTTCTTTCTGTGAGGCAACAGTGCTAACCACTGTGCCACCGTGCTATAATTAATTTTTGAAAACCTGTCAGGTTCAATAAACAGTCGTCAAAAAATTAGAATTTTCTGGCCCTTATTTCGTGGTTCAGGCTTTACAGGGTTAAAAACGGCAATGGTTCTCCAACACCAGCAGCAGGTTCTAAGGTCAGCTACAATATCTGGACAATCACGGAGTGGTTGTATATAACATCACTTTTAACTTTTTGACTTTTAAATGTTCACAAATCCTGTAAAATATCTGAGCCTCCTCTGAATGGACCAACAGATAATTTAATAGTGATCGTGTCTAATTCAACTACTCTCAGAACATAAAACCTGACTGAACCCTGATCTTCCTTCTATTACCAACAGCTGCATGTTATGTTTTTGATTTTTAATGTCAATTATTTAACAATTTGATGTAAATTTACTTATGGCTCCTTGGCAATACTTCTTGTTTCAGACAATAAATGAATGACTAAGAAAACGTGAGAAAAACTAAGGATCGCTTTAATTGTGAACCATGTAAAGCTACTGTAGTAGAATCCCAGAATAAAGGGGAGCTGGGCGTAAAAATTTTACGCATTTCCAAAATACATTGACACCAAACTTTAATAACTAGCCAAATGTGTAAATGACAGAAAAGTTCTGATTGTTCATTACCCATAACTGTCCAGTAATTATAAAATATAAAGTTTTTATTAATTCAAAGAAAATCAGTTTTTTTCTGTGAACCCACTGTAAAAGAAAAAAAAGTCATTGTGAAGAAACTGTAATTTAATTGTTTATGTGTTGATGAACTTTGGTGTCATATGAATGACAATTCTGTAACTATAGGAAAATCTGTAATACTTAAGAAAATAGTTCAAAATCTATTCGCTCCAGTGGGCCAGACTGGAATCTTTGTCAGGTCAATTCTGGTCCCCGGGCCTTATGTTTGACACCCACGATCTAAACATTCTCATCTAACGTCTTCTGAAGTGCGAGCGTTTGCAGACTGTCTATCTGTCATGGCATTTTAAATCTAAAGGTCACTCTATGCTTTCAACAAGTGTCACGCAGGATCTTTACTACTGTATCATCGTGATGAGGTCCTGAGTGGAATCTCTCAACAAGTGATGAGCAGAAAATGCTACAGAAAACATTCCTCTAATAAGGTCAAAATGTTTGTGTGTTATTTTAGTTTGTGCTTAAAAATCATTCATTAGCATGTGTCGCACATTATATTGCTAAGCTCATGAATAGGGTATAATAGGGGGTTGCTACAGACACCTGCTTTGTATGTGCTTTATTAAAATGCTTTACTCTCTCTGATCAGCATTTCTTCCACTCCTACTTATGTTTTCTTTTTCTTATGTAAAAGTGTCACATGTTTTTGCACCTTGAAAAAAGAAAATACTGGATAATTTAGCTTCCGTGCCTGTGAATGATCAAGGGAACCAGACAGCATTGATGTCCGACGTTCTTGTCATCCCGTCCCCTGATAAAAAAATCAAAGTGGTTGAAATACTTTCACAGAGCAAGACTAATTACGCTGGAAACAAATCAGAAGGAGGTTACATTCTCATACTCAAAAAATTTATTATTAAAATTTATTTTTAAAACACACTCACAGACTTTCTAGCATTTCTAACGTTAAATAGAAATAAAATAAAACAAAAATCCCCAATGAAGAAGGATTAGTAAATACCCATCAGCTGTGCCAGAGTGAGAACTTGTGTAAACTATGCATGCCTTGTCCTTCAGAAATGTTTTGATGAAGTAAGCATCAAACATCGACGCTCTCCACACGCCCTGCTTATCAATAAAGACTTTTAATCAGAAAGAAGTGCACGAGAGGCAGAACATATTTCAGCCCCTATTGTGCATTTCATCGCTGAGCCATCAAGCTGGATGGGGCACATGATAGGACAGCAGGAGTTTTTGTTTATCTCCCCATGTGGAAGGAGATGGGATGGAGGCAGATGCCAAGTTAGGACTTGAGCTTACTAACTCTATTCCGTTTGAAGCGAATTAAAGAGCGTCTCCTCATCAAGTTTTTTTTGTAATGAAATATTTAATTCTGACAAGACCGAGAAGAGATTAATTAAAATGGCGACTCTTTTCTTCTTTCTCTTTCATTTTATTGTCTGTGATTCGGAATGTTCTCTTGTACTTGGGGAACACAGGGAATATTTTCATCTAACTAGAAACTTCTGTTAGAGAGGCTGAGCTGATTTTAGAAATGCTGACTTATTGATGTGTTTTCTTCACATCAATTATTGATGGCCAGAGAAATGCATCATTCACTGCTTTACATTTCAGCAGGTCTGAGGCCAACAAGCTACATCAGTACAATATCATCTTCTTCTTTTTTTTTGCAATCAGAGTCAGCACCACGGAGAGCGCTCACACAGGCTCTGCTAAACTCTGCAATGGCTGCAGGAGCCTACATTAGAACACACACATTTCTGCTGGATACAGAGCAGAGGAATACCACTGATGGACTTCTAATTCCACTGTAATTTAAATTGGAATTTATCCCAGAAGAAATGGATTTTCTTATCAGTATTCATACATCATATTGAATTATATTGCCCTATCCTAGTCCACATCTAAAAATGATCTTTATATGTCTCTAATTTACTCTAATTTTCACTTGTCCTGAGTAGTCGAGCCTCTTCTGTCTCCTGTCTGACATTTTTTACAGCTGCACGCTGCTCTCGGATGATAAAACTCTGTTTGACCCCTTGATTTTTCTCTTGTTGCCAGCAGCAGGATGACATATTTTTATTCACTGACATATGTTTATGTTTATTTTATTAGAAAGGGACAATGTGCATTAATTAACATGATTTAGCCACTCAGCCAAATTTGAATTTGCAAGCCGTAGCAGGTTGATGGAATTTATAAACGGGAAACATTCTTTCAACTTGTCAAATTGAAAAGATTTTGACATATGTTGACAACACGTGGCTTTGGTGATTTCCTTGTATGCCCTCTAATATAACCAGCAGGTTAAAGTGACCCCACTGTGGTTCTTCTTTTGTGTTATATATGGTATTATTAATATGGCCCTACATTTCTTCATCCTCATAATTAATTAAGAGACATATATGCTACTGCGAGACCTGAAGATTACATTTTTTTACTGTGTAAAAGGACACTGTGGACATACAGGCATTCTTGAATGTGAGACTGTACCTTAAAACCTCTAAAATCTTAATTCCTAACATGGTTACTCCACCCATCCGAGTAGTTACAGAAACAAAATAAATAGGCTGAACAGGCTAATTCCATTAAAACAACACTGAAGATATCAATTGTGCAGAAGAGTGGAAAAAGCACGTTTTTAAAACGTCACTTCTATGATCATGCTGCATGGTTACTATTACCTGACAGTGGATAGAAAGAGCAGAAAAAATGGTAATTAATAACATTACATACTCCACTACAAGTAAAATCACTGTGTTTAAAACCAGAATTTTACACTGGAAAAACTTTATATCTGAAAAATCACTATTGAGTAAAGCTGTCCCACAAACGTTGTGCGGTAAAATGCATTATATATAATCACAGAGAGAATGCAAGTATGCACTTTTCATTTGTCTTTAAGTACACTACTTGACCAAATGTACTTGACTTGTAAAATCTGCAACAAAACAGAATCCTCTATTTTTCTGTCTCATTGTTCTCTTAAACTTCTCAAATTTAGTGTAAATCTCTCACAGAGGGACCTTAGAGAAGAGAAGGCGCATTAGGAAAGCTGGAAGAAAAGGCACTGACAGCCTCGTATATATGTAACTAGTTACAGCTACAATAATCAACTACAGAGACAACTGTGCAGAAATTTACAGGATAAGGTCAAAGAGACAATATCAAGTCCTTTGTAGGACAGAAAGCTGTTTGGACATGTAAGCACAGATGTTGCCTTTGCCATATTATTGTTTTTCACTGATCAGTTTCCACACTGATCCACTGATCATCTGTTTCCAACACTTGATTTGAGTCCACTTGTAGTAAATTTAGTTAATTGGAATTATTTGGAAAGGCACCTGTTTATATCAAGTCCCATAGCTGACAGTGGATGACAGGAAACAAACCAAGCCATGAAGTCCAAGGAATTGTCTGTAGACCAGGATGTGAAGGCAGACGAGCCGTACTTTTGGCAATATAGTGTACGCCAGTGTTTTTGGAGGGATTCTGATTATTGTTATGAGACTGTTAACAAAATTGAAATAGATCTGATACCAAGTCAATATAGGTCAGTATTGACGATATCAATACTTTGAACCTATAAATCCAGCTTTGTAGGTGAGTGTCGAGTGGCTCATGATTTATGAGATGAATCATCATTAATTTGCATTTCTGAACAATTTTTCATGACCACTAAATCAATGTGATTTTTTACTTTGCACAATAATTATTTTTTGGGAGACCTGAAATGTAAATGTGCCTGGGTCATCTTGTGTTGTTTAAATGTGCTGTAGGTTAAAAATAAAATCGATACAAAAGTCAACAAAAAAGTTCATAGTGCATATGTATTTTGCATAATTAAGTGGGCTATATACTGAACTTAGAGGATAGAAACAAAGTATCAATCATACCAATACCAGAGTTGGTATCAATACGATATTATTTGGATTAATCTGCCCACCTCTACTATGGTTAGTTGGTATGGTTTACCAACATCTACCAGGTATTAGTGCAAGTGGTTAATGTGAGTTTCTTTTTTATGTATTTCTTTTATTTTAAAACACTTAATTTCTGTATTATCATGAACAGATTTAATTTACCAACCACTGTTTTCCTCAGTGTGACTATTAAGCACACCTGCTCTATACTCAGTGTTTCAGTTTAACACTACAGTTGCATACTGTGCATGCTATGTTGGGCTTACGCTTTATACGCCCATCCCTAGTCTACCACTACTTCTACACACACACTGATACACACAAACATACATCCCTGATAGACTCATGCATCAGTATGAGGAACGGCAAGGTGTCGTATTCTTAACAGGAGGGAGAGGGGGCATTTGTAATTTCTTATCGGCCGCTGATTACAGCGGTAACAAGACCCAGGAGAAGTGACGGCTGCTTGGTTTAGACGTCTGCCGGCTTGACAGCAGGGTTAATTAACAGCCTTCCACCAAAATTAAGATGGGACAAAAACTAAATAGATCAAGATACACGTGCGCACATTCTTGAGCGTGGATGTGCGCGAGCGTGCGCTTACGCACACATGCACGCACATACAAAACAAGCAGGCTTTCCATTAAGAGCTTAGATTAAGATAGTCACGCCATCCCATCTATTTCAGTGTAAAATTAGCCTCCCGCTCAGCCGGACAGGCTCAGCCAACTCATAGCCAGTCGTCTCAGACATACTGCATTCATCCATACACCGGTCTAGCTTATTGATAGTGGCACATTAACAGGAGAATGTCTTTTCCGATCCCCTGAATATGGCTCATGAGTAAAAGCTGAGATGGTAAATGGTATTAGGAGGTTGACAGCTACATGGCAGCAAACCCTTTAATAACCGTGTTGTAATCCCTGCTGAGCATATAGTATAATCCTATCCATCTCTCCTCTCTGTATATTGTCTTGGATCTGAAAGATTTGTCTAAGCCCTGACCTAATATGCCCACATCTCCGACTAGCCTTGCTAGTTGCATTCAAGCAGACATAAACAGTCTCTCACAGCCAGGTTAATGTGGCACATTCATTGGGCTGTTGAGTGCGTTACCCCCTCCCCCTTACCAGCTGTCCTAATGTAACTCCTTCACATAACTCCATTTGGAAAGAGCCTGTATGAATAAAAGAAGGCGCTAACTCTCATGTTCTTTCTCTTCATGCAGCTCCTCCCTCGCTTCTATCTTTGGCCTGCAGGGTTAGGAGATGGAACCTAGAGATGCACTCTTAGTGCATTTTGCCCCGAGAGGCAAGAGGAGGGCTGAACAAAGAGGAACAACAGGGAAAATATTGCGAGCTTGTCAAAACAGATCACCGCGTCAGGTTTTCTTCCCTCCTTATAAAATTGTTTGTGGTTTTAAGCAAATGTGTCCTTATTAGGGCAAAATCAGGAGCTGAAATTATAACGCAAAAAACTCACAGATCACTTTCACACTTACACTACGGTCAATGCATTGCAGTCTGCTCGTGTTACGGTCATGATAGTTTTACCAGTGGAAGTGGGACTGTTGCCATGGTTACAAGAAATGTAATATAATGCGTGTGGTGCACTTATATGGAACGGTTAATTGGTGAATTCTTACGTGAACCCTTAGGTGTCACCGCATACTTTACAAATAACTGGATGCATATTTTAGAGAGCTTTAACAATGCATGCCTAAAGGGAGTCAATGACTATAACCTCAATATAGACAGTAAAGCACAGTAAGGTGATATTATGCAGTGCACCTGCAGTAGTTTTAAAAAGAATTTATCATAAAAATAAAAATATTTCATCACACTGTATGAAATGTAAGTTTGTCAGCACATTACTTCTGTTTAGTTGCCACTACAATGCTCTTTAAGTGTTCCTATTGAAATCTAGTATAACAGTTTATTAATGTAAAATCTAACTCATGTACATTTGTTGTCTGTTTTGAACTATTGCAAGATTTCATTTCATTTATTTATTTATAAAGCACGTTTAATAACAACAGGGAGCTGACCAAAGTGCTGTACAAAGTAACAGTTAAACAATGACATTGACAACAACGACAGGTAAGAAAATGAAAAGAAAATTAGGATAAAAGAATTGGTAACTCTCATACAGTTTCGAAAGCCAGAGTAAAAAAATATGTTTTAAGATGCAATTTAAAAAGAGTAACAGTTGGGGCCTTTCTAATGTGGAGAGGTAGATCATTCCACATTTTCGGTGCCACAACCGCAAATGCCCGATCTCCTCTATGAACCATCCTAGACTTATGTAAGGTAAGGAACAGGTGATCGCTTGATCGAAGGGCTCTAGAGGGCATATAAAGCTTCAATAGGTCAGACAAATAGTCCGGTGCCTGGTCAATTAGCACTTTAAAAGGCAAAAGTAAGATTTTGAATGTAATTCTAAAACGCACTGGAAGCCAATGAAGGGAAGCAAGCACCGGAGTAATATGTTGGTGTTTCTTCACACGAGTCAAATGCGAGCTGCAGCATTCTGTACAAGTTGGAGCCGGGCCAAGCTGGACTGACTGACACCCACATATAGTGAATTGCAGTAATCCAGTTGAGATAAAACAAATGCATGAATTGCTCGTTCCAAATTTCTAAAAAATAAAAAAGATCTCACTTTGGATAGGAGCCTTAATTTAAAAAAGGACCGCTGGACAACTGAATTAATTTGTTTCTCGAATGTATGTTTGCCATCCAAGAAAACCCCCAGGTTTTTTACATGCGTTTTAACAGCACATGTTAGGTTGCATAAGTCCAAATCTGGGGCATTGAAATTACAGCTCGGTCCAAAAATAATTACCTCAGTTTTATCCTCGTTGAAGGTAAGAAAATTTGAGGCCATCCAGGTTTTAACTTCGTCAAGACATTTGACTAGCGATTCCATCGGCGTGGAGGTGTTTCTATTAAACCGAAGATAAATCTGGGTGTCGTCGGCATATGAGTGAAAGCAGATGTTATGCTTCCTAAAGATTAGGCCTAGGGGCAACATGTAGATTGAAAAAAGAATTGGGCCTAATACGGAACCCTGCGGGACACCACAAGTAAAGGGAGCTGGAGAAGAAATAAAATCATCGAGGCTCGCGGAAAAAGTCCTCTCGGAGAGGTACGACCTAAACCATTCCAAGGGGATACCTTTGACACCACATTGCTCCAAACGCAAGATCAGAATGCTGTGGTCAACAGTATCAAAGGCTGCAGTTAAGCACAGCTGGGTCTCCTGAGTCAGTGATTAATAAAATATTAAGTATTTTTAGGAGGGCAGTTTCTGTGCTGTGGTGGGATTTGAAGCCCGACTGGAACTTCTCAAAAATATTATGACTATTTAGAAAGGTTTGTAGCTGCTCAAATACAATCCTTTCTAAAATTTTTGACAGAAACGGAAGCTCGGAAACAAGTCTAAAATTAGCAAGAACAGAAGAATCAAGGTTCGGTTTTTTAAGCACTGGCTGCACTACAGCGTGCTTGTATCCAGTTGGTACTACTCCAGAGCTGAGACTACTATTAAAAATAGTTAAAATGTCAGGACCGACTACCTTAATAATCTTTTTTAGAAAATGGGTTGGAACTCCATCTGAAGGGCAGGATGATGTCTTTATGCTATTGCAAAGATCTTCCACCTGGTTAAGACATAAAGCCTCAAACTGGTCAAAAGCAGTTGAGGAGGTATATGTTAATGAAACATTATACAGAGATAGGGTAGATGTAGATCGAAGCCTTTCTATCTTATTAATAAAACCTGCAAGAACCTATCACAAGTTTCAATGGAGCTATCTATATGGAAAGCGGGGGAGGTATTCAAGACCGAATCAATAACTGAGAAAAGAGTTCAGGGGTTATTAGAGTTGTTCTCAATAATGCTTGCAAGGAACTTAGATTTTTCGGCTTTTACAATGACTTGATATCTAGATAGGCTCTCTCTCAGCAGCAGGAAAGAGACTTGTAATTTGTCTTTTTTCCATTTTCGTTCAGCTTTCCTGCACTGTCGCCTAGCTGATCGAGTTGAGTCGTTTATCCACAGGTCTGAGTAAGCTGTCGATCGCACTGATTTAAATGGGGCGATCACATCAAGAATAGTCTTGCATTTATTATTAAAATTCGAATCCATCTGCTCAATACCATCACCAAGGGAAGAATTCGACAGTCTTTCAAAGGCAGTGGAAAACTGTTCTGTGGCCGTTGGTTTAAAAACACGATAACGTCGTGTTGAGGATGTAGGTTTAAGATGGCAATGATTACATCTTTATTAAACATTTTGACAGCTGTATTGGACTACAAAAAGGCACAGCAGTGTGCAACTAATGCCTTCCTTAAAGGCATCACCATAACAGCATTCAACTGTATTCATGAAGAAAAACATTTCATCACTCACTCAGTGAAAATAGGACCACAACTAGTAAAAATCAGCAATTGTTGGTCTTACAGAGGTTAATGATGCCTGGTGTTGCCTGGTGTTAGGCGACCTGTCTCCGAACAACTGTGGTCCGACTTGGACCGACTGCAGTCACAGATTGGCAAACACAAATGACCAACAATTTGCTGAAGGCGGGCGATTGGCTGAATGGGTGTGTACCTGATCCCCATCTTTGAGGCAGTAATTTTAAAAGCAGCGCACCTGCAAGTTCACTGCACACGGCTGTAATCATTTTTTTTCTCCAACCAGTGTTTTCCCTAGTGTGGCTGTACCCCCAGCTCCATTCTTAGCCCTATGATTGGCTCAGCTGTCTTTATAACCAAGGAAACAGCTGTTAGTGTGTCTCAAAGTGCCAGACTTTGAACAAAACTGGGCAACACTTTAAAGGTCTCATCCCAGCGAGACCCGTGGCATGACCCTAGCCAGATGAGACCCTTTATCCACGCAAGAACTGTGTGCCGATGCACATAAATTGCAGTGGCACCCCGATGCTCTCCTTTGCACATTCTGATTCATCTGCTGTGTGCGTCTGGTGCTGTCTGCAATGTATAATGCAAAGCTAGGGGAGGGCTCATGTGGAAAAAGGAAGGAGGCCCTGGTCCCATTAGAAAGAATAAGTTGTAGTGGCATGTCTGCTAACGGTTCCCTACCTCAGTAGCCCCAGAGATTCATGCTTGAATGACAGTAGTGTGCTCAAAGGGGAACTGGGAAAAAGAGGGAGGGGCAGAATAGACTGAGATGTCTAACCTTAAAGTGAAGAAGAAAGCTCACAGGCAAAGCTGTTGGTGTGACATAAGGTTGGTCGAATGAAGTAAGACACATTCGGAAACTGTAGTGGAGCTGGCTGGGGTGGTGGTTGGGTGAAGTGGCAACTGTGCCTGTCAATGTGGTAAAAAGCCAAGAATGAATGGGTGATAAAAAGCGAGACAGGGAAGACAGAGTGACGGCAGGAGTAAAGTGCAGAGAGGAAACTGGGAGGAGGAGGAGGAGGGGGTAAAAGTTTCATGAGGGTGTCACTATGAAAGCACCAAATTTTCCTCACACCATCTGTGAAAGAAGCATTCCTCCGGGGCAGCCGATGCAGAGCTTGTGTGCACAACGGTGTGTATTCATGTGCCGCATTGTGTGTTTGGGGGATTGTCTGGCCGGAGAATGTGTTTTCCATTATTCACATATCAACAGCGAATTCAGCAGGGAAGAGGAGGCACACAAATATAAGCAAAACAGAGAGAAAAGAGAGAGAAATATCCATGTACTCCCGCTCTCGCTCTGTGTAATTCGTGGCCTTCAAGCTCTACAATACATTCCAGTTGTGCTCGCCTAAAAAACCCTTTTTTAATTTCACACGGCTATTCAGCATCCTTCACAGCAGGCTTGTGATCTCACTTGTGTCCATTTTCACTCATCTGCCGTTACAAAGAGTCCTGTTTTTTTTTTTTTTTCTTGCCATGGGAGCTCTCATACCAAGACGCATTTAGCCTGTGAAAAAGGTAAACGAGGAAGGCCTGCAGATCTATTTGTCATTAATTGGCACGCTGCAACCATAGATTACTGAACATGACAGTGTCTTTTTCAGAGAAATCTATCTGCCGTGACCTCTCTGGCACTATTACAACAAGGTCAGAGAACGCAGAGGAAAACCAATCAATACCATATTGAGTGCAAGAGTGGACGGAGTCTGATCTGGGGTGATGAAAGGAGGGAAACCAAGAAAGAGGACTTGGGCACAGAAAAGGGGGAGAGAGAGAAAGTGAAGCTGTGACGGCAAAGGAGAGAGAAAAACTGATTACAAAAAGACAGAATCGAATAAGAGGAATGACCGGGGAGGCAAAGGGATGGAAAAGCACGGAGATACACTCAGCCAGAGATTGTGGGACATGGATGAAGGATTGAAAACGGTGGAAATGGAGGATAGTGAGGACGGCCCTGAAGGTGGCTCGCAATCTCGTGGGTGGCAGCAATATCAGTCTGCAGCGGTGCCACAGGCACAAACACACAAACGGACACCTGTGGATGAATGTGGAGTCCAAGACATGGTCAACTTGGGGAGAATATTTTCCAGCTACAGACACAAACACATATTTGCCCCGGGGAGGTGTCTGATAACACTGCATACAGCAAACTATACACTGTATACTGCATGATGGGTGTGTCAGTGTGTAGATGTGTGTGTACATGTATATATGTGTAAGTGGCTCATGGTATACCGGTACACAAAGTGTGCTGTAATTAATTCTGGGTGATTAGCTATAGCTGTATCCGGTTTACTATCCACTTGTATATGGTGCAGGGATTCAAAAAAACATCTGTATCCATGTACATATATTTACATTAATCAATTTCTACATACTGCACATGACTTTGCACTACTATTTCTTTATTCACACGTACATATTGTTAGTTTTTACCATTGCACATTTCGTAATTTAGCGCGTTTGAAAATACGCCGCGTTTTAACGTCTTTTTAATGTAAAGCAGCATCAGTGAGAAATGTCTGGTATGACTTAGCAGTAATTTATTCAACTCTGATACAGTGTAAGTGATGGCACTGGTGTCAGCGGCATAAATTTGCACTGTATTACATGCACGCCTCGATTCCTGTGAGTCCCTCATGCATCTGATATCAGTCTGGAAAACCTAATGGTGGCCATTTTCCTTCGAAAATTACTGTAAGAAGTGGAAAAAGTAAAAAATTACCTTAAACAGTAACAAGAATGAGGTTTGTGTTCAGATCATTCTACATTTTAAACCTGTAACAAATACAGCGACCTACTACAGAATATATTTTTCTACTGTTTTCTGGTCACTTGTGCTTCATCCACAATGTTACATTGTGGTTTTAATTTATGCAGACATTTAAAACACTGTAAAACACCACAGTAATAGTTCTAACTTCTCTTTCGAAAGCCCAGATGGCTTTGTGTAGGAGCGTTTCAGCGCATGCAAATAAAATCAAGAAGGCCACATGATTAACACAAAGGACTTCAAACCCCACACACGAAACACTGAGGTTGTCAAGGCAACCATGAGGTTGATGAGTGTTACAAAGGAAATGGAAAGTTTGTTTGGGACAAAACTTATGATCATTTTATTATTATATAGATTTTATTAAGTGATTTAAAGCTTATAGAGACTAATAGTTAATGTTAGCTATGTCATAGGAACGTTTTATAATTCACAAAAGTGCATAGCGGTGCAGGCATGCAGCATTCAGTGTAATCATATTTTCCAGATATAAAATGTGATACTGTACTAAAATTAATCATTTTATTACAGTTACACAATCATGACATTATCTATGTTACAAAGGTTCTTCGGTTATCTCCAAATAGAAAGACAAAAACATGCTTTTTTTCTTCCTGTGCACTCACGCTACAATCTGCCGATTTCAGAAAATGGTGGATATTCATTTTATTTTTATTGCACAAAAGAACCAGAGCTAGCCAACAGCTAGCCAACAACCCAGAGTAATGATAAAGCTGAGTGCATGCCGACCCCAGCCCAGGAGCCAGATCCTGCTAATTAAGTAACGTACTGCATTACGTTTAAGAAAAGTAAGGAGTATTATAGAAGTCCTGACCCTTGGATCTTTGACTTAAAATGCCCGTCACATACATGCAAAGCATCGGGAGACCACAGTACCCCATTCTTTGTATAATATCTTAATGCGCTAACCACCCAATTTATTTTTTGGGTCAAACATAAAAAATTGGTTGTGGGTTCTTTCATGTGTTGGTTGTGTATCCCACGACATGGACGCTTTTACTCTTTTTGCCGACTTTTGCCAGCAGTTGGGCTTCACAAGAAGGCACCTTCAGGCAATACAAACTCACGAAGGAGCAATTAATTGTTTTCCTTGGGTAAACAAATATTCACCATCTCTTTAGATGTAGCGAGTATTTCTACCAAGAAATAAAGGTAATTAAGCCAAAATAATAAAACTAACAATTTCGATTGTCCTTGAGCGATATTAAATGGTATACTTTATCTCTGGGCTGAAAGCCTGTGCATGAATCTGTGTGCATACATTATGCTCAGCATTTCTGGTTCTGTCTGCCTGTGTGTCATGAGCATGCAGTCATGTCTGTTTCTCATTTGTCTTTTTCACCTTGCCCTACACCAGATACAAGATTGCATGTTCAGCATGTGCAGAATAATAAATTCCACCATTACTCCTGAACAAACACTGCAGTCTGTTTGAATTCTATCTTAAAAAAATAAATAAAAACGGGACACTCAGACACGCACACACACACTCACGGCACCCCACTTCTTCTCCCGAAGAGTACACTCCATGCTGGCCCAGCGGTGCTCGAGTGTGATTCATGTGAGTTTCGCTTCCTCGCCACTGGAATACGACTACAGCTGCTCTCTGCAACCACCTGTTTTCCATCTACGAGGAAATGGAAAGGCAGAGAGATGGAAAGAAGCTGTGTACGATATAAAGTTAGAAGGCTACAGGGAGAAAATTAAAGACAGAGGTTAGCGAGAGTTGGAAACTTTTGAAAGAGATAAAGATGAAACAAGAGAACAAATACTAAAAAAAATGCTCAAAAGACAGAAACACAAACAGAGAGAGCGGTAGATAAGAGAGGTTTCACATTTCAGGCAAGTGAATAGAGATATAAAGACAACACATATTAGCGCAAGTTTGTATGTGTGAGTAGGAGATAACGAGTCGGCATGTGAGTGCTCTGTGTTTACTCTAATTAACTACATCAATACTGTCAGGCAGCTTTGATCAGCTCCCCGAGCCTGCCAAAAGTCTGCGCAAAAAACACACCCGTCAATCACAGTCATCCTCTTTTTATGCTAATCTTATTGCAAAAAAAACAAAGGACAAATTAATTCACTTTCTCTCAGAGAAATGGGTGTCGCAAGTCAAGTCGGACAGACGGATGGATGGATTCATGGATGGATGCACGGATGGGAGCACTTCCTCTGATTTGGATTCCACCCTCATTCCATTCCCCTCCATCCACTTCTACTCCACCCATGCCTCTTTTCCACTCATGACATCCATTACTTTCCCCCCCTTCCTAACACACACACACACACACACACTTGTACACACACCTATGTACACATGCACCGCTGGCCCAATGTTGAATATGTAAATCGACATCTGCTCCAGTACCCAATCTCCAGCCCTCACCATGTGTCTGATATGCTAATGCAGCCAACACAGTTTCTTCACTCCACATCTTCCCCTCCTTTTTTCGCTTCCCTCTGCTTCCTCTCCTCAGCGCCGACTTACCCGAGCCTGCCAACATGAGCAGATGAGGCAGAGGAGGGGAAGGGAAGAGAGGGAGAAAGAGCGAGTGAGTGTATAGAGAGAGGCTTCAAACAAAACCTGATAATGATGTTGTTATGGATGGATGTTACACACACAAACAGGCATGTGAGCAGCAGCGAGAAGCAGGGCTTATTAGAGAACAATAGCAGGGAATCCAGGAGAGGGTTTGCTGAGTGTGGGAGGAAGGACAAATCTCCATCCTCCGGCACTCTCTGCACTTCTCCCTTTCTGATCTCGCCGTTCGCTCAAATAAGCTCATAGGTCATCACCTCGCAGTCACAACCGACGCACCATTTCTGCAGCTTAGCCGCGAAATGCGCCGCGGCCTGCGCACGTAAGCGTGCGACCCTCGCGAACACGCGGATCGCATTTGCATCGAGGAGATGGATGGCGTCCCGCTCCAGTGGCATTGTTTTGCATCCAAGTCCTGAAGGGCGCTTTGATTTATAAAGGATGAAATGGGACAAGACCTGTTTCCCAGAGATCCCCAGTTGGCGGAGTTCACAGCTTTTGCCGCTTTGACTGAGTTCTGAGTGAATACATGAATGTTAAAAGGCACTCGCTGTGGTTCTGTCTGAGGCCACACGAGCTGCAAGGGGGTCCTGTTGAAAAAGATAGGGCCTGTTTATACAAATGAAAGGGTGTGAAGCTCTCACAAATTGGTGTCATGCCACATACACACACGCACGTGCACGTGTAGACGAGAGTCATACGTCTTAACGTTTCTATAAAAAGAATGGGAACAAGTAGTAACACGTGCACTAATGTCTCGTATTACACGGAACAAGCAAACACATTTATCAAGCAAAATCTCATTTATCAAGCAAGTGCATGACCCAATTGGATCACAAAATGAATCTGTACTAATTTCCCTGGAATAAAAAACATTTATCAGTTTGAGCCCGGTCGTACGACTACAATCAATCTCTCATCTGGACTGAAATACTCATAGAGAAACACGGGACTCTATATGGTCTGTATCACGCATCGGATAACCGGCTACAGCGTCATTTTGTCATGTCGATGTTCATCCACATTCCAGCAAATATACAAAGTCACAGACAGGAAACAGAGGCTTCATAAAGCAGCTGAGCTGAGGAGAGAGACGCACCTGCAGCACAATGTGTTTCTTTGAGGCCGATCTGAAAGCGATGGACCTGCAAAGCGCTGTTTGTGTCTGCAGCCGGTTTCAGGATAGAAGGCTAGGCTGTGTGTCATATGATCAGAGATTTATTTCATTTTCTTTTTTAAAATTAAACTTTCAAGAAAGCATCGAAGTCTTGTGTTGTCATGAATGAAAAAGTGCAATAAAATAAAATAAATTCATTTGTTTTGCTTTCACATGATTCGGTTTTATTACAAGTAGCTTTCAGATTCAGGCTTGTGAACGGGGAGGTGGCCATATGATTGCCTTCTTGTAGAACTGTAATCAGAAGATATCATTTTGTTTGATTAAAGCTTTTTTTCCTGTGGATTAGACTGAAAGGACTGCAAATGTCTGGGCCTTGATGTGATTCTCATTTCCCAGCGTGTCTTCAGTGAAACGGAATTTGACACCCGTGGTCTCTATCCACACATGACACAAACACAATCTCCAATGTTTTTTTCGCGCTACATGATGAAACCTGCCAATTAGATTTGGCAATTTCATAAAATCCACCAGGTCTTACAGGAAACCTGAGACATGAAAAGAAACATTTTTTCCTCCCTTCAGCTAAATATCTGGAGTAATCCCTTTTGTTTTTCAAATGCAGGACAGGAGCGAACATATCAACATCATTAAGGGCAAAATTAGGCGCGGCCATGGCTAAGCTCCACAAACACGTTGCAGTTCCCTTGGAACTGATCTGCTGCTCGAAGGGATGGAAAAAAATAATGGAAACACCACAAGAAAAAAGGGCTGACTTTGAAGCAACTACATCACAGAGCCAGCAACAGAGGTGAGGCGCATCCAGCCGAATGACAAGTAGCAGCAGAGTTCAGAGCCGTGGAGTTGGGGGCAAAGAGCTGAACAAAGTTTCGTATTGTTTTCGCCGTGAGTGATGCACTCACTGCATGATTACAAGAGGTTTGGTTAACACATGTCAGATCTTCCTGGAGAAGCTGTTCGAAAACTACGAACTGCTTAAAAGCTTTTCAGCACTTCCTCACATTATGCTAGCTACTGTCACCAGGGAGCTTGTGTTTTTGGTAGTGTTTGCGCTTGCACGTGTCATTCTGTCTGTAACTGCGATAGCTAAAAAAGTTTTGAATGAACTCTGATAAAATTTTGTAGGGGTGTGGAGTGGGGTCATGTGAACGACCTATTCTCAACCTATTTTGCCTTTCATCCACCAAGGTCTTCAAGGTCAACATAATAGTTAATTTGTTCAGAAATTGACAAAAAGCCGTCTAAATATGAGTCTTACAAGTTTAGTGTTTATTGTCAAAAACATTTAGAACAGGGGTTGTCAACTCCAGGCCTCAAGGGCCGGTGTCCTGCAGGTTTTAGATCTCACCCTGCGTCAACACACCTGAATGAAATGATTACTTCATTACCAGGCCTCTGGAGAACTTCAAGAGATGTTGAGGAGGAAATTTAGCCATTTAGCTGTGTTGGATCAAGGTGTTATGACTCTGTATTGAATGTGTTTGTTTTGTGCAATCAACGCATCTGTTTATGTTAATTCAGCTGTGCCAGGGCCCTGCTGCGATTGGTGCGTGGATATACAGCTCCGGAGTGACTGGTTCTTGGTGGAGGACCCGCCTATTAAATGGAGGCTGGAAAGCCACGACGAGGGAGGTTCTCCTGTTTCTCCCCGCGACCAAGCAGTGTGCCTGTGACAGCCACTGGCTGCAGTCTCATTTGTGAAAGTTGAGGAAGTGGAGTAGGTAGGTAGAGGTGAGCTGCCGTTTCTTTTCATCATCAGTGTCCTTCTGTTTTTTAGTAAGTCAAGGAGGTCAGACTCTGTCTTTATTTTTGGCTTTTGTTTTGGTAAGGTCAGGTGTGTGGGAATCAGTTTAGAATCATTTTGTTTATTATTTTGGCCTTGGCCGTTATCACTTAAACACTGTAAATAAATCTCATTATAACAAACGATTCTGTTTCCTGGGTCCTGGGGGGAGCGAGTGCTTCACTCATGTTATTGTCTGGCCCTAGACGGGTCGTAACATCTAAAACCTGCAGGACACCGGCACTGGGACCTGGAATTTCCTACCCATGATTTAGAATGTCACACTGACCTCTGACCTGATCTGAAGGTCAAAATGATAACAATAATACTATATAGACTCTTTAAAACTGTTTCTTATGGCCATTCTAAATTTCACATTATTTTAAAAGTTGGAAAATATTTATTTACTAAACATTTCAACAAATTTTGTTAAATGAATTCTACTCGTATGCTACAGCCGCGTAAATAAAAACTAATTGAACTCAACATTATGTCTATTATGTATATTAAAATGGGTTTCAACCATTGGGTTCAACAGGTTAAATAACAAAATCCTGGACTTTGTACTTGTTTCCACTGCACTAAAAACTTCTTAAAATAAGTTTAAGAACAAAGAAACAAAATAGATATATACAGGATACAATGCTGTTCCTTTAAAAATAAGTACTGCCTAGAGAGCAAGCTGCCTTGGCAGATGTGTGCGCTCCTCTCCGTGCTTCTTTTTAAAAATAAAGCAATTAAGTAAAACAATACCACAATATAGCAAATCCTAAAGAAGCTCCAAGATGGAACTGGCATATAACGTTTGGTCTAGTTTCCTACAGGATTGTTTACCCTGACTTTAGGCTCTGTTTGTTTGTTTTTTTCCTAACCTTGCAAAGTGTTTTTGTTGAGAGACTTCTATATATAATTAACCAAGCAGTTCATGTGTAATTGGAATTTTACTGGAAAGTAGTGACTATTGGTTTACTACCTCAAGTAACTGATCCCAGTGCTGTCCATGAAAACTCATTTAATTACGCCTTTGAAATGCCTCCTTACTCTCATTGTATTGCGTCTTCTCAGAGTTGCACGTGCAATTCTAAAATTGGTCAAATGTGTGCCAAAACACAGCGCAGATGGTCACAAGAAGCAGACATCCTCCTACATATCCCAACACTTCCTGTTTAGACAGGAAGCTGAGAGCCAAAATATCCCAGCAGAAATCCTGTAGCTGTTGCTGGAAAACATATGGTGAACCCTGAGAGCTGTTTTTACAATATTTTTATGGCCCTGTCTGAGGATATGAATGAGTGATGGACAAGTATTAATTGGCACCTGTGTAATTTTTCTTTTAGTGGATTTGGAGGTGTGATGAAAGGAAGTCAATGAAGATTGTACACAATCACAAAGGTATCACATGTCAAACCAACCCATGTTGGTTGAAAAACAAAGGAAAGCAAAGCATATGCTCAGTTCTTCGGGTCCTTTTGTCCTCAGCATCACCAACATCTCTCAGGCAGCATAAGACTCATTTATACTGGATGATAAAAGAGTTCATGTTATATTGTGAGAACAGATTGTCTGAGCAGATACTGATTCAAGAACTTCTATTCTCTAAGTAATAGTTTAATTATAATTTATTATTATCAATTCATTTTTGAACACCTATCCAATTTAGGGCCATGGTGGGGTTGGAGGCTATTATAGCTATCCTGGATCAAGAGGTGGGAAACACCCTGTACAGGTCAGCAGACTGTCAGAGGGCTAACACAGAGAGGCACACAACCATTCTGCTATTGTACAAATGTGTGAGGTGAAAGACTATCCATCCATCCATCCATCCATCCATTCGCTTCCGCTTATCCTTTTCAGGGTCGCGGGGGGCGCTGGAGCCTATCCCAGCTGTCACATGGCGAGAGGCGGGGTACACCCTGGACAGGTCACCAGTCTGTCGCAGGGCTAACACACAGGGACAGACAACCATTTGCACTCACATTCACTCGCACATTTACACCTAGTGGCAATTTGGATTATCCAATTAACCTATCCCCACAAGCTGCATTCAATTCAATTCAATTCAATTTTATTTATATAGCGCCAAATCACAACATAAGTCGCCTCAAGGCGCTTCATAGATACAGAGAAAAACCCAACAATCATATGCATGTCTTTGGACGGTGGGAGAACAGTCCAAAGACATGACGGTCCTCCCACCTTCTTGCTGTGCGGCAACAGTGCTAACCACCGTGCCACCGTGATCCACAATGTCACCAAAACTTTGGCATTACTCATCAAACTAAATGCAAGCATGTTACAAATCTGCCACAAATATACACGGACCAGTGTGATGATTGTTGCATTTAATGAGCCTGTTCTGTATATAATGAATGCTCCAAAAATCATTTATTAGTCACACTGCTGTCCTTTTGTTTGGTTAAACTATGATCCAATCCTTAAGAGAAGTCAGGCTGGGAAAAAGGGGGAAAAAAAGGTTATTTCGTCTTTTACTGAAACATATTGATCTGTATTGTTTTGCCTTTTCTCTTATTGATTACAGAGTGGAATTTGATACAGTCCGAAATGATACATCCTGGCACATGCTCCTGGAAACAGATATTAAAGGCCAATTCCTGGACTCAGTAATGAATATGAACAAAAATCATGTGACTTTGTTCATATCTGCTTTGTGGAAGTTTTACCGGGATTGTGTTGAATATGTTGAAAAGCGATCAGGCTTATAATATGATTATGATGTCTACATAAAAAAAGCAAGGTCATTTGCAAAGCAATATGATGTAGTTATTAAAAAGCTACATGAAGATAGGTTTTATTTCACGTAAAGGTGCAGACCTAGAGTTCTTTAGCTTCCTCAATGATATAAAACATTAGGGTTAATTTAGGCCTGCCTTTCATTTGCTGCATGAACAAGCTTGATGTGTTTCCCATTCATGTGGCTATTATGGCTCCATAGGCCATGCTACCTCTTCCACTTTTGTTGTATCTTTGGTTGGGGAAATAAGCATAAAACAGTGGGCCCATAAAATAACAAGCTCTCTGAACCATTCCGATAAAAAAGAGCACACATTTTGGCATGAATCATTTGAAATATGTTCATGCTTGACACAAAGTCAGCATAGAAATTAGCCACCTGGAAAAAAAACCTGTTTGCTATCTGCATTACAGACCTCCGTTCAGCTACAGTCAACAGCTGACCTAATCATCCTAAATATTCATCCACTTTTTGTTTGTGACTTTTTAATCCAGGATGCACATCTCTGAGCAGTACAAAGAGAAATTGTTCCAGTGAAAGATGTACAACGACTGTTCAAAAGAGAAACACAAAACAAGTTTGAGTAAGGTCAGAAAATCACAACTGTGTGTAAAAGAATTTTGTATTTTTTTCTTACTTACTAATGAAAAATAATGTTTAAATCCTCTTACGTCCACCACTACTGATGTACAGGGTGGGCCATTTATATGGATACACCGTAATAAAATGGGAATGGTTGGTGATATTAAAGTCCTGTTTGTGGCACATTAGTATATGTGAGGGGGCAAACTCCTCAAGATGGGTGGTGACCATGGTGGCCATTTAGAAGTCGGCCATCTTGGATACAACTTTTGTTTTTTCAATAGGAAGAGGGCCATGTGACACATCAAACTTATTGGTAATGTCACAAGAAAAACAATGGTGTGCTTGGTTTCAACGTAACTTTATTCTTTCATGAGTTATTTACAAGTTTCTCTTTGTTCACAGCCATTGACATGTCGAAGAGGTTAACACGTGAGGAGCAGATCGAAATTGTGTTGATATCTGGTGAACGCAGTAACCGGGTCATTGCAGCAGATTTCAATGCAAGACACCTTACGAGACCACACATCTCCCATGCTACAGTTAGCAAACTGCTTGCTAAGTCTCGTGAAACTGGTTCAGTGTTGGATTTGCCAAAATGTGGACGCACATATACTAATGTGCCACAAACAGGACTTTAATATCACCAACCATTCCCATGTTATTACGGTGTATCCATATAAATGGCCCACCCTGAAGATCCTCATTTTTCCTCTCTTTTTCTTTGTTAAATTCAGGTGACAAATAGGACCTAGCAGGTACTGATGACAGAGTAGAAAATTGTTGAGCTCTTATATTATCTCAGAGAAAATGTTCAGGAGCCAGTCTGGAGCTGGTCATGGATTCAGACTTCAGGTAGATGGAATCAAACTGGATTTAGCCTCACAAATTAGCTCTTACGTGTGTTGTTTGCTAGTTGTTACCAAAGTGTCCAATAGATGTACTGGCTGAAGAGCTGATGAGCAAACTAACTATGTGCAAGCTGCTACAAGAATAAAAATGAGTGACAAGCATAGACCATACTGAGTAAAAGCTGCTATGCATTACTGATGTAACTATGATCAGTAATCAGCTTGTAGCTTGTAACATTATGATGAGCCGTTTACTTAACCATGACGCTGTATTTGTCCTTGTTTTCTGAATATATGTTGCCACATTTGTTACTGTAATCAATTTAAATATCCTTTAAATTTATGTAGACACCTCTTACACCCAACTCAATTCAACTGAGTTCTATTTATATAGCACCGAATCACAACTACAGTTGCCTCAAGGTGCTTTAATATGGTAAGGTAAAGACCCCACAGTAATACAAAGAAAAGCCCAACAATCAGACATCAAACTATGAGCAAGCATTTGGTGACAGCTCGAAGGAAAAACTCCCTTTTTAACAGGAAGAAACTTCAGGCAAAACCAGCCTCAGGGAGGTGAGGCCATCTCCCATGACCAGATAAGGCTGAGGGCACACTCAGCAATAAACTAGTTTGAAAGTGAGTAGCAGGTATGCGGGAATTTAACAGCATTTAAAGATTATCCTAATCGTAGCCGCTGCTTGATAGCAACCCCAGATATTTAAGTTATTGTGTCATTGTTTCATGTTAATTTTTCATAAGGGGTCACAGTGCCATTTTAATTCCCAATTCCCAGCAGCTTGTCAGAAATGTTTTTGATTGTCTGCCATCAAGTTATTTTTAGCAGAATCCATGGAGGTGCTGTTTAATACAGCTCCGGCAACAACACAGTTTTTTGCAAAGCAGTTTTTGTCTTTGTTGAGCACGCATTAAATTGTGAATACAACTCAACAGGATTTGCACACAAATTAGATACATTTTTCTACACTGATACATAAATGTATCGAGGTAAACAAGCCTTAATAGACCCATGGGACACGCCTGTTTTTGTCCACTGAAATGTGCAGCTTATGTTATGACAATCTGAGCAGTCAAAGTAAGTAGGCCCAGATGCAGTGTTGCCAACTCCTCAGTAAGGAAAATCGCTATTGGTTGTCCTAAAAGTCGCTAGAAGTCGCTAAATGACGTCACCGCCTATAATTTGCATAATTGGTCATGCTAACGTAATTGTAACCTACGTTGTTGGAGAGAGAAATAACATCATGGAAGAGACATAAAGTGAGTAAAAAAATGTCCTAAATGCATTTAGAGTTTATTTAGAACTACAAATTACATTTCTTTTAGCAATTATTGTTTTTTTTTAATGTCACAATTCCAACCCTGCTCCTTTACCCAGGCTTGGACCGGCAAAAGTAACCCGAAAATGGCACTCTGGTGGAGTTACTTTGTGTGTGTGTGTGTGTGTTTATAAGTAGTTTTAAACCTTGTGATCCACAAAACAGCATAAGAGTAAAAGAAGAACTGACTGCATTACAGTCAGTGCGGGAGCGGTGGCTTCACTAATGCGCGATTCATTTGCAGTTTGGACGCATAGGTGTGCACATCTCCTGCCCTGATAGCAGCTGGGGGAGGACTATCCTCCACCCGTGAGCGCTTTGGAACGGGCGAGGTGCCCACGGCAGCACCGCTGCTTGTTGAGAGTAAAAGCGATACGCGCTTTCACGTCAAAAAGTCGTCATAAATAAGTCTCCAATAACACCAGAAAAAGTTGCCATATTTGTCGCTAGTCGCTTTTTAGAAAAAAAGTCACTAAGGGGGTCTGAAAACTCGACAAAGTCGCTAAGTTGGCAACACTGCCCAGATGTCATTGACTGTCACCGGATCAGCCCGGACCAGATATAGTTTACTATACTGAACACATGTTCCAGTCAACATCCAATCATATGTATATATACACCTAAATATAATAGTGTGAGTAATAAAAAAGTCATGGTGTCATTTTAATTCTCAGCAGTGAACCCTCTGTGCTAACACCATCGGCTACACAGTAAACATAACTCACTTCCCCAGCCTCCTCCTGCATTAGCATTTAGATTTAAGTGAAATCAGAATGTTTTTCCTGTATGTGTTCTTGCTCAGTCAGGTGTTGTGTACCTAGGGCTCTGCTGGGGGGTGGAGGGTTGTGAGCTTTGAGACTGTCTGTGTCACCTTATCTCACAGAGATTTGTTTCTGGGGCATTGGTGCAGAACCAAGCCACCAAATTCAAATTTTTGTTATCGTTGCAGTAAAACCACGATGCGAGAGTCCTGACTGAAGGGCAGTAATCTGATTGGCAGATTGAACTGGAAACACTGCTGATTTCTATCTTATTTAGCAAAACAGAGTTGAAGACTTAGTAGCTTGTAACAACCCCAGTCCTTCTACTTGATGTGTAAGCACAGACTGGTAGACATGTAACATGAACTAAGCACTTATCTTTGGATTTAACCATAACATTTTACTTTTGGGCAACCACCATTGGTTTGTTTGTTTGTTTTGTGTTGTCTGTTTTTAAGTCAAAAATGAAGATGCAGCTAACACTAGCAAACTTGATTTGCGAGCTACATCCATCAACTGTTCAAATGCTTAGTAACAGACTAATAAAAAAGTACAATTTTACTCACCAAAATATTAGCAAAGAGTTGTTGGACAGTCTGTTCCACACTAAAAGGCATATCATTTGGCAGAAAAATCCATTACCATGCTTTCAATAGGAAGAAGAGAAACCGTGCATGTAGCTGCTAGCTAAAGCTGCTAGTGCTAGCACATTTATGACCAAGTTTTGACAAAATCCACATAGGTTAGTTTTTTGTTTTGTTTTTATTTTGTTGAAAAAAAATCAGTTTGTGTTTCTTGTTCTAAGCTTAAAATCTGTCAATAATAAAGCTAACCTTAGGTCTTTATGGAATTCTGTTTGGTGTCGAATTAGCAATAGCACTAAATGAGATTTTCTTAACTAGGCAGCCATTTATTCAAAGGCTGATTATTTTACTGCTGCCAATTACGTAAAAGAAAAACAGGCAACAGCCAAAACTTGATACAAGCATGCTGCTGGGACACTAACAATGTGACAGTTTATTTCACTCATAAGGCTCAGTGGCATGAAGATTGACAGTGATGAAGTCTACTAATCAATCATGTGCAAGCTTCACACAGTTGAAGGGTGCTCCATGGGGAATAGGGTTGCCAACCGTCCCTTAAAAAACGGAATCGTCCCGTATTTAGAAACAAAAGTACACGTCCCGTATTGAGCTAATAAGGGACGCACTTTGTCCCATAATACAGTGAGAATCAAAAGTAGTCTATAAATGTTTATGGAATTAACGCTTTGTTTGAAAACATAATTCCCAGCCCCTCTCCTGCTTTGTGACCAATGAGCTGACAGCACACTTATGACAATTCGAGTATGACAATTCAGATTACCGCTCATCTCATTGGTCGAGGAAAGGTCGCTTACGGAGAAAATACCAGAAGACAACAGATGACCACAACAAGAAGCATGACCAACAGGGAAACAAACGCCGACACTGCGGTGCAAGTCTCGGACGACAGTACACCTAAAGCTGGGCAGACACTGTGCGATTTTTTCAGTCACGTTATTCAGCTGCTGCTCAAACTGTACAATTGACTTGCAGGGGTTAGAAGTTGGTAGGTCACGATGCAGTCTCACACTATACCGCCCGATGCTCTGATGCGACCTGAGTGCTCACACTGTGTCTCCATAAAATGAAGGTTATAACAGAAATTCTGTCGCTCTCTCTCTCTGTCTTTCACTCACACAGACACACCACTACCATCAACTTTTCTAAATTGCTAATGAAAAACATTGATCAGGCAGCTGTGATTGAGCAGCAATGTAAATCCAACTATTTTCACGGTTGTTGTGGTCGTGATAATTTTGTGAGGCCACATCGAAAAGGCTCGGATGAGCTTTCCAAAGTTCTACAAGTTGTGCCTCCATCGCTTGTGTCCAGATCACACGCTGCACTGCCGTGCTGCTCCGTCTTTTTCACCGACGTTTACGTGTTCGCGCGTGAGCAGTGTGAGCGGTTGCGGTGACACCCTCACGAGCGATTGATGATTGGGAGCTGGTCGTGAGGTGTTAATTGCTTCTCGTTACCTGTATGCTACACGATGCACGATGAAGGCCAAAATCGGGCCGATCACCAAATCGGTCGCACGACTCAAAAATCATCTCAAAATGGGCCAAAAATCGCACAGTGTAAGCCCAGCATTAGAGCAGCAATGTTTGTTCGCTCAGAGAAAGAAAAAAAGGCTGCAAAAGTACAGGGAGGAATGGGAAAAGGAAAACACCTGGCTGGGAAAATGCACGATAACACCTTTAAAGCGCACTGCACTGTGTGCCAGCGCACTTTTTCCATAGGCATGCTTCTAATGGTGGGCACATGAAGAACATGAGGGGCGTGAAAGCTCGGGGAACCCTTAACCAATTTCTTGTCCACCAGGCCACGGCAGAAGCAGATATGGTATGTAAACACTGGTTAAGGTTAATATGGGCATGTGCAGTGAATATCAGCGCTATGTGGCCAGAAGTGTGATAATATAATTTATTTTGTGTAATAAACAACTGCAAGGATAGATGAATACAACAAATAGATGACTAATACATAAAAGTAATACATAGATTAATAATGATGATGAGTTAAGATGCGTAATCATGGGAACAAGCGGGTTTACAAACAGGAGCAGCTGATTAGCATTAGAAAATCTGAAATAATACCTCAACTGAAGCCAATTGTACTAAATGCACTATATGTGCACTGTTACAAGAATGTTTTTCGTTCTATTGTTTTCTATTAATTTATATAATTTTAAGTTAAGCAGGACAGAGTTCTTTTAAAGAAAGATTTACTTATATTCTCAAAAGTTAAACATGACAGGCTTCTGTTTAAGAAAGAGACCTGTTTTACTGTGTTAATGTTGTCATTTTGAGCTAAAAATAAATGACTAAATGATCATTTGTTTCCCATATGGTCATATCACAAAGAATATGCATCTGCTTAAATCAAATTCAAGTAAAATGGTTAAAAAATAATTTTACACACAAAAAAAAATGAGCTACAAAATTCACCACACTGGGAAGGGTGAAGACAACTGGGTTTAGAACCCATCCATCCATCCATTCGCTTCCGCTTATCCTTTTCAGGGTCGCGGGGGGCGCTGGAGCCTATCCCAGCTGTCATAGGGGAGTTTATTTAGAACTACAAATTAAATTTCTTCTAGCAATTATTGGTTTTTTTTAATATCACAATTCCAACCCAGCTCCTTTACCTGGGCGTGGACCGGCAAAAGTGACCCGAAATAGGCACTCTGGTGGAGTTACTTTGTGTGTGTGTGTGTGTTTATAAGTAGTTTTAAACCTTGTGATCCACAAAACAGCATAAGAGTAAAAGAAGAACTGACTGCGTTACAGCACCCGCTGCTTGTTGAGAGTAAAAGCGATACGCGCTTTCACGTCTTTTTATCGACTTTTTTTAGAAAAAAAGTCGCTAAGGGGTCTGAAAACTCGCTAAATATAGCGACAAAGTCGCTAAGTTGGCAACACTGGCCACGAGGTGTCCCTTATTTATTTTTCAGGGAGTTGGCAACCCTAATGGGGAATGATAAGAAAGAAATTATAGTTCTAAGATCAGCTGCATGTTTATTGCAGGGCCAGGACAACTTAAAGATATGCTCATGCCTAACATGAAATTCCTAGTAAATTAGTCAGTGTGACAAATCATTTTAAAAACAAATTTCTTTGTATGAAACTTCGTAAGTGTATGCATGTGAAGATGTTGGGCATCAAATATTGCCATTTTTTTCTAGCTGTAGCTGTCATCACACATGCACAAGATGTCTTTTGGCACTGATACTATCTTTTGGTATATGGGCAGTGTTGGGCAAGTTACTTTGAAAAAGTAATTAATTATAGTTACTAGTAGTTACTTCTTCAAAAAAAGTTAGTTAGTAGTTAGTAACTGAGTTACAATATTCTAAAACTAATTAATTACTTGAAAAGTAACTATTGCGTTACTTTAAAAAAAATGTTTAACCCTCTGGGGTCCAGGGTATAATTGGCCATTTTTAACTACTTTTGATTTTCCCTCCACATTTTACCTTTAAAAACTATTTACTTTGCCTTGTTTGGTATAATTCTTTTCAGCACAACCTCACATATCTGAACTTACAGTTATGTTTTATTTTTGACATATTGATCTAAAATCAGACAAAAAACATAAAATCAGAGTAGAAAAAGTTATATATTTTTACTGTAACAACCACAAACATCTTTAATGAATCATATTTCATAACTTTAAATGCAAATATAAATTGTCAATTTTAAAATCCTATGCACAAGTTTTGCAAACAACAAAGTTATTTGCATCCATTTACCTTGATTTTTTTAAATAACCATTTAAAACTATTTACAGAACAATCAGCTGTTCTGCATTCAATAAGATGCCACACAAATTATTTGTGCCACTCCAAAAAAAATTATTTCTGTCCACTATAAAGCAGAACATCACAGCCTGATACCTGCAGGTCTGACAGCAGCAGGTGTATCACTCCTGTTTCTACCTGGAGACAGCAGTCACCTCATTGTTCTGACACACAAGGCAAGGCAAGTTTATTTATATAGCACAATTCAACAACAAGGTGATTCAAAGTGCTTTACAGAGACATTAAAAGACAAGAACAAATAAAAAGCATGATTTAAAATTGATTAAAAAAAAACCCCAGTAGATAAAATCAGAACAGTAGATAAAATCATTAGTTAAAATGTAAGTTTTGAAATTTAAGCTTAAAAGTGTGGATTTGGTGTTTTATTCAAATTCAGCTGAGAATAGGTGAGTCTTCAACCTGGATTTAAATAAACTGAGTGTTTCAGCTGATCTGAGGCTTTCTGGGAGTTTGTTCCACATATATGGAGCATAAAAGCTAAATGCAGCTTCTCCGTGTCTGGTTCTGACTCTGGGAACTGATAAAAAACCGGATCGACCTGAGGGATCTGAAAGGTTCATACTGGGTCAGAAGGTCACTGATGTATTTTGGTCCTAAACCATTCTGAGCTTTATAGACCAGCATCAGGACTTTAAAGTCTATCCTCTGACGGACAGGCAGCCAGTGTAAAGACCTCAGAGCTGGACTGATGTGGTCCACTTTTTTGGTCTTAGTGAGGACTCGAGCAGCAGAGTTCTGAATGAGCTGTAGTTGTCTGACTGATTTTTTTAGGTAGACCTGTAAAGATGCTGTTACAGTAATCGAGCCTACTAAAGATGAATGCATGGACTAGTTTTTCCAGGTCCTGTTGAGACATCAGATCTTTTATCCTTGAAATATTCTTGAGGTGATAGTAAGCTGATTTTGTTATTGTCTTAATGTGTTTTTCTAAGTTTAGGTCTGCATCCATCACTACACTCAAATTTCTCGCCTGGTTTGTGGTTTTTAGATGTATAGATTGAAGTTCTCTGGTGACCTGTAATCGTTTTTCTTTGGCACCAAAGACTATTACCTCAGTTTTGTTTTTGTTTAGCTGGAGAAAATTGTGGCACAACCAGTCATTGATTTCCTCAATGCATTTACCAAGAGCCTGTACAGGGCCTCGGTCTCCTGGTGACATTGTGATATATATTTGTGTGTCATCTGCATAGCTGTGGTAGTTTATTTGGATGTTCTTTATAATATGTGCCAGTGGGAGCATGTAAATGTTAAACAGATGGGGTCCCAAGATGGAACCTTGGGGAACTCCACATGTGATACTTGTCTGCTCAGATGTGAACTTACCTATTGATACAATTATTTCCTGTTTTCTAAGCATGTTTTGTACCAGTTTAGTACAGTTCCTGAAAGACCTGCCCAGTTCTCCAGTTGTTTGAGTAATATGTTGTGGTCAGCTGTATCAAATGCTGCACTGAGATCCAGTAAAACTAAGACTGACATTTTTCCACTGTCTGTATCCAGACATATGTCATTAAACACTTTGGTCAGAGCGGTTTCAGTGCTGTGGTTCTGCCTAAAACCTGACTGGAAGGCATCGTAGCAATTATTCTGTTTTAAGAAGTAACTGAGCTGTTGAGAAACTGCTTTTTCAATGATCTTACTTTAAAATGGGAGATTTGAAATCGGCCTGTTGTTCATTTGTGTCTTGTCCTTTTTCAGTATAGGTTTAATTACAGCTGTTTTTAGTGGTTCTGGAAACACACCTGACATCAAAGAAAAGTTGACGATCTGTAACAGGTCTGACTCCAAAGTCTTTGACACCTTTTTGAAAAAACTTGTTGGCAGGACATCTAAACAGCAAGAGGAGGAGTTCAGTTGACCTAAGATGTCCTCCAGGTATTTGCTGTTAATAGGGTGAAACTGTTTTATGGTGTTTAAACAGTTTTTCGGTGGACACAGTACATATCCTGAATCTGCTGTTGATGTACCAATTGTTTGTCTAAACTTTTGGATTTTTTCTGTGAAGAATTTGGCAAAGTCATTGCAGGCCATGGTTGAATGAAGTTCAGCTGCCACTGGCACAGGAGGGTTTGTTAGCCTGTCAACTTTAGAAAATAAGACCCGAGCATTATGACTGTTTTTGGTTATGATGTCAGAGAAGTAGGACCTCCTTGCACTCCTCAGTTGTAAATTATAATTGTGAGTTTTCTCTTTATAGATGTCATAGTGAACCTGGAGGTTTGTTTTTCTCCATCTGCGCTCAGCTTTCCTACACTCTCTTTTTTCATTTTATACCAGTGTGGAGTTTCTCCATGGAGACTTCCTTCCAGAGATAACCAGCTTAATGGGAGCAATAGTGTCCATTACATTTAACATTTTTGCATTGAAGCTATTGACGAGCTCATTGACTGAACCTCTGGACAGGTCAGGTGCTAATGGGAAGACCTGGTTAAAGTAACCTTTGAAATGCTCAGGCGCTTGGAGATCAGTAGGTCAAGAGTGTGTCGTCTATTATGTGTGGTCTCTGTTACATGCTGAGTAAGCCCAAAGTTGCCCAGAGTGTTACTCAGGTCTTTAGTCCCTTTGTCCTGAGGGTAGTCCCCATGGATGTTAAAATCCCCAACAATAATTACACAGTCGAAATCAACACAAATCACGGACAGCAATTCACTGAGATCATTAATAAAGTCTGTGCAGTATTTGGGAGGCCTGTAAACATTAAGAAACACAACTTTGGATGGGGCCTTCAGCTGTAAAGCCACATATTCAAAAGACTGAAAACTTCATTAAATAAGACAGCAACCCCTCCTCCTCTCCTGCTCACCCTGGCCTCACTGATAAAACAACACAAAACTATTCACGCTAACTACACACTCCAAACACGCTAAACGCCTCTCTCTCTCTCTCTCTCTCTCTCTCTCTCTCTCTCTCTCTCTCTCTCTCGTTTTTGGGAGGGGAGGTGTCATAAGCAGACAGTGCTTGCATCCTTACGTGACGAAACTATTGAGGAAAAAACGCCGCATATATATTGTTTATCATGACTCAGGTTTTACGTGGCCTATCAACACAATTTAAAAACTGGTATATGTCCCCTTGTTGCTTTGTCTTTAAGTGGTCATGTGATTGGCTTACCACGACTACTTTATTCTTCCTTAGTCAAACAGCAGCACTCATGCGATTGTTTTGCCCCCTTAGCTCCAGGTGTTGTGCTAGATAGTGATCATGATTACCGTCCGCGGGAGCAGCACGGAAGTAGCTGTAAGTAATCTGTAATAAGCAATTACAGATTACTTACAGCTACTTCCGTGCAACTGATATAAGATGCGGTAAGCTGAACACAGCTTCAACTGCCTGTTTGTTGAAAATAGTAACGGCACGTTTCCTTGCTAGTAACTGTAACGGCATTGTAACGATAGGAATAGTAATTAGTTAGATTACTCGTTACTGAAAAAAGTAATGCTGTTAGTAACGCCGTTACTTATAACGCCGTTATTCCCATCACTGTATATAGGTAGATGCTGAAAGACAGACTGTGATCTAAAGAGCTATAAAGAAAATAATAAATCCCTCAAATCACCAGTGCTCATGAAAGGGAATAACAGTGAAAAGAAAATGGAAAGACTATAGCTAAGATGGTCATAAAAAATCCTTGCTCATGGTAGGGTTTGTAGGTTTGGACAAGAAAATATAAGGCCTTTGATTTACAGCGTTAAATACATTAAAAACACACGTGTATTGGTTTAGGTCTTCTTCAGGGTTTACGTTTACGTTTAGGGACTTTACGTTTCATAATTTTGCTGTAAGTTATTTTGTTATTTACATATGGCCTCATAATTATCCTTATTGCTGTTTTAGAGAGGAGCGGTGCTTCAAAGGATAGTTGCAGAGTTCTGTCAGAATCTGCAGATTATATAGTACAAATAAAATGTTCAAGTTTCTCTAACGTTGTCTTCCAAACAGTTTCACTGTAGGGCGAGGAAGTGTTCACGATGTCTTATCGGGCGCTTCTCCGGCGCTGATAACTGCCGTCTGTCTTGTGTCAGTGACGTAAAAGACGGATTTAATGCGACATGACCATTCAAACAGCAGTCACTTTCTAAGACATCAGATATGTATCGGATTCAGTACCACATACGAAAGTGACCCAGGTCAGATTTGAAAATATCAGATTTGTGATGTTCATACTGTCATACCATGATCGGATATGGGTTGCATAGGGTCAAAAAATTCGGATTTCATGCGCTTTCGCCTGCAGTTTGAACGTAGCCTAAGTGCATGTGCCATTTTCTTTCTAGCCTCTAGGGGTAATGGTGTCACCCAAGAAGTAGAAAGCCCTCTCACAGGCAGTTTTAAACAACTTTTCAAACCAATGAAAGCGTACATGCACGAAATTAGTCAAATAAAATACACGTACATAGATACATTTCAGCCACAGCAACATCAATTATACAGAATTTCATGTTTTCTACTTCTTGCCTGATTAGATATTAATTGAAGCCACCGATTATTGTTGGCTGATGGATAGTTGAGGAAACATTTTATTCTCAATAATTTAAGACTTTAGTTTGAGTCTCAGTTGAGCCTTGATAAGTTTAATCACTGCAACGAAGAACAATTGTTGCTGCTCATTTTTCTGTGCCAAACCAGTTGAAAAAGAAGGCAATCAAATCTGAAGTGCAGACTGCTATGGTTGATAAAGGTGTTTTGTCCCTTGCTAGCCCTGACCCAGTAACTCTTTCTAAGGAAAAGTCTGCTTCTGAGCACCAGTGGTTGAATTGAGATGCAATGCTTACAGCTTAGGAAGAATGAACTTACACAGAAAGCTCTGCTTTACTCTAATCCCAGAGCAAGAAACCATAACTTCAGTGGACATCCAAATTGGCTACTCTACCTACTACTCTACCTTTAAGATTACACAGTTGCACTGATTTCTCCCAGCCAATCAGTATTCATATTGATTTGTAATATGAAATCAATGCAAGTGAAGATACACATGCAGGAGATCCTGCATGAGCTCCTAAACTGCATGAGCTCTGTATATTTTATTTTATTTATTTTATATATTTTATTTATTGTTTACTCTATTTAATTTGTAAAATATGTGTACACACACACACACACACACACACACACACACATATTTAGTATACACATCCAGAAATGCATATACTATTATATACTGTACATATATTTATTAGTTTCAGATGTAGCCATTCTTGTATTTTGCTTGTTTACATTATTGTATTTTGCACAACTCTGTTGCTTGTGAAGCTCGCACACAAGAATTTCACTCACATGTGCTGTACCAATGTACCTGCACATGTGATGTGACAATAAAAGTGATTTGATTTGATTTGATTTGATTTGAAACAGTCTTAGGTGCAGCTGGTGGTGCCGGTATATCAAAACATAGCTAACCTTCTGCCAATGGCACGTACTGATAAGCCATCATGGAAGATTTGAACTACGTGTGTAACCTCTGTAGAGTCCAGGTATCACCTCGTGCTACCAGTAGCACACCAATCACACCAAAGCAACTAAAACTTATTAACCCCCTCTACTACTTAAATGACCACATCGATATCCCAGAAATGTAACTGACTTGATGATTAAACGGACCCAAGATGCAGACTGCGTAGTAGTGAGCGAGCTTTATTAACACAAGGGTGAAGTACAACACAAACGAAAGGGTGGCGAGGAACAGAACTGAAAATACTCTAAACTGGGAAAACTAAAACTTAAACAACAAAACCAGAACACGAATGAGAGTACCTTGCAGGGAGAAAGTCCAGGAAGACGGAGGAACATAGACAGAAAGACGGAGGGGAAGAACACAGACGAACCAGCAACGAGGATGGGTGAACACACACTATAAATACACACACCAGTAATCAGGGGATGGGGAACAGGAGGGAAACACACCTGGGAGACATAACAGCTGATGAGGCAGGGGAAACATAAACAGAACACACTGACATAAGACAGAGACCTTCAAAGTAAAACAGGAAACACATACACGTAATGACACAGACTCAGAGACGCGGACTAAACACAGAGACCTACTACACTAAGGGGATACACAAACAGGGAAGTCAAAGAAGCTTGCAGAGAAAAGCGTCTGGACTTCTTTAAGTTACTTGAAGGCGTTTCACCTCTAATCCGAGAAGCTTCTTCAGTTCTAAGGTCAAATGGTGGGGAGTCCCAGATTTAAACCTAGTGGGAGTATCCCCCCACAGAGGGACAAAAGGACCCCCTGATGATCCTCTAATCGCCTGAGCCAAGGTGTGAAACTGTGTGTGGGTCCCAATCAGCCAGAGTTTCGGGTGAGCTCATTGTGAAACCTGGCCCCACCGCTTCTTGAAGACCAGACACCAGCGAGGGAGGATAAGAAGGACAGATGCAACAACATTGTCATCCCCTATGTAGCCGGTGTATCAGAAAAACTCAGGAGAGTTTTCTCCAAGCATGACATCCCGTTGCATTTCAGACCCAGCAACACGCTCAGACAAAAACTGGTTCACCCGAAAGACAAAACGCCAAAACACAGACTTAACAATGTGGTGTATGCTGTACAGTGCAGCAAGGAATGCCCAGACCTCTACATTGGAGAGACTAAACAGCCACTTCACAAGCGCATGGCACAACACAGAAGAGCCACCTCCACAGGACAAGACAAGATCTTAAGGATAAAGGACACTCTTTCGAGAATGCCAATGTTCACATTTTGGACAGAGAGGACAGATGGTTTGAAAGAGGAGTGAAAGAAGCCATCTATGTCCACTGTGAGCGACCATCTTTGAACAGAGGCGGGGGTTTACGACACCAACTGTCTGCCATCTATAATCCAGTTTTGAGTTCCCTCCCCAGACGCCTGAACGCCCACTCACATCCTGGGCCATCTGACCTCAGGAACTCGCATGATAAGGTGGGGCCAGGTTTCACAATGAACACACCCGAAACTCTGGCTGATTGGGACCCACACACAGTTTCACACCTTGGCTCAGGCGATTAGAGGATCATCAGGTGGTCCTCTGTGGGGGGATACTCCCACTAGGTTTAAATCTGGGACTCCCCACCATTTGACTTTAGAACTGAAGAAGCTTCTCGGATTAGAGGTGAAACGTCTTCAAGCAGCTTAAAGAAGTCCAGACGCTTTTCTTTGCAAGCTCCTTTGACTACAATGACCCGGATGACTGAGAACCTTCACAGACACAAGCAGGGAAGACACCAAACAGAGGGAACACAACTAAACCCTAGGAAACCCAAAACAACAGTCATAATACAAAACTATCAAAAGTAAAAGTACATAACCAAAAACACTGGGTCACCAACCCAGGACCATGACAGATTTACTCTAAGAAAAAAAGAGTTTCTTTACATTTTTTGATCAGTGTAAAAGAGCAGACTGAAGAGCACTGATTTGATTCCTTTTTACTGTCACTTTAGTTGCTGCATGGTTACATTTAGTCAGACATCTTTGGTACGTTAGGAAGTTTAGGAAAAGGATTGTGGTTTAAATTAAACATGCACCTTACCAGTTTTGCACTTAACGCTGCACATTCTGTTTAAATTTGACATGAATAAGTCTTTTACAAGCATCCACATGTGATCATTTCGGAGTGACACTATAGCCTTGACCCAGAGGTGTGAGACACCAGCAGCTTTGACAAAACGGCAGCATTTTACGCTCTGTCTTACAGGTGGTTCTTGCCTGAGGCTCACGATGGCAGCGGCTTTTTCCAGGATTCAAAGGATTGCTCACTATAATCTTTATAGTGAGTGAGGGCATTTCACAGAACTTCATCATCCACTGAAAACATTTCTCCTTCACATTTTTTCCTCCTGTGTTTCGACATTCATACACAGAATTCTTCAACAGGGATGACCCACTCCACACACTCCCCAATCACCCAGTGTAAACACAGATGAAGCTTTGTAGTGTAAACATCATTGAACCTTTATAAGAAATAGATTTCTAGGTTCTTCATCCTTCAGTCCATGGGAGGATTTCCACTTTGAAGAAAGTTACTTTGTGCTTTTATATTTTAAAAAGAAGAAGAAAGCACAGTGTGACGTAAGATGATGGTCATTCTAAAGACTGATGCTACTGCTTCTTAGATACATGATAGTCACCATATATATCCTGTAGGGAACTGTATTATTGTTTTCCGTTGTAATCAGTAAGAGATTTGTGTCATCTTGATGAGGATGAGCAACAAAGGGGATTTATGCACACAGCCATGAGAACGCATTATTATGCCCGTCGTGTTGCATTCGGTGACTCAGATTTTTCCGGTGCAGTTTTCCCTTAGTGTCAGTGCAGGTGTGATAAATGAGGGTCATTTGGACTTTAACTGAAGGTCAGCTGCGGCTGAGCCTTTAGTTGTAAAAACCACTTTGAGAGTTTTGTTTCATATTTCGAAAAAAAAAATGTTTGTACCTTTTTCTGGCCTTGACCCACGTTTAAACACTGACACCTGAATCCTGGTTCTAAAAGAAATGCGTTAACCTGAAGGTAACCACCGCTCCCACCGAGAGAAACTGCCACTGTGATTAGAAGCATTTACCACCCAGCCTTCTCTTGTGGTCGGGTGTGTAGGTCGCTCATGTTAATCAGAGGATCAATCATGCTAATGAAGCCTTGTGCTCCTTCTTAGCAACCCAGTGTGTGCAGACGCTTTTCCGCACGCTGTGGACCGCGTGTGAATTTTTGCGTTTTATAATAACATCTTCCTGGGTGCTTGGCTGCACTGTAGGTGGATAGCTCATTGTCAGCTCTTCAGCCTCAACATATCCCTCGCACGCACACACACACACGCACACACACACACACACACACACACTGCATGCAACCACACATAGATTGCCCCATCATTAGAGTCTGGAGAACAGACACAGACATGAGAGGGGGGTGGAGTGGAGATGGATAGACAGAAAAAGAAAGAGGGGAAAAAAGAAGATGGATTCAGGAGGGAGGACATTCGGGTGCATCATTAGCACAGGAGATGGAGAGATCCAGGAATAGGGAAATATAATGGAGATAAGACAGTTCATTTGAGATTTTAAATGTACAAAAATATGCAAAAACACGGTAATGAGACAAGGATATTAACTGTGCGCACCCTGTCATGCCTGCACAAAGCAGTATGCTCCCAGATCTGGCCTAATTATCGTTTGCTTGAAATTGTCATACAAAGGGCAACATACATTTGGGCCAAACTAATTAATCAGAAGTTTTATATTGTGATTAAAAATAAATGTCGTAATATTTTGTGAACGTGTTGCAGATCCTTTCTGCTCACATTTCAGGTCATTTTTTTTCTCAGAACAGACACAGAGATGAACAAAAATCCAAACACGAGTTAATTATAATAAGCAGAGACAATTCGCTAGACAGGCTCTCCAGATTATTCAAAAACTCCCACGTAGATGTTTTATTTACAAGTAGGTTTCAGAAAAGTTGTGAGGTTCTGTAAAACTAAAAAAAATGGAGGAATCAACAAATAATTCAACACTGTACTAAATGAAAACAAAGAAAGCATGTCAAAAATGATTACGTGTATTGTTGTTGTTGTTGTTTTGTTTGTTTTAGTCAGTACGGGGTTTTTTTGCAGTGCCAATAACACATTTTCCTACTGGAGGTTTCTTCATCTTAAAAGGGAGTTTTTTCTTCACACTGTCGTCAAGCGTTTGCTCACAGCGTTGGTCTCTGCCTTTCAATATGAAGGGTCTTGAGATGACTGTTTCTGTGACTTGATGCTATATGTAAATAAAACTGAATTTTAATTAAACCCCGGCATCCGTGATGCCATGTGCACTCTTACACATACCACAGGTAACTTGTGAATCCCCGAAGGTCCCATTAATGCTGAAAGCAATATTGGAGTAAAGTATGCTGTTTTTAAAGAAAACACAGCTCAAGGAGGCCCCTTACTTACAAGGACCTATAAGTGTTTTATTATCTATTACCAGACCCTGAATAAGCATTACCCATTTTTCCCTCCACTTACTAAATGTTTAAAGAGTCTTAAAAGAAGAGGTCCAACACACTGGTAAACTTGATCATTTTTGTTTTGGAATGTGCTGCCTGCATTGATTTCCAGTCGATCTACATTCCTACATTCCCCTATGGTCCTGAGCTCTGAGTGGTGAGCAAAAGAATGAGCACAAGCAGCAGAAATGAGCTTTCTCCAAAGGGTGGCCACAGGGGTTTCGCTTACAGTCGCCACTCGTCTGCATCAAAAGCAGCTTGCTGAAAATGGTTTGGGCATCTGACTGGGGTACCTCCTGAGTGAGGACCCAGACATGTCCTACTGGGAAAAAGCTCGGGGAACGCTGAAGAGATTATATCTCTCAGCTGGCCTGGGAACACTAAGGTGTTCTCACGGATAAGCTGGAGGATGTGCCTGGGGAGAGGGCGGTTTGGGCTTCGCTGCTTCGCTGCTGCACCTGGCACAAGATAAATGGTGGGGATGGATGAATGGGTAGATTAAAAACATTTGATTAGCTATAACATTTAATATGCCTTTTTGTATGATTGTGAGTGACATTTTAACAAGATTAACAAGATAGATTGGAATTTGTCTGCTTTAATGAGTCAATGCTCACCAAAATGTGGATCATGGAAAAGTGATACTACTTTGTAAGAGGAACTCTTAGATTTTAAAGATGTAGCAGTACCCATTTATCTTAGCTTATTCTGCCGGACCTGAAATAGCAAAAGTGCCTGGAGTTTGATTATCATTAATTTATTTTAATTTCCTCTGCCATGACTGAAATATTCATATCCGCACATGAATTATTGGGTTTGAATACCCTACAAGAGCTAGCATCGCCAGAAAAAGCCTGTATCATGGACTTGAAATTTTAAGCAGGGCTCAATATTTCAACAGTGCATTCCAGGAAACCGCATGGAAGTTGTATTGACTTCTATCACTTGTGTTTCACTTTAGCTCTCGAGTTTATCGAAACATCAGCCAGTCTCCAAGGTACAAAATTGGTGTATGAAAAATAGACGAGGCTAAAAATATTGGCTTAGGGAGAGATTGATGAGAGGGATGAGGGGATGACAAAGCTGCACAGAAGGAACATTTGATCTTAGTCCTTTAATTCACAGTGGACAAGACTGTCCCGTTACATTTCTGTAGTACATGTCTTGCAGTAACAGTGACCCATATGAGACATTCTCAGTTCTTATGAGCCTTCTATGACCCGGGAGTCCGGGAGCTGGCACAATCACTAACAGGTAAATTTACTGCTGATCATTGTTAGCCATGCAAGCTGTTATCCTGATTTTTTTTCTAAGTAAATGGTGAAATTGAGCAGTTGGAAGACAACATTAGAGAGTCAAAGCTTAAATGGTTTGGAGAGGAGGGCTAGTGGATATACTGGACTGAGAATGTTAAAAATGGAGCTGCCAGCCAGGAGGATGGATTGATGGATGACATGAAGAGAATTCTGGGATAGGGTGAGATGGAGGCAGATGATATGCTGTGGTGACCCCGAAGGGGGGCTGCCAAAAGAGGAAGAAAGACCAGATGAATATATTTCAGTATGAACTGAAAATGATTGGTTACTGAAAATTACATTCATTGTAATTTGTCAAAGTAGATTCTGTGGCTCTTTGAGCCTCCAAGGAACAGGCTTATTTTAGCTGATGCTTTGGATACATGATCTGATTGGAACCCGATGAGTTTGGAGGCTGGGTCAGCATCTTAGATTGCGTTCTTCTAGCTGTACCTGAGAAGCAGTACAGCGGAGTGCAGTATCTCACTAGAGAGGAGTTACCTACTGCTGCAGCGCTGTCGCAATGTTTAATTATTTAATTTATTATGTCTTTAACTTTCCCACCTGCCTCCATATGAGGAGTTTTGTTGGTTTCTGTTCTTCCCCACAGGCTGATCGTAGGAGAGGTTATGAGAATGTGTTGATTTTGTGGCAAAAATACCACACAACCCAGTTCTAGGTCTTGGTCAGGGGGCTTCTGAAAACTCATCATGTGGTATCTTTAATCACTTGATTAAAGATACCACATGATCTTTGTGCACAAAGGTGCACAAGGTGCTAAAAGATTTTAGCACTTAGCTGTTTCCCTAAAGAAGAAATGCCACTGTGCGCCATACTAGCTTATGTATAAACTGAAGTTTATCACCACTTGTTAAGCTGTCTTTCAGTAAGATGTCAGATGTTACACGTTTAAAATTAACTTAAGAGTTCTCCCAAAACACGCTCATCTCAGTGTGTGCAGTGAATACATAGTAGAAAAGCAATGGGAGAAAATTTGGACAAAAAACAGACTGTGAATGGAAATATGAGCCTGAAATACAAAATAAGTATTTTTTTTTAAATAATGGAAGAAAGGAGGGAGCAGAGGTAATGACAGAAGCAATGAGTATTCTCACAGACTTTGAAAAGAAAAGTCTCTCTTTTTTTTTTTAAAGAGCTGAGGTGGTTAAATATATATATTTATACATGCGTGACTGTGTGTGTGAGAGACCTCGTCTGCACATGTAGCTGTGTGTGTGTAAGAAAGCTGTCAACTACTCCAGACGAGAGAGTTCCAGCAGTGTGTCAACTTAATGGGCAGAAACTGGGGCATAGTGAATAATTCAGCAGCTTTTTAGGGGGAGAGGAGACGCTTCCAATATCTTCCCTTAGGAGAAACGGAAGGACCCTGGTCTCATAATACAGTCACACACACACACACAACACGGTATGTGAGCAAGACGAGTATGCCATCAATTCAGTCTCTGCCAACAGGTTGTGCTAAACTATGTATCTAAGCGGCTAGCTTAAACCCACTGAGACTCTGCGTGTTACTTAAAGGAAATGAGCAAAACTGTGGAGAAATTGTCTGTTGGTCAACTCGCTTACAGAAGTATCAGAATCACTGTTGTGTGCCTTGGGAGACGCAGCATTGCATCAACCACCATCCACAGTTGTCAGGAGTAAAAGTAAAGCCGTGTAACAAACAACTACAACCCCACATGGAGTTAAAGTGCATTTACATGGAGACATCTTAAAAAACAACAAGAGAACAAGTGGACGAAAACGGATACGTGGATGGATTTCTTGAACGGCTGTTGGTGGCTTCGTGATGCCACAGACTGCGAGAGCACAGCATAACCAACTTCAAAATGAAAAGAGAAGCAAAGATGGCACATTTGCTGCTTTTCTCTTCATATGCATTTAACCGCACAACCAACTGTAGCTACTGCACGACTACTAGTGCTCGAGGCAGCTTGCTGAGTCATTTAAAAGTGGATAGCTTTTTAAATAATGTTACAGACAGGCGTGCCAAGGCTGTCAGAGAACAAGCATTGGCAACTCTACACACAAAACATTTGGAATAAAACACACAAATTTATACAAAGCTGGGAGTTATGTAGTGCTTAATCCCCTTAAACTGTCTGTGGGAGAAAATTTTTGATCTCAGCAGTGGATTTGCTCACAAACATTTCTGCATAAAAATCAACAAAATTGAAAAACCGTTTGCAAACCTTTTGCTTTTCACTGATGCTTTTCCCAACTGCTGCGATTCACAGGAAAGTTGTCTTCGGCCAAAATCGGTATGTTGTAATGTTGTGCGAGCTCGCCTGTTATGGAAATGAATTCTCTCAGAATTGTTCTTAAGGAAATGTTTGATGTTGTAAGATTGCTGGGTGTATATTCCCACTAAGAAATCAATCCATCCATTTTCTTAACCACTTGTCCAACTTAGGGTTGCAGGGACGCCAATCCCTGTCGTCACAAGGCGAAGGGAGGCAACACCCTGGGATCTCATGAATTACAGGCAAAGGGACCTAAACGGACAGTCGCAGGCAGGCGAGATTAAAGGAAAAGTGAACCTTCATTCAGGACGATTACGGTGTTCAGAATAATGTCCATGAAAGGAAGACTCAAACCAAATCCACAGTAGGGAAGACAGCACCATTTTTACACAAAAGAGTACACAAGGGAGAGCTAAAACCAATCGAGATGACAAAGGAGGAAGTAAAGTGAGACATAAAATACAAGATTACCAGAATAAAAGAGGACATTTTTAACTAGAACACCAGACATAGAAGAACTTGACACACGAGGGTAGACTAGAGAAAGTCATAACTCAAACAGACTTATGGACAGGTTCTACTATACCACTTCTTACACTCTGCTTGAGCACCCACAACACTTTACACTACAAGCCTCATTCACACAAGCACTCGTTTCTTTGTCTAAGTGCTTTCTTTCCAGCATTAACATGCCAGTGAACACGCTGAGAGAAACTCAGGGTTCACTGTTTTGCCAAAAGATACTTTTGTGTGCAGACTGAAATACCACCAAAATTTAATGTCCTGGGTTCAAGATCCAGAGCCATGACATGGACAACCCAAAAATCCATCAGAGCATCACGGCTGCCACATAGAAACAGACAAACAAGCAGCTTTTCATGTGCACACCTGCAAACAATTTCAAATAACCATTAGCCAGACTGTGAGAAGAAGCTGGGAAACTCCACACAGAGTGTTCCAGCCAAACAGGTGAGACCTGGTACTAAACATTTGTGCTGTGGTGTGATAGTACAACTACTGCACCACCATTTAAGACTTGAGAGTAACAAACTTTGATCAGATCAAAGCTGCTAAACAAATGCACTTAATCAAGTGCTTAATCAAGTGCATCAGCCACTTAATTCCTATGGAAGCAGTAAGGTTGGTTTTCACACCCTGCTTCTGCACTTTAGTTTCATTTTTGTTAAATAAGGTTGTATTGATGTAATTTTAAGACCCACTAAGGTTTTTATTGATAATGTTTATTAATTCCTGATAATACTTAATTATATTTCACCCAGTAGTAAATTGTTGTACTGACCTCCTGTGAACTATAGCATCAATTTTAAAATATTGTTGCTCAGCTATAAATACTTACATGGGCTCGCTCTACGTTATCAAGCAGATCGTTTATGTTCCCATGCCTCATACACTCACTTAGGTCTGCTGATCAGAACCTTCTAGTACAGGCTGGATTGTGCAGACTAACAGTCTTCAAATCCCTTAAACTTAAAACATGCTGCTTTTCATTAGCTTTGTCATCTTCAGAATAGCTTTAGCTAACTGAGTCATTCTCCATATTGCATCTCTTTCATTAATATTGTTTTGATCACTATTTATATTACATTTTTTACTCTAATTTTATCTATAAAATTATTATTTTTATCCTTTTTTCTTTCCTTCAATCAAGTGTATTGTTTTTTGATGATTTTACTCGTGCAGCACGAGTCCAGTTTGTTAAAAAACTGCTGTGTTGAAATGTGCTAACCTGATTTGGCAAGCAAATGGATTTGAGCAAGTTTGACAACAGCCATAGATCAGTCAGGGTGTCCATGCTGACGTGCTAAGTAACGTAGACGGTGGAGTGTCCGCGTTGCTTACCTGAGGAACACCTGGCACAAGGATGCATTATTGGAAGAAGACCGTGTTTGGGCATTGCCTTCTTGAGTTGGATACAGGACCCTAGGTTTCCCAACAGAACTCGTGTGGATGTTACTTTGGCACATACCACCTGCCTAAGCATTGCTGCAGACCCTTTACACCGTTCATGGAAACGGTACTCCCTGATGATTGTGGTCTCTTTCAGCAGGATAATGCGTCCTGCCACAGAGAAAAATGGTTCAGGAATGCTTTTGTGAGCACAACAAAGAGTTTGAAGTGTTGACTCGGCTTCCAAATCTCGATCTAGTTAATGGAGGATCTGTGTGATGTGCTGGCCAAGCAAGTCTATCCATAGAGCCGACACCTCACAACTTAAAGGATCTTGTCAGGGGGCTGGGTCTGTGACCCAGCTTTTATTTTTTATTTGTAATTTTGGTTTCTCAGATTATATTGAAATATGTTCAGTTCTTGTGGTGTTATTCTTAGTTAGGGTTTAGTTCAAATTTAGTCTAGTTGTGTTATCTCCTTGTCTATCCTTGTTTTCCTTGTGTTTCTCTCCTCTGTCTCCCCCTCTCTCGCTCCCTCTCTCTTTGTCAAGCTTGTGTGTCCCAGTTCATGTCTCTCCATATTTCCTGTTTTATTTGCAAGTATTGAGTTTCCATGTTCAGTGCATTTGGTTTTGCTTCCCCTGTGGCGTCTTGTTCATTTGGGTTAGCTGTGTCTCACCAGGTGTTTCCATTACCTCATTACCCCTCTGTGTATTTAAGTCTTCCTTTGTTCAGTGTCAGGTTGTCTGTCAAGTCAGGTTTCAAGTGTTTCATGATTCTGTTCAGGACATGTTCAGGTTTTGTCTCGTAGCTTCTGCTCAGAATCGTGTTCATGTCTCTCTTGGTCATATTTATTATCATCTAGTATTTTTCCAGTTTAGGTTTTAGTTTTCACCACTGTTCGTTTTGTCTTGTGTTTGGATTCATGTTATCAGCTTTAATAAAAGCTCGCCTTTTCTTTAAACAGTAAGTTCATTTCTCCCATGTCTACTTTTGGGAGCGTTTCATAAACACACCGGCCATCCCGGCTGTGACAGATCTGCTGTTAACATCTTGGTCCATATACCACAGCACACCTTCAGGGGTCTGTAGGAGTCCATGCCTCCATGGGTCAGTGCTGTTTTGGCAGCAAAATGCAATATTAGGCAGATGGTCATAATGTCTCTCATTATTTTAAAGATGCTCTGTTATGACACCTCAAACTCAGCATTTTCACCATCGTCATCTCGGTGATCTAAAGTTGGACATGAAAAGCGATGGATCTAACTCAGACATCAACCCTAAAATCAGAGTCTGTTTTGTCTTTTTTGACTCCAGTATTAACCGTCATTTACAAAAGGAACATCATGTTACAATGAATAATACTGAAAACTTACAATTCAGACCAAATGATCTTCTAAGATAAGAATTATCACAGACTTCTATACCACTCTACAACAATCCCCTGCCATTACAAAGAACATAGGAGGAAAGAAGCTCACTTTCCTGAGCCAGAAGGTGCAGCCATCTTTTAGATAAAGTCTGTATATAGTGAGTACACAGAGCTAACATGGTGACAGAGATAAAAATAAAACTAGTCATTTTGCAGCACGCCGCTCGAAAAATCTCCAACATTCAGAAACCATCTGTCCAAAAGTGTTTCTCTTTTTCTTTTTTAAGTCCTAAACTCTCCACTGCCAAAGAGCCCAGCCTTATGTAACATGTGACATTTACAACGAGGTCCGTTCCCTGTCTACCTATCTGCCACTCTCTCCTGTGTTTTCCTCCCAAACCCCACTCTGCCCCCATCCTCCTCCCCCCTCCAGCTTCTCTTCTCTATCCAGTCTGAAGCACTGACATTTAATTAGTCAGTGAGTGGAGGGTGCCTCGCCACATCAGCCCTGTAGTGTTGCTGACCTTTTCTGACTGGGTCACTCATCTGCCATTAGAGTACCACCCCAACCACCGCAATGTGCACACACAAAGACACACACACACCCTCATTACTCTCTCAGATCTAACGAAGAATACTTGAGATGAGCCAGCTGGTGATCTGGCAATTGACAGTAAGGTGGAGTGTTCTTTTCCAAAATTGGATGACGTCAAAGGATATGTTTCATGATTTGAGATGCGGACAGTTGCTATGCCTGTGCGTGTGTGCTCGTGTCCTCTGATCTTCACATCTGTATATCGATGCAGGTTTGATCATATGTTGTTGTGGCCCTTTCTTGCAGACAATTGCATCACTCTAATCAGCCATCACAGGAGAAGACTAACGACAGTTATCCTTTCATCTTCGGTCAGCGCAAAATGCCCTTTTGCAACACACGTGCGCACAGAAGGCTACACGCACGCACACACCTGTGCACCCGGTCAAAGCCAATCAGCAGTTTCCTGTTCTGTCTCCCCCCACGTCTCCTCTCCACTCCTGAGTGCTGTGACATATCAGCCAGCAACATCGGCTGCCAGACACCTCCTATCAGAATCGCTTTGGAGGCCTTTTAATCCGCCCTCTAAAGAAGTCTTTCCTGTCAATGAAGGGAAACGTGACCCCAATACCAAAGATGGAGGAGGGAGGGGAGGTCGTTATGGAGAGATCCGGCGTGAGGATCTGGCAGAGTGAGCTACCCAACTGGCCCTGTTTGCAAGTGTTGGGTTGCAGCCCAGACAGTTTTTTTTTTTTAATGGCTGGAGATGCTGGAAAGCATCCTCTGCGCACACATAGAAAAGAGGCAAAATACACCTTTATTGTCAAGAGTGAGAGGGTTGTGGTTCACTGGACAGAGGAGTGAAAGTTACAGAAGAAGACATGCAGAAAATCTTCCGAATACAGTGTCAAGAACTGCAAAATTTATCTTAAAAAAAATCACAATATGCATTTAAGATTAAGTTTTAGGAAAGATTTTGTTTATTTCACTGCAGATCGCAAAGGTACACTATACATTAGAATTTCATATATTATAATTTAATAAACAAAAGCTGAAAAAAAAACTAACACAACAACTACCACCTCCAAATCCTATAATTATTGTAGAAGAAGAAGCATTATGGAAAAACAAAAAATGAACTTTTGATTTTGAATTGATTTGATTTGATATACCTGTATTAGTCCCACAAGGGGAAATTTCATTAGGCTGCCGACCTATTGCATGCAATGGCGGCGCCATCTTACCCTCTGACTATACATACATTACACAAAAACATCACATGGGGAAGACAGGTCAGAGAGGTATAACAATGGAAAAATGCACCACACGAGGAAAGATAAGGAGAAAAAAATAACTCCCCCCAGACTGAGTTCCAACAGGGAGTCAAAGTCAACCTTTGTGACTTGACAGCCCTGATGAGAATGAGGTGCTAAGAACTATCATTAAGGCCCCATCATGTCATCATGTCGCTGGCATGGTGTTTATCCATGTGTCATCTCTGTGGCCTGTGGAGCTCCAGCCAGAGCATCACATCTCCTCCTCTGATCCCAGAGTCACTCCATTGTCTAATAACTGGGATCATGGATGGTCCACAGATTTTGTTGTTCTTTTTTTTCCACTCAGTGATTTCAGCAGCTGTCCTAGACAGAGAAGGAGAATTAATCAGATAATTCCGGCCTATGGAATGAAAAGCTGCATTCTTGTAGATCCTAGAGGCATGTGTTTGCCCACTACATGGTTTCCACACTCTGTAATCATAGCCATTAAAAACGTTTTTCAAGCTTCGATTTGGAGACAAGAAACCTCGACAGCTTGGCCAAGCTGCCAAATAATGAATGTAAACTACTACCGCAAAAAGAATGTCACAGATCCCTTAGATATCAGACAGTCTGGAATCCCTGCAGAGTCCAAATCAGATAAATGCAACCAGGCCAAAGCAGCCCTGGACTGCACCACACTCTCTTTCACAACAGATGATACCATTAGGTCAGAGCAGATTCTCTTTCCATCACTCCTCCATTCCTCTCGGTTCGGTCAGTTTTACACCAGGCTGTTAGACATTCGTGCTGCGTCCCTCAGTGCCTCACTTAGCACCTTAGTTCAGGAGAGAGCTTGGCCAGTGAGCAATCTGTCACCACTGTAAATACTCGGTCATCTTGGAAGGATCACTGCTAACTGAGAGAAGAGAGCTACAATATTTATAAAAATATGACCCACAAAAAGAAAAAACAGAGCACGATGTGCACACCCAGAACTCATAAATGACTAACATGGTAGAATAAATGAACCCATAATAATTTAAGTCAAGAGCAGAGGAGGCACAGATCCATATAGAAAGCATGGAAATAAAATAATAATAACATTAATAATTTTAAACAGTGCAGTCTTCAGGTGGGAAACTGAAGCCAATACTGAAATGCGGTAAACCTGGTGGGGCTGTGGGAAATAACAAATTTAAAGAAACATTTCCTGGTTTGATGAGTCCTGATTTTCACCTCAACATGTGGATGGTGGGATAAGAATCTGACGTAAATAGCATGAAAGCATGGATCCATCCTTCTATCAACAGCTCAGGCTGCTGTTGGAGGAGTAATTGGTGTGGGAGTTATTTTCTTGGCACTCTTTGAGCCCATTAGCACCAGCTGAACATCATTTAAATGCTAAAGCTTACACAAGTATTGTTGCTGAGCATGTCCATCCCTTTATGACCACAATGTCCCCATTAGGACTGAGCAATTAATCAAAAATGAATCAAAACTGACATTCAGACTCTCTAATTGACATAATCATGCCCATTTTGGTTATTTTCGTGTTACCCCAGTGTGCACTGTCCTCTTTAAAAGAAACTAGCCAGTTTGTGGTCACGTGACTTTGCTCTTTTTAGTTTGTGACATGCAAGCATCATGGAGGAAAGCTCAAACACCAAAGCCGGCCACAGAACTCGAACAGCTTGTGACGAATATAAAATTACGTGTTCGTTGTTTCGACATATTTTGGGGTTCAGTCAAGCCCATATAAAAAAGGGGGGGGAAGCAGAAAACTGCAGGAAAAATAGTTCAGGTAATATCAGAGTATAACAATTAAACTTATGCACGAGATAAACAGAAAGTTGTTGGAAGCGTCTTCGGATTTGAACGTGTTTTGTTGTTTCCACCATTCCACATTAAAGTGAGTGGATCTCTTGTAATTAATATAACATGACAAAATTTAAGAGCTCGACACGTGGTGACAACTGTACTATTTTCATGTCAAGCGAAAAATATATATCATGTGAGTAAATTGTGGGAAAATCTAATCCTTTTTGCTTCCTGTAATAACACCGGAGAACACCCTTGAGCTGGAAAATGTTTCCAAACCACATAATTTTACTCCTCAATTCAAAGAATCCCTGTGCGCCCCAGGGATGATCTTCCATTACAGCCCCTGACCTCTAATCTCCAAGAGGTGAGAGGAAAGGGAATTTCCCCCGGGATCAACAAAGTATTACTTAATCATTATTAATCTGGGCCGAAAAAAAAGAAAAAGAAATGAAACAATTTGGTTGATGGAATTTTAGATCAAAAGAGATTTAGCAAATCTCCCTGTTTACCTTTAGCCATAGATAAAGTGCTTACATTGCCAAAGGCGCCACACTAAGATGTTAAGGTTTTAAAACTCTTTTCAACTGAGCCCTGGGAAAGAATGATAAATGAAGGAATTTATTATAATCTGCTGCTGGTTATTTCATTCTTAGGCGTTGTATAGCTCTGTCTCTGCTGGCTAGTTTGACACAGATTTTGCTTCAGACAGAAGGGACCAGTGAGTGGAAGTACAGATACTAAGCATACATTTAGTATGTTTACTCCCCTTCCATGAAATGTAGATCCTTGTATTAATTTTGAGAATCTTTATTTAAATGTAATATTCTTTTTTTTTCATTCAGAGTGAGATAACAATCCCTCATGTTGCACACATGAAGGGCAGAAACCAAAGCTCAAGTCTCTCATAACTTAAGAAGTAGCCAACTGACATTGTGCTTTAATCAGACTGCACAAGTTCAGACCTAATGTGACAGCAAACAACAGCCTCACTCGAGAGTCTTTGACAAGACACAGACTGCTTATGAGCTCTATGGCTCCTTAAAGACTCTGGTTAGTAGTAGCATAAATTGTCTACCCAAAGTACAAAAGCCATAAAATAGCTAAATCGGTAAATCTAGTGACAAAGTACCTCTGAGAAGCCGAAGTGCTTAAATCAACTCACTTTTGCTGGTAGTTATTACACCGCATTGATTGTCCACAGTATTTCTGCAGCTCTCTGCTTTTTGGACAGAATCTTTGGCGCAGCTCTTCAGTGCATTAATTTCTGCTTGTTTAGCTCATGTCTGCATACCTTTGCTTTTGCTTTTGTTGCATTTGCAATGGAGCTACTGCGACAAAAGACAATTAATCACCCATTCTGCTATTGCAATTTGGATCTTACACCACAAACCCACTCTGTATGCTGCTACTATAAAACTTTTCCTGAGATAGAAACTTTATGTAACTGTATCACCCAAAGTGGGAAGAACTGGTATTTTAGTCTAATTTAAGAGAATAATTCTATATTTAGATTCATCTCCAGGCATAAAAATGATGCAGTTGTTGCTTGCCAGTGTTGGCAGCTCCAATAAATTTCCATGTCCAACTTATTTGTTTGAACCCAGTAAACAAATATAGGATTGATGGCTAAAAGAAAAGAAAATTTAAGATGGAAAAAGAACACAGGATAAGGTTGTGTTTGTTGAACCTGACTGGATGAATCTGACTTTTTCCTGAAAAAGGTTGCAACATAATGTCTTCTGATTCATTTATTGTGACATAACATGACTGGTTTAAACTGACTCAACCATAGAGTACTGTGGCAAAGTCTGAAAATGAGAAATGGATGCAGTGGTTTAATAAAACATACATAACTCATACAAACACAGATTGAAATACAGTCTCTCTCTCTCTCTCTCTCTCTATATATATATATATATATATATATATATATATATGGCCAAAAAAAGAGTTTGTACAATTATAATGATCAATAATAATTCTTCTATACAAGCCCGAGCTCTCTAAGGTCCTATTCCTTTAAGCAGTCTTCAGGAATAGTTCTCCAGGCTTCTTGAAGGACATTCAAAGTTCTTCTTTGGATGTTTCTGCCTTTTGTTCTGTTCTTGTCAAGATAATCCCACACTGCTTCAATAGTCTTGAGTTCTGGCTCTGGGGAGGCCAATCCATGCAACACGTTCTCATCCCAACGCGTAACATACTGACGACTGTGACAAACCATCGGTATGTTACACATTCGGAGGCATGAGAGCGGGTTGGAATGAATCTATAAATGTGTTTTCATGTGTGACATGAAAATCAACCTAACAAAGCATTATGTATGTTAAATCTCTTCACTTTTGGATCCTGAATCACTTTGGAAAACACTACGTCATAGGGTTAAGGTTATGGTTAAGGTTAGAATTAGGGCTGGAATGGACAGCTGGAGCCTCTGCTCTAAGAGTGTCCTACTGCTGCGAGTGGCTGCGAGTGTCTTATTAGGATGTGGAAGAGTACCTTTTGCACTACTATGCAACGCCTAGAGGCATGACAAATAGTCTGTATGCTATGTATTGGGAATAATAATACTCTGGTCCATGACCGATAGTGTTCCATATTGTGTTTTTCGATTCAGGTTTGCTTTCACTGCATCGGCAGTGTGTTTAGGATCATTGTCATGGTGAAAAATGTAGTTGTTGCTAATTAGATGCTTTTGAGATGACACTCAATGATGGATCAAAATCTGGTACTTTTCTCCGTTCATAAGTGCCTAAAGACACATTTTAAAACTGGTTGTTTGCTAAATTGTCTGTTATTTGTATATAAAACACTGGTTCATCCTTTGAGTTAGGTGTCTTTTTTATGCTTGACTCATCCATAGATCAGGCTCAACAAACCCCCAAAAATCTTTGAAAAATCTAAAGTAGGCCTGGAAAAATATTGCTCAAAATCACTTTTAAAATTTTACAATGTCTGTGTCCTTGGATGCAAAAGATAAAGGTATAAGTGGCAATTCTGTAATTTAATGCAAATTATTTGCTTTTTGCTATTTTACATTGTACTTTTCCCAATAATACTGGAACATTCTGGACGTATTTGATTGATTTAATCAAATCTGTATTTTGCTACAGCTGCATTGCTGTTTCATTAATAAATAGGCCTTGAAGAGACCTCGATCCTAGTTTTGTAATATCATCCCAGCTTTTATGTAAAAATATTAATAATCTAAAGTGTTATCTTCTCAGGGGCATTACTGGAATATTTTGGACTAGGCCATCTGTCTCGTCAGCTGACATGACCGCTGCTAAGTGAGACTTTAGGGGCATTTACTCCCTCCTCTGATATGACAGCAGCTACAGAGGTCACGACTAAACCACAGTCTTTCTGTTGTTCATTTGTCAGTTATGTGTGAGTTTGTTGCTCTCATACTTTGCAGTTACTGTTAGCTAACTGCTCTTTTGGCAGTTTGTATTTGTTTGCGTTCATTCAATAATGAGTAACACTGATTGCCTTTTAGGAACACCAGAATCCACTGTCGGCATTGTCTGTTGGACACGTAGCGTAGCCAACTTCTCCCTCAGTATCAGCACTGGCCGGCATAGCTTTATAGCGACTCTGTTTTCAACTAGGCCTACACATACCAATACATTTTTCATCCATTTCTCAATTATTTTGTTGCACTGGTAATAAATTAAACTAATTTTAGTAAACTAAAATTTAAAGTAAACTTTTTTTTAGTTATATAATTTTAATAATTGCATTTTGGAGATCAGTATCTTACCCGAGGACACTTAGGCATCCACACATAAAAACACCATCCCTCCGATTAGTAGATGACCTGCTGTAACTCCTGAGCTATAGCCACCCTGTGGCAGCTTCATCATAAGCCTCAAATGTGCTTTCCATACAGATTTGTTTGTTTTTTCCTGCTCAAAAATGGCTTAAAATGGCTCCAGCAAGTGACACCATGGGTAGCTGGCAAATTTGTGAATTCATTAAAGTTTTCCTGTTTGTAGAAACGTTAAGCCAAAGTTAGTTAAAAGATTACCTTAATGATGAGAGAAAATAATTCTCCTATCCCAATTTTTGCTGTCACACATGCAAAACCAGTGCAGAATTATAAGATTTTTAATCTATCCTAGACTTGGCAACACTCCAGCAGTTTTTCTAACAACAAACCCTGGATCACCAGTTACCTGAAAGCAGTACTGAATGAAAAGAAGAGGATACACCATGAACTGAATGCATGATTGAGATGGTGTACAGATGCATACAGGAAGAAGCTGGAGGCCAAATTCCAAGAATTTGAAGGATGTTATAGCAGTGTACTTATTGCTCTTTTGCCTGTATGTGATGGTGCTTCTGGTGAAAATAAGGTGTGTTTATATATCATTTTAAAGAGCTTCAGTTTTTTAGCACTGATCTGTTATACATAAAGTGATTGTCCAAAGGAGGGTATCCTCCAGAATAAAATATTGGCATTGCATTGGTTCATTCAATCTTCTGTTCTCTACCTCTGTGTGATTGTGATGAAGTCGTGGTAAAGTGAGTGGGAACAGATGGAGAGCTCTGCCCTACTAGCACAGCCGAGGGCCCTCAGTGGTCCAGACTTGACCCACGACTCCACTCACCTGGCACTGGATCCCGGCATGGATAACAGACTGTTCCAGGGGATACAGCATGGAGGAGAATTTTGTTTGTGTTTATATGTTACTAACTGGATTTCTTTTGGCATTACAAGAGCCAAAGAAGACAAATAGCCTTTATTTGTGTCTTGTTTTTAGACTCACAGCAACTATGAAGACAGTCCCTGAACAGTGAGTGAGTATAGCACTCAGAGTACTTATAGCACACTTTGCTTCCACTTTATTTTTAAGTATTTCAAGGGTAACATACTCAGGTTTGCAAACTCTGAGCTCCATCTATGTTGTCAGGAAATCTTTTTTTAAATGTTTTGTCTGTTTATCAAAGTCAAAATATTTTGAGAAGTGTGGAATTTGCAGGTTCTCCTGCAAGTGTCTTCAATCCAGCTGAGTCAGGTTGGTTGGCATCAGGTGTCTAGCCTAAGACCCGTACTGGATACAGACACCCCGGGAGTCAAACCTATGACTCCTGTTCCAAATGGATGTGGGCTTACCATTATGCTATCCAGCTGTACCCAGCTTGGAGCCCTCGGTGCAGTGACTCCCAAACTTGGCAAGTGGCTCCAGCAGATCCCAGGAACAACACTTGAGATCTCTGTCCAGAAGAGGGCAGTGCTAGGAACAGCTAAGGCAGACCTTCCCAAAGTGTGGGGCCCGCCCCCTAGTGGGGTGGGGTGGGGGGGGTGGGGGGGGCAGAGCCATTGCAAGTGGGGCGCAGTATGAAAAGGGAAAAAAAATAAATGACGCTTGGACACTGCTAGCACGGGGCGCCCGCACAAACGCAAAGCAGGAGATGAAGCATAGCTGAATATGTTTCCAAACCAACTTCATTCTAAGCCAAAGACTAGAAAACATGGTGAATCATGTCTTCCCTTTGGTTTCACCTGCACAAGTGCCAAGGTAGGTCTCCCCTGCAGAATTGGTATTTCCTTCGTCAGGAGCAGCGCTGGGCTCTTCAAATCACGGACAAACAGTATCACACATTCTTGATTTTTAGTTTACAAACACTTGTTGTAATGACTAACTACTCCTGACATTTTGGAGATGTTAGCTCTTTATACAGTAAAGTTACAGCGGGATACAAATAACATCAGGCTGATCCTGCCACGATTTGTTCCCCCGTCCAAATCACAGACAAACAGTATCCCACAGTTGTTTATGTTTTTAAACCCATTTTGCACAGAGAGGCAGTTTTTGAAAAATGTATTGATAGCAATGTTGAATATTATTACACAAGAAAAAAACAACTACATGTAAAATAATGACACCGTGACGCCTCTGCCTTTCTAAATAGAGGGACAGTAACTGCGTGTTTATATGTAAGTGTGTAAAACCTGAAGATAGACACAAAATACTGTTAATCTGACTATCTGCCATTCTGCAATTCATCTCATGTAAACAATAACGTGGCGCACAGCGTGACGTGAAAAAAGGCACATACCTTTGACGTTGCGTGACGAACTCTGTATTCCTCGTCCACACGTAAAAGCAAAAAAGGAGTTTTAAAAAAATCTCCATTTTCGGTGATTCGAAACGCTGTTTACGTGTGGATGACACAGCTGCGTTTTCAAAAATACCTGTGTAGGTGCGGATGTAGCGTAAAAGAGTTAGTAGTTTATTTTCTTACTACCTGTATTTGCTTAATTGTTTACTAAATGTTTGAGGTGTGAAATAAACCACAATTGAGCAAAATATGGGTGTGTGTGGTTGGAGGATGTGTTAGTGCGTGCGTGTGCGCGTGCGTGAGGGGGGCGTGAACATTTTTCCTGTAAAACAAAGGGGGGCCCAGCGAAAAAAATTTGGGAACCACTGAGCTAAGGTACTGTGCAGGATCCTTAAGCTCCCCAGCCACTGGTGGAGGACCCAAGCTTGAAAGAGAGACCGCCCGCAGGGTGAGAGGGGACTGTATATATATGTGTATATAGCTTACTGCATTTTTCTTTTGAAAATATCATGTTTATTTCATCAACCACATATTATAAATGCTAAAGGAAACAAAGAGCTCATGAAAAATAGCTCAAGGAAGCGTATCATCATCCTCGTTTTTGGGATTCTGCAACAGTCTTTGGTCTCATATAAAACCCAGCTCAGCTCGGCAACGCAGTACCTCTCAGGCAAGCTAAAATGGGCGAGGTTATGACACTGTCTGAGTCGTGTGTGGTGGAGCTGCTTTGTCGGCTGCTGCTCCCTCGCCTAGTAGAGATAAACAAAGCCCCGATGTGAAAGTTGAGGATTTCTGCAGCTTGCATTCCATTACTAAATCCCTCACCTCTCTGCAACTCCTCCAGTTACAGAACCCGGCGAGAGCAAACAGGAGAGCTTCATTAGGCTTTTCCAGATGTAAAAAGTTAACTAACCTCATGCGGGTACACACCAGCATTCGCCTTTTTTTCCCTCTCCCTTCCTGCTGCTCTCTCCCCTTCGCCCCCTAAGGAGTTCTCTCCGGTGACTCGCTGTTCCACAGGATGCTTCCAAAATGGCGGCTCGGGGAGTGCTGCAATTCCCCAGGCTGCCCAGATGAGATGCAAGGTTCTCTCTTGTGGGCACAAAAAGAAGAAGAAGAAGAGACACACAGGAAGATGTATGTGTGTGTGTGTGTTTCCCCCCCTTTTATTTCCTTAGCTTTCTCTGATCTGATCTGATGTGAAATCACAAATTGGCCCCTAGCCGCTGCCCCCTGTGTACATAACAGAACTCATTAAAGCGAGGAGGGTTATTAAAAAGTGATGGAGCGAGGGAGGACTCTGACAAGAAAAACTGATTCAGTTTAATAAAAGAAACAGAAAGAGAAGAAGAAGGTGAAGCTCCACAAAGAAAAAGGAGGCTAAGCAATGAGGGAGCCGCAACGACAGGTTTACTGTTCTCTTTCACACAAGCCTTATGCAAATACGCTAGATTCTTCCGAGGCTTCGGACAAGCTCAGTTCTTTACTTTCTGGCAGATGATAACATGGAATGGGACGTCTTTCCCAAAGGTTCAGTTCGTGTGCCCTACATATGGACAGACAATACAGTGTGAAGGCAGCGACTTGGCCATCAGCAGAGCAAACTGTATGTTGCTTCTTAAATCCCAGCAATCAGCTAAAGCCCTTGAGGTCTAAGCTAAAAATACAGCATGTATTACTGTTCACTTAAGATAAAAGCATCTGTTAAATGACCGTATCATAATGCCTCCACTCCTCTGGGCAGTATTTTTGTGTGTAACAGCAACAGGAGACCTCTGGCATTCTGCTTCATGGACGTTCATTTATAATTCATCGGTTTTGACTGGGAACACATGTGTAATGGGAGCAAAGTATATCTTGGAGGATTACGGGGCAAGGACAAGAGGGGAAGATGAGCGGATGGCGAAAACATAACAAAGAAAGAAAGACTGAAAGAGGTCTGGTGGGGAGAGATTGTTCCAGACTGTTTGCTCTCCAGAGGCTAATGTAGATCCACAAAGAGCGAGGCTGAGAAGGGAACCAAACTTACTTCTTTTCACTTTTTTTCCACCTGGAATGAGTGGCAGGGGTAGAACTATATCTTCAAAAGCAAGAAACTAAATGTAAATGCTTGGGCATACATGTCTCTGTGCATCACCGTGCTCAGAGAGAGGGCCTTCTGCCCCCTTTGTGGATGAAATGGAATGGGAAAAAAAGTGAGAGAGTGTGAGGGAGATCGGAAGGGTGAGTCACTGATTTCTGTTGGCTTTGCTGCTCTCCAGCGAGTTGCCGTGCCAAGCAACCAGCAATAACTAGAGTGACTATAACCTGTGGCCCGCAGCATCCCACCTGTATGCCTCTGCAGAAACTAAACCACCTGCCCCATCCAGCAGCCTCCTGAGGTCTCATTTATAAACATAACATCCGCTCAGAAAGAGTGGAAAGTTGTGTGCAGCGTTGCCCAGACAAATGCCAAGCTTTAGAAAAAGTAAGCAGGCAAACTATAGCGTTGCTTTATGCAAACTCTGGTGCACTGAGCTCAAGGCTAGATTTGACTGCTATGGTAAAACCTACAATAATCCATCATTCTTCCTCTGCTCTGTCCAGTTTGTACAGCAAAAAAACAGGCCTGAATATTGTTGTGTTGTTCGTTGATTATACCCATCCATTCATGTTTTTAACGTCTCATCCGTCGAGGGCTGCAGGGAGGTTGAAGCCTATTCCAGTTGACACTGACCACTGGTCATCAGTCCATGGGCTCCATCAATTCAATTCAATTTTATTTATAAAGCGCCAAATCACAACACCTTGAGCTTTATTCTCTAAGGCAGGGGTGCCCAATCCCAGTGCTCGGTTTTAGATCTCACCGTGGGTCAACACACCTGAATGAAATGATTAGTTCATTACGAGGCTTCTGGAGAACTTCAAGACATGTTGAGTCATTTAGCCATTTAAATCAGCTGTGTTGAATCAAGGATTCATCTAAAACCTGCAGGACACCAGCACTCGAGGCCTGGAGTTCGACACCTATGCTCTAAGGAAAGGACCCCAATAGAGAGAAAACTCCAGCAATCAGACGACCCCTATGAGCAAGCACTTGGTGACAGTGGGAAGGAAAAACTCCCCATCTAACAGGAAGAAACTATTAGCAGCCCTAAATAGAAACTTTGTCAAAAAGGGAAATTGTATGCATAATTGGAATGTTCAAATCCAAAACCTTGCAACAGTGCAATCCACTGCATCGCCATCCCACTCTCTTATATTTACCACTTTATTTTTGTGATTGAAAATACAGATATTCTGGTCACGATATCTGTAGATGTCTTCTTGTTCCACTGCTAATATTTTCCTGAGTGCAAAACATATAGTATCAGTAGAAAAGTTGAATATGCTGATGTGTGAGATGCATTCAGGTTCTGCTTTGGCAAACACCAACTTCATCTTTAAACTGACCCAGCCTTCACACTGAGGCTCGCTGATATTCTCAGGCTGCAGCGCAGTGATGAAACAGCAGTTTCATCACAAAGGTGGAGCTCAGGTCAGGAGCAAAAGGAGAAGCCTGCTTGTTGCTTCTCTCTACATCCAAAAGGGTTGCGGTCAGGGGTTAAAGTAGGATTCAGGAGGTGGGGAAACCCTAAGATTGGGTGCAGCAGTGCAGCTTGGGGAAAAGAATGTCTTAGACTCGAGTCACACAATAATGTATTTTGTGAGCTCCAAGAGATCTTTCTTTGTGCACAGGCTGTGACCTGTGCTTTTACTCTAGTATTCACTGCTATCTGTAGATTCAGACGACGGAGTTTAAGTCACAAAAACGTTGGATTCCATCAGGTAATGATCCAATATCTGATTTTAAAACTCTCCCACTACATGTCAGATTTAAGTTTCCATTTTATAAAATTTCATTTGGCTAACGTACTTAGCTTTTTGTAGCAGTCATTTCCTAATCTCTCATTACACATTAAGAGTTTTCTTTACATTTCACATTAACTGGATATACAAACTGTGCAGAGACAGCTTGTGTGTTTGATATTTATCAAGCTGCATTTCAAATTACATGCCACTTAAAAATAAAAACAAAAAACTTACTCTGGTCATGTTAAATCCCCTTCTGCAGTGCTAGTGGGACTGCAACTTTATTTACATCTGCACCATGAACGCCCCGAAGGGATGAGGAGAAAGGGATGTGTTAAAGGTGTAAACGTACCGCGGGACATCATTATTTTCTTATTACTGAGAAAGTGTCTCCATGCCCCCACTGGAAGCAACACCAGGCTGCGGCACCTGACATGTTCACTCATTCAGTGTTATGCATTAACCTGCCTATCAGATTAAAGTGCTCATTAAATGAAAATGCCAGAATACCATTCCAGATTGTTCCACTTTCCACTTTATTCTCTGGTTATAGTGCTTGAATCCCTCCTCAGCATCAGACCCGAGGATGAAAACAGCCTCTGAGTTCAAACTTACTTGATGCACTCTATCACTTGCACTTAACTTCATCCTTGTCCCGAGAAATCAAAGTCATGATAGACGGTTATCATTTTCAGACAGTGGAAAGAATCCAACGTGGATATACAAGTGACCAGAGCAGGGCTTTAAAGAAACAAGTGGATGTGCACTTGAAGCACTGCACAAGGAAAAACCACAAAATCACCTCTTATGAACTGAAACACATCAGAAGCATTTTTTTTCCTAAAAACAGGGCAAGGCCAAATGTAATATAATAATATTTCAGACAGTTTTTGAGACTTCTACATCATCCAGTACAGCACTTCAGAGTCACACTGGTAGCGATCGAAGATTTAAGTAAATTTGACAAGCTCGACGCAACAGAAGATTGATTGACAATGGTCTATAGCCAATCAGGATGCAGAACACAATGCGCTGTGGGGGAAAAAAAGCATGCAAAACTGCACAAAAAAAATCCACGAAACAGCAAGGCCGCAAAAGGTGAACTGCAATATAGTGAGGGAGCACTGTAAATAAAACAAGGTGACAGTCAACACAAAAAGCTTCAGACATTTTCATAGTGTATATTTTTGACCTATTTTTGTACTTAACTTAAGTGGCTAGAAACAAATCTAAGTATTGATCCTATTGCGCTATAATTGGATCGATCTGCCTACGTATAGGCTACTGCTTTATTCTCATATATTATACACAACACATCCTACAAATTCGCCCATGTGAGCTTCATGACGTCCCACCCAAACCTATGACATGTCCGTACCAACCCTGCATCACTGCTCCTCAGCATCCGCCTTGACAAATCACTCCCCAGTTTATAAAGAACATATTTTGTAGAGTATGATGAGCTCAGAGCCTAGATTGCAAACTCTAACTATACTCTGCTGGTATAATGAATGTTTTCTAACTTGAGTTCTCTGACTGAAGTTCATTAGTGTGCCCACCACCCACCACCACCACCATTCCCTGTCATCCCTGTTTTGCTGAGCTTGGTGTCTCTTTGTTAGGAGTGACAAGCTCACAGCCTAGAACCACATATCAACACTGAACTAATTAGGGAGCTGGCTGACTGGACTGAAATAATTAAGATTTTAACATAGATACTTGTCTTTAACCCTGTAAAGTTAGAGTTAGGGTTACTGCTCTTTAACCTTCAGCTTGAACCCTAGGCTATTAGAATATCCAGTGTTTTTTGCAAGGCTCAGACTTCTCAGAGGCAGGTAGATTTTTCTTTAGTTTATCTTTTGTCTAATGTGTGTAGATTGATGTGCACTGCATGCAACAGACACGAATCTCATGCTTAGCAAGACCTTTATCCAGACCTCTCCCTTTCTGCATAGTCGTGCGTAAGTCTCCACTCAGCATGCATATCTGCTGACAAGTGTAAGCACAATTTATTTTTATAGAATAAACACTCCCTACAGGGAAGCAGGAAAGCCAGAATAATGTTCAAATCATTTTATTTGTAAGCTAATGCATTCTGCACATCCCACATGAATGAACTGTAATGAGATAATTTGAGTATTATTGTGGATTATTGTGTGTATGCTTTCCCGTTGGGGGTGTTTTACTGGGAGTGTTACTTTGAGATTGTCCTACGTATCCTAATTAAGCCAGACAGTTTGTGCATTTAGAAGACAAAGTGTAGCATCTTGACTGCCATTCTTCCTAATTGTCGCACTTTTTTTTTGCCCATTATCTCTTTTTTTTTTTGCATGCAAAAAAGCATGTAAGCACTTTGTTCTTAGCTAACAATGAGTGCATTTTTTTGCGATTTATCCATTTTCTCCACAATGAACCCTGTTAGTATATTTAGGACAATGAAAAATACAATTGAATTATTTATTGCCTTTTTTAAGGCATAAAGACCCGGCAATAGCACAGACGAGCCCCGTGAGCAAGCAGTTGGCGACAGTGGGAAGGAAAAACTCCCTTTTAACAGGAAGAAACCTCCTGCAGAAAAGGCTTAGGGAGGGGCGGGGCCATCTGCTGCGACTGGTTGTGGATTGAGCAAAGGACAGTAACAGTAACTAACGATTACATAGACCGTCCTGTCAAGCAACAGTAGTGAGTGCTTCTAACTGTATGATCCCTTTTTAGTACTTTTTAACAGTGCTACTCACTCTGGTGTCCCTTAGATAGACACTGACAAGGGAGACCCCAAAGACCTGGAAGTGGAAGCCAGCTCTGACCAACAACTGAACCCGATCGCAACGCTGCTGAACCGTAAAGCCGGCAGTCAATGAGCCACGGTCAGGCAGCCGGCAAATAAATACAATTAGTGTAAATTAGCTGTGACAATTAGCAGAAGCTACCTCAGCTCACCTTTGTGTCCTCGCGGAGCCACACAAGTCCCTCGCCGATGATGCTGTACATTCATCTTCAAAGCTCCTAATGACTTTCTCTGCGAGGTACATAATACAAAGCCAAGGTCAAGCTGTGTTGCTGACAGGAGTGCGATGAATAGGAATAAACAGGGACAGGTTGGGTTACCTTGCAGCCACAGGAGACACTCGCACGCCCGCTCGTGTCTTTACAGCCACCGTGTCCATCTTTGTCTCGTCTGCTCCAGTTCCTTTGGCTTTGAAGGGCACGCCTGCTTGCGTGTGAGAGATTAGAAGTGTGTGTGTGCGTTGATGTCTTTGTCCTGGAGGCGTGAGGAGACAGAGGGCAGCGGAGTCATGCGGACTTCAACTCTGGGAGTGTGTGCGTGTGGAGACAGGGAGAGAATAGAGGCACTCGTCTGTATAATGGAGCGAGAGCTCAGCCAGCTTCTAGGAGCTTTCATCTGTCTGCTGCAGCACCAAGACACGCACGCACGCACTATTTCTCTTGGCCCACAGACCTAACCAGACCAGCTGTAATTTGTCATTTGGCTGCGATCTGGCCCGTCAGCGCTGGGTTACTTTCAGCTCGTGGCTCTATGGTAATCCCTCCCTTTGAAGGCCGGCCAATCCAATCCCATGGCTGACATTGCCAAAACGGACTTCACTATTGTGACCTTTACAGCGCACCAGCTAATCTTTCTTCAACGAGCACGGGGGAGAAAGTGAAAAAGGGAGGGAAGCTGGCAATGAGTTCAACAAGCTTACTTGTCCTCCTTAGCGCTGTCTCCTCCATCCTATAGTCTGAATTTTTTTTTCCTCACAAGAAAAACGTCCCCCATAACATACGCTGCCTAGTCAGTTGGTGTTTTGTTTTTTAAAAAATTGAAGGAAAAAAGTCATGGTTGACATTTAGCGAAGCCTCATGTTTCTGCCTCTGGCGTGGGGCAGAGGTGGCGTGCGCTCGTTCCCACCACCACCTGGCACATTTACAAACAGACTCGTCGGTTAAAGGTTTTTCACACCTAGTTGGTTCAAAGCGCATAGCTCTCCGGTTTTGCTGCTAATGTGGCATCTCGGGCGAAATGAGAAGTCAAGAATCAAACAGAGAACTTGCTGAGAGGTAGGATTTGCACTTCTTCTGCAATCCACCTGGAGCAAAACACCCCGGATGTAGACTATGATTAGAAACTTCATTCAAAGCAAAATCCCGTGAGAAGGTGATTTCTGGCACGATATACCGAAACAGATGCATGGGGTTTGTTCAAAAAAAGCTCGAAAACAGAAGTAAATGTTAAATAAAGTTCTTATAAATCATATCAAGAACAAAATCAATATGTCCCTCTGATCAGTATTGCTGTACGAGCAATGAGGTTTCTGGGATTACTTCCCCGTGGATTTTTTGAGCATCACGCATATTTCCCGCACTTTGGTGAATTGGTATCCACTAATTTTCTTTTCCTTTTCTGTCCCACATTCATAATATAAATTCCTTTATCTACTTAAAGGAAGTGGGGAGGAGTAAATGTGAGTGTGTTAAATTTTGATGAATTAATTTGTAACATTTTTAAAAGTTCTGGTGTGTTTCGCGAAGAACATCAGTCCTATTTTTCCAACTGTGTAGACTGACTTTTAGACAGTGTACTTCCAACTGAAACACATTAGTTTCTACATTGTGGTGTTTTAATGAGGCACTCAAGTCGATGTACATGTACAAACAGACTGCTTTTATGCAGTAAATACAGTAAATGCTGCTAGATCTCAGTTCCTGATTTCCATGATGTAACTCTTTCTGTCATCTGCCCACCTTCAGTCTGTGTTTGACCTTCTCTTTCATCCCCCCTTGTGCTCTAGTTCTTTCATCTTTCCTCCCTCCTTACCTGTTATTGCAGTAAATTGGGCGATCGTGGCTCAAGAGTTGGGAGTTCGCCTTGTAATCGGAAGGTTGCCGGTTCGAGCCCCGGCTTGGACAGTCTCGGTCGTTGTGTCCTTGGGCAAGACACTTCACCCGTTGCCTACTGCTGGTGGTCAGAGGGCCCGGTGGCGCCAGTGTCCGGCAGCCTCGCCTCTGTCAGTGTGCCCCAGGGTGGCTGTGGCTACAATGTAGCTGCCATCACCAGTGTGTGGATGTGTGCGTGAATGGGTGGATGACTGGATATGTAAAGCGCTTTGGGGTCCTCAGGGACTAGTAAAGCGCTATATAAATACAGGCCATTTAAATTATCTAGAACCAATGGCCAGTTATAAAATTTGAAACAAATTTGACTTGGGACTCTGGGCTATATAAATTAATTTAACTTGTATTCATAAATGTGATGTTAAAAATTCAGATGAGCTAGTTAATCATTGGATGTAACGTGAACCTCAGGTAATCAGTGACTCTACAGTGAAGCCTCGTGAAACAGATTATGAAATGAAATGATTGATTATTATCATTATTACTATGAAAACGGTCAAAAATAGCACACGGTTTCAAAATTGAGGGTTATGAGTGGTTTGAATATTGGCTAACAACTTCTCAACCACAACTCTGTAGAGGACTCACCATTCCTCGTCACATCTTGGATTTTCCAACCAAGATGGCGACAGCAGAAACCCCTGATTTTTGGCCTTCAAAATAGGACTTCAGAAACTAGGTATAACCAGTTGCTGTTTATGCCTCTTTCAAACACCATTGGCTACTAATCTCAGCTAATTCTTCTTTAACTCAGCTGTTTTAAATGTGCAAACGTTTGCAAATGATAAGATTACTTACTGGCCAAACCAACTCTCTAACCATGTCTGAACTCTCGAACTCCGATAAAAAGATGTCTCCACAAGATGTTCACCCATTGGATGCTTTCTGGTGTATGTGTTTTTGCATGTATTTGAAGCACTGTGGGACTCAAACTAGTCAGTCATAATCAGTGTTGGGACCAGAGATGGGCAGTAACTGTAATCCGATTACTTTTTTCGAGTAACGAGTAAAGTAAGGTATTACTATTGCAAAAACAGTAATTAGATTACCGTTACTTTCCCGTAGGAACGCTGCGTTACTGCGTTACTAAAACCGTGATTTTTTTGCGAGAATGTCTCATGACAGTGACGTAAGCAAGTGCGACGTTTGTGACAACAGCTGTGTGCAGATCAACAGTGGATCATATATCAAGTACTGGAGAGAGTATGAGCGTGCAGCGTTTAAGTATTGACCTTACTTTAAGTTTGATTCCATAAAAAGTGACAAAAACATTAGTGTCCGTTGTGCATGGGAAGAAAACTTCTTTTTACAGCGAAAAAAAACCCCTAAACTTCCAAGCAAGCACCGAGTGCGCTACCACGTAATGGGAAATTCACAGAGAAACTGCCATATCCTTCCACTGACCGCTGCGGCACACCTGCACCAGGGTAAACCTCCGCCTACCCTGCTCCTGCTTTACAGGTGAAAATAGAGCAACAGGACCGCTAGTCTTTGACTTTATTTATTTTCTGCTGTGTTTTATTTGCATCTATTTGAAAGACTGAGTGTAAACACAAAAAAAAAAAAAATTTATGTGCTGGAATGTGCAGAAAATAGTTTTAAATATTAAACAAATTTCTTCCAGTCAGTGAATGTTGCATATAATTACATTTTTGCTTGATGCATAAAGTTAAAAGATTAAAACTAATAAAACAAGTTTTAAAAAGAGACTTTTCCATTTGATTACATTTTGTATGATGGATTATGTAGAAAAAGTAGAATTGGGCTGAAAGATCTATCGCTTTACCACCTATTCAGGTTGTAAATCGTGTTTTTAAAAAGTAACTAAGTAACTAAGTAATTAATTACTTTTGAAAATAAGTAATCAGTAAAGTAACGGGATTACTTTTTTGGGGAAGTAATCAGTAATTAGTTACTGATTACTTTTTTCAAGTAACTTGACCAACACTGGTTGGGACTAGCACGTTATTAAATAACGCGTTACAGTAACTACGTTATTATTGTGGTAACGAGCACGGTAACTAGTTATTATGCCAAAACCGGGAACGCGTTACTCGTTACTGGGATTTTCGATAGGCTTGTTATTCGTTACTTCGTGTGGTGGCTATCGCGGAGCTTCCACAGATTCAATATCCCACGGTGTGGGACGGAGAGATTTCGCAGGTCTTTCCTCCCCACTGCTGTCAGACTCCATAATAAAGACTTTAACTGATCAAGCACACACATCCATACAATAATACTAAGTGCAATAATCCTTTCTGTCATCGTTGTATTTTTACTCAGTTGTATATAGTATTTGTATTTGTATTCTATTTTTATCTTATTGTATATTTATTTTATTTTATTCTACTGTATATAGTATTTTATTTTATTCTATTCTGTACAGTTGTGTACTGTATTTATTCTTATTGTATTCTAATTTTTGCCTCATAACTTTTGCACTGTCCACTTCCTGCTGTGACAAAACAAATTTCCCACGTGTGGGACTAATAAAGGTTATCTTATCTTATCTTATCTTATCTTATCTTATCTTATAACATTAGCAAGTGGTGGAAGCCAGCAGGTGGATGAAGGAAAAGGGAGGCAAGAGGAGAGACCCGAAGCAGCCGCTGGTCCGAGAGTGTCAGGTGAACTGAACTTCAGGTAAGAAGTTATAACCTGCAGTCCATCTGGGTCAGATATGAACCAAGTTTAGGTGGAGTTTATTTTCGTTATGCTGACTTTTTCGTACTGCGTGCTAGCTAGCATGACGGAGTTTCCATACAGCTGGGTGGGTGCTATGATGTTGAACTTTATTTTGTTCATAAGGTTAATTATTAGAGTTGCCAACCATCCTGTAAAAAACGGAATCGTCTCGTATTCAGAGAAAATATCATGCGTTTCGTATTGAGGTGAAAAGGAACACAGTTTGTCCCGGACTTCAGCTAGAATGAAAAAGACACAAAGCTGGAGTTATTCTGTGTTTACGCTGCACAGCTGCCTCTTCTTCTCTCATCCTCTCACCCTCCCTCTCCTGTTTCTACTTCAATCATGAAACTGATCAATGATCAGCTGATCGGCTTTTCTCTCTTGTTTTTTTATCGTCCACTTTGCGCCAGAAAGAGGAAACCAGCGGATGTCACGGTAAACAACAGCAGCATGTTTAAGCTTGATCAGCTGTTGTTAGAATTTATTTAATATTAATCTCTAGTATCAGCTGATGTTTGCCGGAGCCACAGCTGTAAACCTGCTGGTCATGATATCGGTTTGGTTATCTGGTGAGAGGGAAACATGAAGATAAAACCAGGAGATGTCCTTACTGAATCATCAGAGCTGTGATGGAGAAACAGGTTTAACTTTTAGTTAACATGAATGAGTTGAAGGGAAGTTATGAACTGTTTCTGAGAGACAAATAACACCAGGATCCTTTTCTAAGTAGCTGACAGCTGGTAACTGTGCAGGAGCGGGTCTAGCAAAGTGTTGCCAGGGGTCCACGTAGGGCATTAAAAGGGAAAGGGGGGCACAAGGAAATACTTTCTTATTCTAATTTAAAATGTCTCACTTTTAAAAAAATAATTATCTGAGTCTTGCAACAAACAATTGATAGATTGATACATATATACCATCAAAACAGTGTACATCACTGTCACAACAGTGTTTATTTTCATTCAAAGGCTTTATGATTTTTCCTATAATGGTGGGCCGGTCTCTAGTCAAAATGCCCAGGACGATTTTTTTGTCCCAGTCCAGCTCTGTATGCAGCTCATCTTCAGTCTGGTGTTACCTACATCTTCCTATTCAGAAGGCAGAATTTCCGAGTTCTGAGTACAATCGAAAGCACCACGACTGCAGTTTTTGTGTTGGATGTAAAAAGCAGGCTAGGATAGATTCAGGTGTGGGATTTCTCTCGTGGAAATACATTATTTTTTCCTTTCTATTGGTAGGTGGCACAGTGCACTTGTGGCAAGTAAGCAAGCTAGAAGACTGGCAATCTTGCTGGGTATCCAGTTACGGAAGCAACACATTAACAAGAGAATTCTGAGTAAAACCAAAGTTACTTTCCCTAATAACTAGTTACTCTGAAAGTAACAAGTAACTTGAAGTAACTGAGTTACTTTTGATAGAAGTAACTAGTAATGTAACTAAGTTACTAATTTAAAGTAACTTACCCAACACTGGTCATAATTCATCACTGCTGAAGCATCCCCAAATACAAGACTAAGGTAAAAAAAAAAAAAACCTCTAAATGCAATCCAGTGCATTAGTCAAAAGTAACAAAATAACAACTGGCAACAAAATAACAGCCTATAGTCTTGGGAAAGCACTGACATGTAAAGTCATGCCTATTTGTAGCTGTAGCATCAGTAAAGAAGCCCTGAAAGTGCCTCTCTCACTCAGTGCTATTTCATTTTGTTTTTATTTTGGTCCGCCAGCCCCCTGCCATCGCTTCATCTCTTTTTTTTTCCTGCCAGACCAGGCCGAAAGGGGGTGTGGGCTCAACATGAGCTCGCATCAGCGGGCTACCTCCAATCTCCCGCCATTTGCCAGCATGGTACCAATCAACACTTTACTCCCACCCCGCTGAGAAGCAACCGACTCTGAAGGAGACAGAAGGGGACCTGGTGTGATGGAGATATGAAGTGCGTGAAAGAGAAGAAGAAAGAAGAGGGAGAAAAAAAGACAGAAATAGAAGCAGAGAATAAGAGAAAGCAGGAAGGCAGCTTCTTGTTAAGCATCCTAAATTTACCCTAAGTGCTGAGACCCCCCTCCCTGTCATCATCTTCAGCTCTTGCTCTGTCAAAAGATTTGTCCCTGACACACATGCACTGGGATCTACCGTTAAAACTTCCTGAAATAACACTGCTGCTGAAATAACACTCAAATTTAAACGTTAAGTGCAAATTTCGAGGATGTACCCAGAATGAAATGTTCTCAGGCTATCAATAACTTTTAAAAATAACACCTTTGAATATAACAAAACCAGTTAAATTACACCCCTTCAATATTAATCTTTTTTTCCAATAAGAGTTTCTGTGATTTCATATATTTCTACAGTTTATCATACTGAGGTCTGCTGGCTAACCCCTCACTTCACAAGAGTACTATTGATCCAAGCTCTGTCGTGATGAAAGCAATCTTTTACACCCTGACCAGCTTTTGTAATTAAGATTCTAATGGCCCTTGCACATCTTTCATTCATATACATCTGAGGTATATCTAGATGTTCTGAGAGGGGTGGCTTCTCATTCTGCAAATAATAAAATTAACTATTGTAAAGATTACATTTAAAGTCATTCAACTACAAATCTGGCCTTTCTGTTTTTGAGGCTGATTATAGACTTTGGTTTTGTTTGTAAAGGATCCTGTGATTATTCCACCCCTTTTTTCTTCTGTGGATGTCCAGCTGGTGATTGCATTTTTTTTCCAAACTGTACCAAACTGTTTGTTCTGTTACTTCTAATGTCCCTCCAGTCTCTCTGGTGGATTTATTTAAAAAAAATAATTGCAGCCTAAGAAAGACCGTTTTCAATGCCTTTAACATTTTTAATGCCCCACTTGTTAAAATACTGTATCAACCTGAACTATGAGGAAGTAACAAAACCCCACACTGGTCCATGAAACAGCTTTTGAGTGTACGTTCAAAATACATTTGAAGTCTTGAAACTAAGGTTACGGTTAGGTACTGTTAATCCAATAATTTCGTTTGGCCACTCCAATTCCAGTTTAAATTCTGTAATCTAAGACAATATTCATAATATCACTTAAACTTTGATGTTTCTTTTTTCACAAACTGAAAATTACAAAAATTGCGGCAGTTTTCCAGAAGTTGTGCATTTGTCTTGGTTGTATGATGTATAACATTATTGTGAGATCATGAGTGGCCTTTATCTCTTGATGATAACACCAAGATTCTGATTAATAGATAAGCTGCTCTACCTTCATAGCCACAGCCACCTGCATATATATTTGAGTCACACCTTTTCATGCTTAACTACTGCTCAGCAGTGTTGGTCAAGTTACTTGAAAAAAGTAATCAGTAACTAATTACCGATTACTTCCCCAAAAAAGTAATCCCGTTACTTTACTGATTACTTATTTTCAAAAGTAATTAATTACTTAGTTACTTAGTTACTTTTTAAAAACACAATTTACAACCTGAATAAAGCGATAGACCTTTCAACCCAATTCTACTTTTTCTGCATAATCCATCATATAAAATGTAATCAAATGGAAAAGTCTCTTTTTTAAACTTGTTTTATCAGTTTTAATCTTTTAACTTTAAAATTTAAATTTAATTATATGCAACATTCTCCGACTGGAAGAATTTTTTTTAACATTTAAACTTGTTTTCTGCACATTCCAACATTTATTTTTGTGTGTTTACACTCAGTCTTTCAAATAGATGCTAGTAAAACACAGCAGAAAATAAATAAAGTCAAAGACTAGCGGTCCTTTTGCTCTATTTTCACCTGTAAAGCAGGACTGCGGTAGACGGAGGTTTACCCTGGTGCAGGTGTGCCACGGTCAGTTGAAGAATCCGCAAGTTTCTCTGTGAATTTCCCATTACGTCGTTGCGCACTCAGTGCTTGTTTAGGGTTTTTTTTCGCTGTAAAAAGAAGTTTTCTTCCCACGCACAACGGACACTAATGTTTTTGTGACTTTTTATGGAATCAAACTTAAAGTAAGGTCAGTACTTCCACGCTTTAAACGCTGCACGCTCATACTCTCGCCCACAATCGATATATGATCCATTGTTGATCTGCACACAGCTGTTGTCACACACGTCGGACTCGCTTACGTCACTGTCATGAGACATTCTCGCAAAAAAATCACGGTTTTAGTAACGCAGTAACGCAGCGTTCCTAAGGGAAAGTAACGGTAATCTAATTACCGTTTTTGCAATAGTAATCCCTTACTTTACTCATTACCTGAAAAAAGTAATCAGATTACAGTACTGCCCATCTCTGCTGCTCAGTGGTTAGGTATCAAGTGTCTGCAGATAACCATTGTCCAACCAATCAACGGGCAACTGCAGCAATCAGCTAGGAAACAAAGCAATCACAAGGAGGTTTTTAGTGCAGTACCCCCTTTGTGACCAATTTCACCTAGCAACAAGTAGCAACCACCTGCCAAATGGTCGGGGAAACACATTTTTCTCTAACAAGCGGAAGTCTCTAGGCCTGTGTGACTGAGGTTTCACTTGCACATCTGCAAAGGCACCATTAATGTTAAATGATAATTACAAGTTTTGAAGCAACATATAAATCAGTCTCCTGCATTTGGTTCATTCTAAGACAGACAATATCGTAACAGCTGAAATCCACCGTTGGGGAAGAATGAAAAAAACCCTTCCCTTCCAATTACACCAATTGGTTTTCTCTTTTCCAAGTACCTGCATAATGTTATTAAAAGAAGAGGTGATGCAACACAGCAGCAATCATGCTTTTGTCCATGTGGCTTAAACTGTGAGTTGCAATTCTAGGTTTCTGTTTTTGGTCAGCAAAATATTTCTACATGCAAAGGATCAAATATCAATCCAAAACAGTTTATAGATGTTAGACAGTAGGCCGTGATAGATTGTGTACAATCTGTTGTCATTTGACAGTCTGCAAATGCGCTCTAACAAGGTCTGATCTGTGTTGACAGCCTTCTGCTCTGTGACAGCGTGCAAATGTAGCTGATGACAACAAAACCTTTCTGTGAGAGCATTTACCTGTGCATCAGTTATAAAGATAGTAAAGACTTTAGCAAATTCTTAGCCAGTGCTTTCCAAAATGTCAAAATATTGCTTCTGTCTCATGTAGGCAGCAATACACCCGACACACACTAGCATCACTCTGCTGAAAAAAAATTGTTCTTCTGAGATGTGCTTACCTGTTTCTCAATGTCATCTTTCTGAGTTTTCAAATACAGAGAGTGCAGGCACGTGTCCCTGAAAACATCAGCACAGTTTAGCAAAAAAATAAAAATAAACAGAAAACACAATGTTTTCTAAATTATCCATCCAAAAATTTAATTTGTCTCAGGCAGTGCTGCATAACATTCAGATATACTGATCATAAAACATTGTGTATAGATTGAAGTAGCAACCCTTAATTTGAACATGAAGCTAACGCACAAATGCAGTTTCTGGATTAGCCACTTGAAAAAGTGTGTAACATTCCACAGGTTGCTATGTTAAAATGCCCATCATTTTTTTTAAACAACTGCATGGTGTGTAAAAATATTTATAAAGCTTCCATTTGGAGACGGTCGACACGCGCAGCTGTAACCAACAGCTGTTTGCTAGCGCTAACCCTCAGCTAATTCAAGACATGTAGCTGGCCCTGTTGTTTGTGCCTTTTGGAATTTTTATGCAATCACAGGACACAATATGAAGCTATATGTGTAGCTCAGACCATCCAGTAATGTTTTACTTCTTTTTTAGTGAGCGAAATACTACTATCTTAGGAGTCTGTTACTTAGCACTTATTAGCATGTACATGTGTCACACCCATAAACTTCGCAGTAACCAAAATGCTAATGTCAGTGTTTCAAACTGCAGTTAAGAAATGCGTGGGCCAACCAAAACAGGACCAAAAGGCAAGGTATTCAGTTCTAACAATGCCTTTATTCAAAACAAACGAGTTACTAAAAAAGAAGCAATAATGGAAAAGGTTTAAAAGAAAAGAAATTAAGGAGGATTCATGAGAAAGGCTGTGTGTCAGGGACGTAACGAGGAAGTGAAATAGGCAGTGGTGGGAAAATAGACTCGCTGAAGTGGAGTTAAGTGAAAAAGTAGACACATTGGGAAGCGAAAAAGAGAGGCAGCAATATTGGATCAGGCAAATATTGAGCAAGAGCAACAGCAGAGACAGAGCAGAGAGCCAAGGCAGAGATCAACAAAGTGATCCGAGGAAAAGCACAATGACAACAGCAGACATTTTCGGTGTCTGGCCGGCTGCTCCGGCTGCAGCTGTGTGGTTGAGAGCAGCAGCGGCGGCAGTGGAAGAGCCAGAGCAGGAGAGAAGGCCCACAATGCAACATTTGGCTATTTCACAGTGTGCTGCAGCCCACCAAAACAATGTTGAAGCAATCAGAGGTAATTGCTCACTAATGGCTCCCTTTCCACTCTCCTTTTTCTAATTGCCTGCAGCGCCATCTGCGCGCACACGTGCACGCCTGAATGCATCCTGCATACGCAACCAGCTGACGAATGACACGCAGGTCAAGGAGTCGAGGAAATAACATGTTACATTTCATCTGAGCAGAGCACGAGAAATATTCTCAAAATGTGCCCACTGAGCCAAAGAGGGCATTTATACTGGCGGTGAACCTCAAACATGTTTGCATTGATTTTTTATTTATTTTTTTGCCTTCAGAGCCCGGCAGTTAAAGTAACCATATAATCATTTGTTGCAATAAATGGATGCGGCTTAACAGGGAAGAGGAGGGGGAGAGGGGCGGTTTGTGACTTGAACACGATCGCTGACGAGCCCGTTATTGAGGCTGCTGATGGATCTGCCTGTCACGCGCAACATTTTTTTTTGCCTCTCCCCCTCCACCTCTCTCTTTCTCCCGCCCGGCTCGTAGATCCATGAAGGGGGCTTTGCTGACAGGAATAGCTTGTCACTGCTGTCATCTCCACGGCTCCTGCGCCGTGCATCAGGTTTCTTCCCTGCAGTTCTTTGTTACCACTTAGCAGGAAACCTTTTTTGGCTGCGCAGTGTGGAAACCATCACCGCAGGCAAAAAAAAAAAAAGGTGAAACGGGTATGGCGGGGGGTGGGGAAAGTGTTTTAAAGTGCAGCAGTTGCCACGGAAACCACCTTTACCCAGGTTCTCCTCATTTGCTCACCTTGCAGGTTTTCGAGCTTAATTGACAGATGCGGAAAGATGCACACACACACACACACACACACACACAAAGATGGTCCTGGAAGTGATTAAATCCGCTGCCCACCTGCTTGTTTCCACTCTGGCGACCGATCCGTCTCTGTTTTCTGTTTACTGAGACATCATCTACGCTGCCATCTGTACCATTCCTGTTTGCAGTGAAAACATAATTTTTTTATCAGAACAGGTAGAGTTCCCCTTTGCATTCCTCAACAAAAAAAAACACTGCTATGATTTGTTTCTGGTCAGCGACACACACTCTCAGACACAGGGGTACAGTAAAAGTCCAGGTCTCTGCCTATAGGGATTAACTATACTGATTTACCATCTAGGGCTAATTAGCATACCTCAAAATAACGATGCGTACTTTTCCCAACACTAACAAGTACACAAACGCGCCATTTTGTCAAGACTTTTCTGCAGGCAGACTGTGTTCAACAAATACAAAAGTATTAGGTGAGAAGAAATATTCATGTTACCCTCAGATTTTGGGGGTTTTACTGTTTAAATTTTTAAAAAGCACTCAATACATTCTTTTTTTTTTTTTTTTTGCTTTCAGTTATTGGTAGTACACGGGTTAGTGCTGAGACCTGAGGGACTGTGTTCTGGACTTGTGGTTATTAAGACTAGACAAAACCTCTGGATCAGTGCCGATACGGGACGATAAGAAGTCCAGATTTGTTGGGTTTTTTTAGCTTTATTTATGCAAAGGCACCATTAATGTTAAATGCTAATTATTTTTTAGTTATATTTATAAGTTGAATGTTTTCAAACTGTTGCAACATCTTTCTCTATATAATATGTCACTCTCTGAGCTTCTGCACTGATGTGTCATTAAAATGTCAACAAAAACCAACACAGTCAAATGCTTGTGTGTTTGCAGGAGGTGCATGACTGGTAGAAATGGCGGCTCGCGACATTAGACGTGACAATTTTGTTGTATGCAAGGTGGGCATAACGGGGCCTTTTGTTAAGAAATTAGAAGTAATCAACGCTCCTCAAAAGTTGGACATCGCTCTTCCAGTTTTATCCTATTTCGTGATCCATTGTCAAAGGATTGTAGTGCAAATGTGCGTCACACTGCCTGACAGAGAGATATGCTTGGTCAGGTGAGCATGGGCATGGGTAATCTGTTAAAATCCTTGAAGCAAAGTTCATAGAGTTCATGTGGAGATAATGTGGAGGCCGGCATGCTCCTGTCCTCATACGTCATAGATTGTGAAGTGATTCACGCTCTGTATTACAGGAACTGAACTGAGTGTAGGTCTTTCCGCTTAAACACCCTCATTATTATTTTTTTCTGAACACAAAAGCTCGAGTCCAGCTCCACAAAACATTCAGCATTTGTCTGAGCTGACGCAAAGACATGCAAGATAACTGAATTTATAACACTTCACACTTGTCACCTTGGTAAAACAAAGTGTCCAGATGCGAGGTCGGAGTAATGGCGTTCTGTCTGAGAAAAGATACGCAGCTTTGAAGCATGCTCGCATCGCGTGTGGTAAAGAAGAAGAAGATAGCCTTTCAGGTTTTTGTCTTTTCTAACACCCTTTGAACCTCTCGTCATACTGTTTTCACTGCATTTTTGAGGTAATCAAACCTGTGCAAGAGTTCCAGTTTGTAGTCTTTTAAAGCTGTTCTTGCTCTTAGTCAAACTGATAGTAGGTGAGGTGTTTAACCACACTTTTATTTACACTCTGCATCACTAGTTAAAGTAGATTACTCTCAGCTACCAGGGTTAGACAAACATTTCATAGGAAGTATTGAGTGCGTGTGTTTGAGCAAAATAAAGGCTGACTACAACTTTATTTTTATATTCATGCTTATTTACTGTGAGTACTGGGACTAGGCCTTCACATGACCATAAAGACTATATGTGTGTTTGTGTGTGTGCGCGCACTGGGCTGTACTTTAATGTGCCACAGTGTTCTGCACCTCGTCCCCGAGTGTGACAGAAGCAGATGTTAAACTGAGCTCCGGCCGCAGGGCTTAGAACAAAACTCCCATCACACAAAGCTATTTCCCCCTCCAGACAGTGGCTCTGCAGGCCAGTTTAGCGCTTTTATCCAGTGTTCACTCCCTTTGTTCATCATAAATCCTCTGCTGATGCCAGAAGGGGGAGGAAAAAATAAAAAAACAGGAAAATGTCAACGGCCAAACTGGGACAAAAAGTTCTACTTGCACTGCTGCAGCTCAGGGATTTCAAAAAGGCTGTTTTATTTATTTATTTATTTTCCCCCGTCTTCTCTTGATACTGATGTCATTGCCTCCTGAATGGGCTGTCAGCACATTTAGGTCACTGTATAGTTTTTGATGGACAGGTGAGAGGGATGATGGGCAAACACCAGGAAGCCAGGATTAGCAAAGGGCGGACAGGTGTGCTATTTAAGCGCTTCACCAAGTGCTGTGAGTTTGCGTGCCATCGTTAAGTGACACAAACTCTACTATTCCCTAACCTCGCTGACATACAGCCGCTGTAACCCCTGCATGCCGGTTTCAGGTAAGGGTTTTGAACTAGAAACCCGGCAGACACTTTGAGAGCATATTTCCCTCAGAGGCATTCGGGTCCAGACCTCTTGGCAGAGCGTTCTGACGGAGAGCAAACACATGTAACCAGTGGGAGTCAGCCCATCTGTCTCTGTCTCGGCTGTAGCAGCACGCACTGCTGCGCGCACACTCGCAAACACAATTCTTCATGAAAGTGAGACATGAGCCTGTGCCGGCAGTGACAAACGAACTGCACAGCGTAGGAAAACCGGTTAGAAGATGAAGTGACCAATAGATCAGACAACCGAGACTCTCCCTTTCTCACTTGCTCTGCTTTCACTCTCTTGAGTCTGTTGCTAACAGGATCTTGGTTCAAATCTGCAGGACTTTCTGTAACACACAGAACCCATTTTCATGCATTCTTGCCTAGCAATATCTAATCATGTGCTTTGTTTTTAAAGATTTCTAGCTTTACTGCAGTTTACAGTTACAAAGTGTGAAGCGCTAATGCTCCCCAGTACACAAAAATGTTATGTCTTTTTTAAAGAAGATGTAATTTTGTAGTATTGCACTCTGCACAGTTATGTGAAAAATAATCATATTGATCTCCATGATTCAATAACATGTAGAACCAACTTGAAGTAATGATTTCTGTCATACACATAGTCTTTATGGTCATGTGAAGGCCTGGTCCCAGTAGGCCTACTCACAGTAAATAAGCATGAATATAAAAATAAAGTTGTAGTCAGCCTTTATTTTGCTCAAACACACGCACTCATTACTTCCTTTGAAATGTAGCTGCTCTACCAGGTGTAACAATTAAGTTTAACGTCCAGGCATCCATGAAAACGAAATTTATGATATTTAACGGAGTTAGAAGTTAGCAGGGAGTTAGCTCACTAGCTTCCATCTAAATATAATATAGGATGTTCTGACTGAGAGATTTATGAAACAAATTAAAACATACAGCTATCACTTCCAACATAAATGAAGATAAAGTAAACAGCAGTGACATGTGTAGGGTTACTGAAATTTGGCTAGCTTGTAAATAATAATGTGCTAAGCTATGTTAGCATAACATAAACAGTAAAGCTGGAGGACGAACGCTAATGAACAGAGGACTTTTTTCCACTCGATAAAAGTTAATGTGAGGGTTCCCAATGGTTAGGGGCAAATGCAATTGCATGGCAGGATGCTGTAAACGGACCAAACTTCAGTCAGGAGAACCACCAAGATAATCCATCCACAATACGAGGTTAGTCATTAATATACTGCTGCACGGGCTGGCTGTAGTTACATCGGAAGGGTTTAAAAACTGAGCTTTAAAATGATTAGCAGTAATAAAAACTGAGAGAAGCCGACATTGATCACTGACTGTTTTTAGAGGCTTGTTGAGATTAAATAGAACAAGATACAAAGCATTAAAACGTGTTAAAAACACAACAGCCTTATTAAATGCACACTACTTTGGGCCCAGAAGCAGAATTCGTCACGTCATCACTTAAAGACCGGATTAATCCTTGAAATCCAAAAGGATAGCTGCTGCATGGATTAAATCATTCTTTTCCAGAGGAACTTATTTTGCTCTTAGCAATGAGGCTAAGCTAACGTGCTTGCTAAGTAAGTCATGCATTGTTAGGTTTCTTTCTTTCTTTCTTTTTTATTCATGGAAAATAGTTCATCTGTCATGTGTTGTGAACACCACAAATAAAGTTACGCTTTCCTTTCAGCACCATTGTATTAGTGACATCTCAAAACCTGGGGGCAAAAATGAAACCATTTGCATGGGTAGATACCAGCAGAGGTACGTGAGAAAATGTCTGCGTCTGTGAATAGTGTGAACCCTTTAATTCAAGTCTGGTGGCGATAAGGGTGGAAAGATAGGTGTGTGCATGTGTGTGACAGAAAGAGAAGGGAAAAAGAAAGCGAGAAAAAGAAGAGAGGGACAGACTGTGAGCGTGTGAGGAAAAGGCGGCGACGGGTTTCACCTAAAGCCGGATTCATTACCATGCATCTGTCAGAGCGTCGACGGAGGTCTTGTTGCCAATGGCAATGTGGAAAGGAGTTAAAGAGCATCAGCATCTTTTCCTCTCTACTCACCCCCCATCCTCGCTGTCTGCTGCCACTGTCTCTCCTCCTTTCTCACTTTCCAAGCCAGAGAAGTTAAACACATCAGCATGTCTGTCATTGCTCTTGCTTCACCATCTGCAGACGCCAACACAGTGCAGACAAGAAAAGTCCATTATCGCTTCCCTCAGTGTGACTATTTATCTCCCTTACCATCTCGGCCTGTCACTTGCAAGCCCACCCACCTACCCCACCCTGCCTGCAATAGCACACACACACACACAGAGAGAGACAGCAGTCAACTAGGACTGTGACGAGCAAAACATTGCATCACTTGTCTTTCTTTCAGAGAGAGCTGCCGAGCACCCTGCTTTTCCAGAAACGTGTATGTAAACATAGTGTGTGTGTGTGTGTGTGTGTGTGTTTGCAAATGTCTGCATGTTGACACAGACTGAATAATGCCCCCAGCAACTATCATCCATGTGTTCTTTCCACAAGACATTTAACCCCAAACTGCTCCAGCAGTGATGCTCAGAGACTAACAGCTGAATCACAAGTTTTCTTGTGTTTCCCAAGCTGAGAAAATATGCAGGGCTGATTAACAGTACAATATTTTTGCATGAAACGCCTGCTTTCTTTCCTAGAGCAAGGTAGCAAAACAAATCGATACTTAACTTGTTTGTGTGCCAAGTATGAAGCTAGGCTAGGGTACAGACTGGATACCTGAACAAGATCTATAATGAGTATCTCTCACCAACTTTGACACTTTAATGCCTAAACATGAGAGACATAGATACTTGGGGAGCACAGCTGAAGTTATATATAAACCAGGGTAGGTCTGCTTTTTTAATAAAGGCAGGCTAGTTTCTTCTGGTTTATATGCTAATTTAGGCTAACAATGCTTTTATGCTAGCTCTAAGAAAGGATTTCAAGTTTTCTTGTGTTTTCTGGGGGTGAGAATATGTGCAAAGCTGTTTAACAGCGCATCTGGTGGGAAAAAAGAAAAATTCTGCAACTTAGGAAATTTATATTTATTTATTTTCTGTTTGTGTACTAAAGAAGCAATTACAGCACGCACACAATTGGCTAAGCTAGCTTACAGCATGGAGGGTTGAGTGTTGTTATCTGATCTATACCAGAAACCCAGTTTATTTTCACAAAAATGTCATATTAGAAACTTGAGGTCTCAAAACATGGAAAGCACAGGTATGTTCTTCATAATAGAAGACTTTTTGTTTCTTACTAAAAATGAAAAAGTCATGCGTTTCTTGTTTTGGTTCAGAATAACGGATGTAACGCACTAATTAAATTATTTGTTTGTGTTTTTATCAGTGTGTATATTTCAACATGGAAATCGTGTCAGTTAAAACTCGAGTTTTCCTTCTTAAATTAAAAAGATTTCCAGTATTTACATGACAACACAGAGAGGAAAGTGTTCACCAACTGAACAAATCAGCTTTAACAACAGAGTACACTTTACAACATAGACATTGATGTAGCAGCAGTGCCATAATTTTAATAAAATACCAAGAAAACAGTTCCTTTTAATCGATAACACAGTACAATTAGCAGTGGCAGGAAGTATGCGTTTTTTCCCACATTCAAACAATTCATTTTGTAGTACAAATCAAGTAGCAACACTTTTTCATAGTAGCACAATGATTTGTTGTTTTTCACTGCAATTCATGTACAGTTTCTAAATATATGTTTTCATTTAAAATGTAAAAATAAGCCAACACACAGTGCAACAATACATTTCAATTGTTAAAGAAAGAAAACTTTGATTACAGTGCCAGTATAGTATAAAAAGGTATATTCATTCATATCAGCAGTCATTGATGGCTCTAATCATTTGGGTGCTTTGGGCAAGTGAGGTTTCTCTGAGTTTTTTGTAGGTGTGCCTATATGTTATTTTGTAGTATTTTTTTTTTTAGTATTCCGAGTGTATTTTTAATGAAAACAAAAGTTAAAGTGGCAAAATTATATTCTTCATATGTTTAAACTCACCCACCTTACCTCATGAACCGCGTTAGCTGAGCTGTGCATGCCTTGGGCCTTATACTTCCCATTTCTTGCCATGTAGATATTGATTTCCAGTTTTTAGATACTGTGGAACAAATTCACAACTTTTAAGACAGAATACCTTTGAAAATAGTTGTTCAGGTCCATTTGAGTATGCCAAAGTTTCTCCTTGGACTTTTGGCTATCTGTCAAGTTGCGTTGGAGCAAAGCAGTCACCTGCTGTGACCCTCATTTTAACTACAAAAATGCTCTGTAGTGGCAAAGCCAACCCTATTTTAGCTGCTGTCATCTCTTCAAACACATTTGCCCGCCTACCTCCAACTGCTTTGTAGTGTTGAGGTGGAAGCGCCGTGTCTGAGTGGAATGGTTGACTGGCCAGGTACGATGAAATGTCGGGAAAAGGGAATATCCCATCAGGAAGAATCTCTGTCAGTGCTGCAGAGACCTCTTAGCTTTAAAGCTTCCAGCACACTGACAGGAAGCTTGAAAGGAGCTCTTTTAAAGCAAAGGCTATCTTTTGAAGCCAGAACACCCACATACACATATACATCTTTGGTCAAAAGTTTCCTTACACTCATCACCAGCTTGAATGTGAAGGTATTTTGGGGCTTTTAATAATTTCTTTGAACTCTTCTTTTTCCAGGTTGTAGTGATTGTACAGCATATGTCTTGAGTGACTTTAAGTATTCGGTTCGTTAGTTTGAATTTACTTTGGATTCTGCACAGGTGAAAGGTATAAATACACCTCCACTAACATTTGATTAAATATCCCTTAGAAAATTGCACCTCAAGCTGATATTTTTAGTGTCCATGACCAAGCTTCTGCCATAATTCTGACTGGACATGTGACCTCTCCTCTTGGCAGAATTGGTAGAGTTTATCTACTTTTAAACTCTAATACTTATGCACAGTTGTTTTAATTGGTGATCCTAGAATCTGCAGTTGTTTAGAAATAGCTCCATTAGGCTTCTGGAATAGGCTTTCCAAAGCCCTGACATCAAACCTATTGAAATAGGGTTAAAAAGTGTAAAAGCTTGGATCATACCAGGAACCCACCCAATTTAAATGAACCCTGCCAATCCAAACTTGTGCCCAATTTTTGGTCTTTAAAGACTTTAAAGATTGAAGACTTCAGCAATAAACCGACAAAAGGAAAAATCCAGTCAAAGAACATCACATGTTCCTCCCCCACTAGTGGCTAAAAGAATATTTCTGAAAAAATTATGTTGATCTGATGCATAAGTATAGATATTCAAAGTCAAGCTGAGGTCAGGTTAAAATGTCAAAACAGTTGTTTGCATGACGTTCACTCAATACTGACAAGAGGCGTGGGACCAGTCTAAAATTAAACCACCAAGACTTCTCTGGTGGTTTCCGTGCTGAAACATCCCCCCAAAAGGAAGCACCACCGTGTTGTCTCTGCCATCGAGGTGCACCCCATGTCGTGTTCCTCAACCAACATTTACTCCCATATTTATCTACATCTCACCAGACCCAGCTGCAGACCACTGATTGGTTTTGGCTGAGTAATGAGCACAATCGACAGAAAGTACAATTTAATTAGGAGCCTCGAACGGCAACACTGAGATGGAAGATACTAGAAGAGGACGGGGATGGCGATTAATGAAACAACGCCTACCCAGTGTTCCATCATTTCAATCTGATTTATTAATTACCCATGGCGATGGGGTTTTTATCTCGCTCGTCATGCAAATTGGCAAAAAGAGACACACACACATAGAGTGGAAGGCTACGTATCATGGAAAGGCTTTTCTTTCTTCCTTCTGCGTAATGTTGACTGGTGTGACTCACTGTAGGTTTATTTCAATATGAGCTTGAAGAAACTTACCCGATCCACACAAGCATGCAACCGCACCGCCTCACATACGTGTCTTTTGTTTTGGGCTCTTTTTCTATTTTTTCTTCGGTGGCGAGGTCAAGGTTGGTGGTTGCAATGTATTTTCAGCCGGTGTTGTTGTTGTCAGCCTAACATCGCAGTCATGAGGCAGTCAGAGGGAAGTAAAAAAAATAAAATCCCACTTTTAATATCCAACTCCTGGATGCCCCTAGCAGGGATTAGGACCAGATTACGGTTGAGTGCACCGCACGTCCTCTGTGATGTACTGTATATCCAGAAACACAATTACTCAGAGAGATGGGAATACAGAAAGTACAGAACTGCAGACAGACAGATGTAGCACAAGTGTTAACACAGAGAAAGGGTTAATTTCTCTTCTACCTTTCTGTCTTTTATGCAAAAATCAAAGCTGCATGATGTCAAAAAGAGGCAGACTTACAGAAGAGGCATATATTTGGCCTTGTACGATTCATTCATAATAGTACACGTGGCTATTTCAACCTTTTCTAGTGCTTCTACCCAAAACCCCATCACATTGTTTCCCCAATTCCCCTCTGCTGCTTCCTATTTTATCTGCTTTTAGTGAGTTTGATGGAAATTTGGATGTTTTGTTTTACTCACAAGAAAAATGACTCATTGAAGAGTCAGTGTTCGGGGCAACAAATTGCTTAGATTTTGTTTTGCTTAATTTTCCTCATGGATCTCTGGTTGTGCAGACCGCATTGTTTGCAGTTTCAAAAGACAAGAATTGATCTCGTGTGCATTCATTTCTGCTGCAATTATATCACTGTGGATGAGTGAGCTGCCACATGCTCACACTGTAGCCAACAGCTCCAGTGTAGTACACTCAAAAAAATGAAACGTTGACTTTAATTAAAATTATTTTGTCAACAGGTTCCACGAAATTGAATTATGTTAGTTTAAAGCAAAAATCTTTAGTTCATCTAATTTAAAAAAACTACTTAAGATTAACAAGACATATTTAAGACTAACTAAATCAAGTTATGTTGTATGAACAAAGATGATATATTTTCAGGTTAGATAGTTTAGATTAGTTACTTCAACACATTTCTTATTTGTGGCAGTAAAATGTTAAATTTAAGTTAGATTAATTCAAATATTATATTTTCAGCCACCTTGTGCTTTATTAATTAGTTTTACATAAATCTATTTTGTCAACAGGTTCCACACAAATGAATTAAGTACATCCAACTTATTTTTTAAAATTTCTTTTATTGCCAACACATTCAGTGAGCATTTGTGTAAACCCAGTCCAAAATAAAACACAACAGCTCATTAGGGTTAGTAATTAACAGTATGTAGACAGATGCAACATCAAGACTTTAAATTAAATGTCTGTATCTACCAGAAATAGAAGAGAGAAAAAAAAAACGCATTGAAGATCACATAACACATTGATAAGATGACACTTGAGTTATGCACATGTGATGCTAGTAAGGTCTGTGAGTGTTTTTTTCTTTTAGTGTCTAAAATGGATAGCAAAGTTGCTATTTGCAATGATTGCTTAGGGTCAGTCCAGTAACACAATGCCAATGAAGTGCTTTCCTTTAACAATGCAAAGTGAAGTGTCCACCTCAACAGCCACAATTTAAAAAAAATTTATGTAAGCTTGTCAGCGTTCAGTTTTTTTGCAACAGCACAGCAGTAACCATTTAACACTTGCCACTGTCAACATTTATTTTACTAGTGTTTGGGCAAAAAACTTCAGATGTAAACATTTTAACATGGAAACAATTGTTCGTCTTTAAAAGTCCACAAAATATACATTCATCCTGCATTCCCAACTTGGATGATCTGATATCCTCGTGTTGGTGTTGTTCCCAGACCATCATGAAAATGTTGTCACATTGTTGTGACGTTATTCTTTTGCGCGCCAAGCCATTCGTGCATTTATGAAATTCCAATGTTGCAAGGACAATATCAATTCTGCTTACTGTTTATTAAAGGGTTACGGTTAGGGTTAGGGTCAGTTGATCGGCGGACAGAGGCGGTTTCACGCAGCTTAAGTACAGTTTTTTGTTTTACGCCGGTTTTTCCCGAAGTCGCAAAAGTATGACGTCACAACATTCTGATTGGTCACTTGCAATGTTGATCCTGGAACAACATTTAGTATGATGATCTGGGAACAACACCAACACGAGGATATCAGATCAACCTCCTAACTTACCCTTATTTTTAGTATGTATTGCAATTACCTTTACAATGCACACAATGTAACACAAACTGAATATGAACATATTTCCACCTCATAACAATATGCCTTGAACGCTAATATACACACCACCCTTCAACATTTCTGGTGCAGTATCATCTCTCAATTAAATCCTTTAAATCTCAATACTTTTGATTGTCTCTTACTAGCCCCCCACAACAGTAAAATCTCTCAAATTGTAGTAGTTTACAAACTTTTCAAAATGTTCTAAATTTCTCTTAAATGTAATTTTCCCGTTATCTGTCATTTACAAATTACCATTTTATTCCCATTCAGCCTCCGAAAAACTTCTGTCCATCTGACAGAACATTCATCATCCAAATTAAAGGTTGGCTTATTCATTCAGTGTATTCTTGAGCAATTGTACCTTGGTCAAGAGTATGCTGACATACAGATGAAGGAAGAGCTTCTGAAGTACTTCAAAGAAAGCTTTCAGTCTTGAGGTTAACTGAGATTCAGTGCATATATCCCACCCATTAAGAGTGCACATGCAGAGGCCAGGTCTTCCAGGTCATGCAGGACACACTAGATGGTTATACCCACATCGGCTGGAGGCAGGGCTGGACTGGGACAAAAAATCGGCCCGGGCATTTTGACTAGAGACCGGCCCACCAGGATAAAGATTGAAAATGTGACGCCATTCAGGGGTAAAACCGCAAAGGATTCTGGGAACTTGTGGCAAGAGGTACTAGCGATAAAAAGAAACCCAAAAAATGCCAAGAAGCTGTTGTATTATTAACTGCAATAGCTGGTCGCATGACAGCCATGGAAAGCCGACGGGTAAAGAGATCTTTTTTTTTTTTTATCGGATTACGTAGTTGAGGAGAAATTTTTTAAGCCATGTTTCCGAAGTAAGAGCCGACGGATGGCCTGGATATACCAAATATAATGTCCCAGAACACTCCAGCTCACATGTTAGTCTGCTCCAAGCATTCCCACAAAGATCAGAGTTTTGTAGTAGTTAATACGTCCTTTTTCTTAACATAATTGGTGATATAGGTTACAAGTCTGGCGCTGAACAGAAATTGTCGCGCTATGCTCCTTTATTTATTGTGCATAAATAGTAAATTGTCCTGACACAATATTGCGTTTCGCTTCTGTTATTATGGTACATTGACAAAAACATATACTTTTATTCACAGGATAAAACTGTTGTTTTGTATCACTAATTGTCCAGTACGATTACAGCATACAATATTATTGTCACTGCTACATTTCTGTAATGCTGCCAGAAATTATTTCCACTACTAATTAATTACCGTTGAGCTCAAAGGTCCTATTAATAAACGGTTAACGAATGTGTATTTATGACGACGATTTGTGAGACTGGTAAACTTACCTTTGTTCGTACGATGGTCTTTCGTTCTACACGGTGCATTTCAAGGTCCTGCACCCATCCGTCGGTAAACTGTACCTGGGCTTGTTGCAGTGACCTGAAGTTACTAAACTTCATGAGTGTATGCACTCACTCCAAGAACCGTATAATTATAAATATGAGCGTGGTGAAAGTTGGGCAGCACGCTAACGTCTTTTGTCCCTCTGTGTGCTCGTAAGGGTCTGACCCTTTCACTCCTTTGATTTTTCCTCGTATCTTTTCTTTGTCTTTTCGTCGAGTCTGTCTTTGTACGGACCGGCATTGTTCTCCTTTTGTTCTGTACATTCCTTTTTTGTGCGGCAAAGAAAAAACAAGAAGGTATTGGAACCGGAGAATGAACGTTTTGCGGTGCTGCAAACGCTTGCATTTGATGCGGTACTTGGATTGTTTTGCCACGAGTTCCCGGCATGCAATGCGCGAAAATCACGTGATTGCTAAACAGGGGGGAGGGTGCATCCGGCCTCCTCGGCTGTAATTGGTCCAGCCCAGAGTCGATCATGACCAATTGGCCAATCCAACACCTTTCATTATATATACCCTTCCTAAAAAAAAAAAAAAAAAAATCCATCGGCCCATAAAAACAAAAAATCGCCAGCGGCCCACCGGGCAAATGCCCGGTATGCCCGATGGCCAGTCCAGCTATGGCTGGAGGAGTGCTGGCATCAGCTCTTTCGATGGTAAAGATAGCAAGGGTAATTTGTTCCAGCTCCCTCTGAACAGCTGTAGCTTAGACACAAAAACATAGAAAAATGGCATCCAGTTTTAAAAAAAGAAAGAAAAAGGGCCAAAGCTACCCTTTAATGACGTAAACACAATATTAGGAACATGCACCCCAGTGTGCCACTATTTCAGACTACAGATTCAACGATAAATATAAATAGTTTGGGTATACAAGAAGATTTCCCAAAACATTTAAACAGGTTCCATGCAAATTACAACAACAACAACATGCAACAACATTAGTTATTCAAAATTTGGTTTAATACAGATAAAAAACTAAACTAAAATTACCAACCAATTATTCTTTGAAGAGGATGCTTGGGTCTTCATTCAGGTAAAAAGGTAGTGCCCTGAGGACACACTCCCTCCCCTTTTCAATACTTTCCTTCTGTAGAGAGTGGCAGAGATACAGGAAGAGAAAACAGATATACTTTAGGATGACAGAAACTCACATTATACGCAAAATGAATGACATATCCACTGCACAGATAGACATGTACACAAGACCAACTACCGGTAATCATCACATGGACATGAATAGTTAACCTGTTGGGCAGGGTTTCCACCACATTATATATGTCCATAATGGAGGTAAAGACAAACTAATACATCATCTTTTTTGCATTCAAAACATAACATAAAAACATTCACTTCTGGTTTAACCTAAATCAAGGGATCAGATTTTACATATGTTTAGGTAATTTAAATTTTCCAACGTTTTGAGTACCAAACTTTGTCTTGCTTAATATAAATGTAAGTGCACTGTGCAGCTACCATACACTAGCTGTTTAAATTTGAAAATGATCTTATTAGCCATAATATTTTGCTACCAACAGAATAACGCACCTGTGTGGCTGGGGCCAAAGTTTGTCTAATTTTCTTCCCTGCAACGCCTCCTTTTTTCTTGAAGACTTTTATGAGCTGGTCAGTGTATTGGTCAAGTTGTGTAAAAAGCCTTGGAACATGTGCAGCAGTAGTAATCCTCACATATTCTGCTTCCACCTGAAAATATGTCAACAAACACAACATACTGTACTGTAAATATACATACTATATGTACACATATACAAACTAAAACTAATGTAGTAAGACCTCATTAAAGCTATAATTTTAACACAAACATTTACACAAAATGCTAATGGAGCCATTACAGCTTTTATTGTTATTTATCAAGTTCCAAAAAATATTGATCACAGCTGATCTGAAAAGAATTTCATGCCTCAGGCCCTTGAACTGCAACCTTTACCATGGTTCAGATGTGGAGAAGAAATAACAGGGGCATGGGATGGGTCACAAAAGAAAACTTAACTTATAAAACAGTTTTGTTTTTAAAAGTATAACAGTTCACATACCACATACAAGCTCAGCAATACCACATACACCACATCAGTATAGGAGGGAGCAGGTAAAGGCAGGATCTGAGATTTATAAAGTAAAACAAGAAATTCATTACTTAATTTCAAGAAGCAAATTATTGTTTGAATTACAACTAAATAAAATACTACTCAGAAGAAAAGCAAGAGATTGACACTGCCATGTGCTAACTTTCTATAGAAGCAATTATCACCAGGTCTGTCGACCTCCATTGTCTGTCCACTCATATGTCTTGAATAATTTTATTAAAAAAATTAAGTGTGTACTTTCACAAACTGTAATTTATAACTACATTGATATGTATAACTCCGCTAGGAAACATGCTGTATTTACAGACCATTTTTACATAATACAGATTACTGATAGAGCAGAACAATGGTGTCACAGTGGCTTTCGCCCTTGACTTTTTGGATTTTAAATGTCACTTTATGCTATCCTATTCGATATTTCCGACTCTCGGATTACAGAAAAGGAATCCCAAGAAAGCAAATGGAAAAATAACCCCTTGAAAGAATAACCCCATGAACCCCTGTAGCTAATCCCTTAATAAAACAAAAAACAATAAAAATGTTTCTTACACAGTCCACAAAATAAGCATGTCCAGGAAAACTAATGTAAAACAAGCGCACGCAAACGATATAACATGTCTTGTAAGACAAACGCAAAATATAACCATGCTGGACATATAGATACTACACAACATAGTCAAAGAAAAAAAGTGGTCTTACCTCTCAAAGAAACAGTAGCTTGGCGCCAAAACAGCCTTTTTCAGTTAAATTTGAAGTCTTGCGCATGAGCAGGCACAAGCCGTGAAACCTTCTTGTTCTGCGCGGTTTCATTACAACTGTTTTTGCATTACTGCCACCTTGTGGATATACAAGGTATATCGATCCTAATTGACTTAACTTAAATGTTATGCGATCAAGTAACACATTAGTATTATGTACGTTGAATAATAGACACAATTACGTAGACTTGATTAGAAAAACATATGTTAACTTAACAAAAACATATATTTTAAGTAAAATGAAAATAAATAATTAATATACACTGAACAATCCACCTCATTCATTTTTTTGAGTGTATAAGCCAGCCTGTAAGCTTTGTGTGCAAGGAAAGGAAATCTACCCACTGATAGTGGAGTGACAAACCACAGAAACAAAATGTTGGAGAGCCAGTAAAACCAAGGGATAAACATCTGCAAGAGAAAATCAAATGTGTGAGAAAAAAAGAAACTCCAAAAGGCACTCCAAAACAAGGGGCCTAAAAATTCACAAATGCAGTATGGATTTAACCCTCCTGCCATCCTTTAAAAAACTCACACCCATCACCCTAGGGACCATTCTCAGCCACGCCATAAAAAGACCATATATCCATATTTTATTCCACTTTAAATTAGCCAACCTTGTAAAACTACTTCTCCCTGAAATATTCATGTAAAGTTTTAATTATATTTTCGTTGTTTTAACCCTTCAAATCCCAGTGTTATTACATGAGCGCCCTGTGTTATAAGCCCCAAAAACCAAAAAACGAAACTAAATATTTCCACAAAAAACCAGTTGAAGTAATATGTGATTGTCATTATAAGTAGGCCTTTAGATGGACCAAAGATTGGCACCAACATACATTTTGACCTGCCATTATTTTTTTTGCATTTTTTTTGCAATTTAAAAATTAAAACTTCAAGGCCCTGAGTCTTCATTGACATCCAAGAAAAGAAGAAAAAATAAAATCATATGATGATAATTTGGGGTTGAAAAATAGCGTTTATAATGGAAGTCAATGGGCAGAAAATGGTCCCCAGGGTGATGGGTGTGGGGATTTCTGCTGCTCAGCCATTTTAGGCTGATTTAAGGAATTCACACTGGAATATTAACATTGACAGGTAAAAACTATCCTGTGGCAAGTTTGGTTATATTCCACTGAACACAGTGGAAATGGCAGCCATTTAACACATAGCAGTGGCACAAAAAGGTCCCAAGAAGGCAGGAAGGTTAAAAAAGTACATAAATAATGAATGAAAAGACAATGACAATGACCCACAGAGAAATGTTGTTAAAATATTGAATTCATTTTACATCAAAGTCCATTTTTTTATACACTAGTTTTCTCCAGAGGAGGGGAACTTGTACTTCCAGCCAACACTGTTTGTAGTTTGACTGGTGTCTGTTTGGATGGCCAATAACACCACATTTGGCATTTTTCTCGCTGGCTGATCTGTATTAGATATCCATAAATCATATTTAAGGCCTCAGTGACACAGACTTAGAGACCAATGTCAACTGCCAGGAGTGAGAATTCCCCAACTGGTTGCAAGTTGTCGCTGGCAGTCACTGTGAAATAATTTGTTAAAGCCCCATTCAAGGAGGCCTAAAGACCGGTTAATGGCATCTCTGGCAACCCTGTGACCCTTTGACTTGTCTCCAAACACTCACAAACAACTCATCAAGTGGTAGTGAAATTGAGAAAAGGGTGATTCAAACTGGAAATGAAGAATGTTCGCCGTGAAAGTAAAACAAGTTTCTGATCGTTGCAAACAACACAATTGAAAAGCTGCAGATACTACACTAAAGGTGAATGTTGTTTCCATCTTCTTTTAGTTTCTCTACAGCTTATGGTGATTCCTTACAGACAAGCATCAGAGACAGCATATTTTATGCAACCAAAGCAATTGAAATGAAATTTTGGTTGCCAGCAAGGTTCCCAACCAGTCTCAAGGTCTTTGTTGAAGGAGGCCTAAAAGATGTCTGTAGCCAATGTGATGTCACCCATAGGTTTCTGTACTCACATTTTGGAGTGTTCTGGCATTTGGGGGGTTTGGGGAGTTAGAAGTGCTAAATGAGAATCACGGAACACATATAAGCTTGGTAATATGATATATCAGTGTAACACACAGGCATACGTACGTGCTTTTTTGCTATTTATCGTACTGTTTATTTTAATCTCTGTGTGCAGCGCTTTGTGACTACCTGTCTATGTAAAGCGTTTAATAAATAAACTTTACTTACTTACTTACTTACTAAAAGATCCAGTATACTAGAATTTAACTCAACAAAACTGAAACATAAACTTGTCAATGATCTACACTATAGAAAAAGCAGAGTTTTTGTTGTTTTTCTATTCTATGTAAAATGGAAACGTGGTCAAGACCCCCAGTTCAGTGACGGAATTAGCAGAGGGGAGGTCTAGTGGAAAGTTCTTAAACTCAGCATTTTAACATGGGTCTGACCATGGGGACTGACTTACTTTTGGAGCCAAAGGGTCTAAAGGAAACTCCTAAACTTCTATGTTGGCTTTGCCCCTGTAGCTTGTCTTTTTGTCACCAATAAAATGGAAAGACAAAGAAGAAAATGCAGTGACTTGCAAGGTATCATTGTGGTGTTACACTTCTCTTCGAAATCATTTCATAGAAGATGACAGACAAGAGTGACAATTTACGCTCACAAGTATGGGAGGGTAAACATGGATTTGAAGGAAAGTATTTCTTTCAGATTTTATATAAAATCAAACATTGTTATGATTATTTTGGTCATGATAATCATGTTGTGAAAATCTGATATGTGACAGCCTCTGCCATTGCAGGAAATGTTCCAAATAAACACGAACACTACGTGAGTTTACATTTTCAAATCAAAAAGGGAGGGGAGACCTGTCTTATATAAGTGTCCATAGATGATTCAAGGCTATGAAACTCTCAAGGTATGAATGTGTCAACGAGTCTAAAAGCCTAGGCCCTGTGTTCCACAAACATATTCATAAAAAAGGAGTGTCCTATCCAAAGAGGTACAATTGATGACATAAAATGAATTACATCAAGGGTGATGTCCATGCACGACCACAGCTTATGCTGTAACACACATCCTCCTGCCCCAACCCCCCCCCCCCCCCCCCACTTCTTCCATCTCTCTGCCTCCACGTGGAAGCAAAAGACCTTGATGTTTCTTTGAGGGTTTGCCACGGCACATTTCCACGGCAAATCTAGCGTGTTATGCCTGTGCCAATGTTGCCAAGTCCTCATCACTCATTGTGATGACTCACAAAGCAAGGCCGAAACAGAAATGTCTCTCTGCCATCGAACCCTCCCCACCGCCCCCTGGTAAAGAGAGAGAAACACATCTTTATATGCGGAGAAGAAAAGAAAAAGACTCGTACTCATTGGCTACTGTTGCCTCCCCACTTTGAAACCATGCTCATGAGTGAGCCTGAGTATCTCTATCTGAAGAGATTAGAAGTGTCCTCATGGCTCATTTTACAGATTGTGGAAAATTAATTGTTCTTAATTACTCCTTATCTTAACCTTCGTGTCGTTCTTTGTATTAAATCACACACATACACACACAAAAACAACTCAAGAGTCAAACCACACTGATACGCAATGTGACATGTGGCGCTCACCAACTTTCTTATAAACTAGAATCCCACACCTCGTTCAATACTCCCTCGTATTCCCCGGAGGTGATGAGAATTCACATCCAGCTAGCGCAAAATCAATGATCACTTGAGTTCACGGTACAAAAAGAGGCGGAACTCGTGTTTGCAGTGATCAAACAGGGTGGCAAAACCGGTCCCCGAGGCATGCCATCTTTCCGCCCACTCGTAACAAACTAGCACACGCGCGCGCTCACGTATACAAACACAGTCACACATACATACACTGCCTCTGAACCTGCGCAAGGCGGCTAAAGCAACATTTGATTTGAGGTGATGGAAACATGCAGGAACGCGAGCTTGTAATCCTGTAACGGTGACTCCAGCGCATTTGAAATGGGTCCCAGTGGCAGTGCGGTACTGGCCCGGGGGCATTGGTAAATGAATCTGTCTGCAGTCACGCAGCCAAATGAACACGGGGAGCTAAGTAAGAGAGCGGCGGGTGCGGCAGTTCATTTATGAAATGTATTAGGATTTATGAGGCAATGAAGTGTAAAGGTGCTTTATTACTCTCCCACCGCCGTCAGTCCACCAAGACGGGAAGCAGAAATGACACTCTTAATGTTTCAACTCCTGTTTTCTTTCCTCCTGTCTAATGGCAGGAAACCAGGATAATGAAGAAAATTGATAAATCAATTTTGAAAACTTCACATATCACGCACACAGTACGCCCAGTATTTTCTCATGTTTTTCTGGGAATATCTCTGTATTTATATATTTTATAAATAAATAATTTCCCCCAGGGATCAATAAAGTATTCTGATTCTGATTCTGATTCTCTTGAAGGAAATGGTCCTTGCGTGGTCCCACTATCACCCAGTCTGACAACATACAACCTGAAGCCACATGTGACTTATTTTCCGAGACATACTCCATGTCTATAAACCACCATTAATATGCTACAGTGTGACCCTTGGTTGAACCAATGCTGAAAGCTGACCAGGTGTGGAGAGAGCGAAAATGGTGCTGATCTCCAAAAGTCATCTAATGCAGAATGAATAGGATGAGGTAGTGTGTGCGTGTGTGTGTGTGTGTGTGTGTGTGTGTGTGTGTGTGTGTGTGTGTGTGTGTGTGTGTGTGTGTGTGTGTAGTTGCCATGGGGCTGAAATGTGAAAGAGTGGTTTTGCTGGTTCACTGCATCCTTGTCGAGATCAAAATCATCTGAAAGTTGTGTGAATGGGGTCTCTAAGGAGGGTAATGGAGAAAAAGGCCAACTTGGTGGTTTGTGGTACATTGCGTGTGTCTGTGTGTGCATGTACACTCAGGAGACTGTCTTCCCGCAAAACACGACCTAGTAGGTTGTTCTTATAAGCAGCTTATTAGGATCTCTAGTTGCATTGTAAAACTGACCGACCTTTAGCAACTGTGTGAGCAAGTGCCTGTAAAATTTACTCTAGCATCATAACGTTTGGATTGGGAACCCTACTAATGTGGAACATTGTTTTCAAACATTGTGCCAAAACAAACTTCTAGTTCTTTTATGAAATTTAAAGTTTCTTGGATTTGGACTGTAACTAATATGAAACAGTTGGAAAAACTGACAGCATGGTCACAACTACAGCCATAGTTTTCACTCACAGACTGCATATAAAAGACATGCATGGCCTCTCTTTAAAAAATGAAGCCAAACCTGTGTTCTTCTAAATGTCAGCAGGTCTGCCTGCTCTGGCTGCAAAACGTCCAAATTAATAGAAGTCTATTCCATAATTCAATTCGATTTTATTTATGTAGCGTCAAATCACAGCAACAGTCGCCTTAAGGCACTTTGTATTGTAAGGTAAAGACTCTGCAATAATACAAAGAAAACAGAAAAAACAAGTAATGGTTACAAGTAATTTTTTCTCTAATGGTTCAAATGTTATTTGCTAAAGAGAAACTTAGAGTTGTTCTTATTTCCTTCAATCAGCAGTGAATAGTAAGATGTTCTAGCTTTATGGAGGCTTTGAGGAAATACTTAGATGTTTAGTTTCTATGCCATATGTCAGAACAAGATCTAGAGTGTGATTAATGTGGTGAGTGGGTTCTTTTACATTTTGAGAGAAGCCAACTGAGTCTAATAATAGATTAAATGCTGTGTTGAGACTGTCATTTTTAGCATCTACAAAGATGTTAAAATCACCCACAACAATTATTTTATATGAGCTGAGCACTAAATCAGATATAAAGTCAGGTGGACTCTGTCTAGGTCTTTGGTTGATTGACAAGCTGGAGTGGGAGATCGATGCCCCCCTAAAGTTGGTTTTAGTGAAACAATAGTAAGGAGACCAATTGATGCCCTCATGATAGGTATACATCCATCTTTTTAATAGACTATGAGCAAGTACATCTGAACCCAGGACACTAAAGAAAATCATTCAGCGCTGTTGTTGGGCCCTGGGGTCCACACAGTGCACTTTGGTAAGCAACACTGAATGTAAAACAGAAACTTTGTTTAGAAGAAAACTCCATATCTTTAAATATAATCTTTAGATGTCTGATAAAGAAAAGCCGGAGGGCATTAGATCATTTTCCTCATACCAAAAATCAGTAAGTATTTGCCATTTATTTGATGAAATATGACAAAATTTGGCATACTTGGAAACTCTTGCAAACTAAGAAGGGATTGAAAGTTTATTCATTCATTTGGTGAACAAAGTAATGAACAAAGTAAGAGGGCATATATCTCATATTTTTGCATTAAACTGCTATTAGAAAATTTTCCAACAGATGTTACTCTAGGAAAATGGGTATAATTTGGGTTTACAAGGATACCAGGTCTCCTTTGAAATGCTCGTTTTATATTTGATGTATAAATCTACACATGCCATTTTTCTTCTGCAGTCTGCATTCATTCTGGCGTGAAGCATGACGAGGCTGTAGGTGTTTTCTTCCACAGCTCATGTGCCCGCCATACTGTCTGGCCTCTTGACTTCCCACCCAATAGGGAGTATTTCATTAGCACCCAGTAAGAGAAGCAGCGAAGGCACAGTACCTGACCTAACACTCAAGGTCTGAAGATGCTTTCAGGGAAAAAAAAAAATTCTCAAAGCCTGATTAGCTGTCAGCTCTTCTCTTCGACTGGGAACTACAAATATTACGGACATTGGGGTTTATTAAGTAATCGCTTACAGTCTGCGCACTGTGACACATTTGATCACCTAATGACACCTAATTATGCCACCACCTAATGTTGGGTTTATTTGAGGTCAGGTGTCCACTGTGCTGAGCTGAGAATGCTTTTTAAAAAAAAATACAGAGGTAATTATTGGCGAGAGGCGCGCTCTCATTAGAAACGCTGTGTCTGGGAGAGTGAGAACAAAATCTAATTATCGCCCTCTTCTCACCCACCCCTCTGCGACATCAATACTCCATTATAGCCCCTTGTCCCTGGGGTGCAGATAAACTCTGACTCCCACACATGTGCCGTGTGCATGTACACATATACACACAGATACAATGCATCGAGTCATTAAAAATTGCTCTATTTGCTGCTTTGCCGTATGGTACGACAATCACTGTTTTCCTGTTTTTATTGAATCAGCTGTGGTGCATAACAACTTTGCTAAAAGGGGTTTTGTTATATTACCCAGTGTGCCCCAGAGGCTGAGACAATGTACAGTTTTTTTTATTCAGATTTGCGTCATAAGGGATTCTGTTGTTTTGGGAAAACAAATGGGAAGGCTGATAGCGTTTCATGCGGCCAGATGGAACGGTTCACCATAACTGCTGCCTGAAATGTTTCTGAAATAATAACATACCCAGAATGAACTTGAGGAGAAGAAGCATCATCAGACATTGGACACACAAGAAATATGGACTTTGTTTTCTGTACAGGAAGAAGCTCGTCATGATGACATGTACAAAACTCCTTCCAACTGCAGTTTTCTCATTTTTCTGTACAGCAAGATTACTGGCATTACTAGCTATACTGCAGCTTACCTTAAAACCATAAACAGCTTCTGGGCTTCCCAGTTAAAGCCAGTACAGATGAATTTTAAACCTGAATTCTTGTTAATGGCCCCCAGGAGGGGTACCTGTGGTTGTAAGAAGATTTCCAGTCGCTTGCAGGTCCCAAAAGAAGTGTATGGAAAATTGTCCCTCTGCTCTGACGTCTGTGAAGATTGAGATTGCGAGATTGAGACTCAGACATTAGAGCATCTTTAGAGCGTTTTGTTTGGGTTTCCACCGGCGTGGAATTACCAAAAATAGAGGGGAACAGCCCAACTGTAACTGTATTCTGAATACCACCTTTTTAAACTGTAACGGAATACAGTTACTCATATTTTGTATTTTAAATACGTAACACAGGTACGTGTATTCCATTACTCCCCAACACTGACTATAGCATATAACCACCCAACACTAGCCCTAACCCTGGACAGGTTGCTGATGGCTTGATAAATGTTAAAAGTACAAGATTCTATGTAACACCAATACTTATTATGTGTTTCCAAGAGTGCTGATTGCAGGCCATCAATAAGCATTGGTGCTGCGTGACAGGTGCAGACTGAAATCAAACATGCTTAAAAAGCCTAGTGTGTCTGTGATGGTTAAAGATTGTGTCAGACTTGTGTCTTGGTAACCTGCTGACATGGCATCAGTAGGACCGACAATGCACCACCGCAGCTTTGAGGTGATTAACTTTGATCTCACCAGCTGGTCCGTGACGGATAAATCCTGGCTTTGTCTTCTATGGTAGGTTGCTCCTGGCTTGAACTGCTCAAAAAGCACAATTTCTCCTGTACAGTTCAAGACCAGTCTCCAGTGTGGGATTTGTGAGAGGTGACAGTTCAGTTTATTGGACTCTATTGGTGCTTCAGTGACCAACAAGGTATCTGATAGAATCTTGAAATACAGCAGCTGAAACAAAAATAGAAGGAAAAACATGAGAAGTCATGTGATCAGATTAGTTGTGAAAAAACTGGATTAATTTATTTGGACTAGAATTAACCATGCGAAATAGGATACTTAGTACCCAGTTCCTGGTCAATCTTTGACCACCGTTGGTGGCACCATGTGTTCATTTTCATTATTAAACTGTAGCAGGGCTGTTTTTCATACCTTTGATAATCTGGCAAATCCCTAGTCGATGTCCCAGTGGAGCTATTTTTATCAGTGGGTCTATGTTCCAAAATCTCACCAATTACTTTGTTGATCATCAGCGCTGTGATGCTTTGAGAGTACAATAATTTTCCTTTAACACAACAATGGCACTGATCAATCAACAGAGACAACCAGGAGCATCCCACCGGGCCCATGGCTGTGGGAACATGCTTCCAACAGGGTTTGCTGTGGGCAAAACATAACATGTGTTAGTTGGCGCTCTGGACACCTATTTTAAAAAGCTCTGTCTATGTTTTTATGAGCTAAAAAATGTATCGTATGTTGATACTGTTCAAATAATGATAAAACAGTGGCTGTCAACACTGTTGAAGAGGTAAAGCACATGTAAACACCCCATCTGCACGAACCCATTCTTGGACAGAATGCCTGCTGGCACTTTTATTTATCGTCAAAGCCAACAAAGATGCGATAGCAAGCATACACAAGGACACAAGCGTTATAAAATGCTCTGCGCTGGCTGTTAGAAAATCCATATTACATTTGGTCACACGATCCTCAACCACTGGCAATTTATACGCACAAGCAAAGCAAGTGCACTGGATCATCAACTAAAGTTAATAATGGGCTAATTAGCATTTATGCCAACTATATAGTGGATGAAAATTGGTTGGTCTTACCTAATGATAACTCTCCAAAACTGTTTTATTTATACACACTGATGATTATTCAGGTTTATAGAAACGTCTCGTTACATATCCAGTTACTCTCCTGCTCGGCTTGGCTGTTTTTGATGGATTCAAATCTGGAATTTGCTTCTGCAGAATCGCTTCCTTGAAATTGCCTGCACCCATTGAATGATGCAAATGATGCAACAAAAAAAAAAAAAAATTCTTAACAATTCCTTTGAAATATACTCTCCTGTCAATACTTTCAAATTACAGCTAAAAGAGACATTGAATTTTTAAGATGTTCACCAATTTAAAAATCCAATATTCCAATGTACATGTGTTTCTTTCTTCAGAACCACAAAATATAAACATTTTTCCCTGACATTTGTTATTTCTTTGCGCTCTGGCTGACTTCTCTCTGATCATCTGGTTTCAGTGCTTGTTGTGTTTCAAACACACTGTCATATTATGCAACAAGGGTAACATGGTCAAAGAGTGTTTCTCCCATATCTTGTTTAATGCTTGGGAACAGACTTGACCTGTATTAATATATTCATTTTGGAACTGGAAAAAGTACAAATCAATACAGCCCTCTTAAGGAGAATATTAGTATTCTTTATATGTTATAAAAGTGCAAAGAAATAAACTTTTGTTACTGAATTTGGGGGACTTAATAAATGTAATGATTAAAAAGAAACACTTGACAATAAGACAATCAGAAACGCGTTGACAAGCCAAAAAGGAGGCAAAGTGCATTGAAGACTGTGAAATGCACTACACACAGGTACACACACGCACAGGTCTTTGTCTCCAGACGCCACGTTTATTTACAGTTTCCTGTGTTATGACCGACCACAGTCTGACAGCTGTCGGTCTCAGCTGATTTCCCACTCCCCTCCGCTCCTCTCCCGTCTCGCTATAAAAGGGAAGGAAACCATCATCAGTCCAAAGCGCCATCAGCTGCTCTCACCTGCGTCTCCAGCACCGCCCACCGCACCACTCCTCCCCTGCAGCCGCGCCCGGGACCACACCTCCGCCACAAAGACAAACTTCCAAACACACACTGTTTTACCTGCAGGCACTTTGTCAGCCCTCTAATGTCTGCTGTTGAACTTGGAAATGATACGCAACGGGTACAGACTTCAGAACGACTGAAAACAAGTTGGTTTGGAGTCTGTACTTTCTCCCACTCAGCACTCAAGAGGAACTACAGCAGGTGGGCGTTTTTCTTCAACAAAGAGATAGAGATTGACCAGGGGACGAGTGGAGGGAGGGTGGCAGACTCAGTGAGGCAGGTGAAAGAGACGGAGGAGTGAGAAGGCAGAGTGATAATTTTGTGTTGGAGACGGCATGTGGAGGAGGGAGAAAGGTTTGCGTAGGGAGGATATATTACATGCAGTTCCATTAGTGTGTGTAATGGTGCTGAAAGACAGAGTCCTGGTGCTGTTGACCGTGATGGTAGTAGGAGTTGAATTAAACAGCCCCTGTCAGGCAGCGCTAGGCACATAGTGGCCTATCAAACAAAAACACACAAGTCCTCTTATACAGCCCTATCGCTACATGTCAAATCAAACCTGGTTATTGACTGGTGTGTGCTCAGCGTGAGGTGCTGCTGACGCAGAGTAATTGCCACTGTGGAGTGTACAAATACATACTCATCGAAGTGCGGGTCCAGGTAACTGGACCACACATTATCAGCTCGATAACGGTGATAATGTGATAACTGTTAGATAATTATAGCACTGCAAGGAAAGTGGTTCCAAAGTTGTTCCAGCTTTATGAAAAATGTGGAAATTGTGTCAGGAATGAACGTTTTTCTTACTTAAACACTGATTTGTAACATTTCACTGAGATTAGTCAGAAAAACTGACCAGACTTACAGAGGTGAAAATCTGCATGTTAATGTTCACATCCATAGTCATTTTCATTGATTTATTTAACCTTACAGGTGATCTCACTGAGACTCAGTGTCTCATTTACAAGAAAGAGCTGTTTCAGGCAAGCATGGTAAAATTATAATATTATTAATATAAAAACACCCAAAAGAGCAAAACTGTTGTTTGTTGAATGTCTATGAAGGTTCTCAGTCATCGAGGTCATCATAGTCTAAGGATGGGGGTCACAATCAGACGAGGTTTTGGGTGAACCTATTGGGAAATGGCCCAGGATGTGATCTATAAGGATCCATAATCTGGTTTTGAGATCCCTTCCCAGAGACACCTCAATCCTGGGCCATTTGACCTCAGTAAATCACATGGGTGGGGCTAGGTTTCACAATGGGTTCACCCGAAACCTTGGCTGATTGTGACCGACACCTGTTTGGCTCATGTGATTAGGTAGAGGATCAATAGGGGTCCACAACCCTCTTTGGGACGCTCCCACGGGGCTTAAAATCTGTGACTCTCCACCAGCTGCTCTTAGAACTGAAGAAGCTTCTCGGATGAGAGGTGAAACATCTTCAAGGAAAATTAAAGAATTCCTGACGCTTTTCTTTCCAAGCTCCTTAGACTTGTTTGTTGAATGTTTACACAATCATATTAAAAAAGTGTTTCCAGTGATGAGTTCATGAAAATTAATCAACGAGGCCAGAAAAGTAGAATGCTTTCTATGTGAGCTTTATATGAACTGTTGGACTGTATAACATAATTAACTACGATTAAATGGAATGTAATGAAGTCCTGAGACGGCCGATTATGACTAAATTGTTTACCTAACATGTAATCTGATAGTCTACACCAGATCTGGTAACAGACCTCAAATGTAAATCAAATATAAAGTGAAGTCTGGACGACAGATCTCCTGGAAGTACTGAGTGTTTCAAATGTTCTAATGTGTCTTGTTGTTAATTGATTGCTTGCATGGACCCAGAACTTCCTGAAAAGTAACACTGATACTGAGCGGCAGAAAGAGAAACAGTAGAAAATGTCCACCCACATCTAACTGCACCTGTGGCTGCACAATGTCAGCAATCGTGATGTCTTGCTGCCTGTGTGCCCAGATGTCTTCCTTTTTTAAATGTCAGCCTCTCTAGAAAAGTTGATATGATTTCTACCTTGCTGGCATTTAAGGATTTGTATGTTGTGTCAAAGGTAGACAAAGACAGACAAATCACTGCTGAAAACTGGAGATTAAGAGTGGGAGTAAGGCATTTGAGAAATGTAACATGGGCTTGTCCAATATTTATTAGCATGTAAAATGTTAAAAAACACACACACACACACACACATTTGGGGCACGACATTCAGATTATAGATTAGTGAAAAGGATTGCTCTGTAAGCATGAGGTATTATTTTGATGTATTTCAAGATTACGCAGTAACGAGTTAACACACCCTTAAATTGATCTCTAATATACACTCACCAGCCACCTCATTAGTTACATCTTTTACATTATATCTTATACATCTAGTCTTGGTGCCAGATGGGCTGGTCTGAGTTTTTCAGAAAACACTGATCTGTAGTGATTTTCCCAAATAAGCGTCTGTAGAGTTTACAAAGAACTCTACAGGACCCAATAGGTCAGCAGCCTTATGAAATTTCCCCTTGTGGGACTAATAAAGGTATATCAAAGAATGGTCTAAAATATGGGAAAACAGCAATTCTCTGATTCCCTGGGTGACAAAGCCTTGTTGATGTCAGAGGTCAGAGCAGAACGACCACACTGCTTTTAGTTAATAGGGAGGAAACAGTAACTCAAGTAACTACCAATGTATGCAGAACGCACAACATGTCAAACCTTGAAGCAAATTGGCTGCAGCAGCAGAAGACCACTCCGAGTACCACTCCTGTCAGCCAAGAACACCACAGTTCACACACCAAAATGATAGAACAGAAGACTGGAAAGACGTTCTCTGGTCTGATCAGTCTCAATTTCTGTTGTGAAATTTAGACGGTAGGGTCAGAATTAGGCATAAATAATATTAAAGCGAATCCATCATGCCTGGTATCGATAGTCCGGGCTGGGAGTGAGGGTGAAATTGTATGGTGGATATTTTCTCGGCACACTTTGGACCCCTCAGCACCAACTGAACGCCAGATGAAGAAGATGTACGTTATCGGCAGTGTGTTGCACCTCTTTTACCCACATTCTTCAAATCTCCACACAGGCCCTGCATCACAGACCACAGTCCTAACTGTACACTTGCTTGTCGGTATTGGCAACCCCATCATAGCAACTGTGCCAACAGTTGCAAAGCCAACAAGGTGTTAATACAACAGTTCTTCAGAAATGCTTCACATCCTGCTAGAAAGCCTCAGTATGAAACTGAGGCTTTCTAGCAGGATGTGACTGGCAGAAGACCCAGTGCATCACTGCAGTGCGAGTAAGCTGAAATAAGAAGCTGCAGATCACACCTTTGTTAGGAATTCTTATGCTGATGATCAGTCATGTGTTTAGTGTATTTTCAGGATTTATTTATAAGGAAGCTGTAAAATCTGATGGCCCGCTGCTCTGACTTATTTTCAATTTTCTTTTCTTTAGCTGGTGACACTTCTCACACTGAAATACATTGCTGGTGTTTGGATATCAGTTGTAGTGGAAGGGGACAGAGGAACCAAATTGAAAAATGCTAAAGCAGGCCAAATAAGCAACAATAAAGAAAATCCAAAGTCTAAATGAGTAAAATAAAAAACAAGCATCCACAAAGAGACAATAGTGAGGACAGACTCAGCTGAAGACACAACATAAGGAGAAACATCCAGAGAACAAGGAGTAAAACCAAAGAAAAGTGACGATTCTGTTCAAATGTCCTTTAAAAGACTGCAATATTGCATAGCCACATGAAGGTGCTGTATATTAGCTAACAGAAATACCCTCATCCCAGGTGAGAACTACAGCTTTTAAGTCAAAACCAACAATCAATTCCGTCAACTCTTTTTCTCTCGATAGCCCTGCAAAGATCTGATTGGACATTTCAAATGCAGCCACCTTCATCGGCATGACGCTACCAGCATTTGTCACAGGAAAGGAATGCAACACACAAACAAAACTGATGAATAAAAAAAGGCACCACAGCAGGTGCAAATAGCCAATGTAATGCAAGGGACTAAAATTAAGAGCAAAATAAAGCATAAATGAGCCAGAAAACACAGAGGTGCATAAACAAATCAAACCCAACAGTGGCTGCAGCCTTACAAGTACTGCACAAAGAGAGCTGCCCAGTTTGTGGAGAGCTCAGTACACACACACACACGCACGCACACACACAAGGCTACAGAACAAAACGGGATGGTATCAGCAAGCTGTTGTCTGATCGTCGTTCACAGTGCACCACAAAGTCCTTCACAATCGACACTGATTCAGAGTGAAGTCTATCCAGCCCATTTAGCCTCTCTGGCCCACCGTCCTCCTCACAGTTCACATCAGAAAAGACCAATTATATGAGCTTCATTGGTTAATTACACTTAAAAGTAGATGAAAAAAAACTGGATGCACGTTTTGTTTTCTTAGTAACCAAATTTCATGCGTGTTTCCATTGTTGTGTAAATCTTCCTCCCTGCAGAGAGCTTAAGGGATGCCAGCAGATGGACCGGGGTCACTGTGAATTATGGAAGCCTAAAGGCCTACTGATCAATAAAGGTTTTAAGTACTGTAAGTCTAACCTTCACAGCATATTGATTTAGCTGCATGTCTTGTTGGCAGCACACAAAATCACTGTTACAGCAGCCATTTGTTTTGTTTTTCTATACTGGGGTCTTGAACCCCTTTTGTTACTTTATCCCTCTGTTTACGTTAACCAGTGTCACCGATCAAAACTGGAGACGACATGACATGGATGGAGTTTTTAACTTTTTTTTTTACCACTTGTGAGGTTTCTTTTTCTCTCTGGTGGTTTTTTGTTTGTTTCGGATCTTTATCATTCTGAAAGGTCTGCTTTTATTTAAACTTTTAAAGAGATAGCGCAACATTATGATTTGATAAGATGCAGAAAGTTGACAAAGTTACTGGGTCACTCCATCTCAAATCAGCACTGGTCTTCATCTCCGATTTGCATACAAACGTAGTGGTCCAAAGTTTGAACATAAATAACAACTGCTGTGGAATTTTTGCTTTTTTCAGCAAATGCTTTTTTAAGATATATCCTTTTTTTTCATGTTTCCTCAACCCACTTTCAGTTCTTATTTTCACAAATCTGCGGCAGTGTTTTAACATGAATATGTCAAAAACTATTAAAGATAAAATCCTGAATTTTTTAGGGGTCTTTTGTATCATCAAACTGAATCAGGATGTGTAATTTGGGAGCGATACATTAAGAAATGATATTGACAAGTTAAAATACGAAAGAAATATCCAGTATTCGAGCAAACACTTTTGAAATATGCCCCATTTCAAAATACAGCTAGTGACTGAATTGTGAATGATATATAGTTGTATTTTACAATATTGCAAAACAAACCAGGAATACTTTTCATCTTTAGCCACAGAAATAAAGAAAAGCTTTTTTTTCTTCCAACTTTAATGCTGAGTTTAGCAAATATGACAAGCTGCGCAACAAAAACAGGGAACATATCCAGGGAACTCTGATTAAAACTCAGAAAATAGTTTTGTTAAATATGTACATGTTTTTCATTTTCCCACGACCTGGGTCATTCCATCTGATATCAGTAAATTTGTAGAATATTTTCCGCTCCACATTCCGCTCTACATTTTTTAAATTTTATGTTGCTGAAGCAACAAAGTAATAAAAAAAATAAATCTCTGATCGAGAAATCACTCATCTTTGGAAAAGAGAGTTTATTCCAGAGAAATGGCTCTTTCCAAAATAAAAGCTATACAATATTCTTCTTCTGGGCTATATTCTCAGCAGCATATTAAACATATATAAGGAGAATCATGTGCTAACGGCTGTCTAAATGACTCGGGTAAAGTTTGTAGCATACATGCTTGTTGTTTTTGTCTGCTTCCACTTGTCTTTGCACTAGGATGATGTTGGCGTAAATGTGCAGTCATATTCGTTGTGTTCCCACTAGTGCTGTCAGCGTTAATCTCGTTGAAATGACGTTAACGCCACAACACGGCAAATCTCCGTTAACGAGCTACCACAGATTGCCCCGTGCGTGGGGCTGGATGGCCAACATGTTAACGAGCTAACTGCGCTAACGCAGTAGCTCCCACCAATGTAATTAAGCATTGCGTGGCACATCCGACATACTGTTTTACTTTTGTACATGACGCGCTTACCTTCAGGGTCATACGTCATAAACCAAAATAGTTCCAAACGCCAGATCTGAATTAGGGTGGGGGAGGTTCAATTTGCCATGTTGCAAGGAGAGCTTAACTTCTGTCTCACTAGCTTGCCCTGCGCTCAGTGAATCTGCGTTCTACTACTCCGCCTAGGCTGCACTGTCAAGCGCAGAGCCACTGAGCGCTCAACACAGACAGCATCGTCAGAAGGAAAGTTGATAAAATAAATTAAAAATTTTGTATTGTTCGATACATATGCGTACCGAACTGAAAGCACTGTATCGAACGGTTCAATATCGATTAGAGATGGCACGATACCACTTTTTTATGTCCGATACCGATACCGATATCATAAATTTGGATATCTGCCGATACCGATATGAATCCGATATAGTGTTTTTTAATCAACAAAACTGTTTTTTAAATATCTTGCTGCATTTTGTATAAGTTCATACTCAAGTTTAAAACAACAAGTACACTAAAGCTATTCTGTTATACCTGTATGCAAAAAAATATATTTCATAGTTCAGCAATACTGATCAATCTAATAAACTTAAACCTACACCATCCTCCCTATTCTGGTATTTTAAAGAGTACTTAGCATAAATATTAAGCAACCTAACTAATAGGGTTCCAACTCCCAGCAACAACAAAAATAAATAAATAAAAAATAGGGAACCACCCCTCACGCTCCACCTCATGATGCTTAATCGACGTAATCAACTTTAATTTGATGCAGTGTGAAAAAAAATGCACAGAAATCAATTATTTTTCAAGAAATATTAAATAGATTCAACATCTTTCTTCAACAAAATTGCAGACTGCACAGATGGTACCTTCCCAAAGGAAAAAGTACTATAGCTTACTAGGGTATATATATTAGACTTAATAGTTACTATATACAGTAATTGACTTCTATTCATTTTACATCAAATTAAAACTTTGGGTGTCAGATAATTATTTATTAAAAGCTAGACATTTTAAATGAGAATAAGAAAGAAAAGTATGTCTTTGTGCCCCCTTTTCCCTGTTAATGCCCTATCGGCCCCCCTGGCTAAACTTTGCTAGATCCGCCCCTGCACAGTTACCAGCGTCAGCTACGTAGAAAAAGATCCTCGAGTAGAAAGTAATATTAAATACATTCTAACAATAGCTGATCAAGCTTAAACGTGCTGCTGTTGTTCAGCCGCTGGTTTCCTCTTTCTGGTGCAAAGTGGGCCAAAAGCAAACTAGAGAGACGGACTCGCGACAGAAAAGCCGATCAGCTGATCGTTAAGCAGTTTCATGATTGAAGTAGCAGCAGGAGAGGCAGTCGCTTGTTAAGCTTAACGCAGGAATGCTTTACAAACATTCAGAGATGGACTTACACACTTGCTTTACTTCTCTCGGGATAACTTTGTCGGAGATGAAATGCCGGGTTGCTAGCGAAGCTCCACATGCTATCCAGACCACCGTCCCGCATGCCACAGCCGCTCTATCAGGTGATGCATACTGCTCCGACGTGCTAACGTTCTGAGGTGAGTTACGGCGTGTTGCAAGTTTTGTGAGGTGCTTTCGTGATATTTAATGGATCGGATTACATTTTTTATTTTTCTCCGATATCCGATCCAGTAATTTAGGTCAGTATCGGACCGATACCGATACGTAATATCGGATCGGTCCATCTCTAATATCGATACGAGTATTGTTGCACCCCTATTGTCTAGGTCACTCTTAGTTGACTTAGTTTTTACTGCGCGCCTCTAATGTGGTGGCGTCATTTTGTTTTTGCTTGTGTTTAATTGTGGGGGGAAATAAACCTTTTGTTCACTTACTGTCTCACTTCTGGTTTGGTTTCTGCACTTGTGTCCATCTCAGTTACCTTGTGCCGCTGGGCCGTGACAATTTCTTACCATCAAAATGAACCATGACCTGTAATTTGGGACAGGAATACCAAAACCTGTTGTCTGAATAAATCGAAAACACATATTTTGGATTTATTTGTTCAGAGAACATTATTCCAACATGATCATTGCCTCTCAAGTTTAATGGGAAACCATAACCTTACTCCAGTTTTCATTTTGAGAGTTTATCCCAGCAGAGCTCCTTGCAGGTAAAATTCTCTTTCTGGCTCTAGACGTATGCATTTTTGAACAGCTGCAAGGATTACCCATAGATCCTACCTGCAGACAGATTTTTTATTTTTTTATTTTTTGCATCAGTCTGCTCTGGCCTGAGTTTGCTGGGACAGCCAGTCTTGGACAGGCTGTTTGAGATCAGTGTCATTTGTAAATGATTTTCCTCATGTTGGAATAATTTATTTCACATCATTTAGAGAGCCATTTAAATGCCTTGCCAGACTCAGAGGTATCCACTAACCCTTTTCTTTCTGAAGGCCTCAAATATTCCCTTTTATTTCTGTATTATAAAACCACACAAGCCATTTTAGCAGCAAAGAGAACGCCAGACCCTAGAAGTCAGAATCTGAACTTACTGTCATCTACTAGGCCACCGGTAAACAATCACCAGGGTGATCAACAAGAGGGGGGGGGGGGGGCTACGTTATATGTCACATATTTCTCTTTATATGAACTTGGCACTAAAAGTAACAAAACTTTGAGTTTCAGTGTATGTTGTAACAGTGCTTCTTGACAATAAATCTCATGCTGTTGGAAAGCCAGTTTGTTGTTTTAATTCAATTTTTGGTTGAGCAGCAGAGTGGAGTATGTGGGTTGCGTCCATTAAAAATTTGCCATATCTTCTCTGGCAGTGCCAAACAGCTTATTCTGCTAATGACTCTTGTTTTGACCTTCTGGTACCAAAGGTGCTGACAATCAGGTGCCTGATTGGTAGATGCTGCTAACCCGGGTCCATGCTTGCATGCTAGCTCTTCCATGCTAGCTGCTACTGCTACTACTAAACTCTGCTGTTTAACTCCCAAGTGCATATTTCTTGCAAACGTGGCACCATTTAAAGGGAAATAAACACATTTTCCAATGTTTAAAAGTTAACACAAATTTCTTTACTTTTTTTGTTAAGTTTATGCATGACTGTGATTTGCGCTAAGCTGTCATATTGCTAGCAAGGCCAGTCACCTTGTCATGTAGAAAAATGAGAAAACCAGCAGGGGAAGTGTTGGCCAAAGCTAACAATTTACACATCCCATCAAGTATTTTATTTTCTGGAGGTTAACTTGACATTACCTTGACGTGCTTTTGCAGGAGAAATGCAGATTTGATTTACAGCAGGCCAGTTTCTAGCACACTGTGACCCCACAATGTTGTGAAGAGAAAGCTGAGCAGAAATTAAAAGCTAATGCATTATTAAACACTTAATTAGCACTAACATCCAAAACATTGCCCAATTATTAAGACAAACTTAATGAAATATTTGTTTTGTTTTGGCTGAGGACAATGAGCTTGGGCTCAGGAGAGTTTGGTCGAATATGCTGTGAAAAAAAAGACAGAAAATAAAGTCAGATGCAGGAGGAAGAGTCAGTGGGAGAAGAGAAAAAGTGAAGCGAGAAGGACACAGAGTTAGAAAGAGAGAGAATCTCATTAACGGTCTGAGGAGTCTTTGGCCTTGGCCTTTAATGTGATGCTATGTCTCTCAGCCTTCGCCAGAAGCTGCCAACTTTCCCCCTCCTCCCCCTGCTCTCCTCTTTCTCTCTCTTCCTCTCTGCTCTATAGCCCTTCCTTTTTTATTACTCTTGGATCTCCTCTCCCCCGGCTTCCCAGCATCTTTCTCCTGCACTTCTTAATGCTACGGAGCATGGCGAGATGGGTATTATTTATTTATGGCCATGCATTGTCTGTGTGCGTGGGCTTAAGTAATATTCATCTGAGCTGTGCTGCTATAATACAAAGCCTCATTCCTTCTCATATGCGAGGGATGAAACACGAGCACTGGAGCCTGTTACGGAGCCTGAGTCTGAATGCTCACAACTCAAAGTCGAAGGAGTGCAGGGGGGTAGAGGAGCTTTGTAGAGCTCAGGATGCTTTGTTATGAACTACAAAGAGAGCAAACTCACTCTAGCCCCTTTTGTTTCTCCTTTGCTTATATCTGTGGCAATTTGCTTCTATTTTTGTCCTCCTTTTTCTTTTTGTCCATGTATACGCCTTTTTTTTTCTTCTCTAGTCCGGAACTGTAGGGCAGGTTGTTGCTGTAGAAGTTAGGGTGCAGCGAAGCACAAGTGCTTTATTCCACTGTAGAGAGCAACTTTTCCCATGAAACCTGTCTGGTTGTTTCCAACTGTCACAAAGTAGGTTTAATAGTTCATCACATTACTTTTGAATATCTTAGTCTATCTTTGCACAGTTTCTGGTTATGGATGTGTGAAAGTAAGTGTTTTTCCTTTTTTTAAGTACTCTGTGCAGTAGAGTGATAAAATATATGACAATACTACACTATGTATTTGTTGAATGCATAATTACTTAGATGCACTTATACTATAGACTGTATATAAATGCTAGACATAGCCTTCAGATTTGAAAAAGAGTCTAATGTGGACACTTTTTTCTGTGCCCAGTAGGGAGCAACTCCTTTTATTGAAAACAAAATCAAGTAAATAACAACCAATTTGTAATCTTCTACAATACAGAATGATGATCATTTTTTTAATGTTGGTAAAATTTGAAGCTACTTTTAGGGAATACAGCATTCTTTGGCTCTCAGTAATACCCACCCCTCGCTAATTAAGCCTGAGTTTTAGTCTAATAAAAACAGCCTTTAAGAGTAGGCTGTTCAGGTTTGTCAGTAGTTTATGTATGGAGCCAGTTTTCTGGAAGCCAAAACTAATATCCCAATTGGTATCACCAGGAATGAGAATTTTATATTTCCAATAAAGTTAGGTCTCATTTGGCCGTCAAATTAGCTGCGAACAGGTATCCACCAAAAACCCTCTTTGCAGTTTCTTTGACTGCTATCAGGTTGCCTGAAGTTGAAGAGTGTGACGCAAACTGGAAACAGAGATCATTCACCTTTAAAGTGTTGTGTAGTTTGAAATGTGTTGCAGTAAAGTAACGCATAACTTTACCGACTGATCTATAGGCCTGTGTGATGGAGGCCTCACTTATCTAGCAGGTTACCTGATCAAGGACTCCCTACCAGTGGCTGGTGCCCCACCTCGTGCATTGGTAGTTCTCTGTGTGCGGGGCTGGATGCTCGGGTGTGCGCCGGCTCGCTCCTGGCGGCTGCTTGGTGGGGCCTGGGCCCTGGCTATGTTGGGGGATGGGGTGCCCTTGGGCACAAAGTAGGTTTAATGTGATGAACTATTAAACCTACTTTGTGACAGTTGGAAACAACCAGACAGGTTTCAGGCCCAGTGCTCGGTCTGCTCTGGTGTACCCAGCTGCCAGGAGACTTGTTGCTGCACCCCACTGGGACTTCTGCACTGTGACTGCTGCGTGACCCTCCTGAAGCTCTCACCCACCCAGCGGTGGTCCTCCTGCGGCTCTCATGCTCTGGGGGGCCTCTGGATGACTGGGGCCCTGGTCTCCTCCATGCCTGCTTCAGGTCTTGTGGGGTGGGGCTATGGCTCCCCACACCCACTATTAGAAATTACATGGAGAAACCTTATGAACACGAGCGCCTACGCACATATGTGTACACACAGGTACAGACACAGACTACCTTGGGGTGCTGCTGCCCCTAAAACCATCTTGTATTATTACTGTTGTGTGATTTTCAGTAATATTGTCATTGTTATTTATGCACACGTTGGTTGTTGCTGTGGTTTCTCTGCTGGTTTTGAAAGTAAATCTGTTTGGCATTTTTTGGCCAGACAACAATTCTGATTGCTACACTGATGGACATGACGAGGGAAAACAGACTAAGACGGGTTTAATGCCAAAACTGGGGGATTCAAAATAGTAGTCCACAAATGAGTAAGTGGCAAGGTCCATGTTTTGCTTACGATGATATAATTTGGATGTTATGATTTAAAGAAATTATCATTTTGTAATTTTGCACTGGCTATTGTATTGAGCACTGATGCCATATGTATGATAATAATTGGAATTTTACTATAGTACACCCAACTGTGCAATGCACAGTGATTATGAATTATAAAAATCTGTGAAAGTATGGTAATGTTAATATTTATAGGGTTTTCTTCTAAAGAGTAAAATGCTGCAGAGCTGATATTGGCATGCGGCATGCACACACTCCCCACTGACTGTGAGAGACTGTGCAGAGGTATCTTGAGGTTGCCATGCATTTGCTATCAATCAGCAACAACTGGACCTGGACCAATAAAAGAGAGACAGGTAATGCTAGCTAGATTTTCTTTTTTCTGTAACATGGGACAATACACACACAATATTGAGCAGTAACCATAGCTCAGCATCTTCCACATCCCAGTCATACTTTAATCTAATTATTACAACTGCGCCTCTTAAACATTGCCTGGATGCTAGTTTATGGAAGACGCAGCGTGGATGATATTTTGAAAAATGGACAAAAAAGGATGAAAATTAAATTTTCACTTCAACCTTGAGCCCAACCATTAATGTCTCTTGATCACTTCCTGTGTGGCTGGGTGAAAAAAAGCAAAGGATGCCAGTATAACATAGTTAGGAGCTCGCAATCTGTTGCTAAAGTAAAAGTAAGTTGCGTGGGCGTGAAAGGAGAAGAGAGCAAGGGAGGAAGACTAAACTAGATACACTTGCTCACATATAAGCAACCAAACAAGCAGAGAGTCGACGATTCTTTCTGGAATTAGACAGCAGTGGATGCCGTTCTAATTTCCTTCGCCCCTCCTGCTTCCATCTTTATCCCTGTTTCTGTCGAGCGAAGCCTAATGATGTCCCTTGTGACAAGTGCTGGTTAACTACTCGCCATCAACACTCGCAGGCACACAGACACATGTGTGCTGCCGTGTACACACTGCACACGCTTGTACATTTCTGTCCAGCAGCTGCAGCTTTGCCAACTGTGTCCCCCTGACTTGAAGGAGATACGGGGAGCAGATGTGACTCTATTCTGCCTGACAGGTCTGGGAGAAGAAAACAAGAGCCAGCAGACTGTAATGGGGGGGTGGGGTGGGTAGAGTGGCGAAACAAGAGCTTGTCTCCACCTTTTAGTGCACAGAAACATACAACAGATTTATTTTTGCTTCGTATAAGCCGCAATCACATCTTTTTTCTTAGCAGAACAGGCTGCATGTCATTACCCTAAAAATGCCTCTTTCTTTCCTTCACCACTTTCGCCTTTCCTTTCTGACGATGTGCCCTCGCCATCCTGACATTGTGGGAAAAATCTGTAAGCTGCTTCATTATCTCCTTTGCCGCAGCTTTGCTGGTGGAAACATGGAACTAGGCTTTCAGAATGCATTTTTGCCGCCACGCCCAGCTATGTCTTAAGCTGACATCTGTAACAATGGGACACACGATTAAAGCTCCTACAAATACCACAAGTAAAAAAAAACTAATACTAAATGCATGTGATGTTGTATTAATGAGGCACACCAACAATTTTTATTGGCTGAATGTTGTGAGGATAGCAGCTTTCTTCAAAATCACCATGATCCTTTGTCTTCTTCCTCCCCTCATCTATAGCTACACAACGCTGCAATCTAACCACAGCTTCACTCTTAACGACTCGCACACTTCGACCAGCGATAAAAACGCATCAATTTAAATTAAAGGTCTGACTGCTAATTCCTTCTCAGCTCGAGATTATTAAGCGACATTACACAAAGCACGAACCACATCCAGTACTCCATGGAAGCTGCTGAGCTAGGCTGGAGTTTATTTACAAATCACTCCTAAAATATGCATTCTCAACTGCATTTCAAGGAAAATTCAATTAGTTTTGTCTCCTGTAAAATACTTAACAGTGGAAAAGATCTGCGTAAGGAGCATACACACTGGAAGAAACAAGCAGGAATGTGATGTCTGGGAACATGGAATATGGTAAATGGACTGGTACATATGTATCGTATCGCCTTTCCGGTTAAGTTGGGAATTCAAAACACTTTGCACACATTTTTTTTCATCCAATCACAAATAAATTCATGTAGCACTTTTTATAAGCACTTTATCTAACACTCACAAGGATGTGCTGGCAGCAACTTGGGCTGCAGTATTTATCCAAGGATACTTCAACATCCAGACGGGATCAATGGGGATCGATCTGCCAATTGGTAGATTACCTGATCGACCACCTGAACCACAGCCAACCCATTGTTTTTGGATTTTCTGAAGTTTTGGTGCAAGAAAAGTTTGATTCAAGCAGGAATTAGCAACTTATAGCAATGACAGTTGAAATAACGTGTGGCCGGTACCAAGTTAAACTACTCTCAACTTTAATCGTCTGAGGTCTTATTCATCATGGGTGATAATCCTAACCTTAACTCCATCTAGGCCCTCTATTTTGGAGAAGGCCAATTCTTTTAGGTTTATCTTCTTGGTCCCTGATTTCCAAGACACAGGAAAACAATTTAATAATAACAAAAAGGACATATTATAATAACATAGGGCAACAGATAGTGTTAGGGTTCAGGCTGATAATTTAGAGCTCAGGGGTTGTGATGAGAGGAATGGATGATAAATGGCAAATGACTTACAAAATGTCCAAAAATATACAAGAGATGTATCTATAAAAACAGAGCCTGAATAACTTATCGTGATCATTATCGTTTAAATCCACTTTTATATATGTTTTAGACTTTTAAATGTATCTTTTCATTTCTTGTTTTGGTCAGGTCCAGGTACAAAAAATCGTGCTGGATATCTATACTGGAGCGGTTAATGTGTTAGGAATGAAAAGACGCCACATCGTTTGATAGAAATAACAATGATCAACCTACAGAGGGCTGAATTCAAAGACACCCTGAAAAACAAAGTGAAAAAAATTATGCAGCAGGACATTTTAATTCAGTTTCATCCTAGCAACTCAAAATGGTACACAGTGGTTTGTATGGCCCCCAAGTGTTTCTATGCAAGCCTGACAACATGGCATGCTCATCATCAGATGACAGATGGTGTCCTGAGGGATCTTCTCCCAGATCTGGAACAGGGCATCATTGAGCTCCTGGAATGTGTGAGGTGGAATCTTGCAGGGATGGATGGCCAAAACATAAAAACATAAAGTCCCGGAGGTATTCTATTGGATTTCGGTCATGTGAGTGTGGGGGCAATCAATGGCATTAATTCCTTGATCCTCCATAAACTGCCTATATGCTCTCGCCACATGAGGCCGGGAATTTTCATGCACCAGGAGGAATCCTGGACTCAGTGCACCAATGTAGGATCTGACAGTGAGTCCAAGGAGTTCATCCTGATACCTATTGGCTGTCAGGGTACCGCTGCCAAGCCTACAGAGGTGTGTACGTCCCTCTGTGGATATGCCTCCCCAGGGTCAGTAATGGTCTAGAGATGATCTGGTCATACTGAACAATGTCACAGGTTGCTTACATTCACTTTGGCTTCTTCTAACCCTTTTATGTCTTTCACATGTGCTCAGAGTAAAGCTCTCTCATCTTTGAAAAGCACAGGATGTTAGTAGTGGACCTGCCAATCCTAGCACTCTATGGCAAATGCCTTCTACAGCCCTGTCCAGCTCTACTAGAGTAACTATCTGACTCCTGGAATCTCCTCCAGTGCTGGTGGCACAGTAAACCTTGGTACATGCCATTGCGATATCTTGCAATGGCACATGTTGATTACTTTTTCACTTCCTTGGACTACCTGTCCTATCTCTGTAGGGTCCAGGTGTTGCCTCAATAGTGATACTGATCCAAGCCAAATGCAAAACTGGTGAAAAACAGAGTCAGGAAAGATGAGGAGGGGAAAATGTCAGTGCCCTCTACCTGTAAAACTATTCCTGTTTAAGGGGTTGTCTCATTGTTTCATCTGTTGTTCATTTCATTGACACCAAAGTAGCTGAAACTGATTAACAACCCCCTCTGCTACTTTAGTGACCAGATCAATATCCCAGAAGTTTACTGACTTGGTGCTATTCTCTGATTAAAAAGTGCCAGCATATGATTTGTTGTCTGAAAAGGAGCAACCGGAGGGAACCAAGAAGAGAAACTGAAAGGAAATGTTGATTATATCTGTGAAATGTCACAAACTAAAGTATTTGTAATGTTATTAGTCCAGTTCAAGCTCAGTCACAATCACAACAAGTCTGTGGATATCAGTGGCGGCCCACAGTTGCTGCACATCTCCAAAGCCACTTTGCCACCCACCTCCACCTCAGTCCCAGTGGATGTTCTGTGCTGTTTTTTTGTCTTCCCTCCTCATCCCTCATCTTTGTGCCACCTCTGCACAGATGTAATTCTCAGACCTCTTTTGACTATAGTAGCCCTGACTTAAATATATTTCCCATAACAGTGTGTTTATGAATGTATGAAAATGTGGCGAACATTTTCCTTTTCCAATCGAAGTTTGCTGCCATGGTTACCAAGTATGCTATTTCCCACAGAGGATGGATTTGGAACCCCAACAGATGAAGAAATCCACAGGGGAGATGTCAATCACACCCATGTTCAGACCAAGCTCAAGATGGCCGTGTTCAACAAGAGCCTGCAGTTGGAACCCTGCTGCAGGTGAAGCCTAATTTAATCTTTACTTCTCCATTCAGACGAGATGTAGAGAATGAGGGATTAGATATCTCTGACCTTGAAATACTTGCTGGTAATGCAGAAAGTTCCCAACATCACGAAAATTCTCAGGCTGCTCTTCACCACAGAATACCATCGGCCAAATAAACTTGCAGCGATACATTTTAAACAGCTCTGTCAGATTCTGCTCGTATCAGCTGTAAATTGTAGCCACACCGTTATTTAGAATGAGTTTTCCCCGTGATGCAAAAGTTGAAAAAACACAGTGTAAATACTGAACAATCAAGCATTAGGAAGACATTCCACTGAAAACTCTAAATCCCTGTCACTACCCACCATGGTCATATTGCCGCTGCGTGTGTGTATGTGTGTGATGTGTATTTGAGTAAGGATGAGTGTTTGTTGGTGGAGTGTGTATGTTGTTAGTCTAATACTAGTTTACTCACCATTCCATGAATCTTTAGGTGATGGTCTTATCAAGCAACCAGGCCCATTTCTTTTATATGGGGATTAAGGGGAGTAATTAATCTTTAATCTCATCAGATAGGGTGTTCAGCAGGATATGATGGAAGCTAACATCAAGATACAGCCATAAACACATCACACACACACACACACACACACACAGAAAGAGAGAGAGTTGGGCGATTAATGTCTAATTTGCATTGTGTGTGCACTAATCTGGGACAAGACCATAATTACACTTAGTGACAATAGCGCAGAATGCTTGTTGGGCTATTCATTACATGAGAAAGCTTGGGTAGCTGTCAGTATCCTCTACACACATACACCAATACAAGCTCTTAGCCCGGTACTATAAGGCTGCTCGCTCATGTAATCACAGAGCATGATGACACATATTGAACATTAGCTGAGCTGTGCGTTTAAATCCACCACAGTAAGTTTTATCCCTACAGTTATTTCAAATGCCAGTATCCAGTGAAATTTCCATAGCATACAATCAACGTGCATGTTTGCATTTGCAAAAACATTCAAATCTGTGGAGGACTAAAAATGCTTCGGTGCAAATGAATCAATACAGAAATAGATATTTGGCTATAAAATAAATACAATTTTGTGATGGAAAATAGGACAAAGCACAAACATGGCAGACAGCGACTGGCTGTCATTGTGTTAGCACACCCTTCAGTCAAGGTAGCCATACCCCTAAAAGCCTTTTAAAATATCCGTTAATATGGAAATAGATAAATATTACACCTCAGACACTTAGCTAGATGCTGCTTCAGGTCGATCAGCTCTCTGAAATGATTTATCTGCCTCCTCAGATGTGGTGTCCATTCTGTCAACAAGAGTTCAAACTGCCTCACTGACATCCTGAAATACGAAAGCAGCCATGATAAAGCTTCAACTCGGGGCTCAGACCTTGAAATCTTACCTGTTGCTGCCATTTCTCGAGAATTGTTCAGTGTTTGGCTTTATTTTTTCAAGCCCAAAGTTCACTGACCACTCAACAGCCATCGGGAAATACCTTATATGGATAGTTACAGTGGGGCAAAAAAGTATTTAGTCAGCCACCGATTGTGCAAGTTCCCCCACTTAAAATGATGACAGAGGTCAGTAATTTGCACCAGAGGTACACTTCAACTGTGAGAGACAGAATGTGAAAAAAAAATCCATGAATCCACATGGTAGGATTTGTAAAGAATTTATTCGTAAATTAGGGTGGAAAATAAGTATTTGGTCACCTCAAACAAGGAAAATCTCTGGCTCTCACAGACCTGTAACGTCTTCTGTAAGAAGCTTTTCTGTCCCCCACTCGTTACCTGTATGAATGGCACCTGTTTGAACTCATCATCTGTATAAAAGACACCTGTCCACAGCCTCAAACAGTCAGACTCCAAACTCCGCCATGGCCAAGACCAAAGAGCTTTCGAAGGACACCAGGAAAAGTATTGTAGACCTGCACCAGACTGGGAAGAGTGAATCTACAATAGGCAAGCAGCTTGGTGTGAAAAAATCAACTGTGGGAGCAATCATCAGAAAATGGAAGACATACAAGACCACTGATAATCTCCCTCGATCTGGGGCTCCACGCAAGATCTCATCCCGTGGGGTCAAAATGATCATGAGAACGGTGAGCAAAGATCCCAGAACCACACGGGGGGACCTGGTGAATGACCTGCAGAGAGCTGGGACCAAAGTAACAAAGGTCACCATCAGTAACACACTACAACGGCAGGGAATCAAATCCCGCAGTGCCAGACGTGTTCCGCTGCTGAAGCCAGTGCATGTCCCGGCCCGTCTGAAGTTTGCCAGAGAGCACATGGATGATACAGCAGAGGATTGGGAGAATGTCATGTGGTCAGATGAAACCAAAGTAGAACTTTTTGGTATAAACTCAACTCGTCGTGTTTGGAGGAAGAAGAATACTGAGTTGCATCCCAAGAACACCATACCTACTGTGAAGCATGGGGGTGGAAACATCATGCTATGGGGCTGTTTTTCTGCCAAGGGGACAGGACGACTGATCCGTGTTAAGGACAGAATGAATGGGGCCATGTATCGTGAGATTTTGAGCCAAAAACCTCCTTCCATCAGTGAGAACTTTGAAGATGAAACGAGGCTGGGTCTTCCAACATGACAATGATCCAAAACACACCGCCCGGGCAACAAAGGAGTGGCTCCGTAAGAAGCATTTGAAAGTCCTGGAGTGGCCTAGCCAGTCTCCAGACCTCAACCCCATAGAAAATCTGTGGCGGGAGTTGAAAGTCCGTGTTGCTCGGCGACAGCCCCAAAACATCACTGCTCTCGAGAAGATCTGCATGGAGGAATGGGCCAAAATACCAGCTACTGTGTGTGCAAACCTGGTAAAGACCTATAGTAAACGTTTGACCTCTGTTATTGCCAACAAAGGTTATGTTACAAAGTATTGAGTTGTATTTTTGTTATTGACCAAATACTTATTTTCCACCCTGATTTACGAATAAATTCTTTACAAATCCTACCATGTGGATTCATGGATTTTTTTTTTCACATTCTGTCTCTCACAGTTGAAGTGTACCTCTGGTGCAAATTACTGACCTCTGTCATCATTTTAGGTGGGGGAACTTGCACAATTGGTGGCTGACTAAATACTTTTTTGCCCCACTGTATTTGGAATTATTAGCAGAAATTTCGATTTCATTTGCTATCAGTGCTATTGGGTGTAATGTGTTACAAAGTAACAAAGTAACACACAATCACATATAAACATCAAACAAACTTTCTAGTTGTTTCTTTTTAACTTCCTGTGCTACAATCAGCTGATTTCAGCTCATGTGAGGGAGGAGGGAAAAGGTGGGTCTACAGTGGAGATATGGAAACTGTACAAAAAGGCAACAACACTATGGTGAAGTGAAAAGTGTATCCAGGACTGCACTATACAGCGAAATCTGCTGTTGAAAGAATTCTTGCATTTTTAGAAGCCTTGTACAAAACAAACTTACACAAATATAAATCTAATTCCAATTTGCATGTCATTACTAGAACAAGTGAGGCACTGCAGATAGGTAGAGTACATCAATGTGGGTAATTGGGTAACATTGCTATAAATGATGTGCCTCTCAGATACAAAATTCACTGCTTTTCTTGGAATTCTGAGATAATAAATTAAAAGTAAATGTTCAGTATAAGTATACTAGACACAACTACAGGTACATGTGTGATGTGATGTGTTTTGCTGTTAATTAGGTGAATTTACCCTTTAAAGAGTCAGAAATAGCTTCAAAGAGCAGCTTCGCTTTGATCTTGCAAATTAATTAATGTGATTGCTTAATGGTTCACAAGCCCACTGTTCAAATAGTCTTTAAAATAAAGTACTACATTTGTGAGGTATTATAGCTTGGATAGAGACAAAGACGCAACATTAAAATGAATACAAGCTATTTCTATTTTTTATTATTAGTAGTAGTATAATTGGTATTCTGTTTGTATTTTTGTCCTGCTGTGGCTTTGTGCTCACGGTTGCTCTTATTGGCACGATCATGGTTGAAACATGTATAGTAACTCCAACATGATTTCCATGCATGTTTAAATAGATGGCTGACATGCAGCTGACACTGGTTTAGCTAAAACAGGCTTTTGTTAGGATGAGATTAATATATGAAGCACCCCCCCTCTCCCCTGTCTGTAGGACTGAGGGTCCTAATGCACACACACAAACAAATGCACACACACCACCTTGTCACAACTCTTTTTTAGCTCTCATCTGAAATGAGAACATGCCCTGGGCTGTGCTGGGAGAATGGAAGTCAAAGACTGAAAAAGAAAAGGGGAAAAAAAGAGAGATAGAGGGACGGGGAAGGAAATAAAAGAAAAAAAGCCAAAGGGGAGAACACAGAGTGATAAAAGGCCAAACCAGGAGAGGAGAAGGGGGAGAAAGAGAGAGACGGAAAGTGAAAGAGAACATGACAGGGGCTGTGGATCAGCCTGGAGGGTCAGCGGTGTGAAAGAGTTGTAGTTCATTGTAACGTCTCGACCTCTTCCACCACCCCCCGAACCCATCCGCGACCACGGTATCCAGCCCGCCTCCTCCCACCAGGTCCCTCCAGCAGCTATTTAACATGGAAATTGATTTAAACAGAGGCTGAGATATCCGCAGTGGGACCTGAGGACAGGTGCCTCCAGTCAGCAGAGAAGAAGCTAATGAGAGGTGAGAGACCTGAGCAGAGCTAACAAGGAAAGCAGCAAGCACAATGTGACAGGAGAGGAGAGACAGAAATTAGAGAGGAGGGAGCGCAGAATGGGGAAGAAATTGAAGTAAAATTGGAGAGAAATGAGGGAGTCGAAATTTTATAATTTCCAACTCGAGCTCCCTGCAGCCAACTGCAAGACGTGAAATAAATAAATAAAGAAATGAGTGAGAGAGGTGTGTGTTTGTATGGGAGTGTATGTGTGGATGCAGAGCTACACTCTGTAGGTTACCAGTATATTCAAGTCAAATAACACAAGTCTTTTCCCATATTTTTTATATGTTACTTTATTTTCATTTTCAAAGTTATACCTCCAATATTACAAAAGAAATAAACAAGAAAAAAATATTGGCTGATGTAGGAATTCAAAAAGTTCAAATTCCATATTTCTTATTATGTATGTAATATATTAGAGATAGGGTGAGGAGTTCAGCCATCCAGGAGGGGCTCAGAGTAAAGCCGCTGCTCCTCCACATCGAAAGGAGCCAGTTGAGGTGGTTCAGGCATCTGACAAGGATGCCTCCTGGGCGCTTGCTAGGTGAGGTGTTTCGGGCATGTCCCACCGGGAGGAGGCCCTGGACATGTGGAGAGATTATATCTCTCAGCTGGCCTGGGAACGCCTTGGCGTTCCCCTGGACAAGCTGGAGGAGGTGGCTGGGGAGAGGGAGGTCCGGACTTCTCTGCTTAGGCTGCTGCCCCCGTGACTCAGCCCCAGATAAGCGGAAAAAGATGGGTGGATAATATATAAGAATATACATAAACTATATTATACTGTACCTCTGGTCATTTCAATTATGTAAACTCTCCTTTTGATGTTGGACTTTACAGTTTTATTAAATCTGGACATTTTGTTTATCTCAACATTTGTGTAGTGTTTGAACATATCTCACAAAAGTTTGATCAAGATAGCAATTATAATAAGCTATGAGACAAAGACCTATTCTTCACTAAACTGCTCGCTAACGTGTATTAAACAGCATGCATTAATTTTTGTTTTATAATGATAAAACTTCATAATAATTTGCTTTACTTTCACACCTGTGTTATGATTTTATCCCATGTAAAATGCTACGTTCAGATGAAGAGACTGGAGTTTTGATATTTGTGCATTTTATGTCATAATTTATTTCTGATAGTTCCTCCAAATATTTAATCTGTGAGTACTTCAGTGTACGGCCTTCTCTTTCACAGTCACAGCCTTCTTCTCCTTATATACTGAAACTGCGCCGTGCTGTACTATTTCTTTTATTAACAATTAACAAAGATGTTTTTCACTTCTGTTAGAAACCATTACGTTGTCTGCATAAAGTAATATTTTATGTTCTTCCCCAGTCTGGTCTTGTCTTGCTGATAAATATTTCAGATGGTGTTCCATTAACTCTTACTCTAGCACTTGTCTGATTGTACATGTTGTTGTTTTTTAATATTTAAGTACATTAACTACATTTAAATACTTATGATACATAAGCATGTGATGAAAGCAGTATTTGTCATGCGGCCTCAACAAGATCACAGTAAAGAACAAGTACCCTCTTCCCCTCCTTAATTCTGCTTTCGAACTACTCCAGGGGGCCACGGTGTTCAGCAAACTGGACCTGCGAAACGCTTACCACCTGGTGAGGATCCGGGAGGGAGATGAGTGGAAGACCGCTTTCAACACTCATATCGGACACTATGAGTATCTCGTCATGCCCTTTGGCTTAACCAATGCGCCCGCGGTCTTCCAGGCCCTTGTTAACGATGTTCTGAGGGATTTTATTAATCGATGTGCCTTTGTGTACCTTGATGATATTCTCATTTTCTCTAAGTCCCAGGCAGAGCACGAGAGTCACGTGAGGCAGGTCCTGCAGCGCCTCCTGGAGAACCGGTTGTTCGTGAAAGCGGAGAAATGTGAATTTCACGTTGACACGGTGGCCTTCCTTGGCTATATCATCTCTCAGGGGGATCTCAAACCTGACCCCGAGAAGGTCCGGGCCGTGGTGGACTGGCCTCAACCGCCGAACCGCCAGCAACTCCGACGGTTCCTAGGATTCGCCAACTTCCACCGACGCTTCATAAAGGACTACAGTAAGATCGCCTCACCTCTCACTGCGCTTACCTCTCCCAAAGTTCCTTTTCAGTGGGACCTCTCTGCTCAGGAGGCCTTTTCCCTACTAAAGGAGAAGTTCACTACCGCCCCCATCCTCCGTCAGCCCAACCTCAGGCAACCGTTCGTGGTGGAGGTGGATGCTTCGGACTCTGGAGTGGGAGCAGTCTCAACGATTTGAAGGTACGCTCCATCCCTGTGCATTCTTTTCTCGTCGTCTCTCACCCGCAGAACAGAACTACGGCATCGGTGATCGGGAGCTGCTAGCGGTCAAACTGGCCCTGGAGGAGTGGAGGCACTGGCTTGAGGGCGCGGAACACCCGTTCATCGTGTGGACCGACCATAAGAACCTTGAGTACATCCGGTCCGGCAAACGCCTAAATTCACGACAAGCCAGGTGGGCCCTCTTCTTCACAAGATTCAATTTCACCATCACTTACAGACCAGGGTCGTGCAACGTGAAGCCCGATGCACTCTCCCGTCAGTTTTCCAGTACGGAAGGAGACTCCGATCCAGAACCGATTCTTCCAGCTACCTGTGTTATTGGAGCTGTCACATGGGAGATCGAAGGTCTCATGCGCGAGGCCCAGGATACTGACCCCGACCCGGGGACGGGCCCCCCTGGTCGGTTGTTTGTCCCTGCTGCTGTCCGACCTCAGGTACTCCACTGGGGCCACACTTCCCGGTTCACCTGTCATCCAGGAGCCCGCCGCACCATCACCTTCCTCCAGCGGTTTTTCTGGTGGCCCACCTTGGACAAGGACGCCAGGGAGTACGTTATGGCGTGCACCACGTGTGCCCGGAACAAACGTCCCAACCGACCACCCGCCGGGCTTCTTCAACCACTCCCCACGCCAGGACGGCCATGGTCTCACATAGCGCTGGACTTCGTTACGGGGCTCCCACCGTCATCCGGTAACACCACCATCCTCACTATTGTTGACCGTTTTTCTAAGTCGGCTCATTTCATCGCCCTCTCCAAGCTCCCTACAGCCCTGGAGACCGCCCAGCTGCTCACCACCCACATCTTCCGGCTTCATGGCATTCCGATGGACATCGTTTCCGACCGGGGACCCCAATTTACCTCTCGGGTTTGGAAGGAGTTCTGCATGCAGATCGGCGCCGCGGTCAGTCTCTCTTCGGGCTTCCACCCTCAGAGCAATGGACAGGCTGAGCGTACCAACCAAGAGCTCGAAGCGGCACTCCGCTGTGTCGTCTCTCTCAACCAGGCCACTTGGAGCGAGCAGCTCCCCTGGATTGAGTACGCCCACAACTGCCTGACCTCTTCAGCCACTGGACTGTCGCCGTTCGAAGCCTCATTGGGCTACCAACCACCCCTGTTCCCGGCCGTGGAGGGTGAGCATGCCGTCCCATCGGTACAACATCATTTCCGCAGGTGCCGCCGGGCCTGGCGGTCCACCCGAGCCGCTCTGCTGCGGACGGCGGAGCGCAATAAAGAGATCGCTGACCGCCACCGGATCCCTGCGCCTGCCTATACAGTTGGGCAACAGGTATGGCTCTCCTCACGCTTTGTTCCCCTTCGTGCAGAGTCGAAGAAACTTTCCCCGGCTTTCATCGGTCCGTTCGAGATTGAGGCCCTGGTCAATCCGGTATCCGTCCGTCTGAAGCTGCCTCGCAATATGCGTATCCATAATGTTTTCCATGTCTCCCAGGTCAAGCCCGTGCTCTCCAGCCCGTTGTGCCCTCCTTCCGGGCCCCCTCCGCCCGCCCGGCTCGTGGATGGGCAGGAAGTGTTTAACATCACCCGCATTATGGACTCTCGGCGGCGGGGGCGGGGCGTCCAGTACCTGGTGGACTGGGAGGGCTACGGGCCAGAGGAACGTTCCTGGGTGCCCCGGTCGGCGGTTCTGGCTCCTGGTCTGCTCCGCGAGTTTCACCGGCGGCATCCGGGTAAGCCGGGTGGGTCGCCGAGGGGCTCCCGTTGAGGGGGGGGTACTGTCATGACCCTGTGCCTTCTCGGCTGACTCTGTATGGCTACAAGTGTTTTTGTTGTGCTGCATCTCTCTCTCTCCCCTGCACTGCGCTCTACCGGGGCGGAGTCATGACGGCTCCAGCCCCTGGCTCGGACACCTGCAAGCAATCATCTCACTCACTTCTTAAGGCGGCTGCTGAGAGTGCTTCCTCGCTGGATTATTGTGTAACACTCGTCAGTGTCATCACCTATCTGAGCCGTTTTTCGAGTTTCTGTCGTGCCACTACTTACCTGCCTTTCCTCTCTGTGCCAGGATTCTCGCCAGCCTGAGGACCGCCGTTGGTGAGCTAAAGCCGGAGTCCGAGCTACCTGAGCTTCAGTGGATTTTGTACATAGCCCTCTTCTTCCCGTGCCTGTGCTTCCCGGAGACCCTCTTCCTGTGCCCCCTCACCTGTATATATTCGCACCTGGTGTCTGTGTGTGTAAATAAATCACGAACTTAAGTGACGGTCTGCCTCCGAGTCCCTCCTGAGCCTGACAGTATTAAATATAAATGGCCTTGATAGTTGATGAAATGCTTTTCCTGGAAGTCCCATGATTTAAGAATAAGCTGCTTTAATTAAATAAGCTTTAAATGTGTGTGTGTGTGTGGGGGGGGGGAGTTGGAGCCAGTTACAATGGGACAAGAGGCGGGGCACACTCTGGACAGTGTGCCAGTGTGTGGCGGAGCTAACACATGAGACAGACAACCATTCACACTCACATTCACACCTATGGGAAATTTTGAATCACCAGTTAATCCCCCTAATTCCATGTCTTTGGACTGTGGGAGGAAGCCACCCATGCAAACACGGGGCGAACATACAAACTTTACATAGAATGGTCCTTCTAACCACCGTGCTGCTCTAATTCTATTTATTTTATTTTATTCTATTTTTTCCTGATATTTGACACTTGGTTTAGTGGTTACTTTTTTAAAAGTGCCTTTTAAATAAAGTTGGCTTGGAAAATATGTCAGCCATGACGTTTGGCTCTCCATTATTCCAACATACAGTATGAGCTGTACTTGCTGTAGTGTGGCTCTTGCCTTCTTCCTTGACTACTTGCCAAAGGTAAAGATTATTCCTTGAAGGACTGCCATGAGAGGAATAAATAGAAATGCATGAAAAGCTCTCCCTGCAAATGTTAGAACACACTCCAGCATGAGGGACTCTTAGGCACAAGAGCTTTACAACATTTTAGGAACTGCTTGTAACTAAGTAGAAACATTTAACCCTGAGTTGCTTGAAGCTGCAATCACACCAGGGAAAACAGTGGTTGGATATCACTGCATGACCGAAATTAGTAGCATTCTGATGATTAACTGTCTTAAATCAGCCAAAATTGCTAATCTGCTGGGGTCTGCACATGGAGAAATTCACGGTAACTACTTACCGTGAAGGTCCTGTGGAACCTTCAAATATAAGGTTTCACCAGAACCTCATATTTGAAACAGAACTCCAAAAATTTACCCACAACTAAGGATATAGTTTCCATCCTGCAGCAACTACATCAAAATGCAAAAATGACAGCAAAACGATATAGGCACAGGCTTGCTGCATTCATATAGGACAATAAGCAGAATGAAACTAGTTGGCAACCAGCCGAGGCAACCCCCTGTTGCAAAGCAACATGTTGCAACAGTTCAGATTGATTTACAACCTGGTAGCAATCCGTCTGCCTTTGTAAATAGGATGGCCAATATTTGCAAACTGACTATCCATCACAGGATTACTGAGCAAAAATGGATAACGTTCAGTTTTTCAACTGTTTTGCTTATTTTGCCAAAAATTCCCTTGACACTGCTATTTTAAAAGAAAAGTAGTGTTACATTTTACAATTGTGTTGGTTTTCCCTACTGCTATCTGAACAGATGGTCAGCCAGTCTTTGTAATCTGAGTACTATATGCTGGAGAGTAGTAGTAATTTCTAGGCTTGTGACTACAAGACGTAAAAAAAACGTAGTTCTTAAACGGTGAACTCACAGTAACATGGCTGACTCGCACCGTGCCCTCCACAGGCCCTGAACAATGCACGCCTGACTCTGGTTCGCTGTGTCTCGGCATCTCAAGTCCTCTCTCGTGCACTCTCTCATTCACACGGGCATTTTTGGCGAGTACAATGAGGTTTGCGTTTTTTGCATTTTGTCGCTTATTTGGAGCAACTTTTAGAAACAGTGACACTGAATTCTCACATGCATTACAGATTTGTTAATTACTTAACACCGCATTTTCCACTGAGGAAGTGTTAGAGTTCTGTGCCTAGACGCTGTTAGCGATCGCACTACTTGTGTGTGCTGTGCCTAAGTCCAAATGAAGCCCACCAGTTTAACCACACTCGGCCACAGAACGCAGTGATCACGCTCATCGAACAAGCTGGAAAATGAACCTTGCCTGGGCCCAGTGCACTCGCTTGCCATCGGAAGCTGCAACCATGATAGCACAGCTAAATTTACACGTTGGGTTCATGAATGTGTTAAAAAGGTGCAGGAAAAATTGCACACTTTATTGGATCCCTTGACCTACTCTTGACAATTTGGGTAATAACATGTAATTTCTGTTAACTGCTGCGCTCATTTAGCATTGATTGCAAAATAGCCACGGAGCCGGGTTTAGTTCATCAAAGCTCCTGAATCGCTGCCGTTTCAAACAAGTTTAGTTTTCATTTTTCTGCTCAAGGAAGTGACTGAAATGGCTAAATGGAGGCTGAAGCATTACTGGTACACTTTTGACAGCTCCAAACAGGGAAAAACATGAACAGGTCTCGTAATAAGCAGTGACTTAGAGTTCTAAATACCCTCTTCTAACTTCACTTGAACTTACTTCACAGCGAGCTTCAGGCACGGATGCATCTGCACAATCGGCTCTGCTACTGCGCTGAGACAAAGCCGAGTAACTTCATTATTTTTGATTGAAATCAGACGTGACAAAGCAGCATGAGGACATGACAAGCTGTAATGGTTTGAGCACTCGCTGTTTCCCCTCCACTCCGTACCTGAGCTGTCTGTACATTAAAGAGAAAGCTGACTTCAGTAAAGCTCGAGTCTTATTGATCTCTGCCTGCCACTCGGGAAATGTAAGAATTCAACATGTGAGCAAGCTTGCACAAAACACACGCGGGTTTGAATATCAATGGGATTAGTGAAAGGTCTGGCTGTCGCAAGCCTTCAGATTGTAAACTACACTAAAAGACGGCCATGCTGCTCTTTAGATGTAATGTCGCAGTTTGATAAATGTTCTTTAGGAAACACGACAGGTATGGCATTTTCTGAGGATAGCTTCCCCTGTAGAGAAGGAAAGGCGCTCTTCATTCTCTCTCTGTGTTCCTACAGAAAAAAAATGATATATGCATACACACCGAGGCTGTTCTCTTTGGCTTTCATTAGTAAACAACCCAAGATGTTCTTCCAGGCTCTTTCTCACACACATGCACACTCACGCTCACACAAACAGACATGCAGCCTTGCTCTTGAGTATCCCATCCTTCACTGCATCATCTTGTAAGTATTCCATGGCAACCATTTCAAAAGTAAGATTCATCCACTTTATATAGCTGGCCTAGTTTGTCTCCTCCAGCCCCCGCTGAGCACTGCCATCCACGATGACGACTGGGCGCTGTGCAGACTACACGGAGCAGGAGAGAAGGGGGACAAAATCCCTATGCAAACACCAACATTTAGTCTTGAAAGTTCTGCGTTCTACTTAATAAAGCCTTTGAGAGACCTACATAAAAGTGAGTCTATTTTAATATGAAAGTACGTTTGAGTGGTGAAGCTGCAGATGCACCTAAGATGGGTTCTTTGAAAAAGAAAAATGAAAGCATTGTGAGGTGATGAGATAGAACTTGGATGAACTGAGCTTCCAGGTCAGAAAATCAAAGTCAGTGACTTGCAGGTTTCAGAAACATGTCCAGTTACGTAGTCTCCAGGAAAACTGACTTGGCTCACTTTCCTGATCAGCTTATGATTACAGACGCTGTTTGCAACTGTAACTGGCTCCAAAATGATCTTTATTTAATAAATGATGATCACAATTAGTGTTCAGACAGATGAGGACACAGGGTGTGTATGAAGGCTAACTGTCCTTAGTTTCTCGGTCAGTTCCACACCCTTGGTCATCATGTCCAGATTGAAAACAGCAGGACAACAATGGTGAAAATGCTCAGCTCAAGGCTTCACAACAGGTGGCCCATCACGGTTGTATACCTTATATAGACCCATCCGGCATAACATAATAAGCACTGACAGGTGAAGATAATAACATTGATTATCTCTTTATCATGGCACATGTTAGTGGGTGGGATATGTTAGGGGGCAAGTGAACATTTCGTCCTTGAAGTTGGAAAACTGGGCGAGCATAAGGATTTGAGGGCCAAATTATGATAGCTAGACGATCACACTGTCTCCAAAACTGCAGCTCTTATGGGGTGTTCCCAGTCTGCACTGGTCAGCATCTATTAAAAGCGGTCCAAGGAAGAAACATTGGTGAACCAGTGACAGGGTCATGGGCACCTAAGGCTCACTGACGCACATGAGCAGCAAAGTCTGGCCCGTGTGGTCTGATCCAACAGACGAGCTACTGTAGAGGAAAGACTCAAAGCTGGTCACAAAGATTCCTCTTATATCTGGTTCTTACATGCAGCTGTGTCTTGATGCGTTATGTCCACTTTATGGGTCTTTGCGTTCACATCTGCTTTAAGAATGCACGCATCTCAATTCTGTCACAATTTGATCCAATCTGAGTGCAAATGTTTACAAGTTGAGGGTGAATGGCTGACTTATCAACAGAAAAGGTGCATGCAAGGTCAAAGGAAGCATCGCTGGTATATCAACTATTTTTCTAGCACCTGGAACAGTGTGGCTACCACCATGAATGTTCATGTGTTTATAGACCACTTTGCATTTAATCATTAGTTATTAACCTCTTACTCTGCAGTGCAAAGTCTTTTGTCCCATCTCCCTCCTCCCACCCCAGCAAATAGCTGCCCCTGCCTGAGCCTGGTTCTGCTGCAGGCTACTTCCTGTTAAAAGGTATGTTTTCCTTCCCACTGTTGCCAAGTGCTTGCCCACGGGTTGCTTGACTGTTGTGGTTTTCTCTGTACAGGGTGGGCCATTTATATGGATACACCGTAATAACATGGGAATGGTTGGTGATATTAAAGTCCTGTTTGTGGCACATTAGTATATGTGAGGGGGCAAACTCCTCCAGATGGGTGGTGACCATGGTGGTCATTTAGAAGTCGGCCATCTTGGATACACCTTTTTTTTTCAATAGGAAGAGGGCCATGTGACACATCAAACTTATTGGTAATGTCACAAGAAAAACAATGGTGTGCTTGGTTTCAACGTAACTTTATTCTTTCATGAGTTATTTACAAGTTTCTCTTTGTTCACAGCCATTGACATGTCGAAGAGGTTAACACGTGACGAGCGGATCGAAATTGTGTTGATATCTGGTGAACGCAGTAACCGGGTCATTGCAGCAGATTTCAATGTAAGACACCCTACCAGACCACCCATCTCCCATGCTACAGTTAGCAAACTGCTTGCTAAGTTTCGTGAAACTGGTTCAGTGTTGGATTTGCCAAGATGTGCACGCAAGAAAACTGTCAGTAATGAAGAAACATCAGTGGCTGTCCTAGCTTCATTCAGCAAGAGCCCACACTAGCACTCGGCGCATGTCACTGGAGAGTGGCATTAGTCGAACATCCCTTCGGCAGATATTACCTACTCACAAATGGCACCCTTACAAACTCCAGCTACTGCAGCATCTCAACGAGGATGACCCAGATCGGCGCACAGAATTTGCAGAATGGGCAAAACAAAAATTGGAACAGGACCCTCAGTTCACGCAGATTTTGTTCAGTGATGAGGCAAACTTTTATGTGAATGGTGAAGTTAACAAACAAAACCACCGCTATTGGTCTGAAATTGCTACATGATGATGTGTTTCCCTCTTTATGCACTGAAGCTGGCACATTCCCTGAGTTTTTCCAGCAAGATGGTGCACCACCACATTATGGGTGCCAGGTCCGAGCATTCCTAGATGAACAGTTTCCTGGAAAGTGGATTGGTCGTCATGGGCCAGTTGAATGGCCCCCAAGGTCTCCCGATCTGACCCCCTTAGACTTTTATCTTTGGGTCATCTGAAGGCAATTGTCTATGGTGTGAAGATACGAGATGTGCAGCACCTGAAACTACGGATACTGGATGCCTGTGCTGGCATTTCTCCTGCGGTGTTGCTATCAGTGTGTGAAGAGAGGGAGAAGTAGGGTTGCATTGACAATCCAACACAATGGGCAGCACATTGAACACATTTTATAAGTGTTCAGAAACTTGTAAATAACTCATGAAAGAATAAAGTTATATTGAAACCAAGCACACCATTGTTTTTCTTGTGACATTACCAATAAGTTTGATGTGTCACATGGCCCTCTTCCTATTGAAAAAACAAAAGTTGTATCCAAGATGGCCGACTTCTAAATGGCCACCATGGTCACCACCCATCTTGAGGAGTTTGCCCCCTCACATATACTAATGTGCCACAAACAGGACTTTAATATCACCAACCATTCCCATTTTGTTACGGTGTATCCATATAAATGGCCCACCCTGTATTATCGTGGGGTCTTTATGTTACAATGTAAAGCGCCCTAAGGTGCCTGTCAACTACCCTCCGTTGTATACTTTTGAGGCCCATCATCTGAGCCTTTTTCTACCCATTTAACATGAACGTGAGGACACAGACTTATAGAAACCACTTGTACACATCTTCAATTCCCCTGAAACATCAATGACCCTCAGGGGTTCATCCCATCTCACTCCAAGCACCACCAGTCACCTAGATTATTGCCTTTGCTGAGGAAACAGCAGCTGATGTGTATCTGGAGGAGGCTGATTGTCACTGTCTTCACAGGCATCAGCGTGCGATGTTCCTCTGATGGTGTGAATCCGTCAGGACCAGAAGATTCAATCCAGCTGTCCAACATATCTGCCCACAGTATCTCCACCTCTAACACACACTCAGAGCATTTTAACACATCCACCCACCCTGAATAAGACAGGACGGTCTTGCCTCCTGTCTCTTGCTTATTCCATCCATCTTGTTCTCCCACATGTGATCACAGAGCGCCAGTTGACTATAAAGGCGGGCAGTATCCACGGGGCTGTGTGTGACACAGACAGCTGCAAGGAGATCACAGATGTCCACATGCACATTTTGCTTGTGTATAATGTCGAGGAAATTCACTTCACTTCCTTTTTGGCTGCATTTTCTACACTCATTTTCACAGGTCACATATACAGACAGGGTTTGCTTTTCTTTCTTGTTGGGGTCAAAACAATTTGATGACTGTATTTTGCTTGGGTTAGTAAATGTGCTTGCGTTACCCCCTCACGTCAAAAAGGACAGTTGAAGGACACAGGTCTTTTTGTCTCACTGCCTTTCTTCCACTCTCAGCTTCAACAGTAATGGCTCAGTAACACTAGAGTAAAGGCAGGTTGGCAACCTCTTTGCAATGAAAGGGAAAAGAAATCGGTGGTTGTTCAGTGATTGCACTTTTGTTGTAGGAGACTGGTTGCAAGAAGATTGCCGGGTGGGAGGCAAGTTGTCTCCAAACAATCACAGTCCAAGTTGGACTGACTGCACTCTCAGATAAGCTGCCAAACCTTTGCTTTCTAATTTATTAATGCAGACAGATTACCAACATGTTGCAATTAATTATTTGGGATAGGCACTCAAGTGATTGCCAGATGGTTGTATTCTGGTTAAGTTACTGTCCGGCAGCAGCTATGTCACCCTTTGTTTTGGCTGTATTCCATAGTGTGTCTTTTGTCCCGAGTCCCTCCCCTAACCTCCAACAGATCGCTGTTCCTCCCTGAGCACAGTTCTGCTGACGGTGTCTTCCTGTTAAAAGGGAGGTTTTCCGTCCCACTGACGCCAAGTGTTTGCTCATTAGGGTCTGATCTGATTGTTGGGGTTTCTCCTTTAACTTACAGTATAAAGCACATTGAGGTGACTGTTGCTGGGATTTGGCACTATTTAAGTAATTTAGAATTGAACTATTTGTTGAGTTATTTCTGTTTTAAATCTACAAGGTTCTAGTTTAAATCTGAGTGCACGAAGGTAATGGACGTTTTCAGTTTCATCAGTCACCATGTTATTAAAAATAACAAGGAATTGCCATCTTTACCCAGTTCAATCATAAATTACAGACTGATAGCAGTTTGTCTTTTTGCCATTTTATCACTGTCTTAACTCACCAAAGTATGAAAAACATAAACGGGCAACATTAGTTAGGAAACTATCAACAACACTCCTGAACTTGAAGAATGGAGTCTCTTAACTTACACAAGGTGAGGCAGCCTTTGAACAACAGACCTGCAAACTCACATACAGCTGCAGTTTTGTCACCAATCAAAGCACAGGAAATGGTCAATGTGTGGAAGACTTTATTTAATTAGGTAAAGTTAAAGTAATATAAAAGCACACTTGGCAATTTCTTCAACAACCACGCTCAAGCATCTATCTTAATAAAATTACCTGAGCTTTGTGAACTACACTATGTAGTGTTTGTAGTCGTGATTATATATACTGATTTATGATGTAGTTCAGATCCTGTTCATCTTTGAATTTGCTGTAAAGCCTGTTGAAGTGGCCCAATGTTTAGGTTTAATGTCCTTGCTTCCTCTGGTGCATCTTACAACCTGTGTGTTGCGAACATGTTACCGAAGTGCAGCTGTTCTGGGTAAAAATGCACATCTCTCTTTCATAGTTTATTTCTTTCATTAAACAGCAATGTGATCCAAATGCCGCCTTCTGTCAGATAGTTGCCGTCCAGTTCTTCCACCCTGGTGCCGACACTTCTGCTGCTTCCTGGCTTCTCTCCATCTCTGGGCTAACACGCTGCTGCTTGACTCACAGGCGTCTTTACACCTTGAGGCTGGCATGACTGAGTCATTGCAGTTTGCCAGCTGTATTAAAGTACTGTGTATCAGTGACATTTATTTATGCTGGTTTAACCAAGTTTGGTTTGGTTTGGTTTTTAAAATTGCTTTTTACATTCTTATATATTTTTTAATTGCGATTTTTCCCTGATTTATTATTTATATAATCTGTGATAAAATATAAAAAAAAAAGAGAAAATAAATAAAAAGGCCAACTTTGTTTTGTTTTTGAGCTGACAAACTGACAAAAAAAGAAAACTTAATTTTAATTGACCCCTTCTAACTGTGGGTTATTTTTTTGGCAATTATTCCACCTGACATTCGAGTTGAGGAAGTGTTGGAACCGTTTTCTCAACACAGGCAGCTGTAGCTGATTGGCGTTTGCTAGGTCTGACCTCGTGTAATGTGAATGATTTAAGTAGCTGTTGGCCTTTTTCTGACCATCTTAATGTCATTATTTAAAACAAAAGTTTGGGTTTTAGTGAAAATTGTATGCTCATGTTATTGGCCTGCTGCATCCAGAAGTTAGGATGTATAAATCTGTAGCATTGTACAGTTTATGGTAGCAGGTTGCTAACCAAGCTTGCTAGCTTCAGTTAACTGTTGTTCTACCTCTCATCCAAATCTGATGCCGTCTGACTCCAAAAGTCACCAAAGTTGATGCTTCAAAATGCAGACTTCAAACCCAGCAGGAGACCGCATCACAGAGACTTCCACTCTTCGTATAGTCTGTTGTCGTAACCACACTGCACCCAACCAGTTGAAGTGAAAAACTTCTATGAAACACTAGAAGAACAATTTTGACTGAAAACATTTATGGTAATTATAACCTGATATTGTGACATCACCAGATTGGGAATAGACTAGTTTGTTGGAGGTGGGGTGGGGGGGGGGGGTGGGGGGGGGCTCCCCCTACTAGCGGGATGTGATGTCTGTGCCCACCCCTCCCTCCCAGAAGCTACACCTATGCAGATGACCGATACACAGCTCTTTTATATTCAAGTCAACCTTTATTGATCAATGCACAGTAGTATTTACTTCCAAACCTCACACTTTTGACAGTTCCATCGATCCAAACAAAGGAAGCGGCTTCCACACCATCACTCATCTTTCATTAGATTACAGGAGACGCAGAAATCATTATTTTAGACATAATGGCACATAAAGACTGAAAAATGGTCTGTTTTGGCTATGGCCCGTTGACATTTCATCTCAAATGATGGTTTCTATCCTAATATCTAATGTGCTATCCTCAGAGCTGCTGGCTTTTTCAATAAACGAAATGGAGCCTCTGACTTGGCTAATGCTGCCTCTGACCAGCGGATCGGGACACAAATTTGTTTTTAATACAGGAAAGTACAGTTTTGACCTCTAAATGTAACTCAGCACCACAGGCAGCTGTAATATCATCAGTGATAATGGCAGAAAATGGCAGAGAGGGGAATCAAATCAACACAAGCATGATGGATAGATGGATGGCAGGGATGTTAGTAATGTCTGCCTTCACCCTCTGTCCCTTTCTCACATGCGACTCCATCTCGTCGAATTCTAATTCTTGGATGCTGAACTGCAAAGAACAGGCCAGCGCTGCTTATGAAAGCCTTTCACATACGCGGCGAGGGTACATGCAAGCACATGCAAATAGGAAGCATTTGCATGTGCTTAGCATTAGCATTCATTATCCGCGGCGTCGCATGGGGCTCGTGCGAGAGGTGGCAAGAGTGCGTTTCGCGAACTCGTCCTCAGCGAGACACCGATCATTTCTAACTCTTGAGCCTGGATTCTAATTCAGTGCCGGGATACAAAACTGCTGGCTGGTGAAACGGATACAGCTCGCCTTGGTGGAAAGTAAGAGTTTCCTTTTGTGTCAAACTCAACAGTTAAAGGAAATTAAAAATGATTTCACAGCCTGCTATAACAGGAGCGCTCATTTTATGGTAAATTAGGCTGTGACAATTACATTGCTCGGACCACGGGGTGGTCTGCGGAAGCCACGCGCAAAAGTGTGCACAATCAGCGCAGGCTTCGAGTGGGCGTCTTCCAGACTTGAAAATAATTAACACGAGAATAATGTGCTCTAATTCGATAGTGACGAGAAATATATAAATAGGAGGAAAGAGTCCACGTGAAATGGGAGTCTCTGGATTCTCAGTCTGCTCACTGACCAGCTGCAGTCTCAACCGGCTCCTTTCTCTTTTTCCTCATCTCCCCCCAACCTCTAAATCAGCTGGCTCCTTTGGATGACATGGCAGCCGGCCACCTCTCACCACCCATTTGCTCCTCTTCCCTTCCCCCACCCACCCCCATCACCTCCCACAACCCCTGCCAGGAACAGAACTGGGCCTCGAGGCCACTCCTTTTCAGCTCCGTCTGACCACGACACCATGCTGAGCTGCTCCCGTGCACGGCTTCAACTGCAGAGGAGACAAAAAAAAAAAAAAAGGAAAAAAAAAAAAAGATGTTGGCATGAGAGGACATGTAAATACACAATGCTGATTCTTAATGTCCCTAAGTCGTCCCTTGTTTCCTGCTCTGCGGCAATTTAGAATGAAAAAGGGGGAAAAAAAATACGAGGCCACTTTTCTAATTCAATTTTTAAGCATTGGCTGCAATAATTAAAAGGTCATTTTCCTGCCAAGCAGCACAGCTCTTCTGCTGTAACTAAGCAACATTTTAAGTGAAACATAATTATTGGCAAGACTGCCGATTTTGGATTAGCGCATTACCATTTCAATCAACAGCTAATGTGTTCGCAGCGCTCTGATTCAGAGTATTTTCCAGCAATTTGAAAGAAACACGAAGCAGAATCGAACAATTCTGAGACGCCTGGACTTGAAGCCGCTGGAACGAGAGGATTTTGATATATATATAATTTTTTTTAAAGAAAGGATTTTCTTCCTAAAAATAGTCATATTGAGCACATTCTTCTAACAAGTGGGTGACCTTTCTGTCAAAACACCTCCTTTAAAGTGGCCTTAAATGCTTTGTTATCCACTTTCTCTGCCAGCTTCTAAAAGCCTGAACACCGAGCAATACTTTTCCAGCCATCATTCAACTTTTCCTGCCTTCAAGGTGCAGACAGGACATCATAAGAAAAACACCCCCCGCCCAACCCCTCTCGTTCCATTTCAGGAATGGCCAGAGTCCTCATGCTGCTCTTTTCCTTCAGTCAGAGTGAGGCTACAGATCCTCATTAGTCACTTTTCCTGAGACCACCCCGACACGGGCATCGAGCTCTCCTCGCTCGCTCAGACTTGCTGAAGGCTAGCCGTGGCCACACACCAATTCACAGGCATTGTGAGAAGCAGAGGCGACTTACGGGAGCCCGGGCAATCATCAGAATCAACCAACCTTTGAAATGCTGTGAATATCATGAACGTGCTGCTGCTGCATAATGTTACACCGGCTGAACGGAGCCAGAGGCGTTTGCAGCAGTGCGGGGGGGTGGGGAGTTAAATGGCCGTACCAGTGCCTTTGAATGTTTAAGAACATTACCTACAAACTGTGTAGACACTCTCAGGCTAGTCTTACACTTACGCTGATATAAATATTATAAGAAGAGTCCTTTCAGAATAACATTTATATCCGTCATCAATAACTATTAATGACAACCGACACAAGTGATACGCACGACTGCGGATTTATTCTTACTAAGGGTAAAATATGTTACCAATTAGCAAACTTAGTTATTTTGTAACAAAGGTTTCAATAGTTGTCAAATCACATGAATCTGAGAGATACGCACAGAAGTGATACTGTTAATGAGCCTATTTTAACTCAAACTATGACTTTTCCTAAAGTGGAAAAGGAAGTTTTTCCTTCCCACTGTCTCCAAAGTGCTTGCTCATAGGGGGTCATATGATTGCTGGGTTGCTCTCTGTATGTATTTATTGCAGGGTCTTACAGTATAAAGCAACTGTTGTTGTGATTTGGTGCCGTATAAATAAAATCAAATTGAAAATTGAATCCTTTGCATTAAATCTTTGCCATCAGTACTTCATAAAATCCTTCAGAAAACCAACCCTTTACTTGTGCACCTTTTTAGAAATGTGTGTATACATAGAGTTGTAGTAACCTGCAAAGATTTAAATGGGAACCACCACAAGACAAACTTAGAGGCTTTTTAAACCTATGAGGATGAATTCTAACTCTGTAACAGTCATTTAAACATGTCAAAAATGCACAAGTGTTTAATCAGCAGTTTACCTTTTATGGGTATCAGTTACCATTTAACAGTTACCTCTCCAAATAACGATGTTGGCTTCGTTAACAATGAATAACAAATGAATAAATAATTAGCTTTAGTCTTTGTCAACAGCAAAATAACCTTTAACTAAGGTGTATCTAGCCAATGATTTTTGTTAACTACCTATAAAAATCTGATATTCAAACACAGCATTTTTTTTCCTCTCCTCCTGTCAGACATTTGAAACCAGCAGACTTGTGTGTAGTCATTTGTTTTAATCTGGCTCTGTTCAGATCAGCCGTTTGCTGGCTTTTTAAATTTTGTTGTTCCAAACACCATAAATATTAGTAAATGTCTGCATTTAGCCAATAATATCAGTCAGTCTCCAAACACAGCATCTGCAAAGACGCACATTCCTGCTGTGATGTAAGAGCATCAACGGCTGTCTGAGGTATACAAGAGAGAAAAAACAGGGCTCTAGATGATGCCTGCAGCAGCGCAGCTCTTAAATGGGTGAGGCGTAGCAGCGAACCAACCTGACGTTTGCATGGTCTCTGTCCAGCCGACCGTCAGTCTCCGGGCACTCAGTGACCGATAGCTGTGCCTGAAGGAAGGACAAACCCCAAATCAATACCTTGTCTAAAAACACTGGGAGAAACTCGAGACAGATCATGCAACATCTACAGGAGAAGATATGCTCATGCAACTCAAGCTTTCTTTTTCAGATAACTCTGTACAGGCACAACCTTTTGAAATATTACAGTAAGCAACTTTTACACAGCAAATAAAAAAAGTAACAGCAGCTCAACTGTACAGAAGATGATGACAGATTTGGCTTTGTTCCTTTTAGCAAGAGTTGCATTAACACTATCCTATTATATTTTGTTAGTACACAGCACAGTTATTTTGGTACATGAAATCCACTACTGTATGATATTGGAAGTTACGTTTTTCTTACTTTTGAGTCGATTCTTTTTTGATGCCATGACTGTAATGATATTTTAAGAAATTGTACGCATTTACCAGAAAGTTTATGTCAAAGGATAAACACACTAAGAAATTAAACATTTAGGGTTAGGTTACCTTTACAGTGGAGTTCTCTAGGTTATAACCATCCTCTCCATTGCACTGCCATTACACTCTGTACTAAAGTAGCCATCGCGCCAGCTGTCATTCATGACAATGAAGCCTAGACCTGAATGGTGGTTTGAACTCAGTTAATTTTCAGATGCTATAAAAGCAATTCTCATTAAGGATTACGACCACAGGTAGGAGGATTGAAAAAGTCTTATACGTACCCAGGCATTCAATGCTTTAGAACTCTATACACATTAGGAAGCTATCCAGGTTATTTTAGAGGTCTTACCTCTGGGTCCTTTTTAAAAAGTATAGAAAGAGAGAGAAAGAATAAGTTGTGCTCTTTTGATAATCAATCAAGACATCATTTAGTAGGGTTAAAGTCTTCAGACGTCAATACATTCATTTAGATTTAAAAAGCGCTTTTGAATGAGAAACAAAGGAAAACACCTACATCTGACTGCTGGTTTAAAAAAGGCCATTTCAGAATTTTACTAGGACAGGAAACAAATAAAGCAAGTTAAGTTTCATAAAAAACAAACTAAGCTTTATTGACAAACTGCTGCAAAACATCTTTTGGACAGATTTAGTAACCTATTTAGGCAAGCTTACACATGTAGCATAATGCATTTTATGGAGAGGGTACAGATACTAGTGGCAGAATAAGTACAGTTAGGATGTTTTAAAATATGTACAAGAGTTCGGATTGAGCTGCAGGATCCCTTCTCTATAGAAAGAGAAGACCCATGTGGAGATTTTTGTCCCAATCCTTCTTTGTGTACTTTGTGCATGCAGTTTATGTAGAGTCAGATCACAAAATCAAGACCTGAACCGTGTGTTTCTTTTTTCTTTTAGCACAACAGGTGAGACCAGGTCTCGTCCGTGTTCTCATTAAACAAACATTTTGTCTTCAGTCTTAAAATTATTAATTTTTGTCTTTTTAAACATGACAAACAAATTGAGGATATGAGGACAGTCCATCTCAACAGTGTCTATTAGGGCTATATTTCAAAACTCTAAGTACAATGACAAATATTGCTGCCTAAGTCTAAATGGACAACGTTTTAGAACTATTTAAACAACAAACCATAATCAAGAATGAATTGTACTTGAGTTAGCCTTTGCTTCATTTAAGGATTTGGGTTTTTGTTTGTTTCTATATTACATAACTGAACGTTTAAAAGGTCTTTTATTTGGCTATATTAACAGAATTTTGAAATGTAGCCTAAATGGGAATCTGCAACTGACCCTCAACAGATTCTTTATATATATGTATATAAAAACAATTAAAATGGATTCCTTAGACAAGTGGATAATGAGCCACTAATTCAACTAGAAACGACTACTCCCACACAGTTAAAAAAATAAAATAAAAATAATTAAAAATTAACGATCAACAATGCAAAAAAGCCAGAGGAGGGTAAAAAGGGTCAGAGGAAAAAATGACAGCAAAACGTAAAAAAAAACTCAAAGAAAAAGAAAAACTATATAGAACGCCAACTTCTCATCTCTGACCCATCTAAAAGCCGCTTTGGTTGGTTGGATGGTTGGTTGGTGCGACAAAGAAGGGGTGGGGGAGGGAGTTCGCGGTCAAATCTCAAAAACCAGTTCCGATTTTCAGTTCCCAATTTGCTCTCTTGTATAAAGTCCGGCGTAGGAAAAGACCAAACCAAAGACAAAACAGACAATTACTTTTGTCGGGCTTCTTAAAGCGAGAGCTGCCGTGGTAGACAGGCGCTTGTCAGGGCGACACTAAGGGTGGCGAGTCCGCTTCAGTACTGTCGATATGGGTGCTCCCGGTAAGTCGTCTTGCCGCCTCGAGAGGGGGGAGGGGCCTTCCCTGGAGTTGTCCGCTGGGTGCCGTTCCAGTCATCCTGGCCTGGAGTGGAAGCGGAAAAAAAAATAGACACATCAATAATTCAACATTTCTAACAAAGAGCCTTTGACTGAGCGCACATTAGAGCTGCCCTGTGGCACCGTTCAGTTTATCGGACATGTTGGAAAAGCACTAAATCCTACATCTGACCGTGCACGGCACCTACAACACGTCACAACACATCAACAAGAAGTCAAAAACTCTACAGTGTGACTTTAGCATTAAAGAATATTTAACTGTGAAATAAAGCCGTCAGTTTGGATCAGGGTGAAGAACTGTCCCATCACATTGTGGATGATCAATTTTGTCCAATTTCAGATCTTTAAAATAACCATCTGGCAATGCCAATGTTTTCCTTATAGCTTTGTCTTTTTCAGCCTTCATTACAACATGTTTAACATTTAGGCAGCAGAAAATAATGTGACACAATGGCACTGATGCTGACAGATCTGAGTATCAGTGCCATTCTATTAGCTGACAGTGATATCAATCAAAGTCAATATTAGCTGACACAATGCACATTTTGGAAAATTTAATCTGGCTGATGATTTATTTATTTATTTTTACTGTTTTTAAAGACAATCAGAGACATTATGGGCTGACGTGCATGCATATTTCAGACACCAACACGCAATAACAAATATACAGAGGATCAATTCAATCAATTCAATAAGGATGTTTGTCGTTTATTGTAATAAAAAAAAAATTGTTCTTTACCATAGGACTCGTACGACTCTGTGGTCTCCCCATGTCCATAGTCATAATATTCTGGCTCTCTGTTGGTCATAAACAGGGAAAAAAAGAATAAAAAGAAAAATCACTTTTAATCTTTGAAAAACATCAAGCAGCTGACTGTAATGTCTAGGGGGACGCTAATTGGCTTCTACGAATAAGATCAAAGCTTGGCTCTCTACTATGGAACATCTGAGTCCCGGCTGGTCCTTCTAAATAACACTGGCATCCACAGCATGAAACACAAAGTACTATCAACGCTGAATTTGTGCAGAGTGGCTAAAAAGTATTACTGCTGCTCTCAAATCCCATTTCAAGTGAAACTAGCAACTAGGCGATGTGTGTGCATTCTGTGAGAAGCAGGTGAAAACCAAAGAGACGTCTGATTCACTCACGCCTGCGGCTGACTGTAATAGCTGTCGTAAGACTCGTAGGCCGTGTCTGTGTAGCTCTCATCGTAGCCCTGGAGAGGGAAGGAAACAGAGAGGGAAAGAGTGAGAAGGAAAAAAAAAGAAAAAAGAAAAAACAGGGTGAGATTTAAGGAGAGTCTTGTTCATGAATGTCAAGATGTCCCCAAAGAACTCCACTTGTACAAAAGCAGACACGCTCCCCTTATGTCTCGAGCATCTGAAATGACTTATTCCTATGACGACGGACAAGCAATTCAAAGCTAACAGAACGTCAAGAAAGATCTTATTGAGATGAGACGAGCAGTGGAGAGGTCAGATTTAGCAACGTCAAACCTGAAAACATAACGTCTACACAGACAACTGAGGCGTCTCTGCACATTTCTTATATCTAGCTCATCAAATACAACACTAGAAGTGACGTTTGTGTGTGATAATAATAAACCTACAAAATAAATGTGAAAGGATAAATTCATTTCCACTGGCAGTGGTACTTACATATTCGTCATAGCCTTCTGCAGCTGCACCGGGGTTGTGCTGGTGTGGAGGCGGTGGTGGCATCCTCTGGGGAGGTCCTCCAGCTATGAGTCTGGCACGGGGTGCCACAGCTCCCCTGGCAGGTGCTGCGGGAGGTCCTCCTCTGCCTGCTGGGGCACCCCTCACTGCGCCACCTCTGGCTGGGCCACCTCGAGTCACACCTCCCCTGGCGGCAGCACCACGAGGCGGCATTCCCCTGCCCCTGGAACCAAGAACTCTGGGTTATTGTCGTGATGATCTACAGCAGGAGTCTCAAACTCAAACGAGCTGAACTACATCTTTGGAAATATTTGTGGATGTTACTTTTATTTAAAATATTGTATAATAAGACAAAACTGCAAAGGTGAGAACTCTTATCTGAAGCCTTATAACATAACAAAATGGTACTTTTCTATCTGACCAGACACGTGGCTGCACTTCTGCTATAGTTTTTTTTTTTAAACAAAATAAAAGTATACACGTTAGTTTTTGTAGTGCAAATAGTTTTCTTTACAAGTAACTCCTTACTGAACAAACGCAGCCAATCCCTCAACATATTTGTGCTTCCTGCTCACATTGCCTTCATATTTAAAAATATATAAATATTTAAAAAAAAAAAAACAAACAAACAAAAAAAAAAACAACAGACAGGTAGGTTTGCATAAAGACAGCAGCAGGGGCAAAAAGCAACCCAACTCTAGAGCCCAACTGGTACAGGATTTTTAAGGCTGACAGAGAAACTTGGCAAAAATGTAAAAATCTGATACCAGCCAAGAAAATGAGTTTGTTTAAAAATTTTATTTATTTGTGATCTTTAAACTCCTGGCAGGGTAAGTATAGCTGATTATATGTTTCTTTTTTAAATACTAAGCTCAGCTAACTGGTAGGTGGTTGTAGCTTAATATTAACCATTAAGATGTCGTATCAAACTTAGGCTTTTGACGGCATATAGAGCCGGGCAGCCTGCTGGGCCTGAGAGGTCCCCAAGCATTCCAAATCATTGAGAGGGAAACAACAACAATAAAAATGTATGTATGTGCATACATACATACATACATATTCAGTGATGCAGCAGCTGTCATGAGAAATTGTGTGTGTTTGTGTGCACTTCCTCACCTGTGTGCTCCTGCAGGGGGGACACCGCGGCCCCTGACTGGCAGGCCACCTCGGCCTCGGGCTCCGTGATCCTGGCCTCCGTTCAGGTAGCTCATCTCCATGAACTGCTCCTGGCAGATATCATCCATCATATCCTATACACACAAACACACACAGTGAGGACGATAATACTAAGACAAAAAAAAAAAGAAAGAAAAGAAATGGAAAAGTGACTGTGCAAACACAAAAAATAGAAAGGAAAGGAGACAGCGTGGAAAGAGGAGTGATGAATAAAAGAGTGAAATCATTTCCGAGCTGCTCAAAACACGCCACCCCTCCCAACGGCTAACAGAGCGACTGGAAGAAAAAGTCTCAGTGCCAGTGACTCAGAGTGTTAAAGAGAGGAGGGGGGGGGATGTGGATGTGGGAGGCTGGAGGTTGGAAAGCATCCATCCACACTCCGTGCCTTCCTGTGTCTCTCCATCATGCACAAAATGTAAATCACTTCTCTGCACACTCCTTGACAAGTCTGGTGTGACTGCATGAGCAGTTACCTTATTTTATCTGCAAAAACAATAACTTGGGGTGGATTAGCCAAGCTGCCTGTCTCAGCAGCACAAATCCTGCAGCCCAATCCTCCGCCTTTCTTCTGGGAGCAATCACAAGAGCTGCACTGTGACCCAATCAATTCTTTTTCATATCACTCCCCAGACTGGAATAGTGACAGAGCTCTAATGATGTCCAAAAAAAAAAAAAAAAAGCTACTGGAATATGAGATGCAGACATCAGCTTTCAACTTATCTGCAGCAAAAGCAGGCAGAGCATTTGACTGATTAGAAATTCATCTGAAGGGAGGAGCAGTCCAGCTGATGCTGCAGAGGATGCAAAGTCTTTACCCAACAAGGTGTTGAGTTTAATCAAGGATCTGTAGACGTTACGATCAATAGAAGAGAGAGAAATCCTTCTGCATTCACGTTGGTCGATGTGCAGATATACACAAATAAACAGGATGAGGAAGAAAAAAGAAGACAAACCCTGCTGAAATCACAGGGCTGTGAGAGACTCACTGTCTTAGTCAAATAAACTAATTTTTTTAAATAAAATAACTCAAGTCTAAGATGGCCGATATTCAGCCCTCCCGCCACTAGCCTGGGCTGCAGCAGCAACCTCCTCTCTCGCTCTGACAGGAAGTTACAAACATACAAGGTGAGAAGTAAGACAGCTGACAGCCTTGTGGACCAGTATGACACCAAAACTGCTGTGATCTAAAACACAAACAGTTGCATGTCAGAGTAAACTGGCACACAGCCACTCCAATGCAGCAATGTGTTAACTGTGTTCTTTACATGCATGCGGCTTCGAACCTGCACGGACAGTGGAGCTGCTGTTTGACACATCTACATATGACTACACCTGCACCAATTTAAAATAATTATAGGAGAATGACATTTCAAATAGGGCTGGGCCATATCATACCGTTCACGTATAATGTCGGGCAACGATAAGAAAATGAAATATCGCAATAGAATATGGGCAAAACGTGCATGCGCAGTGCCTTTGTTTTCATACGCACATGGCAGAGAATGAGAAGGGCGAAAGCAGATCGTTGAATGAAACGGATGAACCAGAATTGGTTTGTAAAAATGCTGCAACTTCAGTGGTGTGGAACTGGTTTAGCTTTCGTCCGTCAGATACACAACAAAGCACTATTTTTGGTAGAGCATGCTAGCGGGCCGTCGTTATTACCGTGTTTTTTGGAAAATACGGCACACTTAAAATCAATCCTTTGATTTTTCTGAAAATCGACAGTGCCCCTTATAATCCCATGTGCCTTATGAATGAATTCTGGTTGTGTTTACTGACCTCGAAACGATTTTATGTCGTACACGGCGCTCGAAAATCTGTCAAATGTTTTAGTACGACTTTGCTAAGCTACGAAGCCGCACCGCTTGATGGATTGTCGGAGCATTACAGCTGTCGTAGGCAGGAGCCTCGCGGAGTGATACGTACTGTGCTTCAACATAATATTACCGTATTGTGTGTGTATAACCTCTTTTTAAGTTTTGTGGATATTATACATGGTTATGCTGAGGATATGTCGGCCAGTTTCCACTGGAAATGGCTTTTGGTTAAACTGTCAGTAAGGAATTTGCATTTGCACTGTTAAATTTTTATATAACTTTCATGCACATAAAAAACAGCTGCTTGTTTATGTGAAAATATATTGATGTTTTTTCTTTTTGCACTAATCAAGTTGTGGAGTTGTAAAGTATTTTGTCTAGTGTCAATTATATCGTCAGTTATATCGTTATGGCAAATTTTCAAATGTATATCGTAATAAATATTTTTGGTCATATCGCCCTGCTCTAATTTCAAATGGCTTGTAAATCAACAATCAACATGCATTCAGCCACCTCCATGCTCAGTTTTCCTACTTTGAGGCCATTCCATCAATCTGAGCCCCCCTCCCAAAAAAAAAAAAAAAAAAAAAAAAAGTAAATTAGTCACCAGGAACATCCCTGTGGAATACCTAAGCAGAAGTACAGGCAATACATAAAAGTTTCAGCAACAAATTACATCCACCCATTCTCCATCTGAGTCATTTATTAAAACACAGCCTTGCTCTAAATGAAGGCCGTCACGCCTGACAGATTATGGTCTTAAACTGTAACGACAGCTTCTGTAAGCGGCTGATTTTTACATAACGCAGCAACACCAACACCGCAGCTGGTTCATCAGCCCATTCATCTAGCCTCCAAATTATTCTTTCTATAGTGCCCTGCACACTAATTAAAAAAATGTAAGGCAGCTCACAAACCCCTGGGCCTATTGGCCTGCTTTGGTGAGAGCCATTGTGAGAGGACTGTGGGCTTCAGCTGGGCCCGACAGCACACCGAGCTGGCCGGCACTCAAGAATCTCTCAGCATAAAACCAACAAAGCAGACGTGGGCTGCGTACAGTGAATACGGCCACATATCCGCCTCGAAGCTCTACAACTCCAGGCCGATTCTCCTCTCTGAAGAATGAGACTCAGGTGAAAGCAGAAAAGTAGGCAAGCCACATGAAGGGGGCAACCCTGCTGACACAGTGAAAGTGGCCCAATTCCTCCTCTTAAGCTGATTGCTTTACGTGCCTGGACTGTGCCGCAGAATGTGTTTGCTCCAGGTAAATACCCACTCAATCTCCTCCGGCTGTCCTAGCAGGCCCTCCTCCCAAAGCTTTGTCTAACCAGCACGCTGCGGCTCTCTCCACCTTTCTGAAACGTAATTTCACTCGATTACCACGAGAACACTTTCGGTGTAGCTTCACAAACTTTTCCCAGCTTGGCGATGGGGAAACTGCATTTACAATCCAAAACAACTTCTAACCTCTGCAATTAAAGAAATCATGAAGTTGCATTAAAGTGGGTATGGGTGAGTGTGATTTTCAGATTTAAAGGCATTTGTGAGGATTTGCTCAAAGTTCAATCAATAACGAGCTTAAAAACCAATCTTGAATCAAAACCAAGCGGAAAATAAAGTCATATTACGAAACTGACATCTCCTACATCTGTGTGCAAATGGGCCTGAAGAAAAACTTGCTGACTGCGTGCATGCAGCTCAAATCAGAGCTGAGACGATTAGCCAATTACTTAGTTGAAAATTAAGAGGCAACTACTTTGTGATTCAATTAATCTCCTGTTGTTCAAGAAGTAATACCAATTAATTCCCCAATTCCAGCTTAACTGGGTTGACTATTTATATTTCCCTCTCTTGTATGGCAGTGAAGACAGTCATGTTAGGGAATGAGACAAAACCCTTTTCAAAGATCTACCTGGGATTTAAGACAGCAAAACGGCACCGTTATCATCTTCAATAGCATTTATTAGATTATGTTTAAGAAAAGAATGGGCACCCAGATCAATGAAAATAATCGTTTACTGCAGCCAGAGCTCAGCCTGTACAAGGCCTCAGATATCACTGAGAAAAGGAAGCGCTGTTTCAATTAAACAAATATAAAAATACACTTATACAGGAGAGAAGAAGCAAATCCTGGATTCAAAACAGTGTTTGTGTGAGGTGATCTTTGGAAAGCAAATCCATAATTTAAAAAAACAAAAAAACAAAACGAAGCATCTTCTTTTAAGCTACAACGAAAATGCCTCTATTCTCATGGCAAAGTCATGTTTAACCTCAACTATTCTCACTCTGACTCTGTATTAAAATTGAGAAATCTCCTGACATCACTTCCCCCTGTTAAGGTGCTGAGTGTTTTCCACATTGCTGACCTTTTACAGGCTTAGTTTTGCAGTTAATAAACGGCACAAAACGCTCTACTAAACTCCACACAGGCAAGTTCACAGATGGCCAAAAGCAAAACTGGCAAACTCACCGGAAACAGGAACTTCTTGACCTCCTCCATGGCGTGGGCCATGCGCAGGTAAGCCTCGGGCACAGGCGCAAAAACCTCGATGAACACGTGCAGCTCCATGGAGAGGTGGGCATACTTGGGCTCACCGCTTTTCCTCAGCCCCTCCTCCTGAAAGAAAAACCATCACAGAGAGTGAGAAGAAGCCAGCTCAAACATTTAATGAATAATGCAAGGAGAAAAATCACATTTATTCCACCTCGGAGAGCAACAGGGGTTACATGCAGTATTCCCTTCCTTTGTATAGCTTGATAATTACATCAAACTGGTAGATAACAGGTTTAGTGGGCTATCCTGAAGACTCTGGAGCAGATGTGCAGTGTTTGAATGCCCTTGGCTGAGTGTTAATGTTCAGCTGAGCCATCCAGCAACTTGACTCCATCTGGGCTCACTAACTGTCATCCCGCTCAAGCAAAGGCCAGATGTGTTATTGCTTCAGGTAACCTTCCCACAGGTGCATAAGACCAGATCAGAATCAGAATCAGAATGGGTTTATTGCCAGATGTTGAGGTTTACAACATTAGGAAATTGCTGCGGTGCTTCAGTGCAGACAATAAGAATTAAAGTGCTATGTAGAAAGAAAGATATGTGCATGAGATATACATGAGATATATACATGAGAATAAGAATTATGAGTGCTACGTAGAAAGATATATACATGAGTGCAGGTGGTGATCAGTGCCAGATGTGTGTAAGCGTGTGTGTACCTTGGCTTTGTCTCTCATGGATCCTTTGCCCAGCACAGAGATCTTGGCTCCAGTCTCCTCCTGCAGACGTTTGATTGTGTTGCCCTGAGGTCCCAAAATCTTCCCCACAAAATTGAACTAACAGCAAAACAAAGCAGAACAAAATTAGCCTGACAATCACGGCAGAGGCGAGTTTAATACCAGGAGAGTGAGGGAGAGGCAATCACCGTCTGTCTGTCAGGGCTCTTGTTGCCTTAAGTAGTAGATTTAACAGACAAAGTCGATATGAGCCCCCGAGGGCTGTAATACTGCCGTTTGCTATTCACTGCAATCATCCATGCAGTGAGCCAGAACTTTACCTCCTCGATCTTTCAACAAAGTAATTACCGTGTGTATGATGCGTCCCGCAATTAGCTGTCATTGCCAGAAACGTTTAACAAAAAGCCGCCCCAAAGGAACCTCGCTTCAACCTGAAGTAGTAAAAGCAGCTCCAATAATCGGAATCGCTCATTAGCTGTGTCGTGCCCGACACAGCAGTGTGACGGAACAACTAAAACCCAAGGCCGGTGTTAGGGATGCACCTGTCCTGCATTTGGAATACATCAGTCCTATCCCACCTCAAAACCCTAAAGGGTCAGCAGACTGGATGCATTACACACCTGCAATGCCAATGTCTGAAAGGCATGTTTGCGATTATTTTAAACTCAATCACAACTCGACTGGTCCAAAAAAACAAAAAAAACCAAAACTGGGCTCTCTCTCCCTCTCTGACAGCTTCTGTCGCTCGCTGGCTCGGCTTAAAAGTTTGGAAGCTTTCGCTGCACTTGCAGGAACATAATGCGTTGAATAATATTATCTCACTTCACCTGCCTCTTGACTGCTTCACTGGAGTGGAGCAGACAAGAGTCCATCCAATTCGGTCTATCCCCATTCTGAGAGATCAGACAGTCATCAGACCCTCACAGAACAGGAGATGCTCCTACAGCTCATCGATCCAACGCTGAAAACGAAGCAGCACCTACAGATCTCATTCTTTATAAAGCAGTTTGCTCTATTCAAAAAGAGCACTGAACACCAGAAGTTACACAATGGGCCATAAAAGAGACACCACACTGACTCTGGCAACTTAATCTTTTTATTTTTATTTATTTTATTTTTTTTAGCAGCATGCAAATGATGCATTGTGCAGCTGCAGCATGCTCTCTGAGTTTTACAGGACAGATTACAGCCTTTATCACAAACAGTCATCCTAAAATCAATGCAGCCTTACGTCTGAGCCAGATATGGATTGAACCGATATGGCTGAATGCACCTGAGGTTAAATGATAAACCTAAGTAAGGCTCGGGATGGAAACAGGAAAAGATCTGAGCACCAGTATGAATTACACTGAAATATAGAGCCATCCCAGCTATACTCATTTTAACATTTTGATCCCTTTTAGTGAGATTTTAAAAACATGCCAGTATCGGCTGTAATTATACTCTGGAGCTTAAAGATCAGGGTTGAGAGGAGTAATTTGAGACTCCCAAGTAACCCCGTGGCTTTGTGTAATTGAAACACAGCTGCAGGATAAATTAAATCAAGAGGGGTTTCGCTGGGAAGCGGGAGACGACAGGAGGAGGAGGAGAAAAGAGGGGAGACAAAGAAAGCTCACCTTCGGGTACTGTTTGACAGGTATGAGCACTCGCTCCTTGAGTTTGATGTTCTTCGTCGTGAAAAGGTCCAGGTATGTCTCAGTTTCCTTTTTAGTCTCACCTTTCTGGATTCTGTCAATTTCTGGAAGATGAGAGGGATCATTTCAGGCAACCAAACAGTCAGAGTGGCAACATACAACACAATGATGAGAAGCACTTATGTGCGCTTACGTGAACCAGAAAGCACCAACTTTAGGGATTCAGCACCACCAGGATAGAGTTAAAACCTGATCTTAAAAACCAGTTGTGCATACACTCATCAGCTGTTTAGAGTTGGATTAATACAAATCTGGTCCCAACTGTGTAAAGCGCAGCATCACTTCTATGATTTGTGGCCCTCTGAGGGGAAAACACGTCTGACTTTTTAGCCCGTTCCTGTGGTTGTAACACACACCTCTGCAAGTCTTTGATTCACAAGCAAATCCACATTAACTGAATGCCAAACAACGGCAGTTTCCACTGAGTGCGTTGACTGCTTCACTCTGCACATTTGTGTTCATTTGAATAGCAGTGAAACAGCTTAGCGAGCCATTAAAAGGCAAACACTTGACCACCGATGAATAGTTTCAGCCATTTATCAAACAAATCGTAGCCCATTCTCTCGCTGTTGTTCACTCTAAAAGACAATTTTGCTGTGATTATGTCACCCTAAACAGCTGATCAGCCAAATCATCTCAGACCTTGTTCATTCTTTAACAAAAATCAAAACAGTCCAACTCTAATCTGTACTGGAAACAAATCAACACGAAGTATTTGCGAGCATCCTCTGTAACCTCTTCCTTGTGGCAGAGCACCTGGTTTTCCCCCTCCAGCACCCATTGCAGTACTCCCATCTCAAACCACCTCCGCCCTCCTGACTGTGACAACTCCCGAGTCTTCAATGTGCAAACATGCCAGCTTACACCACAGTCTACCAGCTGCAGATCAGGAGAAGCCTGAGTAGATGTTTCACCGAGGGAACCCATCCACACTGCACACCCTGACACACTTTGTCTTCCTGGTTAGTCCACGCTTCCAAATTTCACACACGCAGCCTAGATTCGCCAAATCACGTTTACCAAACGGTCAACTTCATTATCACCAGGGCTACCTGAGTTAAGCAAATAAATAAAATAAAATCAGTTTTAGAAAATGGTTCACAATTACTGACAGAGCACATGGCCAATGGCTGACATAACTATATAATCACATTTGTTTATAGAAAGCAGTCATAGCTAGCTTTTAACATCCTTTTTTGTATTACGGATAGCTGACCAACTCACACAGTACTACTAGGTAGGTGTGTGTGTCCACTTGTCCTCGCTTCAACACAGCTGCAAGGCAGCAGTCCCGGGGCGGCCATGGCTGCAGTTTTGTTGCTCAAGGACACTTAAGCAGTGGCCATCGGCAAGCACCGCGGTTAAAGGCTCTTTGTCGCCTCTGCTAGGCCGATTCTCGGCTTTAAAGTACTGAGGTGACCCCCGCTCCTGGACACTAGCGCACATTCACAGGCTGCTGCGCAATAACATATATCAACAGGGACTCGAGAGCACACGACGGAAACAGCCCGCGTGCCCAAGTTTAAACTCGCGCGAGCACCGACAGTTACAGAAAAGAGCAGGTGCGACAAAAGCTGCACGCGAGGAAGCGGATATTAGTCGCAATAACTGAAAAGTGTAGCTCCTCCGTGGTGTAGCGATAGCCTTAAGCGGTTTACTCTTTCAGACGCTATTCGTTCACTAACTACAGATTTTAACGCCCACACGTATTTTTCTTTGTTTTTGAGCCATGAATAGGACCTCGTCTCAGCGTAGCGGTGAACGGGGTAGTTCACGTCCCGTCCGCAAACACATGGCGCCGCTCTCCTCAACTCCAGAGGATAAAGCGTACGGTGGAAAAATTCACAACAAAACAAAAATAAAGACAGTGTAACAGTACTTTACCCGCGTTTAAAAGTTTCATGGCGTGCGTGAACGACGAGTCCAGGCTGTCCTTCTCTGCCAGAAGCTCGGGGAGATATTTGTCGTCGTTCTCCATTTTGTTGAGTTTGGAGGTGTAGGGGGGGCAGTCAGTTTCGGTGCAAAAAATAAAGCGTGGAGAAAAATAAACCCAACAGTATACGGGGAGGAAAAAGTAGTCCAATTATGTAACTACGGAGAACCGCGTATCCTCTTTGCAGACCGCGCTTTGCATGTGGCGTTTTTGTGCGACCGACGGGTCCGTTACTGTTTGCCGCTTCCCAACTGATTGATTCCCTCTTCTCAGCAGCGCTGGCTAGTTGGAAATGGGAGAACAAAAGCTGCGAGGCGCTGGAAGAACAGCCAACTCAAACCGACGGAAGTGAGCTCAGAGGGACGTACTTCTCCGGACTGACGCCGCCTACTGTGTGCTGTTCGGATGCGCCGCCTCCAGGAGCGACAATCCCACTATCAGATTTTCAATAGTGATATGGGTGTGTCCGCTCTGGAGCGAGTTACTGTCATAATAAAAACGTCTAGACTGCCCACAAGGTGTTCAATTCCCCCACACCCTCCACCCCATACTTTAAATTAGGGGAAACTTAGAGATACAATAGGGTGGCCTGCTGAACTAGAGGTGCTCAAGAGAGGCCACATGCTTTAAAATATGTCCTCATATGTTTGCTGTGATGTCTGTAGAAGTAAGCCACAATACTTCAATCTGTCTTGTGGATATTATCGTTTTCTCACATGAAGAATACAATTAGTCTGTGCAGTTAAAGTCATACATATGTAGCAATAGAAATATTCTATCTCTTATGTGCTGTTGTACAGGACCTTTTAACATCGGTTGTATATTAAGTGGTGTGAGCAGGATAATAATAGATGATGACACCCACAGTGTTTAATTAGTAAACAGAATTTCAGTGAAGATGGTGTGCCCTGAAGATGTGCCGCGTTCATTTGAGGCTCTCTACTGCCCCTTAGTGGCAGTGACGACAACGACAAGGAGCGGGTCTCTGTGCAGCTTAAAGTGGGTCTGTCAACAGAAACCCTTTCTCAGTCGAATTACACGTTTTCCTCTCAGCTGTCTATTGATTCAAAAACACTTATGTGTGAGTGAAAAGCAGCCGTGAGCCTAATGTCTGGGAGAAACAGCTCAAGGATTGATTCTGGAAGCGGTAATGAACCTTGCAGTGCCATTCTGTGGAGCACATGGTGTCAGAGGGTACAGCTGACTGGTCCATGCAAAGTAAAAGAAGGCGGTTTCCTGTATATTGGTTATTTGAGTACATACAGTGGCATGCATTATGCCTGGGCAGATCCTCTTTGAGCGAATAGCTGAAATTGCAGATCATTTGTCAGTCGGCCGCCGGACTGAAAACTATTACAATCGACCGCAGGTGTACCCAGGCATGCATCTGCTCAAAACAAATGAAGGCAAAAATTGACTGCAGTCAACACTTATGAGAGGCTGAAGACCTGCTCTAACTATCAGCGCTCAGCTTGATCTATCTCTGACCATTACAGTGTTATTAGTGTTGGGGGTTGCAAGGTTGTCCTGACTCCTCATGTCATTGACAGAATGGATCGCCTGTGAGCTGAATTTCAATTGGCTCATAAAAGGAAGAGTTACTTCTCTTGGCAGGTGGAGGAGTTCCAATCGGATAGCTTGTGCTCTTGCCTTCTGCTCGTGTGGACTTCCCATGTCCCCTAACATACAGGGCCACAGTCTGGGATAAACAGGGGCAGATGGAAGGAGGTAAACACTGGGGTTAGGCTTATATAAGCCATCACTATTCCAGATCTTTGCATCTGACCATTTTTCATGCCCCACAGATTCGTAAAAGTGGCAAGAATTCAGCGCTCCCCTGGAGTTTCATCCTTGTTAGGGCAGAAGAGCATGTGAAACAGCATTTGGAGCATCATGGGAGTCTGAAACTCTACTAAAAGTCAAACTAATGAAATTCTCAGCAGCTCCTTATGGCAGGTTTCACTGCCGTTTTTACAAACTGCAGTATAACAGGACTTGGAGACTACTGCCTCAGTGAAGCTGGACTTCAGCACAGCTGTGCTTTAGGGTAAATGTTAGCATGACTGAAAAAAACACATCCCCACATTTTTCCCTAGTGTTCCTAATCCTCTTCCATACAGCCTCCCAGTGGCACCGGAGAAACAGTTACAGGGTTACCAAATGAACTTCGATACATCATCTGAGAACCATGCAGTTCCATATAGTTATTGAGATTCTAGTGAAACGTGTGATTTGCTGTTAGAAGTTGATGAGAATTCAGAAGAATACTAAAGGATCCATCCTCTCAGACCACGAATTTAGAATAAATATGTTCTTGTCAAAATGTATTTCAGTATGGAGCAGTGGACTGTTGTTTTTTTTGACACACAAATTCCTAGAAAAATGCTGCTTGCTAAAAAACCTCCCATATCATGCTCCAATAATGTTTTCTGGCTGGTATCTGGCATAAAACCAATATAATTCAATGCATATTGACTAAATGTAATCATGTTGGAAACCATCATATCAGAAGAGACACTAAATGGATGATATCCCATTGTAAATGGAAAGCTTTTATCTCTACAGTATGTTTCCTCCAGCCACGATGGTAAAGGGAAAATAGAGATAGAATGAAATCGGTGGCAGGACAAATAGAAGGAGAATAGGAATTTGTACACTTAAATTCTTTAGTCTTCACGCTGTCAGCGGAGGGTTTTCCTGTTCTTGGGAGGTTTAGGCACGAAAGCAAGTGAGAGTGAGCGAAAAGGATGGCTAGGTTCAGTCTGAGGGTCACGCTCAGTTTAGCATCGCTACAAGGCCAGAGAAACCTTTTTTTCCCCATGAAAGCTTTCAGAACTGTCACACCTGCTTAGGTCTGTAACACCACCCCACTCCCCTTCCTCTTCCTCTATCCCCACCTCTTCCCAACCCTTCTACACTCCCCATCCCTCCCTCACTGCTCAGCCGCCACAGAAAACAACTCTCTCTTTCACCTCTGTGCAAGATTTTACTTTACACCCCCGTCCTTTCGGCAGGGCGATTATTTTTCTTGATGGTTTACAGAAGAGGAATTGAAGCAAAAGAAATGCTGAAGTAACACTAAATCGTTAAAATTTATAGACAGGTTGTTTTGATTTTTGATGCAAATCCTTTGTTTTGTTAAAGAGAAATGCCTGCCTCTTTGTGTATCATTATGCTATACCTCTAGACTATTATTAGAATTGGAGCTCTACTACTTGGAGACAGGAGTCCAAGGAAAAGCTATTAGTGAGGCTACTTACATATTCTGCTGGTACTGCAAAAACAGGGGGAAATGCCAAAGACTCAGCAGTCAAAAACTTTAATTTTCTCTGCAACATCTTTTGCTTCAGTAAATAAGTAATGTGACACTCTTGCTGTGTTATTTCAGATATATCACTGTCCCCTCCTCTATTAAAAAGTGTATTAGCTCATTTTGGTGTAAATAAAGAAGTACTTTATGTCCAAGTAATTTGGATCCTGTCATAGGTCCTGATCTAGAATTCTAGACAAAAATGGGACCATTTTCCTCTTCCACAAGTCCAGTAACTGGTCTCCTCAGTTCCCAGATGTTTATGAACTGTTGTTGAAAACAGAGGGGATGCTGCACAGCAAATTCAAAATGAGCCAGTATTTTTCATAAAAGAGTAAAATGTCTCAGTTGAAATATATGATATGCTTCTTCTGCTCTACTATGAATAAAATATGGATCCGTGAGATTTGCAAATCACTTCACTCTGTTTATATTGCTAAAAGTATTCAGTCATCCATCCAAATCATTGAATTCAGGTGTTCTCCCATGTCCACAGGTGCATACCAAGACATTTTGGAATATTTCACTTCGTGGGAACAGTTTGGGGATGGCCCCTTCCTGTTCCAACGTGACTGTGAATCAGTGCACAAAGCAAGGTCCATAAAATATGGATAAGCAAGTGTGTCGTGGAATAAATTATTTGGCCTGCAAGAGTTCTGACCTCAACCTGATAAAACACGTTTGGGACGAATTAGAGCGCAGACTGGAAGTCTGGTCCAGCATCAGTGTCTGACCTCACAAACGCGCTTCTGGAAGAATGGTTGTCGCGGCCTTTTACGTTCCAAACACCAAAAAAGTCCAAGAAAAGGCCGTGGGTGGCAACGGGAGGTTTGTTTTAGAATGCACTTCTGACTCCATTGTTTAAAAATCATATGCCGTTTATTTCGTGGAAAATTATAAACAAAAATCAGCCAAATAACTTCTTAAAACTTAAAATTAAACGAAAGTTAACTTAATTTGCTTTAACAACTTCAAAAGTGGTCAAAAAATCATTTTCTAACCCTCCCGTCTTCCCATCTGACATTTGGCAAACAAAAAACGAAAAACCTCTTTACCACACCCATCCAGGGTGCTCTTAATCTCTTGATTAATGGGAGGGTCCATAAGCTAATAAACCAATCACTTTCCAAAAGCTTCTCCAATAAAATTTATTACAAATTTACATAACAAAACCAGGTCAGAATATTCTTACACCTTTAAAGAAAAAACAAAAATGAATACAAATTGCATTTTATAAACATTCAACAAAAATGGCCACAACAATGGTCAAACATTCCCATAGACACACTCCTGAACCTTGTGGAAAACCTCAAAGCTGTTATAACTGCAAAGACTGGACTAACCTATGGATTAACAATGGGATGCCCCTCAAGTTCATATGCGTGGGAAGGCAGACGACCTAATGCTTTTGGCAGTACGGTGTGGTTGCCTGTCCTCAGACACTCCCCTTATCCTTCTGAGTGGGGATCTTAACCCCCCAGTGTTGAACACAAAGTTACACCCTTGGTCAGCAGTGGTACCTTTTGCCAACTCTGAACAACAGTAACCAGCAGTTTGAGATAGCATTAACTAATGATCACATAATGCACACAGAATGATTTAATGAGTGTATTTCAGTAGCAGTGAGCACTTTTTAAATAAGAAAACTTGCATATTCCCAAATGGTGGACAATCAAGAAAAGAAGCAAGTCAGGTGTTAAGGAACGTTACTTTAGCTTCTGAGCTAACAGCCCTGTCCTGAACTGAACTCACAGAGCAGTGAACGGACACTTGGCTTTATCAGGTGCCAGAAGCCCAACTCAGTTGCTTCTCTTCCACACTTAGTGCCACAAAATGCCACAGTAATGCAGATTTAAACACTTGGCAGCATATACATAGCATGTCTCAATTTGGATACTTTCATGCAGTACACTATGTACACTTCTTACTTGTGTAGTACATTAAATGGACAATGTAGTACAAATCAAACACAACAAGTTGCACACTTATGGGAAGCGCAGATGTTGAGCTACAAACTTGATTTTTGGGAACATTTGCAACTCTACGTGCCTCTGACCGTACATGATAATGTAAGCTTCTTTCTACTAAGAAGATGGAAACTGATGATGTATAAACACCAAACACCACTACAAGGCAATGTGTTTTTATCTGTGATGATAGTTAGCATTGGAGTAATTGTCGATGCTGATGACACATCCTGGGTCCCTCCCCTTCCTGCTACTGAGGCTGAGAAGTAGACAAGGTCCTTTAATAAACTTTTCGAGCATTATATCACACAGTACTAGTTGACATAAACACACAAGTGCACTAAAAATAGCAAGTTTAAGTGTGAATTACATCATTTTAGATTGAACCGCCAGGGGACAAGACTTTTGCCTGACACTCAAAATAATGTAAACCTACTACCTTGCCAACATCCCAAACACTCGGATTAAAGCTTTAAAGAGTAATGATATCTGATATGTCTGTCTCACCGCTGTGATTTGTGGTGAAAATAAGTAGGCCATTTCTTAACCCAGGAGGCAGAGGAGTCTGTTTACTCACACTCAAGGCTTTCATTTGTTGTTTTCATCAAAGTTCTGATTTCTCCGTGAGTGCCTCTATTTGTCAGCGTGTGTGCACACAAAGGTGGGCACTTGTATGTGATATATGTAGAATGTGCTTTACACTCAGGGGCTTTCCCTCTCTTTTATTCACTTTTTGATGCGAGTCCTCTCTTTAGCACTCTCTTGCTAAAGGTATACGTACAGTATTGATTTATGGTACCCGGCCACCTTCATTGGATCCAAATGAAAAGCCAACAAGGTGTTTATAGACATATATATCTTATCATAATGCCCCGTGGCTCGTTAAGTTTTCATATCCTGTATTACCTTCGGGAGGACTTTAAGTAACGGTTTGCATTCAGCTCTGGTTCTGTGTCATCAGTAAGCAAACAGTAAAGTGGCTGGGGGAGATATTTTGGCTCTCGGGCAGGGCGGTGGTGCCAAAAACAGATGAAATGAAGATTTCCTTGTGTTGTAGGCACACTTTAACTGTCAGCGTGATGGAATTTACTAGTCTCCATCTCCTTGTGTGAACACAGTTTCATTCTATTAATAATGAAGTGGGTCGTTGCTGCACTCACGGGTCCTACGTGCAGATTTTTATTAGTATGACTATATTATGTCAACATCCGCCGGTAGCTGGTTTTTCCTTGCAGAAGAGCAGGATTATTATTTTTGAGTGGCAACTAATGAAGTCGATTTCCAGCTGATTGATTCACGGAGGGTATGTTATAGAAAAAGGTGAATGACTTCATTTTTAACCAGGGTAATGATGACGCCACAAATCCTGCACTGTAAAGGTTTTCGCTGTATCTGTTTAAACATGAGCACTGAGAACTTAATGCCTAAGTGTCTGGCTCATCTAATACATCATCTTCTATACTCAGAGTATATAGTCTGCCTCATGGCTCACGCTGTCAGGGGAGGAAAAATTATAGACTGTATATAAAAGATGGATGCAAGGTCACCACCCACTGTTTTTCAGCTTCTAGTTTGTCAATTTGATATTTGCCACTGTGTAAGGATCTGTCTGTGTGTATAAACCAGACATGAGTCTATTTTTGATAAGACTTGTGGCGCTTTCAGCTAAATCTAATACTAGCTGGCTTGGTCAGTAAGTGAAAATGTTCATGCCTGTCACGGTCCTGAGTCTGTGGACTCAGTGTTTTTCTGTTTGTATTAGTTATCTTTGTTTTCATGATGTGTTTTGATTCTCTTGGGTTTGATTTCTGTCACTGTATCCCCTAGTTTAGTCCTCGTCTGTTCAGTTTCCTGTTTTACTTTGAAAGTCTGTGTACTATGTCAATGTGTTGAGTTTTGCCTCCCCTTGTCTTGTCATGTCTGATGAGTCCCAGCTGTGCTCTCCTCCTGTTTCACATTCCCTAATCACCTCAGTATGTATTTAAGCCCTGTGTTTTTCCCTGCCAGTTGTTGCGTCCTCCACGTTTGTTGTGTGTGTATCCATGGTCGTCTACCTTCAGCATCTCCTGTCTAGTTAGTTTAAGTTAATGTTTTGTCTCCGAGTCCTGCACGTGGGTCCAGCCACCGACAGCCACACAACTCATCGTGACAATGCCTGTCTGAGAAAAGTGCATAAAGTGCGTCGTGAGGGTTTTACAGCCTTTATGATTTTTATGAATAAGACAGATGTAAAACTTACGAAAATACAGTTGAAAGTTGAAACTCTGTGCAGTCCTTCACATTTTCCAAAGCTGTCCAGTGGGCTGGACTGAAGTCTTTGCTGGGCCGATGTTCGACACCCCGGTTCTAGAGAGTGATCTGTATAATTTTAATGGGACTTCAGGATATTTATTATATGCATTTATGTTTTCTGCTCCGAAGTTTGTTTTTCTCTCTTTTCCTTGTTCCTTGTCCAAAGTGCCTGTCTGAAGGATTTATAGATTCTATCAACTACATCTTAGAAGAAATGGTTTGATCCAAATTGCCAACTAAATGCTGGCTGCCAAAGTAGATGTGGTGGCTGTGTAGTTATAGAAATGACAAAAGAGAACCACAGTAGTTGAGTGGGATTGTGGTATCCAGCCCCATACTAGCAGTTGTGGTAGAGTGTAGAGGCATTTAACCCCAAGGTTTTCTTGCCCTTTCCTGTGTCATCAGAAAGACATTTAATTTGAGTTACGTGTCCAATTACGCTGAGTTGGAACTGGATATAGAGAAAATTAGTGGTTTTGTGCCGAGCTTTACGGGTTCAGAACAATCTACCAAAAACCATCATGACTTCCTTCCAGTTCACCATTTAGCATGTGTCAAGTCTGAATCCAGAAATATTTATAACCAGAACCAATAGTGGGTCTTTTTTTTTCTTCAAAATATCATCTTTTCCTTTAAAATATGACATGCTTTACACTCATTTTCCTTTAGACTCATCTTCTGGCTTTCCACTCAGGCTCTCCTGACCCACCACAGCTGGACGGTCACGGTCAGACTCTGCTGCCTCAGTAACACAGCAACATCAAACAGGGCTCTCAGCCCATTTGATATCTCAGACCGTGGTCCCTCCCGCCTCTCTTCACTGAACAGCATCTCAAATGCACAAATACTATAAATAATCTCCAAAACCAAAAGAGGATTTCACACTTGGTTTAGTGCACTAATAATTAGAAATGCATCGAGGCCTTCAAAGGCTGGCTGCAGATGGAGATCAGAGGCCCTTTCTTAACTGTCAAAGCTCTGTAATGAAATGTCATGACTACTGAGAATTTCTTTCTTTTTTTCTTACCCTTCACCTGCCTTCTACCTTCGGGGCATTTACACAAACGCAGCCGTAACTCATCCCACATTCAGTTTTTTTTTAATGTTTGTGAATGATACATCCCTCTTCATGGTGCTTCTTCAAAGCAGGTATTCTTTTAAGGTGAAATAGAGGGGTAAAGAGAAGCCCTGCCTTTGAGCTTCTTCTCAGGGATCCCTTTGATCGAGGCGTGAGCGTGTGTGGCTGTGCGCTTGTATATATGTGTGTGGGTGTGGACATGTGTTCATGTAAACAGTAAAGAAAAACACCGTGTTCCCCAGAGCTAAAGATCTGGGATCAAATACTACCTTACGTGGTGTATATATACATATATAGGAAGTGTGTGTGTGCATGTGTGTGTAAATGACATGATCGGGTTCTTCCCAGCTAATGACACATGATTCAGACAGAACTTTGAAGACAAATCAGAAAAAGGAAAGCGCCACCTCCACCGCCAACCCCACCACCACCCTCCCTGCGTCATTACCCCCCTTTGCTTTGAGTGTTTCATGCACGCACTGAATGCAGAGGAATGCAATTTATCACCTCTCCGCTCCACATATTGCTAAAAATTATTCATGGAAACTTGTAATTGCAGGGAGGAGACATTTCCCTGCTCGCTCCCCAAGAACAATATTCATGTTCTGACTCAGCTTTCTGCAGCCGTCCACGATAAAGAAGCACATCTGTGTGACATTCGGCTCACTCCCTAGTTATTAAAGGGGACCCATTATTCCTTTCCTTACTTTATTTCATATGTATACCGCTGCAGTGATGGATGCTCACATTAAACGTGACCAAAGTTTCAACTAATGAGGTCAGTGTGGGTGCGTATAATCCCTGCGAGCTGAGAGCTTCCTCAGACTGTTCTAAAAGCTCGGTTTCAGGGTTTTTTTCTACTCTCAGCTCTTTGTGATGTCACAGAGAGGGGATGTGCTTAAGATGGTCAGTTCAAACCTGTTTGCGAGAGGCAGCCAATCAGAAGAAAGTGGTCTAGAAGGGCGGGAGCGGTGGGGGCAAGAAAGAGTGTATGTGTGTCAGCATTGGGATAGGGATTTGTGTTTGTGTGTTTTTATGTTGTTAACTGATAATTATGGGACAGCGTGTTTCAGGGCATTTAACAGAGTAGTGAGCAGTGTTGGTCAGGTTGCTTGAAAAAGGTAATTAGTAACTAATTACTGATTACAAAAAGTAAATACCATTACTTTACTGATTACTTACTTTTGAAAGTAATTAGTTACTTAGTTACTTAGTTACTTTTAAAAGACATGATACACAACCTGAATACGTAATAAAGCAAGAGACCTTTCAGCCCAGGTCTATTTTTTCTGCATAATCCATCATATAAAATGTAATCAAATAAAAGTCTCTTTTTAAAAATTGTTTTATTAGTTTTCATCTTTTAACTTTATGCACAAATCTAATTATATGCAACTGTCTTTGACTTGAAGAAATTATTTAACATTTAAACCTATTTTCTGCATATTCCAGCATACAAAATAAAATAATGTTTTGTGTTTACACTCACTCTTTCAAATAGATGCAAGTAAAACACAGCAGAAAATAAATAAAATCAAAGATTCAGCATCAGTCCTGTCGCTCTTAAATCTATTGTCACCTGTTTAGCAGGAGTGTGGCAGGTGGAGGTTTGCCCGGTGTCACAGCGGGGGTTTCTCTGTGAATTTCACATTCCCGTGGTGGCGTGCTAGGTGCTTGCTCAGATTTGAAGTTTAATTTTTCGCTGTAGAAAGTTTTCTTCCCACACAGAGTGTACAGCAGACGCTAATGTTTTTGTCACTTTTTACAGACTAAAACTTAAAGTAATGTCAGTACATCCACGTTTTAAACGCTGCATGGTCTCTGGTCACGAGATAGTAATGTAACTAGTAGTGTGACAAATTACTTTCACCAGTGAATAATGAAGTAACTCACTGAATTCGTTTTTTAAAAAGTAAGGAGTAATGTGTAATACATTACTGTTTTTGAGTAACTACCTCAACACTAACTCAGTCCAGATAAGGAGACACATGGAAGCAAAACCAAAGGCACAAAAGACAGAAAAATATCAAAATAAAAGAGGAACTTTAAAGCTGTAAGTAAATGGGGAAACATAGACACATAAAACTTGACTTGGGGAAAATGACTAAGAGGATAGGATGGGGAATACCGACGGAATAAGTCTATGTAGTTACTCAGTCATCCAGGGCAAGGTAGTCTTCAGAGCTCGAAAAAAACAGAAGGCAACTGGACTTCTTTCTTCTTTTAAAGAAGTCCAGTCGCTTTCTTTTTTCAAGCTGTTGACACTGAGGGAACAAATAAGCTCTAAAACTAAGACAAAATTATGATAAGAACTAAACCTTCCCAAACGCTCAAGAAAATATAAAGATCAGCAAACGGGATTATGAATGTGAAAGCAGGGTTCATGACACACTCGGACAGAACCGCGGCAACAGTGCTGGTAAAGGATTCGTTTCTGCTGGAAGCAAAGAAACTGAGATTTTTGTTTTGTTTTGTTTTCAAAGTTTTCTCCACAAAGTCATATTTTCAAGCTGTTGCAGCATCTCCCTCTGTATAATCTGGGAATCGCTGAGCTGATATACACTCGTGACTACAAACCGGCAACACTTTGTTTCTCACCTCAAAGATTTTTTGTTTTTAATGCCAGTTCACATGAACAACAAAAAGACCATCAATCAAATCCCTCGGGGAGTTTTTCTGTCTTTTCCCATATCAAGTCCTCCATCACTGTGCTGTCATTTTGGTTAACCTGATTGTTTGGCAGGTTCGATCCCCTCCTCACGTCGAGGTTACGTGGTCCTCCTCGGGTGTCCAGTCGAATTTGTCTAGTTTGGCCTTTAGTAAAGGCGCACACAAACAATGCGCACACATGCCTTGAGTAAAAATACACCCAACGCGAGCTGTGGGCGAAGCAGAGGGTGAACCCTCTCGACTCAAACAACACCTGGATCCAGACAGCTGGCCTGATGAGGTCTGATGTGGCCTTGGGCAGCTCAAACTCTGCATTCTCAATGGACTCTCAAAGCTACCTGCAGTGCTTCCTACAGTAGTGAGGCCAGGCAGACCATCCAGCCTCAGCGGCCAAGGCTGTACTTTAGATGAATTTAAAGAAAGCTTTATTTTGTTGCTGCAATGTTTTGCAGACTTCTGTGGAGCTCTATGCATCCAATCCCCTGAGCTTCTTTCCCTCATCCAGGAATGGCAGTTCAGTAAAGTCTGTGTTACTGGCAAAGTCAGCAAATAACAGCTAAAAACTATATTTTCTATGGATTTCTACAGGGGTCATGTGGTGAGAACAGAATGTGAAAGTCTGTGTGCCCCTGTTATTTCACTGAGGAAACAGACTAATAAAGCATGGGCATGGACTGCTCGGAGACATGAAAATTATGCTTAAAAAACAAAACAGAGGTCCATAAATTCCCCTGGTGAAAAATCTGGACAAAAACATTAACAGACTAACAGTGTTTCACATGAACAAGTTTTTCTGTGCTTTTATACAAATTAAGACTTCAATTACAGCAATCTGCAATCTATTGGAACACACCCAAGATGGCCTTGCCTCCTAACTCCCCACATACCAATCAAATCAAGCATGAGGTACAAAGGATGGGCTACTAGCATCAGCTAACACAGGTCCTCTGTCCATGCCCTGATGGGTCAAAGCCATTTTGGCAGCACAAAGGGACCTCAAAAAATATTAGATCAATGGTTTTAATGCTGATATTCCTCGCTGATATACACGGACGAGAGAAACAAGTATGGCATCTGTTATCCATTCTTTGAGCCTTTTGTCATTTAGTCTTCATACCCACTAAACCTGCTGTCAGGTCTTGTACTGCATTGCTTTAAATTTAGCTATTTTAGATTCTTCCACTTAGATGTCTACACAACTTTCAAATGGACCTCAAAGTGACTTCACTTCAACTGCTTTTAGTTCATAAGGGTCATCCAAACAGGAAGCAATTTGCAGCTTTGTGGTGACCAGAGATTTGAGCGTTACCTAGGTAACTGGACCCTGCCAAGCAACGGTCATCTTCAAAAGCAATGCAAGCGATTCAATTCCAACGTGGATGCCTCTTTTTACCTTTGAGTAGGATTGCTTCAGCCTTCACTGCTCACATTTCATAATGCAAATAAGTGATCTGCACATACAAATGGAATCGAGTTAACCCCTCACTCTGTGGACAAACTCTTCGCTATCTGGACTCGCACCTCGTAACAGTCGTGTTGCAAGGTGCACCTTGCAGCCTCTGTTAGCTCGGCATGAAACAGCTTGGTTTGTTGGGCTTTGTTTGTTTTTTTGCATATTTATCAAACTTAGATGTTTCAGATCAACAAACATATTTAATTTTAGGCACTAATAACCTGTTTTTAAAAAATCTGTGATTAAATAATGATTTGATTTATTGAAGGGAAAAGGCTATCCAACTTACCTGGCTTTGTGTGAAGAAGTAACTGTGTCTAAACCTAATAACTGGTTCTCCCACTCTTGACAAAAGACCTGTAATCATACGTTAGCAATGACAGAGTCTTTCACACCCCTGTGGAGGAATTTTGGACCACTCTTCTTTGCAGGATTGTTTTAATTCAGCCGCATGGAGCGTTTTTACTAGCATGGCCTGTTTAAGGTTATGTCAAAGCATCTCAAAATGAAAGTCTGGACTTTGACTAGACAACTCAAAAACCTTCACTTCATTTATCTGAACCATTCACAGGTGGACTTGATGGTGTTTTAGATCATTCTCCTTCTGCATAGTTCGAGTGAGCTTGAGCTTCAGGGCACAAACTGATGGTTCGACATTGTTGTTCAGGATTTCCTGTTCATGGATCCACCAATTACAGCAAGTCATCCAGGTCCTGAGGGAGCAAAAGAATATTACACAACCTTCACTATGTTTGACTCTTGGAATGAGGTTACTTTTACGAAATGCTGCGGTGGTTTTATAGTGGGTGTAACGGAACAGTTTTTTCCCTTGGTGATCATCAAGATGTTTTTTGGCAAATGTGAGACGAGCCTTTGTCTTCTTTTTGGTCAGCAGTGGTTTTCTTGTTGAACTGTCCCAAGGATGCCATTTTTGCCCAGTCACTTTCTTATTGTTGAACTCTGATGATGAACTCTGACCTTAACTGAGGCAAGTGAGGCCTGCAGTGCTGATGTTGTTCTGGGTTCTTTTGTGACCTCCTGGATGAGTCGTCAATGTGCTCTTGGAGTAGTTTTAGTGGGCTGGACACTTTTGGAAGGTTCCAGGTTTTCATCATTTGTGTATAATGGCTCACTGTGGTTCACTGGCATCCCAAAGCCTCAGGAATGGCTTTGTAACTCTTTTCAGACTGATAGATGTTAATAACTTTCTCAGCTCTTTCTTTAGATTATTTAGATTTTTGCCTTTTGAGATCTTTTAGCCTACTTTAGTTGTCACACAGGTTCTATGTAAGTGATTTCATGATTTAGCAGGTCAGTAATTAGTCTTGGGTGTGGCTAGAGAAATTGAACTCAGCTCTCCAAAAAACTGTGGTTGATTGATGACTAATTACTTTTTTCACACAGTGCCAGGTACATTTGGATATCTTGTTTCCCTTAATAAATGTATTTTTGTGTGGTAGCAAACTTTATTTGATGAGCTGAAACATTTAAGTACAGAAAAATATGCAAAAAAACCCCCAAAAAACCTAAGAAATCAAGAAGGGGGGCAAATACTTTTTCACAACACTGAATATTGTTTACCTTCTCCTGCCTGGCAAACTAACCAGCTGATTATGCCATTTTCGGCCCATTTCAGCTCCCTCGTCACTCTCCAGTGAAATACAAGATCTCGTCCTCCTTTACAGGTTAAGCACACTTCAGCGTGCCCAACTGTGCCGTATGCGTACCTCTGCCATAAACACAGCACACTCAGTGAAATGATTCAGTGATTCAGTCACCTTTAAACCTAACTACTTTTTTCTCCCCCCTTTCCTCCTTCAAGCTCAACCCTGTGAGTTAAAGCAGCACGAATTCCATTAAGATATTCCGCCCCCACCACTCTCTCCTTGTGGTTTTGAGTATAATCTGAGCAGAGGAGTTAATAAGCATATTAATTACCTGTGCAGAAGACAAACCAGCTCCCAGAGTGAGCCCGCAACCCACCCTCCCCGCCCCTTTGCCTCGTCCTCCCACACGTGTGCACAAATCGAGGATGGCCGCGTTTAAATGAGCCATTATCCTCCCGCTGTTTCCAAGGTCGGCCGAGACTCCGCTGTTAGCACGGAAAATGCTGCAGGAGGTCTCGAAAGCCACACTGTAATGAGAATAATTAGAATAATACAAGGTCAAGCAGGGCTCCAGAGGACACGAAGGGGAGAGGGAGTGGTGATCAGACAAAGGTAGGCAGCGAGGAAATGGCTGCAAATCCTCCCGGAGACTGAACGAAATCACGGCCCGATGCTTACGTTTCTAATTATCTCACTGTCAGAGGGCCGGTTCTCCACATTCGCACGCTCAACAGACGGCACACAGCATGTCGAGGCTTCAACCTGTCCACGCATCTCACAATGAAGGGGTTCGCTCGACTAAACATCAAACCACACATCTTTCTCTCTCTCTCTCTCTCTCTCACACACACACACACACACACACACACACACACACACACACACACACACACACAGACTAAGCACTGTTAACTTCTCTGAATTTTAACATGGATGTATGTGTCGCTCTGGGCGTGCCGGGGCGTAGGTGCACTCTCTCAGCGAGCTCTGGAGGAGGAAGCCGAAAGCAGAGCCTGAAAAGAAGAGCATCGGCTCAGTGTGTGCAGCACATACAGCCAGAGGTCAGCACAGGTCAGCTGGAGCTGCCCACAGCCCAAATAACAAGCAGAACAAGCAGCAGGATTTCGTTTCTTTCTCCTCAGAATCCTCATAGAAATCGGCAGCTCTGTCATGATAGCAAGTGTTTGACTTGTATAGCGGTCAGAACTTTGAGGGGTTTTCTTAATAAAAAATTGTGTTTCAGACTGCCCAACAACATCCAGCATCTTACTAGTAATTCCAGAATTTTCTCTCAGACTCTTCTTCTGCTCTTTTTTAACATACTGCCGAGAACCAGCGTTTGAGCTCGTTTGGATTTCGTAATTTTGGATACAAATTTTCCTCCATTACCAGCGTCTGCCCCAGAATGAACCGTAGCTGCTCCACGCTGTGTAGGTGGAGGGACTACACCCACGGCTAATGTTCAGCCATCTCTGTGAGGGCAGGAATTGACAATAATGCTTTCCCAAGCTTTCCTATTCCATCCCCCAAAAAATGTGCCAAACCTTTTGGTTACCTGTAATCATGATTGTCAGTTTAGATGAGCAAGACTGCAAACACACAGACACAGACACACACACTCTCTCTCTGTCTCCCTGATTGGGTACTGCACTGTTTCTTTCATAGGGTCATATACGGTAACTCATTAAAGGGGAGCTCCACTAATTTTAAATACCAGCCTGTTTGGTGGTCTTGAGAATGCTTCACATGTAACAAAAAATTTAAAACAGCCTTTATTGTCACATCACAGAATGGCCTGATGTGCTTTCAAAGGGTTGAATCTTCTCATCTATCTCTTGGCAGTAAAGCTTTTTTGGAGTGGGAAAGAAGTCCTTTAGACTTCTGAAAATGAAGATGAGACCCAGCTGGTCATCAACGAGCAAATGTGTCCAATAGTCCTTAGAAAAAAACATCAAACGATGGATCCTCTCATTGATTGCTGGGCTATTCGACCCTGTCAGCAAAGAACTTTTACATTTTGCCCAACAGATTATCTGTCTATCCATCCATCTATGACCCAAGGCCAAGCTTTAGCTGCCAGACTGACAACCTCATGTTTGACTCTAAGGAATTTCGGGTCCTATGGCTAAAAAATTATTTGCGCTTACCCAAGATGTAACAGTCTGATCGCGGGCGAATTTCCTGGGACGTCCACTCCTGGGGAAGACTGACAACTGTCAGAGTGTGTTTCACTTGTGAATAAATGCTTTCTCACTGCACAATGATGGACTTCAAGTTGTCTAGAAACAGCCTTCTGAGCGCTTCCCAGACTGCTGGGCAGTGACAGCTGCTCCTTTATTATCGTGGCTGAACTGTTTTCCTCCTTGGAAAGAAGGAAGAGATGTTAATGAGGATGCTGTGCAGGTCTGCTGTGGTGAAGACAGAGCTGAATGTGAAAGCAAGACTGCTGATTTACACTGTTACCCTCACCTATGCCCATGAGGTGAAAAAGAATGACACTGTGGATACAAATGGCTGAAATAAGTTTCCTTCCAGGGCGGTCCAGGTTCTCACTTAGACATAAGGTGACAATCTCGGTCATTAAACAGTGACTGAGAGTTGAACTACTACTCTTCCACGTCAAAGCCAGCTGAGGAGGTCGAGGCATCTAATGAGAATGCCTCCTAAGTGAGGCGATTCAGACGCCCCTGAAGGTAAAACAAGGTACTCTGTTTTCTGAGCGCACAGTGTGTTTGGTCTGGGATTCAGATCACGCTGGACTGTTTGTTGCTCAGACCTTTTCTTGTTTTAGCTGTTTGACCCTCTTGCTGTGGTCCTCCGTCAACAACCAAGTTGATCCTGTTCCCTTGAGCCCTCCTCTCTTTTCCATCGATCTGTTTACAGCTGCTGGCAGCGACGTGGAATTTACCGCCATTAGAAATTCATCCTCTGCAAACAGAGAACATCTGGGAAGCCACTTCAATGCTTCACAGCGAGGACTGCCGCATGCCTGTTTTACTCCAGCAAACAATATCGAGGCAGGAAGAGGAATCAGCGCATGGCCGCTAGGCTTTGGCAGCGGTAGCTGTGAGCTTTCTTCTCCAGGTTGCTGGTGTTTGAGCATCTGCCGAATAGTCACGGTCTCATTTGCATTCACATGACGACAGCGGCGGCCATAAAAGTGACATAAGAGGGAAGCCTAATGTAATGGCCTTTTTTAAAGTAATAATGTACTGAGTGGGTATATTTATATGGATGTCACAACGTGTATGATGGTTAAGGAGACTGGGCGGGCGGGGGGTTATTTTCCCGCTTCATGTGGCTGCCGCACATCATCAGTGAAGTGAAAGACAGCATTCTGGCATCTTTTACACACCAATACACAGAGGAATAAATTCCCTCACTAGACCACCCTTTCTTCCACACACTTGCACACACAGCCACACACACACACAGCTGCATCCTCCTTCAAAAAAAAAGAAGAGAAAAAAAAGCATAAACATCAGGAGCGAGGAAGTTGCTGAGAAGTGAAAAGCCGTCTAAGCTGTTGATCCTGTTTGCTGCTTTGAAATTTTCTGGGAAATCTTCCTTTTCAATCTTCTTCGCTGAGGGATGAGCGCGTGGCGAAGGAGGCTGGCGGAGACGGGAGGCTTATCTGTCGCGGGGCAGAGTAGCACTCTACGGAGCTCAGCACACTCAGGTGCTTCATCTCACACGTCCCTCTGCCGGTAAGCCCACAGCCTCATGAAACAGCGGGGTGGCTGGAACACGAGCTCATGTGAGGGTGTGTCGCCCGGTAAGCCGGCATAATACAGAGTGTAAAAAATATTAATATATATGTAGAGATTATGTAGACTGGCTTTGTCAAGTCCTCCAATCACACAGTTTGTGTGCTGTTGTTGTCAAAACCACCAACATGATTCATATGATCTGCTATGCAAATGGCCCTTGATGGTTGGGGTTTAGTTACACTCACAGTTCTAAATGATCGCGTGGACTGCTGAACATGGAAATGGCTGGAAATAAAAGTCACTTTGCAATGGTGTCATTATTCCATAACTACTACAGTGTGCAATCATCATTTATATTGGAGAAATGTTAGTACAACAAAAAAAAAAAACAAACCCTGCCTATTGCTTCATGACTGCAGCTACTTTGGAGGGTACGATGTGATCATAACCCATAGAAACCTAAACTGTGATTCACTCCAGCTTCCTGTTTAATCAAACAGACCTTTGTGTTTCAGGTGGACTTGTGCTCGGAAAGTAGAAGTGGTTTCAAGCCATGCAGCGTATACTGACTTTGAGTGCAGCTGCTGAAGGCGTCACTTTGACTTTGTTTGCAATCCGGAGATACATTAGGAAGGTTTTGCCAAGTCACATTACATCAGCCTTTGCTTCTCAAAGACGACTTCACGAGATGTCGCATGTCACGTGATTTTAGGTCTGCAGTCTGCATTAAACACACACTTTATCAGGCATAACATCAGCACCACTTACAGGTGAGGTGAACTGATTATTGCTTCATCAGGGGACCTGAACAGTTTGATGTGTTAGAAGCAGAAAAATGGAAAACCATAAAGATTTGAGTGAGTTTAGGAAAGGCTGTGTGGTTCCACCCAACAGAGGAGATGCTGTAGCCAAAAATGTAATACTGGTTCTGACAGAAATGTGTCAGAATACACAGTAAATTACAGTTTGTTGTGTTTGGGGCTGCATAACCGCTGACCTGTTAGAGTGCCCATATTGACCCCTGCCCACCATCGAAAGCACCGACAATGAACTGGACCTCAGAACAATGGAAGAAGGTGACCTACACCGATGAATCGCATTTTCTTTTACATCACATAGAGCAGCGGCCCCGAACCTTTTTTGCGCCATGGACCCGTTTATGTCCGACAATATTTTCCTGGACCAAGTCTTTAAGGTGTCGCGGATAAATACAACAAAATAAAACCAGTACCGGAACTAAGCAAAAGAAGAGTTATTCATAACACACAGGAAAAGTCCCAGGGAAACAGAGTTAACGATAAAAAAATAACAATAAAAACGCTGAAAACCATAAATTTCACACCCGAACCTCAACTTTCATGGCCCAGTAACAAACGATTCACGGGCCGGTAGCGGTCCATGGCCCAGGTGTTGGGGACCGCTAACGTACATGGCCAATGTGCGTATCGTTTACCTGGGGAACGATAACAGCATCCCTTTCTGGCTGTAGCCTCTTTCAGCAGGATAATGTTTCCTGCGACAAAGACAAAGATAGTTGAGGAATGGTTTTAGCACAACAACAAATTTGAGGCATTGACTTGGCCTCCAAACTCCCCAGATGTCAATCCAATCGAGCATCTATGGGATGTGCTGGACAAACAAGGCTGATCAAAGGAGGCCCCACCTCACACTCACAGGACTTAAAGAATCTGTTGCTAACATCTTGGTGCAGAAACCACAGCACACCTTCAGGAGTCTAGTGGAGTCCATGCCTCAGTGGGTCAGGGGGACCGACATAATATTAGTCAAGTGGTAATAATGTAATGCCCGATTGGTGTAGAAAAGGATATAACCACAGTGGTGTCAACTGTTGGTTTCTAGACTCATTTTGAAGCTTGGTTAGCAAGCTGTATAGCTAAGCTGTATTAGTGCAACACAGAGATGCAAAAAACTCTTGAAGAGTTTGCAGCACACAGCAGCCCGTGTTATTTCTCAGATAATTCCATTAAAAATGGTCAAAAAGGAACCAACATCATAAACACAGTGAAGATGTTATGGTTAGTTACTTCTTTAAATAAATGTGGCCACACCCCCTAACATTAAGTCTCAGAAAAACCAAATGGGTGATATAAAAATTCACCATAGAGACCAAAAACCCAGTTCTTACCAGGTTGTACACACGCTTTTTAATACTGTTAAGTTGGCCATTTTAACATGAGACTCTATTGGGATTGACTTGCTTTTTGAGCCAGCCTCAAGTGGCCACTGGTGGGAATTTGTTCCACCTATGTATTTTCCTGCTGTGGAGATTTCCACTTTGCTGAAACGATCAGTAACCTAGCAACAACCCAAGAAATCAGACCCATTACTCATGGCCTGGGTTGACACCTAAAAACATTTTTATCTGCCAAGGATAGTCTGTCTTGTGGACCAACTGTCTGGACTGAAAGAATTTAAAGGTAGAACATGTTTTAATGCTTTGGAGGAAGGCGCACGCTGCAGGCGATCTATTCATTGACCAGCAGCAGACACCTGGGGCTACAGGGGGCAGATCCCACTGCGAATGTGTGCAACAGTGTGTGAGACAAAGCGCACACATGCTTTCCCCAGATAAAATGAAGGTTAAAAATATATGTGTAGCTGTCGTTTGTGTCTTACTTGAACATTTGACAGCAGTAGGTTTGGTGTTTCAGTAACTAAAGGTTGGATTTCTTTCAACATGAAGGCCCGTTTTTTCTTTCTTTCTTTTCTTTTTTTCTTTGCAGCCTGCAACCCCACTGAGAGGGATGATGATGGAAGGAGCAAAGTAAAGAGAAAAAGTTACAGGGGCCGGAGAGGAAGACGGGGTGGAGGGAGGGAGAGAATAAAAAAGGAAAACTCATATCGAGCTCAGAGGAGAAGCCTCCGAGGAGATGCGGGTTTTGCTCATTTTATTTGAACCTGCTCGTGTTCATTTGAGAAGTTGCTCCGTGCTGCTGAGAGATGCTGTGAATTATGGGAAGTAGGGGAGGAAAAAAAAAAAAGCATGGTGAGACTGCGACAGGTCCTTTGTGGAAATTCTTATCTAACTGGAGGAGGGAGGGGGGGACTAAGGTCCTGACAGATTCAGGGCACAGTGTGTCACTGCGATTTTTCTAAGTGTGTGTGTGTGTAGTTTCCATTTTTTTGTCCTGCAAAATAGGACATGGTTAAAAAAAAAGGTTTGTACTCATATCTTCCAGTGTTATTCTTTCAAGGGCAAATACCAGAGTTTGACTATAGCCAGTGCTTTATTTAAACACCCAAGCCAAACACTCCAGTGGAAATCAAATCAAAGCAGACGGTATTTCCTCTTACGATCACACAAATTCTCCAGTCTGCTGCCAGTCTGAAGAAAACCTCCCCTTCTGCTTCTTTATCCTCCATTGATGTAACACCCCACTCCCCCACCTCATTTCTCACTTTCTTGTTTCTCCAGCCACACAAAGAGACACCTCACAAAAAGGTGAGCCTCACCATTAGATGATATTTAATCAGGCATTTAATAGATTGCTAAAGGGAAGAAATAAACACTTTTGCTTTTCCCAACTGCCTGAAGTGACAGTCAGCTCGACAGGAGGAAAAATAAAAATCTGCCTGTAATCAACACATAACTATAACTTTCCACGCTGCGAAGTAATAACCACTGACAAATTGAATTGCATACTTTTCATGCCACTTGTGTCATCAAGTGTTTTGTGAAGCGCCTGAAAAAAGCCGGGAAAATCGTTTACCGAGGCAGCGGATGGCCTGTGCAGTCAGCAAAAAAAGGTGGCAGGTCATGAATTCTGTTTTTCCACAGGGGTAAAAGAGGATGAAAAACACTTCTGAGGGAATGAATGATAGAACGGGCACGCCGGCCTCAAAACCTGACGCTGCCAAAACCACCCCACTGTGTGTGCGTTTGTGTGACTGAATTGGACGCACGCTGCTTAACAAAGTGTCTGTGGGCGGGTATTTATACCTGAAAGGGTTTGGATTTGGACTTGGGTGTACTTCAGTGTACAGCTTTCAAAAGACATTTTGTTGTTTGTGCGCGTATTAACACAGAGGTGCCACCTAATACTGACTCACAGTAATTAAGTCTCTTTCTCCTGGTCTTTGTCTATGATTGGCTGATTTCCCTGGGAACTGGAAAGAGGAAGACCTTGAGTCATTAAAAAAGAAGAAGGCTCCAACATATAGAGCAGCATCAATATGAGATGATTGATCTCGTATATCTGTGCAGTCGTTCTACATTACGATCATGTCGGAGAGAAGGATGAGAGAGACTGCTGTTTCTGAGCATTCGCTTTATTTAACATCTCCACAAGGCTGCCGTTCTTCTTTTGAGTACTGGTGGGTATATTAACAAAGATGAAATAAAGAATAAATACACATGAGTTAAATATACATCATTTTATAGTCCTTGGAAAAAAGCTTGTTACCATTTTATCCCACTTACAAGATGGGTTTCTGGTGCTGCCATTCTGAAGAAGCCTTTTGTTTTGCTCAAAGTCCCAGTCTTGTGTTCCTTTTGGATATCCCATGACAGATCTACCAAATGCAGTATTAAAATTATAATAAATATTTTACGTATGAAATAAAGATGAAAGACACGAAGATGAAAGCGACTGTGGATTTGTCAATTCATGTTCCTTGTGTCATGTCGCAAACACATTGCTTGAGAGTTGTCCGTCATATTGGATGTGATACAACCTACTGACATGACCTTTGACACAACTCACGTTGTTTATTTGTGAATTAAAACTATTTTCTGCTGCCCTGTTGGCTTTAGCAATCATAAAGCACAGAAAGAGAACTTTTGTTTTTATCACTTTCCTCCCAAATTGGATTGCCGCGGTGAATCGCAAACAGTGGGAGCCTAAAGTTTACAGTAGATTATGCAATGCACATTTCATTGAAGGTAAGATTATCGAAGTGACCCCGTAGTTTGCATGGAAGATACTGTTTTGTATGAAAAACATACTACTACTAATAGCAAAACTTGAAAAGTGCATTTCAAACACAAAACAGAGAATGTTTATAGTTCAGAGTTAAAATTGTGTCTCATTTCAAAGTGTGCAAAGTTAATCTTGAAGGGCGATGGTCTCAGCAGTCAGTGACCTCCTCTCTAGGCTTGTGTCAATCAGGCTTTAACAATTAATTTTACACTGACAGCCAGAAACCTCCAGCAACCACTTGCAAACCAGTCTGGGAACATTTTTTCTCCCCATGGCCAGTGTTTGCCAGATGCTTGCCAACTGGTTTCTACGCCTGTGCGAATGAGGCCTTTTTCATTCGAGCTTGCATGACCAAAATGGCAGACAAATTATTGTAAGTGGTCTGTGGTCACATGACTGAAAAACTTGCTGATACTAGCGGCCTTAAACTGAGCTTTCAAAACAATCAAAACAGTTTTACATTTTACTAATCAAAGCAGAATAAGAACTTTGAAAGGGGATGTTTTTATTTAACTAAGTACAAATTAATAGTTGGTAACAGTGACAACCCAAACTCAAATTCAGTGAGATTTTATTATGACGCCCATGTTTATGCATCACAATAAATGGCAGCTGTCAGTGGAGTAAAAACTGAATCAGTGGCTACAGAGAAAGTAAGAATACATTAGAAAATGGGTCATTATTAAAACTCTTTAGGACTGCTAGTCAGAAGCTAGGACCAGCTAGCTTGGCTACCCAACATTTACCAACCTGCTCTCCTTCTCAGGGCATCAAATGCAGTTTTACCAAGACTGTTTGTATCTCTGAGATATACACAGGTTAAGGACAAAACTGAATGCAAAGGACAAATGCTCCTGCTGGGAATAAACATGAAATCATTACTGAAATCATACACACAAGAGTCAGGGAGAACAGCTGAAAACTGGGCATTTACAGGAATTAGTCACACTCATTTTTAAAAGTTTGGTCCAGGTTTATTACTAGCGTTCACCATCATATCGATCTATCTATGGGGAAACATGTCCACTTTATCTTTGCAGCTCATCATCCAGGTAAGACATTCAGACACTGATATCAGATCAATACCATGGGTAAATTCAGCATTAATCCCTAATAACACAGTTCAGCTTAAAGCAGTATTCAGTTAAACCAACACGTTCTCATCCCAAAGCGCAACATAATGACACTATGTGCCAAATCACTGGTATGTTAAGCTTTCGGCCACCCAACCCGTCTGTGTGTTATGTGTTCAGAAACATAAGAACTGTTTGGAATGAATCTACACACGCACTAAAACACTAGTGCGTGTGTAGACACTATCTAATGATTTCGGTTATGGTTAGGGCTGGAATACACGGCTAACCCGGATGTGTTACCGCCGTGAGCGTCATTCTATTGGATTCCATCCACAATCTGGTGCGTATCATAGGGACGCGGAAGGTTACCGTTCGGGTTCCTATGGGACGCCTCGGGATGTGACAAATCGTCGGTATGTTACGCGTTGGGAATGAGAGCGGTCTCGTTGAACCCTCCCTAAATTTAAGGGCAATCAAGACAAGCAAGGAAAGCAATGCGTGACCACTTAAAAAAGAAACGAGATAGGCGAAGACGACATTCAGCTCATGTAATGTAGTCAATATAAAGTTATTAAATGGCACGTGTTTAGTCTTTCAGACTGTGCAGGCCTGTCAACCTGTTATCAGGCTTTTAATTAAGCTTGGCGTGCACAGAAATGAGTGGCGTGGATCTTTTCACTTACCTGTTTAGATTTGATTCAAAAGCAAAAGATTTTCAGTAAAGCAAATTACTACAGTTTGCATCATCTCAACATGTGTTATCTTGACTCATATATCTTCTTGAATCAGAGTTTTTCATATTGATGATCATATCTAGACTGGATGATCATAAGATCACAATAAATAAATAAAATAAAAGCAGCTGAAGCCATGCATCACAAAATTACTTTAGACTGACACATTTTCACAGCATGAATTAACTGAACACATGCACAGTGAGATGCATTCGGCCTGTAGGATAGGGAGTTTGCTTCAGGCGGGCTGCTAAACGTACCAGATGGTTGAGGATTTTACTGCAACACGATTATTCAAAAAATGCCCGACAACAGAAAAAAACAAAGGGAGCCGAGCTGATTTGACTTGCAAATTACGTCAGTGTGATTTCTGACACTTGCTGACACTCATCATATTGTCTTATACCAGCATGAGGAGGCAAAAAGAAATGTGAAGAAGTCTTAGTAAAAAGCACTTTCTCTTTCAAGTCATTTTTAACATGCAGGGTAAGATTTTTTTCTTTTTCTTTTCAAAAGAAGATCCAACAGTTCAACATTAACACTACTGCCTTAAGGTACAGTAGGAACAGTCTGCTGACGACAGGGCCTAGCAATCAGCAGCAGACAATGTCTCCCTCATGTGGTTTAAGGATGGAACAACATGTAAAGGAACTCTTCTTAGCTGTTGACTGCAAGCATACAAGGACCCACAACAATAGTAGAGACTCAGACTTCCAGCACTTTCTGAAACAATTAGATTTCTGAAGGATTAGAATCATCACTTTTATCATGTTGTCAGTGTGTTCATGGTCAATGGAGTGGTCTTTCTAAATAGTATTTTTCTCTTTAACCTTGTGCAGTTGTGTCACGCACACTGCTAAAACTCAGTGAGTTAGAAATTGTGCAACTCAAAGTACAGAATTGCAGTGCATTACTAAAAGTTTATTAAAATCTCAGAATCAGTTCGACTTTATTTATATAGAATCAAATCAGTCACCTCAATGCATTTTATATTGTAATGTAAACACCCTACAATGATAGAGAAAACCCCAACAGATGACCCCCCTTCTTTTAACAAGAAGAAACCTCCAGCAGAACCAGGCTCAGGGAGGCAGACAGACACTATACAAAAGTTTCCCCAATTTCTTATATAAACAGAAATGATTGAGTTGTATATGCATTCATTATTTCTTTTGGAATAGCTGTTAAAACTGTGTTTTTCAGCTGCTGCTCTGCCTTGTAATCGTCGTTGGGTCTCAGCAGGAATCAGTGCATTTCTAATAAACTGGAGCCAATCAAAACGTGGGGCACGTTTCACACCCATCCATAAGGATCTCAGCTGGTGCAGAGATCACATAGGTAATTCCAAATATATCAGCTTCTGTATTTGCTGAATCAGCTTCCAAATAATTACCAACTGGCTCCTGTTTGTACTTAATTACTCTTCCCTCAGCTCTTTATCTTGCTATTACACTCATTCCCATTCGTATTTATTCTTAGACTCTACTGGAAATCGCAGTTCATATTTAACTTACCTTATACTTGGCCCTGGTGCACTCACTCTGTCACAGTCTCAAACAACCTTCATCTAGATCAGCTTTCTTCTGATTGGCTGCCACTGAGGAACAAAAGCTGTGAAACCCAGTAGGGTGGGGGCTTCTTTGCCTGAGAGGAGCATTTTCTTCTTATATTTGGTGTTGTATGAAATCTCAGCCATGTTTAATAGGAGTATCCAGCACTTTTAAGGTCCCCTTCAACATTCAGCTCACACCAACAAACTGCTTATCACAGCATTACAGGCCCAGTTCATAATAACATATACCATGTCAGCTGATAGGCTTTACAATGCCTTTACACATTTTTCAGGCTTGATCCCCTTTCTTCACTCAAGCATCTTTTATGCACAGTTAAGTGATAACATTGCCATCCTGTGGTGAGAAATGAAGCACCACTTTAAACAGGTGAAATTTGGACACCAGCTCAACGTGTGAATGAACTCAAATTTGATCTTGAGGTCAAATGCATTTTATTTTCTTATACAGGACATGCTTCAACAGTCCTGCAGGCCGCTGGTGCTTCGAGTTGAACATTTTCAGTCATGTTGGATACGAAGGTTTGGTGAGTTATTAGCAGCTAATGCTTGGAAGATTTGCTCACCGTGTTGTTCCACTACATCTGTTATCTGCCAACATCATCTGTGACCCTGACTTTCTGCTCTGGCAGATAAAAATCACAGTGCTGCCACTTCTCCTGACATCTGTGGTGCACTCATTAGAAACCATTCGCTTAAACTAACATTGAATTATGACTAACATTAAGTTAGAACTACTAACTATATAATTTCTTTCTTAAATTATTTATAATAATAATAATTCTGTTCTAATTGGTGTGTGACGAAAAACTGTTTGAAATGTTTTCACCTTCTTATCCCTCAGTGAATGTTCCCATTCCAAAAACAAAACCTTAAAGAGGGCCTTTCACATTTAGATTTTTATTCTTGGGACTCTGCTAGAGTAGTTTTGTATGACTCACAATGATCCCCGTTTATTTTGGGTTAGGTTTTGAATAAAGCTGCTTTTAGCTGCTCCCTTGTTCATAAGGGGCCACCACAGCAGGTAGCTCAGCATTTTTGATTTGTGTCTCCTTCCAGAATCAAACCCAACCTACTGCTCTCGGCTGTTAATGAGCTCCTCAGTTTATTCTCTGATTGAAACAAGCTGTTTTAGCCCCGTACTCTTTCCCAGTAAGCCGGCTTTCTTATGATTGGCTGCCCCTCTTGAACACAAAGCCTGAACAGCAGGTGGGTGGGGCTTCTGTGCTCCCTTCTTCACATGCAGGAACAAGATTATATTGGGGATATTCGCTCTTGATGTAACACAAAAAAATGATCATGAACTCAAAATCATGAGTTCATGAACATCATGAACTGTTTTTTTGTATCTCATTATGATGACATAACTTTGGTAAGCCCTACCAGATAACTACACATAACTAAAAATCTACTAAAACAGCTTTGTATGATTCTTAGTTCATAAATAATCTCTACTGATCTTATATCGGCCTTAGCGCCGCCTGTCTGAAAGCAGACATTTTAGCTGCTTTCCCTTTTAGCTCAGCTTCCTTCCGACTGGCTCCCTCTCAGGAAAAGGTTTTACAGCAGGTCGGAGGTGCTTGTGTGCTCATGAGCAGAGCTGTGCACCTAAAATGACCATATTAAGGTCCTCATCATACCAAGCCCACAGTAGAAGTAACTTTCTTAAACCACACGTTTAGAGGAATCTGAAGCCAGAGCTTTTGCCTGACGGGGGTTACTCACGCCTACACCAACCTCATCATTTGAAACATTAGCTGTAATATAACAATATAAATATAAAAAAAGAAATAAGGAAAAGCCTAACCTAACATTACATCCTTTGAAATAAATGAAGACATATTCCACTGGTTGTGTACAATTTTATTATCGTTACTGGTTTCCCTTGTCAGATAAAAGTAGAGAGATAGAGAGGAGCATTATAATCATAATGGTGTGCAGCTTTCCTGTCCAAAGCTGGACGAGGGAACTGTCTGAGGTGAGAATACATTATCAACACAGGGCAAACCCCAGCGCCATAAAAGCTACATGACACTGTCCATATCATAAACAGTCACAATGAGGGCTGCTGTCGAAGCTTCGTGACACTAAACCCGTCGTGCACGCCTGTCACACAGGAACTCTGAGGTAAGCTTGAGTTGGCTAGTGTTGTACTGAGCAAATAAACCTATCTATTGTATAGCTATAGTGTTGTGACCATCACTTCCTGGTTTCTCTACCGTGGCATAGCTTTGGCATTAGGAGGTAAAATGGTAGCCGCCCCCACCCGCAATTTGAGAACATGAGTTTTTGTTCATTATATGAACATCAAGGAGGTAACTTCCAAGGCCTTAGGCCAGTGAATATATGAGGGATTATGTAATGCAAAGTTCAGCTATTCATATTTCAAGTCTGACAAATAAGTTTCTATATACTGCTAATGGACTGAAAGGAAAGCACCCATAGGTGCGGGATTTTTTTTCTGGGTTATGTACATGTCGGAGAGCTCCTCGAACACAATTCCAGTAAGATTCACTCCGAAGTGCAGCTTTGCAGCCTGAGAAATTTACAAGCTCGAGCTTTAGCTTATCCCAATAGAAAGTGAGGGTAACTTGTAGCATTTATGTTGTTGCACAATGATTTTTGATCACATTTGTTTTAGCGTTCTTTCAAACGATAAAAAAGAAACAAGAAAAAAAAAACTGAGTAGACTTTATGTTTCTAGTCTAGCTTCACTGGCTGAGGTTGGAGACAGCAGCATTAAATATAAGAAAGAAGACAGATAGTGTGATACTTAGTCCTAGGCATGTCTGGCTAATATCAAAAGGTATAAATAACACTTCCTGTTTCGGTTAAACAGTTAAGACGAAGAAAACGAAGCACACGTTAAGACACGAAAGAAACCTGGTGCAACTCTTCACCGCCTTTATCCACGATTTTTGGGATTACCTGAGATTCCGGTTGTCCCTCAGGGCTTTTGATGGCAACAGCACTCCTTGATTGATCGACTGATTGAATCAATCGATTGACCGATTGAGGTTGCAGTCTTACGGATCAGATGGAGGGAGGGGGGGAAGAGGTCAAGACGTTCAAGAAAACAGAGGGCGTTTGTTTCGCCGCACGCTAGATCCTTGATGTCGCGCTTTATCCCCACCACCCCGACACACCCGACCTGCAGGCTCAGCACATTCCCGTCACCACAGTCCATCAAACAGCCACCCTTTAAAAAACAAAGCTCAAAGAAGGCATGGAGCACAAAAACAGAAAACGCTTAGCTTAAAATAGGCGAGGTATCACTTACATGATTCTCCCTCTAAGGAATTTAGGCTTTTTAATACCATCTTGGAATGCACTATATATATTGATATATATATTTAGATGTTTATATACTGTATATTGCCGTTAATATAAGCAGGATTACTGTTGATAAATACAGTGGCCTCCTTACCATCTGAGGCACCTCAGCGAGCTTCCGCACCCTCCTCCCTTTCATATTTGGGTGACTCAGGCCCGAAAAGGCCCTGCATTGGTGGAGCAGGAGACACTTAATGTTTCCTTATTTCATCTGAATAAAATTCGAACACAGACGTGCCCGACTTCAGTCACTCTTCATCCACGCTCTCCCTTTTTGAATCCTCTTCTTTCTGTTCCAGAACCTGAGGGCGGGGGCTCGGCAAGGCTGCCACCTCCGTAGAAGCGAGCGAGGCGGGATCCTGTTGGTCGACAATCCTCTGGGAAGACGTGTCTTCCTGTGGATGCATAAGCAAAACAGTTGGGACTTTAGTGTCGCTTTTATTCGATATCACTTCAAAAAGTGGGTCCCTTTTCTCTCGTATAGCAGCTCAGGCCCACTTGTCAGTCTTAAGGCAGCAGTTTGGGCTTGGGCAGCTTGTTAAGGGCAGTGAAGCGGCCGTGGAAGTGCTGCATACTGTGTTTATGCCTTGCCTGCTGTGACCAGCTAACAGCTGGCCCCAGCTTCTGCTCTGGCCCCAGTGACTTCCTGCAATTTGTACAGTTTAGTAAACTCTGGCTGCTACACTGTGTCTGCACAGAAGGCGTAGCATGTCAGCAGAGCAGCAGCAGCTCCGTGTTTGTTCACACTGAAGGCGTTCGAAAATGTGTGAAAAATGCACCGTTTTCTTAAAGTGTAAGCAGGTACGGCATCACTAGGATTCTTGTGGTCTCAGTATTGCTTTTACAATTCAGCCTCGTGAATATTGTTCATGATGACCGTCGCCGCTCTGTGCTTTTAGTGGAAAAGATGTAAATTCACTGTTCAAAAAATTTATTAATTAATAAATGAAAATTTATCTCAATGGGAAAAACATTATGCTGAATATCTGTACTGCTATGGGCTGAGTAATGTATTAGCTAACCCTTAACCCTGTAGAACACCTCTGGGACAGACTGTCCAGGAGTTCAGTGATGCTCTGGTCCAGATCTGGAAGGAGACCCCCAGAACACCACCTGTCATTTCACTGGGACCATGCCCCGATGCTTTAGGCATGCATACAACCACAGGGGGGCCACACAAACTACTGAGCACCATTTTGAGTTGCTGCAATGAAATTTGGGTAAAATGGACTAACCTGCTACATCATTTTCTACATTTGGGGGGCTTGTTTGAACTCAGCCCTCTGATTGCATACATGTCCAGCATGATTACAGATCTGATGCATTTTCAAAGTGTTCCTTTAATTTTCTGAGCAGTGCGACATGGAGCATCAACGCGAGCAGTTTTACCCGGCCTATACGTGTTCCTGCTAGTTATTTGTTCTGGCCTCTCCTTGGGTAGAATATGGTCATGTAATTAAGTCCGTGTTTACTTACTTGCTCTGAGAATCGATGAGTCACCTGATCCGTGAACTCCTGCATCTCTCCTTCCTCCCCATTCGAGTGGCAGCTTGGACTTGGTACCTCGATCCCATGGCTTTCCAAAATGGCAGCTTCTGGTTGGGTCAGATGAGGAAGCAGAAGTGAGATAAATATAATGTGTAGAAAATGTGCATATAAATTAATTAACAGCAGAAGCTAACATTTCCAAAAGCCTTAATCTGTCGTTCCTATGTTTCCATCTTCCTCACCTATATTCGCTCTCCTCTTCATCTCCTTCCGACGATTGGCGAACCAGTTGTAAACCTTCAGCGCCGTCACACGCTCAAACTCTGACAGCTTACAGCCTGAAGGTGGAAACAAACCAAACATACAAAACAGTTAAATGTGCAAATCCTAAGGATTTTGTTTTGCAATTCCAGGCGCTGCTTACACATCCTGTTTCTCTGCCTGCAGGCTGGCTATGTTGTTAACATGATAGTCCAAAATGTCCTTCAGCTGCCCCTACTCCCACTCTGGACTGAAGCATCCAACAGTTACCACCCTACTGTTGGTACTGGTTCAAGTGGCTCTCCAGTGGATCCATCAGTGGATCTTTAGAGCAGAATAACAATGTGGAGTTAGAGTCTGTCTGAAGTAGGAGAGACTCACTTGGAAAGGCAGCTGAGTAACGTGGAGGACCGCCACAACAGCAGCCTGTGAATCTGCAGGTAGAGAACCTCAAAAATAAGACAGAATTTGGCTAACTGGAGCTAAACTGGAGCTGAAAGTTTCAAAGAATGAGTCTACGGAGTTTGTGGATTTTAAAGATGCTGCAGAGTGATTGAAGCAAAACAAGCGACCGGCACTGGAAAGTCGAACGCAGTTACAGAGCAACAGCTTCCAGATGAGCGACCTTTAGCGACGACTGATGAGAGCGAATTAAACTGTTGACATATGACCATCAGCTTCGAAGCAGCTTCAGAATTCAGGAGTGGTGAAGCAGTTCTGTGATGAGGAAAAACATCTTCAGAAGGTTCGAACGGTCCAATCAGAAACTCCAGGAAAAAGCTAAAGCTCTTGCTCACTTGCTTTCTCCAACAGCGTTTATGAATGATGTGCATGACAGAAAAGCAGCAGGTGTTCCCGTTCGATAAGCTGCAGGTAGCATTTTAACTAAAAAAAAAAAAAGACTAATAATGATGAACGTCAGCGACTAATCACCTGTCAGCTGACATCAATTCAGCAAGATGTATTTTCAGAACTCAGAAAAGTGCGCTTTACTGACGAACCCCTCTTGCTACCTGGTTTCTGGATGACGGAGTTGCAGGCGTTGGCGATCTCCTCCCGCTTCGCCTCATCTGGATACTGGTTCTCCATGAAGAAGCTGGAAGACATGAAGAGCCGCTCTGTTGGCAAAGAGCTCAATCACGCAGGCGTCACGGGCATTTATTAGTCGACGCGCAGCGCCGGTCTGAGCCGAGCTAGTTACGCCCTAATTTTACACCTCATCAACTTTTCAGGCTTTTGCAGTAAGCGGCAGGAGAGTTAAAGACAATGTTTACACAGCGAGAGAGCAGCGGGGAGGGTTCACGCCGTGAAGGGACAGATTAACGAACCCATTAAGCAGATTCATTTTAAGCTTTCAACATTCAAAACTCTAACCCCGTAAATACAACTATTTATTTCTATCTTTTTCTTTGCAAATTTGTGTTACTCATCTCTTTCCTTTTCCTGTCTGTCTAACAGTGAAAAAGAATCATTATTTCACATTAAAAAAAACCACAGGGATCAATTTCTCCCAGCTCTCCTATCCTTTCACCTCCCTCCCTCACACACATCATCTTCACCTCTACTGTATCGTCCTTGGATCTGAACTAGCTCATAAGGATCAGCACTGCAGTAGAATTGCGTAATCCCGGGGTACTGCTGGTGAGTGTTGTCTGCGTGCTCTTATTACTTTGAGTGCCCAGACTGCACCCTATACTTACAGCAACCATTTAATAGAGAAATCAATTGCACACAGCGGGCACCGTGCTCCTCTTTCTCAGCATCCGTCTAGGTTACTGAGAAGACTGTCTGGGACAAATACGTACCAGGGAAGCAGGGTCACAGCAGCCTTAATGAAAAATGACATCATAAACTGAGCCGGTTCTGCTCGCCACTGAGAGCAGGAAGCCGCGGCAAAGAAGCCATAAAGGACACAAATACTGGAAAGGTTTATAATGCTGACCATTAGCTTAAGCGACGCTGCGCTTCTGCTCCAAGAACTCGAGCACAGATGTGCTCCGAGTCATCTAAAGTGTTCTGCCGATCTCGGCTGCTTTCTATGAGCTTTTTTTTTACTTCAGAGCGGCACATAAACTTTATCTAAGAGCACAACAGGCGACCACGGGAATTTTCCAGTCATTGTTTAAGGGGCTGCAGATGTTTATGGTGACAATTTAGGATCCATCCAGAGTTATTCTAATTATGTAGTTTGACCTTAGGTTTGTAAGTTTCACTATTTGTTTTGGTCACTGCACTTATGAAGACGGGACAGCTGTCAGCGGAAATATTTCGGAACAACAGAACAGACACAGTACTAACCCTAGTTAGGCGGGTTGTGGCAAATTTTAATTTTGGAAATTTACAAAATCATTTGAGCGGTTTTATTTTGTTTTGTTTTTTTTCCAAAGGCCATTTTTAGTTCATATAAAATGTTTTGTCCCACCTGGTTTTAGATTTGAATTTAGTTTTAGTTTACTGTAATAACCTCGGTCCTATGAAGCAGTGCGTGACTAACTGAATTTGAATTTCAGCTAAGTTAACTTTGAAAACAAGACAACCAGGATAAAACAGTGACTTTTCATTTTCTTTAACCAAAGCTCAAATTATATCTTGTGTCCTAAATAAAGCACACCCCTTCCCCATCGGTGCCCCTCCCTCAAAAGCCAAACTCACATGCTCTTTCGTTGAGCTACAGCCAGGACCAGTCAAGACCAGATTACAAAGGGTATCTGTCAGAGGTGAGGACCTACAGACGGTGGTAAAACAAACTATAAGCCTGACAGATGGTCTGCAGTAATGCTGAGATTATATTGCTCTGTCATGGTGAACAGAGGGCTGAAGGTGAAGTTGTCAATTTACTGGTGGCTACATTCATACTTTCAGCTATAGCAAGGAGTTGTGGGCAGGGACTAAAAGACTGAGATTCTGGATGCAAGTGAAATGAACTTCCTCTGAAGGGTATTGGGTCACACACTCCTGTGGACCTCACCCTGTCCTTTAGTGATAGAGAAGCTTGGTCACTCTGAAGGGCTCAGAGTAGAACCACCACTCCTCCACATCGAAGAGCCAGGTGAGGTGGTTCAAGACCCATGACCCATGATGCTGGATAAATTATGTCTCTTTGTTGGCTTGGAAACATCTCTGTGTCCCTCCCATCCTTGAAGAAGTGGCTGGGGGGAGGGAGGTCTAGGTCTGGGTGTGACTAGTTGACCAGATGATTAATCATTGCTCGTTCAGTATCATTTATTCTGTTAACATTTTGATATTCATCGTCTGTAAATTTTTGTGTCCTAAATATTATGCAGCCATCTGCCATCAGATGGCGCTGCAGTCCCGACACTGTTGTAGAAAAACGCCACAAGGCTCTTCATCTAAACCTGATCTTTTTGTTGAGCATATTATTATTAGTGTTCTAAACGCGACATAATGACATTGCAGATATAAGCAGTGGAAATCTGCTTTATCTTAAGGGTGGCTGGCCTCTCCATAACAGAGGATGAGGAGTTCGGCCATTTGGGAGAGGCTCAGACTGGAGCTGTTACTCCTTGGCACCAAAGGAGCCTGTTGAGGTGGTCACCTCCTGGATGAGGTGTCCTACCTGGAGGAGACCCAGGGGTAGACCCAGGACACGCTGGAGAGATTACTCTCTCGGCTGGCCTGGTACGCCCAGTGTTTCGCAGGATAAGCTGGAGGAGGCCGCTCTGCTCAGGCGTGACCCAGCCCCAGACAAGTCGAAGAAAATGTACTGATGGATAATAATGAGACTTGAACATCTTTTCAGTAACATATTTTCATATCATATTCAACATGAGCTGTTCTTTTTTTCCTTCTTCTTAATTTTCATTTTAATGTATAAAATGCCATATTCATAATCCATGATGTGAGGTGCCACATAGTTAAGCAGCATTTAAAGTATGATTGAAGAATGTGATTAATGATTTCAAATGTCTTTGACAGTTTTTGACATCTAAGTGTTTATTAGTTTCACATTAGTTTGCTAGTCTAATTTTTTTGTCACCAGGAACATCCCTAGTCTGAAAATCTCTGCTTAAAGTGCTACTCCAACAATCCAAACCTGATACACGACAGAAAATAAAGCTGAATGGAAAACCATAAGCCAAGTCTAAATTAGTGCTAAACCTTCCTCACCTCTCCATAATTGATTGGCATTCCTTTCTCCAGGTGAAACGGCTTCCTCTGCGCAGCCTCAGTGGACCGCCCACTATCCCTGCTCTGTCGCCTGTCATGATCCCCGTCCTCCAGTCAGGCTCTTCCTTCACCAAAGAACGCATTGATAAGGTAGCACCTGTCGAAGGGAGAGCATGCAACTTCACTTTCCAAGACCAGACCTTTACAAAGGGCGTTGCTGTGTCCTTCAATATGTTTTTCTTTATAGCGGAAGGTTTGACATCGTCTTATCCGATGTGTAACACCTTTTGGCATTTAAAAACTGAGGTTTAGTCATTTTTGTTCATTTTATCATGTTTTTGTCCCTCCAGACACAACCCATTAAAATTATTATTATTTCAGTCTTCTGAAATAACTTTTTTCACTCTGATGAAGTCATCTCTTGACCCAGCTGTCTTAGCTAATTATAGGCCAATCTCCAACCCTCCTTTCATATCAAAAATCCTTGAAAGACTAGTTGTCAAACAGTTAACAGATCTGTTAGATCTGTTAACTGTTTCAGAGTTTCAGGTTTCAGAGCTCATCACAGCACAGAAACAGCTTTAGTGAAGGTTACAAATGATCTTCTTATGGCCTCTGACAGTGGACTCATCTCTGTGCTTGTCCTGCTAGACCTTAGTGCAGCGTTCGGTACTGTTGACCATAATATCCTATTAGAGCGATTAGAACATGCTGTAGGTATTACAGGTACTGCACTGCAGTGGTTTGTATCATATCTATCTAACAGACTCCAATTTGTACATGTAAATGGAGAGTCCTCTTCACACACTGAGGTTAATTATGGAGTTCCACAGGGTTCAGTGCTAGGACCAATTCTGTTTACATTATACATGCTTCCCTTAGGCAGTATCATTAGAAGACATAGCATACATTTTCACTGCTATGCAGATGACCCCCAGCTCTATCTGTCCATGAAGCCAGATAACACACACCAATTAGTTAAACTGCAGGAATGTCTTAAAGACATAAAGACCTGGATGGCCACTAACCTTCTGCTTCTTAATTCAGATAAAACTGAGGTTATTTTACTCGGCCCTGAAAATCTTAGAAATATGGTATCTAAGCAGATTCTTACTCTGGATGGCATTACCTTGGCCTCCAGTAATGCTGTGAGGAACCTTGGAGTCATCTTTGACCAGGATATTTCCTTCAACGCACATATTAAACAAATATGTAAGACTGCGTTCTTCCATTTGCGCAACATCTTATCTTAATGACCTTGTAGTACCATATCACCCTATTAGAGCACTTCGCTCTCGCTCTGCAGGCCTACTTGTTGCTCCTAGAGTATTTAAAAGTAGAATGGGAGGGAGAGCCTTCAGTTTTCAGGCTTCCAGTTTGGATTCAGGAGACAGACACTATCTCTACTTTCAAGATTAGGCTTAAAACTTTCCTTTTTGCTAAAGCATATAGTTAGGGCTGGACCAGGTGACCCTGAATCCTCCCTTAGTTATGCTGCAATAGATGTAGGCTGCCGGGGGATTCCCATGATGCATTGAGTTTTTCTTCTTCAGTCAGCTTTTTCACTCACTATGTGTTGACAGACCTCTCTGCACTGAATCATACTTGTTATTAGGTTCTGTTTCTCTCTCTCACACCATGTCTTTATCCTGTTTTCCTTCCAGTTGCGGCAGATGGCCCCGCCCCTCCCTGAGCTGGTTCTGGAGGTTTCTTCCTGTTAAAAGGGAGTTTTTCCTTCCCACTGTCGCCAAAGTGCTTGCTCATAGGGGGTCATATGATTGTTGGGTTTTTCTCTGTATGTATTATTGTAGGGTCTTTAACCTACAGTATAAAGTGCCTTGAGGCAACGGTTGTTGTGATTTGGCGCTGTATAAATAAAACTAAATTAAAATGATGCACAAGGTAACAGTGCTCATGTAGCCTCGGTGCATATTTTAGCACATACAGTCAGGGAAAAAATTATTTGAACCCCTGCTGATCTTGTAAGTTTGCCCACTAACAAAGAACTGATCAGCCTATAATTTCAATGGTAGGTTTACTTGAACAGTGAGAGACAGAACGATAACAAAATAAATGCATTTCAAAAAAGTTATCAATTAATTTACATTTTCATGAAGGATAGGTATTTTATCCCCTATAAATCAGTAAGATTTCTGGCTCCCAGGTGTATTTTATACAGGTAAAGCTGACAATGACAGCCTTTTCAACTTGCTACTAGGGATGGGTACCGGTATCCGGTGCCATTATGGCACCGTTCTGACATAAACAGTAACCAGACCGAAAAGCAGCGCACATTTCGGTTCTTTATTTCGGTGCTTTTTTTTCCTGAGATGTCATACACTTTGGATTCTAGCCAATCATTTTACCTTTCCAAGGATAGTCGGCGGGTCCAGGTACGTACGTTCCTTTAAAGCAGAGCTGCAGATTAAAAATGCCCAAGGTGAAGTGGTCAAAGTCTGGCTGTACTTCACAGCAAAAGATGCAAACTCAGCAGCCTGCAACAAGTGCTTTAAGGTGATACTGTGCAAAGGAGGTAACACCTCGAATCTGATGAAACACCTGGCAGCATAGCGGTTTTTTTTAAAGCCGAGAAATGCACCGTATTTGATAGCTTGCTGCCAGACCTCACACAGAGCAGCACATCTACTGCGGGTGTGGTGCCTGTTATCGGACCCGGAGTTAGCAACATCCCAAGAACCTGAAGAGTAGAGTCCTGGCCCCTAGCCCTGCCAGTGTAGCAGAAATGATGACGGGTGATGATGCAGCAGCAGCCGTTCTTCTCTGTGTGAGTAACTTAATGTTGTTCGTGTGTAATTTACGTTGAGTAGGCTAACCACGTTATTACATTAATGCATGTAAGGTGAACTAGCAAACACCATCGTAGTTACATGCGGCTGTCTTCTTGTTTGATAGAGTGATACCATATATGTCCTATAGCTGCAGAAAAGGCTAACATTGAAATCTTTTTCCAAAAAACAAAACAAAAAAAACCCCAGCTAAACATGAGAGGTTTTAGGACAAAGTTTGTGTTTTCCATTGTTTAAGCACCAGTTCCAACCAAAGGTGGTATGTTGTATGAACAGAAAAGGCTAACTTGGTTATCAATTTCCTCGCTCACCTGGAGACCGCTGGAAGCACTGTGAGAATCATGTTCTTTGATTTCTCCAGTGCCTTCAACACCATTCTTCCCTCGGTTCTAAAGGACAAGCTGGTGAACTCTGGAGTGGACCATCACCTCACTACCTGGATCCTGGACTACCTCACCGACCGACCACAGTATGTGAGGACTCAGGGCTGTGTGTCGGACAGGGTCGTCTGCAGTACGGGGGCCCCACAGGGAACGGTTCTGGCTCCGTTCCTCTTCACCATCTACACTGCAGACTTCTCCCACAATTCCACCCAGTGCTTCCTGCAGAAGTTCTCTGATGACTCTGCAATAGTCGGCCTCATCACTGATGGGGACGACAAGGAGTACAGAGGTCTGACCCAAGACTTTGTGGACTGGTGCCAGCTGAACTACCTCCAGATCAACGCCAGTAAAACCAAGGAACTGGTGGTAGACTTCCGCAGGCACAAGCATTCTCCACTGCAACCACTGAACATCCAAGGTATGGACATTGAGGCTGTGGACAGCTACAGGTACCTTGGTGTTCATCTGAACAATAGACTGGACTGGACTCATAACTCAGACGCCCTCTACAGGAAAGGGCAGAGCAGGCTGTACCTGCTGCGGAGACTCAGGTCGTTTGGAGTGGAGGGCCCACTCCTGAAGACCTTCTATGACTCTGTTGTGGCTTCTGCTATCTTTTATGGTGTGGTCTGCTGGGGCGGCAGCATCTCTGCTGGGGACAGGAAGAGACTGAACAGGGTGATCCGAAGGGCCAGCTCTGTTCTAGGATGCCCTCTGGACCCAGTGGAGGTGGTGAGTGACAGGAGAACGGCGGCTAAGCTGTCATCCCTGTTGGACAACATCTCCCACCCCATGCAGCAGACTGTGACAGCACTGAGCAGCTCCTTCAGTGGGAGACTGCGGCACCCACGGTGTGGGACGGAGAGATTTCGCAGGTCTTTCCTCCCCACTGCTGTCAGACTCCATAATAAAGACTTTAACTGATCAAGCACACACATCCATACATATGCAATAATACTAAGTGCAATAATCCTTTCTGTCATCGTTGTATTTTTACTCAGTTGTATATAGTATTTGTATTTGTATTCTATTTTTATCTTATTGTATATTTATTTTATTGTATTCTACTGTATATAGTATTTTATTTTATTCTATTCTGTACAGTTGTGTACTGTATTTATTCTTATTGTATTCTAATTTTTGCCTCATAACTTTTGCACTGTCCACTTCCTGCTGTGACAAAACAAATTTCCCACGTGTGGGACTAATAAAGGTTATCTTATCTTATCTTATCTTATAAAAAGAAACTGCTAAAAAATAAAAACATAAGAAGTTTTTGGACAAAGTTTGTGTTTTCCATTCTTTAAGCACCGGTTCTAGCACCGTTTAAGCACCGGCACCGTTTCAAAAGTACCGGTTTGGCACCGGTATTGGATAAAACCTAAACGATACCCAACCCTACTTGTTTCTTGTATAAAAGAAGAGAAGAGAAGAGCTTTCCTAGGATGTCAGTGACAAGAATTTGGACCTACACAAGGCTGGAATGGGCTACAAGACCATCGCCAAGCAGCTCGGTGAGTGTCCACAAGGCCCCACCGGCTCAAGGAGGCAGATGTACAGGCCCGTTTGAAGTATGCCACTGAACATCTCAATGACTCAGAGAAGGACTGGGAGAAAGTGTTGTGGTCAGATGAGACCAAAATCTCTTTGGCATCAACTCAACTCACCATGTTTGGAGGAGGAGGAATGCTGCCTGTGACTCCAAGAACACCATCCCCAGGGTCAAACATGGAGGTGGAAACATTATGCTTTGGGGGTGTTTTTCTGCCAAGGGGACAGTACAACCAAACTGCATCAAAGGGAGGATGGATGAGGCTATGTACCGTCAAATCTTGGGTGAGAACCTCCTTCCCCCAGTCAGGGCATTAAAAACAGGTAATGGGTGGGTATTCCAGCATGCCAATGATCCAAAACACACAGCCAAGGCAACAAAGAATTTGCTGAAGAAGACGTATATTGAGGTCTTGGAGTGGCCTAGTCAGTCTCCAGACCTTAATCCTATAGAAAATCTGTGGAGGGAGCTGAAGGTTAAAGTTGCCAAAAATCAGCCACGAAACATTAATAACTGGGAGAGGATCTGCAAAGAGGAGTGGGACAAAATCCCCTCTGCGTGAAAAACGTTTGGCCAACTACAAGACACGTCTGACCTCTGTGATTGCCAACAAAGGTTTTGCCACCAGGTGCTAAAGTATGTTTTGCAAAGGGATCAAATACTTTTCTGAAATGCATTTGAATGGATTTTTTTGTTTAAAAAAACAAACAAAAAAACTCTGATATGATGCCCTGTCCTAAACAGTCCTAAACAGAAGGCGTTTGTAGTGGTCAAGTAAAGTCAAGTCTTATTCTTTTCAGATCACATTCATGTCTCAGGTTTTTAAAGGACATGATATCAACACAATTTGCATGACACAGACTTTGAATCTTTTCAAAAGCTTTTAAAAGCTCAAAGTTTAAATGTAGCAGGGAAGAGGGGAAAAAATGGTTTCGTTATACTGAACTATGTTTAGTATCTGATTGTGAATGTAAAGAATTTGGGGTACCAATCACAGTGCATGTGGGATTTTATGTCAAACCCTATCAGAACTTTTTACCATCTGTACTTTGACTAAGCGAGCTTTATGAAAACACTGTCACAGAAAGGTTGACACGAATGGAACAGAAAGGGAGTCTTAAACAGAGAGTAAGAAACTCACTTCTAAATAAACGTGTGAACAACCTCTCGCATGAGAGGTGAAACATCTTTAAGAAACTTAAAGAAGTCCATTCACTTTTCTTTCCAAGTTCCTTAGATTATCATGACCTGGATGACTCAGAACACACAGAGACAACTACATTAAACCACACCCACTCGCTATAATGGTGAGCTGGATATGAAACGTCTGGAGCCATTTCTTTTTAGCATTAGAAATCTAAGTTTAGGAGCCATCTGAGACTGCTGTAAAACCCCGTGCTGACAAAGCAGGTCCAGGCTGATCAGCATGCAGACCCACTGTGGTGCATGTGTCTCCTGTGGCAAGCTGCTGATGCCAAGGAGGGCGGGGTGGGGGTGCGCGAGTAAGGGCGCAGTTACCTGGCTGGGCTTGGGCAGCTGCGGCTGCAGCAGTGTACCACGGCAGCAAGTGCATCAGCAGCTCTCTCTGCCTGCTCCACGATGGGTTGGGGTTGAGGTTGGTGTTGGGATTGGGGAGGATGTTGGGGAGGCTGCCGCTTGCCCCTGCTACCGTCCCGTCTCTGTCCCCTCCCCTGGCCCTGGGACTCACGCTGTGCTGGCTTTCACTCCACCTCAGCCCTTCAGTCGGGACAAAACCAATAGTCAGGCAGGCCACCGCCACGGGACACAGACACCAGCTGTGGCAACAACTGGAGGCTGATAGTTTGCATCTATGTCTCTGGATTAAGTGACACACTCCTGCAGACGTGCCTTGAAATGGTAACTTTATCAACAAATACACGCGCTGTAATTTCAGTGGATTGGCCGATCAGGAATCAATTTCACAGACAACACTGCTTCTTTACAGATTCATGGAGGACAGGTCAATAAGAGCTCATGTAAGAAGCAAAGCGCTGTGGCCACTTTGGCTCAGAAACATTGCAGACAAAGTAGTTATTGTTAGTATCACTGTTAATAGCTTGTTTGTTAGCCATGTGGGAATGAAAACCAGCACCAGAGTACCTCCAGCGTCAGGGCTGGGAACTACAGAGGAGCTAAAGCGAAGCCTGAGTGGGACGATGTGGGAGGGGGGGAAATAATAAAGCATTAAGATGAAAGGAGACAGCAGGGACGGCAGATGGTCCATCAGCGGCTTTGTTTATTTCACACACTAACAATGTAAAGATGGGACTTTTTGACATGATTTGGTGCGGGAGCATGCTGTTTGACAATAATCAATAAAAGCAGGGAGCATCTTGAGTTGACGCCCGTTTGTCGTGCCGTCGCCGTTTTAATGCTTGCCGAATTTGCATCTCAGGACGAGGCGAGGTCAGCGCTGACCCGAGCTGTTACTCTAGCCTGCGCAGAGAAGCCGGATTCGCCCGCTAAAGTTTCATCTCCCAACCAGAAGCCTTAACGTTATCGATTAGAATCTCCTGTGACGGGACTACCTTTAGCTGAAAATATAGATTTGTCTCGTGTCCTTTCTCGACCTCGCAGCCATTGTGGACCAGGTTGGGGTTAAGCGGGAGGAATTAAAGGTGTGCGGGTTTACCATGCGGGAGGATGGTGGGCGGGTAAAGCGGAGGAGGAGGAGGAGAGGTGGATGGGGAAGGGTTAGCAAGCGGTGGTTCGCATTCAAGACACACAAGACATATTATCCCTTTCTAACACGAGCCTTCTGTTATCTAATCTGCAGTGTAATCTTTCATCATTAACCTGACATTCAACCTTGAGGCACTGATCTGTACCTTCTCATAATTAATCCAAAATCCATTATTCCTGGGAGGATCTGTGTCCCGCTCCTCTCCTCTGTAAAAGTTACATGTTACGCTTGTACCTCTTGGCCTGCGTCTCACCTGGGTTGTTCCTCTCCAGCAGGTACCAGCGGTAGAAAGCTCTGCGCTTGGAGTCGCTCATCTCCAGGCCCTGCTGCAGCAGCCACTGAGAAATGTAGCTCTGGCTGATGCCTGCGTGCGGGAGGTGACACACGTTATTTTAACAGGTTGAGGACAATGATTTATGTCGCGGCGCACCATCGGCGGCGGCGCTGCTGGAGAGATCGGCTGCGTTCCAGCTCTGGAATACTCCTGTTCAGCTAATGAAGCCATCCCCCGACATCGATACTTTAATTAAGGACGTGATGTAGTGCAATCCATTTTCAAGGAAGGAGTAGAAGTTTACTGACATGAACCTGCTGCTACTGCAAACACACATAATACAGCTGGCATTAGCTGAAGCCCATTAAAAGGCTCTTTAAAATCTTTCTGACTCTGTGTGCTTATTTTTCCTTTTCTTGGTATTAAAAGTCAGACTGTGCTCAGGTACTCAACTGTATTCAGGCTTTGAAAGCAAGTCCAGTTACCAGTTAGGCGCCTACACGACAGTACAGTGAATCTCTCTGAACTTTGTTAGACAAAGCAGTTAATTTAAACACTTTAATCGCAATATTTTCTCAAGTTTTTTACCAACTCGATGGCCCTAAAATGACCACCAAGACCAGGAAATTCTGTGTTTTAGGATCTTTATTTTAGATATAAGCTACAACATTAACTTAGCCCACTAATGGAAACCTGACGTATCTGAGGGGTAGTTTATGGTTAGGTTTTAACAGAATGTGTGAAACTCATGTCTAAGCATCTGTGATGGCGTGGAATTTCCCCCATTTGGTGACCGATCGCAAATAGATGTGGAAACCACTTCCAATCGCAAGGTGATTGCACAGGTTGGCTGATAGGAGGCAAGTCTTTTCCAAACAGTCTTGACTCAGACTGCTGAAAGTTTGCAAATAGTTGCCGTCTCATTTATAAAAGCAGAGAGATTGTCAATACATTGACATTAACCTGAATCAGTCTACACTGATAAGTGCAATTTTTCTCTTTGCAGTAGGGGACTCAACTCAACTGGTTGCCAACTGGTTATATTACTATACCAGCAAGGTTGCTATGCACCCAAATAATTTTTCAGTTAAATCCTCGTATTGCAGCAACTATGTCACTATTTATATAGGTTTCTGAATTTCTGAGTCTATGATGTTCAACTAGTGAAAACTGGAGTTTCCACTAGTTCATTACAACTGATCATGATTGCATGTTGCAGACATGCTCGCCATCTTTAAAACCACCAAAAGCAACGCGGCCACAATTTCATTGTACACAATAATGTTGCTTTGTGTGCGTGGTCTCCTAACGGTCTCAAACTATCAACAAATTTAATCCAACAGGGAGTTAACAACAAAGCAAGAGCAGCTTGGAGAGATTTCACAACTTTAACAGCTTTAAGTTTGCAGTAGTTTCAGTAGTATCAATACTCCGCATCAGCAGATGCCTGAAGCCAAGGTTCAAGTATTGAATAGAAACTGGCGAAAGTGGGATGGGAGCATCTGTGAGCCAGTTACACTTCATTTTGCAGTTTAAAAAAAAGAAACACGAGTGAATGAGTTGGCAGAGAGAATAAGAGCAAAAAGCCTGAAATCAGCTTTTCATTTGTTCAATACAGAATCGTTTGGTTTAGCATTTTGTTTGAATTAAATCAAGACAGCAAAAGTTCAACTCTAATTAAATGCTGAGCCCCCCTGTGTTTCTCACTGCACGATCAACAGTTTAATGATCGGGGATGTCACAGCAAAGCAGAGTACCTGTAACTTGGCCCACGATCGCCTGAGAGATTCTGCGGTTGTTCAGGAAAGTTTTAATCTCTTCTTTCACCAGGTTGCTGTCTCTCCTGCGAAAGCAACAAAAGGCCCCATCACTGCCAGAAGAACCATTACACGGTGGTTAAAACACCAGCCTTTGCTCCGACTAACCTTATTCACTGCTGCTTCTCCTTTTTCAGCCATCCCTGAGCACCTGACCTGAATTAACTGCATGTAAATTCTGAAGAATAAGCCTTCGCCTCTGGGAATAGTAGCTGTCATTATCTGATGTTATAATAGTCTCTCTACTATTCCTTTGGTCTCTCTTGCACCACAATCCTCCCGTTCTCCCTCTCCTTACCTCATGTACTCCTCCACCTTTTCCTCCAGGTCCCAATCCTCCTCCCCCATCATGTCGTAGCTGAAAGACCGCTGAACTGCCAGAGTGGGAGGATAGAGGGGTGGGGGAGAGGCCTCGAAGCTGTTGCTTGGGGACAGCGCGGCGCCGTCCAGGCCGGAGGTCTGCGTGGTTGCTGAGGCCAGGGAGAGCGAGGAGGCGGAGGATGATGACGACGAGGACGGGGCTGGGGCAGCAGTGGCGGGGGCGTTGTTGGAAGGGGCCGGGTGAGAGTCACAGTGGGACGGGCGGTGATCGGGGTCCAGCCTCTCCAGGGACTCCAAAGCGTGGATGATCTGAGGTTTGGTCATGCCGGACAGGCGCAGGCGCTGCAGGAGGTCAATCTGCTCGATGGTGTAGCGGGGCTCCACCTCACAGCACTCCATTCTGGCATCTAGAGTAAATGAGCCGGGTTTATCGAGGTGAAACCAATGAAACACAAGACCAAATCTGTGAATGAGTCTGAACCACTCATCAACCTATTAATACACCCGAGAGCAGCACGGACGGGCTGATTTCTCACCAGATAAACAGCACCACGAGACTTCACAGTGTTACCAAGACATAAACGGCTATATTTATCCCCACTCAACACCATTCACAGACCTTAAATAGAGATAATATGTTGCAGACTTTTTCAGAACCTGCAGAGAAATGATCAAAGGAATATTAATAGATGAGAAAGGCACACGCAGCAGGATTCAAGCACTTTGAAGGAGTTTATTTATAATGACACTTTAAATGCAAATCTGATCCAAGTATTTTAGTAACGTTAATACTCGAAAAAACCCAAATAACTTTGAGTGAAAACATGACGCGGTAATAAAAAAAACTGCACTTAGAGAACAGAGCACTCCGCACTGTTCTCCTGCGAGGAACCCTTTGGGTCATTCAAAAAAAAAAAGTTTTGGCCACCTTTCAAATGCTTGGCAACACTGCACTTAGGCTAACCTTGCTCCATTTGTCCTGGGTGGAATTAAAGTAAGATCACCCTGGCATACGTAACCTAACATCAGGTCCCACCTCGGCTGAGTCATATCCATCCTTTTAGGGTTTTTTTTTTTTTTTAAGTCCCGCAAGTCTGCAGGGAGCCTTATCCTAGTATTCACCTATGACTAAGATGCACTAAAAAGTAAAGATCACATTAAACTTTTTTTTTTAAAGAATTGCAGGAATTTGACATGACCTTGCTAACATGAAAAGCATGGGTATTAAGAGATGGGGCATCAGGTAGCATTAGCCCCCCTCAAATTTGATTTTCTATGATGATCAGTGCCACTAGATGTTAGTACAGATAGGACCAGTGGTAGAAATAACTCAGTGCATTTACTCAAGTACTTTAGGGAAGTACAGCAGTGGAAGGAAGGGCATATGGCGAAAAAACTGTGCCAAATAAAATATATGGATCACTGCACTGTGGCGACACCTCTGGAAATAAGGTAGCAGCATTAAGTATGTTTAATGCACTTAAGTACTTCTAAAGTAGGTTTTGCATGTATTCTAAAATATCTGTCTCCTTAATATGTATTTTTGAATCTACCAGCAGTAACTAACATTAGCCTCCAGCTGCAGATGATTTTAATCTTGCATGAAAGTCTGCATGAGTACTTTCACTTGAAGTGCATTAAGTACATTATGATGATAAAACTTTTGCACTTTCACCTAAGCAGGATGATACATTTTAAACACCCTGCCCTGTTCTTGGATGACAAAAATCTACTCGAATAATTTCTTCCACTTTTGCATAATTGTAAATAATGGATAATGATGCTGCTACAACAAACAGAAAAAGTTCAACTTGTTAAATGTGTTGCAAGACGAGGAAACTTCCAGAACACTGCCGCCTGGAAAAAGTTAAGTTGTTGGATTTTTTTTTTTTTACAAAACTCTCTGCTTAAAAAGTCAAGCGCTCCCAAAGCAGCGCGCAGTGATTTAACCCCCCACCTTTACCACACACGGATCTCTCTAAGCACAACTGTAACATCCAGATCTCAGCAGCTGGCTGACTTTTGACAGTTTCGCTGTCTCGTTGTAGATCTTACCTGATGGAGGTGGTGACACGGACAGGCGCCCCGGGAGTGGTTCAGTGCGTGGGGTCGCAACGGGGACACACCACTGTCGCATGGCTCAGCGAAGTTCAGCTCGGCTGGACCTCTGAGGAGTCACACAGGAGACTTGCTGCAGTGTGTTGCGGTTAAATCGCCTCTATTAGCATCTTGCCAAACCTGCAACAACAGATCACTCCCCTAGCAGCCTGTGCTGGCTAAGCTAGCGCCGTCAACTCCAGTTGGTTCCCCTGAGCACCAACCTCCCATCAACTGCTGCTTAGCTGTCCTGTTAGCCAGAACGAGACTAGAAAGCGGAAGCGATGCTTGCAACCTTCAAAGTAAGACAAACTGGTAGCTCGATAACAATAACCATTTTCACATTATACACAGACAGAATTAAACTGAATTCGGAAGCATATAGCTATTTTATAGCTATTTTCCAAAATGAGTCTATTTTCCACCTCTCTTTCTATCTGGGGCTATTTCCAATTATGTCTCAATGTAATGTTAGGTTTTTACACTTAACTCAGCTGTAAAACGACAAACATAAATAAAGTAAAATACTTTTCACATGCCATGTCTTTTCTCAAATTTCATTATCCACTTATACACATAGAAATACAAAGATGAATGTGAAACGCTTAGAAAGTTAAATGTATTCACCTTTTGACCCATTTACTGAAATGACAACTATTATTTTGCTCCAATGATGAGCGCAAATTACACTTTTATTTTGAAAAACTCGGGAAACGATGCTACTTACTCTGGTTACCTTGATAAAACGGTCTGTCTTGTCTCGGCTAACAACTTACCCAAAACTTGCACTTTAAGGGCAATCTGAGCAATGTTTCAAACAAGCAACCGTTTACGAAAAAAATCACCGTTCTAGAGTGCTACCGCCAAACATTTTATGTGTTAAGTCGAAGGGCTGGGACCACCGCCAGCTGCTAACGGGTTAGCTCGCCTGCTAGCTAAGTTAGCTGGTGGCTAGCAGCGGATTGTCCCGCCGCGGAGCACCTCTCTTACCTCCCGTTGCTGAAGAGAGACAGCTGCAGCCGGCTGGTCGGACAGGGCAGATAATTAAAAGTGGCAAAAAAAAGTAGCGGTCCACTCAACTCCGCTATAGTAAATAAGTCCTGGGTTGAAGGCGGACGGTTAAGTTAACGAATAGAGGGTGAAGGATGCGGGGTCATGTTGTCTTTCGCTATGCAGTGGGGAAATAGTATATGCAAACGAGAGGAGTCTGTCTCAATTTGTGACCCCTCACCCGACAGTACCGTGAAGGCAGCAAGAATTATCATTATGATTTCCGGTTGTACAGTGCATGCTAGAAAACGTCTACCCTAAATTCAAGCACGGCTGCAGGGCGACATGAAGCCAAAAGTAACATTTTAACTAAAGTGACTGAAAATGTAACGATGCTCGTGCGTACATCTCGCTCAGGCGGCTTTAGCGGCATTTAATGCCCATGATGAAAACATTTCTTCTTTTATTTTGGACAAGTACTTAGGAAATATGTCACTAAATCGGTTTTCCTTGACGCATCACCGCCCAATACATAAGTGGGTCTGTATGCAGACTGTAATAAACTTCCTCGCAAGCGTTTGCAGAAGAAGCCATATGAACAGGAGCTAAACAACAATTATAATGAGTGGATAAAACGAGAGTGTGGCTGTTCTTGGCTTGGAATACCATGAAATGTACTTAACCATAATATGTATTTGCAAGGAGCATTTACAGCTTTGTGAGGTTGTGCTTCGCAAAGCAGTCAGTGGGAGCCTGTATAGAAAATCAGAAAAATCTATAAAAATTAAATGCAAATATGGACAGAAAAAATTGGGGACAACTTTTTGGTTCTTGGGCATCACCCTGTACTTTAATACAGATGGTATGACTTTAAAAGGTGACTGTGCACAAATGTTTGAAAAAGATTCTGAATTAACTATTTTTGCATAATGTTGGAAAAAGTATTTGACTCTTGTTTCAAGTAAGAATCATAATACTACAATATGAAGGTACGTGTTTCCAAGTCCGGCAGTCAAACTCCTTCAGAATCTTTTTTTAAATATGGAAATCTTTTTTTTTTATTGCAGCTATACCAAAAGATAGATAGATAGATAGATAGATAGATAGATAGATAGATAGATGTATATGTATGTAGTTATTGATTGATTACTTGTAGTAAAAAAAAAAGCATTAGTGTTAAAAGAGATCCATTATCACTCAGGGCATCTACATGAAACGTGTCATTATAATTCATAATAATTAATTAGAATTATAAATTAGAATTACTAAAAACCTATAATGTCATAATATACATTATGTTAGTATAGCGGCACGGTGGCATGGTGGTTAGCACTGCTGCCGCACAGCAAGGGGGTCCTGAGTTCAATTCCACCATCAGTGGGGTCTTTCTGTGTGGAGTTTCCATGTTCTCCCCGTGTTTGCGTGGGTTCCCTGCGTGGGGATAGGTTAATTGGATAATCCACTAGGTGTGAATGTGCGAGTGAATGGTTGCCTGTCCCTGTGTGTTGGCCCTGCGACAGACTGGCAACCTGTCCAGGGTGTACCCCGCCTCTCGCCCTATGACAGCTGGGATAGGCTCCAGCGCCCCCCGCGACCCTGAAAAGGATAAGCGGAAGTGAATGGATGGATGGATGTTAGTATAACTATTAATCCACAAATAATAATAATGAGTCAGGTATTCCTGGGCCTCTCCGTCTGTGTAGGCTGTAGACATAAACACCTTCCTATAGCGTTGTTGCGTCTTTGTACATCAGTACTCTCCAAGAGTGAATATCAACTGCTGATCTAATCTAATATAGCTGGATTTCATTGTCCAGCTTCACGCAGACACGTACAATGTCATAACCATATTATACAGTCTGTGGTCTAAACCCAAAGGATTACTTGACTCTGGCTGATGTGGTTCTCTATATCCACTCTAAAGTTATTGTGCACTGTAGAGCTGTGGAGCCAGCCAGCAGACCGCCTTAATAGCAAGGGTTGATATACAAAAAGGTTGTTCATCTAGGACCAGCTTCATAGGTTATAAAATTGAGAATAAGGTTATTGTAACTCAAGGTTCAAGGTTCTTTATTATTTGTGTTGCAACTGTGTTGCATTTTGTCCAATCTGACAAGTTTTGTCTTGTGATTGTAACAGATTTTGCAAAAAATAAAATAAAATGATTTCACAGAGGTGCTGTGTCTTTTTCTGTTTTCTTGTTTTTCCCCTTTCTATTATGGTAAATGGTCTGTATTTGTATAGCGCTTTTACTTGGTCCTAAGGACCCCAAAGCGCTTTACACTATACACAATCATCCACCCATTCACACACACATTCACACACTGGTGATGGCAAGCTACATTGTAGCCACAGCCACCCTGGGGCGCACCGACAGAGGCGAGGCTGCCGGACACTGGCACCACCGGGCCCTCTGACCACCACCAGAAGGCAACGGGTGAAGTGTCTTGCCCAAATTATAATTTAGCTAAAGAGTGAATCAATATTATATTTTATTATAACCTCTGTTTTCTTTGTATTTTTGCAGGGTCTTTACCTCACAATACAAACCACCTTGAGGAACTGTTGTTGTGATTTAATGCTATACAAATAAAATTGAGTTCCTCATACAGGAAGGATGGGATTGTATAAATCACCTGTGATGTTTTGTCTTTGTTTCCAACTTATCCAAGGATAGGATCGTACACTTTTGGCCACATTTTAAATATACAGTAACGCTAAAGTCAGGAGAAGACAGGTTGGTGTGTATAAAAACTTTCCTCAGAAGTGAATACTCATCTGTCTCTTTCTAAGAAACTTCCTGATAGGCAGACTTTTTGTATCTTTTGACACAACCTGGCTCGTTGTATCACATACCTTTCCTTATTTATTCTAAGTCAGGCTAACTGGCTTTCTTTGAATGTAAGACTTGTAGCGTCCAGGATGGTGCAGAGCCTGTGTGAACTACTGAACTAGTCAAGGTGTGTGTGTGTTTTATCACCAGTTACAGAAGTGACTCTAGCTGAAGAATGGGTCTATGTTTGCTTTGTTCTGTGTACCTCCCTCCCTTTCTGACTGTGCCAAGAAGGCACAGGCAGGTATTAAGAAACATATTAAAGCACCTTCGTGCTTGACATGCCCAGTTCAGAGTGCGTCCAAGCGAGCGATACCTCAGCAGTGGGTCCCACATTTTGGGATTTTCTTTTTTAGTGCTCTGTTTCTACAATTGGGTTCAACTGACATCTGAAACAACACCATGAACTGGATCTTCTTGGAGGGTCTCCTCAGTGGGACTAACAAGTACGCCACAAGGTTTGGTCGAATCTGGCTTGCCATTGTCTTCATCTTCAGGCTCTTGGTCTTCTTGGTGGCTTGTGAAAAGGTCTGGGGCGACGAACAAAAGGACTTTGATTGCAACACCCGCCAGCCTGGTTGTCAAAATGTCTGCTATGACCACTACTTCCCCATCTCTTACACCCGACTCTGGGCTCTCCAGCTGATCTTTGTGACTTGTCCATCCCTTCTCGTGACTCTCCACGTTTCCTACAGAAAAGACCGGGAGCGTAAGCACCGGCTAAAGTACGGAGAAGACTGCACACCTCTGTATGATAACACAGGAAAGAAACGAGGGGGTCTCTGGTGGACCTACTTTTTCAGCCTGCTGTTCAAGATAACTGTGGATGGCGTGTTTGTCTTCCTGCTGTTTTACCTCTACGAAGCTGCCTTCTTTCCTCCACTGGTGAAATGCAGAGAAGAGCCATGTCCCAATGTGGTGGACTGCTACATTGCGAGGTAAGGGATACCTTTAAGGTTCTAAATGGCCAAAAATTTCAAACGCTTAATCCTACATTATGTTTTATCTCTTACACTCTGTTTTCCAGGCCAACGGAAAAGAAGATATTTACTGTCTTTATGGTGGTGACCAGCTTTGTGTGCATTTTCCTCACTCTTTGTGAGGTGTTATATCTGTGTGGGAAGAGGTTCCGGGAATGCTGCAAAAAAGGACCTCGCTCCATGAGAGACAACTCCTTCGTGATGACCAGAGTTCCTCTGAGTGGTAATGAAAACTCAGCCTACAAAGAACCGGTTCTGGAGAAGAGTGTGACCAATGGAGAACCGGGCCAGAAGGGTTCAGCCCCGCCCTACACCATAGCCTGAGCTCATTATGTCCTGAGAGACATAATGAATTTTTAAATATCAGAATCAGAATCATCAGCAAATGCTTACAAACAGATGATGTTGGTTATTTTGAAACCAATTTTACATTTTAACTATTTTATGTTTTTGTTCCCCAACATTGATGTGTTGAGCATGTATGTACTGCTATTTCAATAAACGTTTAATCTGATACTATCAAAATGATTTTTTTTTGGATGTATATGACCATATGTCAAGACTATCTCTCCACTCTACATATTCCACATGTTCAGCAATGTACACTGAGCAAAAATATAAACGCAGCACTTTTGTTTTTGCTCCCATTTTTCATGAGCTGAACTCAAAGATCTGAAACATTTTCTACATACACAAAGGACCCATTACTATCAAATGTTGTTCACAAATCTGTCTAAATCTGTGTTAGTGAGCACGTCTCCTTTGCCAAGATTATCCATCCCACCTTGCAGGTGTGGCATGTCAAGGTGCCGATTAGACAGCATGAATATTGCACAGGTGTGCCTTAGCCTGCCCACAATAGAAGGGCACTCTGAAATATGCAATTGATCACACAGCACAATGCCACAGATGTCGCAACTTTTGAGGGAGCGTGCAATTAGCATGCTGACTGCAGGACGTCTACCAGAGCTGTTGCCCGTGAAATGAATGTTCATTTCTCTGCCATAAGCCTTCTTCAAAGGTGTTTCAGAGAATTTGGCTGTACATCCAACCGGCCTCACAATCGCAGACCACGTGTAACCATTCCAGCCCAGGACCTCCACATTGAGCATGTTCAGCTCCAGGATCGTCTGAGACCAGCCACCCAGACAGCTGCAGCAAAAATCGGTTTGCATAACCAAAGAATTTCTGCACAAACTGTCAGAAACCGTCTCAGGATCAAATGACCAATGGTGGGTGGGGTTGTGGTATGGGAAAGCGTATGTTATGGAAAACGAACACAAGTGTATTTTATTGCTGGCATTTTGAATGCACAGAGATACCGTGTTGAGATCCTGAGGCCCATTGTTGTGCCATTCATCCATGACCATCACCTCATGTTAAAGCATGATAATGCACGGCCCCATATTGCAAGGATCTGTACACAATTCGTGGAAGCTGAAAACATCCCAGTTCTTGCATGGCCAGCATACTCGCCCTACATGTCACCCATTGAGCATGTTTGGGATGCTCTGGATCGACGGATATGACAGCGTGTTCCAATTCCAGCCAATATTCAGCAACTTTGCTATTGAAGAGGAATAGACCAACCTTCCACAGCCCACAATCAACAACCTGATCAACTCTATGCGATGGAGATGTGTTGCACTGCATGAGGCAAATGGTGGCCACACCAGATACAGACTGGTTTTGCCACATCTGTGGCATTGTGCTGTGTGATCAATTGCATATTTCAGAGTGGCCTTTTTATTGTGGGCAGGCTAAGGCACACCTGTGCAATATTCATGCTGTCTAATCGGCACCTTGACATGCCACACCGGCGAGGTGGGATGGATAATCTCGGCAAAGGAGACGTGCTCACTAACACAGATTTAGACAGATTTGTGAACAACATTTGATAGTAATGGGTCCTTTGTGTATGTAGAAAATGTTTCAGATCTTTGAGTTCAGCTCATGAAAAATGGGAGCAAAAACAAAAGTGTGCGTTTAAATTTTTGTTCAGTGTAGATCTAGTCTTTCCCCTCAGAGAACCTGGGTTACAATGTAACCAACCGTTATGATTCTCCAATCTACATAACACAAAATTTCTGAACCTGTGCTGAATGAATTAAAGTAAACTGATTTTTTCTTTAACTACACTCAGAAAGAATTAGGCTGGACATTATAACTTCTCAACAATTTATCATTTTTTAGTTATCCACCATGGTTAGACTTTCATTTAAATTCCATCACTTTCTACAAAATGTTTTACCTGTTTGGAACATTCAACAGAAAAATCGTCACGCCAAAATATATAAAAGTTTATTTGAAATGCTGTTCTAGTTTCTGTAAACTTAGCAAGTGGCTAAACCCAACCCAAAGCTGAGACAGATCACTGGTGTTCTGGTTAAGTGCTTGAGACAAATTGCAATGCTGTAAAATGAACTAATAGAGCCAGACTGCTACTACCATTCCATAAGATCTTTTAAAGTAGTCAGCAAAACCACAATGTGATGTATCCACATGACAACTTCATGTGGTAAGTGAAGGGAGTAGCATTAAAAACAAACACTACTCCTACACTAGTTTCGCACCACCTCAGTAAAAACTACATTTGGCATTCCTTCTACGAGCGTCATATCAAAGAACAGATTTGTACTGAGTGTACTTATAAGGTGGTGACTGCTGCACTTCCTAACCTTAGAAAATCAACAAACAAATGCATATACTGTTTAGCGATATCAACTCTCCATATCTCAGGTGCATTTTAGAGTTGTTGCTCAAACAAATGTTAGGTGGTAGCCTGGTTGACTAAGCACCTACCCAAGGACATATCTTCACATCTCAACTGCCTCATGAGACTGATAAGAAACATAAGAAACTCAAATCACAGTGGACAAATACAATTTAAAATGTGCCTTATTAAGGCTAAATGATAGCGTATCACTACGTATGTGTATTTTGTAATTTTTTTGCTGCATTCATAACTTTAAGGTAGTATATTGTCCAGCACTCCGATTAGCTGGGTAGATGCCAGAAGTGGACACACCTCTAGATTATGACCAATCCGTCCAGAGGTTGAACCAATGCTACCTGTTTAACTTATTTTTTTAGGAAGTTTATTTCCCAGACTGGACGCATGAAAGACTGCGTGCAAGAACAGAAGTCATAAGGTAAGTTTCTTTTAGATACAGTCTCACATAAGTTATTTTTCATTTTAAAACTTTATTTAGAAAAAGAAATCCTTAAGTTTAATGGAAGAACTAAACGTGGAACACAGTTGAGGCAAGCTTCAGCTTAAACTCTTCTAAAGGTAGCCGAGGAAGAGAATCAAGTATCTTTTGTGCTGTCGAGGGATTTTATGTTATAAACCAGTGAGCATTTCATTAATTATTAATGGCATATTTCTTTAAAAGTGTCAAATTTTGAACATAAGTGAAAACATGCTGTGAGAAGTGGGAGAGCTTTAGGTTTCAGAGCTTCCGAGCAAAAGTTTGATCAGAAATGGGAACACCTATTTGAAAGACCCACTGTTGGGAACAGATATTCTCTGGATGATTGCATAACTTTTCCTTTATGTTTTCTTTTTTTTCCTGCCTCCCCAAATAGTCACAGCTTAAAAGAAACGTATTGAAGCCTGAACTCATGGATTGGAAAGTTCTTCAGGGTTTTCTCAGCGGAGTCAACAAGTACTCCACTGCCTTCGGAAGGATCTGGTTATCAGTGGTCTTTGTTTTCCGGGTGCTGATCTTCGTGGTGGCTGCTGAGCGAGTCTGGAGCGACGAGCAGGGGCACTTCGACTGCAACACCCGTCAGCCTGGTTGCACCAACATCTGTTATAATCACTTCTTCCCCATCTCCCACATTCGCCTTTGGGCCCTCCAACTTGTTTTCATCACTTGCCCTTCATTCATGGTGGTGCTCCACGTGGCTTACCGGGAAGAACGGGAACGCAAGTACCGAGCCAAGCACGGCGAGAACACTCGGCTCTACGACAACCCGGGACAAAAGCATGGCGGCCTGTGGTGGACGTACCTGATGAGCCTCTTCATCAAAACTGGTTTCGAGATCACTTTTCTCTACTTGCTCCACTACATCTACGATAGCTTTAAGCTGCCCAGGAAGGTTCAATGCGATGTCAGCCCCTGTCCAAATCTGGTCGACTGCTACGTGTCTCGACCCACTGAGAAAACCGTTTTTTCCTACTTCATGGTGGGGGCATCCGTCCTGTGTGTGGTGCTCAACATTTGTGAGATATTCTACATGATTGCGACTAGAGTGGTGAATCGAAAACAACACGGCAGCATCAGAATTGCATCGAGAAAGGTCCGCCCTGAAGTGGACTGCGACGCCTGCAAGTCCTCTCACGCTGAATAGCTGAAGACCCTTTTGGGGAACTAAAAATCAAGAAATCTTCTCATGCCCCTTATTAATCACCTATTTTTATGCATTAAATGTTAAGTAGTTTCACCTTTGGCTTTCAAATCTTTGATATGGTGTTCTGCACATTTGAAGATCCCTTCCTAATATCATTCAAATGTAAGATTATCCACTTGACATCTGACACCTCATATCAGCTTCAACTGAACTTAAGTGTGTGTGTGTTTTGTTAACCTTCAGAAGGGATCTCTCCACGGCCCTAATGGACACGATGATAATTTAGGCCTCTGCGTGTTGTTGAAAAGCACCCATGAAAAAAGGTGAACGCATTCAGGTTTATTGTATTTACATTTATAAAGTTTCCAAAATGTAATTTAATGTAAATGTTTTAATTCCCTGTTGTGATCTTACAAATAAATGTTTGATGAAATATCAAGAACTGATTTTCACATTATGGGCTGAACATTCACAGATTTGTGACTACAGACAGTACAACACTGAGCAAAAGTGACTATTAATTTGTTTGACTTAGTCGCTCAAAGTGACAAAAATAAACATTACAACTTGTATATATTTGTAAAAATCTGTAAAATGGTCATTCAGCTTCATATTTCTTCAATAGCGTCACTGATCCACTTGGTGGCAGTCAAGCCTTATTGGCATATGAAGGGACAGAACCCATCAGTGATATCCCCAGAGTTCCGTTGTTTTGTGACTGTTTACTATTTGGGCTTCTTTAAAAGATTATTTTGCTGTAGTTGCTACACATTCTTTTACTCTTGTGCAGCTTACTTATTTATTCAAACCAGCCACATATATTGAAGTTTGGACTTTTTTTTTAATGGCAACTGTCAAACTGTCAAAAGTTACATCACAATCATTCAAATATTTTTACATTTAAAAAGAAATCTATAGGCAGTGCCCTGTCTGCATCAAGGTTAGAGAATATTATATATATAATTATTGAATTTACTTTCGAAATAAAAGCATGTATTTAAAACAATTTATTCAGGGGAGAAAATTTTTAATCCCAATTTATTTTTCCACACAAGAAAGAATCAGTTTAAAGTACTAAATTCATCGTGTCTTTTCATAATAACAAAAAAGCTTATCGACAGTTTTGAAAACTCATCAAGTATGCTCCACTTTCAGGGATCATTGTTTTATTTTGAAAAGCGTCGTGCAGGAGTGTCAGAGACTGTGACTTTCTGTCCGACGGGATTGTGGAGATCACTTTGAAGAAGAAGCGAGAGCACGCTGACACCGTCCCACCCCAGGACAGCCTGTCTTTTGAATTAAAATAATTTAAAACAAAAAAACCTACCGAATGGTGACCTGACAGAGATGGGCGACACAGGTAACAAACAGGAGTGTGGGGGTTTGGGGATTTAATCGCCTGTAAAGTGCTGTCAGTGTTCCAGACTTCAGTGTTTGTTTGGGTGTGGTGGTGGTGGTGGTGTGGAACTAGTTTATCAGGTCACTTTTAATACCGCAATAACAGAGTGACTGCTTACTTTGGGCATTTTCTCTAAACGTTATCACCCTTTACTGGCAGATTCAAACAAACCCAGCACCGTGTTACATTGTCACAACTGTCATGCCTGTGCGTATGGGGCGCCGTTTGTAAAGTGAAACATGCTGAAATTAACGGCAACATTTTTCCACATTTAGCTCAAAACAAGTCATTTTTTTACAACATTTAGTAAAATATTTGTAACTTTTCATATTTAAAACAGAATTTTAAATGTTAAATCAAAATGTTAAATATTCAATCTAAATGTTAAATGTTAAATCTAAATATTATATTTAAATCTAAATCTAAATGTTAAATCTAAATGTTAAATGTTAAATCTAAATATTATATTTAAATCTAAATGTTAAATGTTAAATCTAAATATTATATTTAAATCTAAATCTAAATGTTAAATCTAAATGCTAAATGTTAAATCTAAATGTTTAGGCTAACATGCAAATTTATTGCACGGATCAGCGGAAATACCAAAATAAAAGCTTTCCGAAAACCTCCGGTGCAAAAGTGTGCCGGTAGTGGTCAGACACGTTCGTTCTCACTCCCAAAGTGTAATAATTTTCGCTAGGTGACAAATTGTCAACATTTCATGCTTTCGGGTACCCAACACGTTCCTAAATTACGGCATCGGAAAAAGGAGAGCACATGAGAACCGTTTGGACTCAATCTACACATGTTCGTTCATTTTCTAAAAATCGATTTGGAAAACACTATTTTACGTCATTTAACTGCTAGTAAAGGTTAGGAATAAGGTTATAGTTAGGGATAAGGTTAGGTTTAGGGCTGGAACACATGGCTGAAACGTCTATTATGGCGGGACCGTCATTCCACTGGAATTCAGCCATAACCCGACCATGAGAAAGCACGTCCGGCGATTTAGCTGAAAACATCGGAAGATCCGTTTTGTCGGCCATCCAAAGGTTCAGCAGTAGTGCACTCTTAGTAGCTGCAGTCTTCACTTCACAATCGCTGCAGCACATGTCCAGCAAAATCGCTGGACATGCTCGTAGGCAAGAAGTGAAGCAGCACATGGCGGGGAGAAGTGAGGAGGAGAACAGACACAATTTTGCACCGGAGGTTTTCGGGAAGCTTTTATTTTGGTATTTCCGTTGATCCGTACAATAAATTTGCATATTAGCCTAAATATTTAGGTTTAACATTTAACATTTAGATTTAGATTTAACATTTAGATTTAAATATAATATTTAGATTTAACATTTAGATTTAACATTTAACATTTAGATTTAACATTTAACATTTAGATTTAAATATAATATTTAGATTTAACATTTAACATTTAGATTTAACATTTAACATTTAGATTTAACATTTAACATTTGATGAAAAGTTACAAATATTTTACTAAATGTTGTAAAACATTACTCGAAAAAATATGTTTTTGTAAGGTTTTGAGCTAAATGTGGAAAAATGTTGCCGTTAATTTCAGCATGTTTCACTTTACAAACGGCGCCCCATATGTGCGTGGATGTTTCACGTGGCAAGAGGCGAGTAAACATTGACCAGATATTTAGTTGTGAAACTGTTGTGGCTGGAATAAAGGAATAAATATGGATCTCACTTGGATGGATCGCCGTACGAAATGTATGCGAGGACCGGTGTCACGTGACTACACAAACCCCATCAATATTTATTATATAAATTGAGATGTGATCCAGATTTCATAAGAAAGGGAGCCCTGTTCATGCAAATTTTCTACTTCATAATTTTACTTTCTACTTGAGCAGCTTTGGCAGTTCAGAATAATCCTTCTTTCTATTAAACTGGGCCTTGGAGCATCCCTTGATTTTATCCAGCGTCTGTGTTAGCGCCTTTCCCCTTCCCTTAAAGCTTGCTTTCTTCTGATTGGCTGTTTCTAGTAAACAGAAGGTTTCAACAACAGGCTTTTCACAAGATGAGATTAAAGTTGATGTGCAAGCCTAAAAGTGACACAAACAGGGCGTGTGTCTTAGATGATGACATTGATGACATCACACAGAGCCAAGAGTAGATAAGCTTGTCAGGAACTGTATCTGTAGTTTCCGCTTTTGGATAAGAGGGATTATTGTGCATTACATGAAGCTAATGTGGGTTTATTGTGAGCATTGACTGGTTGAAAAGATGGGGGGGGGGGAAGCATAACAGGCCAAGTGTAGATTTTTTTGTCTTGGAAATCTTTGGTCACCTCTTACACACTTGTTTGGGACAGCCTGCGCTCAGCAGCTAATTATTAACACGGCTGACATCTCCGCCGTGGTTTTGACCTGGCCCCTGTGTTTCTGATCAATACGGCGTGGATGACGTAAAGTCACCTCTCTCTGCTCTGCTGCTGTGGATCGACCTGCTTCTTTTCTCCCTCTCCCATCAGGACTGTGCTGCGACAGCCTGCAGGATCCCAAGGCCCTGATGAAGATGGGTCTGAGCGTGATTCTAGTCGGTCACGTGAACTTTCTGTTGGGAGCTCTGGTGCATGGCGTGGTGCTCAGGTACATCAGCATCAAAAACCAGGACCGTACCATGCAGTACGCCATCGCCAACGTGGTGGCCATCACATCTGGCATGCTGGTGAGCATTTTGGCACTAACAAGGATAGAGCTAGAGGACATCTCTGGGGAGGGAATTTTAGGAAATCTAATCTTTATTAATAACTGTATAAATCCCACTGTGGCTAATTTAGCTCGGAGAAGCTTGTTGTGCATAAAACACAGTAACATCCAAACAAACACGTGAGCTAAAGCATCAAAAACCTTTACTAGCAGGTAAGGTATAACGATGCCCTGAAGGTAACAAAGAGAACTGACCTGCAAGACCACATTCAAAAAGAGCCAAAACACCCCCAATCCTCCTCTCTGGAGGATTGGTTAAAAAAATGTCATCTTTGCTTCACTCCTGTGATTTTAGAACAGGTTTTAACTATTTAAAAATAAATCTTTGGCATGAATACTACTTCTACTATTATCACTAACAATAACGACAACAATAATAATAATAATGATAAAATATTGCCTTTTCGTTATTATTTATAGTTAGGGTTTTCCAAAATACCATATGCTACAACATGCAATATACAAACATAAACATATTCTAGTTTTTCATGCTTTCTGTTAGCTTAGTGATGCTAAAGCTTGAAAATGTGCAACAGACTGGAAAGAAGTTTGCCCTCAGACTAAAAGTTCACTCTCAGTGCTGCAGCCAGTGTAAACTTTTCAGCTGCCACTCCCATTCAGTCGGGGAATAGTCATTTGTGACTAAAGCTTTATTTGCTTGATCATACTCTGTCACCCTGAGTGTCACACATCCAAAACAGTGTGGACGAGTTAAGGTCACGTGGAGCAGTGTGCAGATAAAGATGGTGGTGAGACGCGACAGGCCGGTGCGCGGGTTTTGTAAAGCCGATGGTGATTTTGTGTGTGTGTGTGCGTGCTTGTTTGTTTTCTTTGTGCAGGGTAAGAATTCTTTTACATGCGTACGTTTTATTAAAGTATTACCAATGTTGCCTTCCCTCGTGGTGATGACAGCACAAAAAACAATAGAATTAACTGTTTTTCAGGATTCATAAGTTATAAATCTGTAGACAAATTCACAGCTGTGAAGTAAAAATATACTTTACTGTACTTAAGAAGATTTTTCAGATGTCTTTACTTTACCTTTTCAGCTTTTTACTTGTACTCCCTACATTTTAACCAAGATATCTGCACTTTCTACTCATTACATTTTCCAAACAAGTTCTTTACTCCAGGTTTAACGCTTTTGAGGGGGCTATTATTTCCTGACATTGCTAATGTTCAAACATTAAAGTGATTGGAGGCTAAATGGGGAGAACAAGAAAAAGGACAATCAGTCCTGCTGGTGTCTCCATCACTGGTGCTTATTACAAAGAAATCTAAGAGGCAAAAAAACCCAAATATATAATCTATACACATTATATCATTTGTTGTACTATACTCAGGGGTTAAGTGGGCCGGAACAATCTGGGATGGCTTTTTTGGTGCAGATCGTCCAAAAGTTGTGGTTGAAGTACTTAAACATCTAGCTAGCGCTACAGAAGAGGCGCTAGCGTAAATTAAGTAACTTTTTGTTTGTTCAGGGGTTTGTTTTGGTAGCAGGTAATTTCAAATAAGTTTCTAAAAGCTCAAGAGATATCAACAAATACACTATCTATTTGTATGCAGTTGGTCACGCGTTACGTCTGTTGGCTAAAGATCCAGCTGCTGTATTTCCCAGGAAAAGAAGAGTGCTCGATAAGTTCACTCAGAGCTACCATCTGATAATCCCGTTGATCCTGCATCGTCATCGGTCCAGGATCAAGATTCCAGCTGACCAATGATGTTGTCTGAGGAGTCAGTTAGCATTAGCCAGGAAGTTAGCTAATGCTTTTAAAAACTATTGCTAGATAACCAGCATGAGTAGCGTAAATTTGGAGTAACAGCAAAGCTGATAATATTGATAATATACACATTATATAATATAACTTAATAAAGGAAACACTTGACATGCTTACATTTTTTCCAGACGAGAGTTTCTTATAAACAAAGGCTTTTTTCTTTTTCTTTTTCTCCGAATTCCAAAGTTATGACACAACGTGATCAATCAATTGCAATGTCGATCCTGGAACAACATTATTATCATAATGCATGATTAACACCAACACAGGGATATGGCCAGATACGCTCAATCAGAGATGGAGAAAGATGTAAGACAGATAAGACGGGCTTTTACGCTGCCCTCACATGCTGAATGTCACTTTGCTTCCAAATAACAGATGGTTATCGGAATTCAAATTTTAAAATGATAAGGTTTGTATTCATGTTTGTGGGAGGTTCAAAAAGCTGGTAGAAATATCCAAAGAGTTACTTTTTACTTTCTGCCTTTTCTCTCTTACTTGAGTTAATAAATTGAATCAGTACATTAACATTTACCAAAGTACTTGTTATCACAAGCATCTGTATGTCTGCTTTAGTGATGAATGTGCTCACTTTTGCCATCTCTGGACAAATATCACAGGCTTAAGTTGACTTTTCGTTTCTAATCTGCAGCTCCGGCCTTTGGTTAATTGGACTACCCCAACTCTAGTTAAAAGTTGCTGATGTCGTTCATAGGGGATTGATGTGATGTGCTCGTTACATATAAGAATGAAACAAAGTCACAATGACTCTGCTGTAAGATGTGACCACATTTTAAGACAGGGTTCACTTCTGGCCGTTCTTTGGGTTTGTGCCATAAATGATTCTCCTTGCTGCTATGAGGAAGCAATTCTGAGAATGACATGCAGCACATTTGTTTGTATGTGAAAATAGGTCAGTGTTAAAGTTCATTAAAACCATTTTTAATGTATAAAGAACTCTAGAATAATGTTTAATCTCTCTCTGAAAAATGTGGTTTGTGTAGGAATCTGAGTGGTTTTCACTTAGTTTGAGCCACTCTGTGAAAATGCTGCTCCTCAGGTCTCCTAAAAATATCTTTCAAAAATACAGAGGCACTTAAAGATGTGTTTGAATTGCTTGCAGTGCGTTCCCTGTTTTGTTTTTGGGTTTGTTTTTTTTTTGTTTTTTTTAATGTCATCTGTGTTCTTTCCGCAGGGAGTTGTTGCTGGTATTCTGGCTATCGTCCTCTCTAAAAACAAGAAGAGTAAATCCCTGGTTAGTATCTCTGCAGTATGCTTTTTAATCTCAATATCTGGAGAGTAGGTTCCTTTCTCCTTGTGTTATCCACCTTTTCTCCTTTGCTTTTCTTATTGATCTAATATTACTGTGCCAGAGCGGTACCTTCACAGCGCTCCAGCACTCTGCTCGCCTGCTTCTGCTTTGATATTTTACAGCTTCCTCACCTTTTTCTCTCTGTCGTGACTTAAAAAAAAGCCTGCACATTGCCTCAGGTGTCTGAATTCAGCCCTGCAGAGCTGGATTTGTGTGTGTGTTTCTGTTTTTTCCCCCCCTCTCACTCCCTGCATCTCCTCTATGTTTATTCAGTTAGCTGTCGGGCTGCTCAGACGGGACTGACGAGGCAGCTTGCTCATGAGTGAGCTGTAGCTTGATAAACCACTCCGGTTTCCTTTGTTAGTGAGTGCCTCTGTGAAGCAGGCTGTGAGGCGGCAGTTTGAGTCCATTACATCTTGTTATGTAACTCAGTCATCCACTTCAAGTGATGAGTGAACACGGGCCTTTCTTACATGTGGCTGCTGTAGGTGTTTTTTTTTTTTTTTTTATTTCTTTTTACTGGCCTTATCAGGTTTTGATTTAACAGCTCAGTCATCTTCGCAAATTGACTTTAAATATCTGGGCACGCTGATTAGCTGCATCTCACCTTCTGTAAATTCGGGATAGGTTTCTCCACCCAGCGTATCATTCATTATCGTGCATCATTCATTTGTAATACAAGTATGGCTAAGGCTTGCATAATCAGTCTATTTTCTTATCTTCTTATCATGCATGGAGGCTGGAGCTTATTCCTGTTGCATTGTCCAAGAGGCGTGCTACATCCTGAATGGATTACTATTATTTTTTCTTTTTTAAAACAAATCATAAGTAGTTCCTTAGAACAGGCGATGACTGTACTTAGGAAACACCATTTGTAAAACATCAGGAAATAAACTGCAATGTTTATGTTCATGGTTAAATTGGACTTTAGTTCCCATTTAAAATTGTTTTTAACCCTAGCTTTTTATTGTGATCAAATCAAAATTTTCATTTCAAATCTATAACCCACAGTCTACTTGTGTTTTGTGGACTTGGAGAAGGCATTCAGCCGCATCCCTCCGAGTGTCCTGTTGGGGGTGCTACAGGCTATGGGGTGTTTGCTGTAGATCTACAGCAGGAGCTTGATCGAAACTACTGACAATAACCCAGACTCGTTCCCAGTGGGTGTCGGACTTTGCTACGCCTGCCCTTTGTCACAGATTCTTTTCATTCTTTTCAGATATTATGGACATAGGTTTTAGGTGTAGCCAGGTGGCAGTAGGCTTTCACTTTAGTGGCCTCAGAATCTCATCTCTGCTTTTTGTAGATGATGTGATTCTGTTGGCATCCAGCTGTCCTCGCCAACCGGCCCTGAACAATTGGTAGAAAATGGATGGATTGCTAAGCCCCTAATCACACAGGCCTATCTTAATTGCCGACTGGTTGGTGAGTGGTTGTTGGAGGTTGTTTGTTGTGATGGGTCACAGAAGGAGTGCTGCAGCAACCCCCAACCTCTGAAACCAACACTTGGCAAAAGGAGCAACATACAAACAGGCAACCACAGCAATGTTTTTAGCAACAAAAGCAATTGCAAGGAGGTTGTCAGCACAGCTGTATAAGTTCTTACAACTAGTTTCACCTAGCAGCAGCTAACAACCTCCAGCAACGCTCTCTAATCCTGTGTGAGCCTAAGGCTGCTATCTGTAGCTTTTACTGTGCAGCCATCAACATTCAAATCATAATGTGTTTTGAGAGCCTATTATGTTATGCTACGCTATGCGACGCTATGCTAGGTTATGGCAGTGCAGTCAGGACAAGCAAGGCGAGAGAACATGTCCAAGCAGAGAAAAACCGATTTCTTTTGGGGTTTTGGTTTAGTTTTTTTTTTTTTGTAATTTAGGGTTGTTGTTTTTTTGTGTGTTGAGGGAGCTCAACTCTTTGAAGACAGAAACACAATATTCAGACACAGGAGTTCTTTTGACAAGAACAATTATCTTGGTATATGAAATCTGATAGGCTGCATAATGACAAATTGCGATAAATGGAGGGACACAACAATTTAAAGTCTACTTAATCAAAAGCATGGTTAAAGTCCAGCCATCCATCCATTTTCCTCTGCTTATCCAATTAAGGGTCACGGAGGCAGCTGGATCATATCATAGAGGCAGAGGACGCCAGTCCACCACAGAGCTTACAAAGAGAGACAGACAACCATTCATACTCACATTCATACCTATGGTCAATTTACCTAACCCCATTTGTGTGTTTGGACTGTGGGAGGAAGCCAGTATAACTGGAGAGCCCACAGACACAGGGAGAACATGCAAACTCCACACTGCACCCCCTTGTTGAAGTGAGGTTGTTAAATATCAAACTGTTTTGTTTGTTTTTGTCGAGTTAGTCTTGCTGTTCTTTGCATATTTCCTTATGAGCATCAGTCAAAATCCTGCTCCTGCTTTTGCTTGCTTTACTATCCTAACTAACCCTGTTTGTATTGCAAACTTCTTGTTGTGGGTGGGGAGGATGAGGAGTCTATGGCAGTGAATCAGCACGCACAGTAGCAGGAGTGGAACCAGAATCATTAATACACCTGTGCTTTTGTTGCTCTGACATGTCAGAGCGGCTGCTGTGAATAATCTCAGCTCTACTAATGTTTGTTTCTCTTTTGCTGTCTTTTTCTTTTCTTTTTTTTTTAAAGTCTATTTCCAGCCGGAGATGCCCCAGTTTCCCAGCTGGGAGAATTTTTCTTTCCTGATCATCTAAGTTGTGCTTCTCTCTTCCTTTCCCCTAGACGTGGTCTCTCTTCACAGTGAGTCTGGTTGCGTCTTTCACGGCAGCGGCTTCAGCCATTGGCCTTTTTGTATCCGTGGTGAGGGCCATTGTTCACGGTGGGCGGAGCTTCATGACTTTCTGCCGCTTCCCTGACGCCACCGGCTACTCCAGCGTCACCAACGAGTGTCCCTTTGACCCCACACGCATCTACGTGAGTGCATTAGTGTGCGCGCCACAGATGCTGAGATCAAGGCGTGACCTGTGACCTTTTCTGCAGCAGATGGCTCTTTGAACAGCTGACTGTTGTGACATAATCACAACAGAGGCTGTGCATCATGGTGGCAGCATTCCCTTTTGTACTGTGTGTGTGTGTGTGTGTGTGTACATAAGGGTGTGGGAGAAGGAGTGGGAGGCTGGGTGTCTGTCTTCTCTGTCACTCAGGCTGTCGCGCTTGTGCGGCTGACGGACTGGTGGCACAAACGCTGACCTGACCCCGTCAGCTAGCTCCGGGCTGCGTCCAGACACCGTTACGCTGTCAGACGCACTAAGCCTCACGGAAACATCCACACATCAGCAACACTTTGGCGTTTTAACACCCAATGTAGTTGACAATTTGTTGCATCAGTCACCTTCATCTTAGAGTGGATTTATTCTTGGCACGGGGGGTTAATGGCACAGCTGCTGCACGCGGTGTAGGTTATCATTTGTAAGTAGCACAGACACGGCCCTGGGCAGACAGTCCCCACCGCCACCGTGTTTGTATTCTTTCAGTCAATTGTGTGGCTCAGTGAGTGGGAGGGCTTCACTTGTCTAAATATTGAAAAGGAGACTGCCATCGTGCAGTCGTGTCTGCAGTGCAGATCGTCACTCATCATGATAGAGAGCGGTAATCACAGGGTAGCATGTTATGCCTCGTTTCTACATTGTTTCTCTGGGTGAACAGATATGTTTCCGTTTGAATCAATACATCTGTGTAAGTCATTTAACCATGATTGTAACCGCCTGTGGATCGTGCTTTTATTTACTTTATTTAGTGCCCTACACCGGATGATTGGGATGAGAACAGGGCAAATCATCCTGAAGATCACAAAAGACAGTTAAAGCAACGACTACCTCAGACGTACTACCTTAAAACCCTGACATTCAAGCTGCTTTAAATAACACAGGTGTTTTCACATTATAGTATAGCTGAAGAAGCCAAAAATGCACTAGTGCTGCTTGTTATTCCATTACAGTGGTCCCTCGCTATAACGGTTCACTTTTCATTCAGCTTGTCAACTTTACATAAATCTTCCATCGCTAGCAGCGTGAGTCTGAAGTGCTGTACAGTATGTAAGTTTTCTCCCCGACAAACACAACAATGTCGATGAAATGTTTTGCACCGTCAAAGGAAACCATGGGTGCCTTTGGTTTCATTCTATAATACTGAACTTATTTTTCTACGAAGGTTTGAACTTTGAGAGAAAAGTGTGAAAATGTTCATGCCTGTCTGAGAAAAGTGTATAAAGTGTGCAGTGAGGGATTTTACAGCCTTAAAACATCTATAATAAATGTAAAAAATAATATAAGGTTGGCTACTTTGCCGATTTCACCTATCACCGGTTATTTTTAGAAAGTAACTCCTGCGATAAACGAGGGACCACTGTATATACAGAATTATTTTGTTCAATATTGAGATTACAATTGCTCATAGACCTAAAAATAATTAATAACAAGTACATTTATTAGAATTTAAGCAAAGAGAAGAAACTTGTCTTGTTAATTATGTGGATTTCTTCGTGTTTTATTTAGAATTCCTCTGAATAAATAAATCAGTGTGAACCTGCCACAGTCTGACAGGACGTGAACGGGAGTGGTAGAAGGAAATGAAGCTAAAAGGAAAAGTGGGGGAATTATTGCAAACCTGAGTACATAATGTAAAGCGTAATAATAGGATTCCTATTGAAGCTCCTGGCACAGTTTTTGTGCTGATGTTAATGCCAGAGGAAGATTGTGGTTACGGAGTCTGTATTTAGTATTTAGCGACCCTCGCTCTCCATCTTTGTCTGCTGACACTTTGCGGCTGCGTTGCTGTGCAATCATACCACTTACAGGTGATCCTGAAATATCTAGGAGGGAAGACAAACTCTCCAGCTGCAGCAGTGCCATCCTATTACAGTACCATTCTCTGACCTCTTTAGAACGACCCTCAAAGACTTGGAAAGACAGACTGCATGACTGGGTGCTTGGTTTTATTCCCCGGTGGCAATGCGACTAAAAACACCTGAATTCAAATCTTAAGAGGTGTGGCTCAATACTTTTGTTAATATAGTAAGTAGCTACCATCAAAGCTTATTAAAAAGAGAGAAAATGGGTTCAATAAGTCAACAGAGAGCTGTGAAACAAAACTTGAGCAATACTTATCTGAAATTTAGACAAGTTGTAAGATTTAAACCCAAGTTCTTCTGCTTTCTTTCTGGAATGAGGGTTGGATTATCATCTTTGGTGTGTTTCTTCCTCATTTTACAGCCACATAAAGTTTGTGATGGACCAAATTTAAGCTGGACCCCAGAGCATCAAGTTTTGTCTTAGTCTATTGAGACTGCAGACCATGCTGTTCACTCAGTGCTGTGTATTAGCTAGCGGCCTCCAATATGGCTGCCGGAGGGTACATTACATCACCTGAGAGTGTATTTTGGACTTTTCTGGCACACATGCATGCTTAGAAGCAGTAATGATGGTTATGCAAGCCTTATGTTCTGTGCTTCCTGCATATTTCATCATGATTTACAAAGAGAGCTCCAAATTTCGAGCGGTGCACTTTTTTATTCTCTTTGTAGTCTGCGAGTCAGTGTGCCCAACAACAAAAGGCATCTCTATTTCTTTGAATTCCCTCTGTAGCATTTCATGCTGATACTCTGCTCTGCATATTTTATCCAGCCTCTCCTGTACAAACTGAAATTCCCACAGCAGGGCTGCAAACCAGAAGTTTTTTGGTTTGCAGCCCTGCTGTGCAATCTGAGAACACGTTCACTTCTGTATCACATTATTATCTATACAGTTTCCCCATTTTATGTGAGACTGCAGAGCACCTTTACAGATATTGTTCTCTGAATGGTCCAGCTGGTGTTTCCCCCCAGCTCATCTTCACCTTCTCCCTCCCCAGAGTACGACTCTGATCCTTTGGGTGCCTTTAATCGTGACTTGTCTCATCCAGCTGGTGTTTTGTGCCCGCTGCCTTGCTGTCTGCATTTCCTTTCTGGGTCTGCCTTGCTGTCCTACCAGGAAGAGACCCAGAGGCAGATCGGTGAGATTTTGACTCGGGCATCTATTGAACTCTACTGGCAGTCTGTGCACTATAACTAAAGCCATTTTTTGGTGTCTCTGTAGATTAACGCTGTGGTGCCAATCGAGAAAGGTGCTTCTCCTCACTATTCTAGACCTCCAAGTAGCTACAATGAACCTGCCCCTGGGCATACAGAGCCTCCAAGAACCTACAGCCAACCACCAAGAACCTACAGCCAACCACCAAGAAGGAGCACAGCAACTCCACAACGCCAGCACCGAACTCCCACCCCTCCACAGTATCTTCCTCGTCAGGACCACAGTCTTCCTCCCTCGGAGAGGCAACCTCTTCGCCAGCCACACAGAGTGAGATCAGACAGAGAAAGGCAAGTAACAAGAGCTGGAAGCCAGCAAATGGCGACGGAGCAACACCGGCTCTTGCAAAGGGGTGCGCTGGAAAGGTCCAGCTTCTGGATATAGCGTTATTTAACGCAGCAGATCTACTCGAAGAGCCAGAAAAAGTCTTATGAGGTTCCAGCTACAGTACTTGGAGTCAAACTTCATGCTCATAACCTGTCAGTACTTTAAAGCTCTGGCCTCAGATGAAGATGTTTCTTTAAGAGGAAGTGATCTATGAATATTCTGAGGCCCAGATTATTTCCCAGTTATGGGAATTTGTCAGTTCTCATTCTTGTCATCGTGTTGAACAAAATATGCACATCAGGAGGAGAGATGCTGCAAAGAGAGGACACAGTGCCGGGTCTGAATGGGATTATGAGAAATAGCTGGTCAGTTTGTTGTCAAGGGTTGGATGAATGATCCGATGTCGCTGTGATGTCAGCTGTTCGGACCTGTTTAAAACTCGATTCACACTTTCCCATTATAAAGCCATGAGGCAGGGCTAATCTGGAAGTTAGCGCTCTCCAACACTGAAATCTCTACCACAATTCAAAGCTCAGTATTTCACACACGCCAAAATGTGACCACAAAATGTTTTCATTTTGGGGTTTTTTGGTGGGTTCTTTTGCACAATGCCAACAGAATTGGAAGAACAAGATGAAAATATTCTTTATTCTGACTTTGTTGGGATGTAAATGAGCTGCTCTCCTGGTGTTACAATGCTTTTCCTCTTTTTTGTTGAGGATAGAGTCTCAGGTTTGCCTAACAGGGTATGAGATGCATTTTGTTTTCTTCTTTTAGCTCAAGTCAAATTAGCACTGCACATGTTGTTTTTTTTATTTCTTAAGTAAATAAAGTTTTTATTCAAGAAACCACACCATTGTTATGTGTTTTGTTTCTGAACTTTGGCACCAAAACATTTTTAGCACATGGTAACCCCAGCAGCTCGTGAGTGACCTGACAGGTAGGACTGGTTATGCATGACTTTTAGCCAGGTTGGTACAAACCATCTGCAGGTGCACGTCAAGAAGTGCCTGGAATATATGGAATATATATGTCATGTTTTAATTATATTACAGTTCAGCTGTCAGATCAGACATGATCTGCTCAAACATAAGGCTTGGGGACCAGAATTGGGCCACCACAGACTCCCAATTCGGTCGACTGGGCTGCTTAGAAAAAAAGGAGAGAAAGGAATAAATGTTGGATTTTCTTTTTTTTTTTTTGTACAATGGGTCTGCAAAAAAAGGCTATTTTATGTGAATTAACAAAAATCTTTCTGCTCCATAATTAGAGGACCGTCTGGGCAATGACCTACTTTTTTCTGCTGATTTTTTTCCCCTTGTAATTTAAGCCCAAAGATTAATGCTAGCAGATGTTTTTCTTTAAAACTGCATTCTACATTTCTATATCATGTAGACAAAATGAGACATAATGTTAAAATTGAGCGTCTTATTCCTATATTAAGATAATTAAATGTTTTAATATGATAACAATGTCAGTGGTTTACAACTCTAAGCAGTTTCACAGAGTTTCATTGGTTTGATCCAGTTAAGACAAAAGCAGACTGTATGTCGACCCCTGTTTTAACGTTTTCCACACGTATCCAAAATGACCACAAATGAGGACGCAGTGCACACGTGCAGCTTAGAAACACATATATTTCGATTTCAGGTTCAACAGAATAAACATGACATCCTCAGATGAGGTTTTCATGCAACAGAAAAGTAGGAAGGAAGAAAGGAGGTTCGTATTTATCCAACACAAAGTACCAGTTTATCAGAGGCAGTGAGAATAGAAAAGGATTACACTGTAATAGATCAGAGAGTAGCAACTGTTGTTCTTTATCCTACCAGCAGAAGGCAGTGATACTAAAGGATCCCCAAAGCAGAGGTGCGGCTGGTTAGGAAGCTCCTGTGCGAGTGTTTGGTACTAGTTAAATGTCACATAGATGCAGCAGCACCAGGACGACTCTCTCAGCCCCCACTGCTACAGTAGTATTCAGTAAGTTAGCTAAATTCTGGCTAATGATGTCAAGATAAAATTGAAAGGAGACAACAACGTGTTGGCGTTCTGTCTGCAGAACACACCATTGAAACTAATATTACAGGCCAGAGGTGCCATGCTAACTTTGAATTAACAATAATCCTGATATTTAAAAATAAAATATCAATGTTGTTTGAGTATTTATGAATTCATGACTACATTCCTACCTCCTCCCTGCTGTGTTCATTAAAGAAGACAAAAAATTTGACCGAGAGCATTATTTTCTATAACTATTGAAATACCGTTAACGTGATTTTGTGTTTTGCTCATCACGACACCCATGATGACAAAATCCATCATGACAAACTGATATCCTTGAGTCCAACTTCCTTATGCGCCATATCCACACATTTTCTGTTAGCTTTGTCCCATTGCTTCAATTTGAGTGTGTGTGTTTTACCTTGAAAACACAAGAGGGCAATAGTGATCTGACTATCGGGGCATTTAAGGCGTGATAAAGGAGAATGGTGCTGGCCGTGCTGCAACCAGTGACTATGTTTATTTCAGGTTCAGGTCTTCTTCACAACTGCATCTGGTCTTTTTAAAACCTCAACAACGCACAATACTTATTTGTCACTGATACAGGAGACAAGTTTATAATTTTAAATTTTTTAAAATATATTCAACATTCTTTCTGCTCTATAAATAAGATCAAACAGATCCAAATTAGAACACATTTCCGGACTCGCTGCAATCTTGTGAAACACGTCCCTTCATCTAACTGCTCTGCAAGCAGACTAATCCAGGAGGTTAAAAAATAATAATAATAAAAAAATCATTAAGCTAGAGAGTGATGAACAAGCCCTTAGTGACTTCTCGGTCTGTCAGAGGAAAAGAGAGCGCGGGGGTAGGAGGCCCGTGCTGTCCCAGAGCAAGACAAATATCGAATCATTTCTGCCTGGGGTCCATGCTGAGGAGGCTGAAGAGCTACAAAAAGTTACCGCTGTGCGTAAACTGTGTCTGTGGATTCTGTCGTCGCCGGGTTCGAAGGATCATGCAGTAGTATAGCGAACGGTTACAGCTATCTTAAGTTTACTGCTCATCGTTAAAGAACTTTAAAATACTTACAAATTAAGAAACAACACAACAAGATAATACTGTAAAAGTTAGCCTCAAGCATACAGTGTGTGTGTCCACATGCACGCACACGCATTCAGACCCAAATGCACAGCCATACTTTATATAAACAAATGGCGGCTCGACTGATATGTGCTACTGGTGTCATTGATCAAATGCAACAAATGGGATCCCGTTATTTTACAGGAATTCCTCCGCTCGAGTCCACAAAGAGGTCAATCTTGACTAGTTTTGTCTCTCTCTCTCTCTCTCCGTCACTGTAAACTGGAATTTGATCATCTCGATATTATCAAAGTAAAAGCGCAATAATGAGAATAAAAACTGAATAAATAAACCATGAAGGAGGAAAACAGTATGTACAAAAGGAAAATAAAAAGCATTTTAAATTAAAAAAAAAATAAAATAAAAGAAATCTGATGTACAAGCCCCGCCCCCATCCCACCCCCTTAAACTGCCCATTCAGATGGACCACCAGGAAGCTACGCTACATAATACTGCCTTTCAATGGCAAAGAGTGTGCGCCCCTATATGAAGACAGATGCACTTTATCTTATGATATACAGGCGTACAGTATATACATGATGTACATCTACATGTGCATATGTGTAGGAGTAGGAACTGATTCCTCTCCCTGCGGAAAAAAGAAAAAAACAAACAAACATCCACACGCCGTCACAAGCTCCTTGGAAATCCAACGCTCCAGAGAGAGAGACAGATATTATGGAACATTAGCAGGCGTCTCTGTCAGTCATACCTAGTCCCTTCATTCTCCCAAACATAAACGTAAAATGACAGTGACGACTTTCCTTATCCTCCTCTATCATCCTTGCACACAGTAACAACAACAACAGAAAGATATCAGAGACGAGAACCATCATGCATTGATTTGATTGACTGTTTCAATAGAGCAACAGAGCAAAGTTGTGGATAAAAAAAAAGAAGGTTGCAGTAGGGACAGTTTTAGAACTGGGAGGCCGAGCTGGGGTCACACTGGAGTAGCCTAACGATGGAGGGGTCACTTTTGGCACCTTTGATAAACTCCTCCAGGGATAGCTTGCCTGCAGGAGAGACAGGGAGAGAAGAAGAACAAAAACAAAAGAAATGCTGTTATTAATTTGTGGAGATATTTTGAAGATGAATGTGTGTAATATGCAGAGATGGGCAGTAATGCGTTACTTGTAACGCGTTACTGTAATCCAATTACTTTTTTCAAGTAACGAGTAAAGTAAGGGATTACTATTGCAAAAACGATAATTAGATTACCTTTACTTTCCCGTAGGAACGCTGCGTTACTAAAACCGTGGTTTTTTTGCGAGAATGTCTCATGACAGTGACGTAAGCAAGTGCGACGTTCGTGACAACAGCTGTGTGCAGATCAACAATGGATCATATATCGAGTGCGGGAGAGAGTATGAGCGTGCAGCTTTTTAAGCGTGGAAGTACTGACCTTACTTTAAGTTTGATTCCATAAAAAGTGACAAAAATATTAGAATCCGTTGTGCGTGGGAAGAAAACTTCTTTTTACAGCGAAAAAAAACCCCTAAACCTCCAAGCAAGCACCGAGTGCGCTACGACGTAATGGGAAATTCGCAGAGAAACTCGCGGATTCTTCCACTGACCGCTGCGGCACACCTGCACCAGGGTAAACCTCCGCCTACCCTACTCCTGCTTTACAGGTGAAAATAGAGCAACAGGACCGCTAGTCTTTGACTTTATTTATTTCCTGCTGTGTTTTACTTGCATCTATTTGAAAGACTGAGTGTAAACACAAAAAAATATTTTATTTTATGTGCTGGAATGTGCAGAAAATAGGTTTAAATATTAAACAAATTTCTTCCAGTCAGAGAATGTTGCATATAATTTAATATTTGCTTGATGCATAAAGTTAAAAGATTAAAACTAATAAAACAAGTTTTAAAAAGAGACTTTTCCATTTGATTACATTTTGTATGATGGATTATGTAGAAAAAGTAGAATTGGGCTGAAAGATCTATTGCTTTATCACCTATTCAGGTTGTAAATCGTGTTTTTAAAAAGTAACTAAGTAATTAATTACTTTTGAAAATAAGTAATCAGTAAAGTAACGGGATTACTTTTTTGGGGAAGTAATCAGTAATTAGTAACTGATTACTTTTTTCAAGTAACTTGACCAACACTGGTAATATGCTGAAAAAGAGTGAGCAAGGGAAGTATGATTAAGAAGTATCAGCTTCTGTACCTACACTGTTACTATAACTAATGTTCTGATAAAGAGGTGTGTCAGCCTCAACAAAGTCATGTCCACAAATATTTGCTTGTTCTACACAATACTACAGCTGGTGACTAGTTGATAGTGCACATTCCAAACTAACCTACTAATGTATTCAACGCCCTCCTCAAATATACAAGTGGGAAAAATGGTATTTCCGTGTGAAATGGCCAACTTTACAGAATTAAAATGTATGTTTACAGAATATACAGTGTGTGTGTTTGGGCTGTTTAAAATGCACCTTTTGAAGCATTTTATTGGATTATCAGACTACAATTAGCCAATGTGTCTGCACATTGTATCCTTACAGTTTATCAGTGCTACTTGTTAGTGTCACTACCCGATCCGTACCTGAAACCTGATCGGTACCACGCATGCGCAAATCTTACGTCACTTCCTCTCTTTGCCAAGATTGCAACAGTTAATGTATTTGAGTGACACGGTTAGCGCCCAGTTAGCTCATAGCATTTCTCAACAGCTCTGCCTCCTTTTCGACTGCCCGGGACATTTAAACAATGGATAATTCGTATACAAACAAATTAATGCTTTTCTCCTCAACAGAGATCGTCCCACAATTGAACAACAGCGCCGTAAAGTATGAAGAATGGCGCCTAATTACAGACTTAATAATACTGACTTAGTAATATGTCACGTGAAGATTCATCAGTCAGATTAAGTGTTTAATGACAATTGACAGTGATAGCTGACATCATCATTACTATTCCAACAATCCTCTCTACACAGACAAGCATAAACACACGACTATCACTAAATCAAATTTAACACGCGTTTGTAATGATGCTAGTTCATTTTACAATAGGGCTCATTCGCTCGGTCAGCAGGTGGCAGTATCCTCATACACTGGGGAGTAAACTGCCATTAAACAAAACAGAAGAAGAAGAAAACATTGCACATGGGCGGTATGGATCGGGTAGACCAATTTGTACAGTCCAACTTTGCACATGCTCAGTAAGGATCGGGGAGTCCTGATCCGTAACTGTCGTTTTATTTTTAGTTTTTGTCTACATTATATTGAAATATTTCATTATTGCAAACATTTTAAGCTATACTTATTATTCTTAACATCTTAACAGATACTCTGACCCGTAACTATCGTAAAAAGCTTCGGCCAGAAGTAGACACCTTTTGCACATGCGTGGTACCGATCTTGTTTCTGGTACGGATCGGGTAGTGACAGTTAGCCAAGCTTGCTAGCAATAGCTGATAAATTAGCGCTCTTTGCTTCTGGCAGGAAACAAAACCACAACAACAAAAAAAACATGGTGGCACCAAAACACTAGTGTAGCTTCAAATATGTAGTTAGCTCTCCATTAGTGGCATTAGCTATGATCATGTAATTGTTTTATGCTAGCTTGAACACTACATACATGCTGTGGTGTTTCTGTTCAGGAACTTTGACAATTCCATTTCTGTAGCAGCTTATGTTAGCATAAAATTTCAACCAGAAAACAGTTTGTCTGAACATTTACTAATGCTATAATGTATAATAGAATATATATGTATAATGATACATGTGTGTTTGGTGTGTATCTTTACACCAGCAGAAACCACCTGATAAACACTTGCTCCTTCTTTTGCTCTTATGCGAGGCTAAGCTAATTGCCCCCAAGCATGTGAGAGTAGTCTGTCTTGTATTTGTATATGTATTTCATCAATTATGTAGTTAGCTTTTAATGGAGGTAGGTAAGGCATAAGTACAGATCCTTACATCCCATTCATCTTCCTTTTCTTTGTATTTTATTTCTTGCCTTCATTTTTCTTCAGTTTTTAGATAAATAGAACCAACACTAGAACCAAGTGGAAGATTTTTATTCAGAATCATGTAACGATCTTTCGTGTTTTATGTCAGAATTATGGTTAAATCATATTTGAATCAATCCAGTGTTTATTTCGACAGTTACTGCAACATTTTTCTAATTTTTATTACTGCTGGCCTCTTCCTGTGCAGCTACATCATTACAGCCTTTAAACCCTTACTTCTCTGCGTCATGGAGTTTGAAGCCCAATCCCAATGTCCACACTCTCAGACTTACAGAGTTTGAGTTGCATTCCTGCTAAATCAGTCTGGGCTTATGTCTGTTCCAACCCCAAGTTTTTACGTACACGTGGGCTCTTTGGCAAACACTTTTGGTATGTCTGAATTTGTTGTTGACTTCGCAGATTTACCCACAGTTCATTGTGCTTACGTTATACATAGAGTTGCAGTTAATGCCTTAGAAATGCTTTTTGGGTAGGATAAACCTACCCAAAAGTTTAGCTTTTAGTAAAATATCTCAACAAAGATCTGTCAACCAATGATAACCAATATATTTGTCAATCAGCCAACAGTAAAGCCACATCCCCATGCCAATGAAACCATTTTCACATAACTTTTGCTTTGGGATTTGGTGCATGCTGGAAGAAGCCAAGGCCATAAAGGATGCACAACAATAGGCAGTGATAGTCTGTGAAGTTATTTCTTTTTGCACACAATATCAGACAAAATTACAGTTACCATGGTTATCTTCCAATTTACACAAAGTATAAAAACTTCAGCGAGGAAAGATTTCAGACTCTGGAAAGAAAACTTGTGAGAGATGTTTCTGAAGAGCCCAGAACATCTGCCAAGACACGATGACTCTCATAACCACTTTGGGAATTGTAGTCTCAAAGAAGACAACCACTAGAACCCTGCAGAGGTTACAGACCAAGAAAAACTGCTCTTCTGCAGAAGACACACCTTCAAACCACATTAAAGTATGCTAAGGATATAGATAGAAATATGTCTGCTTTCAAGTCCCAGTGTAAAACTGGAACATCTGGGCTTCCACTGTATACCTGATGTTTCTTTTTCTAACAAAAACAAACTAGAAAACATGACTTACAATTACAGATACTATACAGCAGCCTATAAAGGTTAATATGTGGTTTAAATAATCTGGTGTTACATGCTGGACGTTCTTCCTCTGGGAAAAGTCAGCCAGTGCTCAGCTGCAGATATGGAACACCACGATTGTACATCATTGTGGATCATCCTCTGGACTGAGTGTATGCTAACTAATCTCTGTATAGTTTGAATATATATTTAAGGCAAATAATGTGGAATAACACTTTAATGTTAATGTCACCATTCACTAATAAAGGCAGGCTAACATTAATGTTAGTGTAATGAATAATCATGGTGGTAATGGTAGCAAAACAAAAAGAAAACAAACCCTCAACTATACAGTGGAAGGCAAGATGTCCCAGTTTTACACTGGGACTTGAAAGCAGCATACATTTGTGGATTTGTGCGTTAAATCAGTCTCATGCGGCGTGATCTGTGCGCATCTGGTAATTCGCCACACGTTTTGTGAGTGAGCGAGAGATGGTACGTGTAGTTTTACACATTTTTGTGCACAGAAAGGTTTTTGAAAGAGAAAATTATTGGATTTGTGAGCTGAGCAAAAGATAAATCATTGGACACATTCGTGAATCTTAGTTTATGCTTTATATCATATTGTCCATATTTGCAACTCTTTTGAGACATATTTCTTTCCATATGAGGACAACCTGGAGAAAGACTATGCGTACTGGAAGCACATCCTTTGGTCAGATTAGATGAAACTAGAGCTTTTTGGCCACAGAGGTGTTTCTTATGTTTGGAGAAAGAAGGGAGGGATGCACAGCCCAAAGAAAACCCTCAGCACAGTGAAACACGGTGGTGGGGGTCTTACGCTGTGAGGATGCTTCAGCACATCTTGAACTGAGAAATGCATGAAGGTGGAAGGAATCATGAAGAAAGGAGGACGTAAAGATTTTGAAAGAAAGCCTCAAGCAGTCAGCAGTAAAACCAGGTCTGGATCAGCACTTTGTCCTTCATCATGACAAGTACCCAAAATATATGTCGCTCCTGGTGAAGCACTACCTCCTAAAGTCACAAAGCCCCAAGCTGCATCAACCTGCACTGCATTGAAAATATGTGGAGTGTGGAGAGCTCAGAAGTGTTTTTGAGACTACAGCAAATGACTGCAGACTGTTATCCAGCAAAAAAAAGATACCAACAAGTATCTATTACCATCAGGGGGCTGATAATTAACGGCAGGGGGGAGGGGTGGGGGGTAAATAATTTTGCTTTTGTGTAAAAAAATAAAAATAATGTAAGAATCCAAAATCAAACCTTCAAAGAGCTGTGTTTAAAAACCCTTGCTCTGTTTGACAGCACTTGGGAAATACTTTAGTCAAATACAATTTCAGACGATGGCTAATAGTTCTGGCCTCATCTGCACTGTTTATTGCTATTCTAACAAGAAGGTGACACATAAAGACTAATTGCTTTCATTAAACACATGCGCGCACACACAAAATGGTTTGTTTTTCACGTGTGAATGAAAGCCACATTTTTTTTTTGTAAATGTTTGAATTCTGTACAAAGTCTTTTGTCCCCAACAAAATTAGCACATTTCAAAGATGATCTTGTCACATTCACCCAGCGCTACCCTCATTTCTTTTTCTGTCTCTCCCCAGCACCCTCCTTTTTGCCATTTCCTCCTCTCACCATCATTATTGAGGTCCATTTGTCTGAAGATCTTATCCGTCCTCTTCTCCGGCGTGGATTCATCCTCTGGCATCTTCATCACAGATGACACCATCTTGTAGATGGCCTGAGAGATGAGAGAGAAAAAGAAGGAGAGAGAGATTGGTTGGGTGGGCGGTGACAGGAGAACAAGAAAGATAAGTGAATTCAAGCCAGCAGGGACCCATTAAGGAGACTCAGCAGGAAAGAAGTAAAACATAACTGAACTAAAAAAAATAAAGTCACTGCAGCTTTCAAGATGCTGATAAACAGCCTTTCTGAAAGTCCACATGATTCACTGACATTTGTTGCTCCTGATGCTAAGAGCTGCTCCCTGGGCAGCTTTTCCAGAAATACCCACGCAGCGTTTGTGTGCCTATAGAATCGCTCCATCGCGCCACGGTGACATGGGTCACATGTGGCAGCGGGGTAAAGGGACGGAGGGCTTACAAGCAGGGCTTACACTATTGATTTCATACATCTTTATCTGTTGACCGATATGAGCACGCCGCGTCCCCTGATAGCATTAAATTAACCTCTGCAAGAGAAGCTCCGAGTATCAGCTGGCCTCAGGCGCAGATCTAAAATCAGCTTACGTGCCTATTAAATCTCCTCCGCTGGGAGTATAGGGTGTAAAAGCAACTGTAGATCGGTGTCGCAGGAGCATCGTCACAGAGGCAGGGAGCTCGCAGGAAATGAGCCCTCTGTGCTTTTTAGAAAGATACACTGGCTCTAAAATGTTATCTCCTCTGACTGTAAAGTCTCATGCCCACACCGTCCTTCAAAAAACTGTGGGAAAAAAACTCCAAGGAGAAAAATAGTGACAAAGGCGTCAGGCACACAGAAATAATCAGGTATTTTAACTGCCCTAAGTCTGAGCACAGATGATTCAGCTATGCCATCATTAGTGTGCAACAACCCTTCAGTTTCATGGTTGGCTCCTTTTATCTTTTCACCAACAATGAATGTCAAGCTAATGCCAACAGGTGTGCCAGGTGGCTCCCTGTAATGAGAGGTATCCTCAGATGTGCTTCCCAGGAAGGCTCACTAATGACTCGGGACCACAACAGAATCTGAAGACACAACAGCGATGACGTTATGTCCAAGATGTCTGTGGATTTTGCTGCAGAGATATCAGCTCAAGTTGAAATGGAGCCCAGCTGTACTCTTACTTTATACCATTTTAAGGGCATATTGTAGCATCCATCCATCATTAAGACAGACAAACAGCATTCAAACCAGCGTTAGCTCAATATTTGATTAATATTGTCCTAAGCTGACTTACTAAGGTAGCTAGAAAGTTAAAAAATAAAATAAAATGAACATAAGAAAATTAGTGAGAAAACAGGGTTTTGTGATACACAAGTTCACGGTTTGGGATGTGGACGTTATCCCTGCATTTGTTGAGGAAAACAAAAAACTTTAAACACCAGGGGGCAGCATTTTACAACTGACTGTGTTGAGATGAATGACTGTAGATGGTTGAGATGTTTTGATATTCCTCTTACTTCCTCCCGCGCTCAGTTTTCAATCGATTTGGCTGGTTACATTAAATATTATAGTGAGTCTTTGCACCATCTTGTGGTACAAAATGGTATTACAACTTTGGATTATATATCTTTAGCACATTTCATGGATGTGAATATTAAGGTTTACACAAAAAAATAGAATTGATAAAAATCACATTTGGATTGAACTGCAGGTGTTTACTCAAATTCAGGTTATGAGTAAAGACGTGGACTCTAAAATATGAATTTCACAGAAAAGATATGTTGGAAGAGCAGTTATGATACTTGTTAATAAGTCACCCAATTTTAATTGTGCCAGAGTAGAAAAAGCGACTCCACCATAGCAAGGCCATAGTCTGTAAAGGATTCACTGAAGGGCACAGCTTGTTGCTTTTAAGATTCCCCACAGCAGATCATCTGAATATCTCAGCCTATCACTAACATCTTCCTCTGTCACACCAACCCTCTGGAGAGGAAGAGGCTCATTCCTGATGTAATCCCACCTCCATGTTGGTTAGTGTTAGGGTTAACTCCCTGCCACTCCTACCGCACACCTCACCAATGTCTTTGCTGTTCTCATACATGCACTGCACCACCCTCACATACATCTCTCCCTCCTGACACTCCTTAGCACCCTATAATCTGCTTTCTCTAGATGCACAAAGACACAGTGGAGATCCTTCTCTACACTTCTCCATCAACACTCTCAAAGCAAACATCAGATCTGTAGAGCTCTTTGTCAGTATGAAGCCACACTGCTGCTCACCGATCGTCACCTCTCTTCTCAACCTAGCATCAGCAGCTCTTTCCCATATTTTCTTGGGCTGGCTCATCACTACTACAGCTCTGCACATGACACCTCTTGAAAATCCGTAGCAGCAGGCTTCTCCATTCCTCAGTTATCCTCTCACTCTTGTGGATTGTGTTGAACAATTTGGTTAGTAAGTCCACCGCCCTCTGTCCCTCATTTCCTCCTTACTAATCCTCTGCACTTCCCAGTTCACCATCTTTCCCCATTCTCTCATTCATCAGCTCCTCAAACTGCTCCTTCCATTTTCTCAGCAAACTTTTGCTTGTTAGCAAATATCTATCTTTAATCACCCTGACCTGCTGCACGTCGTTTCCACCTCGATCTCTCCGTCTAACCAATCTGCACGAGTCCTTTTCTCCTTCCTGTGTGTCCACACCCACATACAACTCACAATATGCAAGAAATTGAAATTGTGGTTATAATGATGGACACGTCCATTGATCAGCAAAAGTGTAGAGCTTTTATTAATCTGATAATGTGGTGTAAAACAAATCTGACCTCAGTCATGACCCTTCCACTCTCCTGCTCACTCTCAGCACATAATGGTCCCCTCCTTTCCCTAACGGTGTGTAACCTCAGTGAGCCTGTAGATAATCCTAGCATTCTGCACACTCAGGGATAAACTCAAGTTAAATTTAACTTGCTAATCCATGAGAATCCAGAAGTGCATACACACACACAGAATACACAGCGAGATCCTCAGTCCAATATCTTGACATATGAGTCCTTCTGCTTGTTCTCTTCAACAGTGAAAGGATTAGATGCAGCACTACTTAACAGCCTTCCTGCAAACTGTTGCCTGTGCCAATGCTGCACTCAGGGTGCCTATTAGAGTAAGTTAATGCATTCATCCACATACTTAAATGAATGCATTAACTTACTTAACATAACTAATGGGAGTATTTATTAAAGGTGCTCTGTCTTTTCTTAGTATTGTATAAATCTCTGTGATTGGCTGATCAATACAAACTGTAATGTAGTTTGCACCATGTGCTAGATGAAAATTTGAAGGACCAATGGAAAGAACAAGCAGGAAAAAGCAAGAAAACATACTGAGACTCCTGGTGAGATCAAATTAGTTATTCAAGAACATTCCTGTTTCAGTCGCATGATGTGTGTTTATGAAAATGAAATCAGGTTTGGGGATTTAGAATTTGAAATGGACCATAAATCAAAGTGCTTTACTACTCTTACTGAGTGCTTTTTACTACAAGCTACATTCGCATACCATGCCCACAGGTCCATCACAGGCAATTTGGGGGTTGAGTATCACCTAACTGGTGGACGACCCGCTCTATATCCTGAGCTACAACTGCTACAGATAAGAAGGGATCTTCTACACATATGGCAAGCATACTGTAGAGTCTACATTAGTGATTTCATTCATGAAATAATGTACTCGGTTAGCTCGTTAACACGTTGACACCTTGCAGCCCCACGCACGGGGTGATCCGCGGTAACTTGCTAACGGAGATTTGCCGCGGTTATGGCGTTAACGTCATTTTAACGAGATGAATGCTGACAGCACTAATATAAAGGCCTGCTAGGGAGATGACAAAGTATTTTTGCACAAGTATTTATATTATTTAGTGATGATACTAAGTGTCTGTGAGCTGCTAAGGCACTCTAATTCATGTTCGCAAACTAGGATGCTACTAATGATTCCAGTGTTACAACTTCAAAACTGCCATGGCTAACTTTTTATCTAGCCTGAGTTTCCATTTAAAGGGAGTTAATTAGCTTGTTGTTGGTTATGTGGTGGGGGAGATGCCACCAACATCAACTCACTATGCAATTAGGTAAGCGTATACAGTCAAGAGGTAAATGTGATGTGTGACCTAGCTAAATGCAGTAGATAGCACTGCAACAACAGTTTGCTTTTAAATGGCAGTAACCTTGTGGCCCTAATAAAAGTGTCATAATGAGCTATAACGGAAGGTTTTGAGAGAAATCGCATGGTCTACATGTGACAACCCCTCCACCAGCACCTGAGGCCAGAAGAAGTGTTTACTTCCACCAAAACTAACCAGCTTCCCTTGCTTACCTCTACAATCTCCAGCATTTCCTCGCGGCTGATATACCCATTTCCATCCAGGTCGTACATACTGAAGGCCCATTTAAGCTTCTGCTCCAGCTTTCCTCGTGACGTCACACTCAAGGCAATGATGAACTCCCGGAAGTCTATTGTCCCGTCGGCGTTGGTGTCAAAAGTTCGGAAGACATGCTCGGCAAACTTGGAGGCATCGCCGTACGGGAAGAAATTGGCGTAGATCTTCTTGAATTCCTCCACATTCAAGGTTCCACTGGGGCAGTCCTTCAAGAAACCCTGAGGTTAAAAAAAGCAGATATTAGGTGAGACAGGGTTCAAAATAAGACCTTTAACTTTTTCTTTATGTCTATAGAATAATATAAAACAACTCCAATTCCAATAAAGTTGGGATGCTGCATAAAATGCATTGAATTCTAGGTGATCAGTGTCTATTTTGGACTGCAGATAGGCCAGTCTAGTACCTGGACTCTTCTATTATAAAGCCTTGCTGTTGTAATAAATGCAGTATGCAGTTCAGCATTGTGTTGCTCATACAGTTGTGGTCAAAAGTTTACATACACTTGTAAAGAATATAATATAATGGCTCTACCGAGTGTCCCGTTATTTCTAAAACTCTGATTTTTCTCTGATAGAGTGATTGGAACAGATACTTCTTTGTCACAAAAAACATTCATGAAGTTTGGTTCTTTAATGACTTTATTATGGGTTAACAGAAAAAAGTGATCACATTTACTGGGTCAAAAATATACATACAGCAACATGAATTAGCAATTTTGGTGACTTACAAAGTTGTCAGTGAACTGAGCTTCATAGCATGGCCTCTTAACTTGTGAGTGATTATGAGTGACTACAGCTGCTGACTTCTCTTAGGCCAGTTAAATAGGGCTCATTGGATACAAACGCCCACAAACGCTACAATGGGAAAGTCAAAGGAGCTTAGCATGGATCTGAAAAAGCGAATTATTAACTTGAACAAGTCAGGAAAGTCACTTGGGGCCATTTCAAAGCAGCTGCATGTCCCAAGAGCAACAGTGCAAACAATTGTTTGTAAGTATAAAGTGCATGGCACTGTTTCGTCACTGCCAAGATCAGGAAGAAAACGCAAGCTATCACCTGCTGCTGAGAGAAAATTGGTCAGGAGGATGAAGAGTCAACCAAGAATCACCAAAAAGCAGATCTGCCAAGAATTAGAAGCTGCTGGAACACAGGTGTTATTGTCCACAGTCATACGTGTTTTGCATCTCCATGGACTGAGAGGCTGCCGTGCAAGAAGGAAGCCCTAGCTCCAAAAGCAGCACCTTAAGGTTCGACTGAAGTTTGCTGCTGATCACATGGACAAAGATAAGACCTTCTGGTGGAAAGTTCTGTGGTCAGACAAAACAAAAATTGAGCTTTTTGGCCACAATGCCCAGCGATATGTTTGGAGGAGAAAAGGTGAGGCCTTTGACCCCAAGAACACCATGCCTACAGCCAAGCATGGTGGTGGGAGTATTATGCTGTGGGGCTGTTTTGCTGCCAATGGAACTGGTGATTTACAGAGAGTAAATGGGATAATGAAGAAGGAGGATTACCTTCACATTCTTCAACATAACCTAAAATCATCAGCACGAAGGTTGGGTCTTGGGCACAGTTGGGTGTTCCAACAGGACAATGATCCCAAACACACATCAAAAGTGGTAAAGGAATGGCTAAGTCAGGCTAGAATAAGGGTTTTAGAATGGCCTTCCCAAAGTCCTGACTTAAACCCCATTGAAAACATGTGGACAATGCTGAACAGCATTGTCCACATGTTTTCAAGTCCATGTCAGAAAGCTATCAAATTTAACTGAACTGCACCAATTCTGTGAAGAGGAGTGGTCAAAGATTCAACCAGAAGCTTGTGGATGGCTACCAAAAGCGCCTAATTGAAGTGAAAATGGCTAAGGGACATGTAACCAAATATTAGCACTGCTGTATGTATATTTTTGACCCAGCAGATGTGATCACTTTTTTCTGTTAACCCATAATAAAGTCATAAAAGAACCAAACTTCATGAATGTTTTTTGTGACAAAGAAGTATCTGTTCCAATCACTCTATCAGAGAAAAATCAGAGTTTTAGAAATAACGGGACACTCGGTAGAGCCATTATATTATATTCTTTACAAGTGTATGTAAACTTTTGACCACAACTGTATATGCAAGAAGCCAGGAAACTAACATAATTTTTTCAAAACATCAGAACAGTCAGAGATCAAATTTCTCAATCAAAACTTTGAGTAGTAACATTTTCAATCATTTAACTTCTTATTCTGATAAGAATGATTTTGAAAAGGAGCTTAGTCTTGGATCAGAAAAGCCAACGCTATCTTCTATTCAAGCCCTCACATTTGATAAAGCGGAATTGTGCCTGAGGAAAAAAAGGGAGGTAAAAGTCACTTCTATCCCTGGTCTTTGTTCAAAAGAAATAAAGCTCTTTTACAAAGACCTTTAAAATAGAGGCAATGAGGTAACAAAACCATTTCTGATGGCTGGGATTTCTACTCACAACTGGAGGGGAAAAATCAGCAGGGTTGTGCTCCTAATAAATATTTTTTAAATTGACAGTGTTCAAAATTTCACTGTGTTTAGTGAAGCATCCAGCATCTCCCACACTCAGAAGCAGTTGATCTGCTGAGAGCTGTGACCACTGTGACAGGTCAGTGAGGGGTGGGCTTTAACTTGTACAACTCTTATTCAGGACAGCACGCACAGCTGTTCCATAGGTTTAACCCACGTGTAAAGCTCTGCAGCCACTACACATATATCCATGTGCATAAGATGAGATAACTTGTGAGGTCAGGTCACTGTGGCATTTCATAATGCTAATCTCCCCACTGAATAAAGGACTGGGTTTAGACAGTGCTCTGTGGTGGACGGAGATAAGACTGCTGTCAGTGTTACAGATCACAGATAGAAACATGTCTGTACAGAAGACGCAAGGATGTCCTAACAATCGTGATATAAATCATAACTCTGCTGTGTGACATATTTGCCTAGTTTAGGACTTATTTTTACCAACAATGAAAGGATCCAAAGCACTTTTGAAATGTTTGAAGATCAGGAAGATTCTGATTTTGGAGAAACAATAGGTAAAGAGACTTATTTTAAAACATGCAACTTTGATATCAGAAGATGATAACTCAAGCCATGCTGTTCAGACGGTAGTTAAAGGTGCAACATTGAATATTTTTCTAACACCAATTGATCCGATTGTGCTGTGTCACATGCAAGGTGACGAATCTACTTAAATCGACCAGATTATTCATCTTTATGCTCCGGGTTATTGCTTTTATTAGTTTGCTAATGCGTTCAGCTATAAGGGGTGGGCAATCTCCGTCCACGAGGGCCGGTGTCCCTGCAGGTTTTAGATCTCACCTTGGGTCAACACACCTGAATCACATGATTAGTTCGTTACCAGGCCTCTGGAGAACTTCAGGACATGTTGAGGGGCAAATTTAGATTTAAATCAGCTGTATTGGTTTGAGGACACATCTAAAACCTGCAGGGACACCGGCCCTCGTGGACTGAGATTGCCCACCCCTGAGCTAGTTGCTAGCTAGTTGTGTTGCTCCCAAATAGCCAAAGAATCTGACAAAAATGGTTGTGTTATCAGCTAACACTAGCAAGCTTAGTTGGCATTGTATGAGTAGATCGTACAGATACCTGGTATCTGTATTTAAGCCAAGTAACATATCCCACGAAGGTTGATTCTGTTCATCTGCACGTAGCATTTTCAATCGGAGAAACGTTTCGTCGCTCATCCAAGTGACTTCTTCAGTCTTAGCTGACTGCAGGTTTCCCCAAGTACATTTGCACAATAACTGAAACCAGCCCACTGAAGGCTGAGGAAACCTGCAGATGAGTGAAAACGCTACGTCCAGATGAACAGAATCAGCCTTTTGGGATTTGCTTACATGGATGATCGAGCATGCATCAAGATATCCCACGATCGAATAAAAGATTGTAAGTCAACAAACAACACAGGATCATGGATTTGTTGGACAATCTGTCTGTATAATAACCAAACTGAAATCCATATTATTTGCTGGATAACTTCAGTGAATATGCTCCAAAAGGCACCGACACCACAAATAAGAGAATTTAAGAGAGATAAATTGCCTGAGGTGAGCACTATTCTGTAACTCAAAGTTGCCCCACCCTCATTAATAGCTAACATTTATTCCTGTATAATGTTAAATGGAAGAACTGAAAAAAAAAAAACCCGCCTGCACAGTTGCCATATGCAGAGAACCTGGGCAGTTTATTTCTGTACTAAAGTTGAGCCTCAAGCCTCAGATGGCCGTTTGAGAAACTGCAGTTTTTGGTTCTTCGCTGTTGGCTTCATCGTACGGCTTTATAAACGTCTATGCCAAACGATACCTCTTATAGTTATATTAGTATTACTGGTCCATTTTATGTAGATGCCATATAAATACCAGATCTGTCATTATATACAATTCAATATAAATCTGCAAAACAAAAAAATACAGTATTTCTCTTAGAAGTACAGTAGTGTAAGACTACAGCTATAATATAGTACAGTACTGTGCAAAGGTTTTGAGCCATTCACCATTTCTTTTTATTTTCTGCATTCCTTCTCATGCAGCAATTTATTGCAGCATGTGGGAACACAATTAGAAATACAGTATTTAAAGCTTTAAATTTAAAGTTTGTATAGTTTTAATGAGCTTGAAAGTCAATATTTGGTATGACTAGCCTTACTCTCCCACGCAGCTTGAACTCTCTTAGGTCAGCTTCCTTATCATTTTATCAAGTATCTTTGGGAATAGTTCGTCAAACCCTTTGAAAGACAGTCAAAGCTCTTCTTTAGATGTTGGCTTTTGTTCTATTGTCTGTTAGGATGATCCCACATTGCTTCAAAACATTGGATTTTTGGCTCTGGGGAGGCCAATCCATGACTGAAAGTGTTCCATTGTGTTAGTTCTTCTACCAGGAAGGATTTTTACTGTATTGGCAGTTTGTTTATGATCATTGTATGCTCTAAAATGAAGCTGTGGCCAATCAGACACCTTCTAGATGGTACTGAATGGTGGATCAAAATCAGATAGTACTTTTCCATCTTTTCCATCATCATCCAAAAGATCCCTGACACAACTGTCTGAAATGCAGCCCCAAACCACGACAAAGCCTCCATCATGTTTTACAGATGGATGCAGCCACAGACTATCTGTACCTCTATCCTGACCTCCTCTGTACACATTGATACACAAAATACAGCTGAAGAGCCAGCTGTAATCTCTCAGGCATCTCAGGTCCTGTGTCAGGTCTTTGCTGGATTTTGTTCTGTTTCTTAGGGATGTGACTTTCAGATACTGTTCATCTACTGATCTGCGGTCTGTTATGTGTAGACACAACACAGGTTTGGTGCCTTTAGGTGGCATTAGGTGCCATTTTATCCTAGAATGAATCATACGTCAGGGTTATGTGGCTCAACAAACAAGAGAAAGCATTCCTGTGAAAATGAGTCAATGTCTAAAGAAAAACTTTGAACACCTTCAGAAAGCCTGGAGAACTATTGCTCAAGACCACTTTAAAAATTTACAATAAAGTCTTGCTCCTTGGAAGGAGAGTATAAAGAGTTGAAGGCGGGCTCGAGACTTTTGCACAGTGTTCAGGGTGTGAATTGTGCACCTTGTACCACTCCTGCAACTCGTGGTCGGAGAACTCGGTATTCTCACGGAGATCCTGCAACACCTCTGGCCGCAGTTTGCTGTTCTGTTTCCCCATGGCAACGGGATGGGACTTTGGGTTTCCTTGACAACAACAGCGACTACAGCACTAGCCAGGCTGCTTTTCACACCTGTCAATCAGAGATAAGGAAACGGGAGGTCAGCAACAATTAAGAAGAGAGGAGGGTGAACTCGAGTGACAATTGAGAAGTGCAAACAGCGCAACGTCACCAAAGCTGCTCGGCAACAGACGAAAAAAACAAAAACAAAACATATGAGGGATTAGAAGAGAGGGTTCGCACAGTCGACTGTTGGCTACAATTAAAACCAGCAGCTGCTTTCTGCTTGAACAAATAAAATGATCGGGCAAACCATGGAACAGTAACATAGACACTTCCAAACAGACAGCACAGCTTTGCAACTCACACAAAGTCTTTTAATGGAATCAAAGCAAGCCTTGTGACGGTATTGTTTCCCAGTCCGTTTGACACGAGATGTTACGCAAGTCTTTAAACTGCCGCATCACAGTCGCAAAACGTTAAATAATCCTGAGCGTGCCCCGGTGACGTCAAGCGCTAGCCCACTGATCACATTTTTATGGGATTATTTAGCCAGCTGCGTGTCTGTGTGTCAAATCAGCCGTGTGGTGTGTGCCTTCAGATCTCCTAATCTTCATGTCAGATCAACCTGCTGCACAAAATGCGATTTCAATGATTCAACTAAACAATAAAACCATTACTAAGAAAAGGAGTACATCACTTGTATAAAATCCGATTCATTTACCTATTAATAATGTAATGAAGGTACTTTGGAGGCAATTTGGACATTGCAATAGTGGTTAAAGATTAAATACATAGAGTAAGAGATTTTAACAGTAGGAAAAAAAACTAAATATACCTTAAATTGCCACCAATTAGGGTTGAAATGCAGTGGTTGCCTCATTTAAAATGATGTCTTTGTGGTATTTCTTGTGGTAGAGCTTTCTATACAAACATTTATATAGTTCTGCACTGTAACATCTTTCAGTAAAAAAAAAAAAAGGTCCAACAAACTTGTGCTTGTTAACTTTGTTTCCTTACTTTGGACCACTAATTAGCTTGTGCTCAGCCATCAAAGTGTTCTGTGACTTCTGTGTGTGTGGCAATGCAAATTAAAATTACAGTATCAGTGGGGCTTGAACACCTCTGACGAGACGCTTCCTGACCTACACTTTCTCCTCGGTTGAGCTCGGTAATTACGCCGTCAGCTTTTCGTGTACGTGCCCAAAGAAGCGGGAACAAGCGCGGGCCTGTTTGTGTTTACGTGACCTCTACAAAGTCAAAGTAAGCTGGTGGGGCATTTGAGGTGGACGGCGAGGTGTTTATCACTGACTGGCGAGAGCTGCACCATCGCAGAAGCGAAACCCATGCACTCAACCATCTCTTTACTCGGCTAATAAAATTAGGCTTTACTGTAAACGCTTGAGCACTGACAGTAATTCTTATAGTCAGTCCCCAGCCTGCTGACGCTGGAACTGCAACCATCAGTTATGAGTCCTTCCTGTTTGGGGTCTGGTGAAAGTTGCAGAGGGAGGACTGGGATGTGACGGAGGTTGGGATCGTGTCGTCACCAACAAAGTGCATTATGGGACCATTGTTCGTGCAAATCCAAGTTGAAAAAAAGCAAATACAGAGACTGAAGATGCTTTTGGGTCATCAGAATGGTGAACTGCTGTGGCACAGCCGTGTTTTACAGAGTGGAGGAAGACTTTTGCTCTGGTCATGAAGCCGACGATGTACGGCTTGAAGACATCGTAGGGATTTTGCTACATTACAAATGTGGCAGTTATATGTAGGCTGTAGCTACATGGTGGTATGGCTTGAATCAAACAAAAGCTTTATACTTTCGTGTTTTAAAACTTCTGCAGTCCCGACATCGTGCTGTCGTTGCACTTCAGTTACACATCTACAGTAATTGTTACATGGTTACAAAATATTTGTATGTAATAATAAGGAAATGTTGTGTTTTATCGAATTGGAAAAAAGACAAAACACATTACAGTACAGCATTGAATATTGAGTAACTACCTGTTGATGTCCATCTTTGTTTAGGTTTTGAGCGAACACCAACATGGTGGCAACTACCCAGAATGCACTGCAATTTTCGACCCTTTGCCAGCTGTCAGAAAAATGCAGTTTACTTGGCGCAACGCCAGTGTTTCCTGTCAAGTTCACACCTTGGAGCTGCTTTGATTCTGAAGGGCGTCAGGTTTTGAAGGTTATTTTAGAAACACCTGAGGACCAGTGCTTTCTTTTTGTTTTTTCCCAGAAAAGCTTGTTTCAAATTTTAAGTCCAGGATGTTTTTAAATAGTTTGAGTGATCAAATTTTCAACACACAAACCTTTGATTTTTTTACTCTGAGCAGAGTTCAGTTTGTCTTAAACATCATGTGCAATCCAACCACAAAGACAGACATAAATCTATTTCTCCTCAAGGAGTAACTGGGTGGTGGTGCCTGCACTGCTGAAGGCTATATGTGAAATGAGTAGGTAGTTGCTGTAAACCAGTAATTTACGTTTTAGCTGAACAGACCGAGTGCACCGTTGTGCCTTGGATGAGCATTTGGAGAACACACACCCATCGCGCACTCACTGATGCACACACTTTCTAGTTCCTGTAACGATTAATAATTCCTTCCCACGCTGCCCAAATGTGAAATTTAATTGTTGAGACAAAGGTGATTAAATAACAGCAACAAAGGTTTCCCGATGACAAACAGAAACAGTCAACCTCTGCTTCAATTAGCCACGAGGGTTGCTTCCACATGATGTCTCTGTGAAACGCTGCAGATGATTTGGGCTGATATCTAAACAAAACAAACAGAAAGTGAGTGAGTTTGTGAAGACCTGCTAAAATGTTCACATCAGGATTTTTGAGAACTTTTCGCCACATGTAGCCACAGATCCTCAGATCATGGGATTTTCCTCTTCTCATGGAGGTCCACTGCAATTATTGTTGGTGGAAAGGCTCAGAATGGGAACCACAGCTGCATCCTATGAGCAAGCTCATCCAGCTTTTGAAGTAACTGACTTAAAAAAACAAAAAACAAACAAACAAACAGTTACCTTATAAGGACTTTACTTTAGGCATGTGTTCTTCGTAGTCACGCTCAAGGCCTTTACACACCGGACACAGAAAATATTTTGTGTGTTAAAGAAATGTTGGGGCCTCGACTATTCTCAATTCAGCCGCTCACACCACCTGCATAATTTTGATGTGGTCCCACCTCTACTGAAAGTGAAGAGCTGAAAGTGCCCCACTCACATCCTGAAATGTGTACAAAAGCAGCCGTCATACAGCCTCAACTCTTCAGACCTCCCCGTTGCTGCCTTCTGCTGAGAACTGAACCTCCATTTCTTCCTTTTCTTGTTTTGAAATATCAGGACCAGCTCATAATCACTTGATGTTTACTTCCTTTTTTTTCACAATGCAGAAATGCAATCCTTTCCATGTGTGTATATCTTATACAACATATTATATGTTACAAGTTCGCATATGAAAAAATCTGGAATGTCATGGCGCTTTTTTGCAATCTGCTCGGCTTTTAGATCTGAGTCTTCACAACAAATAAGATTGTTAGCATTGTGTATTAAACACAATGGTGATCTTTACAATCATATTTTATATTATTTCATCAAGACCATCCCTAAAGCTCTGACAAAAATTGCTACTGCCACGAGTCAGTCAGATCCTGTCCTAAAGACTCAATAATACAAAGTGACAGCCTGACTGACAGTGCTCTATGCTACAACTGCACAACAAAACCTATTCTAGCACACTGACCTTTTCTGTGAACTCACAACTCTCTTCTTTCCCCTTAGAATTGTTCTTTAACCAAGCTGTGATCCACAACAACTCTGTGTGCATGTCAGTCGGTCAAAGAAGCCACAGCCACAGTTATTTTAATCCCAATCTAACTCCCAAACCCAATCCCTACTGTCCCTTTATTGCTTATCCTTCCATCCTGAAACATGAAAAAAACATTAATCCATCTCCCCAGTTTAAGTGCCCACTGCTTGTTAGTTGCTGTTGTCAGGCCCCGTCATAAGTCCATACGCACACATACACAAACCCTGTGAACATCTGTTTCAGAGCTGCTAAGCGGGTCACTGACTTCTACCCTGATGATCTTCGCATGGAGAAAAGAGAGAAAGGCAGGCGAAGAAGAGAGACAAAGCTACACAGACAAATGGCTTAAGAACAAAGACAGGATCACAGAGAGAAAGGGAAAAGAGGTGACAGAAAGTCAGATCTGTGGATTTAGAGGTGCTACCAAAACTTATTACAGTATCTGCAACTGTGTTTTTTCCAAGTACCTTCCTGAAAATCCAAAAACACCATTTCAGAGCAATTTCAGAGCACTGCAGTCTGACACTCTCACTAATTAAAAAGAAATGTGGTATTTTTGAGTAAACACAAAGCGATTCACTCATTATACGTCCCTTTGTAGCTGATGTATGGTTCATAGTAGCCCCTCCTGTTTAGGTAACAGTCTAATGTCTTGATAACTTCACATCACCTAATGGCCCATTTCTTTAAAAGCTTGGTACTTAGTTTGCTGTTGCTTTGCTGTTTTAGAGGGAGTCTGATCGAGGTGTTGAAGTGATCTCGCCGCATTCAGCAAAACGTACAGTTCAAAGCTAGCTAGCTCGCTTGGCTCAAGAGCTGGAGGTGGGGGATACAGACTAACCAAACCATGCAAATCCCATCGAACAAAGTTGTGTCAACAAGTTAGCTGCCTTGCTAATGTTAGCGACATACATTGCAGTATTAATGAATCACATAACTGGGTTTCTCAGTGTTATTTATGCTTATGTTAAATTAATATTAAGTTAGCTGTTGATGCTAAAGCTCTATTTACCATTTTATTGTTGTTTGCTTTTATGTAATTGGAAAACTAATATGATAAGTTATTTTTCGTAGCATTCACGATTTCAGGCATTTATGTAACACGTGTAGAAAAAATGTCTCCTCTGGGCCCTGCAGGCGGTCTATCCTTCAAGCTCAGGTCTGCCACCAGAGCCCTGGGAGCTTGAGGGTCCTGCGCAGTATCTTAGCTGTTCCCAGGACTGTGCTCTTCTGGACAGAGATACCAGATGTTCTTCCTGGGATTTGCTGGAGCCACTCGGCTAGCTTGTTACCTTCACCCTCCACATCTTCTCGAGCTCTTCTCTGAGTCCTTGGTACTTCTCCAGCTTCTCTTGTTCCTTCTTCCTGATGTTGCTGTCATAATATGCCGGCCACTTGGTTATAGCGTTCCATGAATGCCCTGCCTGCTAGCATCTTGCACCCTGCTATTACAGAGGGGCAAAAAAGTATTTAGTCAGCCACCGATTGTGCAAGTTCCCTCACTTAAAATGATGACAGAGGTCAGTAATTTGCACCAGAGGTACACTTCAACTGTGAGAGACAGAATGTGAAAAATAAATCCATGAATCCACATGGTAGGATTTGTAAAGAATTTATTCGTAAATCAGGGTGGAAAATAAGTATTTGGTCAATAACAAAAATACAACTCAGTACTTTGTAACATAACCTTTGTTGGCAATAACAGAGGTCAAACGTTTACTATAGGTCTTTACCAGGTTTGCACACACAGTAGCTGGTATTTTGGCCCATTCCTCCATGCAGATCTTCTCGAGAGCAGTGATGTTTTGGGGCTGTCGCCGAGCAACATGGACTTTCAACTCCCGCCACAGATTTTCTATGGGGTTGAGGTCTGGAGACTGGCTAGGCCACTCCAGGACTTTCAAATGCTTCTTACGGAGCCACTCCTTTGTTGCCCGGGCGGTGTGTTTTGGATCATTGTCATGTTGGACGACCCAGCCTCGTTTCATCTTCAAAGTTCTCACTGATGGAAGGAGGTTTTGGCTCAAAATCTCACGATACATGGCCCCATTCATTCTGTCCTTAACACGGATCAGTCGTCCTGTCCCCTTGGCAGAAAAACAGCCCCATAGCATGATGTTTCCACCCCCATGCTTCACAGTAGGTATGGTGTTCTTAGGATGTAACTCAGTATTCTTCTTCCTCCAAACACGACGAGTTGAGTTTATACCAAAAAGTTCTACTTTGGTTTCATCTGACCACATGACATTCTCCCAATCCTCTGCTGTATCATCCATGTGCTCTCTGGCAAACTTCAGACGGGCCTGGAAATGCACTGGCTTCAGCAGCGGAACACGTCTGGCACTGCGGGATTTGATTCCCTGCCGTTGTAGTGTGTTACTGATGGTGACCTTTGTTACTTTGGTCCCAGCTCTCTGCAGGTCATTCACCAGGTCCCCCCGTGTGGTTCTGGGATCTTTGCTCACCGTTCTCATGATCATTTTGACCCCACGGGATGAGATCTTGCATGGAGCCCCAGATCGAGGGAGATTATCAGTGGTCTTGTATGTCTTCCATTTTCTGATGATTGCTCCCACAGTTGATTTTTTCACACCAAGCTGCTTGCCTATTGTAGATTCACTCTTCCCAGTCTGGTGCAGGTCTACAATACTTTTCCTGGTGTCCTTCGAAAGCTCTTTGGTCTTGGCCATGGCGGAGTTTGGAGTCTGACTGTTTGAGGCTGTGGACAGGTGTCTTTTATACAGATGATGAGTTCAAACAGGTGCCATTCATACAGGTAACGAGTGGGGGACAGAAAAGCTTCTTACAGAAGACGTTACAGGTCTGTGAGAGCCAGAGATTTTCCTTGTTTGAGGTGACCAAATACTTATTTTCCACCCTGATTTACGAATAAATTCTTTACAAATCCTACCATGTGGATTCATGGATTTTTTTTTCACATTCTGTCTCTCACAGTTGAAGTGTACCTCTGGTGCAAATTACTGACCTCTGTCATCATTTTAAGTGGGGGAACTTGCACAATCGGTGGCTGACTAAATACTTTTTTGCCCCACTGTATGTGCTAGATACATTTTATATAGATAGATAGATACAATTATATTACCCAGAAAACCCATCAGAAGTACCTTAGAGCACATCAGTTGATTCTACAAGTAATTTAGTTCTTCTAGTTGTGTAAGCTGCTCCTTAAGGAGGATTGAAGCAGGTTTCATTGCAGGTTTTACAGACCATTCAGTAAAATCCTCCCACACCAGGCTGAAATTATTTCTCTGGGCGCCCATGTGAAATAAAAAGTATTAAAACTATATTGACTAACTGTGGTCAGGGAGGCACTGCCATTATAAAAGAGGAGGATGGCATTGGCTGGCCAATATCAGGTTTTTAATAAAAGGCTTTTACAGAACATCTGCCCAATTTTAGCAGCAATAAATTGAAAGAGAGAGTAGTGAGGCAGAAAAGTTTGAGATGGAGAGGTGGAAATGGGAAAAGAGAAAGGATGAATGTTTAAAAAAAAAAAAAAAGGCAAGCTAGAGATAAGTCCAAAGTTCAATTTAACATTTCAGAGAGTTGGTCTCTTTCTTGACTGTTTAACTCATTCACTGCCATTGACGTCTATAGCCGTCAATGGCAGTGAATGAGTCAATGGGTTTAACTCATTCACTGCCAATGGCTGGCAGTGAATGAGTTAATATGCTTTTACGATGAGAAAATGCCGCCTTCATATCGCCTGCCAGTAGCTCAGTCATTAGGGAGGAAAAGGGATAGAGAGAGGGAGGGAAAAAAAGCAAGAGGACTGGAGAGAAGACAGACAACAGGGGTGGTACGGTACTTGAATAAAGCACACTAAGCTGGTGCCATGTGAAAAGAGCGACAGATCAAAAAAACTGACAGGCACCATTGATTTTATTTTATTATTCTCCACTCGAGTGTTTTCAGTCTGCCGTCTCCCGTTGCTTCTTCTCAAAGAGCCAAAGAGCAGCAATCTGAGAGGCCACCTGAGATGCTGGGCCGCTTTCTTTTCCTTCCCGTCCTGCTCTTCATGCTTTTATCTCCCTCACAATTTTCTGTAATTTCTGCCCAACAATTTCCTTTTCTTCTATTGGAGCAGCCCTCCTGGTGCTTCTCCCTGTCACTGCAGGGATAAGCGATAGCCTGGCGTGGTCTCACAGCGATTGTTCTCACAAAAGAATTTGAGTCTTATTTTTTGACACCTTTTCTCACTTTTGATGATAACTTTATTTGTGCACTGTGTAGGTGACAAATTAGAAAATGGTAACATAGTAAAAGATTGAAAGATATTTGCATCTTAACTGCTCTCTTTTTATTGTCATCGTTTGGTCCACTCCTGTTCACCAGTTACGTACCCTTGCAGTTTCTAAAGCTTAAATGATACTTTTATATTTTTATTTTTACTGCCATGAATCTGTGTAGAGTCTACAATAAAGCCTTTGCAAGTGGTCAGCACCTTTGCCAGCATTTATGTCAATTCATCATATGGATGCATTTCCAGGGAGGTTCATGTTAGCTTACAGCGTAGGCTCCAGCATAAGGTTTCAGAAATATTTTACACAGAAGTATAAATCAATTGTATGTAATGGGCTCATACTTTATTTTGCAAAATGAACATCATGTTGTATTCAACGAGATTTAAAACTAGCAGCCAACCCTATAAATGTATTATATTGATATTACAGCATTTACTGAGCTCACAGATCCAGCGCAGGGCTGTTTTCTCATATAATTCTATACAAATGCACCTCTTTTTGGAACCAGAGGAGTCGTCCCCTACTGTACATTAGAAAGAATGCAGATTGAAGGCACTCCTTTATATCTTTTATATAACAACTCACGAGACTGCCTCAGCAAAAAACCCTAACCAAAAACAATGAAAACACACCTTAACCTCCTGAGACCCAAACTCTTCCACAGCATGCATTTTTAATTTCTCTTTGATATTTGGGCTGATTGGGACCTGATGAATGTAAAAACAAAGAATTACCAGATTTTCTTTTTACCTAATTTTTGTTTCTAAGAAAAATGAGAGCCACATATGAGGATATTCATTTAAAATTTCGATAGAACAGTGGCAGTATAATGTTCTCGTAAGTGGATATCAGGCCCTTGTGAAGTAAAATTGAGTATTTTGGTCTAAATAACCCAAAATGTGATGTCCACATATGTGGAAGCAGGATCCTAAGAGGTTAAGATTCTCAAGCCTGCAAAGAGTGAAGCTGGTGAAGAGTGAACTGTAAGTGTTGGAAGAATAGATTATTTGGAAATAAAATTATTTGTGAACACGTAGGAACAAAAAGATTTCTGATCGACGAGTTATCAGAACTGCTGGGTCATTGTGTCATTGACTGCAACTTGCAAATCTTATTCCCGAAACTTATTTCTGAATTTCACTCTTCCTTTATTGCTTCTGAAATCCTATCTCCGTTATGACATCCAGTCACCACCAGAATTCTTCATGGTTTATCCTTTAAAGGGCAAAATAATTCATGAATACAAATCTTTTTTTGCAGCATCCCTGAAGGCACCAATGAGGAAAATCAATTTTAGACCTCGTTTAAAAAACTTTGAATATATTCAACCGCACACTTATGGTGAACTAAAGCATTCAGCAGAGTTTTGGGCATAATGAAATACCGATACACTGGGATGAGATTTTTGGCAACTTTAAAGCTACTAACTATTAATTTAAAAAAAAAGTTTAAACTTTTTCAAAAGTACCTAATGCTATCAACAGAATGCAAAGTGGTGGTATGATAGATGAAGTAATGTAAGATTAAAGGAATAACTGATCATCCCGAGTATGATTGAACTGGGACCATTTCTTTTGAAAGGCTAAGATCAAAGGTCTTAATGCTAATGGTTGCTATGTAGCAAAAGCGGTAAAGCACTGTCCTCTGATTGTGAACATTTTAATTACATTTTACAAACGGTGATGACATTAAACACCTTTTATAAATGGTTGCAAATGCCTTTGAAGCAAAAGGTAACATTAGCACTTCATTGCTAGCATTAGCTAGCTTGTTTGCTAAAACTAATGAGGGATTGTTCAGATCTTTAGCAACAAAAGTCTGTGCTAAAAGTTTTCTAGTTATTTACTTTGTCTGCTTTTTGAATTGGGGTTCATAAAACTTATAAAACTTATAAACTTATAAAGACTCATAAGACAAACCCCCCCAAACACGTGATGTTATGGGACTAAATCAGACAGAAGCTGGAAAATGCTAAAATATTCATTAAAACATAGGGGGAATGTTGATTTAGTAACAATTCATTAGTATTTCACAAAAATGAACCAAGAAAGAGCTTTTCTTGTGTAAATAATAAATATGATCATTGCCCTTTAAGAATAATTCTCCCATCAAGCCCATCCTTCCTTTCCTTAACCTGCTCCATATTGTGCCTTGTCACTGGCTGCCTGGCAGAGGCAGCTGATCAATACAAATCAGTTCGTCAAGTCTCCAAATTCTTGTGCTTCCATCTTAAGAAGCAGTGGGGAAAAATAGACATAAAGAAGCAGAGGCAGAGGACAGGAAGAAGGATTGTTGAAGAAACTGAAAGTTATTGAAAGAAAAAACATTAATGGAGTGGTTAAAAATAAGAATGAGGACTGGTCCTCAGTGTGGAGCTCTTTGCTGCTGCAGAGAGAGTTTTCAGAGCAGGACTAAATGCTGATAATAACCTGCCATCAAACAGGGAACACACACATTACTGAGTAGTCACGGCTATCTGAACACACACACACAATGCAATACAGTATGATCTAAAACCGTTCCTCCTTCATTCAAAATGACTAATGTATAAAACGATAAGAAGAGATTGGGGCATGATGAAGTAACAGCTAAGGTCACATAAGTGCAGCGGGCTAAGGCTTAAAAGGCTTATGTGGCATTCACCTCTCTGAGAGACGGAGAGAAAAACAGACAGATGAAGAGGAGAGTTTAGGGGTAAATCAGGGACGCCTTTTTTGATGGAGCTTTTCACATGATTGAAATAGCTGCTAATCATTCTTCACATATTATTGCAATCGATTCAGAGAACTGCAAACTGTTTGTTTAATCTTTCCTATTTGTTCAATATGTATTCTGTTTATGAACATAATCAATGGATATCTATTTATTCTGTTTGCACCAAGATCGCAGTGTCTCACTCCGGTTGGTGGAAGGGCTCTCTTTTTATGGAAAATTTGCCCATTTGAGATGGGAAAAACTTGTGAAAGCTTATGAAAGAGCTGCAAGGAAGACATACAAAAATGATCCTTTACTTAAAAAATAACGTTTTTCTAAAAATGTGCTGGCTTAGCATGAGACTCACAATCATCCTAGCCCTAACCACAGACACTTATATGTCAAGAGGTTAATGCTGCAATTAATAGTGAAGCTAAAGATTTCAAGGATGCTATAAATTACAGTCGAATGATATTCCATTTACTGTCATGGAAACTCACAAAAGCAGTAAATCCCCACTGTGAATTCGAAAGGTCAAACTGAAAACCTCTACTCAGTGACTGATCGTGAATTATGATTTTTTTATAGTTGCTTTGCTTTTATGACCAAGAAGACAGAAAAAGAATGAATGTGATTAATGGTTTCAAATGTTTTTGTTACTGGTTTTTGATATGGTCCATTAAGCAATTCTCAAATTTAACTTGATATTTAGTGTTTCTTAGTTTTAGACCAGCGGTCAGTCTAATATTTTTTCCTTGTTTAGTTGAGTAAGAAGATCCCCAGTTATAAGCAGTCTTCTGTTTGGTACAGTCCCACTCTCCATCGGATTCACCCACAAAACAAAAACTATTCACGAGTAAGGAGCACTGTGAAGAGACCAAGACTCCAAACTCCTTGCATCCCAAATGGATCTTCAAGATCTTCAGAGTGAACTGGGATTGGTCCAGTGCATGGAAACAGGGTCTACTCTGTTATGCCAAAACTCTTAATGTAACACAATAACTCGTTCAAGAATTGTGCATTACTGACTTTTTGAAAATTGCATCTTTTTACAGGGAATTTTTGCCAGTTAAAAATCTAATTTAGATGAAAAAACTGGTGTTGGCCAGAGGGGCCGATGGCGCGATATGGCAGCCTCGCTTCTGTCAGTCTGCCCCAGGGCAGCTGTGGCTACAACTGTAGCTTGCCTCCACCAGTGTGTAAATGTGAGAGTGAATGAATAGTGGAATTGTAAAGCGCTTTGAGGTTCTCGAAAAGCGCTATATAAATGCAATCCATTATTATTATTATTATAAATAAAGAAATTATGGCACAGCCTCCACCACAAGCTGCTGGATCTGTAGACACAGGCAGCTGCCGGGAACAGTTAATGGTCTTGTCAAAGGTTCCCTTCTGGAAATCTTGTTATGACTTTGACATTTTTCAGATATAGTCTTGATGACCAAAGGTCCTTTTTCCATTGTCTCGGCTCCATCTGAACTAAACGGCAAGTAAGTTTGGGGTTTTGAGAAGGATGAATGAGCACTGCTTTAATTCAAATGGTTCCTATTGGGGAAAACCTTGTAGTGTGAATATATGGAAAAATAATCATTTTAACTGGATTCTCTTCTCTTAAAGGTCAACATCTTAATAAATTGAAGTCTAATTAATCATCCAACCCCAGTGCACCGAAATGTAAGAATCTATTGCCAACATCCCAGTGCTAAAACAGCTAAAAGTGGTTTCGACGTCTAAAGACCAGTCTACACACCATTAAGGCAAGTGGTATTAATGCTGCGATACCTCCAGCATTCCTTCGTCATCGGCCCAATTGTAGACCTCTTTTCAAAAACTCAGACCTCCATCTGAGAGGAGGCTGACCTCATTTACAACACATCCATCAGAGGGCAATGCTATTTCCATCTAGGTCACAAAGACAGGAAATAATGTTCTGCATCCAGGAGTACAAATCTCAATTTCATGACTGAAAGCATTCAGCAGTCCCCCTCCCCCACAACTTATCTATTTCCTTGGGTCGCCAACAGATCGGCAGAATACAGATTGGCTCTCTGTTAGGGAATCTGATGATGACCCTAAAACTTAACTCTATGCTAGCAGACACAAAATAATCATTCCAACTGAGACAAATCAAACTCTGGAAAGCAGTGATAGTGGTTTGTAAGGAGTTACAGGAAACTCCATAAACGATCTGTATCCAGCCGTGAACACTTTGTTTAATGGGAACAGGAATGGTTCAAAATGAAATTACTGTCCATACCACCAACTGCTCCAGTTTTTGACTGACTTGTGGGAAAAAGGTTTACCTTCATGACTTAAATACCTTTACCTCTTTGTGCTTGAAGTCATCATCAGCAACACCATCAACCCTATCCCCAAACTCCAATCCCAAACCTAATCCTTTGTTTTAGGGGTAAGTAAAAGTACTTTGATTTGAAAAACATCAAAATCAGATTTTTATGAGTGCCAGTAAGAATTTTCACTACTTTCTCCTGACTGCCAAGACCCAAGAGAAACAGTTTTTAAAAACAACAAAATTACATATTCTGGTAGCACAGGGTTAGTGCAGGGTCACCATAAATGATAATTTAGACCTCAGAGGGTTCGTGTATGATACAAAAAAAAAGAAAAAAAAGATGCACATGCCCAAATATATCAGCACTCAGGAATGTACGGATATTCTTTACTTTTTGCTCATAGGAAAGATATATGAGCCAGCCAGTCCCACGTGACAAGAAAGAAAGAAGATATTCATTTATATAATATTTATGTAATATTTTTCAAGAAGCCGGACTGGTGGAAAGCCTACTCACGGCAGTTCCTTATAAAATATTGACACTGGGAAGCTCATCTTCACAGTCACTAAGGCAAAATTCACCATGTAGCCAGCATGCATTTGTTAACTACTTCATTCTGCTCCCCTCACACATGCATGGGGCAGAATTGCAGAGAGATTCTGCCTTGAGCGACTGCAAACGCACACAACCGCTGCGTCCGAGGCAAAAGCAATTGTGTGCTGTAGCTACACACTTTTTGTTATGAATTTTTAGGTTGAAACAGAATCTGAACAGTACCTTTGGTAATGCACTTCGTGCTGTTTACACTAACCGTTTCATGCATGGAAACAGAGTAGGGAGAGTGTTCACAAACGGGAAGGTGCGGGCAGCTATTACAGCCTTATTTTTTGATTTCATTGCAGCTAATGGCGAAAACCCATCAGTGCACCGTAAACATGTTCAGACAGAAAACGAAGCATTTGGCTGAGTGCACGAACACTCTGAGCTGTTGCTTTGAGGAAGACTTGTGTGCTAGCCAGCATACGGCTCAGGTCAGCTCTGCATCTGTCTGCACATTCACAGCACGGGAGGGTGTTCTAGCTAGCTTCCCAACTGAAGCGCACCATGTGCTTGTGTGGGAAGGGCCAGGTTTGAGGAGACTGCGAGCAGGGTGTCGGCACAGTTGGCGCATCAAAGGGAGCCGAGCTTTTTCCTTTCGATGATTAGACCATATGTGAGACCGAGAGACATCATGACTGAAGAATGTTTGCAAGGTTAGGTTTCACTCTGTAAAGGTAGCAGATTAAGAGGAGGAAAAGAAAGAGCAAAAGAGGAGCAATAAAAAAAGACTACACAAAACAAGTGGAACACTGATGGATAATTAATGTGACTTTTTCCTCTTCCTTCCTCCCTCCCTCCCTCCTCTCGCCGTCTGTTTTCGTATCTGCTCTATGCACCGCTCTGACCTTTAGCGAGTGTGTAATTCTAGCACAGGGCCTGAGCATAATAATATATGAAAATCCATAGGGTCTGCTGCTCATTGTGCAAACCCAAGACAGGAGACAGGCTGCTGACAGGCTGAACCATGGCCCTCTACTAAGACAGCCTATTATATCACCAGGAATCGAGCTCCCATGGGGGAGAAGGGGTGAGGGTTGGTGATACAGCCGCAAGTTTGCTCATCTTCCTCCTGGAGACAACTTGACCTCAGCAGCTGAGCATGGCAAGTCTGTAACACAATATTAGGCAATATTCTAACTAAATACTTCTAACTCATTGTCAGGAAGGTTTTCCATTGCCAGACATGCTCTACAGCTTCCACCAAGAAAAAACCAATATGAAAACCCAGACAGAAAACTACCAGCCACTATCACGGGCTTTCTGACAGTTAGGAAACCTTTCACAGCTTTTTTTAAACTAACGTTCTGAGGTAAATATCATGTCTGATCAACATTTCCAACACACAGACTTTATTTGCCCTGGTATATTAACCAACCACAATTGATTTTCTAGAGGACAGTCCCTGGCTTTTTGGAAGTTCAGTTGCTGCTAACCAGCTAGCACTCGCCCTTCCTTTCTTGTGTTTTCCTGCTGGCAGGGCAGGTAGATCAGTTTCAAATATCATTCAGCTGTCCCTCCAGTGATTCTCTTGTCCTGTGATCAGACAGGTTTTAACTTGTCCCCCGGTGTGTCTCCATTGTAATACCATGAAAAGTAAAACAGAGCTATCCATATTGGACTTGGGGCTAATAAATCTCAAACAAATTTTCACTGAAATGAAGAAAAGAAAGACAACTTCAGAAACTCTCAAGCCCTCACACAGAATATTTAATTCAATTCAATTACATTTTATTTATACACTGCCAAATCATAGCAACAGTGGCACTATATTGTAAGGTAGACCCTACATTAACACATACAGAGAAAAACCCAACAATCGTATGACCCCCTATGAGTAAGTGCCTTTTAACAGGAAGAAACCTCCAGCAGAACCAGGCCCAGGGACAGGCAGCTATCTGCCACGACCAGTTGGGGTGATTTTTAGATTATTGTTAGAAATAAGAATAAGAAAGAATAAGAAAATTGGCTACAACTGCATTAGCATTAGCAAGAGCACGCTAGAAACAAGTAAGCTTGAACTAATCAATACCATGTTTACTACCAAACAGACCTATCACAATCATTAGGGTCTGCGATGCTATGTCGTGTTGTTGTCAGATATACGTGAGGCTACATTCTAGGGTGCTGGGCTACACCATCTACAGCATGAATTAAACACAATGTTTTAAATCAAGAAGGAGAACTGGTTCATGTCCTACTGTGCTGAGTTTAAACAGCAAAAAGCATAAATACTACTATTACTGGCTACAGTCCATGCCTGTGGAGCCAATCGACAGGATGAGAAACTTGCCGAGGGATTGTCAATAATATTCATCTGTTACTTTGTCTCAAAGTACTTGGTTATTAAGGTATTTGCAGATGCACATCTTGTCTGTCTCCTTTCATGTGCAGATGCATATATACCAAAGCCCTAGCAGAGATAGAATCTAATCTATGCATGAGTAATAACTCAAATTACCCATCAGACTGAGCTGCACCACTCATTTAACCTGATGTCCTTTAACTCATCATAATCTGAGCCATTTAGTCCCATGGTAACGTGCTGGTATAGCAGCCACACAGCTATCAGGGCATGGTAATCCTCCTGTGGATGGACTAAGGATTATAGGCAGATTATTGGAGCAGTTCTCACCAATGATACCACATGTAGTAAAATATTAGTGTACATGAAGTAGAGGTGGAAATTATGGATCACTTCAATCTGTCATCTAAGATTAATAACCATTAATATCTGAATCCTTGTTTGCAACAGTCTACAAGTTGTGTTCCTGATTATATCTTTAGTGTTTGTTCTGTTCAGTTCAAGTTCTAACAGCTTTAATTTCAAGTGAGAAAGTTCTTGTTTTTTTCTCTCACTGGTACAAACCGGCTTATTTAGAAAAAAAAAAACCCAATGTCACCAATCCTTATCTGAATCTGATGCAGATGTTTGTTACTGATCATTTTTAATAAACTGAACCCCAGGATGTGCCGATGGACGATGATGTTGGGAGATTAATATGAAGTTCACTATAATTTCATGTCGCATCTCCACATATACCCATTATTTGCAGCACAGGCATGTCTGGGCATGCACAGGCACCTGCACACAAGGTCGTGCCTACACTTCTGCATACTTTGAAATAAATATGTGTGTGTGAGTGGCTTCATCGATCAGTCTATCATCATCAACCTATAGTAGACCTACAGGTTTAAGGTCAAAAAGTAAAGAGCTACTAAATGTTATCAGTTAATACTATTTTAGTGCCTGGCTCATATCCATCCTCTTATGTTAATCTTCCTTCCTTGTTTTGTTTTGTTTTGGGGCCCACACTGTGCACCATAGAGGATGGATATTACTATGCTCTCACATTAACATCCTGCTGCCCGGTCAGCGACACTATCAGTCATTGGCAATGCAGCAAACACAGGACGACTGGACAACGGAGCAAACTGTCCAGCTCATTTATAGCATTCCAAGATCACCATCAAGGATATAACTGAAATTGTGTCTGTGAGACTGTCCCCTAAACAAATCTATAGTATCCACAAATTTCCCCCAGGAGTTACAAGTGCAGCTATTCCTGTCGCTGAGGTGAAGGAGGATCCTGATATAGTTCTATCCTTAGCTGGAATTGATCTGCTGACATACCACACCCGTCTTCCCTATCCTCTCTTTTACCCTCTCCTTTTTCTTATCCTCTGTCCTCCTTCCAGCATCTTCTGTCCACTCTAAACCATTTCTAGTGTCAGTTTGTCATTTTCTAACAGCCCTTGATCTTTAGTAAATGCCTTGGGCTAGCTTGCTGCTGTTTGTGCTCCCATGGTATCACTGCTCTAGATCTTTCTGTCCCGTTCCTGCCAATGCAAATTGGCAACAGAACCTAGAACCCAGCCCTGTGGCCTTTCTCCTCATTATTAAACTAACTAAAAGTGGGTTCAGATGTGCCGTGCAGTGTCCTGGTTTTAGCTACCTGACTATTAAAAAGCTACCAAAGTAGTAAAGTCAACCCTCTACCATCTAAGTCATTGCAACAACCCCAGCCATAACCCTAAAGCTAACCCTTAGCTTGCCCGAGTCTTGGCAATCAGGGAAAACAAGAATAACATAATTCTACGTGACAAAAATTTAAGACTTTAGCAGCTCTCTGATCTTCTGAAAGGCTTCTGGTTAGCTTTAGCTACAATGTAGATGATAATGCAATGGTAAGTTAAACAAGATACTGAAACCTCTCTCCTTTCAACCTGCAAGCGGTAACACATTGCCTGGGAAGTGAAATGTCTTGTAGACACTGATGAGAGAATGAAAGGGTGGACTGCGCTGTTTTTGGAGCTCTCCAGGGGCTCGAAAAAAGGGGACATCCCTTATGGAGCGACACCTCCAGGGTGAAGAGCTGTCGAGGCACTAACGTGTATTTTAGTTCATGTCCCACAGCAGCAACCTGCACTAGCCCCAAGGACGCACTCGGAGCAGCGTGCAGGAGTCCTACGAGACAAAGACACACTGCAGTGTCACACACACTTCCCAAGATGAAGCTGGTAATTATTCTCTAAGCATCAGCTTCCTTCTTTTGTTGCTGAAGGCAATTATTCGCTTATTCAGGTCAAGGATTGCTCTGTGATGAGAAACGAGTAGAGGGGGGGGGAAAGACAGGCCCGTGGACTTCACTGTGGCAGTTCCCACATTTTAGCCTGAGAGAATTCAGTTTTCCTTTTTAATATTTTACTTGGTCATAATACACATCAGTCTTAGGTGAACTGAAAGCACCTTTTTATCTTTTACATGATAACACGATCGTTCATGTCCTTGGATCATGAACTGACAGTGACAAACCAAATGTCGATACTGTGTCTGCATCCTTGTTTGTTTCACTTACCAAAGAGACACACAACAATAAAGTTATAGATTAATTTGGAAGATAATGATTTGCTTTTTTACATTTTTTGTTGATATCGCAGTTATATTATCCATTTTTTTTATGTCAGTCAACGGGAAATTGTATTCTGATTCCTAATTTCAAGGTAACAAAGCTGTTTTTTTCTCAAGAATATGAATCAGTTTATTTCTTTATCTTATGAAAACAAAAGTCTGGTTCTTCAAGATAACTGCCACAAGAAAAATGACTTCTTCTATTTTATTGATATCATGGGATATTTATGGTTTGAGCTGTGACTGTGCGAGAACGTTCAGGTCTCAGTGTTGGCAGGCTTCCATCATTACTGCGCAGTTAGTCGGAAAAATTCACATCTTTGTCAACCTGTTAACACCCACCCAGACGAGACATCGATTCACTGAGCCACACTACCAGGATATACAGCAATGACATCGGGATGTCATTCGGGCTGGAGAAGTGTAGTCGGATGGTAACAAAGAGAGGGAAGGTAGTCAGAACTGAGGGGATTGAACTACCAGAAGGCAACATTGCAGACATAGAGGACAGTTACAAGTACCTGGGGATCCCGCAGGCGAATGGGAACCATGAAGAGGCCGCTAGAAAAGCTGCAACCACCAAGTACCTGCAGAGGGTCAGGCAAGTCCTGAGGAGTCAGCTGAACGGTAAGAACAAGATCTGGGCTATCAACACCTACGCCCTGCCCGTGATCAGGTACCCTGCTGGGGTAATAGGCTGGCCAGAGGAGGAGATACAAGCCACTGACATAAAGACAAGAAAGCTCCTTACCATGCATGGAGGGTTTCACCCCAAGTCCAGCACCCTGAGGCTGTACGCTAAGCGGAAGGAAGGGGGCCGGGGACTGGTGAGTGTCAGCACCACAGTCCAGGATGAGACAACGAACATCCATGAATACATCACGAAGATGGCCCCAACTGACAGCGGAAACCCAAGAAAGTGGAGGAAGGCGAGGAACCATCATGGAAGGACAGGCTCCTGCACGGTATGTACCACCGGCAGATAGAGAAGGTGGCTGATATCCAGAAATCCTACCAGTGGCTGAACAAAGCTGGACTGAAAGACAGCACGGAAGCACTAATCATGGCAGCACAGGAACAAGCTCTAAGCACAAGATCCATTGAGGATTGTCTATCACACCAGGCAAGACCCCAGGTGCAGGCTGTGTAAAGATGCTCCAGAGACAATCCAGCACATAACAGCAGGGTGCAAGATGCTTGCAGGCAAGGCATACATGGAACGCCATAACCAAGTGGCCGGCATAGTGTACAGGAACATCTGTGCTGAGTATAACCTGGAAGTCCCGAGGTCAAAATGGGAGATGCCCCCAAGGGTGATGGAGAATGACCGAGCTAAGATCCTGTGGGACTTCCAGATACAGACGGACAAAATGGTGGTGGCTAACCAACCATAGTGGTGGTAGACAAACAGAAGAAGACGGCCGTAGTGATCGATGTAGCGGTTCCGAATGACAGCAATATCAGGAAGAAGGAACACGAGAAGCTGGAGAAATACCAAGGGCTCAGAGAAGAGCTCGAGAAGATGTGGAGGGTGAAGGTGACGGTGGTCCCAGTGGTAATCGGAGCACTAGGCGCAGTGACTCCCAAGCTAGGCGAGTGGCTCCAGCAGATCCCGGGAACAACATCGGAGATCTCTGTCCAGAAGAGCGCAGTCCTGGGAACAGCTAAGATACTGCACAGGACCCTCAAGCTCCCAGGCCTCTGGTAGAGGACCCGAGCTTGAAGGATTGACCGCCCACAGGGGTGAGTGGGGAATTTATTTTTTTTTATATGTGTGTATAGTTTTATAATTATTATCTTCTTTGTTTCCTGACTTGGGAGAACAACCTAATAAGAATAAAAAATAAATATTCTGCTTGCCTATGGTTACAGTGAGGAAACAAAGAACAACAAAGAAAACAAAATAAAACCACACTATTAACGCTACATGGACAGCGACACCTTAAAGTTGTTAACCCTGTTAGGTATAAAGCTGTGTCCGAAAGAAAGAGTGACTCTTCTCAATTCAGTGGCAAGTGGACATTCAAGTTGCCTAGGTAACCCTCTAATGTACTTGACCCCAGCCTGAGCCTTTTTTGGAAAAACCAAGTATGTTTTTATGCAAACAGCTTTTCAATCTGCGTAATTTTTCGTCTCATTTATGAAGAAAGTGTCAATGCATGTCATCATGGATTTTTCACTGCATTAGTATTTATTTAGTTATCGCTAGGGATGGGTATTGATAAGATTTTAACGATTCCGATTCCATTTTCGATTCTGTTTAACGATTCGATTCCTTATCGATTCTCTTATCGATTCTCTTTTTTTAAAAAGGAGAACACTAAAGTCGATTAGCTTAGAACTGTGTTTTATATCTTCTCTTTGAACAAGATAGAAATTTAGGAGTAACATGGCCTTACAAACCCAACAGTGAGATCTTAAGAGATTCACAGCCTACGGCTCTTCAATGGGGTGTCACAGGGTCCCCAGGAAAAAAAATGTATATGTAAAATAATAAAATAAATATTCTCCTGTAGCAATAACAAAGTTTAACATAAATTATTCTGTAGGAATTACACAAGAATATCCAGTAATGTCCCTGCCTACAATTAAACACATTCACTTACCAAAGTGAAATCGGGGGAATCTGCTGTGGCAAATGGGTGCAAGCCTTTGACCACAAACTTAGACACTGCTGGGTGACATTCGTCTATCCTGGCCTGAAAGGAGACGCTACCGGTAGACTGCAGCGAGAACTGCCAGCATCTGAGCCAGCCAGACTCTGTCTCTCTCATCATGGTTATCTAAATGCAACGCACAGTAATAGCAGGTTTTGTAATAAGGTAAATCGCGCTAACATAATATGCAATGCTAATTGATTAGTTACCTGCAGTATTAACGGGAGAGGACGTGGAAACGCTACCGCTGCTGCTGGGTTGAGCTTCGCTAGTCCGGAGCAGATCAAAAACACGACATTCGTTGAAAGCAATCGCGTGTTTTTTGAGCAAATGCTTTTGCATATTCGTAGTGTTTCCTCCCTTTGATGAAATCTCTACTTTGCAAGTATTGCACGTTGCCCTGTTGTCATCCTTTCTCATAAAGTGTAACCAAACTTTTGAGCGTTTGTGCCGCTCAGGCGCCGTGTTTCCTACTGGGTAAAAGACGCTACTCAGCGTGATGACGTCATTCGGGGCGACTGGAATCGATAAGGGAATCGTTTTTAAAAGTGGCAAACGATTCCAAGGAATTGAAACAGTGGGAACCAGTTCTCAACAAGAACCGGTTTTCGATACCCATCCCTAGTTATCGCCTCGTTATCGTTAGAAAAAAAGTCGTGTGGGAAACTTAGACAAAAGTTATTCATCAGTGAAATTAAGATTGATCTTAAGGCGGGTGATAGAAAACAGAAAAAGTCACAGTTACATGAGAAGAGAAACGAGAAGCTTTGGTCATGTGGAGCTGATGGTTGGCGGGGCGGGGTGTGAAAGGCAGATGGGAGAGGCAGGAGCATCAGTCTTTTCCAGCTGCTAGCTGGCACAAACACTGACGACAAGGTTGCGACCCTTTCGCTTTTTTGTCCCCTCTCTCTCGCTCTCTGTTTAGCTTTCCACTTCATTTCCCCCATATCTGGTTCCCTTCATTCTTCCTCTACCACATCTCTCGTGGCGACGTTGCATGTTCTCTGTGACATTTGCTAATTGTCCAAGAAAATCACCAGCAACCCCCCCCCCCCATACTTCTTGGATGAATTCCACCTCGCATCAGCCATCATATGGAGATCACACATCCTTTGGAAATGCGTGACTCACAAAGCAGAATGTACTGAATGGAACTTAAAATATATATAACCTGGCAGTGTTTCTGTTTGCAGAGCATGTGTAGGAGAACTGTAGGTGCCATATTGCTTCATTTCACACATTATGTGACAGTATGTCGAGTAAAGACGTTCATTTTTATTCATATCACTTCCATTTTGCACTGTCCAAATAATTTAGACTAATGTTGTTCCAATGCTTTGACAATATTACTTCTTAAAACTTTCTTGTCATTAAAGAAAGAACATGTAATATTTACTCGTCATTGCATGTCTTTGGCTGCTATTCAGAATAATCCTATTATCTGTACATAACGCAGAGTTGTCCTAAGAAGATCCTCAAATTCAAATTCCCTGTGTTACACTTGGTGATTACACTGATTCCAGCTCCGATGAGTATCCCTGTTGCAGAAGAGGGAGAGATCCTGCCCTTAAGTCACCATATTAAAATGAAGCAAAGAACATTGCCCTCAAACATACTTACATAAAGAGGATTTAACCCCCACTTTGTGTTCTCACAACCATAATCTACCTCCTGCTCAGCCTTGCCTATTTCACTGTGACTTCTCTCTTGTCACAGCGATGTTTGATTGAATGTAGCTGATGACGCGTCCCTGAATGTGCAGCCGGTTTTCTTGCCCTGGTCTGCTTAAGATAAAAAGACAAGTAAAGCCACATTAAACAATTCAAGAGTGAGGAATGTATGTAGATCCTTTCTTAAATGCAGTGCTGCATATGCAGAGAGATGGATTAAGCCTGGGACAGGAGACACAGGGACAGCTAAAAAACACACTCCACACCTTCCCACATTATAGATGTCTCACTTTCAGATTCACTGAACCAGCCATGAAAACAGAGGAAGCATTAAATAAAAGTCCAGCCCACCCTCAGCCTTTGCCGTGAAGGGAGAGAGCCAGCTCAGCAAGAATTTCCCCTTCAGAAACGATCGCGTCTCGCCGATAGCTGCATGATGAAGATATCCCACAATGCAGTGCTGTGACTTGCAGTGTATTGAAGTGCAGGGCACGCTCACGCATTCAGGCAACTTCATGTCTCTTGCTTGTAGACTCTCTTGTTCTGACACTCTACCTACTCCTTTGTCTCCTGCAGGCTGTGAAGCTCACACATCAGTCCATCGACACCGAGCAAAGAATTCGTGCTGCTTAGCCGCTGCTCGGGTTACTCGTTTTTATAATGCAACCACTGGAAGAGAGATTCCTTACTGCACCAGGGTATAAATTGAGGCAAAAAAAAAAAATGAAATGAGCTCTGCTTCTTGTTTTTCTTGTTTACTGTAAACAGTGCATGTTTAATGTACTCAGCATTTAAATTCAAGGCGGGATCCTTTGGGAAAAATGCATTTGAAAAAAAATTCAAAAGGCTTCACAAGAAAACAGCTTATTGCAACCCAATATCTGACTTACAAGAACAAGGTACAGTTTTGTTCTGAGCTACAGCAAAGATCTAACTTGCTTCTGAAAAACAAATTCAGTCCATAACAGAAAACCTCAACTTGGAGTGTAAGTGTTTTAGGCACAGACTGTATATAAAAGATGGCAACTGGTGGTCAGTGAAGCTCTGTTGTGAAGCCCTGGGCAGAAAATTTCCACTATCAACATCTTGACGATAGTGGAAACTGAAGAGTGGACGTGACACTGCATGCTCATATGAGAATAACTATGGGCCCACCCTACTTATCCTCTAATGGGGACCAAAATTCATAAAACAAACATTGTGTTGTATTCAATAAAATGTAACTAAAGACAGAGACAGTAAATGTGTTGGGAAACATTTTACTGAGGTCTCAGGGCAAGACAGCAGACGTGCCATTTTCCCATAGGTGTCTATAGAATCAGACTTCCTTTTCAAACCAGAAAAAAACCTTCTATTGGCTATTAGAAAGTCTACAGGTTTAATGCTCTTCAACACTACCTTTGCTTTTCAGATCCTAAAGCTACAGCTAGTCTATTTAAGTGGGACTACCCCCTTGCCCTTTAATTAAGTAGGTTATTTTGGTTTATTCTTTAGTATGTCAAGGCAAAAAAAAAAATACATCACCAAACCATCTGAGGAGCAGTTTGCAAGGGCGCATAGTTTTCTTCTTAACTGCATCATGAGTAGTTTAGTTTAATGTATAAACCATTGCATCGTGAAACTGTTTCATGTTCCAAAGTTGAGCTATTGAGGCACTTAGGGTGAACAGATTAACTTATCTCGTATTCATAGGTAACATGGTAGCATAAAAATGCTTTTGGGTGGTCTTTTGCTGTGGTGACACCACAGCAGCTAGCTCTCCATCTTTGATTTGGCAGTTTTACACCAGCGGTTGGATCTGTAGCATTATTAAGACTAAAGGTAGTCCCAGAGCCTTAACGTCAGTAAAATAAATCAAATGTAATTTCGAATAAGTCAAGTAGTTAAAATTAAAATCCATGGATCAATTTTACAGAGATGTGAAGTTAGCAGCTTTGAATATGAATTCAGAGGCAGGGACATAAAACACTGATGTAACATGTGACATCAGTTAAGTGATGCAGCAGAAGCACCACAGCTGAAAGCAACGGCATTAAATCCACAACTAAGTTTAGGATTGAGTATGTTTAGGTAGCATTCATATTAAATTAAGTAAGGTTATCCTATTATGGGGAAATCTTTCTATATGTGCATTTAACCAAACCAAGTATTAAGAGCAGTGGGCAGCTGTGTGCAGCACTCAGGGACCAACTCCAGCTCTAAGCCAACCCCAGAGTCAAGGGTAATTTGAAGGAGAATTAGCCGATCATGTTTCTCATGGTGGAAGAAACAAAGGAAGATATTACAGTTAGCATTATTTTTATGCGGCATTCATTCAGAAACTAGCGAGTTTAGGGAGTGGTTTATTATTTACAGAATGATTATGGGGTAAATTTCACAGTATAAGTGTTATGCTATAAGATAATGCTATAATCTTTTAGTCAGAAAAAGCATTTTGCCACTGTGCTGCAAAGATTCAGCAATTATCATCATGAAGTCACAGAATGATGTTTGACTCCATGAGAATAGCTACAAATTAGAAAAGGAAATCAATGACTGAAAAGAATAATGTTTGTAATGTAAACCATTTTGCATGGCACCAGTTCAGCCCTGGCCCAAATCAATAGGTATTTTAGGATCAGAGGAATCTTTTCAGAGATCTTATGACCTTTAATGAAAGTATTCCTTTTTGTGTATTGACACTGAAGGAATAATAAACTATCAAAGATCTTGGAACCCCATCTGTGGATTTTTTTCTTGCCTTTTATTTCAAGACAGATACTCTCCAGCTCTGTGGAGGACCGTTTGAGTGATGTAACTGTAGACTGATTTGTCTGGATGTAAGAATGCCTTTAATACTGTGACACAGAGAACTGCCAGATAAGAAAAAATATATATAACAGTGGCATTATAGTGGGATTTGGACCTTAGCTACCTGAGAAATATTTTTTTTTCAATTTGTTAAAGCTTCATTAGCATTTCCTCTGACTGGGTATTCACATAAAGTGAAACAATGTGCTGAATCTGAAATTAGATAATAAAGTAAGTAAAAACAGCTGAGGTGGATCTGAATTCCTGTGTTTTACTAGATGCTATCCATCACCACAGTGAGCCAAAAGATTAATCAGTACAGATGGGAAAGTTGGGAAAAAATACAAAATTATATCCTGGCAATTACTCGACTAGATCTCCCACCACCCTGCTAACTGCTAACAGGCTAACTTTACGCAGTTACACTCTCTCACGTTTCATTTTAAGTTCTTTCTAATTAGTCTTTGGTTTTCCAAGCTTCTCCTGCTCGTTCAGTAGCTTCTAACGTCACCACGCCACACCTGCCACACCTGGAACTTAGTAACATGTTTTCCTTCTTGTTTGTTTAATGGGGGCTGGTAAACACTTTTCAGGAGCACTACCACCACCTTCTGACAGTTCCTTTTGCAGGCTACTACCATCGACACCATTCTAGCTGTTGCTATGCCAACTAATATGTCACACTAGCCCTCCTATTGGTGGTAGGAAGGCAAACAGAAAAGGAAAGCCCCTTAAGGTATGTAGTACTCAGGGGAGCGTTGCAGTAGGTAGTTACTCGCAGGGAGTCCACAGACCTGTATGATCCCTTCCTCATACGATGCCATTGATTAGTGGTAATTCAAACCAACAGCTCTGAAGCAGCAGCAGCATCAATACGTGCTCATTAGTTTGATCAGTCAGTATGCAAAAAGTCATATTCCCAGCTGCAAAGGAGACAAAAGAAAAAGAGTCTCCAGAAACATACAAGTGACTGTGTCAAATGAGGGAACAGGGGGGAAAAAAGCTGTTCACATTATAAGAGCACCATGCCACGGCCTGAAAGACAGGAAGCGCATTTACAGTAACCGAGCAGACTCCACAGAATAATGCTGCTCTTTTGCTCACAGTTCGACAGAAGGAGGTTGCTGTGTGATTGCACCAGCAGCCGGAGAAATGAGTCTGCAGTTGTTACGGCTGCTTGTAAATGCATACAAACCGGCCGATCCCAGATCGATTTTCTTATTTCTGATTGGCTCTCTGTTACTGTCGCGGGAGCCCTGCAAGAAGGCTACTGGTGGAGAGCGACGCTTAACTGACTGTTCCAAGGCACGGGCTGAATTTGTCACCGGGAACATTTTATCTCCATGTTCAATACAATTAGAGTGACATATATAATAATAAATAAATAAGAAAACACAGACACGACAACAACCACCACTTTGTTTATGTTTATGAGACTGAGGTGGAGACACAGCTGGTGGTTATTCTTCCATAAAATTCCTTGCATTATGTTCAGGTGGAAGGGAGGCATCTAAATTGAGAGAGAAGGCCCGGAGGAGCGAAGAGTCAGGGGAGCGCCCTGAGAACAGAAGATATTTTTGTTTTCTCTCCTACTGTACAGCTTCTTGGAGTGAAGGGACTAATTAAACTACTTTTCGCTTCTTAGGGAGCCTTTTGGAATCGACAAAGAGACAGACAGAGAGGTACTTTTGTGGATGGACAGGAAGAGATTTGATTGAACGGAGGAGATGAAGAGAGAAATCGCTCTAAAGACACTAAAGTGAAATATTTTTGTGGTCTGGGAGAGACATGGAAGATAAAGCTGCACTGAGATATGATCTGAAGCGCGTGTGCATGTTTGTGTGTTCCCCACCACGCCTTATCAGTTGAGAGCTTGTGGCCCTTTTATGCTAAAGAACCTGCTCTCACACATTTTTTTCCTCCCCTGGCTTCATTAGCCAAACTGCACACCGAGCTCAGGGAGTAATTGGCTGCCCTTTCAGCCTCCTAATGGCAAGAGGAGAGGCAAGGAGAGATCAAGAGGCAAACAAGCAGAATTACAGTCATTTCATAAATAAAACCTCCACTCAGAGTCTTCTTGCTTTCCTGTGATCTGTTTTATTGTTTTTCACTAGCTACTTTATTGTTTTAACTCCCTGCTCTTTCCTTCTTCACTTATTTTCGGTCCTTTTATTAGAGGACAAAAAGAAGCGTCACAAAACACTTCTGTCAAATCCAGAACTCAGATTGTTTCCTTTTGATTTCAGACAGAGATTTGAGACAGAGTAGCTAGATCTTACAATAAGGAGCCTGAACAATAGTCTTGATTAAGCTTCATGTCTCATTCGCTTGATTCAAAAGATGCTCATAAAATGCAAAGCACTACTGTGCTAATTTACCCAGGACCGATGCTCTAATAAGCCGACAGAGTAAATGGAGGTTCACCTCGGACTGATAGGTAAAATCTTTGGATTTTAGCATTTTGCTTTAAACCATCCACCTCCAGCAGAGCAGCTGCTCTCTCGGCCTTATCGCAGTCATTATCAGACTGGATGTCTGACAGTCAGAAGACGCCCCTCCCAACTAGGATCAGAGCAGATTATGTGGCCGGCGGCGCACATGGGATGCATGGACATTGCGTTAACCCTTGTGGGTTACATCCCACTCCCGAACAGATCACGTGAAAACACATCCACACACAGAGATGACCATGAAAACATCTCTGTCTGAGTTGCTGATTCCCACTCATCCCATAATGATCATGTAAGCATTCACGACCCTCAAGCTATGTGTGAAGTTTGACGTAGTTTTGTGTCTTTTTAAGGAGCACTCCACTCGTTTTACACATGTGTGAAGTGTAATCAAAAAATGCTACTGAGTCTAAAAAAGCAGTTATAGTTGAATACCTTCTGTAGGTTTGTAACCCTGGAATGTCACACTGATGTCACCAGAGCACCATTAGAACAGGATTCATTGAATTTTTCTTGTGTTATTTGAAGGAGAGTTGGGCTTGGTGAAAGTGGACATTAGTCTCTTGCCCTGTGGGAAATGTAGGATCTAATCTTTTTTGCAGCTCGTCGTACCTGTCACACCAAACTCTGCCTTTGCAGCATGATTTTAACGGTTCTTTTTATGAACTAGCTTCGATTCTTCCAGATTATGCTGAACTTAAATAACTGTTGGTTTTTTCTTTTAAGTCGGCTTCAAACATTTACATCTATTTCTATCTTGATGGATGACTTCTAACTAATCTAATATTTCTAAGCTTGTTTTTAGGAAGCTGTGTCATCTGTGCTCTTTCAACTTCAGAAACAAGTAAGTGTGACAGAAACAGGATCTATGTCCATCTGAGCTAACATAAGCTTAACAATATTATGCCTCATGTTGGAAATCAGGCCATGTTAAAACCCCGGTCAGACAGGCTCACAGACCAGTCAGTGATGATATGGCAACCACAAGTTGCAAGGGAAAAATGCATATTCCAAAACCAGTTGGAAAGTTTGTGGAAGCTGCTGTAAAATCAATTGTTAAAGCCCATTGTACACAGGCATAAAGAGGGGCTGCTGGCAAACACTAGTGTGAAACTGGTCGCAAAAAGGAATACGGTGCAGCACCAAAAATCTCCTTGTTATTAGTCTGGGCACCAACCATTGGTGGCAACAGCAATCTGCTAGCGACCAAAGCAACCACACAGAGGATTTTGGTGCAGCCTCTTCTTTGCAATCAGTTGGCAACAGCGACCACCCTCCACCAACCACTCACCAACTGGGTGGTGAGTGTAAAATGATTTGCTGTGCCACCTTGTGATTCAAAGTGGTATTACATGAGAGTACAGCTTGGAATCATTTCAACTTCAGTTGATATCTCTGAAGCGAAATGTATACACATTTACTATTTATAGTTTACGCTATAAAAAAGTTGATTCTGTTCATCTGATGAACAGAATCAACTTTTGAGGATTTACTTACCTGGATGATTGAGCATGCATGAAGAAATTACTATCAAACTATTTCTGTTAGTTAGCATTATTACTATCAGCACAGTCAGTTGCTACAGTTTTGAGGTTCCATCTAAATAAATTAAGATTTTTGTCTTTTTAACACTTTAAGCAGTGTGGTCCCACGAATACCACATTTTCTACTGTGGTACAGAAGGTAGAGCAAATCGGGAGGTCGGTAGCTCGACTCCGTGCTGCTTCATTCTGCATGTTGACGTATCCTCAGACAAGATACTGAACCCCAAGTTTCCCCCAATACATCCATGAGAGTGTGTGCCCGAATGTTAGACAAGGCATTTAGGCATAGAAAAGAAACTGTCATCAATGTTTGTAACTGGGTAAATGATGCTTGTAATAGAAAATACTTAAAGTGTTCACAATGAGTAAGTAGTAAATCACTTTCTATTACAAGTCCATTTACCAAAATTTGAAACATGCAAATCATGGAGAAACCCTGCCAACACGTTGAGTCATTAACTTACATGAGGCATGGCTCTATCGAAGCAATAAAGGTTTATAGTATTATTGATACAAAATTGTTACGAAACAAAAATGACAGCAATCGCGTACCAACGTTACGAAGATGATCCAACTTATTGGGGCATTAATAATGTCTTGTTTTTGTTAGTTATGTGGTTTAGGTACAGTAGGTGATCATGTTGCTTTCGCAGAATGAATTGAGTCAATGTGTCACCGAATCAACAAAATCCTGTTCAAATTTTATTTAGAAAAATCACAGTTTGACTATAAAGGTTATTTAAGTTGCTTATAAGAGAAATTCAAAGGGCCATGAATCATTTAAACGAAGAAAGTCTTGTGTACATTAGTACCTAACAGCATCATTAAAATCCAGTTATGATGGTTCATGGGAAAGTGACTGCTCACATTTTGCTAATTAAATGTAATATCACTCTTGTAAAAGATAAACTGAACGATTTCCATTTCCACCCATTACTGTGTTATGCTACAGACCACAGATCCATTTTACACTCATTTGAAGTCTCTCTTCTCTTTTCGCATAATGACTGTTTTGTTTTGTATTGTTTTTTTTTTCCCGGAAAGGCCTTGGAGTTCTCCTCAGAGAAAAATAAATAAAAATCCTCTGACCTTTCGAATCTATCAGGTTACTGGAAGATGTACAAACAGCACACTTTTGCAGGGGCGGGGTAGTTAACCCAACTTTAAGCCTGGAGCTGTTTTGGACATGTACGTTTCCCCGGCCTCAGTCACATGATAAATGGACTGGTTCTTACATAGCACTTTCCTACTTGAGCACTCAAAGCATTTTAAACAGCACGCCTCAATCACCCTTATTAATACAAGCACTTTGTTTTTACACACATTCACACTCCAAGGATTGCATCGGAAATGCAACATAAAGTTCAGTATCCTACCCGAGTATACTTTGGATGTATCGAACCATGCAGATGACCTGCTCTACCTCCTGAGCTGTCGCCGCCACAGATTCACAGGATTTCCTTGTGTCTCTTCAAGAAAGATCTCCAAGATGCTGAGTCTGAATGTCCCTGCTGACCTGCCTTCACATGTAACCTTAATTGAAAGTGACTTTGAGGCTGCATCTATCTTGTCAAGAATTTCTGGCGGCATTATGTGAGAGCAGGGTCACATAAATGAGCAAGGCTACATTGTTTCCCATAATGTGAGAGCCTGCAGTGTAGAACATAGAAAGGGATGCATTATTCACACAGAAGCAATGCGTGAAAAAACCACCAAAGACAGTAAGAGATACTAATGAGGCCATTTCCTCAACTCTGCAACTCACTTGCCTCATTGATATACACGTTGACTGCGACATCGATCTTTTGCAAGGTGCTTCAGGGTTAAAACCTCTTTTCATGTGTATATACAAGCACGAGTTAGAAGTGTGTGTGCAGGCGGGGGTGCTTATGAGTCCAAGTGACTGAGAGAGTAGTGCTCCAGCGCACATTTATCTTCTTATGTAACAACTAGACAAGCAGATGCAGGCTAAATGCTGCCTCTACCCACCAAAAACATGAGCAGCACAATTCTGCTCACTTCAGACAGAATTCAGCAGGTTCCCTTACAACACAAGCCCCAAACACGGATCAATTTGTTGGGGCCGTGCCTCCACATTCCCATTAACCTGGGGTCGGGCTGAAAATGGCCATGTTAAAATGGTCTCTCTCATCATTCTCTTCGTCATTAGCTGCCCTAAATGACAGCTAGAGAATGACCACAAAGGCTTTCACCCCCACTCCCCCACCATGAGCTGCCAATCATGCGGCTCCTTTGAGTATTCCTGACTGCCTGCACAGATTTCGCTTGTCTGCGCCCTGTGCCAAGCCTGATGGTAAATCTGAAAGGATTATACAGAAGGCGAGCAATAGCTGTGTGGCATTTAGGAAAGAAAAGACAGAGACAATGTGTCGTGCTATCAGCGAAGCTGGTGTGCTATCTCCAGGAAAAAGCAGAGCAGAGGTCCTAAACAGGGGTGCACCTAAAGCAGGGAGTCTGGGGTGTCACAGCCCCATCCTTGGGGGGGGGGGGGGGGGGGGGTTGCCCTTTCAAAAATGATATGTTATGTTAAAAGTACCATAAGTCCAAATTATGTTGGAAAAAAAAGGTTCCACTGTCTTCCTTTAATGCATCACTGTAAATAATATTATTTAATGTTAACTAATGTAACATTTGGGGTTAGTCACGATTTTCTAATACTCAAACAGTCATTAAGATGACTGTCCTTTGTCTTGTCAACATATCTTCCTTGATTTTACTGCTGGGTGGTTGAATGCAGTGTACTACTAATGCCAAACAAGTGTGGTAATGTAATATGCAGTTTAGGGCGATCGTGGCTCAAGAGTTGGGAGTTCGTCTTGTAATCGGAAGGTTGCCGGTTTGAGCCCCGGCTTGGACAGTCTTGGTCGTTGTGTCCTTGGGCAAGACACTTCACCCGTTACCTATTGGTGGTGGTCAGAGGGCCCGGTGGCGTCAGTGTCCGGCAGCCTCGCCTCTGTCAGTGCGCCCCAGGGCAGCTGTGGCTACAATGTAACTTGCCATCACCAGTGTGTGAATGGGTGGATGACTGAATGTGTAAAGCGCTTTGGGGTCCTTAGTAAAGCTATACAAATACAGACCATTTACCATTAAAGCTAAACAAAACAACAAAAATTATAAAAATGACCCACTAACTACCAGCTATTCCACTGGCAAAGTGTCTGTCACAGTCATAGTTGGTGCTGCTGTACAAACAGGTAATAACAAACACAATCAGAGACAACGACAGCCAGCAAAACATATTTTTCGGAACGCGTTCAGAACTTAGAGGAAGTCCAGTTTATCGTTATGTTGCACCATTAAGCTAGCACATTACACATCAGCCAGAACAGTCATTCCTGAGTTGTTTAGAGCAGCGGTCCCCAACCCCCGGGCCACAGACCAGTACTGGTCCGTAAGTTGTTGAGAGTTGAGGCTCACGTGTGAAAGTCATGGTTTTCAGGATTTTTATCAGTTTTTAGCGTTATTTTTTTTAAATCATTTTTATCATTAACTCAGTTTCCCTGGGTCTCTTCCCGTGTGTTATGAATAAATCTTCTTTTTTTGGTACTGGTACTGGTTTTATTTTGTTGTATTTATACAGACACCTTAAAGGCCGGTCTGTGAAAATATTGTTGGACATAAACCAGTGCATGGAACAAAAAACGTTGGGGACCACTGGCTTAGAGCGTGAGTGGAAGAACAGTTCCCAGTGAATATTGAATATATATTTTACTTGACATGCCCATCTCTAACAATGATGTGTTCTTTATTGCTAATTCGAGATGCAAACCATTACAATATTCCCTCAACATGTGCCTCACACTGGTTTGATTCACTCCTTCACATTGCAAAAGTGTGCTTAAATCAAAATGACTTTCTTCTTTAATTCTACCAACATATTTACTGCTTTTTGTTAGCCCCTGAGTTGGATGTTGTGCTTTAATGTCCCTGGCATATCGTTACAGGGCATACATGCTTCATAATACATATTTATGCAGGCAGGTCTCTTCACAATGACAACTTGCCAACTTGTCAATTTTCTAGTAGTTTATATTTATATTTGATAAAGTTTGTGTTTCCCACTCATTGTTTCTTGGTTCCCTCTTGTGCACACCCCACCCAGTTCTCAGTCCAGTATTGATATGTAATAATCACAGTGGATGCCCAGGAAAAGTGTTAACAACCGTGAACAGTGAACTAACCTCACTCACAGAGAAAAAAAGACATCACAACCTGAAATGTTGGGCTAGTCTTTGTTGGTACTATCTTATTTGATAAGCAGGCATACACAGCTGGTACAAAAGAAACAAAGATGTTAGTTTAAAATTTCTATAAACTCCACATTAGGCAAAAATGCATCATGCAATTAAAGAGCGTGATTAACGTAGGCTCCTCTGAACGGAAATGCTTTGCACTCAGTGGTTAACTAGTAACGCATTTACTATCAGGCTAGAAATAAGCCAGCAGGCAAAGATGTTGCCTCTTCCCCCGGAGGCTTCAGTGCAGCCCAAACCTGAGACCTGAGAGCAGGGAGGGAAGTTCCAGAGAAGTGCCACGCGCCTCCATCCTTTTGCCCCGCGTGAAGATCATTCATAAAAATGGCAGACCTACACTGCTTTCATCCTATTGGCTGTACAAAAACAGCCTTGTTTTTTTCTCCTCCTTTTATTTTAAAGAAATGTCCGGAGAACGACACAAACAGTCAAAAACACACACATACTACAGGCGGGAATATCTTCAGCTCGACTGGTCTGTTCACGCGGTTTATCAGCACCGCGCAGCCGGAAGACGAACAGTTTCCGCGAGTAAACAAAAGCGTCTGCGCCGCTTTCCAGAAACTGAATATTAGCCCTAGAATACATTAGGCATAAAAGCAAGCTAAACTGAAGCAATAACGTCGACCCGCTCCTCTTACCCGAATAGGCGAGGCAGTGTCGGTGCCGGTGAGGTGGGTATCCCTGCTGCAGGACAGAGAGAGATGCTCGTCTCGGCTCGCTCTTGTGCGACTTTCTCCGGAGCTCCTGGCTGAACAGCGTCGCTGGACCGGTCGCGTGCTCTTACTGCCGCTTGTCAGTGCACGCTCACACACATCCACACACGCGCAGGCTGAGTGACTGACTTAGTGGCCCCTGGCTACAGCAGCCGAACCCTTCAAACCATGATACCGTACAGGCGACAGGCATCAGTGATGGTGCTGCTGCTGTGGTGGCAGCTTTCTCTCCTCCAGGAGCCTGGGCTGGACAGGACGGCAGGGGAGGGCAATGTGTTTAAGTGGTATGCGCCGGCGGAGTGGATTTAAACGGGGGGATGGTGTAGCTGGGATTACGTGGTAGGGGTTTAATTAGATAGCCCTGCGCCCATTGGCACCAACGCTGCGCACAACCCTCCCCTCTCTCTCTCTCTCTCTCTCTCTCTCTCTCTCTCCCCCTCTCCCCTCTCTCTCCCGTCTCTCGCTCTCTTTGTCTTTGGCAGTAAAATAGCTGGATGTGTGGATCTCATCACCGGCTGATGCCGCACCACGCTGTGTGCTTAATAATATTTCATGCACAACATTTTTATTCCAAGTGACTTGCGATGAGGACTGCACAGGGGTCAGGAGCGTTCAGCTGTTTGTACATTGGGGTGGCCTCATCTCTCAGGGGAAAAAAATGCATATGGAGAGGAGTGATTGTGTAAGTGTTGTTTCTGCATTTTCAGAATAATGTTGGTCCAAAATCATCATTGCAACTGACCAATCACGATGTTGTGGTGTTATGGCTTTGCAATGTGGGGTGAAAAATACAAAAATGTATTTCTTTATAAATACCACTGTTCTGTGGGGTGGGGGGATAAGCGTTTCAATTGTCCTTTATTAATTTATACAGTATAATGAATATGGCCTCAAGTTAGCTTTGCTGTTATTCAATTCCCACATAGCAAAATTGGTATGGCCTGGATCTGGCCCACACAACGTGCATACACATGGCCCACATACCACAAAGAATGACGGCCCTTTGGTGGCCCAGATCTGGTTTACCAGAGGTGGCCAACACATGGGCCAGCAAAAGGCCAGTTGCAGACAAACTGCTGGTCCTGTGCTGGCTCAGATAAGTTTTAGCTCTGGCCCCAGATGTCAGCCTAATGTGTACCTTAATCAAGCCATGTAATAACAACATGTGCTGGAACATAATAGCGCAAAAGTGACATGAGGAAACTCTGTTCAGACAGTGAGTGGACTGATTCTTATATAGCGCTTTTCTACGCTCCCGGATTACTCAAAGTGCTCTATACAACACGCCACATTCACCCAATCACACACTTTCTCTAAACTGAGTGCTTACTACTACCCACTAACCTTCCGATCAGTAGGTGACCTGCTCTACCTCCCGAGTTACAGCCACCCAGTGGTAAACATGAGTAAACCCTCACTAGGTTTTGGATAAAGTGTACACTCACAAACCTTTCAAACCTGCATTTAAAACATTGGCTACCATAGCAGTATAGTATTGCAACATGCCATTTGGGTCTTCTAAATAAAACAGGAAAAGGAACATAAATAGTGTCATCATTGCCAGACCTGGCCCACATCTGGTTGACAGACACCCTGCCATGACACCAGTCAGTCAGAAGTGGCAGCTGATGCCGGATCTGGGTCAGTCCTGTTTGCTATGTGGGTTTAAGTAATTCATGTTGGTTTGCTGGTGTTAGTTTTTAAAGGCATTAGCTAACTATTATGATGATGTAGGAACAACACTAATACAGTAAATTTCAGATCATACAAGAAGAGGTGACTATCTCATAATAATATGGCAGCTGTAATGAAAACACAAGATTTGACCGTAAATTGATAAAGTTAACAAAACCTAGTTTTTACTATGATAAACATTTTTATTATTTCAAATAATAGAATTAGCTCTGGGACATATACTCCACTTGCACTCTGAGTTTAAAAAATGGCTTTAATTTCAGTCTGTGATGCAAAAGACGGTGTGAGATTGAACAGAATTGAATGACACAAAAATTGTGGATTTTATTTTAGTTTTCAAAAATACAGTATCATTAACAAGTGTCCAAGTGGATATAAAAAAAAATACTTACCATAGTTTTAATACCGGTAAACTGATTTTGCCCAAGTGCTAGTTCCTGCTGATCAATATTTACAACATGACACACTTCATTTAAAAGCTACAAATAGAAGTTAAAAGGTATACCACAACTGGAACTTCTGTGTGTGTAGAAGTAGCAACTGCTCCCAATAGAAGGCTGCTGCTACAAACTCTTGAGGACGGAAGAGAGGCCCAACAGTGTGTGTATACAGCATCAGTATACAGCAATTTCCCTAATAAGATGGAGCGGCCGAAGAGTGAACTGTCAAAAGTACTGAATATGACGTCACTTATTTATGTGTGAATGTTTAATAATTAAAGTCAGCCACATATCCACAAACACAACAAGCTGAAAGTCAGTGATATATGTATATGTGTGTATATGTGTACACACACACACACACACACACACACACACACACACACATATATATATATATATATATATATATATATATATATATATATATATATATATATATATAAAGACTCACAGCCTTGGCCAGCCGCTTGAGGAGGTACACCAGAGAGATAGAAGGCAGGAGAATAAACCAGCTGTTCTCCACAGAACCAGCAAAGGTGTACTCTCAGTGGCAAGGGAACAATAAGAGAACAGCACCACCAAGGCTGGAGACGGAGCAATACTGGAAGAGCATATGGGAGAAGGATGCAACCCATAACGGCAATGCTCAGTGGCTAGTGGATCTGAGGGCAGACCACAGCGACCTCCCTGAACAGGGTCCAGTAACCATCACAGTGGCAGATATCCAAGAAAGGGTCTCCAGTATGAAGAGTTGGACAGCACCAGGGCCCGACATGGTTCACGCCTACTGGCTGAAGAAGCTGACTGCACTCCACGAGCGTCTGGCAGCACAAATGAACCAGCTGCTAGTTAACGAGAGACACCCGGAATGGCTAACTGAAGGCCGGACGGTCCTGATCCCCAAGGACCCCAAGAAGGGACCGGTCCCCTCCAACTACCGACCAATAACCTGCCTCAGTACTACATGGAAGCTCCTGTCAGGCATCATATCGGCTAAGATGAACAGGCACATGGGTCAATACATGAGCGGGATACAGAAAGGAATTGGCAAGAATACCAGAGGTGCAAAACACCAGCTACTGGTAGACAGAACAATCAGCCGAGACTGCAAGACCAGACTGACCAACCTGTGCACTGCCTGGATTGATTACAAGAAGGCCTATGACTCAATGCCCCACAGCTGGATACTGGAATGCCTAGAATTGTACAAGATCAATGGGACCCTAAGAGCCTTCATCAGGAACTCAATGGGGATGTGGCGTACAACACTAGAGGCCAACTCCAAGCCCATAGCACAAGTTACCATCAAGTGCGGGATCTACCAAGGAGATGCTCTGTCCCCACTGCTGTTCTGCATAGGCCTGAACCCCCTCAGTGAGATCATTAACAAGACTGGCTACGGATACCGACTACGGAACGGAGCAGTTGTCAGCCACCTCCTGTACATGGATGACATCAAGCTGTATGCCAAGAGTGAACGAGACATCGATTCACTGATCCACACTACCAGGCTATACAGCAATGACATTGGAATGTCGTTCGGACTGGAGAAGTGTAGTCGGATGGTAACAAAGAGAGGGAAGGTAGTCAGAACTGAGGGGATTGAACTACCAGAAGGCAACATTGCAGACATAGAGGACAGTTACAAGTACCTGGGGATCCCGCAGGCAAATGGGAACCATGAAGAGGCCGCTAGAAAGGCTGCAACCACCAAGTACCTGCAGAGGGTCAGGCAAGTCCTGAGGAGTCAGCTGAATGGTAAGAACAAGATCCGGGCCATCAACACATACGCCCTGCCCGTGATCAGGTACCCTGCTGGGGTAATAGGCTGGCCAAAGGAGGAGATAGAAGCCACTGACATAAAGACAAGAAAGCTCCTGACCATGCATGGAGGGTTTCACCCCAAGTCCAGCACCCTGAGGCTGTACGCTAAGCGGAAGGAAGGGGGCCGGGGACTGGTGAGTGTCAGCACCACAGTCCAGGATGAGACAAGGAACATCCAAGAATACATTGGGAAGATGGCCCCAACTGACCGAGTGCTCAGTGAATACCTCAGGCAGCAGAAACCCAAGAAAGAGGAGGGAGACGAGGAACCATCATGGAAGGACAGGCCCCTGCACGGTATGTACCACCGGCAGATAGAGGAGGTGGCTGATATCCAGAAATCCTACCAGTGGCTGGACAAAGCTGGACTGAAAGACAGCACAGAGGCACTAATCATGGCAGCACAAGAACAAGCTCTGAGTACAAGATCCATAGAGGCTGGGGTCTATCACACCAGGCAAGACCCCAGGTGCAGGCTGTGTAAAGATGCCCCAGAGACAATCCAGCACATAACAGCAGGGTGCAAGATGCTAGCAGGCAAGGCATACATGGAACGCCATAACCAAGTGGCCGGCATAGTGTACAGGAACATCTGTGCCGAGTATAACCTAGAAGTCCCGAGGTCAAAATGGGAGATGCCCCCAAGGGTGGTGGAGAATGACCGAGCTAAGATCCTGTGGGACTTCCAGATACAGACGGACAAAATGGTGGTGGCTAACCAACCGGACATAGTGGTGGTAGACAAACAGAAGAAGACGGCCGTAGTGATCGATGTAGCGGTTCCGAATGACAGCAATATCAGGAAGAAGGAACACGAGAAGCTGGAGAAATACCAAGGGCTCAGAGAAGAGCTCGAGAGGATGTGGAGGGTGAAGGTAACGGTGGTCCCCGTGGTAATCGGAGCACTAGGTGCGGTGACTCCCAAGCTAGGCGAGTGGCTCCAGCAGATCCCGGGAATAACATCGGAGATCTCTGTCCAGAAGAGCGCAGTCCTGGGAACAGCTAAGATACTGCGCAGGACCCTCAAGCTCCCAGGCCTCTGGTAGAGGACCCGAGCTTGAAGGATAAACCGCCCGCAGGGGCGTGCTGGGTGTTTTTATATCATAATAATCTGACAATACTATAATATTGGCTATATTATATTTATATTACCACAGTGAGATGACTTTAGTCTCATGAACAACATTAACTAATTGTTATTTATTAACTAATCTTAAATGACTGTTCAGCACAGAAATGAAGCCCAACAATCATGTTTTACAGTCCCGTGGTCTCAGTCTCAGATACTCAACTAATCACAGTGATGTCATGACAAAAATGAGTGACCAACAAAACATTTTTCTCCTTCATTTCTGTCAAACAAAGCTGTATGTAACGTGTCTCGCGATTATTATCATGGTTGCTAGGCAACCTGAACAGCGCGACGAAGCGTATACCATCCCATTTCACAAGCCTCTCACTTCCGCATTTCTCGTACTTATAGTACGCACCGTACATAGTACGCGTAGTGCGCGTACTTCAAGCGTGCAGACCCTGAATTGGGACACAGCCATAGTGCGGCCCAGAACAGTTGTCAATGGTCGTGTCCAAATTTATGGGCTGCATCCTCCTGAGGCCGCATTTGTAGACCGATTATGTCATAGCGACGCGCCGAAGGCTGTCCAAATTCGTAGACTGCTCCGAATGCAGCCGACAAATGCGTCGGGCTCAGAGAAGAGCTCGAGAGGATGTGGAGGGTGAAGGTGTTACGGGAGGTCTGTTAAGAGAGCCTCCGTGCAAAAAGAATAGGAATTCTAGTAGGGACCAGCAACAAACCACCACGCACACACTGCAATGGGTTACACAAAATTTATTTGTTCTTCCTCTAGGCAAACTACCGGCTGAAGACAACCCCGGCCAGGGATCCAAAGCCCAAAGACCACCGCGGTCCGAGTTCTTCGCCTAGTTACAAACAGGGGAGAGAGGGTCACTGCACGAACACGCAACCAACACGTATCAATCCTGCAGCTCCCTAAAACAGGTTTGCCACCCACCTTTTCAGGCTTTAACTTTGTTCGAGGCTGGGTCTCCACATTACCTCCTGGCAGTTAAACTTCCCCGAGCTGGTCCAGTTCTTCTTATCGGGGCGCAGGAGGTCTCCAGTCTAGTGCTCGTTTTCCTCTTTTCCAACACGTCCCTTTTTTTCCAGCACGTCCTCTCACAGCTCCATAGGAATACGTCCTCCTTTCCACGTCCTCCGTTTCGTTAAAAGCAAAAACCAGGCCAGGCTAAAAAAAAATCCTTTCTATTAAAAATGCGCACACTTTGTCCTGGATCTCCGGGGCTCTCCTGCTTCACCGAGGTCCTACTAAAAACAACAACAACACTTCCTGCTTCCTCTCCCCTTTATAAAGAGGAACTCCAATCAGCCGCTCCCTGTATTCAACTCCGCCTCACTGGCAGCTGGGCTAGAGTAAAATCTCCCCTCCCACACAGGTGCAACAACCGTAAATAAACACAAAAACATGCAATTAATCCAAAACAAACTCAAAAACAAAACCAACAAAACTTAGGGGGGGGGGGGGTTTTCTCCGTCCTTTCCCACCATGCTATACTCCGTAACACCCACCCCAACTTTTTCCTAGCCCGTCCTCGGGCACTCTACTAAGTATATCGAGGTGGGGGCTTCCCGAGATTTTCACGGGCAGATCTCCTTAAACCCTCCTGAGTTGCAGGGGCGGACTTGTTGGAGGACGGATAGTGACCTGGTCCTGGCATCTGCTGTGCCATACTCCATAGAAGTAACCACTGGTCTGAGGCTGTCGCTATATCATGCGCAGCTGCCGTTCCTGGTTCTAAGGCGCCACCTCCTGTTTTATCATTGACGGAAGGCAAGAAAGTACATATGCGCAGGCGATTACGATGGACCACTCTAACAGGCCCATCTTTACCTTCTGGCCGAACTCTGTAGACTGGGTTCATAGGGTTTGGCTGGCCAACTACAATTTGGATCTCTTCCTCCCAGTGTGCTGCCAGTTTACCCTGTCCGTCCCTTCTTGTCGTATGGACTAGAACCCTTTCCCCCGGGAGCAATGGTGCTGCCCTAGCCCCAACATCATACCTGTCCTTCATCCGGCCTGCAGCCTTCTGGCTGCTCTTTTCCACCATCTGGTATGCCAGCCTCAAGCGCTCATGATGTCTCCTCACCCACTCCTGCGTCGTGGTTGACTCCATGGGTCTCTTCGTCCCCATCAACAGCTCGCCTGGCAGACGAGCATTCCATCCAAACATCAGGTAATGGGGGGTGTAACCTGTAGACGCATGGACAGAGTTATTATAAGCCTGGAGCAGTTCGGGCAAACATTGTACCCACCGAGTCCGCCTCTCTTCCTCTAGGGTGGACAGCATATTTATTAATGTCTGACTGAAACGTTCACAGGCCCCATTTCCCTGAGGATGATAGGCAGTAGTTCGACTTTTCCGACAATTATAATACTGACAGAGCTCCTTTATGAGGGCGGACTCGAAATTAGCACCTTGATCCGAGTGCAGTTGTTCTGGGCATCCAATTGGCTGAATAATATGTTTCAACAACATCTTCGCTGTAGTTGCAGCGTTCTGGTCCCTGGTAGGTATTGCCCAAGCATACTTTGTAAACAAATCAGTGGCGACCAAAATGTACTGGTATGAGTCTGCCGGTCTACCTAATGTCAGGAAATCAACTGCCACGGTTTGGAGAGGTGCGTGTGTAAGAACAGGACTAAGTGGGGCCTGACCGTCACCACGACCTTTATGACGTACACACCGTTCACAGGATGTTGTCCAGTCCCGCACTCTCTTCTCCATTTGAAGCCAATAAAAACTATGGCGCAGCATCGAAAGTGTCTTTGCCACCCCCAAATGACCATTCCTTTCATGGAAAGCCTTCCATGTTGGTTGCTGTTCCTCCAAAGGAACAAGGATTTGGTAGTACGCCTCACAGGTGTTGGAATCCACCCCCCTGCGGACCAGAACACCCTCCAACAACTCCAGCCGTGACCATTGTTTCATGTAGTTTAAGACTGCAGTAGGCTCCTGGCGTCTTTCCTCCCCAGATGGCATCTTTCCTCGGGCCATGTAGTATCTCACTCTATGCAGCGTGGGGTCCTGCTCTTGTAAGCCTTGCCAGCATCCTGGATCCCAATCGATGTTCACAGCCTGAACCCATGCTTTTTCGTCCACCCTCTGTGGAGGCACCAAATCCTGGGGTTGCACCTGCAATGGCATTCTAGACAGAACATCAGCATTCACATTTTCCTGGCCAGGCCGATACTTAATATCAAATTGATAATTTGTGAGCTGGGCTACCCACCGTTGTTCCACTGCGCCCACTTTTGCAGTCGATAAATGGACCAATGGATTATTATCAGTATAAACTGTGAACAGAGACCCCCATAGATAATCTTTAAATTTCTCAGTCACCGCCCACTTCAAAGTGAGCAGCTCCAGTTTAAAGGAGCTATAGTTTGCATCATCCCTTTCGGCGGGTGCTAAGCTTCTGCTAGCATAGGCTATCACACATTCCTTCCCATCTTGTACTTGAGACAGTACTGCACCAAGGCCCACTTTACTGGCATCCGTATAAAGCCGGAAGGGTAATCTGAAATCAGCAAAAGCTAAAATAGGAGCCTCGAGCAATTTCTGCTTCAGAAGATCAAAGGACTGCTGACAATCCTCATCCCAATTTATGGGGATATTCTGTTTTTTATTCTTCGGTACTCCCACTAGCAGCGAGTTAAGAGGCCTAGCAACACCCGCAAACCCTGCAATGAACCGCCGATAATAACCGGCAAAGCCCAAGAAGGAACGCACCTGATGAATAGTCTGCGGGGCCGGCCACTTCTGTACAGCGGCAATCTTATCAGGGTCCGGAGCCACACCCTCACTGTTCACCAGGTGACCCAGGAACTTCACCTGTTGCTGGAAAAGAACACATTTATCAGGTCGCAACTTCAGCCCATAGCTCTTCAATCTTGCAAACACTGCCTGCAGATGTTCTAGGTGGCTGTCAAAATCCGGTGAATATACTATCACATCATCCAGATAGACAAAAGCGGACTCTGTGATTTGACTTCCCAAACAACTCTGCATCAACCTTTGAAATGTTGCTGGAGCATTACACAATCCAAAAGGCATTCTTTCAAACTCATACAAGCCAAAAGGAGTACAAAATGCAGTTTTTTCCCTGTCAGCTTCAGAAACTTTCACTTGCCAATACCCACTTGCTAGATCAAGGGTGGAGTAGTATTTTGATTTAGTCAGCATCGTCAAGGTCTCTTCAATTCTAGGTAATGGATGGGCGTCTTTATGTGTCACTGCATTCAACTTGCGGTAATCCACACAAAATCTCAATTCCCCATTCTTTTTCCTTACCAGGACAATGGGTGCTGCCCAGGGACTTGTACTCTCTCGCACCACCCCTGATCGAATCATATTATTCAGCAATTCTCGCACTTCCTGATACATTTTAGGGGGGATTGGCCTATACCGCTCTCTAATAGGAGGTGCCATACCTGTCGGAATAGAGTGCGTAATTACATCTGTGTGGCCATAATCCTCTTCGTCGGCAGCAAACACATCGCCCCACTTCCTCAAGAGACCATTTAACTTTTCCTGCTCCTCCATAGATAGATTCGACCGCCCTTGTGTCATAACTTCAATGTGAGGAGCTTTACCAGATGGTTCCGAGCTCACCTGGGATACGCCCACTTCAACGATGCCTGGCCTGGTTTGCTCAAACGTGACTTCAAAAGGTTCCTGAATGTCGACATTTTCCGTGGAGAATGTAGCCAGGGCCTCATAACGTCGTAACGTAATAGGAAAAGGATTGAGATTCCTTACTTTGATGGGGACCCGGCCTCTATAGCCAGTTCCTAGCGATCGAGCAACGGCAACTGTACTAGGCCCTTCCAATGGCTCCACCAAGATACATTGTCCTTTCCTCAGTGTCTGTGGGGCCCTAGCCCAAATCACCTGCTCACTGTGCTCAGGGATCTTCACCGGGTGGCGGTAAGCGGGTCGCAGGGTCCCTACTTGTGGTACGGGGACAGCTGCCTGAATTCTTTGACAGTCCTGAAAAGCAGATGCCCACGCTTGTTGAGCGTCTACAGTCGAGCCAACAGGCCAGGTCTGGGTCTGCGTCTGAGGTTTCAAAAAAAACACATCCCAACATGGAACGATGATGTTCATACCTAATATAGGTAATGCATTAGAATTATTGGGGTCGTCCTTTGAAATCACAATTCCCATATCTTTCAGGGTAATGTCTCCCACCTGTACTTCAGCTAACACATAGCCCACGTAAGGAATAGCCAATCCATTCGCGGCCTTCAGCTTTAGCCAATTAAGATCACTCTCTTTCCCCGGCTCCTGTTCACCAAACAATCTCCTAAAACAGGCTTGTGGCATTAATGTTACATTAGACCCAGTATCCAGCAAAAATGTCACTTCTTTACCATCAATGAATACTTCTACTTGACGGCATGCCCCTAAAAATTGAGGGTGGTTTAACTGAGTTGGACCACTATCATCCTTTCCAATCACCTGGCCCATAGCGACTGGATTTACTCGTTTAAAGCCATCTGAGATGAAGTGCCCCGACACTCTCTTGCCATGTGTCCACTAACTCCACACCTACTACAAATAGGCTGCCCATGCTCATCCCACTTGTGCCGTGGTCGCTCCACTAACCGTGGGGTTTGCTTTGTCACCGGGGGTGGCTCGGACACTTCAACACCTCCACTATATTGAGGGGAACTAAGGTTCCACCTTTCTCGCTCACCTCTAGGAGCTGAAAACGTCCGTGGCATTGGTGCTGGTCGGACAAATTCCCTCAGCTCCTCCTGAAGAGTATTTTTGAGATCCATAATTTGCTCCTTCATTTCTGCAAGGATCTCCACTTTAAACTTATCTCTCCAATTCAGAGTATCCTGCCACTTTAAATCCCCTCTTACTACAGCACAAGCGGAGTCCTCATGTACGCCATACAGCGCATCCGCTTCCAATTGCAGAGCCTCTTTACGCACCTGTTCAAATGAGAGGTCAGGATCGTGCCTTAATAAACGCCGCAGATCACGCTGTATCTCACCCTCCCTAAGACCCAAGACAAACTGATCACGCAGGTGCAGGTCAGCCCGCCGAAACCCTTGTGGCTCTTTTGTCTGCAGGCGATGGCCCAACTCCCTTAAGCGTAACGTGAACTTTCTAATAGGCTCTTCTGTCCTTTGTCTACATTCATAAAACATGGCACGCAGGGTACCCACGGCTGTTTTGTCCCCATACAGTTCTTTAAGCTGAAGAAAGATTTTATCTGGCGTATCCCGCTCCGCTTGTTCCAGAATAAGAATTTCACGTCGTGATTCTCCTCCTAATGCACTCAATACAAAATCACATTGCTGTTCTATCGACCACTTTTGAGCACGGAGCATTGCGCTAATTTGACTCTCCCAATCTTCATAATTCGTATTAAGCCCACAAAATTTTGGTACCCAGGGCGCACCGATAAAAAATGGTGACGCCATATTCCTGGTTTCAGATAACTCATCCGCCATATTAATCAGTCTAAGGCAGGTAGGTTTGTATACTGGTCACAAATCCTGTCGACAAACGCCAAATGTTACGGGAGGTCTGTTAAGAGAGCCTCCGTGCAAAAAGAATAGGAATTCTAGTAGGGACCAGCAACAAACCACCACGCACACACTGCAATGGGTTACACAAAATTTATTTGTTCTTCCTCTAGGCAAACTACCGGCTGAAGACAACCCCGGCCAGGGATCCAAAGCCCAAAGACCACCGCGGTCCGAGTTCTTCGCCTAGTTACAAACAGGGGAGAGAGGGTCACTGCACGAACACGCAACCAACACGTATCAATCCTGCAGCTCCCTAAAACAGGTTTGCCACCCACCTTTTCAGGCTTTAACTTTGTTCGAGGCTGGGTCTCCACATTACCTCCCGGCAGTTAAACTTCCCCGAGCTGGTCCAGTTCTTCTTATCGGGGCGCAGGAGGTCTCCAGTCTAGTGCTCGTTTTCCTCTTTTCCAACACGTCCCTTTTTTTCCAGCACGTCCTCTCTTTTCCAGCACGTCCTCTCACAGCTCCATAGGAATACGTCCTCCTTTCCACGTCCTCCGTTTCGTTAAAAGCAAAAACCAGGCCAGGCTAAAAAAAAATCCTTTCTATTAAAAATGCGCACACTTTGTCCTGGATCTCCGGGGCTCTCCTGCTTCACCGAGGTCCTACTAAAAACAACAACAACACTTCCTGCTTCCTCTCCCCTTTATAAAGAGGAACTCCAATCAGCCGCTCCCTGTATTCAACTCCGCCTCACTGGCAGCTGGGCTAGAGTAAAATCTCCCCTCCCACACAGGTGCAACAACCGTAAATAAACACAAAAACATGCAATTAATCCAAAACAAACTCAAAAACAAAACCAACAAAACTTAGGGGGGGGGGGTTTCTCTCCGTCCTTTCCCACCATGCTATACTCCGTAACAAAGGTAACGGTGGTCCCCGTGGTAATCGGAGCACTAGGTGCGGTGACTCCCAAGCTAGGCGAGTGGCTCCAGCAGATCCCGGGAATAACATCGGAGATCTCTGTCCAGAAGAGCGCAGTCCTGGGAACAGCTAAGATACTGCGCAGGACCCTCAAGCTCCCAGGCCTCTGGTAGAGGACCCGAGCTTGAAGGATAAACCGCTCGCAGGGGCGTGCTGGGTGTTTTATATATATATATATATATATATATATATATATATATATATATATATACGGACCACGCTTGATATTTGGGGAAATCGACGGCACATTTGGAGTATGCATTTGAAGCACACTTCGAATTGGGACAGCCGTCGACGCATGGCGGTGACTTAACCGCACTTGAAATGCGTACTTCAAGCGTGCAGACCCTGAATTGGGACACAGCCACGATTTGTACGGTCCGACTTTGCACATGAGCAGTAAGGATCGGGGAGTCCTGATCCGTCACTATCTTTTTATTTTTCGTTTATGTCTACATTATATTGAAATGTTTCATTATTGGAAACATTTTAAGAGATACTTGTTATTCTTAACATCTTAACAGATACTCTGACCTGTAACTATCGTAAAATGCTTCGACCGGAAGTAGACACCTTTCGCGCATGCGGGGTACCGATTGGGTTTCCGGTACGGATCGGGCAGTGACAGTCAACAATGGCGGCAGCTAGTTAGTTCTAATATTACTCTTATTATTCTTTTTGGGTCACAAAATAAACGTTTAACATATTTTCAGGCGAGAATGTAGCTGTGTAAACCTCAAATATCTGCTCAGTTTATCAAGACACCACATATTTTCAAAAGCGCTCCGACGTTTTCGGAGACGTCTGTTACCCACTAGCTCGATAGCTAGCTGGGGTTCAAGGCTCACTAGAGCTCGTGAGAGCACCGGACTCCAGGCAAATTGTTTTCAAACCCACTGCCGTCTTTTGCTACTCAGGTTAAACATGATATATGAGTCACTTAGATAACTTACAAATGTTATTGTTTGGCTTTTTTTTTTTAGTATTTTATTTGTTCCTGAGTAAACTGGTTTGGTTGAGATTAAAGTTATAGTTTTTACACAGCTGAATAAACGTCAAGCAGACAACTGATTATCAGAAGTGTGAGATGCTCGAGAATATACTCCGGTGTCCTGTTATATTTTAGATAGCAAGGAGTTTATTAAACTTCACCGAAACAATCTGCAAATTTCATTAAACTTTAATAAACTATCATCTTGTCGTTATTTTTAGTTAGCACATACCTTAAACACTTAAAGCTGTAAGCTATGATAGATATATAAGAGCAGATGCTGCTGGTACAATAAGCTGTTGTTTTACATTCAATGGATGATGATCTGACTAGTCGACTAATCTCAAAAATAATCGGTGACTAGTCGACTATCAAAATAATCGTTTGTGGCAGCCCTATTTGAGACCCACATTGAACTTTTTCTACTGATTTTTGGAAAGGCTTTTGAGGAAAAATATATGGAGTTACATTTAAAATGCAACATCTTTTTGTTTCTGAAGATTTGCATGTGGCTAAAACAAAACCAAATCTCAGCCCAAAGCAGGATGAGAATCACCTGGATCGCTGGTGAAGACTACAACCCCTAGCCCAATCTCCCAACCCTAGCTTATGTTTTGGAGACAATTAACGCCCCCCCCCCCCTTTTTTTTTTTTGTTTTTACATGTAAATAGATTTTGATTGATGTCAGGAGAATTACTGTCTTTTACACTGGCTGTAGTTCAGGAGGTAGAACAGGTCATCTACTAATCAGTTTGGTGGTTCAATCACTGTCTGCTCCAGTACCAAATATCCTTGGGCAAGATACTGACCCCAAGTTGCTCTCTGATGCATCCATCAGAGTATGAATGTGTGTGAATGCTAGATAGACAGCACTTACGTAGAAAAAAGTGTTTGTACAAATGGGTGCACCATAACAACCTGTGCGTTTACTCTTCATGACATGATGAGAAAATATGAATGTGTGAAAATATTAAACTGAGGTAAGATTATCATCGTTTACAAAACTGTTATTTTCATCTTTTCATCCCATCCATGGTAAATGGGCTGGTTGTCATATAGTGCATTTCTATTATTATTATTATTTTTTTTTTTATTATTATTATTATTATTGTTTCATCATTAGTAGAAGTAGTAGTAGTATCCTTGGTCTTTGCTTGTTAATCTCGATAAATCTAATTATAAAAGAGTTGCCATTTACAATGCCATGAAAAATGTTAAGTTGATTTATCCACTAGTTCAATCAGTGATTTGGTCTCTTTCCAAAAAACTAATAAATAAATAAAATAAAAAATATTTTTTGTAATTTTTATTTTTTAACTGAAGTAATCATTATTACTTAAACAGGAGGCGCACACAAACTCACATACATTGGAAAGTAAGAGGCTTCAGGTGTGACTCAGATTTTGGAAAGTCAAGGATGGAAGCTCATGATTGGATAAGCTGGGAAGCAGCTCTATCACTCTTTCTCTCTTGCACCCCCCCCCCCCCCCCCCCCCACACACACACACACACATGCACACACACACAATCTGATGTTTACCATCTGAGCCAGACATCAGCCGTACTTTGTCACACCTCACAGAGCTTTAGCAAGCTTTGGGGAGATTTTTTATTAACTCCAAAGGCTGGAGATGACTCACAGCCAGTGGTCTCTCTGGACTAAGTTTGGCTGCTCATTGAAGGGACATCTGGCCTGTGCAACCAGCATTTCCTCAACAGAAAAATCTAAAATGACACATTCCTTACAGAAGCACGTAAGCAATTTTCCCATGATAGCCTGGACCATAATGGATTTCTGAAGAGGGACATCAGGAAAGGGGTTACAAAGATGGCCAGCTCTTTAATCATTTGCTGTAGTGTGCCATGATCGTGTCTCATTAGACCTTAGTCATTTAGACAACACATAAGCTGTTGACGTGGCCACTGGGTGCTCTCTGCTCCAATCACAATCACTTCTGCTGATGAAGCCTATGTACAGTACAGTTAAATGAACCACTTCACAATGCATTTACAACATCACAGTCAATTTACCCACTTTTCAAAGAGCGGGCAAAAATTGATTCAGGGAGGCCTGTAAACATGGGGTGGAGACTGTTTGCAAATCAAAAGTTGTGTGTCTGATTAAAGGGAATCATTAATAGATGAACATCATGGCATAGACATCACACACAGGCATATAAATGAAGAGGAAGAGAAGAAATCACAGCAGGGTTGGCTAAATCAAGTGCAGAATGAGATGCAAGTGGAAGATGGCAAGAGTGGAATTACAATTTTCTGCCCCCAGCATGGTTTTCAAATTAAGCTTAATGGGCGGGTGTAGCCAAGTGCATTCAAAGCAGTAGTGCTCCATCAGGGCAAGCAAGGCATGCAGTGCTTGTCTATTAGAGAAATGTAAAAATAGACAACAGTTAAACATACCAGTGAGTGAAAGCAATCTCTCTCCTTTCATCTCAAACAGCTTTCTGTCACCACGTTTCTCTTATGCCTGTTTATATCTAGTCCTTTACATAAAATGTGAATTTGTGGTTGCACTGGTTAAATTGAACAGGTTTAGGTTCTAGCATGTTCCAATTAGCATCTATAAGAAATCACTATATATTTATTGAAAGGGAGAAAGAAAGATGAAGGAAAAGAAAAACAGAAGGGAAGAGGGACAGTGAGAAAGGGCACTTAAAAAAGAGAAAGAAGCAGGCATGGAGGAGATCCAGCCTCCAGACATCCAGAGGCCCCAGAGTGTGAGAGCTCAAAGAGGACCACCGGAGGGGCATCCGTGCCACCCTCCTGGGAAGAACTGAGGAGAGCCCCGGATGAGGGGTCACCCAGTAGCCATGGAGCAGAAGCCAGAGGGGGCTGCAGTGGCATGCCTGCCGGCAGCCAGCTGTGCCAGAGTGAACCGAGCCGCAGGCCCAGAGGCTGGAGGCCCGAGGGCCCCCTTTGCCCCGGAAGAGGCCTGACCGAGCAACAGGCACCAGGTCCCGCCAAGTAGTCACCGGGTGTGAGCTGGTACATACCTGAGCGCCCAGCCCCGGACACCAAGAACCACCAACGCACTGACCCCTGAGGGCATCAGTTACCGGCAGGGAGTGTGGTGAGGGGAGATAGGCCTTGGAGGGCCTGGGAGTTCCCAGAGAGGTGGAGTGTAAGACCCGACCTGACATATAAACACACATCCCTTTTACTCACTTTAGACGGGGGATATCAGATTCCTATGACACTTCTGTTCAGTGGAGTGTCCTCATCCGGTGGCTCATACTTACACCATCCATCCCACATATTGCACAAAGCGATATGATCCTCGAAGGTTTACCCAAAGTGCACTTTCTATAGTCCTGCAGAGTACCAATATTTGCAATACTTGCCTGTGTTACTCTATATCCCTGACATTAAATTGGTGAAGTGTTGCTACTGAAATCTCATGATATTGATACTCAAAGTGGTTACAGAGAAAAACCTTTCTGACCAGTAACACCACAGAGACACAAACAGAGGCAAAACATATATGTGCTATGCCACGCTCCAGTGGTTTGCAGCCAGAGGTTAGGTGAGTTATATAGCTGGATGAATGTTCTTTTGTTTACAAAGTAGTCTTTGTAAACCAACCGAGAATTAAAGAAAGAAATAATATAGCAGAGGTACATGCAACATTTATGACATTTCAAAGTAAGCATAATTAGCAGTTTTGGACATAAACTGACATTAAAGTTGGAATTAGGAGACATGGGGTTTAGTAGCAAACATGCAAGCCTCAGAGTAACATAAACCACTGTTCAAAGCAACTGAGAGCAGTTTTAATGGTTTTTTTGTCTTTGGTACAGTAAAAACGGCTGTTCGTCTGATCCCATAACACCCCCAACTGGCTTATCATAGGGAGACTTGGAACTGGATCCCTGCTGCATTTTCTGACCTGGGGGGTTGTTGTGCGGATGTCACACTATGAACCTCAGGGAGAAGAATAAAGGAAGTGTGGAAGATGGTGAAAGGCTGTAGGCTTGAACAGTTCTGTTTTTTAATCCAGACCACATGTATGTGTGTGTGTGTGTGTGTGTGTGTGTGTGTGTGTGTGTGTGTGTGTGGTCATGCATGTGGCCTAAAGCTCAGAGCAAAGGGATGATGGATGGGGGGGAATGACCTAATGGATTGGAGTTATTATAGGATGGGTCTTTCTCTGTCTGTCCACTTCTTTTCCTGGTTTCCTGCCTTTGCTTTCATCCCCGTTTTGTCTCCCCTCTTTGTCATTTCTCAGGGATCGTGACAGAAGGAATTTATCTGACTCAGCTTTTGTTTATTTCATTAGTGGTTTCTAACTCTGTGTCCTGCGAATGAGGACACTGATGTGATTGAATTACCCCGTCCTCCTCATCCTCTGCACCCCCCGCGTTCCCTCTTCCCTCTGTCTTTTTTGTGTAACGTTGGCACTTTCCCTTCTCTGTGCCAGGGTTCAATGCTGCTGCTGCACTTTCCCTGGTCTTGCATAACTGCGCAGCGGTCGTGTTGCATTGCCTCCTCCATCTCTTCCTCCCCAGGCAGGATGGTCACTGTGGGAAAAGACGGCCCAGAAAACTGACCTTCATTTCAGTATTCTAGGAAGACTAACTGGCTGTGCGTGGAGCTCCGCTCACCACAGGACGGCATCATCAGACCTGTTTGACCTTGAGTAAAGTAGGATGAAGCTGGACCAAAGTTCTTAAATGACCTGAGGATTAATGAGTTTATTTCATTACTTATTGATGGGAGTGTTTCAGCTTTCTGCTGTTCTCAGTCTCATTTACCACACAGGAACGCACAGGTGTTTAAATACAGCGATTCACAGGGTGGAAAGAGTGCAGAGTTTCTCTGAGACGTAAGTGTTTTCTTGGAATTTAAAGAAAGCAAAGAGTGAGGGAGATAAATAGCCTGAAAGAAGTGAGATGAATACATTTCTTTACTCATTAATGATACATAATATAGATTACCAGTGTGTGACAGGATGCCCCAAGTCCATGCAGTGGGGGAAATAATTATTTGATCTCCTGCTGAATTTGTAAGTGTGCTCATTTACAAAGAAATGAACAGTCTCTATTTTTTTATGGGGAAAAAGATCCAGAAAAAAACATGACATAAAAGTTTAAAATTGATTTGCATGTCTTTGAGCGAAAAAAGTATTTGATCCTCAAGCAAAACATGACTTAGCGCTTGGTAGAGAAGCCCTTGTTCGCAAGCACAGGGGTAACATGTTTCTTGTAGTTGGTCACCAGGTTTGTTCATTTCATTCTAAGTGAGCAAACGTACAAATTCACCAGGAGATCAAACTGATTTCTACCACTGAATTTCATAAGCAGTTGTTTGCATTTGCATTATTTTTATCGTTAACTCGGTTTCCCTTGGTCTTTTCCCATATTGTAGTTGTGTGTCTTATTTTGAAAGAACTATTTAAACGTTACCATAGTGACCAGAGAGCATTAAGAGGCAGAGAGGAGATGTTACTCTCAATATGTTGGCACATTTCAGGAGGACGCTGCTAATAAAGTTACACAGATACACAGTGAATTCGCGTTTATTATTATATTTACAAAATACCACAGTTTTTGTCTTGGTCGTATCATTTTATTTAGTTGTATTTATTCGCGACACCTTAAAGGCCGGTCCGTGAAAATATATCTGACATCAAACCGGTCCGTGGTGCAAAAAAAGTTGGAGACCGCTGATTTACAGCCTCCTAGATCCCCTTGTAGTTACCTCTGTAGCTTAAGTTTTTAATTATCTGAGTGAATTTGGGGCAGTTTTAGTCAGTTTTAAAAGGGGAAAAAAAAAAATTCTCAGGGCCTAACTATACAAACGGAATATTTTAAATATTTATTTATTTTGGAGAGTTTAACTTAATTGCAGTTGTTGCTGCTAAAGCCAACCAGTGATTAGGATTAGGGGATAATTACTTTTTCATACAGGGCTGTGCAGGTTTGGATTTTTTTTTATTTCTTCCTTAATAATAAACACCTTTATTTAGAAACGGCATCTTGTGTTTACTTGTGTTGTCTTTGTCTAATATTTACATTTTGATGATCTGAAGAAGAAGCTGAAACCAGACAAATGTTCAGCTAAAAGTACATCTGAGATGACTCCATCCTCAACATAGGGTCAGTCACTGGTTTGGATTACTCGCTATGACAAGTGAACATTTTTATTATCTGTTTGTGTTTGCTAAGGCAATTAGAAATGAAAACAGAAGGAAGACTCTTGGCATATAGAGGGTGGGAGCCAGAATGTTTTATTCCTCTCATGGCAAAAGAAACACATGACAGAAAATTCTCAGATTAATCCAATGAAAAATGTGATGTTGGCTTCACTGCTGAAGGTTAATTCATTATTATAGAGTTCTTATTAGATTGCACAGTTTCTAACATGTAGTCATGAATCACAATGCTGTCAGGCATCTGAAATCAATATGTGCCCTTTATTTTTCTACCTTTAGTTCTGAAAACCCTTTCTGACACCAAACTGAAAAATAATAATGACTATAGGACAATGGGACATTGTGATTATTGTGCAACAGGCTCACTATAACAGTGTTCTCAACGAACCTTAAAGAAAGTACTCTTAAAAACTGCAACACAGCCTTTAAGAGTACAACATCAAAAGCGAACAGCATACAACTTGTGTGTTTTGTTTAAAATTACAAATACTCAATAAAATGGTTTCTTCTAGCCACCTTTAATAAGCTTTTCTCTTTATTAAACTGTCATGGTCTCAGTTTTATTCCAGATGATCCTTAATTAACATGAACCTAACAAAATAACCATGCATTACTATATATTTGTCATGGTCCTGGGTCAAGCGACCCAGTGTTTGAGTTTATGTATCTTTTGTACTTCTGTTGTGCCTTAGCTTAGTGCACCTAGTTAATTTCTAGATTGCTGTTTAGTCTTGTTCCTTAGTTGTTTATGTCATCTTCCCCTGTACTAAGTCTCCCTGGTTCATGTGTCACGTCTGCGTGGTTATGTTTAGTTCATGTCATGTCTAATCTCCATGTTTCCTGTTTTACTTTGAAAGTCTGTATTCAATGTCAGTGTATTCAGTTTCACCTCTCCTGTCCTGTCGTTATGGTTCATGTGTGTCAGCTGTGCTCCCATGTGTGACCACTTCCCCTGATCATCCCTCATGTGTATTTAGTCTCTGTGTTTCATGTAGTCTGCGTCGCGTCGTCTGTGTTCCCACCCCCTGTGTTCCGTATCTCCAGCCATAGCCGTTCCATAGTTTATGTCCAGTTTAGGTTTCTGTTGAGTTATACTCTTATGCTGCCCTCACTCTGGTTTGTTCCTTTTCATCAGCCATAATAAAAGGCTCGCTTTTGTTTAACCCACTCCTGTATCTTCGCTTGTGTTCGCACCTGGGTCCACCACACACATTTCCGCACGGTCTGCCTCCGCAGATCTTGACAGTACGACGCGACCATGCCGGACCCAGCGACACAAATGGTGGAGATCGTCCGGACAGTGGAGTCGCTATGCGACAAGTGGCTGCACTGTTCCAGTGAGGAGGAACGGGAGGAGTTCGCCCACCAGGTAGGGGTGTGCGTGTCTGTGTTCCCCTGGTTATGGGAGACGCTGCACCCCCCTCGTCAGCGATTTTCTCGTCTCCGCTCTCCGACTCCGTCCGCAGCAGCAGCGGCCCGGTGGGCGTGCACCTTCACCAGAGCCGTGCCGTTGCGCCGTTGCCCCGCTGCCTCATGAGCCAGTGGCGGTCAGAGTCGGAACGGTGAGGCTCACCACCGACACACCATTGGCTCACACTTCATCGGCTTCCGCATCTTCGCCACCGCCTGTCTGCACGGAGATGCCCGAGGCTGTTGACTTCGGTGAGGAGGAGCGGCAGCAGGTGTTGCGGGCGTATCGGGAGGACGAGCTACGCTGGAAGCCCTGGCTTATCTCCGAGGAGGAGCTTCCGCCAGCCGCCCCGCCTCGGACCGGCCGCCCGTCCTCGCCGCCTCGATCGGACTACTCTTCTCCCGCTTCTTATTTGGCACGGATGTGGTCGGAAGACGAGGAGCCGGTCGCCACAGAAATCCAAGTTCCATCCGCGTCCACTTCAAGACGGAAGCAGCGTTCACGTCGCCGTCGCTCATCGCTACGGCATGTCTCGCCCTCCACTGAGCGACACGAGGCTGCTGTGGAGGTAATGGATTTCGACCTCGAGGAGCGGCAGCGTGCCGCATGCGCGCAACTGGAGGAGGAGCTACGGGGGAAGCCAGGGCTCGCTCCTCACTACGGTGAGATTTTCCGCAGGACACGCCTGGCCTTTGGGGGCCCCCGGAGTTGCCAGGAGCTCCCGCCTGACGCTCCGCCAACACTCGCCTCCTCAGCCTCTGCGACGCCGCAGGAGGCTCCACTTTCCACGTTAACGGGGCCCACGGCCAAGAAGAAACGGCGTTCGCGAACTCACGCTAATCTGTCAAGATGAAAACATAAATGCGGATCATGGTAACCTGGACTGTGTAACATCACAACATGAATTCTGTCTTCCTGAAGGTCATACACAGGGTGATTTTGAACTGTTTTGCTCCAGCACCATTACCTCCACTCAGGAGTTGGAGGCTGAGATCAGGGTTAATGTGACACAGTTTTCTCCTGTCTCTGTGAACTCATCACTAGATAAGATTTTGGCCCCGACCAATGGTGTTACCTCCCACTCTCAGCCTGAAGTGTCACCTGCTTCAGTTAATGGTTCAAGTACAGTTTTACCCGTATCTGTCTCTCCACTCAATGTAGCAATCACTCTGAAGCCACAGATCACTACAGGTGCGGGTTCCAACACACACATTCATCCAACACCTCACAGTCATGCTACCACGGTGCCATTGGTTAGGTCCATACCTGTGTATTTACGGTTTTTCCAGGAGTCAGCTCCTGATGATCTGAGCCTTGTTTTTGTGGATTGAGTGGCAATTCTTGTTTTCCGTAGGGTTGTACCAGCTCCTCTGAGCCGCACACTACCATCGATTAAATCCAACCAGCTTATGTTGACCTCTCCTGGGGTTACAGAGACAGGGCCATTAACCTTTGAGCCACTTTGGACTGATGCAGACTCTGGGTACCCTATGATTGCTGGCTCAGAACTGGTGGTCACTACCACTGTTCACTTCATGGTTTTTTGTGCTAAGATATTAAGCCCTATAGACTGTTTTTCACCTGCTCTCTCTCTCTCTGGGATTGTGCCTCAGCAGCCTGTGTTTCCTCAGCTCCTAGTCCGGCCAGGGGCCTTCATGCCTGTTTGTCCTACATCTGCTGTTGGACTCCCGGGTGTGCCTATCTGGCACCCTGCGGCGACACCACCGCTTCATGCCACGTCAGCTGGGGGTTCAGGTGAACTGCACCAGCCTCATGTCTCGTCAGCTGGAGGGCCCGAGGAGCCCGTCCAGCCTCGTGTCTCGTCAGCTGGAGGGCCCGGGGAGCTCGTGTCTCGTCAGCTGGAGGGCCCGGGGAGCCCGTCCAGCCTCATGCCACGGCAGCTGGGGGTTCAGGTGAACCGCACCAGCCTCATGTCTCGTCAGCTGGAGGGCCCGAGGAGCCCGTCCAGCCTCATGTCTCGTCAGCTGGAGGGCCCGAGGAGCCCGTCCAGCCTCCTGTCTCGTCAGCTGGAGGGTCCGAGGGGCCCGTTCAGCCTCCTGTCTCCGCTGGAGGGTCCGAGGGGCCCGTTCAGTCACCAGCTGCTCTACCAGCATCCTCATCCACGTTTGCAGCAGCCGTGTCTTCATCCACGCCGTTGCCTGGTCCGGCTTCTGCTTCAGCTCCTGCTTCGCCTGGTCCAGCTTCGACCTCAGCTTCTGCTACGCCTGGTCCAGCCTCTGCTACGCCTGGTCCGGCCTCGTCCGAGTCTTCGTCGGGGTCTGCTTCTGCTTCGTCTGGTCCGGCCTCGTCAGAGTCTTCGTCGGAGTCTGCTTCTGCTACGCCTGGTCCGGCTCCGTCGCCTGTGGCTGCCATGCCACCGTCTGGTCCCGCCTCGTCTGGTCCTGTGCCCACCGGGCCTCGGCCAGTGCGCCTGACACTGGAGAGCCGCCGCTGCCTTCCGCGCGGCCGGCCCCCTGAACTGTTCCGTCGTCTCTGTCGCCGCCGCCTTCCACGCGGCCGGCCCCCTGAACTGCTCCATCGTCGCCTTCGCCGCTGCCTTCCGCGCGGCCGGCCCCCTGAACTGCTCCGTCGTCGCCTTCGCCGCCGCCTTCCGCGCGGCCGGCCCCCTGAACTGCTCCATCGTCGCCTTCGCCGCCGCCTTCCGCGCGGCTGGCCACCGGGTCGCCATCGCCTGTGTCACTGCCGTTGCCTTCCGCACGGCCGGCCCCCTGAACTGTTTCCACGTCTCCACCGTTGCTGTCCGCATGGTCGGCCCCCGGAACTGCACTGTGTTTTTGGGTTGTTTTTCTTGGGCTCCGGTGTTTGCTGTGCTCTTTTGTTTTCTGTTCCGAGCCCTCCGACCTGGACCCCCGCCGCCCGCCCTGGGTCGTTTTCTGTTTGGTTTTGTTTTCCTGTGTTTGGGCTGTCTGGAGCCAGCCCTTACGAACCTTAAAGAAAGTACTCTTAAAAACTGCAACACAGCCTTTAAGAGTACAACATCAAAAGCGAACAGCATACAACTTGTGTGTTTTGTTTAAAATTACAAATACTCAATAAAATGGTTTCTTCTAGCCACCTTTAATAAGCTTTTCTCTTTATTAAACTGTCATGGTCTCAGTTTTATTCCAGATGATCCTTAATTAACATGAACCTAACAAAATAACCATGCATTACTATATATTTGTCATGGTCCTGGGTCAAGCGACCCAGTGTTTGAGTTTATGTATCTTTTGTACTTCTGTTGTGCCTTAGCTTAGTGCACCTAGTTAATTTCTAGATTGCTGTTTAGTCTTGTTCCTTAGTTGTTTATGTCATCTTCCCCTGTACTAAGTCTCCCTGGTTCATGTGTCACGTCTGCGTGGTTATGTTTAGTTCATGTCATGTCTAATCTCCATGTTTCCTGTTTTACTTTGAAAGTCTGTATTCAATGTCAGTGTATTCAGTTTCACCTCTCCTGTCCTGTCGTTATGGTTCATGTGTGTCAGCTGTGCTCCCATGTGTGACCACTTCCCCTGATCATCCCTCATGTGTATTTAGTCTCTGTGTTTCATGTAGTCTGCGTCGCGTCGTCTGTGTTCCCACCCCCTGTGTTCAGTATCTCCAGCCATAGCCTTTCCATAGTTTATGTCCAGTTTAGGTTTCTGTTGAGTTATACTCTTATGCTGCCCTCACTCTGGTTTGTTCCTTTTCATCAGCCATAATAAAAGGCTCGCTTTTGTTTAACCCACTCCTGTATCTTCGCTTGTGTTCGCACCTGGGTCCACCACACACATTTCCGCACGGTCTGCCTCCGCAGATCTTGACAATATTTTTGTTTCTTGTTTTTACACATTATCAGTATTTGAAGCATCCATCCATTTAACAAAACAGGCAAAGTAAAAAAAAAAAAAAAAAACTATAGAAATGCATTTGATAAAGTTTACTGATATCACAAATCATAGAACATACTCACATGATTTACATACAGTGGCTTGCAAAAATAATCTGCCCCCTTGAACTTTTCCACATTTTGTCACATTACAGCCACAAACATGAATCCATTTTATTGGAATTCCACGTGAAAGACCAACACAAAGTGGTGTACACGTGAGAAGTGGAACGAAAATCATACATGATTCCAAACATTTTTTATAAATAAATAACTGAAAAGTGGGGTGTGCGGTCTAAAGAAAGCTGGGTAGTATGTCATGAGTTCCCTCGGTGGAGTGAAACTCAGCTGTCTGCTCCTTGCTATCTAAAATATAACCGGGCGCTGGCATAAACTCTTGACCGTCTCACACTTTCTTTAATTAGTTTTCTATTTGATGTTTATTCAGCTGTGTGAAAACCCCGGAGGAACCCACCCGAGGGATTAATAAAGTTAAATTTAATTTAATCTAATCTAATAACTTTAATCTTAGCCAAACTGATTTACTCACGAACAAATAAAACACTGAAAAAGCCAAACAATAACATTTTTAAGTTATCAAAGTGACTTATATATCATGTTTAACCCGAGTAGCGAAAGGCCGCGGGGGTTTGAAAATGATGTGTCGATCGGCTCAGATATTTGAAGTTTACACAGCTACATTCTCACCTGAAAGCATGTTAAAAGTTATTTTTTCTTTTGCGACCCAGAAAGAGAAATAAGAGTAATATTAAAACTAAGTAGCTGCCGCCATTGTTGGAAACTGGAATTGGCTGGGCCGCTCTATGAATTCTGCAATATGGTTTTTCAATTTTGTTGTCCAGGTGGAAATTCGGGAGAATGGTGGCTCCGGGATTCTCCCGGAAAAATTGGGAGGGTTGGCATGTATGGTTGTGGCAACATCATTAACCTTGTCAAACACCTCAGAGTAAATCATATCACAGAATATGAGGCGTGTATGTTGAGACGAACTGAAGAGGAGGAGAACACTTTGCCTGCCTGCAGGCAAGGTGTTCAAATAGCGCACAACTTCAGTTTTTTTTATTTCTATATGATGAACTCTGCATTATTAAGTGATAAGAACAAGTAATCTGATGTCCTGTAATCATTATGACGCTATAATTTGAGATACAATAAATAAAATACGTTTTTGTATAAAGTATCGGTATCAGATCAGTATCGTCGATACCACCCTGAATATTACTTGATATCGGATCGGAAAGGAAATCAGTGGTATCGCACATCACTAATTGAAGGTAGATGTACAATCTCTAATGCGGGTGTCACCAACATGGTGCCCGCGGACACCAGGTCGCTCGCAAGGACCACATGAGTCGCATGCAAGACTGTATGGCGTTATTTTTGTGACTCTTTTCTGAGTGTATATAAAAAAAAAAAATTGTAAGTGCAACGTTGCATTTTGAGGAGAAAATTATTTTGAGTGAAGAAAAGTTTAAGTTGAGCAAACTAAATCTCCTCAAAATCCCCTCAGAATAGCAGCACAAAAATAACGCTATAGGCCTGTTCTAAAAATACCTCACCATAGCGCCACCAGTTGTCTCTAATTTATTATTAATCATTATTGATAATGATTAATAATCGGGGTGATCGTGGCTCAAGAGTTGGGCGTTCGCCTTGTAATTGGAAGGTTGCTGGTTCAAGCCCCGGCTTGGACAGTCTCGGTCGTTGTGTCCTTGGGCAAGACACTTCACCCGTTGCCTACTGGTGGTGGTCAGAGGGCCCGGTGGCGCCAATGTTCGGCAGCCTCGCCTCTGTCAGTGGGCCCCAGGGTGGCTGTGGCTACAATGTAGCTTGCCATCACCAGTGTGTGAATGTGTGTGTGTGTGAATGGGTGGATGACTGGATGTGTAAAGCGCTCTGGGGTCCTTAGGGACTAGTAAAGCGCTATACAAATACAGGCCATTTACCATTATTATTTGTTATTCTTTTTTAAATCACACTCCCGTTGGCGTAAATTTGAAAATGATAAAATTAAAAAAATTAAAAATTAAAAAAAAAAGTTTTATATTGAATCAGAACTAGCTGGTCTTGCAGGCCAGTAAAGGTGAGGAGATAATGAAAACATGGGGGGAAAAGAAAGAGAAAAAGAAGAAAGAAACATGTCGTTTTCACAGTGAATGGAAGGACGAGTTCTTGTCTAATTTGCGGGGTGACTGTAGCAATGGCAAAACGGCACAATATGGAGAGACATTTCCGAATGTTTCACACAAGCTAGCATGCTAACAATGGGCCGCACACTACGAGTGGAAAAAGTGCGCGAGTTAAAGGCAGGTTTGAGATGACAGCTGTCATTTTTGCATGAGACCGGTGAAAAACGCCCCAAAAGCAACCGAAGCCTCATTTAGGGCTATACATTTCTTCATTAAGAAAAAGAAGGCATTTTCATACGGGGACGTTTTCAAAGAAGCAATGCAAAGATAATAATTGCAAAAACTGTGTTTAAAGACGAGAAATATGGAACCGATGTAATCTCCACACTCCCATCGTGAAAATCATAAACAGTATCCGCAACAGAGCTAAACAGCAAAGAACATTCAAGAGGAGGAGCTGTTAGCTGAATATGGTGACCTGATACTATACACAATAATCCGATGGTTCAGCAGGGGACGAATTTTGCTTCAGTTTTTGTCACTTTTGGGTGAAATCAAGGAGTTCATGCTGGAGGACATTGAGTGCACACTTGACCTTGCATTTTTAATGGATGTTACTGGGAAACTGAACCATTTGTAACCCAATGGTAAGACTCTTGCTGATGGTAAGTCCTTTAAATGCATTTAAAGCCCAGATGAGAATTTTTTTCTGTGCATTTACAGAAAAAAAAGGTGCTGCACTTTCCCTCTATGCAGATGGTGCTGAAAGACAATGCTTCTGCATCTGAGACTTTTGACAAAGTTGCAGAAAAGTTCTCTCAAGTCATAAACTGACTTGGGCAAGCGTTTGAGAACAGGTTTTGTGACCTTGATCAGCTTGAGCCATGTGTGTCATTTATTTTCAATCATTTCATGAACACGTACACAACATACAATTCTGAGCAACAAAGTGCAATGTTCAGCTTGGATGCTGGACAGGTGGAAATTGAAATTGTAACACTGCAAAATGACGTCCACCTCAAAGCCTATCATGGTGCACCAAACTTTTGGTGCCTTGTTGACACAGAAAAGTACAGTGGTGTATGCACAGCAGCTATAAAGGTTGCCAACCTGTTTGGTTCAACCCGTCTTTGTGAATCAGCCTTTTCTGACATGAGTTTCATCAAGACCAAACAGAGAACACGCCTCTCTGATGCACATCTGCAAGACTCACTCAGAGTTGCAGTGTCAAGTTATACCCCAGATTGCAACACACTGGTGAACAGCATGCAATGCCAGGGTTCCCACTAACAGTCAAAGAAAGCACTACCAGATGTTTTGTATGTTACATAATTGATAATCTGTGCAAACACTGTGAATTGTAGTGCATGATTTGTTAAAAATTGTTTGTGGCAATTGAAAATGTTGAAGAAGTGATCATTTGAACATGTTTGCAGAGATTTATAGAAATGAAATTAAACATTGATATTTATCTGTTTCCTACCTTGTTAAACCATTGTTTATAATTATGGTGAGAAATCATTAACCTAATCATTATCTCTACATAGATGAACATCATTAATTATTAATGATAACATATAATTAAAGGTAAATTGAGCAAATTTGTTCTCATTAATCAGTATTCAAGAAGTAGCTCTCAGTTTAAAAAAGGTTGATGACCCCTGCTCTAATGCTACCTTTATATGTGTATTTCTGTTTTTTCTGCAAAACTGACATTGTGTTACTTTTGAGACAACATCCTATGACTTTCGTGGCCACCATACAGAATGACTAGCTCTCTCCCTGCACTTTAAAAGTTCTTGGTGACCCTCATGCATCCTGCCTATCCTTCCTTAACCCAGTGGGAATAACAATACAATTGCCTCTGACCACTAATCCATCTATCTCATATCCCCCTCACCTCATCTCAAGCACCTATTTCACATGACCAGGCAACCCTACCTAGCTGTGCCGTTTCACTGCCTGTATCTGTCTGAGCTTTGATTGTCTGCATCTTCTGTTATGTCTCAAGACAGAGTCAACATGAACAGCAACATCTTCACTTGATGTGTCATCTGTCGTGCACAGCATTGGGTCTTCTGGAAAGAGCATCAGCTACAGCCAGTGTTTTTCCAGGTGCATACACAGCTTCAGCTTGAAATGCACTAGTCTCATAAGAAACACAAAATTCAGGTTACTCTTAGCTTTTCAAAGGCTGTCAGTTGAGAGGCATTCCACCTTCATATTGCAGCTTGAATAGAGGTTGGCCCACTGTAGACAGATCTGAAATGAACTTTGGTATATAGTTGACCATTCCAAGAAACCTTGTGGCTGTGGAAATTCCTCAGTGGGATTCCCGGCTCTTTTTAGAGAACCAGCTCGCCAGGTTGTTTTGTTGCTTTAATTAATTTATTATCCCAGAAACTTTATTGTCATTGTCACGAGAACAACGAAATGAAGAATGGTCCCCGATCATTGCATCATCCCTAGCAATATCAAAATATAAATAAAACAATAAAATTCAATAAATAAAATAGATAGAATACTTAAAATACTAATAAGATGTAACAGTAAAACATTCACATACATTCCCACACACATGCTTCAGGCCGTGCATAGATTAACACAAGAGTGGCGTGATGGACATTTTTTTGTAGTATTCAGATGTGTTATTGCAGTTGGATAACAGCTGTGTTTGAGACTATTAGTCCTTGATCTGATTGCCCTGTACCGTCTGCCTGAGGGCAACAGTTCGAACAGGGAGTGGCCAGGATGTGAGGTGTCTTTTATGATGTTTTGGGCCTTTTTAAAACAGTGGGCATTGTGTAGAACTTCCAGTGTGGGGAGAGGGCAGCCAGTGATCTTTTGGGCGGTGTTAATGATCCCTTGGAGTGCTTTCCTCTGAGCCCCTGTGCAGCTAGTGTACCAAATACATATGCAGTAAGTTAGAACACTCTCAATGGTGGCTCTGTAGAAGGACACCAGCAGTTTCTGTGTGATGTTATTCCTCCTGATAATTCTCAGGATGTACAGTCTCTGTTGGGCCTTTTTCAGCAGCTCGGAGGTGTTCACACTCCAGGAAAGGTTCTCCTCTATATTGACTCCCAGGAAGCGGAAGCTTGCCACCCTTACTACACAGTCCCCATTTATGAATAGTGGTTGGATCTCTGCCTTTTTCCTTCTGAAATCTATTATGAGTTCTTTGGTTTTTGAAGTGTTGAGGAGGAGGTTATTGGCCTTACACCATGACGTCAGCTGCTCCACCTCGTCTCTGTACGTAGACTCGTCTCCCTTGGAAATGAGCCCCACCACTGTGGTGTCATCTGCAAATTTCACAAAGATGTTGCTGTGGTGGCGAGGAGTGCAGTCGTGTGTGTAGAGAGAGTAGAGCAGTGGACTGAGCACACAGCCCTGGGGTGAGCCAGTGCTGAGACTCAGGGCTGAGGATGTGTGATGGCCAACTCTGACTCTCTGTCTACGGCCCGAGAGGAAGCTGTTGATCCACATGCAGGTGCTGTATGGAAGCCCCAGGTCTTGTAGCTTGGCCACCAGTTTGTGTGGAAGGATGGTGTTAAAAGCTGAGCAGTAATCCACGAAGAGCATCCGCACATAGCTACCATGCTCTTCCAGGTGAGTTAATGCAGCATGGAGTGCTGTGGCTACAGCGTCTTCCGTGGACCGGTTTGCTCTGTAGGCAAACTGGTGTGGATCCAGGCTGCGGGGCAGGGCTGCTGTGATGTGTCTGCGGACCAGCTTCTCAAAGCATTTCATTACCACTGGGGTGAGTGCCACCGGTCTGTAGTCATTCAGGCCGGTGATGTGGGGCTTCTTAGGCAAGGGGACTATGGTGGAGGACTTCAGGCAGAGTGGGACAGTCGCGTGTGCGAGGGATTTGTTGAAGATCCTGGTGAAGATCCCAGCCAGCTGTTCTGCACAATCCCTCAATATTCGACCTGGCACACCATCAGGACCCGCCGCCTTCCTCGGGTTAACAGCCTGCAGCATGCGCCTCACCTCGTGCTCTTCCAGGGTGAGGGTGGTGCTGCTATGGGTGGCGTGTTGCTGCTGTGGCTCCAATACCTCCGGTACCCTGGTCTCAAAGCGGGCGAAGAAGATATTCAGCTCCTCTGCCAGCTCCAGGTCACTGTCCGCAGCTCCGAGATTGATCTTATAGTTGGTTAGGTGCTGGATGCCTTGCCACACCTGCCGGCTGGTATTACTCTTCAGATGGTCCTCAATCCTCCTCCTATAGTCCCCCTTTGCCTCTCTGATGCCTCTCTTCAGGTTGGATCGGGCTGTGGTGTAGTAATCCCTGTTGCCAGACCTGAACGCAATGTTCCTCTCCTTCAGCAGCTGCCTGACCTCCCGGGTCATCCAGGGCTTTTGGTTGGGATAAGCCCGGATCCGTTTGACTGCTGTAACAGTGTCTATGCAGTGTTTTATATAGCAGAGGACACTGTCTGTGAACATTTCCAAGTCCTGATGTTCAAAGATATCCCAGTTAGTCCTGTCAAAACAGTCCTGCAGCTGCTGAGAGGCACCCTCTGGCCATATGGTAATATTCTTTGTGATGGTAAGAGCAGTTTTCTTGAGGGGGGCATATGCAGGGATTAGAAACAGTGACAAGTGGTCAGACTGACCCAGATGTGGCAAAGGTCTGGCCCTGTAGCCCATTTTGATGTTGGAATAAACTTTGTCCAGAATCTTGTCACCCCTAGTGGCACACTTGACGTGCTGGTGGAATTTGGGGATTGCTCTTTTTAAGTCTGCGTGATTGAAGTCCCCTGCTACGATATGTACAGCGTCAGGGTAGGTGCTCTGTTTATTATTGATGTTTGTATGCAGGAGTGCGATCGCCGAGTTAGCATTAGCATCTGGTGGTATGTAAACAGCTGTTATTATGACAACGGTGAACTCCCTAGGTAGGTAGATGGGCCTGCATTTAACAGTCAGATATTCAATGTCCGGTGAACAGTGACGGTCTATTATCACTGTGTTGGTACACCAGCTGTTGTTCACATACATACAGAGCCCCCCTCCTTTGCGCTTACCGGAGTCCACTGTTCAGTCATGTCGCTGTGTGGTATAGCCTGCTAGCTCAATAGCAGAGTCTGGAATGGATTGATGTAGCCAGGATTCAGTGATAAGAAGGATGCATGAGTCTTTGATGAAGTTATTCGCTGCTATTTGCAACCTCAATTCGTCCAACTTGTTTGCGAGGGATCTGGCATTTGTGATGAATAGGCTGGGGAGCGGTGGTTTGAGTGGCTGCCTCCGTAGCCTGGCTAGCGCGCCGGCCCTGCAGCCTCGCCGTCTCCTTCTCTCTCGACGCCGCCTGCGCCTCCACCCCCACCCCGAAGGGATAACAATCCATGGGGAGCCCAGACTCCTCGCTATTTCCACCGGTATCTTGTGTAAGCGGACAAATTTGCTAGTCATGCTCTCGCGGTAACTTACTCCAATCTTGAGGAGATCATGTCGGCTATAGATGTTATTCGCTTGGCTGGTAGAACACAAAAACAAACATAAGGCGTACAAAATTATCCAAACATAGCATCGATCGGTAGAACACTGAGCTGCTGCAACTACGTGCGCCGCCATCTTATTAACAATAATATAAAATTATGCACAAAAGGAATTACTAATGTAAAAGAAAAGTGGTTTTATTTATATATGTTTATAAATATACGCGGTGGCCCCTAGAGACAAAACACGTACAAACTCCAAAAAACACATACAAACTCCAAAACACATTTCTACCATGAACTGAACTTCCAAACCAGAGCTACCTAGATCACTTAAATTACACAATTGAAATCATGAAAGCATATGTGTATTCTTTGTGTATTTATACACAAGCATTCATATATAGTCAAATAATAAATAAAAAAAAGTTCATTTACCTGTTATTACCACACACCAAATCCGGTCGTTGGTACTTGCTGGCTTGTGTAGCCACTAGGTAACAAAAGTTCAACACTGCCCCTAGCATCCTGGAGCACTTCTGTTGTCTTTTGTACGTGTTTTGAGTTTTTATGTGCTTCTGAGTTTTTACGTGTTTTGGAGTTTGTACGTGCTTTTACGTGTTTTGGAGTTTGTACGTGTTTTGGAGTTTGTACGTGCTTTTACGTGTTTTGGAGTTTTTACGTGTTTTGGAGTTTGTACGTGTTTTTACGTGTTTTGGAGTTTGTACGTGATTTGAAGTTTGTATGTGCTTTGTCTGTAGGGGCCACCATAAATACAGGGAGTGCAGAATTATTAGGCAAATGAATATTTTGTCCACATCAGAATCAGAATCAGAATACTTTATTGATCCCTGGGGGAAATTATTTTTTGTTACATCATCCTCTTCATGCATGTTGTCTTACTCCAAGCTGTATAGGCTCGAAAGCCTACTACCAATTAAGCATATTAGGTGATGTGCATCTCTGTAATGAGAAGGGGTGTGGTCTAATGACATCAACACCCTATATCAGGTGTGCATAATTATTAGGCAACGTCCTTTCCTTTGGCAAAATGGGTCAAAAGAAGGACTTGACAGGCACAGAAAAGTCAAAAATAGTGAGATATCTTGCAGAGGGATGCAGCAGTCTCAAAATTGCAAAGCTTCTGAAGCGTGATCATCGAACAATCAAGCGTTTCATTCAAAATAGTCAACAGGGTCGCAAGAAGCGTGTGGAAAAACCAAGGCGCAAAATAACTGGCCATGAACTGAGAAAAGTCAAGCGTGCAGCTGCCAAGATGCCACTTGCCACCAGTTTGGCCATATTTCAGAGCTGCAACATCACTGGAGTGCCCAAAAGCACAAGGTGTGCAATACTCAGAGACATGGCCAAGGTAAGAAAGGCTGAAAGACGACCACCACTGAACAAGACACACAAGCTGAAACGTCAAGACTGGGCCAAGAAATATCTCAAGACTGGTTTTTCTAAGGTTTTATGGACTGATGAAATGAGAGTGAGTCTTGATGGGCCAGATGGATGGGCCCGTGGCTGGATTGGTAAAGGGCAGAGAGCTTCAGTCCGACTCAGACACCAGCAAGGTGGAGGTGGAGTACTGGTTTGGGCTGGTATCATCAAAGATGAGCTTGTGGGGCCTTTTCGGGTTGAGGATGGAGTCAAGCTCAACTCCCAGTCCTACTGCCAGTTTCTGGAAGACACCTTCTTCAAGCAGTGGTACAGGAAGAAGTCTGCATCCTTCGAGAAAAACATGATTTTCATGCAGGACAATGCTCCATCACACGCATCCAAGTACTCCACAGCGTGGCTGGCAAGAAAGGGTATAAAAGAAGAAAAACTAATGGCATAGCCTCCTTGTTCACCTGATCTGAACCCCATTGAGAACCTGTGGTCCATCATCAAATGTGAGATTTACAAGGAGGGAAAACAGTACACCTCTCTGAACAGTGTCTGGGAGGCTGTGGTTGCTGCTGCACGCAATGTTGATGGTGAACAGATCAAAACACTGACAGAATCCATGGATGGCAGGCTTTTGAGTGTCCTTGCAAAGAAAGGTGGCTATATTGGTCGCTGATTTGTTTTTGTTTTGTTTTTGAATGTCAGAAATGTATATTTGTGAATGTGGAGATGTTATATTGGTTTCACTGGTAAAAATAAACAATTGAAATGGGTATATATTTGTTTTTTGTTAAGTTGCCTAATAATTATGCACAGTAATAGTCACCTGCACACACAGATATCCCCCTAAAATAGCTAAAACTAAAAACAAACTAAAAACTACTTCCAAAAACATTCAGCTTTGATATTAATGAGTTTTTTTGGGTTCATTGAGAACATGGTTGTTGTTCAATAATAACATTATTCCTCAAAAATACAACTTGCCTAATAATTCTGCACTCCCTGTATACTTTTATTTATTCACTCCACATAAAATGTAATAAATAAATCATATAATACAAAAATCAACTATTCACATTTCAACTTTTAACTATTTAAATTTTCAGCTTTTTCCTTTTAAACAAATTTAAAGTGAAACAACACAAAACACTGCAAACCACAATACAATTAAATATAAATTAAAATATGAAAACAAAAAGAAGATGCATATTCTCTGTCATATGGACCTGCATGAATAAACTTTCTGAATCCTTTATCATCTGCAACTGAAAATAGTTGTGGATGATTACTATACCTTTATAACGTGTCGTTGTTGTCCCTGGCTCTCTTTCTCTCTCTCTCCCTCCTGCTCTGTTCCTGTGCTACTGCTATCGCCCCTCCCCCGTCTTCCCAGCATAAAGCACAAGGCTCGCATGTTGAGTGAAGCAGAAAAAAAAGAGCGAGAGAGAGAGAGAGAGGGTGAAAAAAAAACAAAAAACGATAAGGAGCCGGCTCGCGTCGTTCACGTCAAAGACCCGGCTCTAAGAGCCATTTCGTTCGCGTCTGACCCATCACTAATTCTCATCACAGATGTGTCCAAGGAACCAAATCCTTCTCTGCCTGAATTTGCAATTAGTATTATTTAGTTTCTGGCCTGCAGCTTGGATCGCCCTGAGTACTTTCTAAAAAAGCGTATCTCCCAAAAGGTGTAATAAACATGGTTAATCTGCAGCTCTCCTTATAAAGGGAATCGGGTAGAAGTCATTGGCAGCATCAAGTGATATAGACACTTTGGATCCTGAGAGTAGGGTTGCCAACCGTCCCTTAAAAAACGGAATCGTCCCGTATTTAGAAACAAAAGTACACGTCGCGTATTGAGCTAGTAAGGGACGCACTTTGTCCCGTAATACAGTGAGAATCAAAAGTAGTCTATAAATGTTTATGGAATTAACGCTTTGTTTGAAAACATAATTCCCAGCCCCTCTCCTGCTTTGTGACCAATGAGCTGACAGCACACTTATGACAATTCGAGTATGACAATTCAGATTACCGCTCATCTCATTGGTCGAGGAAAGGTCGCTTGCGGAGAAAATACCGGAAGACAACAGATGACCACAACAAGAAGCATGGCCAACAGGGAAACAAACGCCGACACTGCAGTGCAAGTCTCGGACGACAGTACACCTAAAGCCTAAAGCTGGACATACACTGTGCGATTTTTTCAGTCACGTTATTCAGCTCCTGCTCAAACTGCACGATTGACTCACAGGGGTTAGAAGTTGGTAGGTCACGATGCAGGTCTCACACTATACCGCCCGATGCTCTGATGCGACCTGAGTGCTCACACTGTGCCTCCATAAAATGAAGGTTATAACAGAAAATCTGTCGCTCCCCCTCTCTGTCTTTCACTCACACAGACACACCACCACCATCAACTTTGCTAAATTGCTAATGAAAAACATTGATCAGGCAGCTGTGATTAAGCAGTGTTACGTTCCCCCCAAAAGGGTCTAGGCATGCGAGTGAGGGGACCAGTAACAAATGAGTCCAGAACAGAATGAAAGGAAAACAGACCAGTGATTTTAATAAATAAAATAGTCTTTATTATAGATCATCTTAACATAAAGAGCCGGCAACGCCGTTTTACCAATAACACTTGGAAAAAGAGAAAAAAGGTTGCAACAACAAAGAACACAAAAACCAAACAAAAACTCCACACCACGAGGAGGCACTTCCAGGGGCCCACAAGCTCACCCTGTCACTAACAGCAGCTGGCTTACTGCTGCCAAGGCCCACAAGCCCACACTACTCACGTAAAGCAGCTATGCTGTTTCCACAACTCCACACTTCGAGCAGGCTAACCACACACAACGCAGAGACACCAGAGAACACCCCACACCCTGCTCACAGCTCATCCCCAGCTTATATGACCTCCGAGAGGTGATTGCTGACTGGGCCCAGGTGGTAAATGAGTCCAATGAGCAGCAGCTGTGTCCTGGGGAGAGAGAAGAGCAAGAGAGAGACAGAGGGGTGGAGCAAAAGAGGAGGAGGCGGAGAAAAACACCACACCCACACAAGGGCAGTATCAGGAGGCCCAGCTAGGGCCGTAACACCCCCTCCCATATATACAAACCCGTGGTTTGTCACAGAACGTCCTACCCAGCTTTTAAACATATCACCTACCATGCACGCATACCCTGCCAAATCTGCCAAGACCTTTCTGAGGGGTTGAAAACACTGAATGGGGTTGGCTCAAGTCCCTCAACATAGTGTCTCAAGTGATAGCCAGGTGTTCGAGCCATCACATATGGAGGACCCATCAGGCAGCTAAAAGGCCTTACAGCAACACTTCTCTGATGCTTCTTCGCTAGGTCATGGCGAAAGGCATGCTGGTTAGCCAGAGGTGCAGGTTTGAGTGTTTGTGTCGTACACAATGTGTCACACTGCAGGTCATCTGGACCCGAAAGACAGTCAACAGGTGGCAGATTACAAATAGTTGATCTCTGACAGTGACCAAATGAGCAATTATGCGCCGATTGTTGCCTAGGACTGGCAACTTTGGTTTGTGAACCACAGTTCACTCTTTTGAAAGCAGATCGATTTTGCTTTGAGTTTTCTTTCAAACAGTGAGCAATCAGGTGGCCAGGTTTGTGGCAGAAGAAACAGAGCTTTGTTTTGGCTCTTGAAACCACGCCTGTATCGACTTTGTTAGCTGGCACACTCCTAACTCTCAAGACTGACTGCTTCTGTTTGTAGGCCCCACAATCTGCTATTAAATGGCCAGACTTTAAACAGAAAAAACACTTTTTTTTTTGCCTTGGAATGGGACACAAGTACCTCACCCTTTGGGTACTGTCTAGCTGGCACATCACTAACCTTCACTAGGTCATCGCGTCGGTCGTGCTTAATGACACTGGTTTTATGGATGAGGGCAAACTCATCAGCGAGTGTTGCAGCATGCTGTAACGAGGAAACCTTCTGTTCACTGAGGTATACTGCAACCTGCTCGGAGATGCAGTTCTTAAATTCCTCTATGAGCATTAGTTCCCGGATCGAAGCCAGGTCAGTGACTTTGCAGGCCGCACACCACCGATCGAAAAGAACACCATTTTTCCTGGCAAATTCAAGATAGGACTGACCCTGGCCTCTTTTCAACCCCCGGAAACGCTGCCTATAAGCTTCTGGGACTAGCTCGTAAGCTAGCAGGATGGCACTTTTCAGCTTGTCATAATTCAGACTGTCCTGAGCTGACAGTGAGGAACAAACTTTTTGAGCCTTACCCGCCAGCTTACATTGGCCCACGAATCCCGTGGCCAGTGCAAGGCCGTGGCTATTCGTTCAAACGACTCGAAGTAGCTGTCGACCTCAGTGTCACGGAACATCGGAACCAGACGACTGTTTTTCCCTACGTCAAACGGGGTGTCTGCCTGACGAATGGAGGCAGTCGGAGGAAGGGAAACCTGCCGGAGTTCCAGCTGTCGCAACCTCACAGCTGTCTCTGCCTCCACCTCCACCTTCCTCAACTCGACCTCCCTGGCTCTAGCGAGCTCTGCGTCTAAACGCCTAAGCTCCAGCTCTTTCTTTAGCTGGAACTCCCTCTCACGATCCTCCTTTTCTAACTGGAGACGAGCCAGGCGTACACGGAGCTTAGCATCCAGCTTCGAGCCTTCACTTGATTCAATGGAGAGGGGTTCGAAGCAAGGCACTGTCATGGTTTTGTCCTCAGGCAGCCCCTGATCAACAGGTGTCGACACCAATGGACCTACAGCTTGAGCTGGCACCTGCGGAACGGGCTGAGACGCTGCACCACGCTCACCCTTAAACACTGCAATATCAAAGGTAGCCATTGACTCTAAAACAAAAACTACCTGAGGCTAACAATAACAACAAAGAAGCACCACCTCCAATACACAAATGAGAAACAGACGGGAAAAGTGTGGCCACGGGTTAACCAATAAATAAAAATACCACCGACCCTCTCCCCAGACCTGCCTACTAAAATCTTAGCCTAGTTAGCTTCTGGAGTGTACCAGGCTTGAGGTAACTTTAAAGGCTAAGCATCAAGTGCACAAAGCACCGACAAGCCTACCCCCGACAGGGAACTAATCCCCACCCGGGATGACTCCGAAAATAACAAAGGAAAAATAAAAAATGAGTGCCCGAAGGAGGAGCTTACGCTCAGCTAGACACTCCCCTTTGCTAACTGGAGAGAGAGCGCAGCAGATACAATACAACTAAACAAGCCACCGGCAAACAACTCACTAATTCTCAATTGCTGTTCCTTCCATTCATATCCCGGACGAGCCCCCACATTGTTACGTTCCCCCCAAAAGGGTCTAGGCATGCGAGTGAGGGGACCAGTAACAAATGAGTCCAGAACAGAATGAAAGGAAAACAGACCAGTGTTTTTAATAAATAAAATAGTCTTTATTATAGATCATCTTAACATAAAGAGCCGGCAACGCCGTTTTACCAATAACACTTGGAAAAAGAGAAAAAAGGTTGCAACAACAAAGAACACAAAAACCAAATAAAAACTCCACACCACGAGGAGGCACTTCCAGGGGCCCACAAGCTCACCCTGTCACTAACAGCAGCTGGCTTACTGCTGCCAAGGCCCACAAGCCCACACTACTCACGTAAAGCAGCTATGCTGTTTCCACAACTCCACACTTCGAGCAGGCTAACCACACACAACGCAGAGACACCAGAGAACACCCCACACCCTGCTCACAGCTCATCCCCAGCTTATATGACTTTTGTCTCTAGTAGACAGTAGTGAGTCTAAACTTTTAACAGTCACATCTGCTCCAGTATCTCTTTTTAATGTCAGAGGAACGTCATAAGTGTTCATGGCCTCTTACCCTGGCTAGTACCTCTGCCAACTTTCCCTAAAAACTGGAAATGTCCATTACTCTCAGCACCTTCACTTAATACTTTGGTGTGACACACAGGGGTCAAATGTGCTTTCTTTATGCACTTTCTGCATGTGCTTCTGAAATGCTGTGTTACTTTTACGTCAGGTGTAATGGGACACACACCTTTCAAAAAGTTCACCTTTTTGTCTCATCAGTCCAAGTCTTGGGGACCATCCAGATGTTTTCTGGCAAAATTGAGACGAGCCTGTATGTTCCTTTAGCTCAGCAGTGGTTTTCATTTTCCTCTATGTTTTATTACGTTATTAGGTTTTTTTGTTCCACAAAGATGTTGTAAAGTGGGTAAATAGTGAGTACGTTCTGCACCTCCATAGCTGACGCTGCTGCAAGGAGATGCCTCCTTTATAGGGAGCGCTAACTTCACTCAGAGAAGGAGAAAGATAAGAAAGAGGACAGGAGAGGTAGACGAGAGATTAGATTTAGGGGAAAGACTGCTCATTGGGATTACATAAACAGCAAATTTAAAGCTTACATGGGTCTCTACATGTGATATGTTTTTTGATATTGTGAGACATGCGGGAATGCAAACTGAGGTAGACAAACTGTGTTATTTAAAGGCTGCTTGAAAATATTCTAAAGGTCAGTGCACAGTGGCCGTCTAGTATAAACAGTATCCATATTTTATTTCCTTTCTTTTCCTCTGGTCATGTTCTGTTTAACTGTACATTTATTAAAATTAAAGTGGAATGAAATAAAGTTTTTATTCCCATCTTCTAATATTAAGTTATTATTACATTAATATAGCACAAGTTTCATTTAGCTTTGCACAAAAATAGGTGGTAGAAACATCCTCCAAAGAGCTGCTTTATACTTTGTTGCTCCTACTTAAGTACCGAATGTCTATACTTTTGACACCTCTGACAATAACAGACCCACCAAAAATGTCAGGCATAGATTACCAGAGCTATGACGTTTGTCTACAGTGATATCCGGGCTGCAGCTCAATCTAGTTGCAGATGGCAACATAACATTTAGGACAACAATTTATCGGCATTGGGCATCAGTTAATTAGTATGCCTGATTTGGACTAGTGACATTAACTGTGATCAGTCATCAGGTTGACTAATGGTGCACATCCATAGGTCACAACATGAAGAGTTTGAGCCCATTGCCTTTCTGGGTGGAGTTTGCATGTTCTCCCTGTGCCTACTTGGGTTCTCTCTGGGCACTCTGGCTTCATTGCACAGTCCAAAGACATTCATGTTAGTTTGACTGGAAATTCTAAACTTGTCACTGGTGTGTATGTGAGGGTGAATGGCTCTCTGTCTTTCTTTGTTATCCCTGCAACAGATTGGTGAATTATCCATAATGTTCACCATCTCTTGCATCATATGGGATAGCCCCGGGTCTCCACCGCCCTGAACGGAAATAGTAAATGGGTAGTTCCTTCAGTGTAAAAAGAGAGAACATTTTTTCATTTCCCTTTAATTTTTCAATCCAAATCAAACCTTTTTATTGAAATGATTCACCTCAGGCCTTATCGGCTTGGTTTAGGGCTTAAAGTCAGGCCTAAATTGTTTTTTCAAACATCAATGGAGAGATTGAATGGAAATTCACTCCCTTTTCCATTTTGCCATCTTGGGACAGTGACTGGCCTGCAGCCACCCTCTGCTCTATCTATCCATCCTGCTAGAAAAACATATGTGCTCTTGGCATGATTTTGAGGTTGACTAAGTAAAATACCTGTCATGTTTACCATGAAAAATAAAATAGATCTTTATTGTCACTGTTAAAAGAACAATGAAACACAGTTTGGCAACTCTATGTTAGCAGCCTGTAGAGTTTTACATTAAAGATCCTTTAGAATAAGAGAGAAAAAAAAAAGGAGAAACCAATAAATACAGTTAAAATTAAAGAGGTAAATACACAGGGAATGTATGTCATTAAAAAAAGTATGGTGTTATTTTTGTGCCACTATTCTAAGCGCACGTTAAAAAAAATTGCAAGTACAAGTATTGTATTTTGAGAAGAAATTTATTTTGAGCGAAGAAAAGCTAAATATGAGTGAACAAAATTCATTGCTGCGTGCAAGAAATGTATTTCAGTGTTTGCTATTATCCATACACACACACAATAGAAGCACCTCTCAATGTGTTGCTCGCGCTCTCAACATTTCTGCCCCTGCGTTCAACTCTTTCTATACACCGTTATATTTCTGCCACAAAACCAACCAATCACAGACTTTAAAAATTCTAATTGGCTATTTTGGTATCCAATCAGCTCTGTAGCTGCTGTAGCTAAACCCAGGCAAATATCCCAGAATGCATTTCATCCAAAATTCAAATGAGGCAATGGCGGAGGAATGCAGAGTGGCAGAGTTTGAAATATTACTCTTTCTGGGTCACAAAATAAACTTTTAAGATATTTTCAGACGAGAATGGTGCTGTGTAAACTTCAAATATCTGCTCAGTTTTTAAAGAAATCACATATTTGCATAAGTGCTGTAACGTTTTTGGAGATGCCTGTTACCCACCAGCAAATAAGACACACAAATACAAAACAAATTTAAAGGACATGAAAATATATAATTCACCATAACGCTAAATCAATGAGAGCCCTGTGCTTGTTTCTCTGCAACGAACTAATGAAGCTTATGAAGCTGAACTTTAATCTCCGCGAAACCGATTTACTCAGGAACAAATCAAACATTGAAATAAACCAAACATTAACATTTAGAAGTTATCTAAGTGACTTATATATTGTGTTTAATCCAAGTAGTGAAAGACCGCGGGGGGTTTGAAAACAATGTGCCAGGAGTCCGCGCCTTCACCAGCTGATCAGCCAGGGCTGGAATAACTCCAGCTTTGTGTCTTTTTTTTTTTTTTTTTCATTTTAGCTGAAGTACGGGATAAATCGCGTTCCTTTTCACCTTAATATGGATGTTGTATTGTATTGTGTATTGTAATTGGTCCAGCCCAGAGTTGATCATGACCAATTGGCTAATCCATCACCTTTCATTGTTTATACAGTTACAAAAATAAACAAGCAAACATAAAAATGAAATAGCACCATGGCCGATGGCCAGTCCAGCTATGCGGTCAGCTGGTGGGTAACAGGCATCTCCGAAAACGTTAGAGCACTTGTGCAAAAATGTGATGTCTTGATAAATCGAGCAGATATTTGAAGTTCACACAGCTACATTATCGCATGAAAATATCTTAAAAGTTTCTTTTGTGACCCAGAAAGAGCAATATTTCAAACTCTGATACTAAACGTGGAAATGCAGCCAAAATGGACCATACAATGGCCTCAGTGAACACATCAGCACATAAGTAGAGATGAGGAAACTCAATCACATTAGATATTAATATTACTATGAGTAAATTATATATATTATATATTCTGTTACATGGTTTAAAGAATACAATGTGATAATCACACATGAGAACGCTGTTTCCAGTTATACAAATTTATTTTATTTCACTATTAAAGAAACCAATTATGTGAATAAAAGCTCACCACAAGAACATCTCCCAACCCAGTCTTACAAAGCTGCAGTTACAATAAAAACTGGGTATGGAACATGAACTGTTGGTGAGCTAAAAAAACAATCCTGGTGCTGATGCTTGTCGTTGAACGTTTTGGACAGAGCTCTTGATTGAAATGCCTACCGTTGTGTGTAGGCATTTCAGTCCAGATGTTATGGAGTTCAGTTCAGCTAAGATGTATTTCTAAAGCACCGGATTGCAAAAATAGCCGCTTCACGGCTGTTTATATTGTAAGGTAAAGACCATACAATATAAGAGAGAAAACCCCCCAACAATCAGACGATCCCCTGTGAGCAAACCCTTGATGACAGTGTCTGTGAAGGCTCTCAGTCATCAAGGCCATAGTAGTCTAAGGAGCTTGGAAAGAAAAGCGCCTGGACTTCTTTAAGTTAAAGACATGCCCTTAAGTTACATGCTCCATTTTTAGGACTTTACCACACAGCCTTTCCTGGTGTATGATGCAGTGATATGCTGTTAACTCACCGGTACAGTTCTCCTCCTGCATCTTTACTTGCATCCTGCTGACTAGTCCGCTTTTTTCACCACACAACACCGGCGCTCCATCTGTTGTAAGTCCAACAAGTTTGTCCCAGGGCAGTTTCATGTCGGTTACACTTTGACATACGTTTTCAAAAATGTCTTTTCCTGTCGTTGTCCCGTGCATCGATTTAATGTTCAATATTTACACTCCACGGATGAAGATGCCAGCTGTGCAATGTTCACAGCAAGAGAGTTTTTGCTTCTTTCACACAACTGTGTTCTTAAATCAGTGGCCATCTCACAAACCCAATCAGCAATCATATTTCTCCTCAGGCTCACATTTGCCAAAATCTGCGTTTTGTCTGGAAACAAGACGTCGCACAGCTTCAGCATGCAGCTCTTCAGAGTGCCGGGCTGATTTGGGTCCTCTGCTACAATAAAACTTGCTTTCACAACAGCTTCACTTTGTGATGCTCTGATGAAAAAAGTCTGCTGTCAGATTCTTCTTTAGCTCTTCTACTTTCTGTAGTTTCTGCTCTGCATTTAGGTTTTTCAGCTTATCCTGACGTTTTGTCCCATAGTGCCGTCTTAAATTAAATTCCTTAATTACAGCCACATTAGCTCCACTAATAAGACACACGGGTTTACCAGCAATGTCTGTAAACATATATTCACTCACCCACTGGCGCTGAAAGGCTCTGCTTTCAGAGTCAACTTTTCTCTCCACCATTGTAGGGTTAGCTTTGCAATAACAGAAGTTTGACTTGATTGACGCGGGAATGTTCCCAGTAGGGATTTGGAGCGTGATGTCACGGGAGGTGGGCCACGCCCCCTACTGCCATGACAGTAGGCCAGACACAGGATACAGCTTCAGCTATGGTTCATACGTGTTGTGTTGTCGGTTGCAACATTAGATCACACGATCGTGAAGGCAAGAATCTGGATAATGGGCTCTCTTTTCATCGTTTTCCATCCTGGAGGCAACGTGAGGGATCCCATGTATCCGATATTACTAAACAAAGACATCAGGCTTCGATTGTGAGACGAGCAGATATCGAGTTCTCTGCAATCCCCAGCTTTTTGTTGGCATGCTCGCCACATTTTCTTTCCAGTGAGTTCTAAATTAATTCATATCACTATTAAAAGGCTTTTATTTGCAATGCGCTGAGGTCATAGATAATGAGATAAGACATGATAATGTGTGATGCTGCAGAACCACGTCATGTCGTCATGTCGACTGATTAGCTTATGATTTGGCATTATTGCAGGCAAACCAGCATATGAAATGGATGTAACAAATCCAGACTGGGCACCAACACTGTACATGGACCTCTAAAAACATACTAAATTGCTATCATTGTACACTAATCCGCACATAACTTCCATATGAATCAGACACCTGTCATTGGAATATTGGTGTACATTTACCTTATATGTATGCACTAATTTTAACTTACAGGCTTCCGTTATGCAGCTCCAGAGTCTGAAGGTGTGCCCCGTGCAGAAGTGATCGACGAAGATCTGACAGAAGACCAACAACAAAATCACAATGTCATGGAGGCAGTGGGCAGGAGCTGTGTTGGACAAGTGGAGGTTGAGCTGCAAATGTGGACAGTGGTGATCGGGCAGACAGCGTCACGGAAGCTAAAGGGCAGACGAAGTATTGTGTGTGCAGTGAACAGGGCAGAGCAGAAATAAACACAACACTGCTTGATAAGATTGTTAAGGTTTGCTGTGTTTTGGTGAATATGTGCCCCAGTGTGTTTGTCAAACCAGGGCCAAATGAAACTTGCTCTTGTTGAATATTCATAAAGCTGTTGTGTTGCATGTGTAGTTCATTGTAAATATGCCAATAAGCCAATAATAAGCCAATAAATATGTAAATTTATTCTTGATCTGTTCACATGTACTTAGCAAGTACATAAAAATGAAATGCAAACTATTTACATGGCAACACACAGCTGGCATCAATCTTGAACCACAAAATGAAACATTATAGGCTATTTAAGAAACTTTAGACCAGGGGTAGGCAACCTTTCTGATGGCGAGTGCCATTTAAAATTTCCTCAGAGGTCAGTGTGCCATATGATTGCATTAGCAATAAATTTAATAACGCTCTATATTAACAGTTACACACTATATAGAACCACTTTATAGAATTATATTTGTTTGCAGATTTTGGCAGCGATCAGCGAATAGTTATCAGCTATTTTGAAACAATAAAAGACTTTTTATCCATAACAGCAAATGGACTGGTTCTTATATAGCGCTTTTACTCATCTGAGCACTCAAAGCGCTTTACACAACTTGTGTTTTCACCCATTCACACCCATTCGCACAAGCACATTTTTCTAAGTGCTTTATAGCTAACATTTACACACATTCATACTCCGATGGATGCATCGGAGAGCAATTTGGGGTTAGTATCTTGATCAAGGATATTTGGCACGTAGACTAGGGGAAGCCAGGAATCGAACCACCAACCTTCCGACCAGTGGATGACCTGCTCTACCACCTGAGCTACAGCCACCCCGTACAACAGAAAATACAAATGCTATTTATCGTCTCCTCACAAGAATGATAAGGGAAATCAACTAAGCCAATACGGTATGTCTGTTAATACAGAGTCACACATGTTAATATGATCTCTGGTCTCCCACTCAGAGACACAGGTCTCCGAGTGTCCAGCATTCAGACGGCTACCTGAGGACACTCATGTGAGAGAAAATCTGCTCACACAGATATGTAGAGCCAAATACTGTCAATAAGGCCTCTGCAATGTTCTGAAGACGGTTAAACTTGTCAGGTAGTGATGTCCAGCAGGTGAAAATGCAAGCTCCATGAACACGCACAGCTGTGGATTCCAGCTGCTTCGATGTTGCATTAACTGGCATTAACTCAGCCAGTTAATGCGAGACAAATCCAGCTGCTCATTAAAGATTTCTGGTTTGATCAGAAAATACAACATTGATCCATACACCTGAAAGTCCCAAAAATGCATTGTGTCTCGAGTCTACGGATGTATCCGTGTATCTCCGTGGTGCTGATGCTGTGCTGAGCGAAAAGCTCCTGAAGCTTTTGAAGTGTCGGAATGTGGAAAGCTAACAAAGTCCCTCTCACCAGTAGGCTAAGTTATTTTTAGCCAGTTACAAGATGAATCTGGTACTTGGGGTTGTTAGTTAAGATACCGTCATTAAGAAGAAGCACAACAAATGTGTCTATGCGGGCTGATTTGCGATGTGCACCACTGGCGCGGCCATTTATTTTTTGATGCACCTTCTCAGATTAATTCACTGCGTGTCGTGCCCAGGGCTGGACTGGGACAAAAAAACAGCCCGGCTTGACTAAAGACCGGCCCACCAGGTATTAAAGCCATAAAGCCTTTGAATGAAAACAAACGCTGTTGTGACAGTGATGTACGCTGTCTTGTTGGTATATGTATGATTTCTATACATTTTACATCAGATAAAACTTTGGTTCAGATAATTATTTAATAACAGCCAGACATTTTAAATGAGAATAAGAAAGAAAAGTATTTCTTTGTGAACCCCTTTCCCTGTTGATGCCCTACCTGGCCCCCCTGGCAAAACTTTGCTAGATCCACCCCTGCACAGTTACCAGCTGTCAGCTACTTAGAAAAGGATCCTGGTGTTATTTGTCTCTCAGAAACAGTTCATAACTTCCCTTCAACTCATTCATGTCACCTAAAAGGTAAACCTGTTTCTCCATCACCTGTTCAGCTCTGATGATTCCGTAAGGACATCTCCTGCTTTCATCTTCATGTTTCCCTCTCACCAGATATACAAACCGATATCATGACGAGCAGCTTTTACAGCTGTGGCTCCAGCAAACATCAGCTGATACTAGAAATTAATATTAAATAAATTCTAACAACAGCTGATCAAGCTTAAACGGGCAGCTGTTGTTTAGTGCGACATCCACTGGTTTCCTCTTTCTGGCGCAAAGTGGGCGATAAACAAACAAGAGAGAAAAGCCGATCAGCTGATCATTGATCAGTTTCATGATTAAAGTAGAAACAGGAGAGAATGAGAGAAGAAGAGGCAGCTGTGCAGCGTAACGACAGAATAAATCCACCTTTGTGTCTTTTTTCATTCTAGCTGAAGTCCGGGACAAACTGCGTCCCCTCTCAGCTCAACACGAAACGCGCAATAATTTCTCTGAATGTGGGAGGATTCCGTCTTTTTACGGGACGGTTGGCAACTCTACTAACTAACCTTATGAATTAAATAAAGTTCACCATCAGTAACATCAAAACACCCACCCAGCTGTATAGAAACTCCGTCATGCTAGCTACGAGTTATTGTTATTGTAACTGACTGTAAAGAGTCAGCACAACGAAAATAAACTCCACCTAAACTTGGTTTATATCTGACCCAGATAGACTGCAGGTCATAACTTCTTACCTGAAGTTCAGTTCACCTGACGCTCGAACCGGCGGCCGCCTCGGGTCTCTCCTCGTCCTGCCTCCGATCTCCCTCATCCACATGCTGGCCTCCACCACTTGTTAATGTTACTGAATCTGTGGAAGCTCCGCGATGCCACCACCAAACAACTGAGTTATTTTTACACACCGGCCAGCATCTGGCCAATCCAACACCTTTCAGTGTTTATACTGTTACAAAAATAAATAAATAAATAAATAAATCATCGGGCCACCGAGCAAATACCCGGTATGCCCGATGGCCAGTCCAGCTATGGCCGTGCCATCAGTTAACCCTTCGGCAACCCTAGGCACGCGTGCCACAGTTGGCACGCGTGCCTAGGGTTGTACAAGATCATGAAGAACAAGGTGAGCCAAAGAGTGAAGGGAGATGGAAAAAAAAAAATTAGTTTTCACAAAATAATTTTACATACAATTCATGGATACTTTGTGTGCTTTCCAGTAGCTTGCTTAAAAATTGAAGTGGACATTGTAAACATAACATATTAACATGAACTAGAAAATTATTTGCGAGCGAGCGTCTCCCTTCTCCCATCACTCGCGAACAAGACCCCGAGATACTTGAACTCCTCCACTTGGGGCAGGAACCCATCCCCAACCAAGAGTGGGCACTCCACCCTTTTGGAACGATGGGAGAGGCGTGAGTTTCTCAAAATGGGCTCATTGAGTCAGCACGGATAAGATCTTGGAGAGGCTATGGCTGGTGTGAATACACAGAATAAGATCTCTGACTGCAGACTGGATACATCTCGGAAGGGCTAGCCCGGAATAACATCTCTGGGCGCAAATTGGATGACATCTCAGAGAGGCACACTGCCGTGATTTCTCAGAAATTGGCTCCTTGAGCACAAGAAATGACAACATCACAGAACGCAAGTATGGCGAAGCTCGCGGCTCTCCAACGGGAGATTGAGAGACCAGTGTTGGACTGTAGAACTGCTTTGAAATTCATATGAGCTGTTCGCACTAAAGTAAAAAATACCATCACTTATGCGGACACCCCTTTGGCACCAGCTGCGGTCGCAAGGCCGGAGCTGAACAAAAACACCCTGATAACAACTGTGTTTAGTCTGTTCCTTCCCATTCCATGCAAGGCCACCTGGGTTGGCTGGAAGACTGTTTACTTTGCCTGGCAGGGCGAAGGACGCTGTCTCAGCTGAACTATGGACACGCACACACATACATATACTGATAATGATAAGCATTCACTGACGCATCACCCAACGCCACCTCCAACGCTTACCTCCCCTCTGATGTGGACATCGGGTCAGTTGGAGGCGCAGTCGAAAGATTGCAGCGGTCCCAGATCAGATGTACACACTGGAACTCTTTCCCATGTTGCTGTCTGTGTTTATTGTGCTATGGTGTGTTGATATCTGTGCATTCCTGTATTATCCTTCTGTGTTACACATTTCGATGTTTTTTTTCCTCGCTACCTAGCCTGACCTGTCTCCCCAATGTGATGTTTGTGTATTGTATGTATGGTCGGCAAGGTCTGTCATCTCGGTTGTGGGCAAAAGACCTGCAACTGACAAATAAAGGCTATCTCATCTCATCTCATCATCCAGCTGAGAACCATTTCCTCAGATTTGGAGGTGCTGATCCTCATTCCCGCTGCTTCACACTCGGCTGCGAACTGTTCCAGTGCGAGCTGGAGGCCATCACCCGATGAAGCCAACAGATGGCTTCAAATCAACAAATCAAACGGGCTATTACTGAAGTAGTCGAGGAATTAACTTTGAGGTCTCAGTCATAGTTATTAATGCAAAATCTAACATTACATTTTTGTAAAAGGCAAAATTGACTTTTTCCAGGGTGGGGGAGTGTTTCATGTCTGTAAGTTAAAATTGTTATTTTTGTTGTTTCATGATTTATAAGAATTGGGAGAACAATTACATGCTAACAAAATGATGCATTTTGGTTGCCCATGTTTGGTGTTGCTTTGGGCTTAGGGTAATCACTGACGATGACTTACACCTAAAAGAGTTCAAAATGAGAAAACGCTGCTCTAAAACATGTTGACATGGCAATGAAAATGAACAATAATCAAAATTGATCATGCAAACTGAAAGACTACTTACTATGTTTCTGTTGTTACTTCATTAGCCTCAGTGTTCTCAAATCATTCTTTACATAAAAGCACCCAGTTGTCTTGCAAAAAATATGCAGGATTAGTGAAATCACACACATTCAAAGATACTGGTAGTTATTGTTTCAAATGCCTATTTCATGACAACCAGGCTAAATTCATCTAAGGGAGCATGAGAGAGATTATCTGGATGCTGAAATGATTGTTAAAATACATTAGGCCAATAATAGTAGACCTGTGCTACATTTGTCCAGCTAGGCAACACATATTTCTGCATAAGAGATACATGAGACACCCTTTAAATAAGCAAATTTCATGTTTAAAACATGGAAATGCAGCCAAAATGGACCATACAATGGCCTCAGTGAACACATCAGCACATAAGTAGAGATGAGGAAACTCAATCACATTAGATATTAATATTACTATGAGTAAATTATATATTGTTATAGACAGTGTGTTGTTAATGTATCTTTGGGGGCGTTGCATCCCTGAACCTTCAGAGGTTTTTCAGGGTTCTCCCTGCCGGAAGGTTAGGTGTGGGACAGTTTCCTGTATGTGTGCTACTAGCTGTGGTTGTTTCTAAAAGTGGTCAGTAAACGTCCTAAAACTGGCACTTGAGTTTCCGTGCATTTTTGTCCTGAGGTTATAACACCTTTTTGGCGACGAGGATAAAAGCCAAACGCGGACAGTTTTGAGTTTTTGCTACGGATTTTGCAGTCGGACTACCGCTTCGCATCTATGGCTACGATCGGATCGCTCACGGAGTTCGCCGAGGGAGATGGCGACTGGATTGAATATGTCGAGAGGCTGGAACACTTTTTCTTGGCAAACGACATTTCGGACGAAGGAAAAAAAAGGTCAGTTCTTCTCAGTGCGTGTGGAGCGAGGACCTACAAGTTGATACGTAACCTGACGACGCCTCGGAAACCCGGGGACTTCAGTTTCAAAGAACTGGTGACGTTGGTGCAAAATCATCACTGCCCGAAACCCTCCGTGATTGTTCAGCGGTTCAAATTCCACACTCATTCACGCAAGCCGGGAGTTTCGGTGGCTGCATATGTGACGGAGCTGAGACAGCTATCGGAGCACTGTGAGTTTGGAGGTGTGCTGGATGACATGCTCCGCGACAGGTTGGTGTGTGGTACAAATGATGATGGCATGCAGCGTCGGTTGTTGGGGGAGCCCACGCTGGACTTTAAGAAAGCTTTGGAAATTGCTCAGGCAATAGAAACGGCAGCTAATAACACTAAAGACATTCGGAAAGCTAACAACAATATGCACTCAACCGAGGTGCATCATGTATCTCGGAGTGTGAGGGGCAAACCGAGGGAGCTTTTGGAGTGCTACCGGTGTGGGGGGGCACACTTTGCCAAGGACTGTGTTTTCAAAGACAGTACCTGCCATAACTGCAAGAAAAAGGGGCACTTAGCCAAGAAATGCAGGGGCGCTAAGGAGAAATCAAAGAAGGAATGGAAGACAAAACACAAACTAAACACGCATCACCTGCAGGGCATGGCGCCTGAAGAGGATGAGTGTGTCTTCAACATGTTTAATCTGGTTGGCTTTAATAAGTGCTGTGCGGAGCCCATCTATGCCACTATCCAGGTAAATGGGAAGGAGCTACAAATGGAGGTGGATACAGGGGCTTCAGCTTCGGTGATCAGCCAAGCCACCTACCACAGCTTGTGGCACTCGGGCGGGGCACCAGCCCTCCAAGCGACTGAGATAAGCCTTAGACAGTACACAGGTGAATGCATTCCCCTGCTTGGTGCTATAGAGGTGCATGCAGCATATCAGGGTCAAGAAGCTGCAGCAACACTGCTGGTGGTGAAAGGGGAGGGGCCTAGTCTGCTGGGTCGTGACCTTCTGCAGAAAATCCACCTGAACTGGAGGGAAATCAGGTATGTAACGGTAATAGCAGAGTTACTGGGAAAGTATGCAGATGTGTTCAAGAATGAATTGGGCACTCTCCGGGGCACCACTGTGAAGCTGTGTGTGGACCCTTTTGCCCGGCCACGCTTTTTCAAACCACGCACTGTACCATATGCCATGAAGGCCAAGGTGGAAGCAGAGTTGGAGAGACTACAACAGATAGGGGTCATTGAGCCAATAGAGTTCTCGGACTGGGCAGCCCCGATCGTACCAGTGTTGAAAGAGGACGGAGGGGTGCGTATATGCGGTGATTACAAACTGACAGTGAACCAAGCCTCTCAGCTCGACGCATACCCTCTGCCTCGAGTGGATGACCTTTTTGCCACACTGGCGGGTGGTCGGACATTCACAAAGTTGAATATGAGTCATGCTTACCAGCAGTTGCTGCTGGATGAGGAATCAAAAAAATATGTGACAATAAACACACACAAGGGGCTGTTCAAGTACAACCGCCTGGTGTTTGGCGTTGCATCCAGTCCGGCTATCTTTCAGCGCACTATGGACAATCTTCTGCAAAACATTCCTGGTGTTGCTGTTTACTTGGATGACATTTTAGTTACAGGTAAAACAGAAGAGGAGCATCTGCGTAACCTTGAGCAGGTGTTGAAGAAGCTCTCAGAAGCTGGGTTGCGTTTGAAGCGCAGTAAGTGTGTTTTCCAAGCCCCTAGCGTGACATACCTGGGTCATCGCAGTTCTCCTCCATACCCTGGATGAAAATCGCTGCTTGGCTGATTGCAAAAAGGTCCCAGCTCAACAACATATCCCTGGGCAAATGGTTTTGCTATTCTTCTGAGACATGATGCTTGCATTCCAGAAAGCAAGTTCCCAGGCACATAATTAACCCTTCCACTGTCCATCACAAGCTCCTAAGGTCAGTGAGAATCCATACAAACTTTCATTTTTTGTAAATTTTTAAGCACTTGCTGCATTACCTTCATTTATCAGGCAAGGGGGATGCTACTTCATGATAACATGCATAGATCTCTCATTCACTACCTGATTTAGAGTAGTTTTGTAGTTTCACGCTCTAAATAAAAGATAATTATATGACAGTGAGTGCTGCATGTTTTATGAACATATAAAAACAATAAACCTTTTTAAAAAGCATAATTTCTTTCCACCAGCCAGAATACAGAAATTTACAACCCTTATTGACGATAAAAACAAATAACTTATTAGACTCTATCTAATTCTTTGTCTTGCAGTGGTTCTCATAAAACATGTAGGCTGGAGATAAAATACTGGCATCAGTAATGGAACAACTTGTTATGAATATGAGCTCAGAACTGCCAAAAGCAAAAACAAAGACAGATAAAAAAGCACAGACATTTGAGCAATATTTTTTTTAATGTTACATTTTGTGCCAATGCACATCATCCGCCTTCAAATGTGATACACCTCCCACTGTGCCAGTTTCAAAGCCTTATTCTGTCCTCAAATTTGACTAACATTTCTACAGCACCGTATACATACACATAATAAAATCACGTCCCGCTGAGGATAGTGTCTGGAAGAGTTGTTCAAACCAGGCAGTTCTCCTGTGAGTTACAGTCTGGTTTACATGGTGCAGCCCTACAGGCATCACTGTCAGAGCAAGCTTTTATTACCAAGTGCTCTGGGTCTGTTTTTCACCTCTCGGTGTGAGGCTGCAGTCAGCAAAAAGGCAAACACCAAACAAATAGTCACTATGCACTTAAGGATTTGCATCCAGGTTATAGAACCTTTCAGTGCAACTGAGTTGCTAGGAAACAGCTTAGGTTCACCCTTGTCCCTGCCAGCTATTAGTGCTCACAAACACCTGACTCTTCTCTCATGATAGGTGACCAGAGATTAAAATAAATAAATGATACCTGTCAGACTATTTTCTATAGTTGACCCAGGATCCATGACACGTGGAAAATGCAGGAATAAAAGTGGACTTGTAACAGGATATTTCCCTTTGCAGGATATATAATGGCAACAGCGCTGCCCTGCACTTGACCCACATCACCTGCACAGATACAAGCTCTGCATTGAATTCTGCCCCCTAGAATTGAGCATTTAGTAAAGAGCTGATATGATTTCAAGATGTTCCTGTATTTGTGTTGTAGCTACCATGTAATCAAGCTGCCATCGGGTCTGACCTTCACCTCAAGGCTTGACTGCTGCCTGTTCCACAGTTGTTAGTTGGCATTTAAAAGCAATCTCGTTACCTTTCAGAGTTACTGAGAAAAGGAACTTGCTAGACTCTTTCTTCTTCTACTGTTACTGCAATTTCCTGTTTTTCATCTCACTCTCAGCTGCAGTATACAGTGGTGACATGAAGCGGATTTCTTTAGCAATGAGGAACAGTAGCTTAGAGCTTCACTTTTGCAGGATTTCAGTGGGGGGAATCATGGAAGTTTGACCATAATCTAAATGTGTTTTGTAGACTTGGAGAGGGTGCATGACTGGGTTCCTAAAGGGCTGCCGTTGTAAGTGCGACCTGAAAAGCAGAAATTTGACTCAGGAGGTATAGCATGTCATCTACTAATCAGAAAGTTGTGGTTCAACCTGTTGTGGTTGTGGCTGCTCCAGTCTCCATGCCAAGTTATCATTGGGCAAAATACTGAACCCTGAGTTCATTGGAGTGTAATTTTAAGGTAGAAAGCACTTAGTTAAGATAAGATAAGATAAGATAAGATAAGATAAGATAAGATAACCTTTATTAGTCCCACACGTGGGAAATTTGTTTTGTCACAGCAGGAAGTGGACAGTGCAAAAGTTATGAAGCAAAAATTAGAATACAATAAGAATAAATACAGTACACAACTGTACAGAATAAAATAAAATAAAATACTATATACAGTAAAATAAAATGGAATAAAATATGCAATAGAATACAATAGAATACAAATGCTGTATACAACTGAGTTGTAGAAAAATGTGCTTGTAGGAATCTGTGTGTGAGCGGGTGAGTGAGATATGTTGCATAAAGTGCTTTGAGTGCTCAAGAAGTGAAGATAAATATTATATTAGAACCAGTCAATTACGTGGATGGATGGAGTTACCTTGTTACTACTTTTCAGCTGACCTTTGTGTGCCAGATGTGATTGTCTGCACATTCTTATTTCCCCCTAGACTTAGTAAATACTACCCACCTGCCGCTATTCCTGTTACAGCCGAGTACCTGCTGTGTTGTGGTGTGGACCCAAAGGCAGACACACGGGGGGCAAAATAAATCTAACAAATAGTGAGCCTTTATTGAGGCAGATGAAACACATGAAAATAAATGATAACATAAACACAGCGAGAAGTAACAAAACCTAGACTGGGAGTAATTAAAACATGAACCATGGAGACATGAGGAGGTAAACAGATGACTTAACAATGAACAAAGGGAAACAGAGGACTTAAATACACAGGATGGTAACGAGGGAAGTGGAAAACACAGCTGACAGAAATGAAAATGACGCCACAGCGGAAGCAAAACTAAACGCACTGGACCTGGAACACGAGACTGTCAAAATAAAACAGAAAACACAGTGAGCTGTAGACTGTGACAACTCAGGCTTGAGGGATTGAGAGGGGACACTTGAGAGAGGTGATGAAACATGATGGGCTGGAGAAACGTCCGTGGATATACATGACAGACAGGAAGACATGTTAACAGGAAGGGGATATGACAGCTCGACCGGACAACATGGAAACAAATATAACTAAACATAGCAGCAAATACAAAGATAACTCCATAACAACACAAAGAAGCTATAACCCCAAACCCTGGAGGAGCTGGAGGAGCAAGTGCTGTGTTTCTTTGCCCTGCAATTCCTCACATTATTTAAAGAGGGAGTTGTGTTTGATGACTGGGGTCAGCCTGGCTGCTATCATCAAACCCTGAGGCTCACATACTTTAAGTCTCGGGGGAAATATGTTTACGTGAAGCCTAAGGGATCCCAGAGATAAAAAAGAATGAATTAGTCAATTTCATTTTTGATTTCATTTTGATATCAGACGTCTCGGGTAAGAACAATGCAGAACATTGGTTTTCACTCATGAATACTAGATCAACATTTACAGTGAAAATTCACGTAGTCTTTACAGTCAAAATACATGAAAAGCAGAAAGGTGTCATTTAAAAAACACAGTGATTTATTGCTCGTTAAGATGTGTTCAGAATTTGGCAAATTGATGATGATTCAACTCATAAATCATGACACACTGCTCTCACGAGCTTATATGAGCTTCCTGTACAGGTTAAAAGTATTGGTACTTACAATACTGGCCTCGTATGTACTCAGTATCGGACCTATACCAACATTTGCAGTATCGCTCACCACTAGAAACCACTAGGTTTCCCTCCAATCTGCTGTGAGCTAAACCTCTTACAGCTGATATCACCGGTGCGCATACAGGGAGATTATACCGCAGCTATTTCTGCAAGAAGGAGAGAGACTTTCATTTTTTTGTAATCCCAGTGACAATCATTCCGGAGAGTTCTTTCACACATCTTGTTTTAAATATGCAAGCGCTTCCTGAAGGGAGTCGTGACTGTGTGAGCTACAAAAAAAAAAGAAAAGACAATCAGTTGAGAGAAGCTATGAATGCATGACGCCTGCTGAAATGAATCTGAATCTAACATGGCTTCACTGGGTCTCTGAGAGATGTGTATTTCATCAGGCTGTAGTTTCACAGACTTAAACACTTGTGTCCAGCCAGACTGAGATGGCTCGTTTTAATGCATCTCTCCCTAATGCTTTGAATGCTCACTGTAATGCTTCTCCTTAATCTCCTTTGGCTCTGAGGAGAGGATGTTCTCATCTATAAGATCAACACAGGAGGACTTAATGACTGTGGAGGAGAACAGATGATGATGAATGATTGTTCTTAAAAAGCTTTTCTGCTACAAAGACATGAAATTTGTACTTAGAAGCCTTTGTGGTAGTTTGTTCTAAGAAATCATTTTCAGATATTTGATGTCAAGAGACAAGTGAAATAATTGTGAAGCTAAAAGTCAGTGAGTACAACGCCGTGTGTTTTGAATCTTTAAGCCTGTTTTTCCCCCTTAAATAGTTATAATCTCAAAGAAAAGGCAGTTGTGTACAAAACTGCCTCCCATTCTCACAAACTCTAATCCAAAAAATCCCAGATTGTCCAAGATCTTCGATACCAAGGTGAATTGATTCTGTTTTATTTTCTACTAATAAAGCAAAACACAGACAAAGACAGCAGAGATGACAAAACTTGGTTCAGTGTTCTGCTTTTCCAGTTTTTCCCGTGTTGAAATTTAAAAGTGCAGGAAAAAATAAAGAGATACAAAAATAATTCTACTTCAGCACTTTATATTTCTTTTTTTAGTTGTTTTTTTCCTTGCATACTGCTTGCATACTCAAGCTTAACATATAACATATGGAGTATGTTTCAGAAAGAAAATAATAGGCCTTAAAGTGTTTTGGCCCCAGACTCCAACCAGTTGCTTGCCTTACCTGGTGGCAAGAAGCTCTTCTGATAATATATCACATGAATTCCATGTTTTCTCAATTAGAAGCTGCTCCACAGATCCAGCAGTTGAGCCGATAAAGTCATCAGGAATGTTTTAACAGAAGTCACAGAACAAGGGAGACAAGACTCTGCAATCAGTTTCCTGCTGAGTTTATAAGCTCAGTCACTCCTGACTGTTTTATTCACCTCCTGACTAAAACACGAAGTCTGCTTTGGTCATACCATGATACAAAATAGAGGATTATCCATGCTAGTGGTTTCACAGTTGCAGTGAAATTGCTCAACTTATAGCTTCAGAAACCAAAACCAATTCAGATTTTGTTTTTTGTTCATTTTTTTCTATCTGTAGTCCATGTGGTTACTGAAATGAACTTCTCAGCCCTGCTGTGCTTTTTGTGTCAAAGCACAAGCTTTTTTGTGCTTAATATAAAATTGTAAGGGGTCTACTAGACTTATTTCCATCTCCATATTTTAATTATTAGATCTATTATAATTCAAAAATCTTTATTCCTCTTTTTTCCGGCCCCCCCCCATCAAAGACAACTTTCTCTGATTTCCCCATGTGAACACCAGAGCTGGGAGCTATGTCCCATATTAGGGATGTCCGCTCACAGTGACATCACAAGAGAGCCATTAGTAGAAAAAATGTCTGAAACAGCATTCAGCTGCAGTTTGACAAAGAAAAAGAGGAAAACTATAACAGGTCCCACGTAGATGGAAGCAAGTAGAAAAAGGCATCCAAACTTTAGTTATGACATACACTCTGTTCTATCGTTATACATTCATATTTTAAGAAGAAGTGTGATGTGATGAAGGGGAATTGATACAGCTGTTGCTCACTAGCAGGATTTGACAGCACCACCTATTATAGGAGTGGATTAGGCCAGGCTAAACGGCCAGAGGGAATTAATAGGATCGAGTGGAGAATAAAGGAAGGCTGCGATGAGATTATACGTGCAGTCTGTCGTCACAAGTGCGCAAACTCATGATGTCAAAAGTACCGCATCTTTTGGATGCTCATGATCAACAAAGCACATAGTCGATACCAACAGTTTTAATGTCTTACTACTCAAGTGTAACTGTTTTCACCTAATCAAGGAGAAGCTTTGAAAAACAAGCCCAAACTAGTGTTTCATCAAAGCGGGATGAATTTCCACTAAACCGACTTTCAAAACCAGAGGTGAAGCTGAACGCGACCTTTTGTTCAGGCGATGAATCCCACCATGTTCCCGTTTAAAATGTTGAAATAGCTCTTAATTTGAATTGAATTTTGAATCTGTGACTCGAAGTGCATCTTTTTTCTGATCACTTTCCGTGTGTGAACTACACTCACAGACACTTTATTTGATACTCCGACTCAGTAACTCAACAGCAATATTTCGATTTCCTCGGGCTCATCGCTACGCTCCTTCAAACCTCCTCAACTCATCAGAACAGGCTGAGGTGAGGCAGGCTGAGAAAACAGAAAAATAAAAGTTAAATTAGTAATGTGGCCTGGGCCCACTGGCGTGAGGATGAAGGGTTTTGTAATATTGATGAGCTGAGTGCAGTAGGAATGACTCATCTGGAGCTGCAGATGAAGAAGGAGAGCTCAAAACGTACAGTCCAAGTCATAGCTGTTTCTTCTTCTTTTTTAACCCTTAATCTTAAAACCATCGCCCCGCAATGCCTTCTCGATATTTAGGGAATCTCTGAAATGTTCATGCTGCATTTTCTTTGTCATGCTGTGACGGCTTTCTGTACATATTATACCTGTTAGGAAGATTATCTGGTGGATGGTTATTAATTTCATAAAGAGTCCATAATGCCTTTCTGTAGTTATACAGAAAACCGTCCCATTCACACAACCACCCTCTCAATACAGAATACAATGATTCAGTGTAATTGAGTAATAAAACCACAATCTTTTCCTAAAACTAACCAGGTAAATTTAAAGGTACGATAATTAATTTATTGAGTGAGTGACTGAGTGGCCACTTGAGGCGGTTGAGCATGCTGCAAGGAGCTGCAGTTTTTGTGGCTTTATTTTTCATCCTCTGAGCCACCTGTGACTATTTAAATCAATCATACCACTTTTTAGGGTTCATAATATCTTATTTTGGCAATTTATAGCAGATCGCACCAATATTTCAATACCAAAAAAGCTTGTCTCAACCAACTTTGTACCGATATAGTTGCTTGTGGGTGTGGGAACTGTCAAGAAAAGAGTGTGTAGTACAAGAAACATCTTTTCTACTCATGTTCGTGTGTTTGAAATGCCTGAAGGACGTTGTCAGAACATATCCAAGGAGCAAGTTTTAAAATTTATTAGAAAAAAGCCAGGAGACCAAACCAGAAGAAGTGGCATGCTGATGAAAATATTCAACAGAAAGACCCAAACAAAGAAAAAAATCATTGGACTCACAGTAAAATAAAAATAAAATAAAATAAAATCCTTTAATTATCAATAAAGAAATAATTAACAACAATAACATGACTGTTGCACAGTAACTATAGGGTTTCACTGTTTGAGCAATCAGGATCAAACCATAAAATCAAAAAGCCAACATGAGCAAACATGGCTGTAATTGAATAATAAAACCACAATCTTTTCCTAAAACTAACCAGGTAAATTTAAAGGTACAATAATTAATTTATTGAGTGAGTGACTGAGTGGCCACTTGAGGCGGTTGAGCATGCTGCAAGGAGTTTCCTCAGTTATTGTTTCCAACAAAGACTGAGGAAACAATAATAAACAATAGCTCAGTCAAACCCAGAGGGCGTGGAGGAAGAACAACAGACAGAACTAAAAACACAGAAAACCCCAAGCCTTTGTCCTTGAAAATAAAACAGGAAGTAAGTTGAAAGGGGTGCACTAGAAAGGAAAACACTCAGCAAAATAAGATCTGAGAATTCCAATAAAACTCATATTCACAAACACAAAGGAAATCAAAACAAAGGCCATGAAAGCATAGATAATACACAGACCATGAGTGTGCCAAGTAGCACTTGGAAACTGTAAGGCAGCTTGTCATCCCTTACATTAGGAAAAAAAAAATTCAGTCAAGTCAAGTTCACTGAAAACCAGCAAAAAGAAACAATTAAATACACAACATTTAAATGACAGAAATACAGGCTGTTCATCAGAACTGAATGTCATGGTGTCCCATAAATGTGACATTTTATTTCTGTGCCTCATTTGCACCTCAGTTCTCCAGAGATCCAGAGATCTTCTGACTTGAGGCAGAAATCTTAACCGAGCCTGAACCCTGGCATGGCAGCAAGACTAGATTACACGGATTAAATTTCAACCTTTGACACATTGAATGACTTTGAATGACAACACCCACCCATCACTTGCACATGTGCAGACACACAAAAGGAATTGACAAAGAAAAAACTGAAATGAGTGATTTTGGGGTGTTAAATAGGTCAGTTAGTTCTGTTGCTTTTTATGCATTTTTCAACACATTAAAGGTAAAACATGAATTTTCATGTTTTACCTTTAATCAGCTTATGAGTAATAATGTAAATGTACAGCTGGAGGCTTACTTAGAGAAAATAACATCATACATTATTCACAACAAGCACATAACAGAAATAGTTGCTGGCTCATTGTTATTTCTTTACAGTGACACACTTTCAGCCCCATCTGTGATGATGGAGGAGGCACAGTTGGCCAGTTGATGGGCATTAGTTTGCTGTAATATGGCTGCTTTACTGATGGTTTTAATTACTAATCAGATTATTGGCTCCAGCTGTTGCTTGGCTACAGAGAGTACCAACATCAATTTCTGTGTAGACTCCCCCAAAGTATCAATAAAAAAAACATTTGATTAATGTTTCTCATTGTTTCTTATTAGAAGGTGGCCATTAGCCATTAACCCTCTGAGCTCTAAATCATCATCAGCGATGACCTTAAACCTGTAAGCAATCAGAATGTGTACTTTTAGTTTTACATACATTTGTCTTTCAAACTATAGGGTTAGGGTAGGGTTAGCACTTTTGCTGATTTAGACCTTTGTGTGTCTATTTTAAGTACAAACGTAATGTGGCATGAAGGAAAAAGCCCAAACCATAACATTAGAATCGCTGGCATGATTACCATCAGCCTTCCGATTTTTCGGTATCCGTTATTTTTCTTGCATTTCATGCTGCTTGGATGTCCCAGGGTAAAAAATGGCTAATGCTCTGTAGCATGCTAATGAAGTAAGAATCCAATATTTTAGGATCCACAGCTGAGGTCTTCTGTTGCACAAACATACAAATACACCAAAGATATATATTTACAGAATTTTAACAACACTGTAAAAGCCTGAGAACTGAAGAGACCAGATGCTGATTTACTTTTTATTTTCCCTTGTCTGGTCTACAGGTCTGTGCCTGTTAGAAATGTTACAAATTGGACATCCACACAAAATTCACGCTCATCATCTGATGTTCGAAATCTATGACCTGAGTGGACCTAGTGGACTCCATGAGTGAAACCATGATTGCAGTAGACAATAGTGATGTGCAGATCGATACTGAAATATCGATTCTTCCGATTCCAGTAATTTATGTTCTGGAATCGATTCTCACATTAAAATATTGATATTTTAGTACTTTGGGGTACATTTGCAGTTTATCATTAACAGGAACACAGTGGAAAGAAACTATATCATTTGGATTGTCTAAATTGGAAGGAACTACTTCCTCTTCTGCCTTTCATAATCATATGTGAAATACGGCTGTATAAATGTGTCAGCCCCTGGCGTGCGCACTCACAACAATGGATGAGCATAAATTGAGTCATGTGTGGACGTATTTTACCTCCACAAACAGCCAAGATGCGGTTTGTGATACATGTGGCAAGAGTGATGTGTTTTGGCAACACCGCTAACCTCGTCAAACCCCCCAGAGTAAATCATATCACAGAATATGAGCTTTTCTTGAGGCTAACTGAAGAGGAGGAGAGGGACAGGTGCTGCAAGGGGAGACAGACGTCTCTCGCGGAGTCCTTCAGTGCTGCAGGCAGGCAACGTGTTCAAATAGCGCACAACTTAGAAGTTTTTTTTTTGTTTCTATATGATTATTCTGCATTATTAAGCAATAAGAACAAGTAGTCGGATGTCCTGTAATCATTATGAAGCTATATCCTTATATTATTACTACAATTACATAAAGAAATTATATATTGTATTATGAAATACAATGAAACATTAAGTTGGTATCGGATCAGTATCGTTGATACCACCCTGAATTTTACTTGGTATCGGATCGGAAAGGAAATCAGTGGTATCGCACATCACTAGTAGACAACTAGATTGTTCAGTATACTGTATGTAGTGTGTTACAATATACACCTGTTAAAATGTTAATTTTTCCCCTTTGTTAAGTGTTTTTTTTCTCAGCATAACAAGTTACCAAGTTACAGCCTGGATTTACATGCTACCACCATGTAACTCATTCTTAGATATCCTGTCATATTAAGGTCATAAGATCTGTTTGGGCATTAATTAGATGACACAGATTGACCTGTGACAGTAAACTGGCCCGATCAGTTTGAATCAGGTGCCTCTCGTGTCTGGCTATATGGAGAAAATGAGAAGAAGATGATGATGAAATTCATCTGCAATCTGTAAGATCCAAAAGAGCAGCTTGCCTCATTTTCCCTTAAAATGAATTTCAGACTGCTGCTGGTTATCTTTTGTAATTTGAGTGAGTCATAAGTCCTTGGGTTTTAGTTTGGATGGTTCACAGAAAAAATTCCAGGCAGAGTTGAACAGTATATTCATAATTATTGAAAACTTGTTTTGTTCCCCTCTGTACACTACCTCGCATTTACTTTTTATGAAGCAGTCCTGTTAACTCAAAAGACACGACGTCGTACTCTCATTCACAGCGCTTTATTCGTTCCGCCATTTTTCATACTAACAACAACACTTCGCGGGCAACAGTACTCTCGTGATAAAACAGAAAATAACAAGTTAACAATCTCCCTCTTTCTTAAAAATAAAATAAAATAAAAGTAAAAACACACCCCTGTAAACATTTGTATACATATATGTATATATTCATATAAACAAAAAAAACATTTCAAAAGTGCTTTGCTTTACTTAAAGCATACTATCATTGCACACAATAAACAATGGTACATTTGAATGCAAAGACAACTTTGTAAACAAAGGATTACAGTATCCAGAGTCCTTCATCTAGCGCCTTTAGAAGGGTTAAAGGTGAAACTCCCTTTTCTGTCAGACAATCAGCAAGTTGGGATTTTGAATCTGACCAACAAACCTGTCTGATTTTCTTGGCTTGTATGAGCTCTTTAATGCTGCTCATTTCTAGCCTCAGTCTCTTCTCTGTAACCTGCTTGGTAGACTTGAGTGCATCAAACAAGGAATGATTATCAGTCACACAGATCAAAGGAAGAGCATTCAGACCAGTGTTACCAGTTGTAAGCTCAGAAAAAAAGTGTTGAAAGGAAGACAGCACTGTCTATTCCATCTGACATGGCAAGAGTTTCTCCTGCCAGTGTACTTCTGACCACGCGCCTGATTTTTTTAGACTGCCAGAAGAGAGGACAAAACTTTCCTCCTTTACCCATGAGGACGATTAATGCCCCTCCTTGAGTACCGCCATCAGGAAGGTTGCCAAATGAAGCATCACTGGAAACAACCAATGCCAGATCCTCACTGTTACCCAAGTGCTGAAACTTAAGAGTCACTTTCTCTGCCTTAAGTTTACGGATAACTTTGTCTGTGAAGGTTCTCAGTCATCCAGGTCATCGTAGTCAAAGGAGCTTGCAAAGAAAAGCGTCTGGACTTCTTTAAGTTGCTTGAAGACGTTTCACCTCTCATCCGAGAACTTTCTTCAGTTCTAAGGTCAAATGGTGGAGAGTCCCAGATATAAACCTAGTGGGAGTGACCCCCCACAAAGGGACAAAAGGACCCCCTGATGATCCTCTAATCGCCTGAGCCAAGGTGGGAAACTGGGCGTGGGTCACAATCAGCCAGAGTTTCGGGTGTGTTCATTGTGAAACCTGGCCCCACCTTATCATGCGAATTCCTGAGGTCAGATGGCCCAGGATGTGAGTGGGCGTTAAGGCGTCTGGGAAGGGATCTCAAAACTGGATTATAGATGGCAGAGAGTTGGTGTCGTAAACCCCCGCCTCTGTTCAAAGATGGTCGCTCACAGTGGACATAGATGGCTTCTTTCACTCCTCTTTCAATTAGAGGATCATCAGGGGGTCCTTTTGTCCCTCTGTGGGGGGTCACTCCCACTAGGTTTATATCTGGGACTCTCCACCATTTGACCTTAGAACTGAAGAAGGTTCTCGGATGAGAGGTGAAACGTCTTCAAGCAACTTAAAGAAGTCCAGACGCTTTTCTTTGCAAGCTCCTTTGACTACGGATAACTTTGTTCACTTCATGAATAGACTGTACAGTTGCATCTTTGATATCAGATCCAAGGCTACATGTGTCAAACATAACATCAGGCCTTGTTTGTTTGGCAACCCACAAAATCTGTCCTATTTTTGACCTGAGTTGCTCACGTTCTGTTTCACTTAAGGAAGCATCCCTCTGTACAGCCCGTGCTGCTTGTAACTGAACCGGTTGTAGGTTGTCAATGTAAAGTTGTTGATGCACCTCTATTACATCATTAACTGTACAAATGCCCATACCAACATAAGAAAAGCTGTCATGTTCTTCACGGCCCACAAGGAAGGTAGATTTCAGTACAGGAATGATATGAGTTGCAAAGTGACTTGAACCAGCCCAAAGGAAATCATCAACGTGACATGCAAGCACTCCTGTAACCTCAGATTGTTCATTCTGCCAATAGAACACTGCAGGATCAACCTGTGATATTTTACCACCAGTTTTGAGCACAATGTCTTTGACCTTATTGTACCAATAAAGTGAAGCATCTGCAAGTCCATAAACACACTTTTTCAGTTTCCATAGAACATTGTCCTTGCCAGCTTCAGGTGGGGGACGAAGATAAATGTCTCTTGACAGTTCCATTCCCTGCAGGAAGGCAGATTTAATGTCCATTGAATTTACTCTCCACTTGTTTTGACATATCACAGCTTGCACCAGTCTGAGGGACTCAGACGCACATGTTGGAGAGTCTTTCTGTAGTTCTTTAGTATTTACCTCTTCAAACCCCCGTGCCACAAGTCGAGCCTTTGGGACAACACCATTAGTAGTTTCTTTGAGTGTACAGACCCATCTAGTAGACACACATTTTTGACCCAGGTCTTTCACTTCATCAAACACACCATTACTTTGCCAGCTCTCAATCTCCTGCTGCTTAGCAGAATTAAAGGAAATATCTTTTGTTGAGTACATCTGCATCTCTGTTTTCAGCTTCAGTGCAAAGACCATCAACAAGTGACATGTCTACATTTTCTTTTCACCTTCACTACCATCATGCTCAAGATATTGCACATTGTACCAGTTTTTGTATTGCCCTTTTGCTTTTCCCGCTCTGCCTAGCCTAGTGTTGAACACCGTTGTCTCTGTTGGTAAAAGCAATCAGCTGTCCTGATCTTAACTTTACATTTGCAGAGACATGATCAGTGGGTGTAGAGGGCTCATTTGCAGTTTGTGTGACAGACATGTTTTCTGTAGTGTTAGTTTCTCTGTCAATAGTGATGTCTTCTTCCTCACTAATACTCTGTTCACCATCGGGTGTGTCAGTGTCATCATTTTCAACTGCGTCTTTGTTGTCATCATCAGTAGTACTGTGTGGTATTTGTTTATCTCCAGTCTGTGAATCCACTTTACTCAATCTTGACTGGTGTACTCTTACAAGAGTCCCCCCATGTCTTACAAATACAACAGTTCCATCCTGCCCAATAATAGAATAGAATAGAATAGAATAGAATTCAACTTTATTGGCATTGCACATGCACAGGTACAGGGCAACGAAATGCAGTTTGCATCCATCCAGAAGTGCTTTAGTGATATAGGTATATTACAATATATATTAGCAATAATATAGATATGTAAGTATATTACAGAAATGGGTCTATTATGGTATGTTATAATGTACACGGTATGAAGTATGTTATGAATATTCTATAACTATAAGTATGTACAGGCTGTAGTGAGTACAAGCTATGTACAGGATATGAACAGGATATAAATATGAAAAACTATACAGAATATGAAATAAATAACTTTACAGAATCTGAGATATACAGCTATACAGAAATGGGAACTATGCAAGTTGTAAACAGTTGTAGGATTAAAGATTATCGAATGTACAGAATGATTATTTACACAGAGCTATACAGTAGTGCAGTTAAGATAAGTGAGATATGTGGATAATTTCTACAGAGGCTATATAAAGTGCTGGTGGTTGTGAGTGGTGGTTCAGTCCATGTTATTATTGTGTGTTTGAGGGTACAGTTGTCCATTGTGGGTGTGTGTATGTTCAGTCCATGTGTTAACGTGGGTCAGATGTCAGGAGGCAGAGTTCAGGAGTCTGACAGCTGTGGGGAAGAAGCTGTTCCGGTACCTGGTGGTCTTAGTCCGGAGGCTCCTGTAGCGCCTCCCAGAGGGCAGGAGGGTGGAGAGTCCATGTGATGGGTGACTGGGGTCTTTGATGATTTTCCCAGCCCTTTTCAGACACCGCTTCCTGTAGATGTCTTTTATGGCAGGAAGTGGTGCTCCGGCGATGCGCTGGGCAGTTTTCACGACCCTCTGCAATGCCTTCTGGTCCGAGGCGGAGCAGTTCCCGTACCAGACTGTTATACAGTTGGTCAGGATGCTCTCAATGGTGCAACGATAGAAGTTCACCAGGATGTCTGAGGACAGGTGGTTCTTCCTCAGAGTCCTCAAGAAGAAGAGGCGCTGGTGAGCCTTCTTGACCAGCTTGGAGCAGTTGGTCGTCCAGGTGAGATCCTCGGAGATGTGGACACCCAGGAACTTGAAGCTGCTCACACGCTCCACAGCCGTCCCCTTAATGTGGATGGGTGGATGTGGGTCAGCATTCCTCCTGTAGTCCACGATGAGCTCCTTGGTCTTCTCGGTGTTAAGCAGCAGGTTGTTTCTGTCGCACCACTCAGCCAGACGATCCACCTCCTCCCTGTAGGCGGCCTCATCGTTGTCACTGATGAGGCGAATCACCGTGGTGTCATCTGCAAACTTAATGATGGTGTTGGAACCATCAGCAGGTCTGCAGTCGTGGGTGAAGAGGGAGTAGAGGAAAGGGCTCATTACACAGCCTTGTGGTACACCGGTGTTCATAACTACACCTGGACCCCTCCACTCTGTACAGTCGACTCGTTTGTAGTATACTTTATCTCCTGCCTCATATTTGTCATCTGTAGGCCTAAGTTGTTTGCGTAGTGCTCTCCTGATCCTTTCTGAACACTCTGCCTCAGTAAATGCTTTCCTGGAAGCATGTAATGCTGAGATATGTTCAGCTACTCTTGCACTTACAGTTGTGCCCTCTAAGGCAGGTGGCTTATCCATCACCCGCACCCAGTACTGTTGGTCAACAGTACTGGGTGCGGGTGGTTAACACTGTCACCTTAACCACTATACATCTATGACTTTAAAGCCTAATTTCAAGTGCTTAAACTTTATTTTAAACAATAAACATAGTTCCCTACCGGGGGTCTAGAAATTTTTGTTTCAAGGGTTGAAAATTGAGTTAAAAAAGACAAATAACCCAGATGTGACCTGAAATCAATAGTCATTAGATGTTGATAAACTCTTACATGACATTCTGGCAATGTCTTCAATAATCTACTGCATCTTCACCAACATTTGTGCACATTGCACTATATTAGTTGTACATGGTCATACTGCCCCTAATTGTTGGAAAAATATTAATCTGTGTTATCCTCATACAGTGTGACAGTTCAGCTGGTTGGAATTAAATTCTAATTCCATCCATTTTCTTCCGCTTATCCAATTCAGGGCCGCAGGAGCCTATCCCAGGCGTCTTAGGGCAAGAGGCGGGGTACACCCTGAGCAGATGACCAGTCTAACACATAGAGACAGGCAACCATTCATACCTGTGGGCAATCTAGAATAGTCAATTAACCTAAACCCACTAACTGCAACCGTGCTAACCACCTCACCGCCCTAAACTCTGTTTTTACAGCGATTATTCTACAAGCCCAGTTTCCACAGTTAAAAAAAAGCAATTGGTTATATTTTTCTCAGCAGGTCTTTCCACTCCTTCAGAGAATACTGGTTTGTGAACCAAAGAATGACCTGGACTGAAGCTCAGAGTGATTGCAGAGAAAAGTTCACTGATATCGTCACCGTCTGCAACAGTGACATCAGCCAGCTCCTTCTGACTATTGTACAAAACAGAAAGGAAATCTATGGTTACTGGGCATGGATCGAGGGCTACGAACAGAAATGGATATTACAAACTGAAGCAGCTAAAGTTATTCCATTGTACAAAAATGGAAATAGTCACCAATTCAAAAAACCTATGTAGTGATTTTCTATATTACACAACAACTTTTTTCAACCCCAAGTACTATATATTATTTACACTCTGATAGCACATTGGGGAGCAACCAAGGATATTTTGGCATACAGATGAAGTAGCCAGGGACTGAACACCAACCTTCTGATTAGTCGATGACCTGCTCAAACTCTAGAGCCGCGGTCTACATTAAATGAAAGCACCACAATAAGTTATATAAAAACATATAAATGCTTGTTTAGTTAATCCCACATTGGCACTGGCATTGGGAAGGAAGTTGCTGGTATACAGTAGTTATGTGAATACACATAATAATTGCAGTTATGCTTTATAGTTGTAGTTAGTTAATATTAGTAAATATATCCCTTTTTATTACATGGCAGTGATGCTAAAATGTTTGATCCCACTGTCCCTACACATGAAAGCTCAATGCAGTTCCGATGTCAAACTGGGTGGAGATTTGTAGGTGGTCTGCAGTCTTTCCGTGAGTCTGCATGCCTTCAGGCTTCACCTGGATTGATCAGTGTAAGCAGAGAAGTACAAGGGGTAAAAATCCCTTAAACAACCATGTAATTCTTAAATCTTCAGGCTGAAGTGGGACTGTACCTGTTAGAAATCAATATAATAATATCAAATAATTTTAAGTTTGTGGGGGTAAAGTGAAAGTGAAAATATAGTGTGAATGATTTTGTTTTCCCCTTTCAATTTTGCATCTCATCCAGTTTAATTTGAATTGGTATTGATGGATGAGGAGAATTCATCAATTGCCACAAAAATCCTTTTTTTTCCTTTTGTTATTGTATTTAAGCAGAAGCTCAAGTTAGCCACCCGAGTCTTTATTTTTTGACAACTTTTGACTTCTTACATTTTAAAACAAAGATCTTTACTTCCTGGTCCCTATGCTTTTAGAACCAGTTCTTCAATGCGTTTAAGGTGAGTTGTTACACATTTCCCATCACTGTGCCTTCTGGACATCAAACCAATATGAACCTAAATGAATTTACGTAATTTCATTCAGTTATAACACCTGACAAAAATTGTGTCTTTGCACAGTTCATGGATGCTGTTTGCTAACTAAGCTAGCTGGGGTTAGTTAATAGCGCACTTAGCATTCCATAATCTTGTTTAGACATTTCTATGCTTCTGACTCAAATCCAAACTGCAATAGGTGACAGCAGGGGCCAACCGTGCTGTAGAGCCTTTGCCCCGCCCCCTAACTTTTATGTCCTTAAAATCAGTTTATACCTAAAAATAGTTTTTGTCTTCTTAGAACAGATAATGATACAATAAATAGTTTTAAAATGTTTTTGTGCATATTTTGTTGACTCTATAGGGCATAGGTGTCAAACTCTGGCCCGCGGGCCAAATTTGGCCCGCAGCCTAATTACATTTGGCCCGCGAAGCCATACCAAATTACTATTAGAGCTGGCCTACTGGTATTATACAGCTAATATATATATTGTTTAGTATTAAGCTTTGCTTGTTCCATATTCAGTTTTCCAGCAAAAATTATTTGAGTCCATAAGAAGAGATTCATTCTTATATCTGGAGGAAGATTTTTTTTTTCAATAAATATTAATGTTAGCCCGCGACTTTGTTCCATTTTTGAATTTTGGCCCACTGTGTATTTGAGTTTGACACCCCTGCTATAGGGGATTTTCACATACTTCACTCAAGAGGTATATGCTACCCTGCTTGGACCTCTTGCCCCTCCTTTGCCTGTTCATAAAAAAATTTCTTGACCTGCCAGTGGGTGACAGTATAATGGTTGCAAGGTTTATACTGTACACACTCTGGCTCCAACACTTTAAGTGTTTAAACAGGTGCGATTTAAGCAAATTCATCATTTGCTTCTCATAAAGGGAATAATTAGCCATGTAAAAAGCATCTTTGATCGCTCTCAAATATTTTACAGTGCTGTTTTCCCCAATGCATGGTGTAAATCAAAGCTATTTTATCACTCTGCATAAAGAAACGTGAGCTAAATTTGGAGATAGGTAACCAAGATGGTGAATACAGAAACACAGCAGTTGAAACATGCGTCTCTGTTGTTTATATGCATGCTTGTGTTCACGTGGTTGTGCAGAATCATGCCTTCACTTCAATCAAGAGTGTGTGGCATATCCCTTTACACAGTCCTCCCAGCCAGAGCTGAGTGTGGTGAACGTGACGCATCAATTATAGATAGTCAGTAATGCACACTTTGCCTGAGTGCATTCCCAAGTGGCACCATTAAAGATGAGAATATTCTGGGCTTCATTCACGGCAACATCAATTAATTACTGTGGTGTTCCCTTAAATTCTGACTACCTCTCTTCAAAGTTTCCCTCCAATCCCTGTGAGTTTTTAAGAGTGCTGCCCAGAATATATAAGCAGGCTTACCTCGTTATCTCATTCCTCTGCTGACACATCCATGGTGATGGATAGATGAACTTGATGATCGTTTCTTGCATCTACTCACTTCTAATCTGTTATCTAAATGCTTGTATCTTAACATATTCTCATATTTCCATCCAATTAGGTTCTTTTCTGTTCGTGCATCTTACATCAGTAGTAATGGGAATAAGTAATTATAGTAGTAATAAGAAAAAATGTACAATTTTAACAGCACATCTGAGTTTTACTATATGATAAAGAAACGCTGCTCTATTTAATGAAAGAAATCTGTCAGCACAGCGGTTTGGTTCTGGTAGCTCATTGCCCGTCCTGTTTTTACTCCAGGGTGACTGAGTAGCAGCTTGAAGGAGAAATTAAATGAAGAAACTGCAGCTTAAATTTTAACTTTGCAATATTTACCCAAATTATGTGCAAAAATAAGCTCTCTTTTCTGTTCCCCGTTTTTACGTACACTGAAAAAAATATGTTGTTGGATTTACTTAATTCAATGGTGGACATTTGTTGCACACAGATGTTTTGCTTTGGCAGCAACTTAAACAATTGAGTTAAATTAACACAATTTATTCATGTTCAATAAACCTGTGCAATTTGTGTTGATAAAATGTGACTTAAACATGTTTTGATGAAGTAATTTGAGCTCTTGGAATATTTTAATCCTTCACAATTTTCTCACGTTATCCCAACACGATTCAATAACTTTTACCCAATACTACTTGGTCACTTAAATACTACATGTTATCTTCAAATTACATTTTGCTATTATATTCTAGTATCAAATACACAATTTTCAAATGGAGGCCTTATAACAGATTGTATTGTTCTCTTCCAAGATGGTTGCTGGCATCCACCAGTAACCTTTCAAAACAACATGTCTAATTTCACTGCAGTAGGTAAAGAATTAAACTGACATTACTCCTCTACTGAATCTATATAAATCAACAGTTAAATAATGTCAGTTCTTCCGTGTTCTCTGGAATCAATCGCAGCAAAGAAATTAGACTGTTTCTTTTGAAAAATGTTGGGAAAGAACAATACAAAACATTCTATTTAAGGCCTCTGACATCAAGATTCAGTTAAACAACAATTATAACTAAACAATTTGAGGTAATGTTAGTTTCCATTAACATTAAATTAGGTTACTGAATTGGCAAACACCTTCCTATTAACACTACCCATTTTACCCCAATAACTAAAGAAATTAGCACTTGCAGGTCAAAAACTTTATTCAAGAGACGCAAAAATAACATTGATACAGTGACTGTCAAAAATTACAGCACTGATCATACTGTGACATCTTGGTTCAAAACAGCACACTTAGAAATATTCAACGTTCTTTACTTCAACTGAATGAAACTGAAAATACCATTTCACACGACCCATATGGGATATTTAGACTGTATAACTGTTCACGCTACATCTCTTCACTAGTAAAAGAAAGAAAAAATACAAAGAGAAATTTAAAAATGCTGCCAAACAGACAAACAGAACTTGTACAGAGCAAAAGGAAAAACAAACAACAACAAAAAACAGCTCGTCCTCATGGCAGTTGCAGAGTATATAAAAATGAACCCTGCGATCCGTTCCTGGAATTGAGCTTCAAAAATGCAGCAGAACAAGTGTGAGATTTAAATGTCCTCTCACCTAGAGCTGGTCACCTCACATGCATAACAGTGAGCTTCGTTGCAGGAGCAGTTTTGTCTTAGTTGTGAGCTTTTCTTGAGAGCTGAGTTGCATCCAACTCCATTACCACCCATTGAATCACCTCAAAAGTGTAGCAGAGTTGTGATGGGTAACTCATGTTGAAGGAATAAAAAAGGTCCAAACAGCATGGCTACTGCAAAGGTCACGTTATCCAGATCTTGAAGAACAACATCAGAAAAGTCATTGCCTGGCGCATCTCTGGAGACAGATGTTCATTGTGGTTTTCTCAATCTGTGCAGTGGCCTCAGTCAAGTCCTGGTTAAACACAAAACATTTCTTTAAGATTCCTTTTTAAACTCATCTCTTTTGAATCTACCAGTTCTAATGTTAGAGTAATTTAAACCAATGCAAGCAACATAGTAAATAGCTATAGCCAAAGAGTGGCCTGCCATGCTGCCATTCATGGTCTAACAGAGTTTCTAAGAGAGGGTGAAAAACATAATAATTTCAAATGCTTTACATTAGTTTTTGTTAGAAAGACACCGGCCCATCAGAAATCCAGGCTATGTCACTCAGAAGATGTTAGAATTTAGACTTTCAGCCCCACAATTTGGTTAGCTGTTGGTCAGTTGGTCTTTTTTTTTTTTTTTTTTCAAACAAAAGCTAATGTAAATACTGGTGGGATTTTCCTTTGGTCATTAGAATGACAAATTTAAAGTTTTTTCACACTGATGTGACCCCTAATACAGGGTTGGGGGTGGGGCCTCAAGGGCCGGCGGCCGAGTTCACTACCAGGCCTCATGTGAACTTCAAATTATTAAAGAGGACTACTGGTCCTAACCAGTCCAATGAGGATCAAGTGGATAACTAAATGCATTTTTAAAGGTTGCAAATCCACAATCTACTCATAAAACACTCACCATGAACTCCTGCACCAAGATGTTGCAATTGTCTTTCACACAGATGCGGAGCACTTTGATGAGGGACTCCGAGCATTAATGTCATCCTTGACTATTATAACAAAGAAAACAGAGATTTGTGAACTTTTCAGTAGCACAGAAGAAAATGATCCCAGACAAAAACTCTTGACTTTTTAAACCAGTCAACATGCAACACCAGCATCTACAAAGCAATATCAAAAGTTCCTGTTTGACATCAACTTTATGGATATATAGTTTCCAGAACATTTATTTTTAAAAAAAGATAAATTTTTCTCAGTGGGCCAGTAAATGCATGACGAAAATTATGGCATCCTTTTAGTGGAATCATTACTCACAGGTAATAGTTGACTGTTTCAATGGATGTAGCATAAAAATTTTACTGACCTAATGCAATACATATACACTTTGTAGTTAAAGAATTTTAAAGTTCTTACTGTCATAATGGCAGCTACATCCTTTAGCTTTGTGCCCTGTTCCCCCGATCACTTTGCAAACACTTTCAGCAGACTGTCAGAGAGAAACTCAGCTCCGTCAGAAACCTTGACTGTAAAGGCATGGTTGGGATGCACTGGAATGCTGCATTTTATCTGAAATGACATAAAATTATTTTGAAATAACAGCAGGCACTGTGCTTGGTTAATCAGTAATGTTTTGTTGAATAAAAACTGTGTTTCCAGATCTTATGGGATTAAAAAAAATCCAAAGATGTTTGTTTCTGATTTGCAACCCAACAACCCACAAGTTACAACCTCATTTCAGTTCAAGTGTGCATTAATGCGAGTCCAGTAATCACCTTTCTGGCAATACATACAGGTATAAGTTAAACCTATGGAAGATTTTGGATTTCTCAGTTGTATTAATAGGGTGAGTATGCATGCACCTAATAATTATAAAAAACCCATTATAATTAAGTTACAGAAACGAAAATAGAATATACTTTCTTACCATAACACCTTGAACCCACAATCCATCAGCTGACTCCTGGTGAAATGCAGAATAGAGGTCATCTCTCAATGTGCAGCAAAAAAAACAAAAACAAAAACAAAAGGACAGCAGGTGAGGCCAGGAGGGGTAGGGATGTAAGCTAGCATAATGCCGCTGATGATATTAGCTAAAGCTGTTCAATGTCCAAAATCTCACTAACACCACGGTGCAGTAAATACACAATGTAACTGAAGAGTCAGTTGGCAAATCTATTCACACAGAAAACCAAATTATGTTATGAGTGCCTCGTAATTAGGTTTAATGTGATATTACGGCTCTTGTGCCAAAGACAAATTCAAATGAAAAAGCGCCAATTCTTTGACAACAGATAAAACAGCAAATAAGCTAACGGCTCTTTTTTAGCATGTTACATGGCGACACTCTAGACGTTTAACTACATTTGGCTGAAATATGGTAAATATTAATTCAAAAAATCAAGACATACCAAAAACGTAGAGTTGGCTGCTCGACTTGACTGAGATGGATGCCTTTTTTAAACCACGATCCAAAGCCCGCGAGATGAAATCACGCGTGGTTTCACGAGATTTAAGGTTGCTATCTTATTGACTTACTTCACCTGAACATGATATGAACAATTTAATACACCCTTTCTGCATATCATGTAGTTTTTACACTATATAGTTACATTTAACTTTAAAACATGAGGCAATTGTGTTAAATACATGCAAGATGCTTACATAAATCCAAGAGATGGCCAGTCCCTTTTTTTCAGTGTACCTTAATAGTGGGGCAAAAGCAGTGTTTTTGTTTTTCAGCTCATTTGTCTACTCCCTCTGCTTCCCCTGCTGTGGCAGCCTTTGCTCCTTCCTCTACCACCTCCTATCCAACCTCCTCTCTCTCTCCAAATCTCCACTTTCCCCTTATGACTCATTTATCTCTGACTCGCTCACTTTTTTTTGTCTATTACTGCCTCTGTGGGTTTGAACTCCTTTTGAAATACTCTAGCAGGCCATTGATAAGCCACAATTTGATATTTTTCAGCTTTGGCTCTTTTAGGACTTGCCATTTTTTGCCTACAGCCAATGATGTATTTTCATAATCTCAAAGCTTTTTATAAAGAGTAACACTGCTGGTCCATGCTATAGAGCTCTGCATGGATGAGGTATAATTTAAGGGCAATCATGACGTTAGCATCATCCTGTGGGTCACTTGACAAAAATAGGATTTTTCTTTTTGGACTGCCAAAGGAAACAGGCGATGTGGGGAATAAACATCAGGATACTTAAATGCATTCACCTGCCACTTTATTAGGTTGGCCCATCTTTTACTTTCAGAATTGCCTCAAATCTTCATGGGACAGATTCAACAAAGTGCTGGAACATTCCTCCAGAGCTTATGGTCCATGATGACACAGCATCACTCAGTTTCTGCACATTTGTCAGCTGCACATCCGTGAAGTGAAGCTCCCATTCCACCATATCCCAAAGGTGCTCTGTTAAATAGAAAAAAATGATGGCTGTGGGGCCATTTGAGTACAGTGAACTCACCGTTGTGTTCATGAAACCAGTTTGAGATGATTTGAGCTTTGCGACATAGTGTACTATCCTGCTGTCATAAGACGGGTTCCCCTTGTGTCATAAAGGGATGGACATGGACAGTCAGAAGCAGTCAGACGTGTTCTTGTAATAGCCGAGAAACTAAAGAGAACGACGTCTCCAAGTTTTATCTTTGCTTCCTTATACAACTACTGTGTGCTGTGCTGCGAATTCTGGTATTGATCCTATTCCAAGCAAATACAGGGCCTGTGTTGCTGATGCCTATACCAATACCATTTTAACTTGTAAAAGCAGCTTATGTAGTGTGTCATTTGCAAAATTTGGAACATTTTCATGACCACTAATCCACTGTTAATTTGGACTTTTGGACTAATTTGGACTCTTCCGTTTATTTTGATACTGGGCTTTTTGGAGACCTGGACTAAATGTGCCTGTGTGTCCTACAAAATATAGGGGTGTGGTAGGCTTATGGTTAGGGTTTCCCCCTTTGCTGACTTAAACTGAGTAAGAAAAATGTGTATGTAAAATATGTAGCAGCACAAAATTGGACACATTAATATAACTTGATGAAAATGAGACTAAAATAATTTTTAAGTTATTTTTGGATTTTACAATGCATTCCTCCATCTGTTGGTAGAATTGGACAATATGGCCTCAAGTAGGGCCTCACACAAATACACACCATGCTCTTGAGGTCACATGCTGTCTCCAGATTGTCACTGTTGCTCGGCAGAAGTTAATCTTGCCCTTTAGCTGATTGCTATCTGTTCATTTGGTTTATTTAACTTGACCAAAGGATTTTCCAGGTGAACAGCTTAACAATACACACACACAACATGGATCAGATAAAAACCAGAGGATCTCTGTCTTTGCCAGTCAATACTAAGCAGTTTTCTATGGCAACCATTCTCAAACCCAGCCTGAGCAACGCCCTGTGGGTCCTTGTAGCCTTTAGTTGTGGTACTCTTACATACACATGATGATCCTCTGATACTCTTAACACACGTGTTAAGGATATTTAAACATCTGGATTAACTATAAAAGAAGAAATGCATTAGATAATAAACGGGGTCAAGAAGATGAGCTCGTTTCCATTTAAAGCTCACTTGAAAGGACAGGAGAGGTTGTACAGTGGAAGCTGCTTTTAGCATCAATGCTCAGCTCTGACAGACATCTTTATATCACTAGATATTACTTGGGAATAATTCATCCCACATTCCTCCCAGGAACCTGGTAGGACATCCTTCCAGCAGATGAGGCCCAGATTTGAAGTGGATACCAGCAGGGAGACATTTTAATGAATTAATATGCATTGGCCCAATTAGCCTCTGCACTGCAATAATTATCGCACACACGCGCACACATTCACGCGCTGGAAATCGGGACATCCCATCGCGTAGCTCTGACAACCCAAAAGGATTTGTGGGACTTATTTTAAGCTGGGAGAGGTCAAATGTGTCCGATTTGTTCTCTCTGCACATTAATTAGCTGGAATTCGCTCGCGTAAAGAATGTGATGTGACAGATGAGCGGTCTGATAACTAATTTTTCCAATCTCGCCCCTGGGGATGTGAGGGCAAGGGGGTGGCACGTTGTTAGAAAGCAAAACATAGTTTGTTTTCAACATGTAATTATCATAATCAGCTTATGTTCATGCTTCGAGTGTCAGTTAAGTGTCTTTTCCTTTACTGAATTTTAAATCCTTTATTATTTCATGTAAGATTAAGGAAACGGAAAGTGAAAACGTGTAGCTGTGTGGACACAAAAAACAAGTGGATCGCTTCATCACTCATAACGTGGTCAGAAAATATACCGATGTTCTGCACACATCAGTATTCTAGTCTAGGTGACAAGTGACAAATACAAAGACATTTAGCTTTATAGCATCTTATAGTTAATAGCTACATAATGCTTTCACTGCCCACAAACTTTACTCTTTACACCCGTGTGTTAAAAAGGCTCATTATATGACCATCGCCATTTTAGCGAGAGGCAGTTCTGTCTGAGAAAGCAAACGGATACCTCGTGTTTTTATGGTAAAAATCCACGATTACTTTTTACGGTTTTTAACATATAAGGACATATTTTGAAAATTTCAAATCTTTGCCATGTCCTAAAATTGGGTAAATATAATCTCAGCTATAAAACAGCACAGCATATTACATCAGCGGTGCCCAACCTTTTTTGCACCACGGACCGGTTTATGTCCGACAATATTTTCACGGACCAGCCTTTAAAGTGTTGCGCATAAAAACAACAAAATAAAACCAGTACCGGTACCAAATAAAAGACAATCTATTCATAACACACGGGAAAAGACACAGGGAAACCAATTTAGCGATAAAAATAATGATAAAAACCCTGAAAACCATGAATTTCACACCTGAACATCAACTTTCGCGGCTCAGTACTAAAGACTCTCTGTGGCTTGGGAGTTGGGGACCGCTGTATTACACCCTGTGGTCATTTATTTAAAAGCTAGAGCAAAATGCAGAAGCAATATGTGGAAACCGATCTTTAGCAGCAATAACTTTGAAGCAATGTGAAGTAATCACTTTCTATATGCATGCATCAATGACTGCAATGTGCCCAGGTACTGTGCCTGCAGAAGAAGCCCAAATCATCACCGCTCCACCACCGTGCACACCTCGGGTGCCCGTTCTGATATGCTGTGTTTGGTCATCCTTTGATATCCTCTGAGGAGGCACCATCTGGTGGACATTTGATTGAATACACATTTAAGGCACTTTAGCAATGATTTTACTTTTTATACCTTAGAAAGTATTTGCTGTTTATTGAACAAAATCAGACATGTGCAAAAATAGTCATGGAAATTTTTGAAATATATTTTTTGTCTTTAGATAAACTACAAACAGGTTTAGACTTGCATTTCTCTTATTAATTTAAGTTTTTTAAATCTTTATTGTTAAAGACACTCGTGCACACACTCATGGGTAAACTGGCTTTACTGGTTTTAACTTCTAAACCAAGTGTCATTTCCGAGTGGAGCCACTGAGGGTGATTTCCTGGCGAATAATCAAACGACTAGCTTGGTATCTGCTTCAATAATACATTATAGAGTAGCTCAGTATACAGTAACCTGTGGCAGAGGAGGGTGGTGTTAAAACATTTATGATTTGGAGAACAGAGGTGGTGTCAGAAAGAAAATAAACAAAGGGGAGAGATGTACGCATACAACCAGGAGGTGAGGATGGAGTAATAGACGGGAAATATCTGTGTGATTCAAAGCAAACTTGACAGGGAGGAGTCGGGGGGCTACGACTTGACAGGATGACTGGCCTTTGGCATCTCACACACTTTAATTAAAACAGATTGGCGAGGGAGAGCGAGAGGGAGAGACAACGAGAGGAGGGAACCGTTACCATGGAATCAAAGTTTGGGTATACTGAGATGTTAAGATTTCATCTTGTAGAGGGAGAAGCCTGTACAGCTGCTCCTACTGTATTTTCTTTGACTCATAATTTTGATTTAAAGTGTAAGAAACATTGTGATAATTCAGTCACAGACAGCATTATGGGTTGAACTGTGTGTGCGTCCCATCATCTGACGACAGTATGCATGTGTTTACATGTTCGCCTATGTGCATATTTCAGATCGTTATGGTCACGACTTTGTGAACATGCGTATGTGTGTGTGCACATCTGAAGTAAAAGGTGTGTGCTACTGTTGCGTGCCATCTGAGGCTGACCACAGCGGTGTTTGGCAGAGACTCCTCACCCCCCTGTAGATCCTTCGAGGGAGTGCTGGGAGCAGTTCATCACTCACACAGGATGGGGGTGATTACTTGGCTACTGTATTCTGGGTTCTGGATCTAAATATAGCAGCGCTGTTTCACTGGGGCAGGGCCAGGCTGTCAGGATGATGATGATGAAGGCATGTGGTCATCATTGATTTAGCAGCAGGGGCAAGGCAGCTTATTAACATTTATGCAGTGATAGTTTTACATACACACAGCTACATACAGTCACAACTGCTTTGGTAAGTTAGTGAGAAACTCGAGATTTGAATTTCAACTTTATTTGTGCTGAATTTACGTTCCTTTATTTCAGGTACTTGCAAAACAATGTTTATTTCCATGAAAGTAAAACTCACTTTGTGGTCTATGATATTTTAAAATACCATGAAATTGTACTCACAAACATGTATTATGAGGACATTGTTTAACTGGTTTAGTTTTGGTCATACACTGTCAGTCTATGCATAGATTATACAGTAACTCTTGACTGCTTGCCTAGAACTAGCTTTCTGTCTAGGCAGGTTCAAAAATATAATTATCTGTATAATTTCCATTTTGTTTTTAATTAGACCCAGAAAAACAACAATCCTCAGCAGTTTTGGGAGGTACCAACTGGTCAAACTACTGTTACTTTACTTCCAGTGTAGAAAGATGCAACTTAGTTATTACAACCAGTCCTACAGGGACATATTAGTTTCATCATCATAATGAAGCTCTAGTCGCAGACTGCTACAACTAGTTTGTATTTATTTTAAATTTTGCACTGAGATCAGCTCTCAAATGCCTCAACAGTAATTGGCTGAGGCAGCAGTTTTCCCAGGGGCAAATGTTGGTAACATGACAGCAGCAAACCTGGGAACAGTGTTTCATTGAGCTAAACATTAAATGACAGCTTACACACAGTAATGTATGTGGTAATCAGTGTGAATGCTAGTATCCTGATGTACACCAGGTATAATGCTCATCATTTTTGTTTATCATTGCAGTTTAGTGTCTAAGCTAGCTAAGAAGGCACACTTGATAATAAGGGCTCCTGATGCTTATGGGAATGACTTTTTATAGACAATTTTATGGACAAACTGAAGGTTAAAAAAGCATAATCAAAGGTCTGTGGACTGTCAAAAGTTGTATTCAAGACAATAGTTTTTGAATGTATTTCACTTATGGTATCCTCATGTTGGTTATAGAGGAAATTTCATTCATAGGTTCCCAAATAGATATAGCGCTTTTCTACTCTACTCACTATACACAGTCAAAAGAGCTGCACGTGGGGCTGCAAGGTGTCAACGCGTTAGCGCGGTTGGCTCGTTAACGCGTTAGCGCCGTGGGGATTTCCTAATGGGGATTTGCCGCGTTAATGCGGTTATGATATTAACATCATATTAATGCTGACAGCATATATGTGTGTGTATGTGTGTGTATATAGGATAGAGAGATGGGCTGTTCATTCAGAGAACCTGGGTTACAATGTAACCAACTATTCAATACAGGTTTTAAGCACTGATATGCAGTGTGAAATGATGTGTACTATGTACAGATGCAATTGACATAAGCATTTCTTTTCAATAGAGCTGGTAGAACAGCTCCTTCAACAAGCCACAAGGGCCGCTAGTGGTACAGCAGAATAAGTGCTGGTATGCTGCTGAAAGCTCCACTTCTCTCTGTTTGAAGGGCCATCGAGGGAATCATTCCCACAGGCCGTGGGATGAGTGAGGTTTTCACCCGGGTTTGTGTGATCTGTTGCTGGAGTACTCATGCAGATGGAATAAAAGAGGTTAAATGATCAAGGCTGTTACCAGGTAGAGTTGGAAAAATGTCTGATGGTTCTCCTAAAGGACAGTCACCATCTGTCGTGAAAATCAGGCTCTGGAAAACACCTCTGCAGTGGGTCTGAACAAACTGTGTTTGCTGTGTTGATGTCTGATATCTTCCACACCTCATTTATGGTCTTATTCATTATATGTTTAAAAAAAAGGGGTTCAAATGCTCAATCCCAGTCACACCATTTGCAACAAGATCCTATTTAAATTGCTCTAGACGATCCATAATACTGATCAAAAAAACAATGATATCCTCTTTAGTTCTCAATTACCTGAACATCATATTGCACAAACATTACACATGATCTATAATGCCATAAGTAATATACTGCATATGAGTAAGATGGTTAACACTTTGCCACAGAAAAAGAAGGAAATTATAGTATAAATCCAGAAATGTTATGATATAAATCTATGCAAAGATTACATTAACACAAGCAGTTGCCTCAGGAAGTATACCAAGATTCCAATTTCCCCTCATGTTGAGGTGGCGTATACAGTGCTTTACCAAGAGGGATAGAAATATTCAGAATTCAGAGGTTGTGTCTGTTTTATTTAGATGTTTTCAAATAAAAAAAAAAAAACACAAATAAAAAAATGTAAGAAATGGAGTAAACAGACAGTGTTTACTGTTGGTAACAGTACTAATAAAGGGAAAAGTCTGATGATGTTGTGGGATCTAAGAGAGGTCCCGATGATCTTCTCTGCAGTCCTCACCACTCTCTTCTTCTCTGAGGCCCTGGGGCTGCCAAACCAGATGGAGATACAGCTGGTCAGCACGCTTTCAACGGTGCCTCGGCAGAAAGTGGTGAGGTTGGGAGGGGGAAGGTGTGCTATCTTCACCCAGTGCAGCAAGTGCAGATACTGTTGAGCCCATTTAACCAGTATTGATGCATTAATTCACCAGTCCAGTCTGTTAGTTATATGTACCCTTAGAGGTTTGATGCTTCTGACTACCTCCACAGCACAGTTGGAGGTAGTCAGTGATGAGTGGGGAATGACTTGGCGGTTTTTGTCGGAAGACGATGATCATTTCCTTGGTCTTCTTGATGCTCAGAATCATATTGTTGACACTGCACCACTCCACCAATCACTTCACCTCCTCTCTACAGGACAGGTTGTTGTTGTCCCTAATGAGACCCACCACTGTTGTGTGATGCAGTGCTGCAGTCATGTGTCAGCGGCGTGAACATTGCAATCAGGACAGAGCTCTGTGATGGAGAGTTAGAGTCACAAAGTGTGAAACCCAATAGATCTTTGACATTTAAATAAATCTTTTTTCTTGCATTGCTTGTGGCTGGCAGCTGATCTCTAACAGACACTCCAGGCTTGTAGGTAACACTCTAATTCATTAACAACCTCGTCAGCTATTTCAAGAATGAGACTCAAGGTACACAATGCCAAGTTGAAAACATTTCACACAAGTCAAGTTGCCCGAAATTCACAGAATTTATAGAACATGTGAAAATTTTGTGATATATATATCATTGTCGGGACGATAAATTTCTTATATTGGGATATGAGATTTTGGTCATATTGCACAGCCCTAATTTAAACATGCGAAGCGGAGGCTGATTGGCTCATAGAAGGTGGGTTAGAAGATAGTTGGACTAGATTAATGACATTAGTATTGAGACTGATAGCGTGGGAAAGCGATAGACATGAAAACAGAAAAGCAGCCGAACACCCAGGAAAGCAGGCAGATAAGCGATTACGGATCTTCCTCATTGAATGTACGCCTAACCTCATCAGTGAAACTTAGCAGTCCCTACCTGTAAGTTGAGGTCAAAGTTTAACTTAGGACCTGTTCACTTTGCATTGCTAACGGCTATTTTCTATTGTGTCCCTAAATTTCAGTGATACATGGTGACTGCTACATTGTTCGTCTTTAGCTAAAGAGCTATTTAAACACCACATGATCCTGGAGGTAAAAATTGAATTTACATTTCCCAAAGAAAATGCTATGGACTTGACTGCCATTCCCATTGAACATGATCAAATGAGAGCAAAAAAGAGCTAAAGCATAAATTGTTGATAAAACGAAACATACAGTGTACAGTTTAAATCAGATAACATTTGAATTTTGTGCTAAATGTAACCGAACTCTGCTGCTCTGGTGCCAACTTTGGTTAAAAACTTCAGTGTCAACTCATTTAAAATTCTGATTTATCTCAGCTGATCTCTTTGTCACGACAAGCACAGACAAACAAAATTATATAAGATATATGGGTATGATGAAAATAAAATTCTCAGGAATGTTTTTCTTCTCTCTTGTATCATTCAATTGTGGTGGCAGCTTTCATTTTTAGCTACCATCCAGCTATATCATCCAAACTAGACAGTTATACTTTGGTAGATTTCTTTGTGGAATCCGTCGTGTGGATTCATTTCAATCCACCTGGCCGCTGGTGCTGTCTGATTTAAACTGCTTTAAACTTTCTCTGTTTTAACAGTAGTGTGACATGGAGCAGAAATGAGTACAGAAATTAGTAAATGATATAAAAAACTAAAATTGGAAGCCATTATTGCTTGCTCCGTCCTAACAGGCCACCATGATGTTCGATTTTGTACAGTGGGGCAAAAAAGTATTTAGTCAGCCACCAATTGTGCAAGTTCCCCCACTTAAAATGATGACAGAGGTCAGTAATTTGCACCAGAGGTACACTTCAACTGTGAGAGACAGAATGTGAAAAATAAATCCATGAATCCACATGGTAGGATTTGTAAAGAATTTATTCGTAAATCAGGGTGGAAAATAAGTATTTGGTCAATAACAAAAATACAACTCAATACTTTGTAACATAACCTTTGTTGGCAATAACAGAGGTCAAACTTTTACTATAGGTCTTTACCAGGTTTGCACACACAGTAGCTGGTATTTTGGCCCATTCCTCCATGCAGATCTTCTCGAGAGCAGTGATGTTTTGGGGCTGTCGCCGAGCAACATGGACTTTCAACTCCCGCCACAGATTTTCTATGGGGTTGAGGTCTGGAGACTGGCTAGGCCACTCCAGGACTTTCAAATGCTTCTTACGGAGCCACTCCTTTGTTGCCCGGGCGGTGTGTTTTGGATCATTGTCATGTTGGAAGACCCAGCCTCGTTTCATCTTCAAAGTTCTCACTGATGGAAGGAGGTTTTGGCTCAAAATCTCACGATACATGGCCCCATTCATTCTGTCCTTAACACGGATCAGTCGTCCTGTCCCCTTGGCAGAAAAACAGCCCCATAGCATGATGTTTCCACCCCCATGCTTTACAGTAGGTATGGTGTTCTTGGGATGCAACTCAGTATTCTTCTTCCTCCAAACACGACGAGTTGAGTTTATACCAAAAAGTTCTACTTTGGTTTCATCTGACCACATGACATTCTCCCAATCCTCTGCTGTATCATCCATGTGCTCTCTGGCAAACTTCAGACGGGCCTGGACATGCACTGGCTTCAGCAGCAGAACACGTCTGGCACTGCGGGATTTGATTCCCTGCCGTTGTAGTGTGTTACTGATGGTGACCTTTGTTACTTTGGTCCCAGCTCTCTGCAGGTCATTCACCAGGTCCCCCCGTGTGGTTCTGGGATCTTTGCTCACCGTTCTCATGATCATTTTGACCCCACGGGATGAGATCTTGCGTGGAGCCCCAGATCGAGGGAGATTATCAGTGGTCTTGTATGTCTTCCATTTTCTGATGATTGCTCCCACAGTTGATTTTTTTCACACCAAGCTGCTTGCCTATTGTAGATTCACTCTTCCCAGTCTGGTGCAGGTCTACAATACTTTTCCTGGTGTCCTTCGAAAGCTCTTTGGTCTTGGCCATGGCGGCGTTTGGAGTCTGACTGTTTGAGGCTGTGGACAGGTGTCTTTTATACAGATGATGAGTTCAAACAGGTGCCATTCATACAGGTAACGAGTGGGGGACAGAAAAGCTTCTTACAGAAGACGTTACAGGTCTGTGAGAGCCAGAGATTTTCCTTGTTTGAGGTGACCAAATACTTATTTTCCACCCTGATTTACGAATAAATTCTTTACAAATCCTACCATGTGGATTCATGGATTTTTTTTTCACATTCTGTCTCTCACAGTTGAAGTGTACCTCTGGTGCAAATTACTGACCTCTGTCATCATTTTAGGTGGGGGAACTTGCACAATCGGTGGCTGACTAAATACTTTTTTTGCCCCACTGTAAATACCCACGCCTGCCTGTGTTCTCGGCATCTTGTTTGCAGTAGGATCACTACCGCTCTGAGATTTTGGATGACCACTTTGTGCATGTACGGAAACATAAAAACTTTATTGATCCGAGTAAAGACATGTCTCAGCTCTACAAGCCTGCGCCGTGCATTTAAAACATACTGGACCCTACTGATCAATATGCTCATCCAGGACAAACACCAACATCGACAAAGACTGTGTCTTTGTGCTATATTTTCCTGTTTCAGTTCAGCTAGCCAAACAATGAAGAACCGCTTACCACTTAAGAGAGTAAAGGTGGACAGTATATCATTATTTTTTTTAAATAAAACTCATTGCTGCAGTCAGGGGCAGATTAAAAGTGATTGTTTTTTAGGTTTAGTCCCCTTTTTTTCCACTGAGTTATTGGTTCTGTTGGCTAGCTAGCTAACATAAGCTAATGTAAGTCAACTAGTCAACCAGCCAACCCAGTGGCGTCATGTTCTGTACTCGATGGCACTAAACATGCTCTAAAAACTGCAACTTGAAACACTTGTAGACATAGACGGTGTTAAATCTATGACCTTTCATAATGGCGCAGGGCACCATTATGAAAGTTAGTCTCTATGAATGTAGCATTTCATGTCCAATTTAAGTATCAGTATCAGTTAGTATCAGTATTTGAATGAGAAGCTGATAATACATCCTATGTAGAGTGATGCTTAGGAGACTGACAATAATGCTACCAGAGATAATAATCCTCTGAAGGTGGAACTTGGCTTGTAGTGGTGGTTACACAGAGGGAGGTCTATGCTCACTTTCTTAAATTGCTGCACCATCCATCTGTGCATTTATGCATCCATTTTATATCACTTATCCTAATGTAGAAATAGAAAATGGATAGATGGATGAATAGACTCATTGAATTTTTAGGCATATTGTGAACCAGAACTCAGTACATTATGTGTCCACATGTTTTTTTCTGAAGTCAAAACCACTGAGAAAGAATGTTTGGATCAGCAATCATAAAAGTCTGCCTAAAGGGTAACTTGTGTGAGTAAATCAAAATATATTCATGTGTTTTTCTTTAATACCAACAGAGCTTTGATTTTCTTCAGCAGGCATTAATACCAAACATAACAAGCAGCTTTTGTGTAAAACAATGGTAGCTCGTAAAAAGTTACGCGGTTAAAAAAAACAAACAAAAAAAAACACATCCTGAGAAGCAGACCCTTTTTCAGGCTGATACACTCTGTCGAGACCCTACTGACCTGGGTATGGGCCGAGTGTGTTCGTGTGGGTGTTTGCTGCTTCCTCACTCATCTGTTATGTTTGTGACAGGCCTTTGGCCATGATTGCACTAAGAATTTGCTACCAGGGCCCTGTGCTTCGTACGTCGCTTACTACATCCAAGATCAAATGAAACATCCAAGACCAAACCATCGCGCTAACCGTGAGCGCGCTAATCCGGTTCCCCGAACACACCTGCTGTTGACGATTAGTACAGCTGGATGAAGTAATGTGCGATCACTGGGTGCCGTAAAAGGGGATACGCATCGATAGCAGAAACAGTGATCGGCAACCCTCTGATTGGTCGGCGAAAATGTCGAAGGAGTGCGCTCGGCTCGGTATTTTTCGGCAGCAGAGCAAGAACTCCTGAGTGAGGGATTTCAGGAGTTTCAGAGTTAAATCAGAACGCAAGGGAACACTGCAAAGGCTGCAAAAGCAAGGAGAGAGGGCTGGCAGAAAGTTGCTGACAAATTAAACTCGTAAGTAATTTAATAATAATAATAATAATATATTGGATTTATATAGCGCTTTTCAAGGCACCCAAAGCGCTTTACAATGCCACTATTCAGTCACTCTCACATTCACACACTGGTGGAGGCAGCTACGGTTGTAGCCACAGCTGCCCTGGGGCAGACTGACAGAAGCGAGGCTGCCATATCGCGCCATCGGCCCCTCTGGCCAACACCAGTAGGCGGTAGGGTAGATTTATTATATTACACTATATTATCCAATATTATATTACATTATATTATATTGTTATATTATATCCTCTTTCACATTAGAGCCACAACAGGACCCACTAGAACATGGGAACAAGTAAAAGTGAAATATAAGAATATTCTATAGAATGGTAATATCTATCACTTATATTGCTTTTCGTCTCTTGGAAAGAGACCCTGAAATAATCTGTTTGTTTGTTCATAACAGCAACCAAGAAAAGGGCAGAGCAAAAAAAGACAGGTGGTGGTCCTGCACCCCCTCGTCAACAAGTTGGTTAAGTAAATAATACCCTCACGGGGAAATCGATATCTCTCAATGAGCACACTGTCGCGCTGAGCTAAAGGATCCTGTCTATCCCGCAATATACGCTGAATTCTGAGGACTCTCCTTATCAATCTTGCACCTTCCGCAATGGGTGGCTCGCGTAAACGGACAGGATATGACTGCGACAGACTTCCCAAATCCACCTTGGCTTTTATAGCCGTGGTCTCTCATCTTGATTACACGAAGTAATTTACAATTACTACTCTGAAATATGAATTACATCTGTAATAATCACATACATGTAATAGAATGTTAATAGTACATTTCCCTTTTTTAGGAAATGACCTGTATGTATCTGTGTGACATCAATAAAAGGATCAGGTGCTGCATTATCTTTAGTTACATTGATAATATTTATTTATGGTGAAACAGTGGTGGAATATCGCTGTTGCTTTCGTATAAATGAAGCGGACATACCTGCGTGGCCGCGATCTAATCCTGTTTACATAAAGTGAACCTGCTCCCGAGCAGGTTTACGCTTACGGCTCTGTTGCTATGACAGCAAGTCCCGGATGAGCTTCGGGGAACCGAACGATCCAGGATCACGCGAAATCGTCAACAATCTAATCCAGCTAACTTACTTAGCGAGGTACGAAGAACAGGCCCCAGGTGGCTTTCAGGGAGAGCAAGGGATGCAGTATAGCAGTGATGGAGTGAGGTGTACTCAAAGTTGTGTGTGTGTGTGTGTGTGTGTGTGTTGTTGGGAAATCAGTTTTACCCCGGTTCTTTTTTATTCCTCGGGCCTCCAGAGATGCACCGGACTCAGTAGTCATTTTCACAAAAACTTTATTCATCTTTATTCATCTTCATTTAAGCATGCATCTTCTAGAAGGGAAGACTTGCCAGGCCGGTGTCCCTCTGCAAAATCTTCACTCCTTAGTTACAGTCAGCTTTATAGAAGTGACCCCATCATAAAACCCCCACGGTGTGCTGCACACTGTGTCTATGTGCACGAGCACGTGAGTGCCTGTGTGTGCACGTACCCGTATGCCTATGTGAGTGCACGTGAGTGAGTGTATGCGCGTACCTGTATGCATAATAATAATAATAATAATAATACATTTTATTTAAATAGCGCCTTTCAAAGCACCCAAGGACACTGTACAACAGATAAAAACTGGAAATATACACAATGATAAAAATAAAAGATAAAAGTTAAAACATACAGAAATTTAAGAATAGGCAATTTTAAACAGATGAGTTTTGAGGGTGGACTTAAAAAGAGAGAATGAACTAATATTTCTGAGGTCCGGGGGTAGGGAATTCCAAAGTCGAGGGGCAGAGCAGCTAAAGGCCCTCCCTCCCATTGTGATCAGACGAGCAGAGGGAACAGAGAGAGAAAGAGAAGATGAAGATCTGAGGCAGCGGGATGGGAGCTTCATCTGTAATAAGTCAGAGAGGTACGGTGGAGAGAGAGAATGAATAGCCTTGAATGTATACAGAATTATTTTCAAATGGATGCGAAATTTGACCGGGAGCCAGTGAAGTTGCTTCAGGATTGGGGAGATGTGGTGGGTAGAAGAAGTCCTAGTAATAATACGGGCAGCAGAGTTCTGGACACGTTGGAGCTTGTTGATAGATTTTTGTGTAAGGCCAAATAATAATGAGTTGCAGTAGTCAATTCTAGAGATAACAAGATTATGGATGAGAATGGCAGTGGCGTGAGGTGTGAGGAAGGGGCGGAGGCGATTAATGTTACGGAGTTGGAAATATGCTGCACGTGTAATATTATTGATATGTGAGTTAAAGGATAATGTGCTATCGAGAATGACACCCAAGCTTTTCACAGAGGGAGAGATAGGGACCAGCGAGTTATTGATGGTGAGAGAGAAATTGTTAATTCTGGATAGCAGTCGTTTAGTGCCAACCAGAAGAAGTTCCGATTTATTGCTGTTGAGTTTAAGAAAGTTGGAGGAGAACCAAGAATTAAGTTCAGCTAGACAGAGGATGAGGGAGGGTGGAGGAAGAGTAGAGTCAGGTTTGGTAGAGAGATAGAGCTGGGTGTCATCGGCGTAGCAGTGGAACTGAATATTATATTTACGAAAAATATGTCCGAGTGGAAGAAGGTAGATGATGAAAAGAAGGGGCCCGAGGACAGATCCCTGGGGCACCCCAGTGGATAAAGGAGAAAGCTGAGAAGTGAAGGATTTTAATTGAATGAACTGAGTGCGGTCAGATAGGTATGATTTAAACCAGGCTAGTGGAGTGTGAGAGAGACCAATAGAAGCTAATCTGCTAAGGAGAATGGGATGAGAGATGGTGTCAAAAGCTGCACTCAGATCAAGAAGGATAAGGATGGAGAGGAGACCAGAATCAGCTGCTATAAGAAGGTCGTTTGTTATTTTTATAAGAGCAGTTTCAGTGCTATGTAGAGGACGAAAGCCAGACTGGAACTGTTCGTAAAGGTTATTATCAGTTAGGTGAAGATGGACTTGTGAAGCAACTATTTTTTCAAGGATTTTTGAGAGAAATGGTAGATTGGAGATAGGACGAAAATTATTAAAGTTGTTGGGATCTAGACCAGTTTTTTTCAGAATTGGGGTAATAGCAGCAACTTTGAAGGAAGCAGGAACAGTTCCAGTGGTGAGTGAAGAGTGAATAATAGCAGATATGAGGGGAAGGAGAGGGAGTAAGCAGGCTTTGACGAGGACAGTGGGGATAGGATCGAGCTGGCAGGTAGAAGGCTTTGATTTATGGATGAGATCAGCAATATCAGCTAAGGATGGAAGTTGAAAAACAGAGAGGAAGTGAGAAGGGGGAGAAGTTAGGACAGAGAAGCTACATTGAGCATTAGGGTCCAGGTCTAAGTGTATTTTATGAATTTTATCAATAAAGAATAGCATTAGAGCATCACAGAAGTTAGATGAATAGAGATGAGCAGGGAGAGAATCAGGTGGCCTGTTAAAAGAGTTGAATAGTGAGAAAAGGGTCTTGGTAGAGTTCTCACTTGAGCAGACAATAGCAGAGTAATAAGCAGATTTGGTTTGACTAATACATTCCTGGTAAAACAGAACGTGGTTATTAAACATATCCTTATGAATAGTAAGGCCAGTTTTCTTATAGAGACGTTCAAGCTGTCGGCCTTTAGCTTTCAGTAGCCGGAGTTCAGGGGTGTACCAGGGTGCAGAGCGAGAAAAAAGTACAGTTCTGGTTTTTTGTGGAGCCAGGGAATTTAAAATACTACTAAGGCTATGATTATAAAAAAGTACCAGGTCCTCTTGAATAGCTAAGTTGTTAGAAGACAAGCAGCTAGAAAAAGCAGAGGAAAGGATATCAAGATTTATATTCTTGATATTCCGGAAAGAGATAATACGGGGATTGTTAATTACAGAGAGGGTCATGTGAACATTAAAGGAGAGAAGTAGATGGTCCGAAATTAGCAGTTCGTCAGCTGTACAGATGGAGGGGGTAAGTCCAGAACAGCAGACTAGGTCCAAAGTGTGGCCCTTAATGTGGGTAGGGAAGTTTATGTATTGTTTAAGGCTGAAGCTATCAAGGCAGGATAGAAGGTCCTTGGTAAGAGGATGGTCGCAGTTATCCACGTGAACGTTAAAGTCACCCAGCAATATTATATTAGGGGAGACAGTAGCTAGATTGGTCAGCAGATCGGCAAAGTCACTGATAAAAACAGAATTAAATTTTGGGGGGCGGTAGATGACAGCTATTACAGTTGGGGTAGGTCCTGAAAGTTGACAAACAACAGATTCAAAGGAGCTGTACGTAGGGGTGGACAGCGGCGAGACTTTCCAGTTCTCGCGATAGATTATCGCGAGGCCACCACCACGGCCGGACTCGCGAGGTTGGCAGGTGTAAACAAACCCCGGGGGGGTGGAGTCGTTGAGTTGCGAAAAGTCATTGGGCTGTTGCCATGTCTCAGTCAAGCAGAAAAAGTCAAACTTACGGTCTGTTAGGAGATCCTGGATGAGATGTCCTTTGTTCGTAAGCGAACGGATATTAAGCAGGCCGAAGTTGACAGAAATACTGTCGGACTGGATGAGAGTGTTAGCCGACCTAGGCAGACCAGTCAGAACATTGTGGTCAATAGACCTGCAGGGGTTCCGTTGAGAGCGACCAGAGGTGGACCAGAAGGACTGAATTGGTTTGGAATTATCCTGATGGAAATACCGACGGGAGCCTCGATGTACGTACTTTCGACGAGGGAGGAAGGCAATGTCCGTGTGGAAATGAAGAGCAGCCAACGGCGGAGCAGCTAAAGAGAAGCGGAGCCGGAGGAGCTCATCAGCTGTATATTGATGAAGTCCAGTGCCGAGTCGGTAGATCGATGACATAAGGATCCAGACCCACACTGAAAGTACATAGATCCTGAAAGGCCACATCACGGACAGGAACAGCCGGGTAGGGACACCGGTGGGCCTTAGAAACAGGAGTAGGACAAAAGTCCAGAAGTCCAGAGTCCAGTAGCGTTAACGTTAGCGATAGTGGTGAGTGGCGGCCGGTGAGTAGCGGCAGCCAGTCGCGCCAGCGTTCACTCAACCGGAAATTGTGTGAGTGTAACAGTTAAAGCACTGTGTGTGTGTGTGTCTCTGCGTACGTGACTTCCTGGGGGTCATAAAAGTAACCTCACCCAAGCTACACCAAATTCCTTTAGACCACATACAAAACAGAGTTAACATATTACAAATATTGAGACCAGCACTCTGCATCCACTGGGTCGTTGGCCTCTTGTTGTCTCACATTTACAGATCAGGTGGAGAGTCTCCTGCAAACCTACTTCTAAGTTATAACAATTAGGAGTTTTTATTAAAGGTACAAGCTTCAGCATCAGCAACCCCCAACTGTAGCTTCCTGACTCCTTTTATTTATGACACCAGACCCCCAGTGTCCATAAATTCCTTTCTCTCTAAACAATTACACACACTCTCAGGCCACAGCTAAACCAAACTGAAACACAGACCAATCCTTCCTTATTACTGTGATCTAAACAAATTTAACACATTATATTCTAATAATTATTTTCTTGTACTCACAGTGTCTACAGCTAGTATGTGAATATCCATGTAAATGAATACATGCACTTAGCTGGTGAGTTACAGTAGTTCTTTTGGAGTGACAGCTGGCTGCTTCATCTGCTCGCCTGGGATAAGACGCTGTCCAGTTCAGCAGGACAGAAGAATCACACCAGATCACAGCTTTAATCCATCCCCCGTTGTCTTTGACGCTTTCCATTTTTTGTTTTTATCTTTAAATCTGTAAACTCTGTCTGAAACAAAGGATTTTTTGGTTCCTTTTCTTTTATTAATGTTTTTATTGATCCTTAATTCTAGGACTAGAACAGCCATTTATGTTTGTGGTTTCTCCATACTGCCTCACACGGAGTCTGTAATGTTCAGAGTTCAAACATCAGGGATGTGCTTAGCGACACAGTTTAAAAGTTTGTACCCCTGACTGTGATTTGTGCTCTTGTTTAGAAGCTACGTGAGTGCATCACTGTTCAAATGCATTTCGTGTTTTGTTTCAGAAGACACATCAATAAAGTAATGCAGCGAAGTTCACACCGCCTCAGAAGGGCTGATTCTCGCATCATCTTACCTGTAACTTCACTTCAAGTTTACTTCAAGTCTCTTTAAGCCCTGGAGGTCTACTTTACTCTCTGGATTTAGTGAGTTCTTGGATTTTCTACTTTTTATCTGAGCTGTGTCCAAAGTCATCCCCTCGTTCTGTCTTCATTACCTCCATTATAATGGAAGGTTAATAGTAAAGTCACATGTGCAGTATGTTAGGAAATAAATTACAATTTCCCACCTGGCCACCACCACTGCAAAAACCACCGGCAGAGTCAATATATGTTTTTAATGCTTCTTAAAAACTTTAGTACTTTTAAATAGCGTATGGAGACAATTGTGACATTTGCATGTCCGTGAACAATAAACAAGCAAATCCCACAAGAATTTCTAGCCAGCCATGGAAAATATGTAGGAACACATTAGTTTTCATTTGACAAAAGGGAATAGCTCATCATCATTGTGTATGATGTAAATATTTGATAAAAAGAATATTTGCAGACACAGAGTCCAGTACAGTGATAAAGAAACTGAAAGCTCTTTTTGCTTGCCAAGAAATCCCTGATATAGTAATTTAATATAATGGATATCAGTACTTGTCTCAAGAGTTGTGGGATTGTGGGATATCCAGCATAAGGCATCATCATCAGGCTACCCACAGAGCAACAGTAAAACAGAATCTGCTCCAGGATTCTTATCTTGCACTGCTAGATGAATCATCACAAGGTTTGGAAACCAGCCCTGCTCAGAGAAAACTCAGCTGCTGTACGTGAGCATTGCTGCACAGAAACCCAAGTTTTCTCCAACATTAAGTTGGGATTGCAGCATAATCGGGAAAACAGCAGCATCTGTGTGCCTAGTACAAATGGCTCTGCTAGAGACCTAGATAAGCTAAAATCAGGTGACTCTATGTCTTGATGCAAAGTAAATCCCCATAAGTTGATTCTGTTCATCTGGACGTAGTGTTTTTGGTCAGGGAAAATATTCTTTACTCATCACAGTGGTGTCTTCAGTCTCAGCTGACTGCAGGTTTCCCCAACATTTTAAACAGTATATTTGCATAAGGACTGAAACTTGTTATCGGTGGTGCTTTCAGCAGGTCGCGGGGGCAGCAGCCTAAGCAGAGAAACCCAGACTTCTCTTCCCCTAGCCACCTCCTCCAGCTTGTCTAGGGAACGCCAAGACATTCCCAGGCCAGCCGAGAGATATAATCCTTCCAGCATGTCCTGGGTCTGTCCCAGGGCCTCCTCCAAGTGGGACATGCCCAAAACACCTCATCCAGGAGGTGCCCAGGAGGCATCCTTGTCAGATGCTCAAACCACCTCTACTGGCTCCTTTCAATACAGAAGAGTAGCAGCTCTACTCTGAGCCCCTCCCGGATGGTCAAGCTCCTCACCCCAATCTCTAAGGGAGAGGCCAGCCACCCTTCGGAGGAAACCCATTTCCACCGCTTGTATCTGTGATCTCATTCTTTTGGTCACTACCAACAGCTCGTAACCATCAATCAAAACATTAAATGTTTTGATTTTAAATATTAAAAAAGCTGGAAAAACTGTGTGTTAAGGTGTGTACACGTATCAAACAGTAGACAGTGATTTCTTATCAAACAGGAAATGCATTGTGTCATTCATCGCTGTAGAGAGTACATGCGCGTAAAATCAGAAAAGACACAAAAAGTCAGAGGCCCATACTATTACTACTTCTGCCACACACACATACACACGCACACTGAAATTACTGTGTCTAATGTGTTCACATTAAGCCTATTAGAGAAAACATTATCTCTTTGATCAGCAGTGATTATAGAAGCCATATATCGGAGCTGCCATAAAGCTTTTCTTGTAAATTTAGAGCGCTTTAGATCATCAGAGGGTAGGGGACTGTTTCCTGCACCACTACAGTAAAACCTTTGGCATTCAACTGGCAAGACGGTGAATGGGCAAAGAATTTCACTTTCTGTCTGACAAACCAGCTGATAGTGAAAAGCATAGAGTGTAATTAGCCTGACTTATACGCCAGTGTTTTAGCACCAGATGGTATCTTGCTCTTTTTTCTCTCAGTAAAGGAGGTGTTGATTGACTCCATACTACTGCAAGTCATTCTAACTGGTTCCCTTAAGGACTGCACATTTAGATTTTGTAGCTATAATTGCAGCTGTGGTTTGCAATCAACAGTTCCACACACAGAAGGGACCTGCATTCATTTATTATGTTTAACCTGATTAATTTGGGATGTTGTAGTGCAGGTACTGTGGGTACAACCCAGAAACCAAAGGAGTTTCTTTCACAACTTCACCTGCTTCTAAGGTGTACAGAGAAGATGATCATATCTGAACAAGTTAAAGCTGTAACATCTTGCAGTGTATAGAACGACTTTATTGCTTGACCAAGTGTTTTGGCTTGTGGCCTTCATCAGTGTCATCATAAGGCATATGAAAACATCAATCATATGACTGCACATACACTTCTACCAGTGAAGCACCATTTAGGATGGGCCGGGCATGTGAATGTGTGGTTCAGGGTCATTCATTGTCCCTGGCAATATGGAGTACTCACTTTGGTGGTAGCTTGCACAGCCTACACTGGAGGTGTGTCTGAGGTGTGTATAGTTTAAGTTTTCCCCCAACCCACACCGGAAAAAGAACATGTTGGATTTACTTAATTTAATAGTGGAAATGGGTTGCACACAAGCGTTTTTCTTTGGCAGAAACTTAAATAACTGAGTTAAATCAATCAACACAACTTATTCATGTGCAATATACCTGTGCATATTTTGTTGGTAAAACATGATGGAAACATGTTTAAATGAAGTAAGTTGAGCTCTTGGAATTTTTTAATCCTTCACGATTTTGTCACTTTATTCCAACACTATTCAATAATTTTACCTCAATACTACTTGGTCACTTAAATACTACATTTTGTCTTCATATTACATAATATTCAACAAAGTCTAGAGTCTGGTTAACATAAAAAATTTAATGGCTTTACAACTAGGGATGGGTACCGGTATCCGGTGTCATTATGGCACCGGTTCTGACATAAACGTTAGTAACCAGACTGAAAAGCAGCGCACATTTTGGTGCTTTTTTCCCCCTGAGATGTCATACACTTTGGATTCTAGCCAATCATTTTGCCTTTCCGAGGATAGTAGGCGGGCCCAGGTACGTACGTTCTTTTAGAGCAGAGCTACAGATTAAAAATGCCCAAGGCCAAGCAGTCAAAAGTCTGGCTGTACTTCACAGCAAAAGATGCAAACTCAGTAATCTGCAACAAGTGCTTTAAGGTGATACTGTGCAAAGGAGATAACACCTCGAATCTGATGAAACACCTGGCGACGCATAGTGTTTTTTTAAAAGCCGAGAAATGCACGGCATTTGATAGCTTGCTGCAAGACCGAGCACCGAGTGAGGGTGTGGTGTCTGTTATCGGACTCGGAGTTAGCAACATCCCCCAAGACCCCGAAGAGTAGAGTCCTGGCCCCTAACCCTGCCAGTGTAGCAGAAATGATGATGGATGATGATGCGTGAGTAGCTTAATGTTGTTCGTATGTAATTTATGTTGAGTAGGCTAGCCACGTTATTAAATTAATGATTTAAGATGAACTAGCAAACATCGTCGTAGTTACATGCAGCTGTCTTCTTGTTTGATGGCAGATACTCCCTTCACCCTGGCAAAAAAGGCTAAAATGACCAAAGAAAAAGTGGAAAACAGCTCAACATGAGAGGTTTTTGGACAAAGTTTGTGTTCTCCATTCTTTAAGCACCGGTTCGAGCACCATTTAAGCACCGGAGATCGCATGAGATGTCAAACTGCAGGAAAATCACTGGAGTTATAAGAGGCAGACAACTACACACACACCACGTGTATGCTATCACTATTTATTGTGGTTTAACCTGTCAAGGACAAAAACATACAAAAAATTCTGCATCAAGCCTTGAAATCATAGCTTTCCTACCTTTGTTAAGTCTGGATTGGTGGCATGGTGGTTAGTTAGTGCTGCTGCTTTACAGTAAGCAGGTCCTGGGTTCAAATCCACAATCTGGCTAGTTTGCACTGCAGTTGTTAGAGTTCGGTTAATTGGTGATTCTAAATTACCTGTCAATGTAAGTGCAAACGGTTGTTTGTGATAGGCTTGTGAGCTGTCCAGGGTGTACCCTGCCTTGTAACCTATCTTTTCAGGGTTATTTCCCAGCCACCCTGCAACCAGGATAAAGATAGGAGGATGGCAGTTGCTGTTTCATGGTAACCAGACTTTAGACTTTGTTGAACATTATGTAATATGAAGACAACATGTACCAATACTACTTGGTATTTAAGTGACCAAGTATTATTGGGGTAAAAGTTTTTTACCCCAAGAGCTCAACTTACTTCATCTAAACATGTTTCAATCGCATTTTATGAACACAAAATGCACATGTTTATTGAATATGAAAAAGTTGTGTTGATTTAACTGTGTTGTTTAAGTTTCTGCCAAAAGCAAAACATTTGTGTGCAACCAATGTCCACTATTGAATCAAGTAAATCCAACATGGCCTTTTTTTCAGTGCACAACAACAGTCGCCTCAAGGCGCTTTATGTTGTAAGGTAAACCCTACAATAATAGATACAGAGGAAAAACCCAACAATCACATGACCCCCTGTGAGCAAGCACTTTGGCAACAGTTGGGAATAAAAACTCCCTTTTAACAGGAAGAAACCTCCAGCAGAATCAGGCTCAGGGCGCAGGGCCATCTGCCGCAACCAGTTTGGGTGAAAGAAGGAAGAGAGGATAAAAGACATGCAGAGGAAGAGAGCCAGAGATTAATAACAAGTATGATTTAATGCAGAGAGGTCTATTAACACACAGTGAGTGAGAAAGGTGACTAACAAGGGAGCTACCAGGAAGGGTAAACTGGCCAAATTTATCTTTACAACCAATCAATCCATTTTTAATTAAATTTCTAATTTCTAATCAATTTTTTAAAAAAAACACTTCTAACCAGGGGCGATTCCAGGATCAAACATGTAGAGGGGCTCAGCCCTCTACATAATGTCATCCAAACAGTTCCTTGCAATTAACATTAATAACAAGTGCTGCTTGCAGATGAAACCTTTTATAATATAATTAGTTGGATGATCTATTGTAGTGTCTAAGGCTAATTCAGAATGAATTATCTCATCGTTTTTAGGTTGGAACATTTCGTTGTCAAAGCTAAGGCAAAGGCTCATTCATGTTGACCACAGTTATCCAAAGCAAGTTAAAGAAAAATTGGGACCAAAGCAGATAAGAGCACAGCATTGTTCCAGTCTTTTAAACATCAAGCAATTAAAGCAGCATTATTCAGTGCATCACTGAATAATCGCACTGCTGCTCCGTACACCTGGACAAGAAGCAAACGGATAGAAGAGTTGCCTTAACTTTAAAGTTTTCAAGTTCATACTAACACTAATTTTATTGTGAAAACTCAACACAGGGCATCACGTACCTCAGTTTCAACAGTGGAGAACTGCTTTTGTTGATAGTTACAGCAAAGAGTGACAGGAAGGGGGAAGATAAGTGGCAAAGGACCGTAGTTCCGATTCAGATCCGGGCCAGCCTCTTTCAGCCTAACAGCATATGGTTGCCTGCTCGTCCCAGAAAACCCGGAAAACTTCAGTATAGTGACACCCCATTTAGAGTTGTATGAATCCTGTAATATGCTGTCATTCATGTCACTGAATGATTATAATGTAAGTAGTTATAAGAGGAAGTTGGGGAGAATTCACATTTGATAACAGCATAACTCTTATTTATATGAAATCATCATCAGTAAAGGTTGGAAAAGCAGAAGCTATCTTGGCATTGACACTGTGACTTTGACTACATGTCCACCTGTTTCCTTTTGCTCTTTGCCTTTTTGTGCGGTACAAATGTCACAAAACACATAAAACTTTATTCCAAATTCGGACCAAAGTTTTATTGCAGTCCAGAGCTTAAGTCTTTACCCAATTAAAGCCAATAATTGAAATATGCAGCTCTCAGATTTGTAAATGTTGCCTCTTATGGCTAATATGGTTATGGATGCTGAATGAACAGACTGTTACAGGAGGCTGGGGACATGTAATCAGCTAAGGGATGAGGGCTGACTGGTGAAAACTACGCTGCCACAGCACAATTATGAAATCAAATCAACCATAAAAGAAGATTTGGAAAAGGGCCATCTAATAGACCCAGAATGAAACAAAACCATAATTAATAGGAGAAGAATTGTCACGGCGGAGTGCGCCGGTGTGTAATGGAAACAGGACCCAAAAGCAGATGATGACGAGGAATTGTAATGATTAACAGAAAAGTGAACCTTTATTGCGATGACGGCAGGGAATGAACCAAGAGACCAAAACAAACAGGCAAAACACTAAGAAACAAAATACTAAACGGTACTGAGACCAAAACCTAAACTATGACTGTGGTGGAAAATAACAAGCAAAGACCATGACTAAGACTAATAATACATAACAGACGAAAACTAGAACTATGACTGAGGTGAGGTAAACAGGCTAAGACCATGACTATAACTGTAACTCTGGTGAGATTAAACAGACGAACCGACAATGGCATGAAGAAAACAAAAGGCTTAAATACAGACATGAGGTGATCAGGGGAAGTGGGAACACATGGGGGAACAGCTGACAGACATAAACCTAATGACAGGACCAGGAGAGGAAAGCTAAATGCAATGAACAAAGAACACATGACATTGTCAGAATAAAACAGGAAATACTAAAACTAAACATGACAACACAAACTTAACAAACCTAATGCATGATGAATAATACAAGAACCCAAAACATAGAAAACCAGGAACAATAACTGCCTAAACTAAAGGCAAATAGGAAATAACACAAACTAATAACATATCAAAAAATACAAAGAAAACTCAGAGTGCTGGGTCGGAGACCCAGCCTGTGACAAGAATGATGAAATAACACTTCATACTGACTAATTCTGCTGGAATCGTTCATTTAGGGCTCTGTGGAGTTTGGGGATTGTTCACTGGGTCCCTGTTATTTGTCTCAGGCACACAAACTAGGACGCTTACAGTTTTCATGTGGAAAAACCATATAAGACAGAATGTTCTTGTTCAAGGCGGAGTCATTTGAAATATTTTAATGCATGACTGGAGGCAGCGTTTGCAAAGTGTTCTGCTTTAAACAGCAGAGAGAAACTTAACATTGTGTGACAGGGTGAAATTTCCCATTACTGTGAGGGTCCAAAGAAATCTTGGGTTGGGTGAACAAAAGGTTAAAGCCAATTGGCACAAAAAGCCTATCCATACTTAAAATCACATACTGCACCCTGGTATGAAAAACTGATGTTTGACTGTAAAATGGTTCTAAAATATGAAGTTTCTCTTTGAACAGCAGGTCCCTGTTTTTCCAGAAAGCACTCTTGTGCAGTAGAGCTGGGCGATAGAACGATAACGATATGTATTGCGAAAAAACTTTCTCGATAGAAAAGTTAAACTATTGCGATAGGCCTCATCTCTCATGTCCTCTTAAAAAAACAAAAAGAAGAAGAACAGCCAATCCAAATTAACTAGCGTACTCTTTCTCACTGTTCCTCCCCCCTTCTGTTTTTCTTTTCCTTCCTCTTTCTTTCTCCCTTTCCTATCCCTCACTCATGTCTGTCCCGTCTGTAACAACTGAAAATAAAATAGAATAAATAATAAACACAAAGGTCGCTCAAATTGACCACTATGGCAATGCCACGATGATCCATTGGGTATGCTTGTTGGTCTTCAGCCAACAATTCTGACGGCAAAAGAACCAATTGGGACAGGCAAAAAAACCCCAAAAAAGCCCCAAACAAATTAACTAGCGCAGAGCCGAACCAATCACAGCCGCAGCGTCACGTCAGGTGACTTGTTACGTACAGCACAAGTGCCAAGCCGCACATGTGTATTTGTTTGGGAAGCAACCACCGCCGTGCCAACGAGGTAATGGAGGAAATGAGTGTGCTGACTAGAGAAAAATCAACCGAGAGCGTGACCGAAGGTTACCGAAGAGAAAACAGATGATGGTTCCAATGCCGGCGAGATTGTCGAACGGAAGAGCCATAGAAGTTCCGTAGTGTGAAGGTATTTCGGCTATTTCAAGTCTGACAAAAAACAGAGTAGCGCGCACTGTAAATTGTGCCGAAAGTAAGTCTGGAAATACAATAAATCGCTTTCTGACAGGAAGCGCTAATTCATCATTCGGCTTTTGTCAGACTAAAGTAACTGTTAAAACGGTTTGAAAAGCTAAGCTATACAACAAGGAGAGATTGAGAATTTTCTTTTAGTTCTCAGTTTATTTGATATTGACAAAAGTTAGTCAATTTTGACTGTTCTTCTGTAAAACAAACTAAGATTTATTTTTAGAATAAATATTTTGTTTCTAAGTGGAATTGACAATTTAGTAGTCTGTTTTGTTTGTTCTATTTTGAAACTTAAACGCTTTAGCGGCTGTCTTTTGTGTAGTTTGCAATATTTGCCTTTATTTATCTGAAAAAGTCTCATGTTCCTTAAGTACATCTACCCTGTTGAACTTATTATGGGAAATAAATATTTAAATAAAAACAAGCTGCTGATTATTTCACATTTTACTTGTGAGCAACGGCACATTTAAATCTTACAAATATAGTTATTTGGCTTATATCGTGATATATATTGTTATCGCCTGAAATGAAAAAAACATACCGTGATATGAAAAAATCTTATATCGCCCAGCTTTATTGTGCAGCCAAGATGGAAGAAAACACTGTCAGAGTATCAGAACAACCTGTGCCGGAGTGGACAGGCATTGAGTGATAAACCGCTGCATTTTCTATTCCCTTTGGTTTCTCTTCAGGTGCTGTTCTTTTGTTACTTTGGGTCTCAGTGCAGGATTTGATGACAAAAAGCCAGAATATTACCATTGAGTATAAGTTAGTCAGATCATGCACTCTCCACAATGGTTCTAGATATACAGTCGTGTGCAAAGGTCTTTAGTCACCCCTGATTTATTTACATTGTGTTTCTTTTTAGCTTCTTCTTCCTAAATGTATCTTTTGCTTTTTGTAAAAGCACTTTTCTAAAGCTAAGTGAGGTTCATGGTTTTTCATATTTTGTAGCTTAAATGGGGCAGTTTTTGGAAGTTGTGACACACACCTTTCAAAATGTTGAAAATAGCTATTTGGAAAAGAACCCACTGAATACCTCATTGTATTATATGGTGCGTGTTGAACCTGGTGCCTGATTTGTATGTTTTGCTTCAGATAGTTGTATGCATGTACATGTATGCATATATATATATGCAGGACATTGCACTGTTTCATCTTCTATGTAACAAACATGAAGCCAAAAACAGCAAAAAAACACTAATCACATGCACTTGATTAACTAATCATCAGCAACTGTGGGCACCTCTATAAAAGCAGACGTTTCAAAAGACTGCAAATCCAAAGCATTCGGGTGTGTTAACACATTTCCAAGGAAGACAGACTGATCTTGGACCGATTTCTGCTTCCTATAAGTCGGTGTGTGTTCATCTCCATCTCCGAACAATTTGAAGTCCATCATTCTACAGTGAGAAAGATTATTCTGAAATAGGGCTGCCACGATTAGTCGACTAGTCACGATTACGTCGACTATCAACATCGTCGACGACTGATTTAATAGTCGACGCGTCGTTTGAAGCTTTGTTAGATCCCAAAAGACGCAGGGATAAGTAGTAGGATTTAAGAGTATAATAACGGACTGAAACAGAAGATGGCAGCACTGCATGTAGAAGGATGCCAGCTGCCGTTATACCCCGAAGAAGAAGAAGCTGTGTCCCAGAATTCATAGCGCAGCCCAGCTCAGTTTCCAACAATGGCGGCAGCTAGTTAGTTCTAATATTACTCTTATTATTCTTTTTGGGTCGCAAAATAAACGTTGAACATACTTTCAGGCGAGAATGTAACCGTGTAAACCTCAAATATCTGCTCAGTTTATCAAGACACCACATATTTTCAAAAGCGCTCTGACATTTTCGGAGACGTCGTTACCCACTAGCTCGATAGCTAGCCGGGGGCAAGGCTCACTAGAGCCCGTGAGAACACCGGACACCCGGCAAATCGTTTTCAAACCCACTGCCGTCTTTTGCTACTCAGGTTAAACACATATAAGTCACTTAGATAACTTAGAAATGTTATTGTTTGGCTTTTTTTTAGTATTTTATTTGTTCCTGAGTAAATCGGTTTGGCTGATATTAAAGTTATAGTTTTTACACAGCTGAATAAACGTCAAGCAGACAACTAATTATCAGAAATGTGAGATGCTCGAGAATATACTCCAGTGTCCTGTTATATTTTAGATAGCAAGGAGTTTATTAAACTTCACCGAAACATTCTGCAAATGTCATTAAAATTTAATAAACTATCATCTTGTCTTTATTTTTAGTTAGCACATACCTTAAACACTTAAAGCTGTAAGCTAATGATAGATATATAAGAGAAGAGGCATGCTGGTGCAATAAGTTGTACGTCCAATGGATGCATGATCTGATTAGTCGACTAATCGCAAAAATAATCGTTTGTGGCAGCCCTATTCTGAAATGCAAAATATTCAAGACAGCTGTGAATCTTCCCATGAGTTAGCGTCCCATCAAGGTCAGACCATGCAATGCTCAGAGAAAAAACTAAGAGCTACATCTCAGAATCTACTGGCCTCAAATAGCATGTTAAATGTTAAGGTCTGTGACGGTACGATTTGAGAATGACGAAAAATGTGTGGTTTCTTTGGAAAGGTCACCAGGAGGAAGCCTTTTGTCTCTAAAAACAACATGGCAGCATAGCTTAGAATGGAAAGTCACATCTGAATCACAAAACTTCTGGAATAATGTCCTTTGGACAACATCAGGATTGGTGAAAACCAAACAACATACCAGCAGAAACATCTCAGACCAACCATCAAGCATGATGGTGGGAGTGTGATGATTTGGGCTTGTTTTACAGCCACAGGACCTGAGCAACTTGCAGTCACTGAACAATGAACTGCACTCCAAAGTAAATGTGAGGCCATCTGTTTGACAGCTCAAGCTTGGCTAAAATTGGGTCATGTAACAGAACAATGATCGATGTAGGCAGTAGCATCGGTGCGCTGCAATGACTCAAAGTCTTGACCTCAACGCTGTGGTGAACCTTCCATAAATGAACACCTGCAAACCTCGATGAAGGTGTGTCGCGTCCCTTTGAGGCTACAGGTATTTGTTATTGTTTTTTCCATCTTTCTCGCGCTCTCTCTTCTCCTGGGCAGAGCTCATTGTGGGCTCCCGCTTTCGGCCAACACACCTGAAAGTGGTTACCCATCATCCTGCTACTCCTGGGCACTGTTTAAGGCAGCGGCTCAGTTCTTCTCATCGCTGGAACATTGTACTACTCATGTCAGTGTAGCCCTGATTCAACCTCATCTCGTGTTTCCCTTAGCTTTTCCTTGTTTTGATCTCTCGTCTCCTTTTGACGGTCACATCCTCAATTCCTTCCCTTCGATTTCCCGAATGTGAGTGAGTTTGCAGAGTGGACTGGAGTGAAGAGGAGTGTAGTGCGTGGCCGAAGAGGAGTGAGGAGAGTGGTCCAAAATTCCTTCCCAGCCATGTGACAGACGGATGAAGTCATAGAGAAAACAATTCCTTCAAGTTATTGCTGTTAAAAAGTGGTACAATGCTATTAAATCATGGAGAGTATTTAGTTTTTCACACGCTGTGTCTGTAGGCTTCATTTTAATACCATGACCTAAGACCTAAGAAACAGCTGACTTTTAGTATGTACTTGTAGGCAAAACCTTAGACTTGAAGGAAGGCGCACTGTCTTTTTACCAAAACTGTAAAATAAAGTCATTTCTACCATGAACTGATACAAAAGTGACCATTGTGGATTGGTTCAAGATATAGCAGTTGACTTGAGCACCTGACTATTCTGACTTCCTCTGGATGCTCGCATATCCATTTGATGTACCAAAATAAAGATAGTATAAACTCACTAAAAAAATAAAGACCAAAATCCTGTAAGTGGAATACAGTAGTATCCTGACATTATTACATTTGATCATTTCTGAATCCATGATGTTCCAAGACTTTTCATTTTAGCCACATTAGTTGAATTTCCCCCGACATAGCTACTACTAATGCAAGTCATGCAGTGCCTTAAATAGAGCTTCAGTAAAGTGGCAGCTTTTCATGGTGAATGCGTCTCACTGTGATTTATTCATATTATGTTCATTTCCCATGTATTTTGGATCTACCTTTTATCAGACTCAGTCATTTGTGTCACTCTGGTGCATTTGAGAGCGGACAGGCCAAAAAATACAACAGAAGCTCTGACTCTGGAATTTCTTTCTTTCCACAGACTTGTTTTCCCGCTGTTGCCATCACCTCTGTGACTGAGCTGCATCCAGGGTTCACGCATTAATCAGAAGACACACTTCTTAAAAAGCCAAAAATCAGCTGTGCATAATTGACGCACAATTGGAAAGTAAAGCAGATATTATAAAGCAAATACAAACAGCACTCTTTTACTCCCGGGTTGTCACATTCAGTTTCCTCTGTGCACATCAGAGAGAAACAAAGTAGGGCAGACGTGATTTGATTTCATGACATCTGCTTCACTAATTGCAGCAGTATGTGTCTACAATTAATGCTGTGCTCTTCTTATTGTCATGCAGAGTATTTGTGCTTTTAATTTAGTTTTAAATTTGGTAAAACACACTTGGTTTTTAAGTCTTTTTGCTGTGGTGATAGAGCTGCGAGTCTATATACGATTAGCTACACATACAGTTTCAAGAAAGAGAAAGAAACCCTAAATTAAGACTTCTACACTGATTTTTCATGTTCTGGCGTACATCGAGGTCTAATTACAGTCAAAAATAAAAAGTTGTAAATGTGTAAAATTTAAAATCAGGAGATTCATCAGTATAAAAATCAAGAAGTACAAATGAAGAAATATATATATATATATATATATATATATATATATATATATATATATATATATATATATATATACAAATACATACATATTAAGTAAGACTGGGACTAAATATTTTACGGTTGGAAGATATCCATCCATCCATCCGCTTCCGCTTATCCTTTTCAGGGTCACGGGGGGCGCTGGAGCCTATCCCAGCTGTCATAGGGCGAAAGGCGGGGTACACCCTGGACAGGTCGCCAGTCTGTCGCAGGGCCAACACATAGGGACAGACAACCATTCAGACTCACATTCACTCGCACATTCACACCTAGTGGCAATTTGGATTATCCAATTAACCTATCCCCACAAGCTGCATGTCTTTGGACGGTGGGAGGAAGCCGGAGTACCCGGAGGGAACCCACGCAAACACGGGGAGAACATGCAAACTCCACACAGAAAGACCCCGGCCTGATGGTGGAATTGAACTCAGGACCTTCTTGCTGTGAGGCAACAGTACTATCCACCGTGCCACTGTGCTGCCTATGGTTGGAAGATATTGGTGAGTTATTTACAGGCTATGTGTATGTAATGTATCTACCTGAGGTTTGTAATTGTGTGAAGCTGAGCAGTCAAAGCCGAGCACTTTACATGAGTTATTTTGCATATTATTAAATGTACATAAGGAAGTATGAGAGATCGAGTTCAGCAGAGTTACAGCTTTAGGGAAGCTGTGTTTCAGTAACTGCACTGGTTCTCATAAAGCTCTTTTCTACTGCTTAAGTGTTTTCTATCTAACATCCACGCACATTCATAATTCGATGGATGCATCAGAGAGATCCCTGGGCTGAGTATCTTGCAAAGGATATTTGGCATGTGGACTAGAGCAGCCAGGGATCAAACAGATGGTGTCGTAAGCTTCAAACTTTTTTTAAAATGAAGCTTATATGTGTCAGGTGAACCTACACCAATCCTTAGTTAAACTACTATAGGTTTATTGTACTTGGCTATCGGTTGCAGCAGATGGCTGCCTCTTCCTGAGTATAGTCACTTTCCTGTTAAAATAGAGTTATTCCTTCCCACTGTCACCAACTGCTTGCTTGTGAGGAACCGTTTGTTTCTCAGTTTTTAAATTTTTTTTTTTTTTTTGGTGAACACATTTGCAACTATTAAAAGACAAATTTGCTTTTATAAAATATTTAAATGGTCTAAAACCTTGAGTGTAGTTGGAAACATTTATAGAAATGTTTGTTGCGGTACTTGGCTGTAAGCTCTGCTCATATGTTCGATGAGGAAAAATCCATCTGTGTGATGAAGCGCTCTGAAATAAAACATCTCTGGCAGCCATCTACTCACGATCTCCCCCTCCAACTGTCTTCCCTCTTTCATCCCTTCAGCCCCTCTTTTCGTTCACACTTCCACTGCCTTTATCTCTGAGGGTCCGTCGGTGCTTAGCAACATGCTTCACCTCGCGATCACGAAAGTGCTCCTCACTGGTGCGCACACACTTCATGTGACACTTCTTTTTGCCTTGTTGTGTTTGAATTCCCTCAGCTGTCTGCAGACAGAGCATGTCTTTGGTGGATTTTGCATGAATGTAAGTACAAACAGTGTGTTAGTAACAGCTGTTTTTTCCTAAATACTATCTCTGCATATCTGCTATTTCTTGGCTCCCTTAGCCCTTTTATTCATCTTCACCTGCTTTCACTCTCCTTTTTCTGGTGCACAAATACATCCACTTTGCCCTCTCTTTCTCCTGGCTTCATCGACATCCCAGATATGGTAGCCATGGAAACGCATTTGAGGTGTGTTATTGAATAGATTTTGTAAAAGCAAATCCAAGCCTACCTGATGTAAGCACACACACACTAGAACTTTCTGGTTGCCATCTCTTTTGTTATCGCCACTCATGGTTAGATTTAATCAGTTTTTATAGATGTCTTCATGTCAACTATAAATCAACAATTAAGTGACTTAAGAATCATAGTGAAAGCAATTTAAAGTCAGTTCCAGTCTTCTCTGCTGCTCAGGCCAAGTGCAAAGCTGAGGGAATGGCACAAGCGGTCACATCAGAAGCACTCCCAACTTGTCACTGCTGATTGTGAAAAGGTCATCACATATTTCCAGCCAGCGGTTACCTCTCTCTTTAAGTGTTATATTTGGACATACGTGTTGCTTGATATCCAGTGATTTACTAGGATTTTTTATTTTTAATGAAACAGAACGAGGAGAAAGTGTGTGGGCTTCACAGATTGCACTGTTCCCTCAACATACCTCTGATGATTTGATATAAAATTGTGTAGCTAAGGTGATAAAACAGCTTGTTCATAAAACAAATGATCCATGAAATATTTTATTTTTGAGTTTTTAATAGATTTTATAACCAAAATGATGTTATTAACAAATCCTGTGCAGTTTTACAAAATAATTACACCAGTAGGTCTGGTCACTAAATTGCACTGTCAGTGCTTTCTTGACAGCTCTGAAACGTGATTAAAGCATATTGTGGTGTTTTTTTTAAATGTATAGTTATACTGGGATTTGGCAGGTGAGTGGACCCAAAGATTAGGCATAGGGGTTGTTAAGGTTCAAAGATTGAGGAGGAGAGTACAAACAACCATTGGTCCAGAAGATCTTGGTCAAACAATTGATTTTAATGAATACACGCGTGGGAAGACCACTCTGTACGCAGACAGGGATTGATCTTCGACTTAATCAAAGCATACACAGATTTTTATAGCATCAGGGTTTGAATTAATGACGCCCCTTCATATGTCACAGACAGAATATATACACACGTCAAATCAAAACCACAATGACTTTTAACACGGTTTAAAAGAACATTGTCTTCTATCTCGTCTGGAACACGAGCCCCACATCCTGCCAGACGCTGTTCCTCTTTCCAGAGGCAAACATGACCAACTTCTCACCTATAAATGAGTCTAACTAATGTGTGTGTGTGTTGACCTTACATGCTCTCTCATCTCACCCGTTGCACTTCTGACCTTTTACCAGAACTGAGGCTCATCCTTAGGTACAATAACCTAACTGAAACTATATGTACTATGTTGAATAAATGTTTTAATCAAGAACCTCTACTAAAAGCTTAATAAAAGAATATAAAAGTATAACAGACAATTTGAATAACCTAGTAATTCAAATAGCCTCATCTAACCTGCTCCTCAGAATAACTTAGACTCTGCTTTCACTTCTACTTTCACTTCTGCAAACTCTCTGCAACTTCCTGTCAACTCCTGCCTGCAACTTAGTCTTTCTGAAAGACTGCACTGTTTAAACCTCTGAATACAATATCAATACTGTAAATTATATTATTAATGCAATGGTAATGATGATGATTATTTACCAATAGCAGTAAAATAATTTCCCTGATCCACAGGGTGCAACACAAGGAAACTAATTACTTAGACATCAGTCCAGTAGCTCATTCTTTGTAAAGAGACTGAAGAACTGATTTCCAGCCCGTAGACACTACAAAGCTAAGATAAAGAGTAAAAGTCAGTGAGTAAATCTAATCATCATCTTAAAAATAACCTATCAGTAGATGTAACCATAGTGCATCACTGTAAACTTTGTCACAGTACTGCAAACTAACCAGTTTGAACTGCCCGGTGTTTTCATGCAACCTTTGAATAACTAAAGAAGTCTCTGCACGCTCATAAAAGGAAACAACAGAAAATATAACATGACCTAAAGCTGAGCTCAGTGGTATAAAACAGGCAGCATTCGTTCTAAATGAAATTAAATGAAACCAAACAGCTGCAGTATCCTTAATGTCGGTCCTTGCATTAAGACGATCCATTAAAAAAGCATTAAAGTCCATACTGTCAAAAGCTGGGCTGCTGTCTAAGAGAATGCAAAATGTGGTATAATGCATACAGCATAAATTGTTCCTCCATCATGTTATGTTGTATGCAGTTTATGTCATCGATGTTGAAACAGGAGGATGTGCTTGACAATGTGGAACATTATAGAAGGTACTTTTTTGAATCAGAAGCAGTTTTTCTTCATTAATATGATACTTAATGTCAGCTGTTTTCTCATGACAGAATAAGTTGCCTTGCTGCCTCGCAGTTAGCACAGTGAAACCGGTGTTTATACTCATTACACTTTGACTGTTCAATACCTGACTGGCAACCTCTCACATTATCTTCATTCCTATCCCCAGCTGCTGCTCATGCAGGAAATAGCAGGCTCTGTGAAATGCAGCTTGCGAGTTAATGAATACTCAGTTACTGAGGCCACACAGACTCACAGACTCACATTCTGAAGCAGCAGACTATTGATTTCACCAAGGATGCTACGCATTACAAATCTGATAGAGATTTAAATAAATCAGCTTACTATCCACTGACTCCCTATTCAGTTTTATGAAGTGGCACTGTGCAATAGTGCTTGCCAAATGTGAAAGATTAAATATTTTTAATGGCTTCTTTTCCTAGTTTGATAGGAGCTGAGTCAGCCACCAAGAAATAACGATAACACCATATAAAGTCCAACACTGGAAAAAGCTTTCAACTTCTCTCTCCTACCCTGCGTAATGTTACCAAATGTAAAGTCATCCATCTCAGTGAAACTCACAAAAGTACTGAGTTCTTGCTTTAAGAAGTGCAGGGAGATGTATGCTGCAAGGACCAAACTAAAGAGGCCAGAGGAAGCCCGCAAGAATTCAGTGTAGAATCTAAGGTCTGTGGATCTTCCAGTGGTTAAGTACGTGAGACAAAGACGGATGCTGTGTTGCTTAAATGTAATGAGTTGATCCAGAGTGAGGATAAGGTGGTGCTCCTGAACAAACTGTGTTGGAGTGTTTCAGACCAGTACCGGTCCGTGAGTCGTGTGGTACGGGCCGCGAGAGTTGAGGCTCGGTTGTGAAATTTATGGTTTTCAGGGTTTTGCTGTTAACTCGGTTTCCCTGGGTTTTCCGTGTTGTAGTTGTGTCTCTTATTTTAAAAGAAATATTTACGCATTACCATAGTGACCAGGGAGTATTAAGGGGCAGAGAGGAGGATGTTACTCTTAATGTTGTTGGCACATTTCAGGAGGACGCTGCTAATAAAGTTACACAATTACACAGTGAATTTGTGTTTGTTATTATATTTACTATATTTATAAATACCACAGTTTTTGTCTTGGTCGTATCATTTTATTTTGTTGTATTTATCCGCGACACCTTAAAGGCGCTCCGTGAAAATATTCTCTGACAATAAACCGGTCCGTGGTGCAAAAAAGGTTGGGGGCCGCTGTTTTAGAGGGTTGAGCATGGTAGGCATAATGAGAATATCGGTGACGTAGTAGCTCAACCGGCTCACGATCCATCACAGCCCGCAAGTTATCGTAAGAGTGTGAAGTACATAAAGAAAGTTTTCTTGTCATTGGTTGAATTCAAATCCACTGAGAAGTCAAAGAGGCTTGCAAGCAGTTGTATCAAATCTGACCACTAGAACTCTGGGAGGAGTGGAGATTCCATAAAACAACAAATATGACCTTTACCTCGAGCACACTTTGGGTGAGACCCATTATGTGATGATTATGAGAAAACTTCACAAAAATCTAACACTACTCTAGGAGGAGGAGTGATTGTTGTGAACAGGCAGACACCTCACCGTTGCATAAACACACTGCTTATTCAGCCCTGTCAGCTAATAGTTGAAAGACAAGAGAGGAGACACAGGGTTGGAAAAGATAGTCACTGAGTCTACAATCTAGCAGTGAGAACAGCTTTACAAGTTGCAAGAGGTTGCAAGGGATTAGATGGCAGCAGAGTCTGACCCCTAGTGCACCTGAAACCACCTCTGTAATCAAAGGCACAGAGAAAGTGCAGGGAAGAGAGTGCTTAAATGCACTTAGGCATGGAAAAAAAGCACTTGTATGAATGTTTGTGTGAACAGGTGAATGAGGTTTGTAGTAAAGAAGTGCTTCAAGTGCTCAAATAGAGTAGAAAAATGCAATACAAGTTCTATTTGCTGCTTCAGCTTTCAGTATGTTGTGCATTTAGAGATGCTCTCCTCCATACCTTGATGGTAAAGAGTGATAATTTGACTTGCTGTTGCCTTCCTATCAGCTTGAAGCAATCTAGTTATCAACAAGGCATTTTCACCCAAATAACTTCTTTTTAATTCAGTGTAAACAGTGTAGAAGTTTCTAAAATACCCAGACCAGCCAGTCTGGTGCCAACCATGGTACATTCAAAGTCACTTAAATCATCTTTCTTTTTCATTCTGATGTTCAGTTTGAAGTTCAGCTGGCAATAAGAAGAAATGCAAGTTTAAAGACTTCTGGAGGAGGCAAAAAGTACATTCCAAAAACAGTTTCATTGCTGAGACCCAGTCTAACTAAACTGAAAATACAAACAATAACTAAACAGGAGGGAAACACAGCTGGGACAAATCAGGGCTAATGAGACAAGGAAAGCAAAACCAGATACATTAACATGAGACACAGACTTTCAAAGTAAAACAGGAAACATAACACAGAGACGCGGACTTGACACGGGGATACAGCTGACAGGAGAGACAGCAACTATGGAACACAGACAGAAACCAGAAGACTAAAAATCTAACATTAGCCACACAGAGAACCTAAACTTAGAACAATCATATAACCCATTAGACAAAGAAAGCTAGAATATAATGAAATAAACAAAGTCAAAGAACCAAAAACACAAAACACTGGATTGATGACCCAGGCACCCTAACAGGTTTGATTTTTTAGATTCATTCATCTTTTATTTACAGTCTATGGAAGTAATCTAAAAGTAGCTGGAAACATTCCAGTAATTCCCAAGGAGGGAAAATCAGTCAAATCTGAATAAAGTATGTTAAGTTTCGACACTCTTTATATTTAGAGGGCACAGTTTCACTATACAGTGAAGAGCACAATGACTCTCCTGGAAATAGCACACAGTGAAAAGAGCTTCCTGTTTTCACTTTCATTCCTATTTTAAGTATTTGCAGCACTTTTAGAAAAGTCTCTATTTTAAGAATTGAACAGAATATTTTTTTAAAGCTACAAAGACAACAGAGACATAAAGAAGCGTGTTAGAGGAGATCGAAAACACTTTATGGAGTGGTCTCTCACTGCAGACTCCCTCTGTGTCTGACCGGCATCTCAGCCAAGACAGAGTGACTCACGCATCCTTTCTCTCCATGGGTGCCTGCTCTGCTTTGTAACCAAGCAGAAGGAAAACAACACTCTTAATATCTGTGTCTTTGATGCAAGTGCTGCTTTCCACTCCATCTGTTTCTATCTTTAATGCTGAGATTTTTTTTCCTGTCATTGTCATAGTTTTTTGCGTTGTTATTTGAGTATGATAAAAGCAGTCTGCACCCACCCAGGTTCCTCCTGCTCAGCCTCTCTGCAGGAGGTCACATCTGACTATAAGACAGCTTATATTTGAGCTTAAGGGCTGTTAAGCTCTACATTTGGTCACCCCTAGTAGTGAATGGTATCCCTGTTTGAAACAGCAGTCTTCTCCACTCCGATCGTTTCTTTTCCTTACATTTACATCTGCATGATTGTCCTCCCATCACTGCACTGCTGAGCATCTCAAATGAAAATATATATCCTGGCAAGTTCTCTTTACACTCAACTTGAGTGCCTCCCAGAAGTTACCTATAAGGTACAGGACGTCAGGTCGTTATGGTCATTTTAGTCCACAGCCATGATCTCAGTCAGGCACAGCAGAGCACAGAGTCATCCTCTTTCACTCGTCTCCTTCCACGCTGATGGTTATTGTCTGTTTATGAATACAGCTGGCAGCCTTACACATGTGTCATTAAATGTGCATAGACTTTGCAGTGTGTGCCAGCTGGCCAGAGAAATCTGTCTGATCTATCTGTCCCTACTATCTCACCAAAAAGGTTGCCAACAACATTGTCTCATAGCTGATTTGGAGCTTATAAAATCCATGTCGATGTCAATCCGTCAGCGTTCACCTGAGCCCATCCCTGTGGAGCTGTTAGCGATATAGTGCCAGGTAGTCCAGTGGTGGATGTTGGCTCTCTGTGGCTTTTATCACTCTGCTGGAAAGATCAAATTCAGCTGGGTATGAACCATATTGGGAATATTAGCACATTTATCATAGATATGTGGATGAAAGTGTGGGTCGTAATGTGATTCTGCTCAGTGTGAAGACTGATAAATTAGATGGAGAAAGGGAGGATTTGTCACAAAAAGATAATAATAAAGGATGCAAAGATTAAAAAACTGACATAAATTAGGATAACTTTTATGTGCATGGAGCTGTTAAATCAAAGCGAAGTGGTCGCTTCTTTCCATCTTCATCATTACGCTGAGTGAAGAGCGGTTGCTGCTGCAGCTCATCAATCATTCCACCGTGGTGCGATGCTGCCACTCCATGGTGGACTGAAGGAGTGCATGCCACTGAACAAACAGATCCATGTAATCTATATCAGTTTTCACAAACAAATGAAAATAAAGCCAATACTTCAATTGTAATCTTTATTTATTGTCCATTTACATTTTCTTAATCTTGCAAATCCTTCAATAAAGCAGTTATCAAAGTGCTGTTGAATCTGTTCAAGCTGAAACCGAATGTCACCCTGAAGCCCAGAGTTCCCTGATTAGCTTGTCGTGCTGAAACTTTATCTGCTCACAAGTCAGCAGTTGTTTTAGTTTGCCAAGAGACACATCTGTTTAATTACTGTATGTGTGTTGCCTGTGAGGTTAAACCTGCGGGTTGCTTGTCACTTTTCTGAACCCCGTGGTACTCAGAAGACTGATTGAGCGTAATGATGCGTCTCTAATTATACACTGGTTACAAGTAGAGTCATGTGAAGTAGACTGGCATTTTCTAAAGGTCACTGCAGGGATTTTGTCTATAATAGAAACATTTATATTTTTCTATCAAACATTAGCAAGATTCTCTAACTACAATTTAGAAATGGATTTATGATGGTGAAACTTTACACCATTAAACAAAGTCACCTGGGTATACAAGACAGAGAATTCAACCCAAGATTGACGGCTTATGTCTACCTATAACGTGTGTGCTCTAGTTGGAATATTAGCAAAAGATCTAGCTTTCAAAAATCTCTTAGGTTAGCAAACCTGTAAAAATATGACACTTGCTCCACTGGTTAAATATGAAGGTAAAACGCAGGTTCATTCAGTTAAGTCAGTGTTTTGTTAGACTAAGACCTCCTTAGGATCACATATTTGTGGGAACATTAGCATGCTAGCACAGTAAACTTTAGCATGCTACATATCAGCTTAAACGGATCAAAATTCCATTTAGCTATGCCATGAACTGTGAAAGCCTTAACAAGCTTAGGTTTTAACATGTAATTGCCAAGTTTTACTTTGGTTTTCTGTCGTTTATGGGATTGCATAAAACGTCATGGAAGCCATACAACATAACTGGCTGTAAGTTATACATTCATTGAAACTAAAGGCAACTTCTAGAGCATACAGCCATAGTTTGCAACTAGAAATGTAAATAACGTGGTTTCTTCGCTACAGTAATATATTTATAACACTGTGTGGTCACTATTGGTTAAGTTGCATACCACATACATTACTTGTGACCTGTCTGATTGCAAGCAGGGGAAACTTGTTGCATATCTCATCCATCTCTCTTTTCCATTGTTCTTTTCTCTCTCCAAAAAAAAAGTTTTAAAAAAAAAAGACACAAATCTTTAAGAAAAAAAAGAAAAGAAATCAATCAATATAGCATGCTAATTACGTACCATTTGAACCGCTCTGAGCTGCGAAGCATCATGCAAAGCCAAAGCTCCCACGAGTTTCTCGTATCACTCCACATTACAGTAGTTCAAATATTGTTATAGTTAAAATACTTCCAAATACAAAGGAGTGGAGGGTATTTTGGATAAAAACACATCACAGTGTCTAAGATCCTGTCAGGTGCCACGTGGGGTTAAAACAGTTAGAAACATATTTCACTGAAGTATAAAACAAACCGTCTGTGCCCTCCTGCCTGTGTTCACCCAAGAGAACTATAATTCCACTCCTAAGGCACCAAATGGCTTTCTATATTTGATTTGGATTTTGGAACACAAGAACAGATGGCATTGAATGCTTCAGTAATATACAACACATTTTGTACAGCTGCATCCTAATCTTTTTACATTTGTGTGTAATCAAACTATAAAATGTTTGACAAAACTTTAAATTATTACTTTCATGCTATAGTACATCACCATAATGGTTAACAATATAATATCTCTGCATTGTGCTCACAGTTCATTTATTAACATTCAGTGCACTGTTACATATATATATATAAACAATTCAGTTGTTCACTCCTTGTCTTCGCTATGAAGACAAGGAGTAGTAAGAGAAATACTTAGTCAAGAACCAAAGCATGATTTAATGAAACACTTGTTTTTGGACACCTTGGTTATTGGGTCATCTCAGGTTCCAGACCTCTTGTTGACCTTTATCCAGATTTCTTATCTGACTCCTAAAGTAGTAGCACTAAGCCGAGGCAGTAGATACTGTGGTCAAGCAAACATGTACTTCCATACAGTTAAAAAATAGAAAAAGTTCATCATCTGAATTTTACTTTAACAACTTTTTGTTTTGTCCTAAGATAATATCCCCTCCCTCTACCAGGTCACCAACATCCAAAGTCCTTTTGTCTACTTCCCTGCGCTGGTGTTGTGCTTGGAGTTATGTTTCTGTGCAATGCCATAGGGAACATGTGCAGCGATGGTACCCATCTCTGCCGCTCCCTCTATGTGAAACATTTGATCATCGAAGTAGATGTGTGGCCTTATCTTCTCAAGCATAGGGCCCTTTGGTGCTCCTGCAAGGAACAAGGCCTCATCGATCTCCAGCCCCCAGGCCCGAAGTGTCTTGAGAGCCCGAATCCCAGAACTTGCTGCACTACGAGCTGTGACCAGGTAGGTGCGGATAGGGCAGTCCAGACGCTGGCCTTTAGCGTAAAACTTTTTCTGGAGCTTCCCCAGTGCCTCTAGGAAGCCCTTCAGGGGACCCTGCCAAAGAGGAAAAGCTAGTGAGGACCTGCTATCTGTTTTCTTGTATATATGTTAAGATTTGACTCATCTTTGACTTGTCACGCATCAGCTTTATGTGTATGTAACACATACAAACCCTGATTGAGCTAGCACCATTTTATTGTAATGTAGCACAGCGTGAGGTATGCACTGCTAATTTCCGAAATTGCTGGTTGTCAAGGAGAATGACATGTCAACTGACAGTCTTTAGAAACAATTTATTATTTCATTTAATTTTGCATAATATATTCATAGAATAATCAGTTACTGAAATGGATTTCATGTGGAGACCATATGCACGCTCATCATTGAGGCTGCTTGGAAAAGATAATATTAGGAAGAATATAATGTTTTTAAGGATTGCTACACTCTTTGGAGTCATCTCAGTCTGGGATATTGTGTGTGTAATCTGCAGTTAATTTTTCTTTTCTTTTTCTTTGAAATTTAGCCTCAGGTATTAACCTTCTAAGCTCCAAGCTAATTGCTAATCTTATTTTAAAGAAAGGCAAAACTGAATTTTCAAGGAAGAAAATGTGAAATATTTTTTGTTGTGTCACCTGAAATTTTTTTTCTTTCTTCTCTGATTGCCTTGAAAGAACAATTTAACAAAAACAAACAACCCTATTCTGATAGGGTTATGGGTTGTGACCAATGACCTCGGAGGGTTAGGGTGCAGGATGTACTTTATGTTGTCACCAACACCACGGATCCTGTTAAGAGAAACGTATTAACAAAACACCCTGCCTGTCTTCTTGTTAAAAGGAAGTTTTTCTTTCCCTCTGTCACTAAAGTGCTAGTTTAAACTGTTGTTGATGTTTTCTCTCTGTTATTGTAGGGTCTTTACAATAGAAAGCACCTTGAGGTCACTGTTGTTGTGATTTGGTGCGCTATAAATAAAACTGAATAGAATAAAAATCAATGCAAAGAAATTCAATTAAAGAATACCAACATGGTCCAGTAGCCTGTCCTCATTTTCCTTCTCATGTTCGAAGAATTTGTCCAGCCCATGGGCCTTGAAGATGCGTTCTGACTCATCTGAGAAGAGGACAGCATCGCCATCAAATGCCACTCTTAGCTGGGACTCGGATACCTCTGTCATCTTCTCCGGCATGAACATTGTGGCTGCTGCGATGCCTGAACACAAATGCATAAGACAATAAAGGGCTCAACTATCACTTAGCTAATTACAGCTAAAGAGAAGTTGTGTTTGTACACTTCATTTGTTTTTAACATTAGTACATTATGATTAATTCCTTCACTTCCTGCACTTAATTCTGAACTGCACTCTCTGCATTTCTTCTTTAGAGGGAGTCAGGAGTTGCGTTCCCTATCAGATATTTTGCCCTGCTTCCTTTACTTCATGTTTCAGTTCATGGCTAGTCCGTTTTCCTTTCATTGCAGCAGCTCAAACTGGTACTGAATAGTGTGTATGGTCCCCACAGGCTCATGGGGGATGTTGCTAATAATATGATGGATGGTGTCCTGGAGGATCTCCCCCAAGATCTGGATCAGAGCATCAAAGAGCTCCTGGACAATTTGAGGTAAACTGGGGGCCAGTCAAGGATATCAATTTCTTAATCTTTCAGGAACCTCCTGCATACTCTCACCACATGAGAGCAGGCATTGTCATTTGCACCTTGAGGAACCCAGGACCTAGTGTACCAGTGTAGGGCCTGACAAAGATCCAAGGGTTTCATCCTAATATTAATGGCAGCCAGTCTGCAATTACCTAGCCAGTATACCTGCCATGGATATCTCTCTGCAGACCATCACTGAAAGACCAACGATGTTACAGACAGTATAACGTTTTCCACAGTTTTTCCAGACTCTTTAATGTCTGTCACATGTGCTCAGGGTGAACTTGTTCTCTCTCTGTGAAAAGCACAGGGTGCCAGCGGTAAACCTGCTAATTCTGCTATTCTACAGCAAATGCCCACTGGGCTCCGCGGTGCCAGGCAATGAGCACAGGATCCACTGGCTATCAGGGCACCCTCATAAAGTCTGTTTCTGATTGTTTGGTCAGAGACATTCAAACCAGTGTCCTGCTGGAGGTCATTTTGTAGCTCTGGCAGTGCTCATCCAGTTCCTTCTTGCACACAGAAGCAAATAACAGTCTTGCTGGTGGGTTAAGGGCCCTAAAGTAACTGTCTGTCTCCAGGAATCTTCCCCATGCTCTTGACACTGTGCTGGGAGACACAGCAAGGCATCTTAATTTAGTTGGTGCTACACTCGGATTAAAAAAAGTGTTCCTTTAATTTTTCTAAACAGTGTTTTTGCATATTGAGTGGTTGAGAATCAAGTAAACAGAGACATCACTTGTTTAGATAAAATCAGCTTTTAAACGTCACTTCAGTTCACAAATAAATCTTTTGATTTTCTAAGGTGCAAAAAAGCATCTTTCACTTCATTCAGTGCTCTCTTTCATTTCCTGCCAGAAACAGAACAAATCAGGAAGGTTTTAACTGTCACCTTCATAGCCGCAGTCCTTAAAAACATGCTCTAACACTCAGAGGAAGTATTAACAAATGGATTTACAGCTAATTAAGAGCTTTCAAGTAAAATGTCAGAACCACTTCCTTTGCTTCACTGCTTATGTGCTCTGTGTTTTTGAGGAGCTGCCTCCCACAGAGGTGCGGCATTACTGGCACGAAGCTTGTAAATGACATGAAGAAAGTCCCTGGAGATGCCTTGACAGCTACAGATGGTTGACAGTTAAAGGAAACCCTTGATCCCTTTAGGTTGTATTGTTCTGTGGCCTTCCCAGTCATCAACGTGGCATGCCCTAAGTAGCATGTGTGTGCACATGAAGAGGGTAACGTTTGCAACAAATGACCAATCACAAGCATGCACAGGTCTCCTGGGAAGCAGAGCGGATATTTTACAAACAAAACGAAAATTATAACGTGAGGTTAAACACAATACAGCTGAAAGCTCTACACCTTGTGAAAACCTGCTGTATTAATATGTGAATGTGACTGTAGTGCAAAGTGCTTCAAGAGGTCAGAAAGACTGCAAAAGTGGTGCATAAACGCAGTCCATTTACAGACAGCCCATAATTAAGTCTCAGATAAAATTCATGAATTCTTTCAGCTGTAACCCAGCAGGGTTAAAACTATGTGAGAGCAAACAAAGAGCAAAGATAAAAACAGAATTCAAACCAGTAAGTGGGTTTATCTGCAAATTTTATATAAGGTCATAAAGTGCATGGCTTAGACCGTCCTGTGTTGGGATTACATTTCTATGTTAAGGCTGATAGAAAAATAAAACTGATTTGCTACTTGAGGCCAACGGGGAAAAACAAGCTATGAGTAATGTTGCTCCTGAGCTATTATATTTCCTCTCAGTGCTTGTCGGGAAAGAAAAACGTCTCACTATCTTCCAGAAATGGTGATGCGATTTTCTGGCAAACTGATTGGTCAGTAGTAGGGATGGGTATCGTTTAGGTTTTATCCGATACCGGTGCCAAATCGGTACTTTTGAAACGGTGCCGGTGCTCAAACGGTGCTCAAACCGGTGCTTAAAGAATGGAGAACACAAAATTGGTCCAAAAACCTCTCATGTTCAGCTGTTTTTTGTAAAAATATAACAATGTTAGCCTTTTCTGCAGCTATGGGGCATATATGGTATCACTCTTGGCTGGAAGCAGTGCTTAAACAATGGAAAAAACACAAACTTTGTCCTAAACCTCTCATGTTTAACTGTTTTCCACTTTTTCTTTAGTCATTTTAGCCTTTTTAGCCAGGGTGAAGGGAGTATCTGCCATCAAACAAGAGGACAGCCGCATGTAGCTATGATGATGTTTGCTAGTTCACCTTACATGCATTAATGTAATAACGTGGTTAGCCTACTCAACGTAAATCACACAAGAACAACATTAAGCTACTCACGCAGAGAAGAACGGCTGCTGCTGCCATCAAATACGGCGCATTTCTCGGCTTTTAAAAAAAACGCTATGCGTCGCCAGGTGTTTCATGAGATTCGAGGTGTTACCTCCTTTGACAGTATCACAGTATCAGCTTAAAGCACTTGTTGCAGGCTGCTGAGTTTGCATATTTTGCTATGAAGTAAAGCCAGACTTTTGACCGCTTCGCCTTGGACATTTTTAATCTGTAGCTCTGCTCTAACAGAACGTACGTACCTGGCCCCGCCTACTATCCTCGGAAACGTAAAATGATTGGCTAGAATCTAAAGTGTATCACAGCTCAGGGAAAAAAAGCACCGAAATAAAGCACCGAAATGTGCGCTGCTTTTCGGTCTGGTTACTACCGTTTATGTCAGAACCGGTGCCATCATGGCACCGGACACCGGTACCCATCCCTAGTCAGTAGGCACTCATTTTGCACTTGTGGATTTCTTACGTGCTCCAGAGCAGGTTTACTGTGCGACAGAACTTAAACCATAGCCACTTGAAGCTTTACACAGCCAGTTAATTTTCCTTAAATTTGTCTCAAGTTATACACCCAGTGACACAGATTGTGTCACAAAAACCTCCTCTGTGTTGGCTGCAGTAATAATGCAGCATGAAATTCGCTGCACAGAAGGGATTTAAATCGTTGGATGTGGTTGTCACCTCAAGTCCCACAAATTTTCCATCGTTGCATTTTAATGGATCTTATTTCTTTGGCAGAAAATGACCAGTGACTTCAAATTGTGACACAAATTAGCCAAAGCTACAACAAATAGGATGTTGGTAACCCCTCACGGTGCCATGGCACCATGGAAACCATCAAATAGAGTGCAAAGACTAAAGTCACAGCAGCACTGCAGAAGATGTCATTGCTACTTCTTATGCAAATACACACACATTACACAATGTACACTCCTAGCACAGTGTGTGTGTGTGTGTGTGTGTGTGTGTGTGTGTGTGTGTGTGTGTGCAGGCTGCTTTGTAGTTTTTCTATGTATGACATGGCATATATTTGGGGATTTATGATTTAGGGATTAGATCAGTTTTTTATTGCTATGAATTTCAAATCATACTTGAACCTGTATATTTCAAAACATTTCTATCTGTGTCTGAAAAAAAGGAAAGACTTTCAAAAACTAGTTTTTGTTATCCAGCTTGGAAAAGGTCAAGTGTGCTGAAACTACATGTAAATAAAATGCATGCAAATAGGCCAAAACAACTAGTGCGGTTACATGACGCGTGCTTTGAAAAGAATTCAAGATCAAGCTTCCTCAGAAGGACGATTTAATTAAATGTGAGGCACGAAAGCTTCCTGAAGGCATTCCTTCGGACACATTTCCCTGATCAAAATAAAGCTGAAGTAACGGAGTGTGTGAGGGCCGTGTATGACTTGATGCTACTGGTTTGCCTTTAATTTGTATGCTAAACTGCTTCTGTGAGACTTTCTAAATGTCTAAAACATATAACTGGATTACTCCATTTAAATTACTCCGATCTCTAGGAGGACACCAGGATACTAGCATGCATAAATATATTTTTTTATTGTGGCAATGCACCCCATATTTGGAGGCAAATACGAGCACGATCACTGCCATCTACTGTTCTCAGATCTGAATTCTTTTGTCTTCCACTATAGTCGGATGGTAATTATATGAACATAAACCAAATGCTGTACTAATGTAATCCTCTCTGGTGATTAGTGGTTATTCAGTAACCCATCCTCAGGAGATTCCTCAATTTTCTATTCCTGTTTTAGTTGTTCCTAGTTTTTCTGGTAAACCAATCATCCCACGCTCTACAACTGGAAAATTAGGTTAATGCTGAGGTGACAAAATCTGCAGTTAATCTAAGGACTACAAGAGGCCCCGTTCCAAAAGCCATTTAATCCCCAATAAATCCCATCTTAAAATGCAAAAATAAAAAAGCATGTTGATAGTCCTGTGTATTGGTCTCTGGTCCAATCACTGTTTATTAGACCTCATTTTACTTTAATTCGAGTTTAATTTTTGTGCTGTTTGCACTTTTTAATGGAATTTAGAATATTAATTCCAATATGATCTGCTGTGTGGTCCAGCAAGACGTTTGTGCTTTAATATTTGCAAGAGAATTTTCTAGTCTTTTCTTTATCCATCACTTACTACCAGTTAGCAGCCATCTTTGTGTGTTGCACTCGTACATTTTATGGTTTATGTTTAGGTGGTTGGTTAGGCCCTTTGCCCCTCCTGGAGCAAAGGTCAACTGTTTACTAACACTTCCACCATTTATGGATGCCGCTTGCTCACCAAGCTGACAAGCTTTAGCTGTCAAGCTGGTTCTCCGTTTCATGCAAAACTTCTGACACACACACACACAAACAGAGACACAAAAAAATGGCGGGGGAAAAAAGCTAGCATTAACGCTTCAAAATGAGCAATCCAAAACTAATAAAGTACGACACAATGGCCATCTTTTATATACAGTCAATGAAAGACAGCAGGTTTAGAACTGTGCAAAATACAGAGTTACGAGGTAACGATATACTTCAATAACACTGTGTAAACTCTTTTTTTAAAAATGCTAATAAACAGATATTTATTAGCTTGTAAAAGTCCTGTGCTACAGCTTTCAATCATTATTATATAAGAGTCACATAATGCAAAAAAAAAAATCTGGTGTGAAACGTAGAAAAAGCTGTAAACTTTAGTAACTTCTAAGTATTTTTCAGCTTTGTGGCAGGACTGGCCTTACCTTCAGTCAGCGCCTCCCTAACCTTGTTGGCATCAGCAGACAAGTAGAGGTTGGTTTGCCAGGCCTTCAGGTAGCCAATAGGACTGCTCCCCCCCGTCATACAAAACCTCTCAATGAACAAGTCTGTGGATGAGAGGAACAAATAGCAACAAGGTTTTTAATTTCAGTACATCATCTGGTGTTAAATGTCAGCATTCAGTCCATCATCAGCATTACAGATCCATTACAGTGTTGATAAATGCATCTATTTGCATGTTAGCATACCAGCAAACACCGCATGACTTCAAAGAGTCGCTTATATAATCTATATTTGCACTAGAAGCTGGGGCTCTGACTGTCAGGGAGTTCACGAAAGGGTCACTTCGGGGGCCGTGGACGGCAAAAAGGAGCGAAGATGTTCTAAAGACATGGTGAGAGGATAAACTTACAAGTACTTAAAACATGGAGAGGGTCCAGAGAGGGGGTTAATAGAAGGGCGGGAAGACGGAGGCTGTGCAGATGAGAGGAGGAAGCGAAAAGACTTGGTGGGAAAGTGTCTGTTTACATTTTGGCTTGGGAGGCCTTTTAATTCGCTGCTGTGGACTGATCCACCGAGCAGTGGACAGTCGGTATGTGGAAAATGAGAAGAGACTGATATTAGGTAATTAGATCCACGAGTACAGATCTGCGGATTATATCTGTGTCCTTGGGTAAAATGAGCTGGTATTTATGAGGGAAAAGAGGATGGGGGGCTATTAGAAAGGGCACGGGAGTAAAATAGAGTAATATCTGGTGATGGATTGAGTTTGATTAGAGTTGAAGGTCATAATAGAATGAAAAGGTAGGCGACACCTAAGATATATGGAGATGATGTAAGAGGAGGAGGTTAGTGTGGACGGGAGATTTATAAAAAGAGAAATGTGAAGGTTATTCCAATTATTTAAAGCTGCAATCGCCGAGGCATGAATTTATCTTCATCCACAATAAAGGTCCACTGGCCTTTTTTAGCACAGGGCTTCCACAACGTTTGGGAACTTAAAAGAGGCAAATAAAATATCAGAGTACATTAAAACTTCTACTCCATGTAATTTGCTTCTATATGTTGTAAAATTGTCATTTTAGAGCCTAAACTGCAGCAGCTAATGACCTTCTGAGACTGTAACGCTGCAAAGCTAACTGTTATTCCAGTCTACGCTGTACTCACTGACCTTTAGTGTAAAAAGTCAGCTGCAAGTGAAAACACACATTTGATTTGCTCTAAAGCAGATGATATGGATACAGTAATTGGACAGCTTGAATATTAACTGAGTTTGTGTTATACTCTGATTAGAGAGTTTCCCTTACTTTTTTTTTCCAAGCAGGGTATAATCTAAATGCTTATATGTTGTAACCGCTCCAAAAATAACAAAAGATGGCTTAAAATGTTCTCGGTACATGCTGCAGCAGGGAAGACCCGAACTCTTTCGTAGCAAGCATTTTTAATTTCTCTTTGCTGTTTGGGCTGATTGGGACCTCATGAATGTAAAAACAAAGAATGATGTTTTTACCTGATTTTACTCTACAAGGGCTTGATATCCACATTTGAGGACATTCGTTTTAAATTTTGATAGAACAATGGCATTATAATGTCCCCGTAAGTGCATATCAGGCCCAAGTAGAGCAAAATTTAGTAATCTGGTCTAGACAACCCAAAATGTGATGTCCACATATATGGACGCCAGGTCCTAGGAGGTTAAAGCTGTGCTAAGTCTAAGGCAGCTGTGTCCATCACCAGGTCCGGGTGCCAGAAACGTCCTATGAAGACTTGGACTTTTAATTGTATTTTCACAAGTTTTTTACCTTTTCTTACTGATAAAGACCTCCCTCTTGGATATTCATACAGCAAAGTAATTAGGTATCAATTAAACAATTTGATGACAGAAAAGTCTCTGGGTTTTTTCTCTACAAAAATTTCTATTGGTGTTTTTTGACTATCTACATGGCCCACGATGCTAAATGAGTTTGCCATCCCTGGTCTAAGGCCTCAGTCACACAGACCTACAGATCAGTTGATAACACCTGGGCAACTTCTATTTTCTAGGTAAAAACATGTATCCCCCAATAGGTTGGCAAGTGGTTGCTGGAGGTTCCTCGCTCTCAGGTGAAAATTGGGCACAAAACAGGTGGCAGATCAAAAACATTTTTGGATTTGTTATAGATGCTAGTAGACTGATGCAACACTCTCAAACTACTCTCCAAGCAGTCGTTAAACTGTGAAAAGTGCAAAGCAACGGTGAACATTCTCCCTTTCTGGTTTGCTTGTAAACCTTTCTTTTTAAATAAATTTTGCTTGGAGACTGCCAGCAACCATCAGCAACCATCTGCCAACCTGAGGTTAAAGGATATCACCGATCCATCTCCGGGCCTGTGGAACTGAGACCTTACAAAAACACAAAACAACTGACGTCCATGTACATGAGCAAATAGATGCTCTTTCTTGAGTTTTCCATTTTTTCATGAGTCCAAGCTGATAAGAAATGTCTGTTTGTTTGTTTGTTTTTTAGCTGGATATAAAAAAAACTTTGATCAAGTTTTGCCTCAATGTATTATAGGCTCAGTAAGTTTATCCCACGTCATTCCAAAGAACTGGGAAAATATGTGGGAAAATATATACCCCACTGCGAATAATTTGCAGAGCCCACTGTCGACTATAATAATGTAATATTAATATAGGAGTAAATGCTGAGGCAAACCAGGCAGGTGCAGCTCTGTGCTGAATACAGAACATACGGACAAGCAGGCGGACAAAGCGAATATTCTTCAGGCTGAAACAAGCAAAGTTCGATATTTTTGTGCAGTTTGGTGGCTACATTTGTATGTATAAACCTTGCCTGTTGCTGTTCTGGTAATCAGTTCAAAATGTGAAGTTCACTTTTAAAGACACATGAAAGAAACAAAGGCAGATAAATGTAGTGTGACTCATAATCAGGCTCTAGGCAAAACGAGCTGGACTCCAGAAGGAACAGAGGAACTGTGTTGCTTTAAGCCCCCTGAGTAATCTCCTCTCAGTTACTCAAAGAACCAACTGTCCTCTGAAGATTTTCTTAATGGTTTATTTAGCTTTGTAGTCAGACCCTGGTGAGTTTGACCCCCTCCCCTTCCCCTACGCTGTACCGCACCTCATCCTGTGTTTCAGACTGGTGCAGGAGCGTGGGAGTCACTCGAGGGAAAATATGCTTGCCATTGACGTTCTTGTATCTTTTTCCCCTGTCTATTAAGAAAAATGTTTTCATCTAGCTTCTTTGCATGATTTATTTGCTTGTTCAAAACATCTGAAACATGGTAATAAAACAGGAAATCAACATGACTGAAAAGACACTGCAGAGCACCCAGAACAAGCTACAAGCTAAGGTAGAATTCTGCCCCTATAGAAGTCAGGTGTATGCCTGCACACGTCCATTATTCATAGGTGTATAGTGCAGGAATTTAATACTTGATTCTGCCTCGAAAAACAGTTTGGGTGCGCTGATAATCAAAAATAAACACGTCCAGTTCGCACATCCAGTTTCAAGCTAGAATAAATGATCCTCAATCTTTTTAACACGGCTTTGCTACTCAGAGAGACCCACTGCAGGAAAGATGCTCATGAAACACTTATCAATGTTATCAGAGAAGCCATGTTTCCTTTAAGTGTGCAGGAACGCTCAGAGGTCAAGCGACTGTTTGAATGCCTCACATAGAGCCACCAGAGAGGATCTAACATGGCGGCATCTGGAAGGCCGAGTGTTGCTTTGGTGGCTTCGCTCAGACTTGTTTTTGTTTCGGGCCTCTTGGATTATTCTTACATCCCAAAGGGAAATAAGCTTGAACCCACTCCCGTCATGAAGCCCCGAGGATCTGAAAACATTAGAGCAACTGAACAGGAAGTGGTCTGTGAGAGGGATGTCATCACGGGGTCTGAGAGTTTCCCTGGGAAGGATCCTGTCAGTCAGCTGTTCATACACTCCACTGTTTGTCTCTCAGCTGAGCCTGCGTCAGATTCTGGATGATGTATGGATGCTTTTGGGTGCTGGGTTTGGACGTTAGTGGGAAAGCGTGCACTTATTGGAAGCATTAAATTGAGAAAAAACCCCAGAAAAAAGCAGATGCATTTATAGACTATTTTTTTAAGTTATACAGGGATTACCTGCTTCACTTAGTAAAGTTGTGATTGATCAGCAGCAGCCCTAAACTTATATTTTGGAGGAAAACTAAGTATAATTATTTAGCTTTTTGTCACGTCAGTATTTTTTCTTTTTCTTTTTGTCCCTTGGTTGAACTAAAGATTCTAACTGACACACATCAAATGCTATTTATTTATTATTTTTCTTTTCTAAAAAACATCTTCCAGCGTACCTCTCATCATTGATAATAACTTCACCTCCCAGGAATGTTGTTAACCCTGATCATGCTCTAACATTTGCTTCTACCATCCACACCTTTTTACTTTCTCAAAGTACTCTATAAAACACACATGCACTGTCTTCTGTGCTTTTAGGTAAACGTTGCTCCATGTGTGCGCACTGCTGAGAAAAGACAGAGACAGCAACTACCATTCACACTCCGATGCAATGGAGTATGAATATGATCTTGCCCAATGATATCTGGCATGCAGACTAGGGGGAGCCAGGGATTGAACCACCAGCCTTCCGATCAGTAGATGATGCTCTACCTCCTGAGCTACTGCCACCCTGTATAAATGCCCTTGCTTATCTAACTGATTAAGAAATTTTAAGGACACATGGTTGTACATTATCCAGATTCCTTGACACACAATCCCCTCGAGGCCCTCAAATGTCAGAATGTAATCCCCTACAACCTTTCTGTCATGCCCACTTGAGGTCTTCAAAACGTGATGCAGCTTTGAAGGTAAATGTCAAAATACTCCAACATCCTCACTCCTTCTTTCCTAATTATAACTCAGTCTTAGGCCTCGGTAACAGCAGAGTAAAAATAGAGTTGCAATCTCTGTACAACTGGGACAAGCTGGTGGGTTAGCAGATGAACATTAAATGTTACTGTTCTTAAGAAAAATGTTCTTTAACTACTTGTCAGAAAGCAATGCTAAAAGCAAAGTAATGGTAAAGTGTCCTTTCAGCCTTAGCATCAATCTGGGGATTTGCTAGCTTTCGTTAGCATTGTTAGTGTGCAGATGTTTGCAAAGAGCCGAAGTTGTGTTAGCAGCATAATGTACTTGTTTCTGATGTGGACACAGTTCCCATTATTTTCCTCCTTCCTCATGCAAACTGAAAACGAAGAAAAATGGCCTGTTGTTTGACCTTTTTTTTTCTTTTCTGCAGATAACTGAAAAAGTCAAGGCATTACTGTGACTGTAATTACAGATTCTGATTGGTGCAGTAATGTGTTATATTACTCTGTTACTGAAAAATTTTATGTGATAACAGTAACATGTTGCTTTGGAACGTGTTACTGTTATTGCTAATGAGTCACACAAACATGGAGTTTGCGCGGAAACAAAAGTCAGTTTTGGTCCAAAATTCAAGGATTGCAGTTATTACCTATGATATGAAGAGAGGTGATTCCAATTCCTGTGTCAGCACTGTCATGGACATAAAGAAAAATGGCTGATAGCTACTTACTGCATACAGCAGATCTGAGCACATTATATTTTTTCTCCTGATTATAAACCAAATGAGGTCTTTAAAGACTCTAATTTCAAAGACATGATGTGGGGGGCGGTGGGCATAGTTCAGATTGGCAACATGGAGAGTGTGATAATAAGCTTGTCAAACTGATAGTGTCTGTGTGGGTGCTTGAAATTTCAGATATATAATTGACCTATCAATGGACTGTTATCCCATGACAGGAAGCTATTTAAACTGAGAACTCTGTCTGCTGCATAGCATCTTTCAATAGTGCCACGTAGGGCGAGTAATTCATTTTCAGTGGCGTACACTGACAGTTTTTAGGCTTACTGTGGTGGTTGATGGTGTTGATGAGCCGGATTCCAACGTGGGCATGGTTATATGTTACTAAAACGATGTCGAACAGTTCTTCACTTTGGGGGTACAGCTCTCGCAGACGAGCGTTAACCGCCTCCAGAGCCTGTCAAGACAGAGAAACAGTCAGCTGAGAAAAATCAAGACCAAAAAAGAATTTAAGAATTAAAAAATAACATCTGTGTGTGCTTGTGTGACTTTAACCTTGACAAAGGGGAAAGCAGGCCCAGGAGCAAAGGGTTCGTTCTCATGTTCAATTTGGTATCTCAGATATTCCTCCACACCTTGCTGCTCAAACACCTTTTGCTCCCGCTCAGTCCGGAACAGGACCCGAGAGGAAACAGCTACGGTCACTGCGTTCTCTGGCTTCGGCTGCAGAAAACCAAAGTCAAGGTGGACAATGGAAAGATAAAGATGAACAAAAAAAGAGAACACCACTGAACAGTAATGATAAGGTTAATGGGAAACACAGAGAGGAATGCGTGCCCGTTATTTAAAGAGTGCGTGCTGTTTTGGTCTATTATTGTTATCTTCACATCAGTGTGTTAAATGCTATCGATGTTAACTTCTTTGAATGCCATTACATTACAGGAGTCATTTCGAGTGATAGAGAATGAAGGCTATGTATATTCAGAAACTCAACTATGTAGTCTCACAAAAATTGTTTACAGGTACAGCATTAACTGTTTATGAATTAAAACCATTTTCAGAGGCTGAAAAGTAATCAGACAATTTCATGACTATTGAATTAGAGCTGGAAGTCTTCACTTCAATCACATTGTGACTGTTTGAGTTTATGGAACTGTCTCTTTATGTTTTTTAACCCTCCTGCCATCCTTTAAAAAACTCACACCCATCACCCTAGGGACCATTCTCAGCCACGCCATAAAAAGACCATATATCCATATTTTATTCCACTTTAAATTAGCCAACCTTGTAAAACTACTTCTCCCTGAAATATTCATGTAAAGTTTTAATTATATTTTCGTTGTTTTAACCCTTCAAATCCCAGTGTTATTACATGAGCGCCCTGTGTTATAAGCCCCAAAAACCAAAAAACAAAACTAAATATTTCCACAAAAAACCAGTTGAAGTAATATGTGATTGTCATTATAAGTAGGCCTTTAGATGGACCAAAGATTGGCACCAACATACATTTTGACCTGCCATTATTTTTTTTGCATTTTTTTTGCAATTTAAAAATTAAAACTTCAAGGCCCTGAGTCTTCATTGACATCCAAGAAAAGAAGAAAAAAATAAAATCATATGATGATAATTTGGGGTTGAAAAATAGCGTTTATAATGGAAGTCAATGGGCAGAAAATGGTCCCCAGGGTGATGGGTGTGGGGATTTCTGCTGCTCAGCCATTTTAGGCTGATTTAAGGAATTCACACTGGAATATTAACATTGACAGGTAAAAACTATCCTGTGGCAAGTTTGGTTATATTCCACTGAACACGGTGGAAATGGCAGCCATTTAACACATAGCAGTGGCACAAAAAGGTCCCAAGAAGGCAGGAAGGTTAAGAATATAGATGAAAGAATGTGCTATCTTGGGTGAATTTTAAAGCTGTTTGATATTATAATGTAATTTCATAGAATAGAGTATCTAGTTGGCAAAATCCCTTTATAATAGAAAAAGTACAAACTGCAGTTAAACTAAACATGGTGCACTCATAAAAGCAATTCTAAATTAAGAGTTACTAATAACAATATGCACATATGAAGTTAAACTTGCCAATGTAGCTTGCCATCACCAGTGTGTGAATGTGTGTGTGAATGGGTGGATGACTGGATATGTAAAGCGCTTTGGGGTCCTTAGGGACTAGTAAAGCGCTATATAAATACAGGCCATTTACCATTTACCATTTAAACTAATAATTTCAACATTTATAGAAAACAGTTTAACATTCAGATATAAAAAAGCAAGAAATTGGGCTTAAGAGCACTGAGTATATATAAAAGTGGATGTGTATAATCTCTCGTATTAAAACCTCAGACTTTGGCTGTCACCATCTTGAGCAAGAAGTGGAAATCTGAGAAATCCAATAGAGTGCATACCTACTGTAGTAGCTGTTACACAACTTCAAGGGACTGTCTTCTAAATAAGTGGGCAGGTCACATGTGAAACTTTGAAAATCTCAGCTTCGAGCCAAGCGACTGAAATGTGTACCAATGAGAACACAGGATACAGGTGATTCACATATGACATTGCAGTTAATGCATTAGGGTTAACTAGAGGCTACCAGAGCCTGGTATGTCCACCAATGACCAAACAGCTTTAATGCGAAGCCTGATGAGCAAATTACTTCCTGTGTGGCTGGAGCTTTAGAAAGCGTGTAGGTTTGAAATTCCCTTCTCTTTTCATACACAGAGAATATACAGTCCGTGATTACAGCTTGTTGTTAGCTTTCAATATCACCTCAGCCTCATGTGGCTGTAGTAATTATGAAAATATTGCAAAGATCAGATTTAGAATTGTGCAGAAGCAAGAGAAAAATACAAAACACAAAATAATAAAAATATAAAAGATATATTTACCATGGGACACAAAACAATATTAAGGAGAAGTGGTAAACACAGACCTCCTGCATTTTCATCTTACAAGTTCCATCCTGTGTTTACCCTCTAGAATTAAAAGAAACACAATTTGTCCCTGCACTGTCAACACAACGCAAGCCTGTCCTTGAGAACCTTTGTAGGGCCAAATAATCAAGCTCCAAATGGATTTTTAGGCATTTAATTTCGTAAATATATAAAAAATTCAAAATCCCCCCCCCCCCCCCCCCCCCGCTCCAAAAAACCCCTTACAACATTAATGACCAAACCAAAGACCAATATTTGTTTCTACTGTTTGTTATTTTTCCATATTTCTGTGACTCTGAGTGACATATGTTAATGTAACCATGGTGACAAAGGTCTAAATCATAAATCCTAAAGTGTTTTTTAGCCTCAAACACGTGAAAAAGTCTAACAAGAAAATTTCCCTGCTCATGAGCTCTGTGGATAAACAGGCTTTACATGCAGTGCAAAAAAGACAGTCAAACAGCGTCTTAGTAGAAGTTGAGGGAAAATGCACAAACGCACCAATTTAATTTGCTTTTGAACTAAAAAGTACGTTCTAGTACTGTTCTTAAATACAAATCCACTTGGCAAGCGGTCAGGGAAACCACATTTCTCCCTAGCAACCTATAGTTACTAGGATGTAACCTGACCCCTGACGAGTGTCTAAGCCTGTGTGAGTGGGGCTTCAGTCATCAGTTTCACAGGGACTACGAGTCCCCTCGCAACTAGCCAAGTATTACTGCTTTTACTTTTTATTTTTATTGGAAGTCACCAACTGGAGGGTAATGTTTGAGCCGCAGTAGAGTAAAAACCTTCATATGACTAGGAGAAAATAGACCAATGGCATTCAGAATTTGGAGGCTTGCAGATCATTGCTGCTTTTTAAACGTAGGCAGCAGTCTGAGCCAGTCTGCACTGATCAACACAAGTCATTTGCAATGTGTCTCCTTGCAACAGGGAGCTCGACTCAACAACTTAACTGGTTTCCAAGCTGTTGTATTCCAATCATAGTCCTATTTAATAACAGTTCCTATCAGTATCTCTATCATGCAGCAACTGTGTGACTACTTGTGGAGAGATTCCTGAAATTCTGTTGTATGAGCTTCTGGCTGGTCTGTGAATTTAACTAGTCAGTGTGAATTTCAGTTTAATGTGAATTTCTTGTATGTGGATGGCAATAGATTCCTAATTTTTTGCCAGCTTATCACAGTTAATCACCATATTATCACAAACAGTTTGCACATAACAGCCAGCTCGAGCCCATTTAAACGCAAACTGAGAGCAGAGTCACTACATTTATTGTTGTTTTATCAGCACCTTGATTTACCAAAGTCCCAGACCTAGTTCCTGTCCTCAAAGAAACCTCTTCAAAGGTAACAAGACTCCAAGTTCTTTGCACATGGTCATAAGAATTTAATTTGTGTGGAATCATACTGTTTTATATGAATGGCAAAAATGTCAAACCTTCAGAATACAATGTCAACACTCCCGTCCTGTTTCCTCATGCTTTTCAGATTCTATACATTTAAAAAGGAAAAACAACAATTTTATATTTCACTAAATAACAGAGAGGTCCATTTTAACGAGTCAGTGTATGTAGAGCTCTTTGGAGCTTTGTCTGTACATGTGTGTTTTGTTTCCATGGTCTCAGATGAACTGCTAGATGGCGCAGTGGTGTCATATTGTGTTCATGTTGCCCAATGTGTGTGTTTACACTCAGGCCTGTGTGTTTAGGGGTTGACGGGGGGGAGCTGCATTCCTCCTGGGTTAACTGGCAATAATTGCCCACAGTGGGCAGAGGAACTCGTGCCTGTGTAGTGGGAAGAGTGGGGTGAAGGGGCAAAGTGTTTCAACCAATGCAGAGAACACTAATGTGCATGTGAAAGTGTGAAAGTGTGTCATGTGACACTGGGTAAATGGAGTGTTGCTTATGGGTTTTTTTTTTTAAATTTACTGTTCTGATGCAGTATTGATTGAATCCGATGCTAATTATTTTACTGTATATTTACTGTTGTTTATACAGTGCTGTGATCTTCAGCTGTTTTCAGTGCGTCTAAAATTGTGCTTGTGAGTCAGTATGTTTCCACATGGATGAGTGAGGGGTTGGATTCTGTGTATTGAGATGTTTGCCTGTTCTCATCTCAGCCTTGACGCTTGTGTACTTGTAAATAGGCCACAAGCCGACATGTGCGCCGTGCCATTGTTCCTGCATTTAGCCTCTTTTCCATCACAACCCTGCTGCTTGCTGACCTGTTGCCTACTTACCTGTTAACACACACGTCACCTGGCTAGGCTTAATCCCACATGGGAGTCAGATTAAAGGATAGATTTGATGAAACACTATTTAATTTTGACAGTTTCTATATTTCTGTGTCCACTGAACTGAAAAACATGTTTTCCATGCATGCATATCATAGAAAAATATCATTGTTTTCTTCTTTTTGTTATTAGTCGTAATGCATTTCTGATCCACATATGTTTCACTATATGAAACATCAACACTGACTGCGAAGCACAATGAATGTGATAACAGATGAATTACACGACTCTAAACCTGACGCCATCTTGAAGGATTTACCTACGGCAGCGTATACAAACACAGGCATACGAGTTCACGAGTTCTGACAATTACAGCCTGTCTTAGCAAAACTAAGTAAAAAAGGAAGAGCAAGAGTGCAAGAGTGGAGTGACAGTTAAAATAAAACTGCATAAAAATAGACAAAATGTGGAGTGTTATTCTTGCTGACTTAATAAGAGAAGAAAAGTTTAAAAAAAATCTGCTTCATGTTTTAGTCAGAGTGAAATGTATCGTTAGGAAGCAGAAGGTCTGCATCAATTTGGCAAATGTCTTAAAAAACTAGTCATTAAGAAGAAAGTTGGCTCACAGTGAGGGAGAGGAGCTGAAATGGCATGTTACACACACTAAATAGACTGAGGGGCTAAATAAAGATTCTTTTGAACTGTGAATCATGCAACACTACTCTAGTAGAGTCCAAGAATATAAAAATGAAGCTGGAAATGAAGCAGAACTGTCCGCGTGTAATAGATCAATCCTGCGTAGTCTGCACTTCAAAAGTGCAGCTTTCAGCTTGAATCCAAGGGGTTTAACAAGAGGTTTGCATTAAATAATCCTTCAATGAAAATCTTTTGCACTCTATCTGAAGTGTGGAACCCATGGACATCACCAAATGCTGTGTTTCTTCCACTGAGATGCTCTGCCAGGCCTGAATACACCTTCGATAGCTCCATCTCTCTGGCAAAGTCTAACCTGGCCTTCGTCTTAATGTGTAACCAATGTTTTGCACCTTAGTGTAAACCCTTTGTATTTCCATTCATGAAAGTGTTTCTTGACTCTAAACTTTGTTTTTTCAGCCTAATAATGGGGTCCCTCACTTTGACCTTTTATTTAAAATTACATTGTAAAGCTATAAAATGCAAATTTAACACTTCTTTATTTATCATATGTGTGTGTGTGTGTGTGTGCGTGCGTGCGTGCGTGCGTGCGTGCGTGTGTGTGTGTGTGTGTGTGTGTATAAAACAAGGGAAAGATGGCCACAAAACTGCTTGTCAGTCAATTATCTAGGGGTTTTCAGCCTCTGAAAGTGAGGGTGAGGGACTATGTATAGAAATATTTTCTATTCTTACATAGATTTTGTTAAACTCCTTGAATCAAAGCTGAAAGTCTGCACATCAACTGCATATTGTTGGATTTAAAAATCTACGGTAGCAGTTTGCAGAGGTAATGCTGCAAAAGAAAATCATATCTTTGGCCAAATTATAGACTGTAATTTTACTCCTTAAATAGTATTGCCTATAATATATCTTTTTTTTATAATGTACATGTCTCTTTGTTTTGTTGGTTAGCGTTGGATGTAGCACAATCAGATTAGCAGTTGCCAGCTCAAGTTGTTGTCATCTCGAGAAGCTGTAAACACGAGAATCTTTCCCATCAGTACCTCTGATGTAACACGAATGCCCACTGGGAGATGGTGTTAATTAAAGGCCACAAAGAATAAATATTTAACAAACTACAATATTAGATCATTACTTCTTTTTTTCAAACAAATCCAGTTCCTAATAGTGAGCCACACATGATACTGTTGAAAAAGGCTGGATGTTTAGTTACTGGCGTAGTTACAAATGTCAGTAGGTTTGTGACTTGCTAAAACAAAGAAAAAGCTTCATATGCGCCATGAGAGTTGCTTCAGAGCCTGCAGGAGAGGATGTCATCTAAAAACTGCTATTATTTTTTCAAAGTCACCAAAACATTCAGTGTAGTGAAGGGTGAGTATGAGACTGTATATTCCTTCGGCAGCCAATACGGACGTGAAGAATGGATCGACATGACAGCACACGTGATGATGCGTTAGGTCAGCCCGTTGGTTAGTAGAGTGGGAGTATCCGTGATCATGCAAGCACATCAACAGCCATCACAGGAGGTTCAAACAGGGTGAAAGGTGTGGCACTGACTGGGACACCAACTTTCAACTGGGACATACTTACGAAGAACACGCCTCCCTCCACCTTCCGGGCTCGTCTCCCTGTCACCTTAGCAGAATGACAGTTTTTATTCATCACAAAGCTTTTTTTCAGCATCACAATATTTCCTTTAAATAATGTCCTGCTATGCCTGACGCATAATTCTACATATTTCTAAAAGCTATGGAGACAAACGAGAAATGTGATCAACGTGCACAAAATCTCAGACAGTTTTGCAGGTGTACCAGACTTTTGGTACACAGTCTACTCTATGAATAACGTGTCACACAGTCTGAGAGTGATCCCAGAGCAAGACTCCGGTGCTTTGCTGTGATTTGATACCAGTAGTGTTAACTGCCTGGCCTCTCTGAGCGGGCCTCCAAACCCAGTCATATGGCTCCTCTGCACTGGGGACTCAGAGTAACTATAATCACTTCCAACCCACTGATGTCTGTGATGGCAGAGGCAACTGTATAAATAAAGTTGATGGTGATAAAAAAAAAAAAAGAAGGAAAAAAAGGAAAATCCTCAGTGTGATTCTGAAGTGGTGCTCAGCTTCCCCCTTTATATTTTAATCCCGTTAGAGCTTCCCAGATCATGGATACCCCGACTGGTATCCATGAGTCATGTGGTATTTACATATTACAGCCTGAGAGACATCCCTTCTACCCACGGGGAGCAGGGGTGGGGAGAGAAAAAAGGTGAAAGAGGGTGAGAGGGGGAAGCGGTGGGAAAATAAAAGCAGTGAGAGTGTGAGCAGAGACTGGCAGGGTGAGGCGATCGGGGGGGTGCAGATATTTATAGATAAGGTAAAGGCCAGTGATGATGCAGTCTGTTCCAGCACCGGCAGATATGGTAACATGGCAGAGTGACCGGACACTGCCAGAAACAGCAATGCTAACACAGGGTTTATGAGGTTTGGTCTAAGAATCAGGCCAATATTATCACCCAACTGAAAATTATGCATCATGAAATAACGTGCACGGTATTTGGTTAGTGTTTGTGCATTTTTTATGCCACACTTTGGGTATGATAGTTGAAGGTTTGACAGTATAATTACTCATTTATGATTTATTTTGATCTTGTCTAAGATAAACGTGTAAAAGAGGCTTACAGGAAGTCACGGGAGACAGTGACACAGACCAGCCTGGCATCACTGAGTAGGGTATAAATAACACAGACGTCTTTTATGTGTCGTCACTTTGCATTTTTTGTAAGTTGTGAGTCATTTTACATCATTAACCTCACACAACCTCTCACCACAAGCCTAATTTTAGTCTTTTAACATAGGGGCAGGGGCGTAATTTCCAGACCCAACCAACATAACCCCCCCCCCCCAAATACAATTATGAATTATCTTGCATAAATAGGCTGCTGATTTTCTTTACTCATTTCAGTTATTACCAGCAAAATAGTTGCATGTTTACTCATCTGCGAATTTACCCAGATGTATTTATTTATTTATTTAGACAGAGATGAATGTGAGCACAAAGTTACGCTGATGCAGGGTGTCAAACATCTCTGGGACAAGATCTGACCAACCAAAATGTCCAATTTATCTCCATTAATAGCTTTGCACAGAGCAAACATTACAAAGGAGGGAATTTTATACTATTTTGTGCATGTTGCAAATCCGTAGGAATGGATTACATCCTTAGCATAAAGTCCAAACTGCTAATTTATTCAGTTTTACAGCCTCCTTGCTGACAGATGGCACCAAACTGTGGTTGTTAAGCCCAAGAAGTTGGACTGATTTACTGCAGTAGCGTTTCTTTATACTGAATGTGGAAAACCTATGATGTGTGGTTGAACCTGAACATAATTGCCAAAAACTATTTCATTGTCAGTTTGCTAGTTTGGATTGTTTTTGTTATTTTGATTTTTTTTAATGTGAGCATTTTCAGAATGTGCTTAAACGTCTTTACAGTAAAAGGAAACAGCAACAAAAAGTTTATTAAGCTGTATTTTTCTGGTAACTAGTAAGATAAAAATTGGACTGTGTGTTTCCCACAAACTAAAATGAGTTTGACCTTGCTTTATGATCTATAATATAGAAAAACTAAAGGTATAAAAAGTGTAGAAACTGTGTGATATTTACTTGCACAGTGATACATCTTTGTGTTCATACAATACTGGAGGATTTAAAAATTGTTTGCAGCATTGCTTTAGACCTTCCTGTATTTTAAATAATGACAACAAGTTAAGATAAAACCTGTTCACCACATTTAAACTGTTTTCAAATGGATTAGGGTTGAAAAAAAAAACCCTCATTACCTGCCTTTGGACGTGTTCTGTTTCAGCATAGATATAATGAAAAGGTCTATCAGTGCTATTTGGTTACACTTGTCAGACCATTTAAATTATTTAAAGAATTATTTAATATGACACGGTAACATGGCTAAAAGTGCACGACTAAAAAGAAGTAACACCTTCCAAATATGACCCTTTATTTGTCCTCCTATATATGTTCTGCTTAAAGTTCATTTCACTGTGTTTGATTACTTATCACACCACCTGATGGAAAACGAGATCATAACCAGATGGTGATTTCTTTTGTTCAATTAGAAAGTTCATTCATTGAAATAAACTCAGTGTAATCTATTCGGTGCAGTTCCTATGATAAATAATCACATACAGTTTTCTCTAATGCTGTTATGTAGGTATGTGCTCTTTCAGATGAATGCATTACACGGTAATACGATGCGGTAATATTTAGACAGATAGCTAAGCGCTATCATTGGGACACATGGGGATGCATGTTTACAGTCCGAAAATACACCGATGTGGCTGCGTTAATCTTCGAGCAGCACAGATTACTCGGCTTTTAGACACTTTTAGCTGAGTCCTTTCACGTTAGCTTGCATTTCCTGTGAATACATAACTCAGTCTTTAATGTTTTTCTTCTTGCCCTTATTCTTCTAATCGTACGAGCTTACTAAATGCTTTGTTAGTTACATTACAGTTATGCCCTCTCAGAGTCACTCGGATTAGTTTAGCAGCCTGGTCCGTGATTCCCTGGAAATGGTACAGTATGTTCTGTTCAATATCCTGCAACGCTATAAACAGAATCAAAACCTTTGCCAGGGAGTGTGATCTGATCCCTTTTAATTGTAAGCTGAGATCCAAGCTAAACATTTACAAACTGGAGTTTTCATCTCGACAGTTTAATATAAGTCCAGGCTGTGGACCTAGCGATCAAGTATAGCTGCAGTCTGGTCAAGCAAACTTTGTAATATATTCGAATTGTTCATTAAGAGATTAAAGCATGTGACTGCTGGCTTTCTGTGTGATTTCACTACAGTACATTTGTTTAAATCTATTATATAAAACATCCTCTTGACATCTACCAGGTCATCATCAGCCCATCTATGATTTGGGTGAAAGGTGCGGTTCATAAAATCTTTGTCTGTTAGGAATTCCCAAATGGAAACGCTTTGAGCAGAACAACTCTAATTATGTGTAGGAGATTTATTTTGATAGGTCGTATCTTCTAGTTTCTTAAAATGTGCCTATGTAGCATGTGGCAACTGCAACCCTAATGTTAGACAGGTCGACTGTGACCTTAGATTTATTTGGAAATACATCATTACAAGGCATCGTGTGTATTGCTGTCATTAAATCTTGTGTAAATGAGCCTGTGCACCCACGTCCAGTGAGTGATCATCATTATCAGCTTGCCTGCCCAGCTGCTAAACTCTGGCAGACACAGAAGATATTAGTTTTTTCTTCAATTCATTCATGACCGAGGCAAAGGATGAAATAGACTCTGAACTCATAGTCTGTGGACCCCAAAACACAGCCAGACTCACAGTTTTCCTGTCGCTCCTGATTCCCAGTCCCCCCCTTTTTATAAGGTGTGCTTAAAACCGCACGTGGGCAATGTCAACAGCTGACTCGAGAGAATAAGCTGGGCGTGGGGGGGGCAGCAACAGGGTGGAGAGAAGGAAGAGGAGTACAGAGGGTTGTTTGGTTCCATGTGATTGTCTCAACCGGCAAGGCCTTCGCGCTCTTGTGATCTGGAAAGATTACATAATAAAAGTGGGACACATGCAGTTCTGGGTGGAGAGTGAGACTTACTGGCTTTGGCTTGGCAGTGAGGCCCAGGTGGTCTTTGTCAAACTCTCTTTTCCCCTCCCATGATCCTGCGCTGTCGCCGTTGGACGAAGGGGCAACTTTGAGCTCGGCGACCTGTCCGCTCATCACCTGCACAGGCTCCAGACTCATTTTCACCATAGAGGATCCCTCTGTCTGCACTCCCAAAGCTATCCAGACTACTCTACCTTTGGTAAAGACACTGTCCTCCGCTCAGGCGAAAAAAACAAAGAAAAATGTTTAAAAAACACAAGCAAACACAGAATATGTCCCGCCTCAGTCTGTAGCATTTACGGAGACTCTTCTGTCACGTTCATTGGTGATTGGCTTACTAAAGTGGTTTGTTGGTGTTGCACCTGCCCTGAAAGTAGTCCGAGTGTGAAGAGCGAAAGTGTTGACTCTTCACTTGTCTGTATCCCTCGTTCCCCCCACCCCTTCAAGAGAATTACTGCTCCTTGCATCCACTTCCACACAACATGAAATACTCATTCACAACCGTGCTCCTCTGTGACAGCGTACATGCACACACGCGCTGTCACACATACAGTCTGTCCTCGGTAAGTATGTTGCGGGCTGTGCAGCAATCCATCTGCTGCTACCTCTCTGCCTGTCTCTATCCCCTTGCTCCCCTCTCCCTCCCTTTCCCCTTCCTCTCTGTCCCATTCAATCACTCTCTCGGCTCCCTGGTGTCATTCGTTCCCCTCCTGCCGACCAATCACAACCCCACTTCCTTATTCAGCGCGGCCCCTCCTCTACACCCCCCTCCCCGCCAACAACACCGTCCCTCGTGTGTTGACGATGCAGTTTGCCCCAGAGGCTCATGGGATGCTCAGGCACACGGTAAGTACACAGCAAAAAATAGCCTAAGTGATGAGCCATTTTATCCAGTGGCGAGCCAGCCTGCTTTTTTTTTTTTTTTTAACCACGTGACTTGATTGGTGAAGGCCAATCAGGTGAAAGACTGGACAAATCATTAGAGAAAAAAGTGGAATTATCATATTATAACACCAGCTAACTCTGTGTTTTTAGAAACATGTAAATAGATTTCGACTTTTTAAACAATAACTACTGGGGTATAGCGAGTATAAGAGGCAGTGAGGGAGGGGGTGTTAAGGGAATGGGGATAGATTAGCCTAAAGGTAGCACATAATGGATGTAACCTTCATTTAAACCAAGGTTGCACACTCAGTAAAATTCAGGCCCATTAGTGGCTGTACTCCTAATAACACAGCCCAGCATCGAGCTCAGTGCTGCTGTGGTTTGTTGCTGTATTTTACACACACACAAAAATTACAAGTTCATAAATGTTTTAGGCTAAATGTAAAAAAACAAAAAAACAAAAAAACAACCAAAGTATTACAGGTTTTAACTTGGATTTAGAAACAAATATTACTTTTTTTTCTGAATTCACAAAAGACTAACAAAGAAAGTTCACCAAAATTTTGTCACACAGGGCCAGATTTGTGAAACCCCCAAATATGATACCTCACAGGTGACTTACAGAAGTTTCACTGTTTTTTAAACCCAGGTGCTGTCACTTCATTTCAATATCAAGCACAAAAAATAAGACTTGCTTTAAATATAACGGAAATGCATATGCAGCAGGGTCAGAGTCTGAGTTCCCACCTCGTAGATGCAATCTTGTCATTGCCTTGGGTTAGATTAGGTGGGTAGGGTTTCCGTAGTCACCAATGATGAATTACAGTCATCCCTCGTTTATCGCGGGAGTTACGCTCTAAAAATAACCCACGATATTTTTTACAATTATTATAGATGTTTTAAGGCTGTAAAACCCCTCACTACACGCTTTATACACTTTTCTCAGACAGCCATGAACATTTTCACACTTTTCTCTCTTGTTTAAACACTCAAACCTTCGTAGGTCCAGAACATGGGAATAGAGCAGCTGCGAGAGAATTCAACATTAATCAGTCAATGGTACGGAAGTAGAGGAAGCAAGAAGAATGAGTTGAGTAAAGATTGACTTATTTGACTGTTTTGTTTCGCTTCATGTGCCTTATAATCCGAAACATACGGTAACTTCTACCTTCCTTTACCATGTCCAGAAGTCCAACTTTTTGTGCGATGGTTAGCATCTTCCTCTACCTTTTGGGTGTTACTGCAGGCGATGGGGCGGTGCAAATGTTTAATCGACATTTTTGTGTTTGTTGGGGACTTACAACTTACAAACATACAGTACAGCACTTCAGAGTCACACTGCTAGCAATGAAAGAGTCATGTAAATTTGACAAGATGAATGCCTTCCGTACTGTAAGGAGACACGGCAGGAGAGTGATTGACAATGGTCTACAGCCAATCAGAATGCAGAACACGATGCGCTGTGAAAAAGGGTTAGGGTTAGGGGTTAGAAGAAAAAGCATGCAAAGTTGCACAAAAAAATCAGTGAAACAGTGGGGCTGCCAGTATAAGAGCTTCCAGCTTCATCCAGAGGAAAGACCGAGAGTATGGAGGGACCCGGAGTATAGGTGATATAGAGCAGAGCTGTACAGTACTCACTACTGTTTCTGACTCCTCATCCTCGCCCTCTCCATTACGTCACCTCTTCAACCTCCTCATCCACTTCAAGTTCTCAACTTACCAAATGGTCATCTGCTCCTTGTGAACTCATTCTATTGTAGCCTTTCCCTTAGTGTTATTTAACCTTTGCATTAATACATTTTGATCCAAGAAATCGGTGTTGCTTACTCCTTCTTTAACACTGTATACTAGTCAACATGTGGTGGCCGGTGTTCTAGTGATACCTGGACCAGTGATCACCCTTTAACTGAATAACTGGACATATGGCTGATGGGAGACAGAGGATGGAGGGACAACAGCTGAAGGAGTTTTCTTCACAACAGTCATAATAGGGTTTTTATAAAGCTGAATACCATGTTATATTAGAAAACCCTAACAATGAGACAAGTGAGTTGAAGGGTTGATGCCAAACTCTTAAGTTTAATACGTGTGTGAATATTTCAACATGTTCATGCTCTGTCAAACTATCTAACACTTGCAGATGTTGCAGTTATACTCTGTAATGTGAGCTGGACTTATAATGCAACTTGCTGTGAATACGTATATTAAAAAAGCACCAGTGTTGCTCTGTCAGTGCTAGTATTTATGCTGAAAGGACGTAGTAGCTCTTTTTTCCTCTCCTCATCCATTCCGGTGCACTCAGGGCCATCCGTGCACAACACGACAGAAAGTTCCTTGGCAGGCCGGTCCATCTAACCGGTCTCAGGGTTGTCAAACATAAGACCTTGAGGCCAGAATCGACCCGGGAAGGACTCCAATCCAGTCCACTGGCTTTGGAAAATGTGAAATGAAACAATGACCTTTGCGTGGTCTTTGTGAGGACTTTCTTTTAAAATGTCACCGACATGCTGTTAGGACCTCAAAGCTGACTTGTCTCACAGCTCCATCTGGTGGCTGCTCAGCAAACTGCACCCCCCCTTCACCGTGACCTCTATTGCTGCAGTGTGATTCACGGTTTCTCTGCTGCTCTCAGCTTGTGTGTGTGCACATTTGGGCTGTTTGGCTTTCCACTGAGCTGAAGCCTGATGCAACAAGGCTCAGAATAGATTTATATCGATCCGTGATGGATGGCTAGGGAATGAGTGATGGAAAAAAAAAGGGCCAAGTAAGTGGAGTTTAAACCGAGGAGTGAACCAAAAGCAGAGAGCTGATAATATCGCTGTGATGGGTTTCTGGGGCTTCTGTCTTTATATGTTTCCACAAATACAGAGTCCTGTAAAGATACAGGCACTAAAACAAGCGCATAAAATGTGTTGTTTTTGTGTTTCCAGGTCTTACAGAGAGCAATCCGAAGCTCAAATCTCATGAGTCATTTCATCGTGTTCCATTATTTGTCCTCGCCATCCAGCTGAGTGAATGAGAGTGTGCGGATACCGGAGGTGACATTAATTTTTGGAGTCCTAAAATTTCCACGCTTATGCATCAATACGTGGAGTGAAGTAGCGTGTTTTGTGTACTCGTATCCCTGCGCTTTGGCCTGGGCACGGTTACCATGAGAACAGCATGAATGGTGACATCACTGCAGCAGTGTGACATCACTGCTAGATGGTGACTCATGCTTATGTTGTGTGTGAGCATAAGAGAAAAATGGAAGAGAGAGAACGCTGAAATGTATGAAGATGCAGTCCGAAGGAAACACCAAAACAAGAAGTCACTCTCAACATCCACGTGTTTTATTCTATGTAACAAAAATAATGACATTGTTTTTGTTCTAGGAGTCTAACAATATTGAAAACAAAAGAAAAGCAAAAAGTTATCCAACTGGACAATCAGACATTTATGTGAACATCAAAGAGAAAGGTTGAATTTAATTAGATCACACAAAAGAGCACAAATGAGCCTCCGTCAAAATGAAGCATTTATATTCATGTCACGAGCTCGGTGTGTACGTGCCTATTACAACCGCAGCAGTCATCACAACGCAATCCTGTCCTTGGCACGGCTAGCTTTCAACGTATTTTTGAGTTGGGCATTGCATGACAAAGTAACCACAAAAACAAAAGCCTCTTGTGTCTGCAAATCTCAGGGCTGAAAGTAAAAGTGGCTCCCCAGCTTCGATGTGGGGCTAATTAGGATGGACGGTATCTAATCAGCAGCGGACATCAGCACACTGTGAAGCCACTTTGCGAGCCAATCTGTTCTAATCAAAGCATTTGACCGCATATTGGTCAATAGAAAATTGGATGATTAACCAAGCTGATGACAATAATGTAGCAAGTCAAAACAACAAAGCAATAAGCACCAAAGCAGATAGACCGTGCGGTCCTGTAGTTCCTAACTTCACTGGTTTACTTAAAAACAAGTCCAAAAACATCTTCCAGAGAAGACAGACAATCTAGTTTGAATTATTTTTGTGTATCAGCTTTCAATTTACTCTGACTGCAATTTTGATTTTGAAAAATGGGACAACTGAGTTGAAAACTGAGATTTGGTTTACTTAAATCTGCAGGTTTCATTTGCACTCGGGAGCCTTATAGTTGCAATGACAGGTTTTTTGGATGTTGGTTGCAACATCTCATTATTGCAATACTAACACGTAGTATTATCGCCAATAAAGTTGCCATGGGGAACACTGTAGGAAATACTTATTTACAAATACCCAGTGTACAGTTAGCATAAACTTAGAGCTAGTTTAGTGCTAGTATTTGAATGTTTAGATATCTCAAATACCAGCAGCAACATCCTTTAGCTGGTTAACAACACCAGTCTCTTCTCCAAAGTTCCCTTAAACAACATTGTTTACAATCTCTAACCTATGATGACTAATAAAGTTTGCAATTTGGAATGTAAACTCTGTAGGTTAGCTTGTTTCTTGACTAGCAATTAGCAACTAGCTAAAAATCTCTATATTCTGGGAGAGGGATGAGAGCTAAAGTAAAATTCACTTATAGTTTTTCCATTTTTTCCACATATACTCATTACACACACACACACACACACACACACACACACATATATATATATATATATATATATATATATATATATATATATATATATATGCTGAAAACTTTTAAATAAAAAAGCATTTTGTCATAAAAAAGAACATGATGTCATTTATTTGTTTTAATTAATAAAGTCCACATTGGCGCCTCTTTGCAGACTCAAACCAATGACACAAGCCGAGAGAAACATGTTCATTAATTTCAGATTTCTGCACTTCTTTTGAGAAAAACACAACTTTATCCATGTTTAGCATTTGATCTTCCGGCATGTTCATTACATCATAAACAGAGACTGTACAGTAAGGTGTGGCATTATATTTTCATCCACTGGGTGACACTGTGACACAGGACTATATTTCTTAATCATTCTTCCAATTCACACACCTCTCCTCACACCTTCAGGTTCCCCCTGCTCAACGAACTCCACATATGAGTGTAACCTGTAGAACTGCAACTGTAAGTTAACAAAACAACATGTCCCATGTTAGAGACAGCACAGTACATACTGAATATATACCAGCGGACCACAAAAGCAAATGTATTATGGGGAATAATACTCAGTGATTTTTACAAAGTTAAACTAGACTGAGGCATCTCTTTTTCCACAAATGATACAAATACAAAACACGTGAGCACTCGCGCAAACGCTGCATATACTAACCTCACTCTTTCACACACACTCTCTCTGTCTCTCTCGCTCACGCACACACACACAGTAGCTGTTTCATCATATGAAATTAGGTCTAAGCTAGTGGTACATTTACATATATTTGTTTATATTCATAAATACGATTACAGTCGTATTATAATGTACATGTAAGTTTATCGTTACAGTATCACACCACTGACGCTCTTTCTGTAGCTTTAGGGAGGGAGGATGTTGAGAAGGAGGAGGTAATCTGATTGGCTGGCAGGACAGGAACACAATATTTTTGTGCAAAAAGTGTGACTGGAAGAATCAAGACACTTCTAAAGGCTTTCAGAGGTGCTAAATTGAAAGATGCTGTCATGCTTTTTTTTTTAAAGACATTATTTTTGTATTTTAAAATTTAAGACACAAGGGTTTAATGATTGTTTGGATCGTGATGTTGATTAGATTGTAATTTTAGCTATTGCACTTTGTTTGATCCTCTGGTTTCCAACCATTTTTTTAACAAATAAAAAGGCCACTGTAGTATTTACTTCCTTCAATAAATGCAGCTCGATTTCAAGACTGATGAATCAGCCACTTAAACTGATTCACAGTTAAACTGTGACAATAACAGTTTTTAATTTTAATGGGGGAACATTTATTGTCTCACTGAGATTTAAATAAGACTGATACCACTCTCATGTCTGTGCACCACTGCAAACACGAGTTATCTACAGTAATTCCCCTCCTGGCTACCTGCTTTCATTCATATTCACTTCAGCGTTTTGCTCTCTTTCACATTGATTTTAGATCTAAGCTGAGTTCAGAAAAGTTCCTCCCCCCTCCACCTATTATCAAAGCGTTTCCTCCCTGACATTTAAAGAGGAAGAAGACAAAAACGGGGGGAGAGCAGGAGAGGGGATGCCTGTTTCAGCTTTTAATGTGAAACAACAGTGAATCGTGGAGGCAGCTTTGGCCTTTCTGAGAAATACCGTTTGTGTCATAAGGTCTGCAATTACCGTCCTGATTATCCCGACTCCATGCTGCTACACTCGTTCCTCCTGCAGCTCAAATTGCTGGTCTCAGAAAAGGATGTTTTATATCAAGATGCATGTTTTTTTTTATTTCAGTCAGGACTATTTTAAAAAAAGATTATTCCCAAATAGACTGATTTATATTTAGCAGTTGGGCTCTTTTCTCAGGATCTCCTATCCTTCCTCGCGCATTAGTGGAGAGGAGCAACAAGACCCTTGGTACAGAACAAAGCACACAACATTGACATGGCACTAGTGTTGGGCTAGAGGTGGGTTGCAACTTGCTGATGTAGCAGCAACAGTAAGCAAGCTAAAGGTACTTTAACAGCCAACAGAACATGCTAGATATTGTAGTTTCTGTCCATTATTAGACAAAACAGTGCTCACAAACCAGACTTAACAAAATCTAACAGTGTTAAAATTAAATTTGTTAATGAAATAATGAATGAAAGAGCAGCTGAATCTTACAGCTGTTTTTCTCAGGGTGCTCTGACCCCATGTTTCCAAACTATTATTTATATCAAAGCAGACCCAAAAAGGTCCTGATTAAACAGGTAAGCAAAGATTTGGGATTTTTTTACTCTAAAAAACAAAAAAATACCAGAGGAAGTTCTTTTCTACAATGATTGTAGCCATTAAGAGTGATAATTACAGAGAAATATGCACCAAAAAAGAGCACATGCATATTTCTGACAGTAAAAAACCCTTGCCATCAGAGAGCTAATAGAAACCATAAAAATATCTTATATTTCTACACATGGTAGCAAATGGCAGGCTGATGTAACTGTCAGCTGTCAAGACATTATTGCATAAAATAATTATAAAGCAGGCCACGAAGGGAGCACCTGCTCAAAAAAGGTCTGATTATATTATCTGGAAGATAAAATTAAGTTTAACTTGATTATTAACCTTTTATGAAAACATAATGTATGTTAACCTTTCTGATTACATATTGATTTTTTAAATCGAATGTGGAAAACTTTTAGACGCAGCCACAAGTCACTGAGCAGTACATCAGTATGCCTCACCATGCTGAGACTCAAATCACCTCCCTGCCTCATATTTAAAGAGTAAAGCTTGTGGACACTGTGCTCTAATGTGTTACAACTGCCATATAACTGGCTGTGTGTTTGGCTGTCAAAGGACTAATGATTGCTGCGGCACATTCATGCACAAACACCTGCAGACAGGGTGGTTTGACCTGGCTTTATGAAGTGTGTTTACTCTGAACAAACATATACTAGAATTCATATACACACGTAGAGACATCACAAAAGACAAACAACGGAGTACCTTTCATTTACACAACTCTCTCTCCCTCTAGCAACACATTACATCTTTCTTAATGTTCAACTGGTCCTTGTTGGTCTAATATAAGACAAAACAGCCCATAGAGTATATCATCTAAACATGGGCTGTTGAGCTGTTGGCAGAGCTTATACTTGGATCTAATTAGATATTAAAGCAACATTTTAATTTTTTCACCCACTTTCTTAACCACTGGGAGGACTAGAGTCTATTCCAGTTATCTTAGGGCACACCCTGCACATGTTGTTAGACTATTACGGAGCAAAAACATAGAGACAGACAACCAGTGACACTCACATTTGCACCTATGACCAACACAGAACAACCACTGACTGTGGGAGGAAGTCAGAGTACCTTAAGAGAAGCCACACAGGATGGCCCCAACAGGAGCGATGTGAAGTGCTAAGTACTGCATCACTATTCACACTGTGCTCATTTAATACCCTTCTAATGTCTCTAGGGTAAGCTGGGGCCATGCAACACTTAGCATAGCATAGCAAAAAGACTCAGGGGCAGTGTTGCCAACTTAGCGACTTTGTTGCTATATTTAGCGAGTTTTCAGACCCCCTTAGCGACTTTTTTCCAAAAAGCGACTAGCGACAAATCTGGCAACTTTTTCTGGTGTTATTGGAGACTTATGACGACTTTTCCACGTGAAAGAACGTATCGCTCTTACTCTCAACAAGCAGCGGGTGCTGCCGTGGGCACCTCGCCTTTGGCGGCAGGTAGTCCTCACGCAGCAGTCCCCCTCAGCTGATGTCAGAGCAGGAGATATTCACCCCTACGCTACAAACTACAAATGAATCGCGCATGAGTGAAGCCGCTGCTTCCCCCCTGCCCCCTTCCCAGAGCGGCGGTAACTGTACATTTTTCTTAGGAATGATGTTTTGTAGTTCATTGATTTAAGAATCAATGCACTACAATAAATCCTTCCAATCATTGCAAACTTAGAATTCGAATGTCCTTGCAGAGCCTTAAGTCCATCTTGTACATCCATACAAGTAACACTTGGAAACCAAAGCTAGGTAGCCAGCTAACCACCTCTGTGTTAACCATTACTGCAGATTAAGTTATTCATGTTGTGTATTTGTGCTTGGGACCCAGCTAGTTAACTGTAGTTTGCTTGCTTACTAATATTGCCACTAGCAAAATAAGACACTTTAGTTTTTTGTTATCCTAATATGGTGTTTGTGTTGTATTCTATTTCGTTCTAAGAGTTGGTCATAAAACTCAACCAGGCTAGCTGTTTCCCTGGTTATCAGTTTATATGCTATGCTAAGCTAGCATCTCTTGACTCTATAAGAGGTCGTGTCCAAATTCATGGACTGCATCCTCCTGAGGCTGCATTTGTAGGCCGATTACGTCACAGCGACACGACGAAGGCTGTCCAAAATCGTAGACTCCTCCGAATGCAGCTGACCAATGCGTCCACATTTTCCCCGAATTTGAAGGATGGGTCGGGTGTGTCCTTCGTGGCCCACCATATCCCAGAATTCATAGCAGCCAATTCGAGTTTTCAACAACGGCGGCCAGTACTAAGTTTTTAATCTTATTACTCTTTCTGGGTCACAAAATAAACTTTTAACATATTTTCAGGCGAGAATGTAGCTGTGTAAAACTTCAACTATCTGCTCGGTTTATCAGGATATCACATGTTTGCAAAAGTGCTCTGACGTTTTCGGAGACGTCTGTTACCCACCACCTCGATAGCTAGCCGGGAACTCGAGGGTCACTGAAGCCGCCGAGAACGACAAAATCCCGGCACATCATTTTCAGATCACCGCGGTCTTTTGCTACTCAGGTTAAACGTAATATATAAGTCACTTAGACAACCTAAAAATTTTATTGTTTGCCTTTTTTCAGTGTTTTATTTGTTCGTGAGTAAATCGGTTTGTCTGAGATTAACGTTATTAGATTAGATTAGATAAGAAAAAACCTTTTTTAATCCCCCGGGTGGTTTTCACACAGCTGAATAAACGTCAAACAGAAAACCGATTAAACAGAAGTGTGAGAAGGTCGAGAATTTACACCAGTGTCCTGTTATATTTTAGATAGGAAGGAGCAGACAGCTGAGTTTATTAAACTCCACCGAGACAGCGGTGACGCAAATCTGAAGGCTAGACCGTCCAATTTTACGTTTACTTCCGGCCTACCTGACCTTCTGAGGACCCGGCCCACGTAGACTGTGAAGGCCGGGTCCTCAGGAGGATGCAGCCCATGAATTTGGACACATCTATAGTGATGTCAATATTATTAGTTAGCTTACATAATTTGGAAGTAAGCTACTTTACATTTACATGTTGTAAGTCTTGAAAACAGTGTACATGTTACACAAATAAAAAAGCAGATTAAAAAAAGATGTGATCTTTATACTTCAGTTATGTTGCAGCCTTGTAATATCGCACACTAGGCACAGAGCCTGACAGCATGAACATCTGAGTGAGACTATTTCCTATGTAAATCTGTATTTTATTTCTTTGATCTGCGCTAAACAGAGCTGGAGGGATTTCCACTTTCCACAGATCGGGCTGAATTTATAAAGACGCTCAGCTGGACTGAAGCAGAAGTGCTTCAGGAGAGCTGCACAGCAGGGCAGCCCGGATAAAAGAATGGCATCAATCAGGGGGTCCGTGTTCCAAACATGGCTTATTTCCAGACATCACTACCTCAGAGAAAGGGAGAAAGAAAGATTCCCTGCCTCTCTCCTTCTCCTCCTCCTCTCTCTAGCAGCATCCCTCCCTTTCTCCTCCTGCTTCACTGTTCTCTCAGCCTCCTTCCTTCTCTAAATTCAGTTCAACTCTATTACCCTTGCTCTGTTTCTCCACCCCTCCCAGTCTACTTCTGCATGTCACACTGCAGCAGTAGGACAATGGAAGGGTCGGATTTGGCTGCCTCTTTAAACTCTTCCAAGGTGATCTCATCGTTCTGGTCCTTGTCCATCTTGGAGAAGATCTTGTCTACACGCTGCTGAGGGGTAAGCCCGTCCTCGTTCATACGCATCATGATCACTGTGCCTACCATCTTGTAGATGGCCTGCAGAGGGCAAAAAAGGGGAAATAATGCTCGATTTTGCCTTAAATACAATTAACAGTTTATTTTTAACACAGACACACCTCGATGATCTCCAGCATCTCCATGCGTGTGATCTTTCCATCTCCATCTAGATCGTACATGTTGAAGGCCCAGTTGAGTTTCTGCTCAAAGCTACCCCTGGAGGTGATGGACAGGGCGCAAATGAACTCTCTGAAGTCGATGGTCCCATCGCCATTTTTGTCAAACGTCCGAAACGCATGTTGAGCAAACTTGGAAGCATCACCATATGGGAAAAACTGCAGTTTAAAAATGAGAAAAACAAAAGTTTGCAATGAGACATTTGTGGCATTGGCCACTTTAGGTTCAACTGTTGACTGTTGAAGTATATACTATCCTTGATGAATAAACAAATGCAGTACAGCATGGGTGCTGAAGATCATTAATGTTACTTTAGGGTAGAGTAGCATTCATCTCTCAACCAGTACTGGTACTGGTATATTCTCTTCGGTACCAGTACCAAATGATACCCCTTTTTTTCTACACTGTACTTGCTCTGAAAACAACGGTGACAGTGTCAGGTGACAAAAGCTTACCCATCATGTAATTTGCAATTGACTGATTTAATCTCACTGTTTACTTGGTAGAACCAATATGTTCAGTACCCTAAAAAATACCTAAAGGTTTAACCAACCCTACATTCCTCACTTTAGTTTTACATTATTTTAATGTTTAAAATCATGCATTTTTTTTTTTTTAATTTCAATAAATAAATTTGCTGTAAAATTTTGTATTTGTGTATATTTTTGGACACAGACTCATCTTTTTGAGCTTTAGCCAGTGCTGTGTATAAAACATTAAAAGTACTAGCATGTTACTTTTACGGACTAATGCCAAAGTAATGTAACAACTTTCTCCAACAAGTAAATAAGCAACATTAGGGCTGTGCGATATGACCAAAATCTCATATCCCCATATAAGAATTCTATTGTCCCAATAACGATATAAATCACAAAAATGCAACATTTTCTGTAAATTATGTGAATATCGGGCAGCTCGACTTGCGGGAAGTGTTTCCAGCTGCGCGTCGTGTACCTGGAGTCGAGTGTTTTAACCGATGCATGAAACTATACATTTTTAGACATAAGTTGTAACGGCCGCCGTTTTCTTTGTGAGTATTTATTACACGGCGTGCTGCAGGGAAAAGCCTGTTCTAACGTTTGAGTCTAAGGTTTATTTTTTAGCACCTGGCGGCTCTTTTTTACTTATCATCCGTAAATAATCTGCTCTTTCACGTGATTCTGTTTATTTTGAAAAGTCTCAACAGGATCTTGAGCTTTATTGTGAAAGGTTTATGTGGAACATAAACAAGCGGACACACGATGCTGTTACCGTCGTTGTTGCTAACCACAATGCATAAAACAGGCGCTTGTCCGTCAGTAGTGTGGTTATATTAAATATAAGAGAAAGAGAGAAAGAATAAATTAATATAGCCACTACAGTGACCATCAAAAGGATGAAAAAATGTTGCCGTAAACCGTTTATTTTGCGACACCACGAAACAAACGATAACATTAAATGAAACGATAGACATTTTTATATCGTCATCCGATATATATCGTTATATCAAACAGCCCTGAGCAACATACTGCATTACCTTTGAGAAAAGTAATAAGTCACATCAAATACATGACTTTTTTTGGGTAACAAGGCCAACATTGTTTTAGCTATATACCGAAACCTATTTAAGTTAAAGGTAGATCATGAATGTGGGCTTAAAAGCACATCTCAATGAGTAAACTCATTCAAAGTCTGTTACATAGACAGATTTGGGCTATGATGATAGTGTAGTACTTTTGTCTGGACGCCACTGCTGTAATCAAATGCACTCTCAGCATAAGTAAAACAGACATCCCTAAAGCTCCATAACAAGACAAGTCCATCAGAGAGACAGCAGGGACATTAGGAGTGGGTAAATCTCTAGTGTGGAGTATCCTGGGTGCAGTAAAACCACCATGATAAAATAATGTAAAGTGCAAGTGCTGGACATCCACAGAAGACAAACTTTATGGAGAGCCACAGGATCCTTCCAAGTGAAGAAAAGTATATTTTGTTCACTTCTTGTTTTTTTCAGTCGTGTTCATTTAAGTTAGGAGGTTGATGTGGTACAATCTGTAAGTGCCAATACCAAAGCTAAAATTCAGCCAAATGCAGCAGAATTAATAAGGTGTCACCTCACAGTAATGACCCTTTGACAGCGATTCAAACAAACTGGATGAAACCCACGAGTGTTTGAAGGTAAAGGAGTTGAATATTTTGCAGCGGTCAAAAGAGTCACCTAAACTCAACCTGATCTCAGCCATAAATTTAAATTACTGAAGACAAAAGTCACAGAGCCCCAAATATACAGTTAATGCAATACTTCTGTTCAACAGCTCAAACCTGAAGTCTGCACTCAACCCCTCATATACATAAAACTCTTAATATGTTTCACTAAACTGCTAAAATAACAACTGTCAGTGTATAAATACATAGACTAAACTGTACATCAAACTAACATACTGAGCAGCAATTACAGCTCTGCTTTTAAGCATTAATTGCTTGAAAATTAGCCTCATTTCTTTTTTTTTTCTTTGGCCACGTACACACAAAGTGCAATTTGCAAATACAGCATTTACCTTTCCAGCACTGACTAAGAACAAAATATTTTTTAAAGGATGTCGGTAGCTGGCTGTAAGAGACCCACGGAAGACCTGTTAGCAATGACACGCTGCTTATTAAAGGATTTTTTTCCTCCTTCTGCCAGCAGAACTTTGGAGAGATTATCCGTACAAACTGCAGTTGTTTTCTGTGCCCTTTAAAACCGAGTGGGAGTGAATGAGCCTGAGAGGATATGCAAAATTGATTTAAAAATATATTTTCCCCATCCAACCAATGAAAAATCAGCAGGCCTCTTTGCGGCACTGTGGCATTTTGAAAGCTCCAAATATTTTTGGAGGCAGTTTTAGGCAGCAACAGAGGCATTAATACAGGCTCCTCCTCCTTTATGTGCACTCAACAATTGATTAGTCAGCCTCAGTAACAAAGGCTTTCTATGTAACAGCACAACAATGCTATGAGTCATCTCAGATGTAACTTTTTTTCTTTATATAACTATGGGGAGAGAATGAGGAGGCAATGCTTGAGACGGCTTACTCTCACCTTGACATAGAGCTGCTGAAACTCCTCCAGGTTCAGAATGCCAGAAGGACAGTCTTTAAGGAAGCCCTTGTACCACTGCTTGAGCTCTGCCTCATTGAATTCAGTGCTCTTGGTCAGGTCATCCAGGACCTCTGGAGCCAGCTTGCTGTTGTGTTTCCCCATGATGCCTCACCTCTGTTGAAGAGAAGCAGAGAGAAAGAGAGAGCGGGAGGGTGACCACACAGGTGATGCAGAAACAACAGCAATAGCAGTGATGCCCCTGAGCACTTGCAACAAGCTCGGTCTCTGAGGATGGATGCAAACGAGGAATTACTTACACACAGCCAAACTCAGAGAAAGCCCTGCTGCCTTCCTGTGGCTTTGCCTGTCAACATAAATCATCTTAGCATGGCGCTCTGTCACACAGTAATCGTTTATTTATATTCCTCTTGCTTAAAAAGTTTATCATTATTTTTTAAGACAATTTGATCCCATTTATCTTAGTGTGTCTTACTATCTAAATATTTATATTATTCCTGTTTGGTTTTAGATTTAATGCTTTGGAACTTCTGCTTTTAGTTTATATCAATGACATTTAATACTCTGACTTAAGTTTAGATCAGAAGCCCTGTGAAGACAGATTTTGGCTTATCCAGATAACTTTACAGTTAATCCTACGAAGGTGGTTCAGTTCTAATCAGGATAATTTGCCATGGTAATTTATGCTGTGAACCTAACCTGCTCTAGAGCAGATCTAGATTAGGGATCAACATGTATGAAATCACTGACTGATGACCAATCAATTCTCCAGAAAATAGCGTCACCATTCCTGGTAGACTCCTCAGACCTTTATGCATGAACGGTAAGAAGGTCTAAAGTTCTTAATATCGTGTTTCCCTCATAAGCATCAGAAATAAATGTTGGCACCAAACAATTTTACAACAATTTTAATGTTATATAAGCCTTAATATCTGATCCTAAAACAGAACACCTACACTATATTTGCTCACCTTATATGAAATTTGTATTATCAGTTAATCACCAGATTAACTGAAGAACTGTGGCATTTATTTCATCCTTTTTACACCCGTCTTGCATTTTACTTGAATATTTGAGCTGATAACCAGCTTCGTGCGACCACTTGATCACACGACTCCCGACTCCTGATCACCAGTGTTAGGTTAAGTAAATCTAGATAACAGAAATGTACCCTGAATAAAATCACTGCATAGTATAGGGCACATGTACTGAAGTAATAAGGCAATTCAGTGTTGTACAGGCGGTAAATCAACAAAAAAAGCCCCAAGGCTCTGCTTTGGGACCACTGCAGTTTACTGTTAATTAGTGCTCTCCCAATATTACTATTACAACCCAATATTGCGGTAAAGCATGTAATACACATGGCAGTCCATAGTGTCCACACTTTGCCTGTCCAAAGTGTTACATGTACCCGCATGCAGAAGTTGCAGGAAGCTGCAGTAACAGCAGAGGGATTTACAAGTATATGCATTTAAGCACCTAGCTTAACCATTTCTGCTCACTACCAACTTCTTGGCTTTAACCTCCTAAGACCCGAACTCTTCCACGGCATGCATCTTTTATTTCTCTTTGATATGAATGTAAAAACAAAGAATGACCAGATTGACCAGATTTTTTTTTTTACCTGATTTTTGTTTTTTAGAAAAATGAGAGCCACATATGAGGATAGTCGTTTAAAATTTCGATAGAACAGTAGCAATATATTGTCCTCGTAAGTGGATATCAGGCCCTTGTAGAGCAAAATTGAGTATTTTGGTCTAAATAACCCAAAATGTGATGTCCACATATGTGGACACCATGTCCTAGGAGGTTAAATATATTATCTCCCCCTGATGGTAATCCAAGTTCTTCATGCAGTAATGCAAGTTCTGCATGCATGTCTATTACCTGTTCTGCAGTGATACTGGGTTGGCTATTATGTTTATATCCTGAATTAAAAAGAAGATTTTATTAAATTTGTAGTCAATCTAACCACTTGCAGCTGTCATTTATTCTAGCCTCAATTGAGCTGCTGAAATTTAATGCTAACAATAAAGCAACAGAGATTTGCACAATATATGTGTGTATATGTGACTTTAGCACTTAGTTCTAGCACTCTTAGGAAACATGCAGCAGATGGACTCGTTTATATGCCGCTATAAAGAGTTCAAAGAGGTTGCAGACCAAACAAGGACTACCAGCAGCAGTCCAAGTGTGGAGTTAAAATCCGTGGAGACCCACTTAAGAGGTAGCTAATTATGTTGCTGTTTAATCTATTTGTCGCAAAGTACTTGGCATGACAGCATCTCCACTATATTGGCCATAAAATGGCCCATTACTCCCATCACCGAGCACATATTCACACCACAGAGGACCACTGCAGTGCCTTCATGACGCCATTCCTGACTCATGGCCCTGTCTGACAGTTTTCACACTCTGGCACCAGGACACAGCCAATACTGCCACAGCCAAGTGGCCACAAAATCCTCAGAGTGTGAGGTCAGTGTAATGGCTGAAATATCATCCTGTCTTACTTTATAGCAGTGAGTCATACAGGAAGAGGCCGCTGAACCCCAAATCACTGCAAACTGCAGAAATATTTTAGACTCTGCATAGCTGTGACAAGGTGAAAGTGCTGTAGTGCAGAGAAAAAGTAATTAGGGACTTCAATAGGTGACAGGTTGTTTTAGCATTACCCCGCTTTGAAAAGGGTGGCTGTCATCTTAGCAGGTTAAAAAGCAAAAAGGAATTCTCTTAACAGCTGTCAAAGAGAAAAGGAAGGCTGTAAAAAGGATTCATTATTGTAGGAGCAATTGAAGACACTGAGGTGTTATCACAACCTTTTACTGCTCCTCTCTACATATACTCAGCAATGCAGACACCTTTGACTTTTTTAGTTTAGAGTTGCTTTAACCTTTAGACTACAACGCCAATTTCACCAAAATTGGGACAGTGTATGAAATGTAAACTCTCATAAACCTGTGTTTCATTTACACAGAATGTAGAAAACATACTGAAAAAAGACTTTTAAAGAAAGTATGAGGTCATTTTGAGTTTGAATGGAGCAACGTGTCTAAGGGCCACCATGTAGCATTCTCTCTTTTATTAACAGTACATAAACATCTGGGAACCGAGGACAGCAGCTGCTGGACTTTTGAAATTTTGCTCTGTCCTGATTTCTAGCTGCTCCACAGTCCTGGGTCACATTTTAACTTATTTTGCATTTCGCAATTCTCAAATTGTTTTCAATCTGAAACCTCTGGACTGCAGGCAGTTCAGCACCACTGCCTGCAGTCTCAGTGGCTCCTCTACTATAATGCCATGCTGTTGTAAGTGATGCAGTATGCAGTTCAGCATTGTGTTGCTGAAATATACAAGGCCTTCTCTGAAAAAAGGGTCATCTCAGTGAGAGCATGTTTCTCTAAAACCCCGTGTATACCTATCAGCATTGATGATAGCTTTTCAGAAGTGCAAGCCCACAGATTCCTCCAGATTCCTTGAATCTTTTGATTATAATAAGTACTGTACATGATGATATATTCACAAGAGATACTGAAGTCTTCACAATGTTGTGCTAACGAACATTATTCTGAAACTGTTCCATGATTTGTAGATGCAGGTTTTTGCTGACTTTTAGATGTGTTGATGAGCAAATATTTTTTTTCTTGAAACAGCACAATATTTCAGCTTAAACACGTTGATATGTCCACTTCCATAATTTTCCATTCAAATGGACGCTCTGCACACTCTGGTCATATATCACTGTAGGAGTGCAGTGGTGTTTATTTATCTATAACACAAAACAGGCTGTCTGGCGTTACCATCAGCTTGCGTTGCTGTTACCAAGCTGGCAGTTGGCTGTTACTCTGAGCTCATTTGCATCAGCCAGTAAAACTTGAGTAAGCACAACAACTAAGAATAGCAGCGATAAGCAATGCACAACATAAAATGTGAAGACTGTTAACTGACAAAAACCAGCAACAAAAAAACAAATTAGCCAGATTATTTCAGTCCCGTATCTCAAATCGGCAAAACGTTGCAGTAACACTCTGCAGCTAGCATGCTCAGCATGCCCACGTTCTCTATTAAAAGCTAGCTCAAGCTATCTGTTTCCTTTTATAACATTAAAAATGTTGCAGCTAAAACAAGCATAAAACATGGTACTGCAACTGAGATACAGCTTAGCATGAATAATAGGTGGTGCTTGTGCACTGCTCTCACCTGAAACACCTGAAAGTAACATCTGGGCTGCTCAGTCATAAGTGATCCACGCTCCTACTGCCATCTAAAATTCAGTACTGCCTTGCCATTACATTCATGTGAGAACAGGTGAGTTTTTCCACTGTGTGCAGTGATGCAAAGCACTTTAAATAACAAAAACAAGTATTAACAATAATAATATTAATTATGTAGGGAGCACTGAGTAATGCAAACCAACTGACAGAGATCTCTGCAACTTATAATAACCTTCAAAATATCCAGGTCAGCACACACACAAACCTTTAATTAGCTTCAGAAAAGTAAGGTATAGTCAGTTTGGTGTTCATTAAATGAATATGCACACTTTTTCTTAACGGTCTGAGTCTAAATGACTCAGTGTTTAATTGAGCAAATGTGTACATCACTGACTAAGGTAGCAAAGACAACAAAAAACAAGTTATGCCACAAGCAATTTATTTTGGATTGTACGCTCCAAGGCGCGCACACACACACACACACAATCCACAGAGTTGGAGTGTTGTTTCTCAGGTCCTACTGGGGAAGATGAGCTTTTATCCCTCTGTTAGTGAAGCAAATGTAGCAGATAATAGAGTTTCCAGAGAAAGACGGCAAGAAGCAAAAACTAGTCAGTCGAGCTGGATTCTTATTCCGTCTAGAAGAATCAGAATATATATGGCTGACAACTCACAAAAACAAACAACTTTAGGGTTCACTGTAATCATTTCGAGGTCGGGTTCTCGTGCTCTGAGCTCATCCTACAGAAGCAGAGATCTAATGGGGCAGAGATTTCGGGAATGGGCGTTATGGAGAGCTACAGTGTTTCTTTTTTCTTAGGCCGTCTTTCATTGCAAATATGTCAGATTTCTGCAGAGCCAATGTGAAAGACTGAGAACACAGATTAATAGGTGTCCATGTCTTTTTTTGTTTAGTCTGCCTTAGTTAGGCTTATGTGAGGGCTTAAGGCTGTGCCATTTGTACTTGAAGAAAGAAAAATGCGATCATAAGAATGCATGAAATACAGACTCCACACCCCGGACTCACTTCCCCCTTAAGTGATTTAAAAAGGTCTGCTGCTGCGGTCAGCTGCTCTACTAACTACAAAATAACTGATCAATCAAAGATCGGTGCCTGGCCCAAAACAACACCTGTGCCCATCAAACACAGAGACAGAAACACTGCCGCAAAAATGGTACCAAATGTGGATTAGGATGACACAGCTGCACACTGAGACAGAAATCGTTACTCTTCATCAGCATGTTAAACAGGAATTACGGTGTTTCCTAGACAACTAGTTTGTGATTGTGGCGGGTAGCAGGGACGGGGGGAGTGTGCATGTGCATATGTGCGCCTGAAAAAAGGTACAACAACATTTCCTTAAATAAATTAATAAAAATTTATAATTTGTGACAATAAATAACAATAAAGTATTCAGCTGCCTCTCCAGTCAGTTCCTCATCTTGTAATCTGGCCAGCCAAAACTTTCTCAAAATATCATTAGAATATAATTATATTATACTAATTACAATAATAATACGCAGTGTTGTCTGATGTCTCCTGCATCTTTCCAATCCATGCAGTTTCCTTTGTTGTTACTGATCTGAGGTTAACAGACATACAAAGGCCACATTAGGAAGTTGGAGATGTGGCAGTTGGAGAATCTTTAGGTTTGGACTTTAATTTTCTGCACTTTGTTTGGGCTTTTTTTTTTGCTGAGTGGCTCCTAGACGTTGTGGCTGTGTCACAGAGGTGATGCACCAAAAAATATTTTGTGATTTGTTTAGTTGCCAGCTGATTAATGCACTCCTTAAAAGTCTGCAAGGGAGACACCCACTTTTCAGGAAACCCTTGCCACTTACTCTCCAAGCTGTAACCAGTACCGAACAATGTTCACCTTCACAGTTGCGACTGAGCTCCAATCGACACATTTCAAAACCTGTAACTTTTACTTTGAAGTGGAACAGTCTGGGTTTGTGGTTTGCATCATCGTTTCACTGCAGTTTGCAGTTTCCATCCTAGTTTCCAGAGAGATGGAGATAAGTCAGCATCTTCCATGCAAACTACTGGTTACTGTGGTGACCTGCTAGTAACCAAAGCAATTGCAAGGACGATTTCACCAATTTCACACTAGTGACTGCCAGCAACCTGCAGGAACCACTCACTAACTTGTAGTGGAATATACTTTTTATCTAGCAACCGCTGGTTACCAGGGAGTCACTTAAAGAAAAAGCATCATCTGCAGACACAAGGTGAACCAAACAACCAAATAATTTTCCTCAACGTGCTAAACCCCCATGGAGAATGTCATTCGCAAGCAAAGACAATGCTCTTTCTAAATTTTCAAGTCAGATCAATTAGTGAATCCTGAATCCAAGATTACCAGTTTCCAGAGGGACATAATAAATCCTTAACAACCTAAGAAAGGATCCTATTCAATGAGAAATCAGCATCACCTCCTAATGTACTAATATGAGTATGTTTTAATGCCTAAATGCTGCTGTTTCCCTCTAGTGTACAGCCCAGAAAGTCAGCTCTGTAGCTCTTAGCTAAAAGATCAGTTGGTGTGGCAACATGCTGTTGTTCTGCATGATGACGTCTTCGACATTCCATTCACGTCAACACACAGTGCAAACGCACACGCAAACAGACACGCAAACATGTCGGCTTCAACCACAGACCTATTAGGTCTATCACACACTGACAATCTTACCCTTACAGACACTCACACGCGGACACGAAAATGACAGAAGAGAAAAAGGAGAAGAAGAAAAATGAAGAGGCTCCATATAGAAAAGACTGGAGCGGATGACTCAATCTGGATTCACACTTCTCAGAGAGAAGACAACAGACAGAGAGAAGGAGAACCACGGGGAGAGAAAATGTGATAAAGATGGGAGGATGGAGAGAGATGTGAGATGTCAGGCAGATAAGAAGAGCTTGTAGAAAATTGTCCCAACAGCCATTCAAGAGAGAAAGACGTGTTTCTTATTGAGTCTGAAGGGGCCTTAATGCATGTTCATTCCAGCTGTCAGACTGATACTAAACACTAAGTAAATGCAGGGGACACTCAGTGTGTGTGTGTGTGTGTGTGTGTGTGTGTGTGTGTGTGTGTGTGTGTGTGTGTGTGTGTGTGTGTGTGTGTTTCCCCAGCATGATGGCATGATCTATCTGACTGGATAAACTGTTAAACCATGCAAGAGTCCACAGTACCTCTTTTTCCCAAATTCACAGCACTATGGGAGACTGATGTATGACTGAAGCGCTACACTCCAAGTTTCTCAGAGTGAGATCAGATGGCAGTAAGAAACTGTACACCCAAGAAAACCAACAGGGTTAGCTGTTTGAGCAAGTGCCCTGAAATAAGCTTTTCTTATTTGACAAGGCCTTCCTGTAGTAGTGACAGTGATGGGATTACAAGTCAGTTTTAGTGTTTGGGTCAACATTACACTGAGAGAATTATTCTTTAATGCATATCAACCAAACTCTTTTCTTTTGGGGGGGGGGGGGGGGGGGGGGTTCAACCTCGACTGAGAACATTAACCTCAGCTTCTGTTTAATGACAGTGATTCATCTTTTCTGCAGTATAATCTAGATCAGAATATCAGAATGTGACACAGCAGGCCAAATCCTGAAAAGGTATCCATCCATGTTTGTTATTTTTTTTAAATAATTTGCCTGAGTTTGCATTTAACCGATGCGTGAAGCTATACATTTTTAGACATAAGTTTTAATGGCCGCCGTTTTCTTTGTCAGTATTTATTACACGGCGTGCTGCAGGGAAAAGCCTGTTCTAACGTTAGAGTCTAAGGTTTATTTTTTAGCACCTGATGGCTCTTTTTTGCTTCTCATCTGTCAATACTTTGCATACTATTTCACGTGATTCAGTTTATTTTGAAAAGTCTCAACAGGATCTTGAGCTTTATTGTGAAAGGTTTATGTGGAAAATAAACAAGCGGACACACGATGGTTTTACCGTCGTTGTTGCTAACGTCAACGCATAAAAACAGGCGCTTGGCCGTCCGTAGTGTCGTTATATTAAATATAAGAGAAAGAGAGAACTTTAAGAAATGAATATAGCCTCTACAGTGACCATCAAAACAGTGAAAAAATATTGCTGTAAACAGTTTAAAAGATCGTAAACAAACGATAACATAAAATGAAACGATAGATGTTTTTATATCGTCATCCGATATATATCGTTATATCGAACAGCCCTATGTCAGAGTAGTTGTTTTATGCAACTAAACTGGTGTACACCTCAGATTTACCACTAGTCAAGTTAGAAGTGTCTGATGTTGCCCCAAACAGGATGGCACTGTCACAGTTCTGGGTCATTTGTGTGTGTTTTGATAATATTTTGTATTATGGTTTATGTTCAGGTTCATTTATAGTCATAGTTATTCTATTTTGGAGTTTCTTACAGACCCTGTTTAGTTTTTGGATTATTAGGTTCCCCCTTGTGTCTTTGCCCTGTGTCTCTCTGTGTTTATGTGACCGCTGTGTCCCCCGGCCCATCATGTCCCCTCTCATCTGCTGTTCCTCCACTCCTCTCTCAGTCTTGCGTTCTTTCATTTCCCGTTTTATTGTGAAGGTCATATGTTCCATGTTCAGTGCGTTTAGTTTATCATCCCTGGTCTCGTCATGTCTAACTTGTGTCAACTGTGTTCCTTCCCCATGTGTTTTCTGTTCCCTCATCATTGTACTGTGTATTTAATCCTCTGCCTCCCTCCGTTCAGTGTTGCGTTCTCCCTCACAGTTGTGTGTTTCCCCGTGTTCTTCCCCATGTTTTTGTTATTATTTTCCATTCTCAGCAAATAAAGCTGTGTTTTGAGTTCATGTTCCGCCTATGAGTCTGCGTTTGGGTCGTACACTGCCTGCTGCGCACAGCCGATTCGTGACAGGTGCTGCTATGCAAGGCAAAATGCCCAGATTTATTTATTCATTTACATTTACATATAAATGTTTTTTTCTAATTCTCTTTTGTGTTTTGATCGCTCTCTTGCTTCACTTAAATAAAGGCAGAGGAACCTTCAGTGCCTGCATTGACCATATCATATGGGGATGCTGTTTATCGTGCCACTGCAATACTTTATTTGAATTCACACAGTTCTTCGATGGATTTTTCTTCACAGACACTCAAGAGACTACACACAAGGAACAAAACAAGGGTGAATACACAGTCATTATGATGAGGCTCATGCGGGCTGGCTTTAACCAAACACATCCCAGAGGGGACAATGTGTTGGTGTCCCAGCGACTGAAAATGATTAGCTGGCAAAAGCTGTAATTGAGTTGGAAAGGAAGCAAAAATGGCAAGCTGGGCTCTCTTACAGTCTTTAGTTTTGTCTGTGTGTGTGTCTGTGTGTGTGCTCAGTGTTTGCAGTGGCAATAACCTTTGTGAGAGTGGAAAAAGTACGATGGACCGTAGCAGCAATAGAGGAACAATCAATCACATACCAGTCCAATACCAGCCTCCCTATGAACTGCACGGTCCAGTGTGTGTGTGTGTGTGTGTGTGTGTGTGTGTGTGTGTGTGTGTGTGTCTTTTCAATAGAGAAAGCAAAGGAAGTGAATAAAAGAAGACAGAGATGTCTGATGAGACATGGACTGCCTTCCTATTGATATGTGAATGAGAAACCCCAACCAGAATGGTCTTTATGGCAGCAGACCAAGTCATCAAAAATGAAATTGAACAATATGTCGCCTTGACAACAGCTGCCCAGCTCACTGCCAAGCCACCATCCGGGATGGAGAATGAGGCTTTCGGCCAATCGAAATAGTCCCTCTGCCAACTGGACCTGACGAAATGGCTGACAGATATATGAGTTGGATCTGTGATTTTATTGAAAATCTAAATATGTACCAGAGTCTTCCACATCCCGCGTGACGCTGATGTGTTTTGATTAGATATTGCTGAAGTGAAGAGAGGGCCATTACACTGTGGAAAACATCCAAACTGATTCAATTCTCATGCAGTCATATGATGAAATGTTAGAGGAGGGGGGAAAAGGCTAATCGTCCTCTATGTGAAAAGTTGACAAGTTATTTGTGCTTTCTGCTGCCCTTTTTGACATAAGCTTCAGAATAACGACATGGTTGTGTTTAAACTTTTCAAGCATATTAGTCGTCCTTCCAATCAGAGTGGTATCTTTTTCCTTGCAGCAGCCTTTTTGCACTTACCTGTATTGCATTCTCTTTTTTTTCTTTATCAGCTCTTCATCCAGAGCCTCAGATGATATTTTCCTGGTTTTAGCTCTATTCCTTAAAATGAGCTATGAACTAAAACCATGCACCCAACATTTGAGGTATGAACCCAGACCATGATCTTTGAGAGTCATTACATAGCTAAATCTTAGAAGAACTATTAGTAAGCAGGATTTTCCAGAAAAGTTATTAACCCTGGGACCTTCAAGTGGCATCAGAAATGACTATTTCATCTTGCACTTAGTTAATGTAGTGGTATTAATCCCATTTAATGCAAATTCTGAGGCACAGACGAACGGCGGAGGTGTATTGGCCTTGGTACATCTCCGTCTCTGGAGAGAAACTGAGGGAGAGACAGCCCACAACAGCAGGATTGCAGAGGTTAATGTCTCTTATATAAGGCACAAAATGACTTCTTACAATTATAAAAGGACATGTTGTTTCCTACAAATATAGTCTCATATTTAATCTCCATATCAGGTTATATCATAGCATGGTACGTGCTGCAGTAAGGACAGATTGCTATAGAAACACAGCTCACCTCAACACTGTTCAAATGCTAATTTAGGACTAGGAAAGCCTGGGGAGAAACACAGGGGACAAAACAGCTGTGTGCATGTACCCTTATGAATCATTTTCTCATCTAACCTTTAACCATCATATCTAAAAGATCAGTATTTTATTTATTGCCACAATTGCTGCACATTTTCTGAAGTCTGGATGATTCATTTCTGACTGCTGCACTAATTGTTGTCTATTTCTATAATTGTTGTCTTGAGTATTCCAGCAACTTATAAATATTGGGGATAAATATTGTGGTTTGTACTCTCTCTTCTCTCTCTGTCTATATGGAAACTGTTGTTTACTTTTGGGCCACATGTCACCAGTGGCTAATATTTCCCCCTTTGTCTGTCTTTATAACCTGATAGTATGTGATGGTGTTTTTGCCTCAAGTGATGAAATATGTTTGTTCTTTTCATGTTTCGATGGAACCACTTTCTTGCGTATTTTGCAACTGGACTTTGTTGGAGGTTCTTGAGGCAGCTCTCTTTTTAGGTACCAAAATTCTCACTGGAAGCTGACATAGGACACTGCCATCTTGTGTTCAAAAAAACAAGCAAGATGAAGAAGATTAAGAATAATATCTCTGAGAAATAACTGTGTGTGTTAAACTATGTTTAACTACCTACTTTGCTAATAAATCACATTAAATTTTAATTTTAATTCATATTTAACTATTAAAAGCTGTTTGCTTTTTTTAGATGTGTGGTCATCAGAGAACAGCTCCTACAAACATGCGGTTTTATAAATTATCAGAATATAAAGTGTTTAAAATTAGCTCAGCCTGAAACATCTGCATAGACCTTAACCACATAGAACAAACTAAACTGAATGGCTGTCCACTATTAAAGGTAGACACTTTCTAAGTTTGGATACAAGAAATAATTCATAGTGGATAACTGTATGGAAATCATACTTGGTGAACACATTTCAGCCTGTCACTTTTAGGGGTACACCACTGAATCAGATGGATGTCAGCATCAACTGATATTAGCATTGTTGACTGGTATCAGCAAATATCAACAAATACATTTTCTGATATGTCGGACTTTTGCTGAATGTGTTTACATTTAGTTAACTGTTTCAAAACAGTGTGATGAATAACTTGTAATACTCAAGATGTATCTGTTTTCTTGTTTTAGCAAAAGATATAAAAAAAACCCTCATAATTAAATTATATAAAATATTGGCATTACTGTACCCGGTGGCCAAATTATTGTTTAAAAGATTGTCGCTAACTCAGAATATCACAATATATACCTCCTTAGTCATTTTCCTCATTGATAGGTCCATATAAAAATATTCCAACATTTAAAAAGGTAGAAAAGAAAATCATACATTCCCCTATGAGTCTTCTTCTCTCACCCCCAACCAGTCAACCAGCAGATGGCCCCGCCCCTCACTATGATTGTTGGGTTTTACTCTGTATGTATTATTGTAGAGTCTACCTTACAATATAAAGCGCCTTAAGGCGACTCTTGTTGTGATTTGGTGATATATAAATAAAATTTTATTTTATTTAATTCTTTCAGTTGTGAAATAGTTAGACAGATTTGGAGGAATAAGGGGACTAATGCAACTGCATTGGTCGTTAGCAGATTGCCATGATCGCCTGGAGCTTGCATGGCAGATACTGACAGATCTGCAAACACTTGCCATTTACTCTCTACCCGATTGAAAAAGTCTGACCAAAAACAGAGAATATTAAAAGTAAAAATTTTATCTTACAATTGAACCAAAATATTTCAAAAGGCACAACAAAATGGTCCCTACTTCCAGTTTGCATCGCATTATTCACAGTCTTACTGTTGCTTAGAGAGCAGTTGGCAAGTTGTTGCTGACAAGTCAGCATCTGAACAATTTGTTGATGATCAAAGCGATCACGAGAATATTTTCAGTGGACTGCATACTTTTTTGTGATTAATTTCATCCAACAGCAACCAACTGGCAACCACTGAGAGAATTTACATTGTTCACTAGCAACCACTATTTGACAGGCAGTCACCAACCAGTCTCTAGGCCTGTGTGACCCAAAAGACAGTTTATAGTGGTAATTAATTACAAATTAACATAACTAATAACTCACAGATGAAAAAGGGAAAAAACCTTCACATGCAAGACTCATGATTCCACCACCAACGTGGTGGATTGAAGTGGAGATCGTTGATTTCCTGTACACAGAAATTAATCAGCACCTATGAGACCAAGTGCACAAAAAATGTTTTTAGGGACATGAAAATAAAGGTAGAAAGTTTGTGTCCAGATGAGAGACGATCACATGGCTGACAGACAGAGGAGTCAGACACTTTAACAACTAAGGACAATTTTAGTATCAAGGCTCATATAAACTGCTTATTTTAAAGTGTGGGAGGGAGCCTCTAACAGCGGTGTCCATTAGTAACTGTGGGTGTTCATTAGTTATTCATCAATAATACCTAACTCCTTCACTCAACATTCCTTTGTTTTCCCACAGCCAATGTCATCCATTCAGAAGCAGACAGGAGCTAGGACTGTGCCCCCCACTCCCTTGCCACAGTAATTTTTTTCTACCGCAACATCTGCCTCCCTGGCTAATAAAGCACGAGACAGGAATGGACGAATCAATCAGTCAAGAGACGCGCATGCAGCAGCTCATGCCAGCTGCCCTCACAAACACAAAGCACACACTGAGCCAGTGATGCATGAGACAGATGCACAGTACACCTGGCCACAGGCTTACAACAAAATGGAAGTGATACAAGGGGAGAGAATAAAAAAGAGGGAGATGTGTGGGGGGAGGTGGGGAGGGGGGGTCAGTGCATCTTTTATCCACAGATGTAGGACATGAAAAAAAAGGGGGGGAAAGAGGACACTGGAAAAACAAACAACACATTCAAATGAACAGTCACATACAGGAAATTGTAGTGTAACATGTTCCTGCGAGCTGATATTATTGTACTACACAGAAAGTGGATCAATAGGTCATTCTTTCCGGGGGGAAGAGCATGTAACGATAATAATGTGTTTTCCTTTCCAGTGATCTGTCACTCAGTCAGCTGTTGTGTGTAACTGTAGCTTCTTTCCACCCACTGTTGGAAATAACAGTGGCGCTTCGGCTGTGTTTAACAATGCTGCAAAGATCAGGTGATCAACCTACCGAATGTTTAGGGAACAGCCTGCTGCTGCTATTATGTAATGAGTACAAGGACATCAAAATAAATGTCCCTGCTATGGATTGCTCTGAAGCGAAGTAACAAACATGGCAGTTTTGCAATCAGCCACAGTACTGTACCTGATACCGTTTTCAACTTGTGAATTTTCTGTCTTTCCACAAGTCATCCTGGCAACATGTGGCCCTGGAGACACCTACTGGACTTTTTTAAGTACTTTGGGTGATGTAAACATAACAATCATGTAAGATGCAGTCACGAAACATTACAAGTGTGTAGTTAAGATCAAAATGAAAGCCATGTTCGAAGATGGTAGACAGATAAAAATACAACTTCAGGATACCCCTAATGCTTTGAACCGGATGCAGGAGCCAATCAGATGTTTTGTAAGGTGGCCTTTGCCGTATTTCACCAGATTAGGATCTGGGGTTATTGGCGTAGGGATGCACCCAGCTATTCTGATGCTCATTCAAAGCTAGCTATTGTAGCCGTGAGCTGATTTATGGAACTGTGCCATTCAATTGAACATGTTTGATGCTTACTTAGCCATCCATTAGTGGTACACCGATTCCCAGAAAAACCAATAAGGACGGATCTTCTTCTACAGGACCAAAGAAGCCAATGGCAAAAGGGCCAACTATTTCTTCAATACACAGCAAATTATTGAATATCCTATCACAACTAGCGACCGTCGAATGTCAACTCGTAGCAACAACTGGCACTAAGCTAAGTCATACATTTCTAAACTATGAGTGAGCAACTGAATGACTACCAGTGTAACGAATGATACTGCAACCAAACTGCTAATCTGAACAAAAGTACCGAGCCACCTACACATTACACCGACAGGAGCTGCACACGCATAGAAAACCAAGCCACAAGGCTTCCAGCATACAGTGTTTATGCTAATGTTAGTCCCATGTCGCTCAATGGAGCGGACTTCTAAATACAGTGGGAGAACAAACCTGCAGGTCACACTGAAATCATAAAAATTTAAATGTATGAATTTATTTTACTTCTCTGCATTTAAAAGGAGACAAATACGAGGAATAAAAGTAAATCAGTAATTACTAAAAAAGAATAGTTGAGAAAATAAGGAAATTATTGTGAAATGCCAGAGCTTCACAGCATTATTCAAGATATTTTTAACTGTTATATTTTGTGTTTTCCTTTACATACTTAAAGACAATTTAACCATAAATTGATACCCAGTGAGCAAAAACTTGTGTGACAGAAGCTGCAGAAGATGACTTTGCATCTAAATGTTGAGAAATGGTCAAAACATGAAGGATAAAAAGCCTCTTTCCAGCTAAAAATGGTTGAAAAGTGAAAGAACACACTTTCACCTCAACACCTCTAAAAGCCATAGGTTTGGACTGGCCAAAGGCCTGTATTAATAAGTTCACCATGCTTCACACAATGAGACCGAAATATAATTTAAAACTTTAAAACCTTTTTTTAAATATTAAAAATACAGAATGGCTCCCAATTTATTACAAACTGTAATATAAAACTGGTCCTTGTTATCGGCAGTTAGCCTAAGTCAGGGTATGTGTATCCTAGTGGAACTCGAAAAGGATGAATCATTGCAACCCTAACTTTCACTTATGAGATTGTGTCCTTTCTTTTTTCAAAAATCTTTCCACAGTCCTGAAAAACAAATTTAGAAGTAATGGGACATTTTTTTAGAGACCATGACAACATCCATGTACATCTGGGTCTTGGTGGCTAACAGCAGAGATTCTCCAACGGTCATTTTCCCGGCCAATTTGAAGTTCTGTTTTTCGTGATCTGCTGATATCGATTTTCTATAACTAAAAGCAAATACAAGCAAATTATGTTTAATGCAGCATTTTAATTTTCAAAATAAAAAGTGATTAATCTTTACAACTTCTCCCAAACTCCAGCGACTTATGGGATCTTTTCTCACTACTCTGCTCTGCTAATGTATGTTTCTGTACGCCCACCTTTACCCAAAACATCCTACCTTACCAAACAAAAGCTCCCACAGCGTTTATATGACAGAACAAAAGTCAGCTACTTACATTATTTTTCAGCATGTTTATAACTTTACCACATCGCCCCTTTTGTACTTGTCTCCATGATTTTCCTCACACCTGTTGATCCCACACTGCTGGTTTGAATCTGTGCTTTGGATAGCTTTAGCTTTAGCAACTTTGCCTTTGTTGGCTTATTAAAATGTCCATGTTCGCCAGGGCGATGGTGATTTAAGTTTTGTATTAGGTTTGTGGTTCTGGACAGTTTACTTTGGAAAACTTTATAACTCCAGTTACAATAAAACTTTTACACTAATATTATGTTGGCATTTGGCTGTGAGTGTTAGCACAACTATTTACCTGTGCAGCTGTACGTGTGTTGCACATGAATGAAACAAAATGGCTCATAATGGGACACAGATGAGCCTGACTGGCTAGTCACCGGTCCTGGCCAACCACGCTGGAAACTGGACGATCCCAGCCCCTGGCCAGTCAATCGGTGCATTAAAAAAACTCAAATCTTAAACTTAAACACAAAAACAGAGCAGTGAAAGTGTACCGTGTGGGTCTGAGACCTGTCGTGCACTAAGGACCGGCTGCTCCTCAGTTAAAGGCCAGCAGCCAAAGGACTGCAAAGCCAAAATTATTTGTCACTGCCACAACCATACCATCACAGATGTGCTTGTGTCTTGTTATTTTTATGTAATAATGCTTTTTTTTTTTTTTTAATTATCTCAAACACCATAAATTATGTGCAGACTTATCATAGAAATAGAAATACAGATAGAAACACACGGTGCAATACTTTGATGCATGTGATTTGACTGTTTGAAGCCCAGGAGGCCACCAGTGATGTGAACAAGCACTCACTCACTCACACACACACACACACACACACACACACACACACACACACACACACACTCATTTAAAGCTGGTCTTATTGATTGTCCTGGTATCATCCAGAGGACTGAATTATGTAGATAAAACTAAACTACCAGCTCAGCCTGCTTTGATCACCCATATCTGCCTCACTCTGCACTCTCACAGGTCAGCAACAAATGACTCATGGATACAGTTTTCTCTCGCAAACACACAAACACTGACTCCTGATATTCATCAGTTACATTTAGCGCAACCATCCACTCAGGGGGCAGTCAGAGCCTCCATGTATTTGCTAAAAACAGCAGGATATGCAACTACCATGCTTATATCAAGCCATTAACAGAACATAGTCAGAGTCCAGTTTCAGTCTTGAAACACGGAGTGAGCTTTATTTTGTTCAGCCACTTATTGCTCCTAAAGCATGAAGGGCATCCTAGCTCTGACTTCCCAAAGCTGCATTTTCAGGTAAAGGCAGAAGAAAACAGCATATTCTTTAAAAATGACTCACCCAATGTAACAAACGCCAGGGTGATAATGACTGCTGTCATCACCAGAGTGCCTCTTTTGTTTTGAACAGGGAAACGTGGACCCAAGTTCAATTGCCTCTACAGCCCCAAGTGTCCTTGAGCAAAACACTTGAAGCTCTATTTGCTCAACAAATACAGTCCAGTCTACCTAAAACACCGACTTTGATTCATTTGCAGTGACAAATTATCACAGTGATACAAACAGGGGAGAGAGTTAAGTTCATCCTTTCTGGATAATAGCCAACAGCAAAATAGTGTCCATGACTTCTTGTTTTAATCTCTTTTTTAGAAATTAAAGGCAGATTTGACACATTTTCACTACCACCTGTGCACGTTAATATGACGATGAAAACAGAGTATTTACAAATATGCCAAATAAATGTCCTCCACTTACCCTGTAACGCGTGGAAGAAGATTAAGCTCCTTTCAGCCAGAAAACAAAAGCCTCTCTTTTTCTTTCCAGCTATTCTCGCGGCGGTGTTTTGCTCCAAAACAGTTGTTCCCTTATGTAAAATAACCTTCGCGTTAACTCACCTCTCTCTCTGGAAGCAGATGAATGAACCGCTGCGTCTCCCTTGCCAACACATTTGCATAAAGCCCGCCTCTCCGACCCGGAGATTGGCTAGGTTTCCGTTTAAAGGTGGACCCCTTTTAAGTGATTCGACGGAGCCGCATGTCAATAAAACAAAGAGCGCACAACAAGCGCACGCGCCTGTGCCCTCGCGTCCTGTCTCTGTAGCACCGCGTGCGCAGCAGAGAGAGAGAGAGAGAGAGCCCAGTAGTGAAAAACTGTAAAGAACAACACATCTCCAGCGAAAACAGAAATACACACGACACATGTTCGTTGTCCTGTGTAATTTTCTGGTACTTCTCGCACAAATTCGCCATATTTTATTTTATTATTTGTAAACTTTGTCCTTTAGCTCCTATAACATGGTGGATATTTACTTATCGGAACAGACAGGGAACCTGGGCCCATAAGGTCACAAAGAATTAGACACCAGACAAAATAGCAAAACTACAGAACTCTTAAGTGTAACACTCATGACAGGCACCTTGAATGAGATCAATCACTGTCACCGTGGAAATTGTTTCGTTGTTAAAGAACGTTACATGTGGTTTTCAGGATTTCCATGTGGCTGGTGATTGATGGTGGTGACAATGGTGTAAGGGTCAAAAGTTATTTGTACACTTCTCATCCTTATTTGTTGCAATCTTGGCTTCGCCAGGAGGAAACATAGCCTATACCATGTCAGAATAGACTGTATAAAAGTCAGATGTCGTTTGTGGGACTGTGACAGAGCGTTCTCACTCCCGAGGCGTAACATTTCGACGTTTTGTCACGTCCCGCGGCGTTCCTGAGGAACGCGAAAGGAGACCTTCGGCGTTCTTATGGTACGCGGCGGGTTATGGCTGGAATCCACTGAATGACGCTCCCGCGGTAATAGACGTTCCAGCCCTGTATTCCAGCCCTAAACCTAACCTTATCCCTAGCCCTATAACCATAACCTTATTCCTGACCTTAACCAGGACTTTAATGATGTTAAATAGCGTGTTTCTAAGCGATGTGAAGAAAAAGAGCGAACATGTGTAGATTCAGTCCAGACGGTTCTCATATGTCCTCTTTGAGCCGAGGTCGTCATTTAGGAACGTGGTGGGTAGCCGAAAACGTAATATGGTGACGATTTGTCACCTAGCGTAAAATGTTACGCTTTGGGAGTGAGAACGGGGTTGACTGTGAAGTGAAGATAACATGGAATTGTCTTAACCTGCTTTCTTTTTAATGACCAGCAAACACTTTTGTTTGCAGAAAGATATGAATAGAAATCGATAAGAAAATAGCTTTTGGCTCACTTGCTCTGTGATCCTAGTAAACATGATTTATAGACCCAATCATTATTGTAAAGCCATAATGAACATAAAAGTTTATTTTGTAAATTGTGATCATTAATACAGAATATTATGAAGGGTGGGCTCATTGATTTACAGCTATAGTTACAGTCCCGTTGAGTATGTCACGTCTTTAAATTCAGGCTCATCACACCCAGTTTCAAAACACCAAGATGGTGACTGTAAAAACAATCAGCTCAAAGTTTCCTACCAGAGGTTCAGTATCCAATAATTAAGGTCACAGTGGCTAGGCCTATTACATACGTAGTTTACGGTTGTCAGCTATGATGGAAATGCTAGCGCTAACTAGCAAGCAAACAGTGTCAGATTTTATCTCTTTAATTGAGTTTAAAATGTGTTGCAGTATTACACAGTGTATATACTAGTGCTGTCAGCATTAATCTCATTAAAATGACGTTAACGTCATAACTGCATTAACGCGGCAAATCCGTTAGCAGGTTAGCATGGATTGCCCCGTGCCCGCTAACCGCGCTAACGTATTGATGCAGGCCCACGCACGGTTATTGGTATTAAAGCCATTTTAACGAGATTAACGCTGACAGCACTAGTATATTCATTTTACATTTTATTAATACATTTTTAGTTTATATATTGTAATATATGGAACTATACTAACAATTATTCTTGGCTAAATTCCCGCAAAGCATAAATGGCAACACACTGCACTGTCCAGTTAGAACACCTCCAAATGGAAAATTAGCTCATCTATAAGCAGCTCCTGTGGAAACCAGTTGGTGACGGCACCTCTTCATAATTTTTATTCAATCTATATACAAGACAGTCATGGGTCATGGGTGAGAGTCTTTAAGCTTCTTATTGTTATTGCAACCCTGTCACTGTACACTAATGCCTCAAATCTTGTCCCAGATAGTTACATAATAGTTAACACATGTATTGATTTCTATCATGCCAATACTCTAATGCAGTGTTGTTGTTACAAAGAGAATCCAGACCGAGTGTTTGATTAGAAATCAATGTCAGTGAGCAAAACAGAACTTGTATTAACAGGTAACCTTTTTATTTTTTTACCTTTTTATTATTTTCCTAATACATGAAAATACATTTAATATTGTAGGTGAAAAAACAAATTCTAACAAATAAAATGTCACAGCGTGATTAGCCAAGGTGAGCCACAGCCTCTCATTTGAGAATAACATAACCTTCAGCACAAGGTTAACCTCCATATCTCTGCAGGAGCACTGCAACACACACTTCTTCTTTTCTGTGGCGTGAGTGTTGTGTGTCCTTCACTACAAGGTAAGTTCTGAAAAACTGTGAAAAAGAACAGGACAAAACAACGTGTTTAGACTTAATTGTGAAATGTTGAACTCCTGGAAAATCTAATTGCATTGCATTGCATTGCACCGCTGCATTAATCGTATTAATGCAATCATATAATTGTATAAGTGTTATGCTAAACTGTGCTCATCCATGGCTGTTCAGGTTTCTCATGTGAGATTGAGCAGAAAGAAAGATCTTTTTATCTCTTTCTTGCAGATTTAAATAGAGGATGATGCTGGATTTCAGTGTTAAATTATAATACCATAATATATAAAAATAGGAGCCTAAAGCTTACAGTAGATTATGCTCTGAATGTTAGAGGTGATGTTGGTAAGCATTTGTTCATGATTAATTATTATACTTAATTAATAATTGACAGTCATCTGACAACCAGAAAAAAACATGTAGCACCCAACCAGCTGCCAAGTGGTTCCAAGAGGGCAGAATCAGAAAATTGCAAACACTTTGCTAACTGTGAGCTGAGCGGTAGTAAAACTTCAAAAAGTGTGGCGCAAACAGGAAATAGAGAACGTTTCACCTTCAGACCAGTCTTCAGGCCTATGTGACTGGAGATTTTGCAGTTGATTTCACAGTCATTAACCTCCTGCAACCACTCCTCCCCAACACAATATACATTTCATTTCCTTGCAAATAGTGGTTACCAGACAGTCACTGAGTGTTCTCTAGGTCTGTGTGGCTGCGACCTTATTAACTTGACCTACAGCATCACATGTCCAAAATTCCTGTCAAGTTAATGGTGGTTAGTAGTCACATGGTTAACGGTCACATGACTGCAAAACCTGAATAGTCATACACTGCATTAAAAAAAATAAAAAACAACAACAACAGCCCTTTTGGGTTTTTTGGACTGTATGGTATTTTGAGGGGGGTCATTGTTTTGTTTTTTGTTGCCAAAAGTGACTATATTTTAGGTAGACATAATCCTTGATTAGCTTTTACAAGTAAAGTATATAATCCCATGAAAAATGTTTCAGAAGGCACTAGCACCACACAGTTGAGGAGTCCAAATTAGTCACTACCGCCAAGTCCTTAACTTTACCCCCTTATTACCATTACCCAAGCACATCAATTTTTTTTAAATCACCAACCATACAGTTTTGATGGTACAGTACAAGGCCATGATTTATACAAAGTTGTCTTTTATAGTATAAAACATTTAGAGCTTTAGAGCTTCCAGATTATAAAATAAAGCCAAATGCATGAGTGCCTTAAACCTGCATTCTGTCTGAAGGCCAACCAAAGGTAACAGCTACAAAAAGAGTTCTGGTGGAAAAAACAGCTTTCTGACTTGACTTGTCAGAACTTGTTGAGTTTATGGGCTCAGTCACCAATTTTGAATCATATTCAATTCAATTCAATTCAATTCAATTCAATTCAATTTTATTTATATAGCGCCAAATCACAACAAAAGTCGCCTCAAGGCGCTTCATAGATACAGAGAAAAACCCAACAATCATATGACCCCTATGAGCAAGCACTTTGGTGACAGTGGGAAGGAAAAACTCCCTTTTAACAGGAAGAAACCTCCGGCAGAACCAGGCTCAGGGAGGGGCGGGGCCATCTGCTGCGACCGGTTGGGGTGAGAGAAGGAAGACAGGATAAAAGGCATGCTGTGGAAGAGAGACAGAGGTTAATAACAGATATGATTCAATGCAGAGAGGTCTATAAACACAGTGAGTGAGAAAGGTGACAAGAAAGGAAAAACTCAATGCATCATGGGAATCCCCCGGCAGCCTACGTCTATTGCAGCATAACTAAGGGAGGATTCAGGGTCACCTGGTCCAGCCCTAACTATATGCTTTAGCAAAAAGGAAAGTTTTAAGCCTAATCTTAAAAGTAGAGATAGTGTCTGTCTCCCGAATCCAAACTGGAAGCTGGTTCCACAGAAGAGGGGCCTGAAAACTGAAGGCTCTCCCTCCCATTCTACTTTTAAATACTCTAGGAACAACAAGTAGGCCTGCAGAGCGAGAGCGAAGTGCTCTAATAGGGTGATATGGTACTACAAGGTCATTAAGATAAGATGGGGCCTGATTATTTAAGACCTTGTATGTGAGGAGCAGGATTTTGAATTCAATTCTGGATTTAACAGGAAGCCAATGAAGGGAAGCCAAAACAGGAGAAATCTGCTCTCTCTTTCTAGTCCCTGTCAGGACTCTTGCTGCAGCATTTTGGATTAACTGAAGGCTTTTGAATTAAACTATAAGTTTGGTTTGTAAACCTCCTTCATACCACATTTCAAAGTGGAGGATTATTTCATGCTAATTGGCTGTGAACTCGTCAGTCACCCGTCTTTAACCATTTAGTGTGCAGTTTAAAAGCCTACAGCAGAAACGTTCATCCCAAGGCTTGAAAACGAGATGTTACAAAAAGACTTTTGCCCTTGGTCATTTTTAGGAACCTGATCCAGGATCTGCAGTTTTTACACTCCTGCATTCACAACAGCACTAAGACTAACCTCAAAGATAGGAAGTGTAAGTACGAAAGTCCACATTGGCTTGCCTGAAACACCAACCAATCAGCTTCATTGTGTTCAGAGACCAGGCTTCATAATCAAGTACCATTAAACTTAACTTGTTGGCACTTGGCTGTAGCTTTATTGTTAATGTACCAGCAGGAGAGTGATATTCCTTTTTTCAGCTCTCAGCAAGAAGGCACACATTCCCCAAAATGTCCCCCAGCACTGACCTCAACGCTAAGTCTCAGGTCCTTCAATCATTTTTCACTAAGTATTTTAACAAAATCCCATCCTTATTTTTCCAATTCGTCTTTCTGTCTTCCTCTTTCTTCTCCTCCCTGTAATTCAAGTATGTATTATTGAAACCACATTAATTGATATGAAATGAATCTCTTGCCCTCTAATTGAAATATGCTTAATTGAAAATGGCATGAATTTAGTATGAACCTCCCTCCCTCCCCTCTTACCTCTATGAATATTCATGAGTGAACACATCCATCAGCAACAGAGAGTTGCCATGGGAGACAACCCATCCAGCCTGTCCTCAGCCTCTCATCCCTCTCTGCTCCCTTTCATCTCTCCTGTCCTCTGTCACCACTGATCTCCTCACTTTGGCACCGTTCAGTGTTTGCTCAATTCCTTCTTTCCCCGTTTATTCTGTTGACACTTCAGAAATAAAGTCATTTTAACTATGACAAAATTTGATATATATATATATATATATAGAGAGAGAGAGAGAGAGAGAGAGAGAGAGAGAGAGAGAGCAGTGTGCTATTATAATAATAATCAAAGACCTGAAAGATATATTACATGTAAATAACCACAGGTAGCTGTGATACAGGCCCCTCCCTAATTCAGCAAGAACTGATGGATTCAAAATCATGCTAACTGATGGGCAAGTTTGAGGTTGTCTGTGTGTGAGGTGAAGAAATGTCCTGTAAACTGTCTAATTGACCTTTCCACACTCCACAAAGGACGCCCCCCACCCCATGCACCTCCTGCCTGCCATTCCCTCCCTTCTCCTTTTCCCTGCTGTTGTCTTCTGTCATTCAATCACTCATTGTTTTGTGAGGAGAATCACAACTGGAGGTCTTGTACTTTAGAAATAATTTTCCATCCGTCTTTTTCAGCTTAGGCATTATCCCTATCCCAGCTGTCATAGAGCAAGATGGAGGGTACAGCAGGTCACCAATGTGTTGCAGGGATAACACATAGAAACAGATAACCATTCACAATTAGGGCCAATTTAGAATCACAAATTAAGCTAACCCTATGCATGTCTTTAGACTGTGGGAAGAAGTCAGAGTAGCTGAAGAACATGCAAGCTCCTCACAGAAAGGGGCCAGTCTGGATTCAAACCCAGAACCTACCTGCTGTGAGGTGACACGACTAACCACCACAACACTGTGCTGCCCTACACTAAATTATGTTTGAAGTCTTTATAGTTTATTAAAGCTTCTGAAGCGCTCATCAAATGATGAGTGACTACTAAAGATGTTTGTCGCTGAAAAACAAAAGTACATCCAGCCATCTTTGCAAAGAAAACATTCGAGTTTTAGTCGATCAGAGGGATAAAATTTTCCACCAGCTTTGATTTTTTTTAGGGTTAAGTATTAAGTCAGGGTTTAGAATATGAGTTTGTGGTGGTTAAACTTGGGGAATTCATGTCAATCTGTGTCCTCACAAAGATAAAAACTAATATTTTGGTTACTATCTATCCCCTACACATGGTGGGTAGTTGTAAGACTGCACACCTTTGGAGCAGGAGACGCAAGTTCAATACATGCCCGGCAGCAGTATCCAGTAAGGATCCTGGATAGACCCCCATGCTAAAACCAAGCCCTGAGATGGTCACGTCTGCAGCCTCGGACACAAGCATTTCACTGCATGTTGTTCTCTGTATGATTGTGTATGTGACGAATAAAGACAGCAGTCTTTCTTTTCTATTCAAAAATGTAAAAAAGCTATAGAAAGCATGTCTTTGTAATAAAGTGTGGCTCACTGATATACTTCATTTTTCTTTTATTAATACTTTTATTCAGAGAGGTTTGGTAAACACATGGAGTGATTTGATCAAGCAGTAAGAACTTTTTAAATTTCTTGAAACTAACCCAAACACACAGATTCGTCCCAAGTACCAAAAATTACACTCTTCCAAATACAGACATGAGGTTAGCTCCAAAAGCAACGTTTTTAGTTTAATAGCTAATTTAAGTTAATGGACCAGATTCTTTAAAGCACACAGACTGAAACTTTTAACTTATTAAAGCTTAAAATTCACAGTGTGACAGCTTCGATGGACAAACTGATACCAACAGACGTGTCAATAGCTGGCGTCTGCCACTTCCAAATGCCGTGCAGCGTTTGTCCTGGCAGGCTATCTAAGAAGTCCGAGCTCCAGTTTTGTTAAATAAAATTCGATCATTTTCGTTGAAAGTCCTTTATTGCTAAATTAGTGCCTGTGTCTGTGAGATGCTCCTATAGAGTTGATGAATGCAACTTGCTTACTAAGTTTGTGAGCATTAGCTAATAATTTAGCACCCCAGCCTCTCATCCATGGGGGCTCAAAAAGAAACTGTCACGATGGCTGCTTCCATGACAGAGATCAGTGCTCAGGCTGATCTGTGTGATTAAACTGACTCAGAAATCACATCATGCTAATAGCTTGTTGCTGTCTGTCTGTTGTTACATAATAAATTCACTGGAGCTTTTCCTCCCTGGGTCTCAGTCCAGAGAGAATAACGACTAATTTCAATGTCAACTTGCGTCGTCACTGGGGACAGGCCCTGTTGAGGCTATTTCTGCACACTTTCACTTGAATGATGCGTCGCAGCTTTTTACCATATGGAGAGAATCCATGTCAGTTGGCTCAGTCACATTTCAGTCTCAAATACTTGTAAGAGATGTCGCGTCACTGATCTATTCAAGTCTACACTTAACCACTGAGTAACATATGACAAAATAGTAATTGTAGATGACATTATAACTTTGGTTTTTCTGCATAAGATCCATATTTCTTATTCATCCTCTCTCATTGCCTTTCCTTCTTTCCTCCTTCTTCTTTTTAATCCCCTTCTTACAAACTCTCAAGGGTGACAATGAGGGTGTGCGAGAGGGAGATGATGAGTGTCTAGGAGACATAGCAGCTAATTACCAGCACTGATGATTAAACACAGCCTTGAACACTTGGTGTGTGCGAGCGTGTGTATGTGTGTTTCAGTTTTTTATGGACTGACGGGGCAAAGTCATTGTACTTCACACAGCGCTCGACAACTTTTACTGTCACTTTTTCATGATTCAAACCTACCGCTGTGTCTGCAACAGGCTCCACTGAGACGAGAGAAATCAGATTTCTCTCGTCTCCTCTTTAGACGACCCTCGGTTTTTTGCTCCTTGTTCTCCTCCTTCCTTTTTTGTTTTTGCTTCTCCTCTCCCGCCTGTGGCGATGTAAAGAGATTACGGAAAATGTCTTGAGATGGCCTCTCCATCGCAGGTCAACTTCTGCCATTTCATTTGGCTCTTTAGACAGAAACTGTCTGCCGCAGGCAAAATGACTTCAGACCAATAAAAATGCACTCTGTGTGCAGAAATGCACAACATCTACAGAAAAGGGGGTATGTAAATAAAACATTATTATTATTACTACTTATTTTTATTTATTTATCTTAGTTCAGCCTTAACATTCCAGATAGTCATGAAGTGTGTCGGAGTTTTTTTAAAATGAGCTGACTGAGAGGAAAGCTAGAGATAGATAATGAGACAAATCGTCTCATCGTGGAAGTATATTCATTCAGCCCACAGTAAAACCTGAACGTCTGATCTGCTAATCCAGCATATTCCTCTGATATGCTAAAACCACTGGCTGCATATAAAAGATCGCCATAGTTTCCAGGTATAATAAGCAAAGCTAACGTCTATGTGCTTCTGTAATCTGTGACTGTCCTGATCAGTTTATGGTCTCAATAAAATCTCACAAAGACTGTATAAATGGTGGACATAGCCACCATGACATCACCCACTGATTTGGCGCACCACATTACCAAGTCTCAATTTTAGGGTTTTGGCTAGGGTTGCCAACTCCCTGAAAAATAAATAAGGGACACCTCGTGGCCAGGGCCGGGCGACCCAGTTGTCTTCACCCTTCCCAGTGTGGTGAATTTTCTAGCTCTTTTTTTGTGTGTGAAATTATTTTTTTAACTATTTGACTTGAAGTTGATTTAAGTAGATGCATATTCTATTCTTTGTGATATGAACACATGTGAAACAAATGATCATTTAGCCATTTATTTTTAGCTCAAAATGACAACATTAACACAGTAAAACAGGTCTCTTTCTTAAACAGAAGCCTGTCATGCTTAACTTTTGAGAATATAAGTAAATCTTTCTTTAAAAGCACTCTGTCCTGCTTAACTTAAAATAATAGAAAACAATAGAAAGAAAAATATTCTTGTAACAGTGCACATTTAGTGCATTTAGTACAATTGGCTTCAGTTGAAATATTATTTCAGCTTTTCTAATGCTAATCAGCTGCTCCTGTTTGTAAACCTGCTTGTTCCCATGATTACGCATCTTAACTCATCATCATTATTCATCTATGTATTACTTTTATGTATTAGTCATCAATTTGTTGTAATCATCTATCCTTGCAGTTGTTTATTACACAAAATAAATTATATTATCACACTTCTGGCCACATAGCGCTGATATTCACTGCACATGCCCATATTAACGTTTTCCAGCCAGGTGTTTTCCTTTTCCCATTCGTCCCTTTCTCTGAGGGGAACAAACATTGCTGCTCTAATGCTGGGCTCACACTGTGCGATTTTTGGCCCATTTTGAGCCGATTTTTGAGTGATCGGACCGATTTTGGCCTTCATCGTGCGTCGTGTAGTATACGTGGGGTAACGAGAAGTGATTAACACCTCACGACCAGCTCCCGATCATCAATCGCTCGTGAGGGTGTCACCACAGGCGCTCACACTGCTCACGCGCAAACGTAAACGTTGGTGAAAAAGACGGCGCAGCACGGCTGTGCAGCGTGTGATCTGGACACAAGCGATGGAGGCACAACTTGTAGAACTTTGGAAAGCTCATCCGAGCCTTTTCGATGTGGCATCACAAAATTATCACGACCACAACAACCGTGAAAATAGTTGGATTTACATTGCTGCTCAATCACAGCTGCCTGATCATGTTTTTCATTAGCAATTTAGCAAAGTTGATGGTAGTGGTGTGTCTGTGTGAGTGAAAGACAGAGAGAGAGAGCGACAGATTTTCTGTTATAACCTTCATGTTATGGAGGCACAGTGTGAGCACTCAGGTCGCATCAGAGCATCGGGCGGTATAGTGTGAGAGTACATCGTGACATACGAACTTCTAACCCCTGCGAGTCAATCGTGCAGTTTGAAAATCGCACAGTGTCTGCCCAGCTTTAGGTGTACTGTCATCCGAGACTTGCACCGCAGAGTCGGCGTTTGTTCCCCTGTTGGCCATGCTTCTTGTTGTGGTCACCTGTTGTCTTCCGGTATTTTCTCCGAAAGCGACCTTTCCTCGACCAATGAGATGAGCGGTAATCTGAATTGTCATACTCGAATTGTCATAAGTGTGCTGTCAGCTCATTGGTCACAAAGCAGGAGAGGGGCTGGGAATTATGTTTTCAAACAAAGTGTTAATTCCATAAACATTTATAGACTACTTTTGATTCTCACTGTATTACGGGACAAAGTGCGTCCCTTATTAGCTCAATACGGGACGTGTGCTTTTGTTTCGAAATACGGGACGATTCCGTATTTTAAGGGACGGTTGGCAACCCTAGTTTTGGCCATCACCATGTTTGCATTTTTACGGGGTGGTGCTAAGTTTTAAGCTAACACTAGCAAGCTTGACTAAGATTGTATAAAGCTGGAATTGCTACTGCCTCTTTTGCAGGTTACAATCACAGAGTGTATATAAAACACGGACAAAGCCACCATGATGGGACCAACTGGTATGCAAAGGACCTAAAGCATCAAGCAAAGTGTTTCTGGCATCACCGTGTTTTTGTTTTGAAACCAGATGAGACAAGCGGTGGGTTAATGTCACAGAGAGGGACGCTGCACGGTCATAGGCTAGTGGCTCAATCACCTAATAAGGCATACCCTGATTTAGTTGTGTTTAAACTCTAATGGGGGCCATAGTGTCAAAAAACAATCATGTATATTCAACAAGACTTGAAATTTTGGCACCAAGGTTAAAAATCATCATACTGTAAAGACTGGATGCCAACCTCCTTCTGACGAGGAAAAATCAGTGATTGCATTACCTTTTTTGCTGTTGGAGACTGATTTCAAGTAGTTGGAGCAGCCAGTTGGTGACCCAGAGGTTGAGCAATTAATTGCCATCCAAATTTATGCAGACAGGTTAAGAACATGCTGCAATCAGTCTGTGCCGAAGAGCACAACTCATCTGTGATGTGTCTCTTTACAACAGGGGCTTGACTGAACCGGCTGCCAGCTGCTTGCATTCAGGTTATATTCCTATATGAAGCAAGGTTGCCAGGTAACTATGTTACATATACTGCAGTCCTGCAGCAATGACATCGCTGTTTGTGGAGGAAATTCTGAATTTTTGTTTCAAATCTGAATACAAGAAGTTAAAGTAATTTCTGCGTAAATAGACAGCAACAGATTTGTGATGTTATCATAGTAAACTGACATATTATCTCAAACAGATTGCATTCAATTGTCAACTTGGCCTCATTCAATCACAGACTGACTCCATCTTGTTGCTGTTTTTGCCATTTTATTGCCATCTTGATGCATCAAAGTTGCTGTGAAGATGGCAGCTGGCTGTGAGTGGTTGCAGACTGGGTCCCAACCCTCGAAATAACCGTTTCAGAGGCAACAAGATTGCAAATTCACTGCAACAGTTTGCAACCACTGTTTTCCCTGAAGTAGGAAAAAAGGCTACCAAGGACATCTTTTGTGTCCCCTGTTGGCAAAGTTATTGCCTGCATGAAAATTAAATGTATCCATGAGTGTATTATAGTAAGATTCCTTAAAAATATGTACTAGCACTGGTCTTAAAGTCCACATTCAGTTCTTTCACTGAAACTTTCATCTTGGCTCTCTTTTTTAACAGAAAGCTAACGACTCTCACCTCTCAAGACCTCTCTCTGTTGTTAATGACTCTGTCTTTAAGCCGACCAATGGATGTACCACCTTGGGCACTCAATCGTTAATCATGAGGGGACAAAAAGGGAGCAGACAGAGAGAGATGAATGAGGGGAGAACGCGTGGCCATGGGGGTGGGTGGGTGATGATTGGACAATGACTCCACTCCAGTGACTTAACATGGAAAGAGGAAAAAGGCATGATCAGAGAAAAAAAAAGAAGGAAGAGAGCAGAAGGTAGTCTGACAGATCCTTAATTAGCTGTGGGATGGAGCAGGGGAGGAAAAAAGAAGAGGGAAGGAGGGAGGAAGTAGCGTTATCACTGATCAGACATGACATTAAAACTACATGCTTAATATTGCGTAGCTAGGTAAGGTGCAGGTTTGCATTATGCCACCTGAAAAGCTCTGACTTGTAGGGGCATGGACTCTACAAGACCTCTGACTGTGTTGTTTGCTTACAGAAGCTTCGTAATGTGAAACTCGGGGGAATCTGGAGGTCAAGTGAGTCACAAGCCGTGAGCACATGCTTTCTGAATCTCAAAATGATAAATAATAAAGTACAAAATGACCTGAAGGTGATCACTGTCCCCATAACCTCTTCAGAAAAGTGTTTAGTGAGCTCACTTTACAAAGAATGCAGGTTTAAGGCACTACTGCATTGGCTTCACCACATCCTATACACTGTCCACGGTTGTATGTGGAAAAAGTTACTAACAGGCAGCTAGCATGAAAATGGTAAATAGAGTGGTACTTAAAAGGAGCATTCATGCACTCCTAGACAGTATTACAGCACTTTATTCTATGCCTTTTAGTACTACTTCAAGCCGATGCACTGGGGACTTTATCTGGTCTTTAAGTCTGATGTCATTAGCCAATTCTGGGCCCAAACTCCGCTGCAGGTCCCTAAATCAAATGATGCCGCACGGCATCACTGAGAGTTAAAAACTGTCTAAATTCTTTCATCTGTAATAAAATGATCAGCGTTCTGCTCTACCAGGTGTAACAATTAAGTTTAACATCCAGGCATCCATGAAAACAGAATTTATGTAATTTAACGGAGTCAGAAGTTAGCAGGGAGTTAGGTCACTAGTTTCCATCTAAATATAATATACCGTGTTCTGACTGAGGGATTTCCGAAACAAATTAAAACGTACAGCTCTGCTATCACTTCCGACATAAATGTAGACAGGAAACTAAACAGCAGTGACGTTTGTAGGGTTACTGAAGTTTGGCTAGCTGGTATATAATGATGTGCTACGTGATCGCTAGCGACACAGCTATATTAGCATAATTAAAACAGTGAATCTGGAGAATGAGCGCTAACCTTTTTCCAGTCAATAAAAGTTAACGTGAGGGTTCCCGAAGGGAAGTGAATGAATAGTGGCATTGTAAAGCGCTTTGGGTGCCTTGAAAAGCGCTATATAAATCCAATCCATTATTATTATAAAAACACAACAGCCTTATTAAACGCAAAGTAGTTTGGGCCCGGAAGCAGGATTCATCACGTCATCACTTAAAACTGGATAGGTTTCGGTAGTTTGCCCAAGGATTTTTCAGCATAGAGATTTTCCCAGACTGGCTCTGGTAATTGTTTGTCATTATGACGATAAAACTAGCTAATGTCACCGTCCCAAACGTCAGGCACTGACGCAACTCCTACGTAACGTAGTTACAGTTTAGACTTAGCAGGTAAACTTTTATCCTGTTGCTTCAACCACTTGTAGCAGATGGCTGTCCCTCCCTGAGCCTGGTTCTCCCAGAAGCTTCTTCCTATTAAAATTGAGTTTTTCCTTCCCACTGTCGCCAAGTGCTTTCTTAAATTGCCATTATTGGGATTTTCTCTGTAGTATTGTAGGGTCTCTACCTTACAACATAAAGCACCTTGTTGTGACTACTGTTGTGATTTTGCACTATATAAATAAAACATAATTGAACTGCTTGAACAGAGAAGGAGATGAGCCACTGAGAGGTCTGAGGAGAAACACTAACCAGGCCATCCTTAACTCCTGACTCTTTTTTTTCTTCTGATAACAGATTTGTGTAATGAATAATATACGCTATGGTGACTTTGACATGCACTATGGACTGGTTCAGATTTACAGTACAGATTTCAAACAGCACTTCACAGTGACTGACACACTATAGGGCATTACAAATTTTCTAAGTTGACTGTTTGAACACAGCCAAAGTAACGTTCACATGAATGCCAGGGTCCAGGTTTCCCATCAGTTAGTCCACTGGGGACAAGGCTGGGATTGGGGCCATCTTCACTGGCAATCACACTGTTGTCAATTATCTGTTTCTAGTGCTTGTTAACGTTATTTACAATTACACTCATGAACTATAAGTAAAAGACGGGCGTAGCTTCCCGGCCCAAGAATTAAACCCAATGCAGGCGCCCTTAAACCTGCATATTTTTACAGCTGACATTAACATGGCTGACACTTCTCTGGTAAGTTTATGGGCTCAAGTCATTAGTTTCAAGTCTGTTTGAACACCACGTGAAGATAAATTTTTAGAGTCATAGATGATAATATAATAATAATAATAATAATATAATATAATATAATATAATATAATATAATATAATATAATATAATATAATATAATATATATATATAATATAATATAATATAATAGTCATAGAGTCATAAATGAGGATTGACCAGGCTGTGTTCATTGGCTAATAACTCATTCACTAATGAGCACGCAGTGTTCCTCACACATAAAAAATACTTTTTTTTCCTACTACAGTGGGGCAAAAAAGTATTGTCAGCCACCGATTGTGCAAGTTCCCCCACTTAAAATGATGACAGAGGTCAGTAATTTGCACCAGAGGTACACTTCAACTGTGAGAGACAGAATGTGAAAAAAAAAAATCCATGAATCCACATGGTAGGATTTGTAAAGAATTTATTCGTAAATTAGGGTGGAAAATAAGTATTTGGTCACCTCAAACAAGGAAAATCTCTGGCTCTCACAGACCTGTAACGTCTTCTGTAAGAAGCTTTTCTGTCCCCCACTCGTTACCTGTATGAATGGCACCTGTTTGAACTCATCATCTGTATAAAAGACACCTGTCCACAGCCTCAAACAGTCAGACTCCAAACTCCGCCATGGCCAAGACCAAAGAGCTTTCGAAGGACACCAGGACAAGTATTGTAGACCTGCACCAGACTGGGAAGAGTGAATCTACAATAGGCAAGCAGCTTGGTGTGAAAAAATCAACTGTGGGAGCAATCATCAGAAAATGGAAGACATACAAGACCACTGATAATCTCCCTCGATCTGGGGCTCCACGCAAGATCTCATCCCGTGGGGTCAAAATGATCATGAGAACGGTGAGCAAAGATCCCAGAACCACACGGGGAGACCTGGTGAATGACCTGCAGAGAGCTGGGACCAAAGTAACAAAGGTCACCATCAGTAACACACTACAACGGCAGGGAATCAAATCCCGCAGTGCCAGACGTGTTCCGCTGCTGAAGCCAGTGCATGTCCAGGCCCGTCTGAAGTTTGCCAGAGAGCACATGGATGATACAGCAGAGGATTGGGAGAATGTCATGTGGTCAGATGAAACCAAAGTAGAACTTTTTGGTATAAACTCAACTCGTCATGTTTGGAGGAAGACGAATACTGAGTTGCATCCCAAGAACACCATACCTACTGTGAAGCATGGGGGTGGAAACATCATGCTATGGGGCTGTTTTTCTGCCAAGGGGACAGGACGACTGATCCGTGTTAAGGACAGAATGAATGGGGCCATGTATCGTGAGATTTTGAGCCAAAACCTCCTTCCATCAGTGAGAACTTTGAAGATGAAACGAGGCTGGGTCTTCCAACATGACAATGATCCAAAACACACCGCCCGGGCAACAAAGGAGTGGCTCCGTAAGAAGCATTTGAAAGTCCTGGAGTGGCCTAGCCAGTCTCCAGACCTCAACCCCATAGAAAATCTGTGGCGGGAGTTGAAAGTCCGTGTTGCTCGGCGACAGCCCCAAAACATCACTGCTCTCGAGAAGATCTGCATGGAGGAATGGGCCAAAATACCAGCTACTGTGTGTGCAAACCTGGTAAAGACCTATAGTAAACGTTTGACCTCTGTTATTGCCAACAAAGGTTATGTTTTTTTTCAGATTCTGTCTCTCACAGTTGAAGTGTACCTCTGGTGCAAATTACTGACCTCTGTCATCATTTTAAATGGGGGAACTTGCACAATCGGTGGCTGACTAAATACTTTTTGCCCCACTGTATATCAAATGTATATTCTTTTTTTCTGTCATAACCTGTGTTCTTACCTGTTTTTATACCTCAATTTCAAATCTCCTGAATGCAGAGGAGACCGTGCCTTTGCCGTTGCTGCACCCAGGCTACGGAATACTCTCCCTCTTCATATTCGCGCGTCAGATTCCATTCAATCTTTTAAATCACGTTTAAAAACGTATTTGTTTGATCTGGCATTTAAGGCGAATTAGGGAAATTTACATCTGGCTCTGTATTTAGATTATGTAATTATCTTATATTTTATATATTTGTAATTTATATTTTAGTGTGATTTTATTTGTACTGCGATTTTACTGGAAAGCACTTTGGTGTACTTCGGTCTTAAAAATGTGCTATATAAATAAATTTTGATTGATTGATTGATTGATTTTTTCCCATATGTTCAACTTAGAACACACTCAGCCTGTTTTTCAAATTGCTTTTCAAGTGTCTCCACTCTCAATTTCCCTCAATTCTCCATCTAGTCAGCTTTGATCGCCACACCTTTCTCTGATTCTTTTGTCGTTTCGTTTTTCCATCTTCTCTCCACATGTTCCCATCTTATTTCCAATCGCTTCATCCCTCTCTATCTCTTTGTGTCAGTGAGACATGGGTGTGTCCAGGGATTGGCAGCTGGCAACCGACCCCATCTCTGTCACCATGGAAACTGGGTCAATTTCTCGGTAGCCATGGCATTGAAGCAGCAGTGTGTTTCCCTGCAACAGGTGTGGATGTGTGTGTGTGTGTGCGTGCGTGCGTGCGTGCGTGCGTGCGTGCGTGCGTGCGTGTGTGTGTGTGTGTGTGTGTGTGTGTGTGTGTGTGTGCGTGTGTGTGTGTGTGTGTGTGTGTGTGTCTCCAATTCAGTGACATGACTGTGCAAGTTGGGGGGATTCTGGGAATAGACAGGCCCAGGAGATGAAAAGCACACATGTGAACAGGTGTGTGTACACATGCACGTTTTTTGCTTGAAGTTGTTAAATGTGTTAAAACATACTAGTTATTATTATTAACAGTTATTAATTTTATTAGTAATAGTAGCACATCTTTATTAATGATCATCAGCTTTTTCTTTGAACACTAAAATTCAGCCTGACTTTTAACTCAGTATCGTGTCAACAGTTCAGTCTGCTGGTGGTGGTGTAATAGAGTGGGGGATATTTTCTTGGCACACTTTGGACCTCTTAGTACCAGTTGACTTTGAGTATTATTGTTGACCATGTCCATCCTTTAATAGCTATGGTGTACCATCTTCTGATGATAATGGTCACTTCACAAAGCTCAAACCACCTTAAACTGGTTTCCTGTGAGGTCACTGCAGTCAAACGTTCTCCACAGGCACCAGATCTCAGTTCGTGACCAAAATATCTGATGAATTTTTCAAGCACACTGTGAAAACTGGGCCATGAAGAATGAAGGCAGTTGTGTTGTTGTACCTAACAAAGTGTCCAGTGAGTGTATACACGATAATTACCCAATTTACTTAATGGCTTTAGGACCTCATTAAATACTTTCCCAATGGTTAATGATCTTAAATGCTAGTTCCAAACTCATTTGATACATTTTGATGTTTCTATTTTAAATTATATCTTAAATATTACTTAGAGTAAAATAGATAAATTTGTGGGATCAAACGGTGAGGGTGTGCACCAATAAAAAAGAAAAAACTTGATCGCACCCTGAACTTGCTGTCTTTTAAGCATTGATTCTGTTATTGCAATAACAATCAAAAAGCACAAGTACATTGTAACAGCTCTTTCATAAGCGCTTCTCCAGAGTCCAGAGAACAATCTGGTTCATCAACCAAATCTTGTTCATCTACAACACTGTTTTATCCATTAGGCAGGAGGCAGGAGGCAGGAGGCTCCGGTCCATTCGCACCAGAACCTCTCGCCATAAGAACAGTTTCTTCCCCTCTGCTGTTGGACACATGAACAATAAACGTACGACTGTTCCCACCACTAACACATGACCCTATGCTGTGTCACTGCATCATTCCATGTTTGGCACTGATCACCACCTGCACCCATGTATATATCTTTCTACGTAGCACTTTAATTCTTATTCTCATGTATATATCTCATGTATATCTCATGCATATATCTTTCTACGTAGCACTTTTAATTCTTATTCTTACTTCTATTTTTTTCATGCCTATTTAAGCGCAATTTATGACAGTATGTTTGCACTGAAGCACCGCAGCAATTTCCTAATGTTGTTAACCTGCTCAACATTTGGCAATAAAACCCTTTCTGATTTCTGATTAGTGCTGATGATGATAATTCCCCAGCAATCCAAGTCTTTTTAATGCTTCTTTGATGCAAATGAAGAGAACAGAGTCATACTTGAGAAGCATTCTTTGTATCTCTGTGCCCAAATTTCATTAGTGTGATGAGTACCACCCACCGAAACACTGCAGCAGGCCAAGCACACCTCCATTGCAGGAGTAATCCCCGGTGACGGCAGCATCTTCCGAAAAGACAGAGTACACCTCCACACATCCAAACAGCTTAGAAAAGACTTGAAGAACACAACAGGGAGCCAAAGGCACTGACCCAACCTCCAAACTCCCCAAATCCCAATCCAATCAAGCTTTCGCAAGATGCGCTGAGATTAGCTCGCTCCACTGAGGCCCCATCCCAAAACCTACAACATCCTAGTGCCAGACACAACAGGACCCACATCTGTGTCGCAACAGGTAAGAGCACAGGGGCGACCTACGCAGTATTAGCAAGCTGGTTGTAATGTTGAGGTCAATCACGTGGCTAAATGTCAAACATGCAGACTACTGGGGCACGCTACAATTTACTGATGTTCCCTGGATGCCTCACAAGCTGGCTATTTGTAAATTACTATTGAAATGAGCTGCACTGTTGGACTGAAAGAGCAGCAGGTGATAGGGAAACACCACTGCTACCGCTAATGTTGCAGTCCAACAATGGTAACTCACACTGTCACCAGTTCTCTGCTTTTCACACTTGCCTCAGAGTGGTAAATGTACAAAATAAACCTCTGACTCTTACCTTTTGATAAGGTAAACTTTAACATCCAAACAGAGAGATGTACTTTTTGATAGAAATAGACTATTAACACCTACAATGATTGTATTTGTATGTTAGACTGCTTCTTTAGAACCATTAATGGCCTTTCTTGTAACAAAAGCTAGAAATATTAAAAAATGCTTTTTTTTTCAGTTCCTGAACTAATGTTACAGCACCATTAGCTCAACTAGCTAGCTTTTTAGCTAACCTTGCAGAAGAAAACCCCCCACAGTTCTCTGCTGACAAACTTAAATCTCTAGCACACATTATTACTTTAAAGAGCTTTAGTGCTCTATGTTTTACATTCCTTTAACAGCATCATTGACAATACAAATAACTGATCATTAGCAGTGTAATTAAACCATGGCAGAAACTCCACTGTGTGTGTAAGAAGCAGCAAGTTGTGGTGGCTAAAGGTGACTGCTATCAGGAGGCTACCGGGCTACGGCTAGAATCAAAATGTTGGATGCCTTAAAGGGGATCACGATGCAGGAAGGTATTTTATTACAATAGAATCATGTGATTTAAAAATCCTAAATTAAACTGTATCTATTATTTCAAACACTTCTATGGAAAAAAAATGTGGAAACGTGCAAGAAGATCATTTTAATTTCCTATCCAGCATATAGAAGTTTTCTCCCCTTCTGTACTGAAGCCCTTTCCGCTTTCTGGTGCTCTTTACGCCATCCACTGCCCCTTCTTTGTTCCAGCCATGAATTGACTTTTGTCCCAGAACAAAGTTGGAAGTCTGTTTCTATTCCTGTGGATAGAAATGTATTACGGCAGACAGGGAGTGATGTATGTTATAAAGACCCTAAAATAACTGCCGGGGTAAATTTAGCTCACTGTTGGCACAGTAGAACAGAACATACATGGGCCAACATATGTGACTGTGAGTTAGGCTCCTAAATGAGCTGCGACTCTGAAATTACAATGACAAAGATAACAGGTGGTCATTTGTGGTTTGTTTGCATGTGTGTGTGCAGAGAATGAGGGCGAATGTGGCCGAGCCAGAGGCGAAGGTGACAGGGATTTTCACTTCAAAGGCAGGCAAGAGCACAGCACAGATTAAAGCACGGCAGGAATCAAAGAGCCTCAGGCGACCGGCAACACACAGGTGTCTTCCGTATGCATGTGTGTAAGCTTGTTTGTCGTGTCGTAGAAGAGGGACCCGTCCTATTATTTACCTCCGATCTTAGAACAACCTCTCTTGGTTCATGCACTCTTTGTTTTCCTGTGAAATTTAAGACTTTCAGGAGAGGAGAGCAGAGGTGATCCTCTGTGGATATTCACAGGTGAAGCAACATTCAAGCATCCTTTATGAAACTGTTCCATTTTCCACAACTGCAAGGGAGATTTTGGTCATCCGAGGGATTACGGCTGTTGGTTGAGTACCTTCCATTTTGTGGTGATCTGACAGACAGCAGTGCCACAACGCCACAGGGGCGCTCAGTGCTCTCGTGTTATCCAAGTGGTATCAGTACAGACTAAAACAGTATAACACGAAGAACAAGGTGTCGGAACTGAAGCTGCCCACGTGCAATCCTGGCACTGACATGTGAACTAGTGCTTTTTGCACAAAAAGTAAAAAGAATATCCTGCTGCTCAACGTTTTTTAACATTATACTAATGCATTTACACAGAGCAGATGGCACGGTAAAAACTCATTAGAAATTTGTTCTGGTTCTGCCAACTTGTTGGATTTTGGGAAGTTTAACAAGCTTAAACTTCCCAAAATCAGGGCTGACCATAATATTTTGGGGCTTTCTTAATATGACCAATTATAATATAACCATTGTGGTAATTAATTTATCGATATCTTTTAACTAAGGGGACAAATTAATAGCACAAAAACTGTCAAAGGAGACATTTCCACTTGATTGTATAAAGTGACAAAACAATCAGAAACAAACAAAACACAAAGGGATGTTAATATTGATATGTCACGTTTATACTGTTAGCTTACAGACACACAGCTGTATACTTCTTACAGAGGGAAATGATTTATTACATTTAGATTCATGCTGCATGGTCACTGCACAATAAACTAAATCTGCCAAGTTACTGTTACAATAACCCAAACAGGCGCATTTCTCTATCATTGTGTCTGCAGCACTGCTGTGATGAGGTCAGAGTGGAAATTACAACACTTCTGTATCTAATTTCAACTCAACAAACAGCTCAGTGCAAGTTATCAAGTACCTAATGCTAAAACACGAACTGTCTGTATGTTAGATAAAAGTGCAAGAAGACCAGATGAATATAAACACACTTACTATTTATTGTGTGCTGGCTTACTGTGGAGATACTGTAAAAAACAAAAGCATGCAATTTCTATAGTAAATGGTGAAAAAACAGGAACTTTTCTCCCTTTTAACTGTTTCTCTCTTATAATGACTTTGGTGTAGTATGAGAGGCCATGGGGGAGATCTTAATCAACTGTAAAATCCATGAAAATACAAACTCCACAATTTAAGCCCTCCACATTTTAAAATCCAGTTTGCCGGATTGGACTCCTTGCCGGGCCAATTCTAGCCCCCGAGCCTTATGTTTGACACCCCTGCTCTAAAGGGCTGCTACTCCCATCAGGTCAGAGTGAGCACTACTGCTACTTAACCCTTTCATGCATAGTGGTCACTACAGTGGACAGCTATTCAAAGGCTGTTTTCTTGTATTTGTGTCAGCGTTGATGTATACTTGCACATAAACACAACACAGTGTAAATTATTTATTCATTTGTCAAATTCATAAGTTAAAAAGTATGCTGTCCACCTAAGTGGACACGTAAAAAAACTCTTTTAAAAGTACATGTTTAAAAAAATGAAGTTCAAAAATCTTTTTTCATGTCTAAAGATGAATAAAAATACTTAAGAAAGAATCCTGATTGAGGTTGTCATAATTCATGCATGAAGGGGTTAAGGGCAACATCAGGAAGACGGGGCTGAAAAAGGTGACTGGGTTCGTAGTGATGGAGAGATAAACAGCTGGATCGTAGCTTCTGCTCCACTGCATGAGGAAATCAGAGGGAGGAAAACCTCAGGCACACGTGGGCATTTGTCCTGGATGGAAAGACGTTAAGAGAAAAGAGAGGAAACCACTTTGGATTATTGACATTTACCTTGTTTCTCACATATTAAGTGAAGTGTGCAAAAGTGGCATTACGGAGAGGGAGAAATAGGGCGAGCAATTGTACACACACTCTCTGAAGTGCCTTACCCTAACCTGAGTGCTAACCATGTACAGCCATTAAAGCCCCCCTCCCCTACCGCCCACCCGCCCAGCGTGGGCCACAGGGCTGAACCTCTCAGCCTCCAATCGCTGCCAGTCACCGCTCTCCACACACCCACTCACCACTCCACCGCTGAGGAGAAAAGTGTGTGAACTCCATTTACTGCCCCAACTGCTAAAGTAGTATCATGCAATGCTCAAAGTGTCTCATGCTCACAATGTGCCGGGAGCAGAATCCATCAGCGTGACACCCTCCCCTCTCCCCTGCCTTTGGCTGTTTCCCAAGTACACATAGCCATGCGCATGGGTAAACACACACGCACACAAATACACTTACATAGGCTGGCAAATGTCTGCTTTAGCACAGGCAGCCATAGCAACACGGTCAGCAGCGTTCTTGCTCTTTGGCTTCGGTGAGCATCACAACGAGGCCTGGCGGCATTCGAGGCGCACTCACGCACAGGCACACATGTACCCACCTCTACACACACACACACACACACACACATGCAGCCAGTGTTGTTTGATTTCTGTGTAATATTTCTGCTGGTCTCAAAGGGGATTTGGTGTCTGTCTCAAGAGGAGGAGAGAAAAGTCATGCAAAATAAAAGGGATTTATACCACTGCCATCTACAGGTGAAACACTGCAAATGCAGCTTTGTGGTTTGCTGTTTTTTGGATTCGCATGGAAAAATAGAAAGGCAAAGCTTACTCTGTGTCTGTTATGCTTACTTTTTGATCATGCATGATTAAAATGTCCAAATGTACTGTTGTGCCATTGGGTTGAACAGCTGACAACTATCATGGAAAACTACAAAAGCACAAACACCACAATACTGTTTAAGAAAGCACATCTGATCAGAGTTTTAGTCTGTTTCTATGAATTATCTCAAATATCAGCAGGAAAACTAATGCATTAAAAAAATAATGCACTGCACTGATGGTCAGAGTAACACCTGGCACGCTGTCTGTGTTCCAGTTCTTGCTAAAAAAGCTTCCAAAACAAATCATAAAAACTGTTTGTTTTTGCTCTGTGTGCAGGATTGTGGTAAAACAGCAAAAGGAACAAAACAGCAAATTCCAATAACATCATCACATGATGCTGCCAGAAGATTTCTGAGTCTGATCTAACAATTGATGTTTTTCAAATTTCATTACTATGCAGGCTAGGGCTGAACGATATATCGCATTTGCGATAATATCGCGACATGATCAAGTGCAATTTTCTAACCGCAAAGGCTGCGATTATACTGCGATTATATTATACAATTCATGGGCTGCATCCTCCTGAGGCCGCATTTGTAGACCGATTACGTCACAGCGACGCGCCGAAGGCTGTCCAAATTACTACCATATCCCAGAATTCATAGCGCGGCCCAGCCAAACTCCAGTTTCCAGCAATGGTGGCCGCTACTAAGTTTTAAAATTACTCATACTAATCTTTCTGGGTCACAAAATAAACTTTTAACATATTTTCAGGCGAGAAAGTAGTTGTGTAAACATCAAATATCTGCTCGGTTTATCAAGATATCCCATATTTGCAAAAGTGCTTCGACGTTTTCAGAGGCGTCTGCTACCCACCAGCTCGACAGCTAGCCGGGAGCTCGAGGGTTACTGATGCGGCCGAGAACGGCACAACTCCCGGCACATCATTTTCAGATCACCGCGGAGTTTCGCTGCTCGGGTTAAACGTAATATATAAGTCACTTAGACAACCTAAAAATGTTATTGTTGGGCTTTTTTCAGTGTTTTGTTTGTTCGTGAGTAAATCGGTTTGGCTGAGATTAAAGTTATTAGATTAGATAAAATAAAACTTTATTAATCCCCCGGGTGGGTTCCTCCTTGGTTTTCACACAGCTGACTAAACGTCAAACAGAAAACTTATTAAACAGAAGTATGAGACAGTCGAGAATTTACACCAGTGTCTGGTTATATTTTAGATAGCAAGAAGCAGACGGCCGAGTTTATTAAACTCCACCGAGACAGCGGTGACGCTAATCAGAACTAGCCTTCTGATTAGCTAATCAGAAGGCTAGACCGTCCAATTTCACGCCTTTAAACTTTAAAGGCGTGTTTGTGTGTGTGTTTATACAATTGCTATTATGTTTGCACTTTATGTGTAATGTTACTGACTGCAGAGATCAGTAAGATGTGTGTATTTTTTATTTATTAGTTTTATTTATTTAATATTATTTTTTAATTGAATGACTGTCTAGTAGTTCACAGATGTCGAAAAACTGAGTGTGGTAAAGCCACTGATTTTTTTTATGTATATTTCTGCAATCTGCACATTGTACTGACTTTCATTTTAATGTTTACACCAGGGTTCCTTGTCAGCACTTTATGCTCAGATGTTTGTAAGCTAAAAATAAACTATTGTGTATGTTCAAATATACTGTTGTGATTGAAGAAGTTAAATAAAAATGTCAGTCATCAATTCATGCATCACCTCATGTCATCATAACAGAGGTCTGTCTTCCAGGAAAGAACAGTTTAAAATTAATGTAATATAGTATTGGCCATACTATATGATGTATTGCTTGTCTTTGTTTAATAATACAGAAGACAAATACCTTAAAAAATAATCGCATCGCAATCGCAATATTGGGGCAAAAAATCGCAATTAGATTATTTTCCATAATCGTTCAGCCCTAATGCAGGCACATGCTGCTGGACACTTTCAGCACCACAGTCAGCAACAAGAAAATGCACTGCAATGAGCACATGTGACCACTAGAGGGGAGTGTGAGTTCATTTTAGGAGCATTTAGACTTTTTAATCCCACACTTGGGATACAGCAACACAAGGGACACAAGAAACTGGGCCCAGTCCCATTCACAAACTGACCCCCTCTGAGGCTTTCCCAATGTCAAACCATCAAGTGCATGAGAGCACTGTGACTGCGATTAAGCATGGAGTGGCAGTAGACACCTTACCAAAAAACCAAAAACAAAACGTGTGTAGCAATGTGCAAGTGAAAGCTGCACGAAAAAGTCTTAGTCTGTCCATTTTTTATCCTAGTTTAAATTTTAAACATCCAATATGGAAACTTCCTCTTTTTGGGGGAGGGGGGACTTTTTATTTAGTACTTTTTTTGGTAATAAACAACCAAACAAGCAACATATCAACATTCTCTGACATAAGACCATTTAAGAGAAAAACAAAAAAGAAAAACAAAACAATAAAATGCATGTGCTGGCATTTCTCCTGCGGTGTTGCTATCAGTGTGTGAAGAGTGGGAGAAGTAGGGTTGCATTGACAATCCAACACAATGGGCAGCACATTGAACACATTTTATAAGTGGTCAGAAACTTGTAAATAACTTATGAAAGAATAAAGTTAGGTTGAAACCAAGCACACCATTGTTTTTCTTGTGACATTACCAATAAGTTTGATGTGTCACATGGCTCTCTTCCTATTGAAAAAACAAAAGTTGTATCCCAGATGGCCGACTTCTAAATGGCCACCATGGTCACCACCCATCTTGAGGAGTTTGCCCCCTCACATATACTAATGTGCCACAAACAGGACTTTAATATCACCAACCATTCCCATTTTATTACGGTGTATCCATATAAATGGCCCACCCTGTATATTGTCTCTCACTAGCATGGCTCTCGAGATGGACAAAGGGCCCCCCATTTTTTTTCCTTGTTGTTGTCCACATCTTCAGAGTATGTTTTCTCCAGTCATTCTCTATTTTTAGGGTTTTAATCAATTTTGAATTAATAAAGGGCAATGTTAATAAGGATACGTTCTTAGCTGTGCTTTGTTCCATCTGAACCCATCCAGTTTCCTGGTCATTTCTAATCCTCTTAAAAATAAAAGTTTAATCTCCACAAGGGGGCAGTGTTTTACCAGAAAAGTGATTCATCTATTTAGGTATAAACAAAGAAATGCACAGTACCTCCTAAATGTGTGTGGTCTCCACATTCTTACCCTCTAAGCTCAAGCTAATTTTAATACTCACAGTCAGTGGATTCAATAATGTGATTAAAATAATCACAAAAGCTTTTCCTTTTCTTCCTTCGCAGGATCAGGATGCTGGTAAGATTTCTATCAACTTGTTGTTCACAGCATACAACATAACTGAAAACCACATTCAATAATTAGAGGGCACTTTTTTAAGAATATGAGTCAGATCCGGAGCAGATTTAAAGGGGTTTTCTCTTTTCCCATGTTCCACCTCTCCACACAGGTTTATGGAATTTGGATTGGTAGCAGTCGACATGTTTCTGTGGCAGTTTTGACCTTAAATCCACTGGTCCGTCCCTGGTGGGAGCCAGGGACCAGTCAAAGTTCTTAAAGACCCAATATCTGGAGTCTTCTTTGCTAATATTTAGAAACAGCTACTCTCCAAATACAACACACCACAGTTCACATTTTTACCTGCATTTCTTGCTAACTTGTTGCCTTTATAGTCCACATATTGCAAAGCAATGTAGAAAGTGTTAGCGCTACACATTCAGTTAAAGCCCCTCCTCCTCACAGGGCAGTCCGGCCCTTGTTCACTACTACAGGTTTAATTCATTTTATTTTCCTAATTTCCTCAATACACTGGATGCTGTACGTGAAACAAAGTTACACTGACAAAGAGAACATGTAGAAAAATTTAATGAGGGTGGACACGCTGATGTTGCACATTAAATGATATTAAAGGTCACAAAAAACTGCATAGATATTAAACAGCATCATCTCCCAGAAATGTTACATTTAAACTGATAATTACATTTTTATTTTATGCATAGATACAAAGTTAACAAGTGCCTTTCAGGATTTAGACTCAATGTTATAATCACAATATTTCAACAAAAAATGGAAATAAATACTTGCAGTAAATAAATGAAAAACATTTTCCTTATTTTCCCCAATGAGCTACTGTCACTGATGACACGCGTCTTGATTTGACGTGTGAATGTACTGAACAGCCTGTAAGCACTGCAGTAATGTTTCCCTGGTCATTTTAAGCATAGAGTAAATATTGTTAGTTTAACAATAACTAAAGTATATTCACCTTGTAACTCGCCAGGAGCTGGACTATAGTCCACCAATAAAACAAAAATATTTTCTAGCTGTGATGTTTTTATCTCAGGTTGAGCTTTTTAACCAGCTCAACCACTTGTTGTGCAAGAGCACGTGTGTTGTGGACAAGCAGAACTGAATGCACTGCTGACTATTCACTGATATTTGTGTCACACTGTGATAAAGCAGTCAGAATGTTCAACACACAGCCATCAGAGCAGACCAAACCTGCCCAATTCTGATAAGTGCCACAGATATATAACAGCCATCGTACTAATAGGTGGGAACCTGCCCAGGTGCATCACTGTTGCAGTTCAGTGCAGAGCACCATGTTCCTCTGCCTCGATGTTCAGCTGCTTTGTGAGAGAGGATCTTTTCAGTCAGGTGGACATACTGCAACCATGCTGGACTGCAGATCTGCTGCAACATTCAGAGCTACCAGAACCGCAGCAGGTAAACAGCTGGTTCATGTGCCGCTAAGTGTCAGAGACTGTAGAGCAGAACGCAGACTGCTGTCAGCAGTGCTGTCCATGAAGGTGGCCCTCTTCATCCACACGATGAGACACTTGTTGAAGAGCAGCTGGTTTATTGCTCACTGAGTACTTTCTCATAAAGTACTCAGTACCAAAGTAAAACATTTACAGACGAGAAACTTAGAAATCTCACTATTAACTGATTTGGGGGTTTTTTTCCTATTTGGGTGTTCAGCCACATGTGTGAGTGCATGTAACCCCAAACTGATGCTACAAATAGAATCAAAATCTCTAGAAACCAGTGAACCAGCACAAAAATTAAAAATTCCAACATAAACATTGTGCACCTACACATTACAAACACTACAACTGTGTAATTTGTGCATTTGTCATATGGAGAACCTGCAATTAGCATTAAGACATCAAAACTTTGAGAACTCCTGGTCTCCACATCAGTACAACTCAAGGATCCAGAATTCACATCCACAGACGTTACTGAGGTGAAGGTTGTTAGAGATTAAGGGTAGTGATGTGCCAGTTAAAGTAAAGACAACCACCGAAACAAGCAAACAATGGTGTTTTAAGACGTTAATAAAGCCTTTATAAATGCACCATGCTGTTGCTTTATTAGACTTCACTGTAGATGCATTTCTGCATAACAGCTTAGCCATCAACCCAGCCTTGAATAAGACAGGCTTGCTTGTAACTGGCTGAGGTTCAGAGAGGTATTTCATTAATTACATGTTTAAAGCCAACACAGACGGTCCTGAGGAGAAGCACACAGCTGAAGTAAGACTTCTGTGAACGCTTCCAGTCACAATGAGAGAGGTCAGCTTTGTCATGCTGGAGTACGAGGCAGAACTGTTGGAACTGATTGCCCAGATTGTACAGGTGTACCTAATGAAGTGGTAAGAGGCTGTATTTTATGAGTTGGAAAAGTGGAAAATAAAACCGTCTGATTGGAGGACATTGCTTCCAATAAATCTCCGAGGTAACCCTGATTGGATATGATCTGAACAGCACATCATAGCAGCTGGAAAAATAAGGATATGTTAACATGAGATTCACTACTTCAGGTGGGACTTCACCATCTGAAGTCCCGCTTCAAGACCGATGAAGTGTGAGGTCACAACAGGAAACAGCTCATTGGACAGATGAGGTGTCAGCCTGGCGTCACTTTGAAGATGCCTGCGCCTCCATACCAGCCTGCGTCATGAGCTCAGTGACGTTTCTCTCAAGGTCGTTGATGCGGGTTCCCATCTGATCAAGTGTGAGCATTAAGAAACAAACAAGTCTGCATTCATGAAGCTAACTACATCTACAATATGTTCATTTTTTCCCAGACGTTTGAATAACACCACCTCTGAGACCAGGAGCGGAGGTCAGAGGACACATTTGTCAAAACTGCCAGTTATGAACAAAAACACTGATAACGCAACAGCAGCAGTGATGATGACGCTGGCACAGAGTCTGTTTACACACTGCAAAGAGGCAGCGCTGTTACTGACACTGTGAGCTCAGGTAGAGTGAAAGAAAACTTGCTTCTAGTGCCTAAAACAGCAGCGCTGTTCCTGTGATCGCCATTAAAACCTTTACAGGGAAAAAGCAAGCGTCAGTCATCAAAGCACCTGACCAGCAAACTCCAACATGAATAAGAGCAAACTTTGTAGCTGCCCCATCCTCGCTGATTGTTTGACACTCAGAAAAATCTGCAGTAAGGCTCCAGAAGTTGTGTTAAAACCTGCAAATGGACTCTTCACTTTATTCATTCATTATACAGCTCGCTGAAGCAAACAGGGGTGAGTCTAAAGGGGGGCATGGGGTGTACTAGACCATATTTATTTCAAGGCTTTTGTAACATTTTTCTGATTGAAAATGAAATAATATAAAATATTGTGTTAATTAAAACCATGTTAATATTTAAAAATATAAAAATAAAAGCTTTTTTCATAGCTAATAAAACATACAAGAGCCATTAAACTGAGAGCCACTGACCTGAGGGTTGTTCGGTTGGACACTGAATTATAAATAATATTACATAATGTCTACACCATCATTGGCTCCTGTTAACATCAGAAAGTCTTCCAAGAAGTAAAGGTACATTTTTATGCTGTTGTTTAAATACTTGAGATTAATATATATTTATAGGATTTAAGAAAATATTTTCTTTTAAAATTACATTTCAACATGGCACATAAATACAATTAAAGGGCTTGTTTGGGGTTTTTGACAGATGTTGTATGCAGTTAAACTTTAAAACACTGCAATTTCTAAAATAGAAACCACTGAGCATTTTATTGTGACAGACCCATGTTTTCTCTTTTGTCTTATTAATTAGCGATTATAAATATTCAACAGTATTTCTTATCCAATTGCACGATCTGATATCCTTGTGTCTGTGTTGTTCCCACATCATCAGAATAATAAATGTTGTTCCAGGTTCAACATTGCAAGTGAGCAATCACATTGTTGTGACGTCATACTTTTGTGACTTTGGAAAAAAACGTCTTCTTAACGTGCGAGAAACCACCGCTGTCCGCCAATCCAGCAATTTGAATTCGTTGCATTTCAGGATACTGTTCTTTAATAAACGGTAAGCATTATACATATCGTTCTTGCAACATTGGAATTTCATAAATGAATGAATCGCTTGGTTTGCAAAAGTATGACGTCACAACAATGTGATTGGTCACTTGCAATGTTGAACCTGGAACAACATTTATTTTGATGATGTGGGAACAACACCAACACGAGGATATCAGATCATCCTATCCAATTAGTCAATTAATCGATGGAACAATTGACAGATTACTCCGTTACTAAAATAATCAATAGCTGCAGCTCTGTTAGCTTTTAATAACTATTTGATCCCCTGCTGTAAATTTGTAAGTTTGTTCATTTAGTTGTAAGTGAACAATCTTTTATTTTTATGAAATAATATCAATCAAAAATCCAGGAAAACACATTAAATAAACGTTAGAAATGATTTGCATGTCACTGAATTCAAACATAATATGACTCAGTGCTCGGTGGAGAAGCCCTTGTTGGCGATTTTACCCATTTAGAATTAATGCATCTCACAGCATACAGAGTGTTCAGAGCACAAGTGACCCGCATATTGCAGCAGGGCACTTACATCCAAACTTCTCAGGGCGCTTTTGTTTATTTTTGTCTGAGCTTCGATTTTATTGAAATTGCTTTTCAATAAATGATTTACTGCAATTTGAAGCTGCATCTTTATTTCTGTGTGTATTTTCTGACTACATCAGCAACAGCTTGAGTGTTTAGTTTTGGGTCACTGCCATGCTGTAAGACCCTTCTTCGGTGTTTTTGCTGAGAGAAGGGGTTTATATGTGGAACATGGCTCTGTCCTTTGGCCCCTCTATCTCAAAGTCGTCCTGTGCCCTCAACAGAAAAACACCCCCAAAGCATAATGTCTCCACCTCTGTGCTTGACTGTGGGGATGGTGTTCTTCAGGTCATATGCAGCATTTCTGTTCCTCCAAACACAAAGAGCTCGACTTTGGTTTAATCTGACCACAGGTTAGATGTTCAGTGGTAAACTTAAGACAGGCCTGTACATGTGTACATGCTGGTCCATACCCTCCTCAGGATAATCCTCATCCAATGATGCAAGATCTTACATGCAGCTCCAGACCCAGGGTGAACAGCTGTCACCTCCTCACCAAACTTCTTGCTGTTGGTCTTGGGCAGGTCTACAAACTTGTCATCGATGTCCTTTGACAGGACAGCTCTGGTCTTGCCAATGGTGGCGGAGAGGTTAGAATGGAGGACACTGATTTTGTGTGCGTTATACACTGAAATAGCTGAGACCAGGAGTATCTGTAACTGACTGACTGAGGTGTGCACCACATTTATAACCACTCATTTCTTCGTGAGTGAGCAAACTTACAAAGGATCAAATAATGATTTCTCCAACCACATATCAAAATCACCCCTCGTCACTGACACATTTTCTAGTAGACAAAGCTTAATTTCTGAGTATATTCCCATCTTTTAACACACATTTCACTGTTGACTCTTTTACAGGAAGAAATCTCATTACTGGGTGCCAATGTGCCTTAAATAGATAATTATTATTTAAACATATACAGTAGCAGAAGTCACAGGCAGAATGTCACATTTGACAGAGGTTTGTCTCATTTGATTTTCTTCATACTGCACTTTTAAGTGATTGTTGTATGAAAACCAAAAACGACGTGATTTTTAAAGAAGACTTATTTTACCTTCAGTAGCAGTGGCGCTAAACTTGTACAACAGTTGAACAGTTCAAGAGTCTCGGTAGCGGTCGGTCGCCCTCTAGTGGCCACGTGTTCATTGACAGGAGTCAAAGTGAAAGTCTCATTAGTGAGCTCATTGCTCTCAGGTGTGTCTTAGCAAGCAGAACTTTGAGCTGACTGACTGCGTGGATAAAACGCGCCTGAAATGGAAGAAAACACGGCTGGAAAAAAGGATATGTTTGGACTCCAGCTGTTCAGAGATGCTCTGGAATCTTTTCTCAAGTCGCTGCATGGTTGCCTCCATCTAAACGGACGAGAGAAGGAAACTCGTTCTTACACAGATGTTTGCCTGCCCGGGTTGTGCTTTTTACAGGACACGTAGGTCACATGAAACAAACTCACCGCCTTGGTCATGTCTTCAGCTGCTTTGCACTCTGTTTTAGACATGGTGTCTCCAGACACACACACACAACCCGCTCAGCTGCACTCAAACAACACACACACGCCTGCCTGGGACTGTTTTGCCGCACCGGCCTGTGACACCCAGGTTAAAAAATCCCAAATGAGTTTCCTTTCTGTGACGCTGGCGGTGACTCCCTTAACTTTGCGGTATGCCGAGTTGACACAAACTTCCGCTTGTGGCGCTCGTCCCTTCAAAATAAAAGCGTCGCAGGGGATCAACCTTCAAGTCACCACATTTTTTTTCAGCTACAGACAATTTTATTTCAATATGATTTTTTTTTTCTAGAAGATTTTTTATTTTTTTAAATTTGGCACAAGGGTGAATAGCTATGGCCTAAATGTACACGGTATATGTAAGTTGCATAATTGGCTCATAATTGCAAGGTTTGACTCTTAAATCTTTGTGCCAATCTGTGATATTACCAAGGTGTAAATGCCAACAGCTTTGACATGAGGGTAGGATCATTTAGTCTTTTTGATTTGGATATAATTCACTCATCAGTGTTAACTGGTGACCATTCTGGATAAAATAGACATAGAATAGGAACACGTCTAACACCAGAGATTTCTAAGAATGGGTGGATTCATCCTTAAAGTTGTCCAGAAGAGCCAGCGTGGGTTTAAGACGACTGAAAGATTAAGAGGGGCGAGAGGTTGAGGTTGTTTCTCTCTGTTAGCCCTGAGACAGGCTGGTGATCTGCCCACGGTGTACCCTACCTCTCACACCCTATCTCACCCTAAGCCAGCTGGGATATACCCAACCCAACCCTGAATTTAATAAGTGGGAAAAATGGATAGATTGGAATTTATGCTAATAAAGTCCACTTAATTTAATTGTTAATAATGAGGCAGATCGCATTCAGGGGGGTAATATTGATACAATGACCATGAAGACAAACTGTGAGTTTGAATTTAAGCAGCAAATCTGTAAAAGTAAAACTCTTCACACAAGTAAACAGATTAGAAAACACACCACGCCACACGTGTGAGCTAGAAACTCTGTTGAATTCAGTCTTGTGCTGTGGCAGGATGTCTACAGTATAAATGTCCACAAGGCATTTCATCCAGGTAAAGGCGCAAAGCAAAAAAACAAAAAACGAAAACCCACTTTTTTTCCCCAATTTCCGCCTTTTATTTTGAAGGCGAATATTGTTACATTTCCGTTGTTGTAACAGCTGCCTTTCTCATCCTTAACTGTGACAGTGGCGGAGATTTGTATGCGCGCAGCACATGGGACAAACATTTTTTTAACTCTTTGTAAACTGGTTTATCCTGGCAGTCAGGTCGCTGTGGGTTTTGTTGCTGCGCCCCCAGAACGAGGCTTTGGTTTTTATGTAATACATTATCCTGCTCACTGTGAGAGATGAGAGAAAACAGCTGTCTGCCATGAGGGTTACATAACTTTCATTAAGCCTTTATAAATCTTTCTTTATTTCGGGCAGTGTCTCTTTCACTCCTGCTGAATATAATACATTTATACTGTATAACATCATTACAAAGGCTTGTTAAAATGGACTGCAGTGATTAAGGGATGGACTGTACAAAGGAAGAAGTCAGCTAACATAAACCAGGTTACATGAAATATTGAAGAAGATGTTGCTCTACAGTCAGTGCAGAAAACAGGCAGAACCAGATGTGTCACTTTGTTTTAGGCCTCTTCAGTTGCAATTGACTAAAATATTCATTGTCTGCAGCAGGGCCGGATTAACCTGCTTAGTGTTCTCGGGGCAAAGACTGTGGGTGGGGGGCTGTAGTTGTAGCTGTATGATGCACACTGAGAACTGCGTTAGAGATTTGTGAAAGCGAAAATGTTTCTTACTGCTGTTAGCAAGTGATAGAAATAATTAAAACTGTCCACTGCAGCTTGTGTCTGTGAAGCTCATTGAGCATCTTTGTTCTTTGTTCTGCTCCCCTTTTCTTTCATCTCTTTCCCCTAGTTCACCCCCTAAAAAGCTGAGGCAGACTGCCCAGCGCTGACCCTGGATCTCTTCTGAATGTGAATGTGTTAGTGCTTTGTAACGTTAATGATAACGTAATGTTATCATTTGTGCCCCCTGCGTACCAAACACCCAGGCAGTAGGAGAGCACGCAGTGCACCGAGGAGCGATAGAATGGCCTTCTATCGCTCCTCGGTGCACTGCCGCTTCTGGTACAGGTTATTCTTCCTTTGCCCAGGTGAGATCGCCAGAGATGTAGGTGCCCAGAAACCTGAAGATAGAGACAGAATAAACACACTCACCATTTATAATGAGAGTGGAGAGAACCTGTCTGTGCCTCCTGAAGTTCACAATAAGTTCTGTTGCTTTAAAGATGCTTAGTTTCAGGTTGTTTTCTGAGCACCAGTGAGAAATATCTCTACCTCTACACTGTCTCATCTCCATCAGAGATTGATCAGAGATCCGTCTGACTGACCGAGGCTGGTTTTTGAGGAGGTCTTTGATCCAGGAGCAAGTAGCAGGGGGTTCTGAAGGTGGTCTAGTTTGGTAGTAAGGATGTCTGGTATTATGGTGTTGAACGCTGAGCTGTAATCCACGTAAAGCATCCTCACGTAGCTCTACCCATTCTCCAGATTTCCCGCTGCTCTGTGAAGGGTGATGGTGATGGCATCCTCCATGGACCGATTTGCTCTGTAAGCAAACTTGTGGGGGTCAAGAGAGGGAGGTAGGTAGTCTCTGATGTGCTGAGACACTTCATGACTACAGACGTGAGAGGTATAGGTCTGTGGTCATTGAGGCTTTCTATTCCAGTCTTTTTGGGGATGGGAATGATGGTGGAGGCCTTCAGACAAGTGGGGACAGTGGCATGAGTCAGGGAGAGGCTGAGCAGGCTGGTGAGGATTCCTGGCAGTTGGTCTGCACAGAGTTTGACCACTGGCTCTCAGTCTCCTCCTGACCTCATGTTCCTCATGTTGCACCTCAATCAGATGTTTTTGGTAGCCATCAAAAAGTTTCTGGCATAATTCTGTCGTGTTCGTGGCAGAATAGACTGAAACTGGTTGGTTTTCCTGGTGCTAACCTGTTTTTTTATGAGCAGTCCAGGTTGAAGTGAGGGCCTAATTTTTTTAATCCTCAATTTCAGAGGCTTATGTAACCTGAGGTCATCAAACCAAAACCTTTTAGTGGTCCCCCACACTCGTTTTAAAACCCGAGGGGACCGATCTTTGCAAGCTGTTGCACCCAGACTCTGGAATGCACTTCCCCTATTTCTACAGGGTTTGGACTCAGTGGAGACCTTCAAAAAGCAGCTAAAGACATTTTTATTTCAAAAAGCTTTTAATTAGACCAGGGTATTTATGATGTATTTTATAACTGTATTATGTTTTTACCTTGTAAAGCACTTTGTGACATATGTCTGTGAAAGGTGCTACATAAATAAACTTTACTTACTTACTTACTTTTGAAGCTTATTTCTACGTAGCTACAGAGTCAGAGCCCAAAATTACCATAACATTCACGTTCTGCCAAACAGCTGACACAAACTATATGTTAAAATTCTTTCTTTTATTTATTTATTTATTTTCTTTTTTTTATTCTTTCTATTATTTTTTTAGCTAACCTGCTAGATAGCTAGCCACATACAGTTTGCCTGTGTGTGAACTCTCTTGATCAAGTTGGATAATCTTTGATTGAGCGCGTGACGTGAGACGTTCCAGGAAGTGTTGGGAAACATTACAGACGGGCAGGACAGCGAAGAAGAAACAATGGTGATGTAGGGACACCGCAAACAAAAAATGCTGTTTCATTTCAGGGGCTTTTTATACATTTTCAGGAGAGTCGTGTGTTTCCTATAACGACTTAAGTTCAGCCCGTGCTAAAACGCTCACAAGCATCAGCAGTGTTGAGTCAAGGAAATGGGAAACGCAGAGTAAATGACCGTACTGCAGTGACTGCACAACCGCTGCTTTTGTACGGAAGCTCATTGTTTACTGCTCATTGTTTCCGCTATTGTAACGTCAGCCCCGGATACGTCGTTTGTGCTTCATTGCTCTGTTTATGATGGCGTGGCATTAGCTGCTGTTTCTCAGTCATGCGTGGAAAACACGGATGCTTCTCTCCCGATCTCAAAGCCACATCGAGGAACCGGAGGAGGATCAACAGCCAAAAATAGTCTCTAGAGCCACTGACAGCCAGCTGACGTCTCTTCGCTTATTCCGCCGACGAACAGCATGGAAGATGAGTTGTTTGACCAGATCCTCACCGTGTTTAACAACCTGGTGGCGTGGGTCGCTGCCGGTGCCATGGTGTTCGGTGGGGTGGTGCCCTACATCCCCCAGTACAGAGACATCCGCCTGACCCAGAATGCAGAGGGCTTCTCCACCTACGTATGCCTGGTGCTGCTGGTGGCAAACATCCTGAGGATACTCTTCAGGTAACAGACTCTCACATCCTTTGAGAGCTTGTGAGGTTGTTATGGGGGGCTTCGGATATTCTCTTATATTCAGCTTTTTAAAAAAAGAGATCCTCTTACACTGCATGTTAACCGACTCATAGAGGAAAAGCGGCCTGCTGGGTTGAATGCACTGCAAACAGTCTGCTGGTTACTGTTAAACACCAAACTGTAGTTTACCTCTGAACAGTATTCAACTTATAGCAGACAAGACTCGCTTTTCCTTTTATTTTTTTATACAGTGGTTATAATGGTGGATATTAAATGAGGCCACAGAAATAATGATGTAGAGACTTGTACATATAATGTGGATAACCCGAGGCACAAAAATACACAGTTTACGATAAGAGCCGTGCATTGTGGCTCTGTAGTGCAGTAGTTTGCATGTTTGCCTAACAAGCAAAAGTTTCCTGGTTCAGTCCCAGGATGAGATACAGATCCCTTGGCGGTTGTGTCAGGAAGAGCACCTGGTTTAAAAATCCAACAGGTTAAGTATGCAGCGCTGTGGCAACCCTGTGTGAATAAGTGAGCAGCTAAAAGTAGCTTTAATCATGCAAAGCTACTCTATTAGAGTCCAAGCATTAATACACTGTATTGCCAAAAGTATTTGCTCGTCTGCCTTCACACGCATATAAACGTAAGTGACGCCCCATTCTTAATCCATAGAGTTTAATATGATTTTGCCCACTCTTTGCACCAATAGCAACTCTTCTAGGAAGGCTTTCCACATGGTTTAGGAGTGTGTCTATAGAAGTTTATGATCATCCTTCCAGAACCACATTTTTGAGTGCAGATGCTGATGTTGGACAATAAAACCTGGCCCACAGTCTCCGTCTAAGTCATCCCAGAGGTATTCTGTCAGGTTGAGGTCAGCCAAGTTCTTCCACACCTTTTCCACACCGCTTATCCTTGGTATGCTGAAGCAGTAAGAGTTCCTTTTGCTGGAGCTAAGGGCCCAAGCCCAACTCCTGGAAAACAACCCCACACTATAATCCCTCCTCCACTGAACTTTACATTTGGTACACTGGAGTCAGACAAGTATCGGTCTGCTGGCAACTGCCAAACCCAGACTCGTCCACCAGGTTGTCAGAAAGACAAATGTGATTTGTCACTCCAGAGACCTTACTGCTCTAGGATCCAGTGGTGTCCTTTACACCACTGCATCCAAGGCTTTGCATTGTGCTTGTTGATGTAAGGCTTGGATGCAGCTGCTGGGCCATGGAAACCCATTCTGTGGAGCTCTCCATGAAATGTTCTTGAGCTGATCCAAAGACCACATGAGTTTTGGAGGTCTGTAACGACTCTACACACTATGCCCCTCAGCATCTGCTGACCCCGCTCTGTGATTTTACATTGCCTGCCACTTCATGGCTGAGTTGCTGTCATTCGCTTCCTTTTTGTTATAAAACCACTAAAAGCTCAGGAAAATTTTACAGCTGGACATGTTACACAGGCGGTATCCTATCAGTGTACTACACTGGAGTTCACTGAGCTCCTAAGAACGACCCGTTCCTTCGGCATATCTAGCCTCTTGATTTTATACACCTGTGGCCTTAGATGTGATTAGAATTCAATGATTTGAATGAATATGGTGTAATATGCACTTAGGAATGAGTGTAATAGGTCCCCTTGAAGGTCTGGTGACCAGCAAATGGGTGAGAGAACCATAGGGTAAATATGAAATCTTAAAATCCACATATTGTTTTCTTCTTCTTTAGATTTGGACGCTACTTTGAGACGCTGCTGCTGTGGCAGAGCATCATCATGATCTGCACAATGCTCATCATGCTGAACCTGTGCACCAACGTCCGCATGGCCACTGAACTCAGCACGAAGAGGCGCTCCTTCTTAGGTCAGAACACCCAGGCGGTACCACTTTACCGTGCAGATAAGGCTCAGATTAGTGTGTGTGAGTGTGTGAGAGGCTGGTGATTGTTGCCTGTGATCTCCTGTGCAGGTTTTTCTTTCTAAAACTATATAAAATAAGCTTTCTGAAGCTGGTTTTATATTGCGCTTAGTTCAAATAAGTGATATAGGATGATGGGGTAAAATATATTACTAACCATGAAACTTTCCAGGCTGATTACTGACATTAAGGTGATTACATTTTGTAATGTTTGTCATAAAGTTATTCATAACCCACACAGGGAAACGCTTGATTCTGTTTTGTGACATTTATCCCTTTGTAAACAAACACAAACAGCTGCCCTTTGTTGTCTGATACGCCGTGCTGGGCATGCTACAAGTTCCTGCTTACTTTGAGGAAATTTGACTAAACCTGGCTGCTAATATGAAGAGGCTCAATGTCAGATAATGGGAGAGTATCAGTTAAACTAGCGTGGGCAGGATTAAATATAATCCAGTGTAAAAGGAAAACATGGAGACACTGTTTTATAATCAGAGCCTCACACATTTCTTTTTAAGTCGATAACAATAGTTGGCGACTCTAAAATCTGATACTTCAGCGAATATACATAGACAGGTTTGCTTAAAATTCGTATTGTGTACTTCTATCTTTATGAGTCAGTGCTAAAACAGCACAACAGTACAGTTTAAATGCACAGGATCAGCTGGTTGTGGCATTTGAAATGCTGTTGCTAACAGGACAGTTGCCCTCTGGTGGACAAACTGTGCAACATCAACACAATGTTTCTCCTGTCAACTTTTTTTTGGTTCATTTCTCAGTTGTTATAAATGCTGATAATTAGCAAAAGCTAATACCGGCCAATACCATCAGCCTGTCAATATAACTGGAGCATATGTCAGAAAGTGCAGTGCAATAAAACAAGTTTTATCCATCAGCCTTTAGGATAGATTGTTAATTTTACTAAATGTAATGACATTTTTGAGCTTTGTTACTTTAACTGAAGCTTCAGACTCATGTCTGATTGCAAAACACGAGAAAAACAATAGCTGTCCTGTGATTCTGCTATCTGACATCTAAAATGATCACACAGAGGAAGTTTGAAACAACAGGAAGTCTCTTGTCTGTCTCTTCTCTTCCACAGCTGGTCTCCGTCAGTCACTGATCATTCACTCAGTGAACAGCACACAGAGAGAGACAGAGGGACCGTTTAGTGCCAGGTTTTTTTTGTATTTTGGCCAAATGTGTAGTTAGTGCATTTTGCCTCAGTAGGGCAGTGTAGCTTCATGTTTAAGTGTCTACACCAAGCAGCAACTGTCAGAGAAATTCCAAACTTCCAGTGAAGTAAACCTAAGATGTGAAAAACAAAGTAAAAAAAAAAAAAAATTTAACTGCTGAGTTAGATTAGATTGTTAGGCTTAGCTTAAATACTGAAGTCAGGGCTAAAGGCTTTATTTTTCAGTTTTTGTACAAATGTGTGTATTTAATCCACAATCATTCACTGCTTCCTGTAACCCGGAGGACTGTATAGTGAGTTTATCTGCAAAATTGAAGGAACAAATACATTGGAGACTACAGGGTTCATTTTCTCAGCATTGTGAACTTTATAATTGTAGTCACGCAATTAAAATGTTACCAGTCAACGTTAACTTGATCAATAAATACACATCATGCCAAGCATATTCATTTAAATGAAAAGACACAAATACTCTGGTAGATTATATCGTGCTGCTCTCTTTCATCTTTGGTCTGCAATGCTTGGGTCGTGGCCATCGACTGTACTGTAAACTCTTTTTTGTTTTTTTTTTAGAAGTTTTGAGACACAGTACGGTCAGACGACACCCTAGGAGCAAGCATTAGGTGACAGTGGGATGGAAAAACTTCCTTTTGACAGGATGAACCCTCTGGCAGAATCAGGGTCAGTGCGGGGCGGCCATTTGCTGCGACCAGTTGGGGGGTGAGGGGGCGGCTGTTTTCCATTGTGGAAGTGATTAATGCGAATGATTAAATGCAGAGTGGTGTATAAACACAGAGAGTGAAAGGGAGTGAAGAAGAAACACCAGGAAGCTCCCAGCAGCCTAGGCCAACTGCATCACAACTAAGTGATGGTTCAGGGTCACCTGATCCAGCCTCAACTATATATTGAAAAAAGGAAAGTTTTAATTTTTAGCTTAATCTTAAAAGCAAAGAGCGTGTCTGTCTCCTGAATCCAAACTGGTTCAGAGGTGAAAGCAATGTTTAAAATAATTTTCCCAACATCACATGTTCCTATAAATGTGTGTGTATGTGTGCGTTTGTTTGTGTTTTGTTTTGTGTGGGGAAGCTAAAGAAATATTTGTTATTGAAAATATAACTGAAAAGTTTGAAAGCGTCACAGCTCTGCATCACACCATCTTGAAATATTAAGCCCGTGTCAGGTACATGTGACACTACAGATAAACATCGTCCTCACTAAGCCAGATGTCGGCTCATTCCAAGGTCTGGCTAATAGGTTTGTGTGTGAAATATGCTTTTATGGAGCTTTTATGTATCCTTTGGTAGTAACGGCTACGTTTAAAGAATAACATGACGAAGGCTATTTTATGTCTTCCTATGGAACAAAAACTGTGCAGCAGAAGCTGTGAAGATGAGCAAGCTTAGTGCAATAAATGCTAAAACAAATAAAGTAAAAGGAATGTAAGACGATTGGAAAAATAGAACTTTGGACTTTGCAGATGTCACCAGATTTGTGGATTAAAACACCTTGAATTAAGTTACATTACTGAACTCAAAATTTTATTGATTGTTTATTAGCTATAAAGGTTATGCATCTGAGGAAGCTAAGCAGGTGGGAACACTCCTAACCTCACAGATCACTGGTGTAACAAATCACAGAATCAGTGAGTTCTGTAATTTGACAAAGATCAACTCCAGCTTTGCTGAAGAAAACCAAGCTCTATTTTTTTCTTTTTGTCTATATATTTTTTGTTTTTTTTGTCTGTAGCCACAGACATTAAGGACGAGGAGGTCAGAATCCCTAAGAGGCTCTTTCTGGGTATGTACTTACTGTGTCTGTCATGAAACATCAGTCGTAGTTCATCTGCCTCTCCCATCTCCACTCCCGTGTGTCTTGTGCATGGTGATAACCCTGCCTGGCTCTCATTCACAGCCCACCCGTCTCACTAACTGACACCGACTAACAGTTTCCAATGAGTTGACGTGAAGCATGAGCCCCTTTCTCTCGCATGTTTTTGAATGATCGAGCACATTAACTGTTTGTCGATTATAGAAACTGTTGTGATGCTCTACAGCATGTTTCACTGCACGCCCTTAGTGCACAACAACGTAGGAAGAAAAAGAAGCTAATCCTGTTAGACCTGCATACTGCCACTAGTTTACAGTAGTTACTGTACTCATGTCATTGAGTTACAGTATGAAGTAACTCAATGAAATATACTCATGTTACTGTGATGTTTATGTATTTTGAAAAGCAATAATTGATCTTGACGAAGTGCAAAAGACAAAAAGGAAAATCACTGCATCATGAAACACAGTCACAAAATGTTGTTGTGTTTGTTTTGTTGTTGTGATTTTGTTTTCTTTTTCTGAAATGTCGTGTTTTCTGATTTGTCTTTGTGTTTCGCACTTCAGGGCCAGCATACAAGCAAAATTAACTTTTGTGTATGAATAATAACCTTTCAGCTGCGGCATGTTGATTTTTATTCTGGACTAATACAGTAATGTAAAGCACATTGTTGAAAGGCTGCAAAATCAAACACTAATGACTTTTAATTAATGCTTAATTAATGATTTTGAATTAATGCTGTCTTCCTACTGGCTGACTTCAATACTTTCAGTACAGTGTAAACCCAAACAGAACTCGACACATTTAAAGAGGACTCAGGACTTATGTTGCTGAACTTACAAGTCAAGCTGCATTTAAAGTAAACTCAAATATTCTCATTTGAATTGACGAATCCCAGCGTATTACTTGGGATTAAATTAAAATGGTGAGACTCGTATCCGCTATCTAATACATTTAAAGTATATTTTGTACTTCTTTATTTTTCTGTTGACCAAAGAATTACTCCATACTTGTTTTTCTGACATGGTGTGGATCGTCAACTCGGCGACCCACTGCACTCTTTGTGTCACAGTTTTGCTAATCTAATATAAAGGTAAATGACACGCAGTCCGAACTGAACCCATATATTTTATTTAAAAAATAAACCATGTGAAATGTTTAAGAAAAAAAAAGTAAAATATATGCTTTCATAGTTTAGGTTATTTACATATTTGTCTAACAAGTGAAAAATGTCTGGTTGAATCCAAGGAGGAGATACAAACCCCCATTTACCAGTTTACCACTGTGTAGCATCTCCTTTTAACAACAGTCCAAAAAAGCATGGGAACTGATGAGACCAGTTGGACTTCAGGAAGATTAATTTTGTTACATTCCTGTGTAATTTAGGATTCCAGCTAATCCACAGTATTTGCTCTGCTTATTGCTATTTGTTTCAAGATCACCAGATATTTTCATTTAATGAGAGAAATTGCCCTTCTTTTGTAATAGTCTAAACGACTGTGGCATATAGAGTCCTGCCTAAAAAACTTTAGCCACCCTTCATTTCTTTATATTTTGATAGGAAAATGGAAATTATGATATATCAAAATGTGCAAACACATATGGAAATTTATTTTTCATAGATTCAATAAAAGAAATGGGAACAAATTATTTTCTCTGGAAACAGCATGTTGGTATCAAAGTGCCTAAAGATACAATTTGTTCTCTTTAGGGTATCTGTAGACACAACACCAGTTCACATTTTAGTTAGGTGCCTTTTCTGTGTTTGAATGATTGATAGGTCAATGTTAAGTGGCCTAGCAAACAAAAGCAGTCCTCTGAAAATGATCAGAAAGTGAGTGGAATAAGCAGCCAATGTTCAAAGAAAAACTTCAGAAAGCCTGGAGAACTATTGCTCAAGTCCGCTTTTCTATAAAGACAAGAAATTCTGGCTCCTTCTAATTAAAATACTAATAAATGAGAAGTAATCAAGATTTGTACACAGTCATATACATATGTTTAAATGTGTATATACTTGCAATTGGTATACACAGTTCAATTGGGACACAGCATGAAGAGAGGGCTGTTGTTTTTGCGATGGACACTAGATGGCAGAAGGAAACCATAGATGTGCGAATTGAAAAGGCAGCATGCACTTTTAGTTCAGCGTGTCCGAATACAGAACAAACTTCCCTGTTTAGTTTGTAGTGCACAGTAGACAACATGGACAGAATTGCTGTTTTCCTGTCATGAAAAAGTCAGAGCGCAGAATCGTTTTTCATTAGCGTCATTGCTGCTTTGATTCAGTGTGTTCTGACCTGTGTGTGTTGCTGCTGCGTGACTTTGACCACATGTGGAAGCTGCCATCGCTGGGCTCTGAATGGTCATCGATCAGTGAGCTCTGCCAAGTGTCATTAGACCCTTGCTGACAGAAAGCCATGTTCTTTGATCGCAGCTTTGCTGCCTTGCTGCTGTTCATTGATTCACTATTGAAAATATCAAGAGCAAGCATGCTGTAGTCCACCGTCGATAAAAAGTGAGAAAATACACAGGGAGAAAAGACTGTTAGATCAAAACTGCGGCACAGAACAAACACATTAGAGAGAGCAGATATTCGGTTCACACCATGTCGCTCTGTAGTGACTCACTGTGGTGCTGTTTAGTCCTCAGGACAGTTTCTCAACCTGTGCATTTGTCTGACTGTCCAGTTTGTTCCCTTTGCGTTCTCGGAGCCTCAATAATACCTCATTTGTTCTCATAAGAGCACAGCAGCATTATCACACCAGGCACCTTCATGAAACAGCAGGACATTTGCACCTAGACAGACAAAATGTAGGTGACTTTTAATAGAACTTCCCAGGACTGCCCAAAGGAAGCTGCAATAAATGTGATAAGCTGCAACCTTTCTATATACAGGTGCCTCAGACTCACTCACATATGTGTGCGTCAGTGCTGGACTGTAAGTCTTTTGTTGTGGCATGTGTAGTTTTGAGAGAGAAGTTAAGTCCTGGTGTAATAGCAGCTCAGTGTGATTTATGTGCAAGACTGCCTGCTGCAATCCTTTAAGAAGATTAAAAGATCAGATCATTTGGCTGTGTCTGAAGCAGAAATGCTGGCAATCACTCAGGTGGAGGTAAAAGGATTTGGGGGGAAAAAGCAGGAAGACAGTGCAAAAGTTTGTTTTTGAGTCAAACTTTTTAGAGGATCTATAAGAGGAGGCAACAAGGAAACCAAAATGTGAAACTCTACTCCACCATGACAGGAACTGTGTTGGTTCCCTAAAGGGTGCAGCTCTCTCCGTCACATCCACACTTTCATTTGTTTTGAGCTCCATTCAGTCATCTAAGTCATTTGATTTTTATATTAGGCCTTTTATTACTTCTGTGAATGCAAATATCTGACATTTTTGCATTTGTTCCAGTCAGCACATCTACACAGAGCTCCAGGGTTGGAGCAGGGGAAATTAGTTTAGTATGGAAACCCGAAAGCTTTAGCAACAGTTTTAACAGATGGGTCAGTGTACTTGTACTTACTTTAACTCCTGATTTTTACTCGGCTATCAGCTACAAAGTTACATATGCAGGGTGTTATTATGAAGAAGCTGAGTATCTATCTTCAACCCATCTTTACTTTGATGGTGTTGTCCTTTCTTTTGGAATCTCATCATCATGATTAACTTGATGATGAAGAACATTCTGCTTCCTGACACATCTTCTTAAGGCGCATCCACACATGAAGCAACTAGCAGTCACATGGCAACCAGAGACCACTGAAAGTCAGTAACACCAAGAGACTTCAAATGACTGCTAACAGAATAACCATTGATGACATGAACTGGGTCGAGCTTTGAGACAAGCCACTGAAGCACCAACCAGTGAGAGCTAAGAAGATATATGACATATCAGTGAATGCTAAACACATTAGAAGAGTACCAAGGCAACAGAAGCCTACAATGTCCACTAGCGACTGGCCATTAATGACAAAGCGATGAGCAGATCACTTCCCTGACATCCTACTGTGAACTACACTGGAAAATGGAAACCTGGCAGTGTAAAGGGAATGCTGGGTATCAGTGTTGGTGACTTTTAGAACGTCTACATCAGGGGTGTCCAACTCCAGGCCTCAAGTGATTAGTTCATTATCAGGCCTCTGGAGAACTACAAGACATGAGGAGGTCATTTAGCCATTTAAATCAGCTGTGTTGGATCAAGGACACATCTAAAACCTGCAGGACACCGGCCCTCGAGGCCTGGAGTTGGACACCCCTGGTCTACATAAACACAAATTCATTCAGAGTCCAGTCACAACCACACATTCCTACACAAATAGTGACAAGGTTGCTGCAAAATGACTGTCACCTGTACAGTGCTGCAGACTGAATAGAGTTGGAGAAAATGGACTGGTAATATTAACTAGGCAATTTTAGACTCCATGGCAAAACACAATATATATCTTAGTATTTCTATGAAGTCGGCGAAACACAAGCCGTTCTGGGTTCTTTATGTTCCTTCTCAGTCATGTGGCTACACCCAGATGGTATACAATCCCAAATTCTTTTTTTTAATTTAAGATTTTCTTTGATGTAAAAAAAAAAAAAAAAAAATTAGTAAAAGTCCAAATGTAAAAAGGAGTCTCTTTTTGTAGCATTTTTCCCACAAAAAGAAAAGCGTCCCTGTGCTGATGTGGTGAAGAATTTAATAACTACAGTTATGTTATGTGATTATGTCACAAGGATTCAGTGGTCCCATATCACAGAGATGTTGGCCTAATGATGTTATGGAGGTACATGGCAATACAAAAGATTTCCATTTCTTTCTATTGTCTGGGAATGGCTCATTGCTCATTTTGGTCCCATGGGGGTCTGCACCTGTATAGCTTCATTGGGTTTGGCAGCTTAGAATATATCACCTTATCCTGTAGGTGAAGTTATCCATTCCCTACAGGCAGGAAGGAGCTGAACTTTTAGACTGAATGTGGAGGAAGTTGCTGTGACTTGGCAGTGAAAGCCTATTAGTCACCGTGAAAAAGCTACCTGTCCAAATTTCAGAAAATGAAGCCCGCTGCGATCCAGGTTCAATTTCCCAGGTTGTTATAACCGTCTTTTATAATAATGTTCTCGCTTGTCCCACGGGTGCTTTTGAGTGACAGCCATTATTTCAACTACCCCCTTGGACTTTTCTGGGGCCTAACTGAAGCTGGCAGGAAACAGCCGGTAAACAAGCGATTGGAATCGCCAGCTCTGACCCGTGCCTTCCTACACATGTACCGCAACCCTGCGGGACTACAAACTGAGACATTCGGCCACCGCAGGGAGTCTATTGTGTGCAGCTTCAGTCTGTTCCCACACAATGCCACAACGGCTGCCACACAGCATGGGGATTAAAGGGGAAGGCAAGAATTCCCCCGGGCACGCAAGTGGCACAGCAAGAGAGGGTGTATGGTAGGGAATGGCCAAGGTACACTACAGTAATAAACATCCATTTGTGGTCGCTGTGAAGTGGGCCGACAGACTACTTTTAAAAAATGTTTGCTACTTTTCAGTGCTGAAGGCAAATAAGTCTCCAGAAATTGCACATGCATGATTGAAAGCTGATTACGAGGCAGCACCGACGTGAAGGAGCGCATTTACTGAAATAGGAAGCTGAAATTGCACAACAGTTAAGATGCATGTCCCGGTCACAGTGTTTGCCTTTTATTTGCGAAGGTTAACAGTCTTCATTTGAAAGGTGTTGCAGAATCGGTGATCATGCAGTCAGGTTGCAAGATGGAAAAAAAATGAAGCTTTCATTTCATGCTAAGGCATGAAATGAAAGCCTCTCCAGCCCCCGGTTCATTACATCAGTGAAAACTGGGAGAGAAGTCAAGAAAAAGAAATCCTGTCGATACATTAGTGCTCACACATTTACATCGAGAAAGAGAACAAATGATGTTATGGCTCAAAAAGGTTAGGGTGCAGTATGAAATTACCTTTATTAATTAGCCTTACACAGTGCAGCTTTCAGGTTTCTTTTTGGGGGGTTTTAACTCGATTGTATAGGTAACAGTGAGGCTACACACTGCACTACTACTAAGTAGCAGAAGAGCTGATATAGGAGAGGCATTCCACTGCCTATTAATTACATCTATACATCCATTTTCTTAACTTGGTGTATCATGCAGTCTTTCACAGGACTAACAGAGAGCATCCACACTCATGTTCACATCTGTGGCTAATTTTGAATTACTAATGGTTATGTGATGCAATGCAAAATACTTTATTTATACTGTATTTGGAAAATTGTTTCTTACAGCAGCTGAATTTATTGACGTTTTTATTTTTATTATTATTATTTTCTCATTTGCACCTACGGTCAATTTAGAATCACCAATATGTCTAACCCCATGTATGACTTTGGACTGTGGGAGGCGAGAGTACCTGGAGAGAATCCACTCTGACACAGGAAGAGCATGCAAACTAAGCACTTTTTATTTTTCAATTTCCTGAATAAGATATATCCTGATATATCTGGAATCAAACAAAACCCCACCCTTGTTCTTTAGATTATCTTGCAGGGAAGCCAGTTTTCCTCATAAAAGGTCAGGATTCTCCAAATACATGCCGATATACATCCTGCTGGTAAAGGATGTATATCGGGACATATACTCTTGATGGTTCCATTTCCAAACCATAAATGCAACTTATCACAACAGGAATGTATCTGAGTTGAACATGGACATTATACTTGGTTACAGACAACATTGAAAAGTAAATATTCCTGTCATAATTCTTTGAGGTCTGCTTAAAGTCTGTTTGAAGTGCATATGCAGAGCTGGTGCATTTTGGTAGACAGCCAAAGAAAAGCTTACCACAAAACGGAAAAGTTATGACAAATCAGACTATAAGGCAAAAAGAAAGTGCAGCTTTATGGTTTCATGGACAAAAGAATTTCTGTGGCTGCAATATGACGAGCTAAATAACCAGGGCTGCACATAAGTGGTCCGCAGGTGCGCATTCGCTGTCAAAATAAAAAACACGCACAAGGGTTAGGGTTAAATTCAAAAACTGTACTTTTGAGTTAAAATATATATTTATAATTTTAATAAATGACAAATTAAAAAGGCATGAACATTTTTTTGTATCGAAAAAATATTGAACCGTGACACCAAAGTACCGAACCGAACCGTGAATTTTGTGTATCGTTGCACCCCTAATATATATATATATGTATATATATATATATATATATATATATATATATATATATATATATGTATATATATATATATATATATATATATATATATGTATATATGTATATATATATATATATATATATATATATATATATATATATATATATATATATATATATATATCTCATTCAGTTAAAAGCATGATGGAAATTGCCTAAATGAAGAATTTTACGACAAGGAGCAGGTGCATCTAGTACAGGTTAAACTGCTGCAAAAACCCACAGAGCCCAGCAGCCAGTGCAACAAATTCTGGATCTTTGGCTTTTCGTTAGCATTAGCAGCACATGCTGCGTCTGATGTGAAAGGACCTATATGCTGCGCACTGTGACTCACAGCAATGGTCCCGGGTCAGCCCTGACTTTGTGTTAAGCTAATCCTAAAGTAATAATGGTTTTTCTAACCACTGACATACCACAACTTTATCCTTTCAACAGCTGCTGAAAGTTAGGTGACCTAGCTTCTATCGGATATTTATATAGAGATCCTCCTCCAGCTTCAAACTGTATTACCCTTCAAGGACCTGAAGCTCCATAAAGCACCCCTCCGACAGCCAAACCCATCTGTTCCCTGATTGGTCAATGTCATGTCAATCACAAATTTAACTATCCAATCAGATGAAAGGAAGAAAAATAGGGTCAAAATTCGTACTTGTAACTTGAAACTTGAGTGCAGAGTTTGACACTTATTTTTTGGCAAAGTCCACACACAAATCTTTTTTACGCATACACATCTTTTTTACACACACACACAAATTCTTTTTACACATACAAATCCTGATTTACAAGTACAAAATATTTATGACCACAATTTGAGCCCATACTGGCACCCATTGTTTTCATTACCGGCAGTCACATGTGGTTCCTACCATATATTCAGTTTTGTACTTGGTGTGATGGCTTTAGCTCTAGGTTGGTGTTGAACGATGTTTGATTGCCCTTCATCACTTCTGACTATATTTGGCTGTTATCACAGAGTGCCAGCCTGGTGCTGGCTGGCCCAGATTCATAGTCCTTTGGCTCAGCTGCAAGCAGGGCTTCACAACCACACCAGATATCTACGCCTGCAGTATAAACACTGCTTTAGAGCACACATAACAGCTGTCTGTGGGTATTCTTAATTAAACTCAGAACAGGAGTAAGTACATGCTCCAGCGTACCACTGAAAGCTCCACTTTCCTTTTGTTCAATACTATATTGTGTTACCATCTTGGATACTGATTTTTTTTTTCCATGGTAAAATCTTAGTGTGTGCTGGATTGGCAGGCTATGACCTGCTTTAAATGGCTCTTTGAGAATTCAATTACATTTGTTGTATTTGTTTAGCTTTGCTTTCAAAGAGATACAATTGAATTGGCTCAGTTTTAAAGAGCTGGGTTTCTGGCACAGTTTCGTAAATATATGTGGAAATGCCATCGAAATGTCAGAATCGGTTGCCATTAATTCTGTAATGAAACAACCATCCATTCACTCTTAAACTCAAATGTCATAAACATTCCCACTCTTTTACTTCAGATTTTATCAAGTCTGTGTGAAATTTAAAAAAAAAAAAAGAAAAAAAAGAAAGGGATTGTCCAATTCAGGCATTTGGCTAAGCAATGGTTGGCATTTGGTATTGTTTTCTGTTTTTCTTCTGCAGTTCATAGGCTTTTCTCAGGAGGCCTATACAGGCCTATGCAGTTGGCCTTCGTGGAGCACTTAGATGTGCCATTTAGATAAGCAAAGCCTCATTTAGACATGATTAAGTAAATCAGCTCGATTACATTTGTTGCTTGTAGAAATTGCATTTGCGATGCAGCAGTGGGAGTTCAGCCATGATTGGACTTTCATGGTTAAAGCTTTCACTCTCCTAATTTTTTACTTGTGTTGTGGTTTCACTGCCTTAATACAATAACGATATATCGCATGTGTTTAGTCATCAAAGACTTTATAGGCAAAGTTGAATTAATGTCACCGTTTCCTTCAGTTAAAGTTGAGTCTTGGGCGATGAAGCCGGGAGACATAACAGTGTGATTAGTATTGGCTTGTTTGCTTATTACAGGAAGACAGTGCTGCTGTGATCAGATTCTTTACCTAATAATTACATACACAAGAATGCACATGAGAGGCACTGGGACTGATAACAGGGTTTAAATCATTCATCAGTGTCTCTATTCCCATTCATCCCATTACTACAACGGAAAAGAAACACAACCTCGGCTGACCGTCACACACTCCTTTCACAGTTTTTCACCACATTCTCTCTTCCTCCCCCTCATCCACTCATCAAGACCACAAGTAAAATGTTTCTGTTTTACAAGAATCTTAATGAGAACTGATTCCAGTGGGGACCGGCTCAGATATTTGTTGCATGGTAACATGGTGTGTGTTCTGATTATGAGAAGGGAATTGTGACATATTAATTTTTGTAGTTATTTAATTAAATAAAAAATAACAGCAGTAGTTTGTTTGATTTTATCAACTTGAGGCTTCAATAAATAAATAAATAAAAACAGAGAGGATTAGTAGATGATCCCTTGTCTCCAGTGCTGGAAAACAAGAAATTGGCACCACAAAATTGCCTTTGACTATTAAACGATGAATCGAACATCATTTCCAAATGGTAATAAGCATTTGGGATTTTAATTATGAATGTTAAAATTCTGCCCTACCTATAAGAAAAATACACCTTCTACACAAGAAATATTACAACTTAATGTGCAGATTACTAAAAGGTTTGCAGAGCTCATCCACTGAGGATGAAGCTTTTTTTTTAATTAAATTACAAGTTACAAGAACATTTACCCCAAATGCAACGATTTAATGACGTATTCTGGGGTACTGTTTTCAGAATTTTGGCAATAAAAATATCCTAACAGAGTAAATCCAACTGAATTCACCTGATTAGGGTCATGTATTTAAATTTCATTTAATTACATCAGATGAAAGTGTCTCCACAGTAAAAGAAGGCCATGTCTTCCTGGTCAGGGGCTAATTTAACTCCATCTGATTAGGTGTAGGTATTTTAACTCACCTGGTTAGGCTTAGGCACTTAGCAATTAGGATCAACCCAGTGGTTCCAGTGGTGACCATTGGTGGCATGGTGGTGCGGTGAACAGCATTTCCTGGTTAAATCACCGACTCGGGCCTTTTGCATGGAGTTTGCATTAATCTATATGTTGATGTGAGATAAATAATGAGCTTGAAGTGTACAGAATAAAGCACTGCATCAATGCATAGTTAAATGTGGCCAATAGTCTGAAGGACTTTGAGTATTCAGTAAAGCTGCATCAAAACATGGAGGATTGCTTATCACAGATCACTGTGAAGCCTGACGGTTGGTCAGTAGTGAACATTCCAGGAGCCAGTTATCTGGGAAACCATCGAATGTTTTTATTGGCCTGTCAAATATCAGTCACTGGTATCGTGTGTGCTCATTGGTTGCCAGCATAATTTTTTAAAATCGTAATCACATGAATTTACTGACTTTTTATAGTCTCTGGTTTTAACGGATGCATCTTAAGATTGGAAAAGCAGTATATAAATAAAAGTGCCTTCCATAGTTGGGATTAGACCATTAGGAACCATTTTTTTAAATGAATCTTTTTAGAAGAATGATTTTTAAACTCATTTCTGTGTCTCTCATGTTATGCACCTTTAGATTTTGACTGGAACTACTTCTGGTCATGGAGTCGTTTTGTGGACTATGTGCAGTGCGTGCTGGCCTTCACTCTGGTGGCAGCGTACATCACCTACCTCCTCCTGGACTCGGTTTTGTTCGTGGAGACTTTGGGATTCCTGGCAGTCTTCACCGAAGCAATGCTGGGTACACCGCAGCTCTACTGCAACTATCAGAACAAATCCACAGAAGGCATGAGGTACATCTGCCATTTTCATAAAGAATCCACTTTATGTATTCAGTCATGAGGGGATGCAATGGATTAAAAACTTGGATCTTGAAAGCAGACTCAAAGCAAGCATTGTGGGAATATTTGGATTAGAAGAAAGGCAGATGAAAGCAGTACTGAACTCTTAGATCTTTTTCCCAATTGTATCAGCAATGACCTTCTAGAGCTCAGTCAAAGTGCTTGTGAAGATTTTATTAAGATTGGTATTCTCATATATACATCCCAGTGACTGAGCCCTACCAAAACACAAAGCAGACAGTTATTAGACAATACATATGTGCTCTGCTGTTTTGGCGTTGAGCTCAGATGACAAGTTGAGGTATCTCCATGTGTTTTTTGGTCAAATTCCTGAGCAAAAAGCTTTGTTTGTGGAGAAACCAAAGAGTAGCTAACAGCATTTGGAGGGCTTGGAAGTCATTTTTACCCTTACCCTTAGCCGCTACAATACTTGCAGCTCGTTTTATGAATGCTCACCATTCGAAATACTGTAACAAAAAATTATTACACCAGGCAGTGACTTTGAGCCACTGTAACACCCTTATTCTTTTCTTCTTCTGACGTTCTGTTGTAAATCTGCTGCTGTGTGTGAGATGATTATCCTGTTGCATGAGATGACCCCACATTTGACTCTAGAATACTTTGGTAGACAGAGGAGTAACTCAGGAGCTGCAAAATAGCCCAAATCATCACACTTCCACCGCCGTGCTTGACAGTGGGTTAGGGTTAGGGTTTGCGCTGATGTGCTGTGTTTGGTTTTCGACAAACGTGCTACAGTGCATTATGGTCAGACATCTCCACTTTGATCTCGTCTATAAAAGGAACATTTTTCCAGATGTCTTGTAGTTTGTTCAGTGCAAATTTGGGACGATTTATGTTTTTTAAAGATCTTTGTTACAAATAAGCTGCAACCATTAAGCTTGTTCATGATATAATTAGCCAGTTGTTTAATTACTTGTTGCTTAGACATATAAAACAGCCAGCAAGAGTTTGTAAAACAAATGTACTTCAAAAATAGAAAAAAGGAATCAATCTTAAAAACTACTGAACCCATCAGTTGCTCAGCTGACACTGGTCTATTTATGTATGCAAGCCTGCAATTTTCAACAACACTGTCATCATGAAAGACACATTGATCCGGGCGGCTTTTTAAGCTTGTTATTGGTGGTGCAAATCTAAATGGAAAAAACATCCCAGAAGGTATGCAGTTCTCAGGAAAGCACCCTAATTGGCAGTTCCCGCTAGAGGGTCCCAAGAAATCTTTTGTCCAAAAATGCAGTATGACACTGTGAAAGTTAAGCCACGCCCCCAAATTCAGTTGACAGATGTGTCCTGCAGGGACCTGGGATTTTAACTGGATAACAAACATTTGACCCAAATGTTCTCACCACTAAAATTTCAAAAGTTCTGACATGACGTAAAGGTTCAAATCTCTCATCTTAGAATGGAAACAAGGAACCTTACACACTGTATTCCTATTCATTTTAGTTGTTTATCAGACTGTATTAATGTTAGACTACAACCCCCCCCCAAAATCAGAAGATGGGAGATAATAAGACCCAAACTTAGAAAAGGATAGACTCAGTCTTCAGGCTTCTTAGAGAAGTTTGCCACTATAATCAACTTTAAATGCAGAATGGTTATTGGCCAACACGCTCTTATTTTCATCAACTACTTAGGTCTTCAGTGTAATTTATCGAGAGTCAGCCCAATGAAAATTAAAACAGATTTAGTCCTGTCCTCGATTAATGATACTGTCTTTGCCCTGTTAAATAATGTTTCTTTTGTGAGTGCCGCTTCCATCACAGACAGCTCTGTGGCTGTACAGCAGCACACCGTAATGATTCCAGATGATATTGTCGCACATGTGATCATTAACACTGACACATGCTTATTAAGTATCTCTGGCACCTGAAGTAAGAGCACGGCTCACAGCAACCATGTGTTAATTCAGCCTGACAATTGGCTATCTGAAGTTTTGCCTGAGAATCAGTATGGTAATGAAGTATTCTGTTTCCCCACGTCAGTTGCTAATGTGTCATTTAGGCTCATTAATGAAGATCTGCATCAAGCCTCAGGCTGTAATTAGAGACTGTGATATAATATTGATTTTTTGAAAGCATATACAGTTTCAGAATTGGCCCTAGCAGCTCTCTGAACTGTGGCCAAGCCCTGGTAACTGCTTTTTGGAATTGTATACTTTGTTACAGTAATTGCAGGCATGGATTTAAAAAGAACCCACAGAGAATCCATATGATTAAACTAGATTTAGATAGAGATGTTTAAGTTGCTAAAAGTACTTGGAAAGATTAAACTGATGATGTCCATATGAAAAGACCTGTTCATCTGAGATTGTTCACAGAACATGCAATAAAAAGCTTTCTCACAGTGTGTGTCCTGCCTTAGAGCAGAACCCCACACACGCACACTCATATACCCTCCTCTCTGCTGGTTGACTTTCTGCGGCAGACAGATAACAGAGCTCCAGCAGGGCTGCCTGTCCACTTAACCGGCCATGACAGCTCCCACGCTGGGCCTTTCCATACCCTCTCTGTCCAATGCCTTATTTATTTTTGATTTCCTTATATTTTCTGCCCACCCGACACTCTCTCCACCACCAACATTGTCCTTTAAGCTCTCTACACTGTGTGATTGCTGAAGGACCCCACACTCAGTTGTTCTTATATTGCTAAATCTGGTGCATTTTGTGATTTTTGTGTGATTAGAAAGTGTTTCTTACTTGTTTGCTAGGTTCCTCTTCCCCTGACAAAGTTAGCTGTTTTCTACACTGCATTTCGACAAACCTGTAGGCAAAGGTTGTAAACATTATTTTGGGTCAGGGCAGGCATAATGGTATCTCTATGGTGCATTGGAGACTGTCTGTGCTCTCAGTTGTACTCTGTAAAATATATTTTAGATGCTCTAAAGGAATATGTTGGTTTTTGTGCTGCTTTTATGACTGAGTTTCTTGTTCTGGCCTGTAGAAAAGAATTTTATTCTTCTGAAGTACTGACAGCACACAGAAATGTTTGTCATTGATGTTGATAGGAAGAACCATATATGCTGCTGTCAAAACAGGAGGAAAAAAATTTTGTGGGAAAATACATCATGATGGAATTACAGGCAAATAGCCAACAGCCGTTTTAATCATAGATTTAATCGGGCTCTACGACGTGTTCCACTATCTGTATTTACAAAAAGATTGCAATGGCAAGAAGTGGGAACTCTCTTTTACGCAGTCTTGTCATTGCAGTTGCTGATTTTTGTGACTCACCGTGTTGCTTATGAATTTCTAGGAGTTTCTTTCTCATCTTGATTCATTTAATTAAACTCGGCCCTATATGTTACACACTGTTATGGCCCGTCTAGGGGTGGCCAGACCACAACATAAGGGTGATCCATCCTCGTCAGACCCCGAGCAGCCACATCACACAATTGGTGGCATTAATAGTAGTTTAATAATGATTTATTTACAATATGTTGATTCATTAGGTCATTTGACACAAAAGAACTAGCTGGCTATAGCTTCGGGGTGGACCTAACGCCAAAACAACAAACAAAAGGAGCCTATCTCGAGGATTTACCAAACTTAACTGACCAAAAGAATCAAACTAAATGAAAGCAACTTGCCTCCCTAACGACGAAAAACAGGAGAAAACTATAATCAAACAAAAAGGCAGTCCACCCCTACATGCTCCTGTACTCCTGGTCTGCTGGTTGGAATGAGGTGAGGATGAATGACTGGCCGTCCATGGCGGTGTCATCATATGAGCCATCTCCAGCTGGTTAGCCAATCCGTATGATCCTTCTTCTGGTTCCACCAATCACGGAGAGGTACCTGTACACTGAGATTTGCATATTAAACAGCATTACATCAGGAGTCGTAACACACATAGTCACATGACAAAGAACATTTATTCTGAGCTCTGTACAGCCCAGCAAAGAAGTAAGTACACTCTTACTACTTCCTTAGGAATTAAGAGGGCAGATGCATGTTAACACAATGCTACAATCTCACCAGGAGTGGTTATCCAAGCAAAATGACTTCAAGATCACATCAGAGGAAAAAAAAACCCCAAAAAAACAAGTGCTATATCTTAGCATGTTAAATTTTAGGTTTATACCTTGTTAGATATCAGGTATGAGCTGTCAAACAAGTGACCAGTTCAGATGTTGTCGGTAGAAAGAAAGCCTAACTACAGAGGTACTGTAAACACTACTGTAAGCCGGAATAGTGTAGCTAGCTAGACTTCTGAGATAAAGTAAATTTTGTTGTCTTATATTGTAGATTAATGCTTTCCAGTAAAACTAACCAAAGTCTCCCCCCCCTCATTGCAGCAGATGGCTGCCTTTCCCTTTGCCCTAGTTTTGCTCCAGGTTTCTTCCTGTTAAAAGAGAGTTATTCTTTCCCACTGTCACGATTCCCTATAAAGTGCCTGTACATAGGGAATGACGACTCTTACTTTGAGATTAGTAAAATGGAACTGAATTAAACATCAGTTTCATTAGTTTAAAGTTTTTCACTTTAACCATATTACCTTGCCATGACAACAGATTCCTTTTTATTTTCTGCTGTGTACAGTCAGTTCAGTGAGTAATCGTATAGGATCTTTGTCGCTGCATCTACATCTAACTAACCACCACTATGTTTTCATGGGATCACAAGTTATTGAATAATTAACCGATTAAGGTAAATAGTAGGGGTGCAACGATACATAAAATTCACAGTTCGGTTCGATACTTTGGTGTCATGGTTCGATATTTTTTCGATACAAAAAAATGTTCATGCTTTTTTAATTTGTCATTTATTAAAATTATAAATATATATTTTAACTCAAACGTACAGTTTTTAAATTTAATGTTGCTGAAACAAGTAGTAATAAAAAAAAATAATTCTATCTGATCGAGAAATCACTCATCTTTGGAAAAGAGAGTTTATTACAGAGAAATGGCTCTTTCCAAAATAAAAGCTATACTACAGTATACGCTTCTTCTGGGCTATATTCTCAGCAGCATATTAAACATATCAGGTCCCCATAAGGAGAATCATGTGCTAACGGCTGTCTAAATGACTCGGGTAAAGTTTGTAGCATGCGTGCTTGTTGTTTTTGTCTCCTTCCACTTGTCTTTGCACTAGGATGATGTCGGAGTAAATGTGCAGTCATATTCGTTGTGTTCCCACTAGTGCTGTCAGCGTTAATCTGAAATGACGTTAACGCCACAACACGGCAAATCTCCGTTAACGAGCTACCGCGGATCACCCCGTGCGTGGGGCTGGATGGGTCAACACGTTAACGAGCAAACTGCGCTAACGCAGTAGTTCCCACCCATGTAATTGAGCATTGCGTGGCACATCCGACATACTGTTTTACTTTTGTCCATGACACACTTACCTTCAGGGTCATACGTCACATGAAAACCAAGATAGTTCCAAACGCCACATCTGAATGAGGGTGGGGGGGGTTCAATGTGCTATGTTGCAAGGAGCTTAGCTTCTGTCTTGCTAGCTTGCGCTGCGCTCAGTGGATCTGCGCTCGACAGTGCTGCCTAGGCGGAGTAGTCGAGCGCAGATCCACTGAGCTCTCAACACAGACAGCATCGTCAGAAGGAAAATTGATAAAATAAATTAAAAATGTTGTATTGTTCGATACATATGCGTACCGAACCAAAAGCACTGTATCGAACGGTTCAATATTGATACGAGTATCGTTGCACCCCTAGTAAATAGCAGACCACGTGTGGTCTGCTATTTATAATAGTTGGAAGGATTGCTCTATAATAGTTGGAGCAATCCTTCAAGAACCAAGTTTACATGGAAGACAGTGCCAACTTCTAATAATAATGTCAGTTTATGTGTTTAAATTTAAAGAAATCTATTAAAGATATATGCAGACAAATATTTTTTTCTCCATGAAGCTCAAACTCCAACCATATCTGTTAACCCATTCAATTACATTATATTTATATAGCACAAAATCACAACAATGATCTCCTGCAGGCACTTTATACTGGTATAGATGCTACAACAATACAATTCCAAGCATCATAAGAAACGAAATCTCATTTTGACCATCGAGATCATGGAGTGTATCATAGTTTCAGTAACAACGCTGGCAGTATTTAACATCAGTGATGTAGAGTAAACAAAAAGCACTGGTGCCCAGGATGTTGTTCTCACTAGAGAAAACTTCAAAAAGTGCATTTTGGTAAACTTTCAAGGTTATATAACTATGTGGGAAACCAGATTATAGGATATGAAAGGTCTCTGCTTTTAGACCAGGCCATATGGCCATATATGATTCTTACTCTGTTAAAAGAATCTATTTATTTGAAAGTTTTACTAACACCAGAAATCAGTATAACTAATTGCTTGTTTGTGTGGGACCAATGGTTATATTAAAGCTTTTTCCACTATTTAGCAGAATTCAATTATTAGTATAAAATATAAACCTGCTAATAAATTGAGATCATATAGATTAAGCTATATGAAGCAGGGGGAAATTGTCAGTGATACAGTCTCATTAGTTCTCAAATGATAAACACAGTGTAGTCCCTGTATCTCTGTTATCCATAGAGTTAGTTCAAATATAGCCAAAAGAACTCCAGCCCCCAGTCTGTGAGAACATGAAGCTTCCTGTTAGTTCTGCTTTTTCTTTTGTTACCCTACTGCACAGTCTGAAGCTAAATCTTCCTCAAAAGGAGGACATTGTCATTTCCAGTCCTGTTTATTGTTTGTCCTCTCCTTCCCGTGAGCACAACCTGTTGAGTCTGGCAGGCTGTTGCTAGGTTACTTACCTCAGCCAACAATCAAGGTGTGTGTGTGTGTGTGTGTGTGTGTGTGTGTGTGTGTGTGTGTGTGTGTGTGTGTGTGTGTGTGTGTGTGTGTGAGAGAGATATGAAGCGAAAATCTATAAAGGGAAGGATGTTGTGTTTCAATTTACAATTTTCAAGGTTAGAACTCGGCTGCAGTGTTACTATCAGGTTTGTTCTTGTGTTCGGGGTATGTGTAGTTAAGAGGAAGTAAGAAATGCACACGTGTAAACAAGAGAGCTACTTTCTGTAAGTGCCTGGAACTAAAAAGGAAAAAAAAACATGTCCACATGGTAAAGGATAATGCTGACTTCCTCTCAATTAATGGCCCAGGCAGCAAGCTCCCACTCTGACTGTAGGTATATTTTAAGTTACACCACTTTCTAGTATTTATATATTCAGACTCACAGTAGTGCACGTCTCCACACTCCCCAGTAGGCAGTGGGTGGAGTTGAAGCGGGGTAGATATTGCTATGAATCATTTCAGATGTACTCAGCGTGTAGACATACACCATCGCTGCACCAGACAGGAGGTAGCAAAGCTGTTTTGTTATCGTTGTTGTTGTTGTTGTTGTTGTTTTTAATCATGAAGGGAACTCGGGAAGACATGGCTCATGTCCGTCCATGAAGACAGATCTGAAACCATGTTAGTTATCTGTTTATTTACCCTCAGGTGTTATATTAACCTCATCAATCATAATCGTATGTTTCCCAGTATACATAACTTTAAGTTAAATGTCATTCTTTTAATTCGAATGCTAAACCAAATTTGTCATTGGCAGCCTCCAGTAGTTATGATTTTTTTTTTTTTTATCATAAGGATAAAGTGAATGCTCCCCATCATCTTCGTCAGCCTCGTCTTTTATCAGCGAATGTTTATACTTCTTATTCCCTCCTGCAGCCAGCTGCTATTTGCTAAAACTGAAAATTTCACTCTGACTGGGTTTTTTTGTTTGTTTGTTTTGTTTGTTTGTTTTGGGGGGGGGCTTTTTAGGGGCTAACACAACATTAATCACAACAGGTCTGCGTAAAAGAAAGCAAGTTTTAATTTTTGAGATATAAGTGTTTTTTGGGGGGTGGGGTTGCATAAATTTATTCTAAACAAAACCTCATTTTAATAAATGACATTATGATTAATATTTAATTTTAATTCAGTTTTTTATTGTTAATTATGAAATCCTAATTAATCAAAAATTAATAAAATCATGAATTAAGACATGCATAAATTTAAAACAGTCTGAATCTGGAGCTAATTTTCTCCTATGTTATTCTTTTAGGCAGCACGGTGGTTAGCACTGCTGCTGCACAGCAAGAAGTCTTTCTGTGTGGAGTTTGCATGTTCTCCCCGTGTTTGCGTTGGTTTTCTCTGGGTACTCCGGCTTCCTGCCACAGTCCAAAGACATCCAGTTAGTGGGGATAGGTTAATTGGAAACTCTAAATTTCCCGTAGGTGTGAGTGCAAATGGTTGTCTGTCTGTATGTGTTAGCCCTGCAGCAGACTGGCGACCTCTCCAGGGTCCAGGACCCTGAAAAGGATAAGCGGAAGAGAATGGCTGGATGGTTATTCTTTTATTCATTGTACTCTAGAATTTATAACCATTTATTTTTTTTATTTATAATATAAAACACAGTGTTCAGTTCTTATTAGTGTTCTCGGAAAGTGGAGTATTTGCTTACATAATATACATAATTGGCTTTTTAATCCATTTTCTGACATTTAATTCTAGAAAGTGACAGAAGATATGTTAATACGAGTTTAAGTGCTGCTTAATAGATCATTTAGATGTTTTCTTGAATCATGTGGGTGCCACTGGTCTTGGAACCAAGTGAAACTATCTCAGCCAGTCTACAATAAATATTTGTGAAGGCAGATACTTTAAGGAGGACATTAGGCTGGATTAAAGGGGTGTTTGTGGCATGTGTATCCTGTGTTTTGAGGGGGGCTGTGGTAACAGTTTTCAAGCTGCTGCTATTATTAGATGGTACATACTGATGCTGACCAGCCCACCATTAAACAAATAAAACACAACAACACATACAGGCTAACACAAACACAAAACACAGAAATGGGACATCCAGACAGCCAACTGCAGCCTTATAAGGTTTGTGATTTTGAGCTGCATCCCAGTATGCTAGATAACGGTGCCAGAGCCATATTTAGCCTGCAGGCTGCTGTCTGCACACACTGCCACGTGCCTTGGGTAGATCTGAACTGACTGCTGATGCAGCCAGGCCATCACCTGTGGTCTGGTGCATGGCACCACTTGTGTGTAGCAGGGCTGTCAGGCAGAGCTTCGGATCACCGCAGCTGGAGGATCCTCAGATCATTCGTCCAACACGAAATCTCTCCATCTGATCCATCACTCGGGGTCCTGCTTTCTCTTTCTTGGATGATTAAATGATAATGGGATTGTTTCTTTTCAATCCTTCAGGGTTACAGCTCTTTTGAGAATGAACTGTTGATCTAAAGTCATATTTTTGTAAATAAATGTATGAATGAACAACCAGACAGCGAAGACCACAAAGAACAGCAAAATGATACAATCTTGAGCATCGTTATTTAAAGAAAATTAGTAAATTAGTAGTTAGTTGTGTAAAATGGTATGCGGGCCTTCATAAACCATCTTCTGATTGAATTTTGTCTTTAATGGCACTTAAATATCAGCAGATAGTCTAATCTTTGCTTTTAATAATAATAATGGATTGCATTTATATAGCGCTTTTCAAGACCCTCAAAGCACTTTACAATTCTGCTATTCATTCACTCTCACATTCACACACTGGTGGAGGCAGCTACAGTTGTAGCCACAGCTGCCCTGTGATAGAACTTGGCATATTTGCTCGACTCAGCATTTAAGTTGAATAGAAATAGTATTTTCTTAATGTTTGGATTAAAACTTGATGGAATGACCCCACTGTTTTTGTTTTGTCTTGTAAAAATGCAAAAGTTCTAAGTTCAGCTGAGAGAAGTACTGGGCTTTGACAGTATAACTTTGTAAGAGTGAGTCAATATAGAATCCAAATGAAAAATCTCATAGGCCTAGCTGTACATCTGTAAGCCACTTGGCAACCCGCCATCGGAAAAGCTCCTCCTGTAATGCTACAGCTCTGTTGTCACTGCTACTCTGTTCATCATAGTCAATTTGTTAATGGTTTTTTGCCTCCAGGTTTCCACAGTTTCATATCCTTGCCTTATGCTTTTTACAAATTTGTGCCAGACAGTGAATTGAAATTACATTGTGTGAGTGAAGCACAAAAAAGAAATGTGCTAAAAAACCAACTAAAAATAGATGGACAACAGATCCTCTGTTTTAACATAAACCTTATAACTTTATACTAGTTTACTGTATACATCATATTGTGGAACTGAAATATGCTTTTCTGATTAGCTGTTGATGTCAGCACGCTGTGCTCTGGGCTGAAATGGCAGAAGTGGAGAACTACTGTGGCGCTGAACCAGACAGTTTCTACCCTGGCCTCTGCATGTGCTGGGTTTGTGCTTTGTCCCAAGAAATGGCAAATAGCACAGCTGAGGTTGAAGCGTGTGCCTGATTTATTTATAGGCTTTTTAAACAAAGATGAATGCATTGGCACAGAACTGCTAGCATTGTAAAACTGCGTTTTAGAAAAACACACTTTCATTGACAAGGAAAGATAAATCAAGTTTTGTCCATTGGAAGGCAGTGGAAGTTTGTCTTAAATGTGACTCTCAGTATAAACAAATAAAACAGTAAAAAAAATTCTGAGAAAAGTCAGAATTATGACTTTAATCTCAGAATAATGACTTTTTCCTCAGAATTATTTTTTCTCAGAATTCTGAGAAAAAATAAGCTGTAGAAAAACTTGATGCTTTTCTACAGCTTATAACTACTCTGTTTACAGTCTTTGCTGGTTTTATTGGTGCACCATGTTGAAAATGGATACAAATAAACAGACAGTTTGTACTTAGCCAGTGTTACCATACCATGCATCTGCAACCCAGTGTAGAAACTGTGTGGTCAGTGCAGCTTATACTTCTCCACTGCTGCCATTTGAGCCCAGAGCTCAGTTGGCACTCTCCGCCCCTCATTTGTCTCAGAGAAGGTGACAGATAAGTAGCCAGACACCCTCTCCCCACAGCCCTGCCTTTGCCACATCTTTTTAGAGAACCACCAAAGGAACTGGTCAAACAAGAATCCTCCCTCTCTTATCTTTACATCCAGATTCAGCACCATAACTAAGACAGCAGCCACTGAGGGAGGTGTGGGTGGTGGGGTTTTTTGGGGGATGTTTGGAGGGGGTTGTTTTCACAGTGCTAACAAGCTCCTCGTGGAGAAAGAGCGGTGTGAGGACAGCAGGTATAGGGAATGCAAATACAAACGGGTATAGAGAGTTGATGGGAGGCTGAATGGATGAGGAGAGAGACATGCTTAAAAAAATGGAGAAAACGATGCCAGTGCAAACATTTTGAAAAGATTCAGGGAAGGAGCTGGAGAAATGTTAGAAAGGAGTGTAAGAAAAATGACAAAATCTGCAACAAAAAAACCCAACAAAAAAAATCGTCTTAAAAATACATAAGTCTAAGGTGAGGTTGGCGATATAAATAATGCAAGAAGGGATTTGGCTCCAAAGCTTTTTGGGCAGTGTGGCTAAAGTGCACACAGTTGGGGTGACAAGCCACTCCTCCACCCCATTCCCTTTTACATTTGTTAAGCGGCTTATAGAAAGGCAGGAAATCTGCTAACACAACGATTCATTGTTTCTTCTTTATCTTCATATCACCATGATTCACCTGCTGCAGTAATCAAAGCATCACACTGCGACATGTTTAATCAGGATGCTCTATCAGAGGATCCGCGGGGCACTGGGAACTGCAACTAAATGTACTTTACTTTCTTAGTGGAACATTCATATCAGACGGTGAAATATGCCCTGAACATCAGCCACAGGTCAAATGTTTCTGGGTTTTTTCATAACGTTCACAGTAAGCACACTGCACTTTATTGCTGTTGTGTAACCTAATGGAGACCGTATTTTATAAAATCAGCATCGTGTTGAATTCAGTAAGACTAATGCGGTGAAAGTGTTTTGTTGAGATCACAGACGACTAAGACAGAGTTGTTTTCCCTGGACTGTGGAAAGGTGTAACCAGTTTAGTGTACAACACATCAAAGCTACTTCAAGGTTTGACATCTTGTACATACCTTTTTTGTAATGAGTTATCTATTCTGCCCATTTTCACCCAGAGAAATGCCCTCACTGGATATTTTGTCTTTTTCAGACCACTCTCTGTAAACCTTTGAAATGGTTAAATATATGAATCCCATACAGGACAACAAAGACATAGATTTAGTGTCTGCTTTCCAGAATATCAATAAGAAGTTTTTCAGAATTATAGCTATTATTTGATTAACAAAAATAAAAGCTGGTCAACACTTAAGTTTAATGGTTCTCAGTTCTAGAATATGTGAACGCTGATTCTAGGGGAACGATGTCACAGAATTTTTTTAACATTGATGGAAACACGCTGTGTCCTGGCATTACACACTGAAGGCCAGTTTGGCTCTGTCTGATTCAGCTCAGTAGGTGACATTGATTGAATGCTCATTGGTAATCACATTCATTGCCTAGCAGTGTCAGGGAAGAAGAAAACCTGATTAGCTTTTACAAGTTGATAAAAGTAAAGGCAAGCAGCCTAATGAGTCACAGTCAGGAACTGAGTTCCAGCCATCAATCCATCCTGATGCTTAACTGGGTCTGGATCGCAGGGAAGCAGTCTAAGCGGGAGCATCCTTAGTCCCTCTGCCTAACCGGTCCTCCAAGAGGGACACAAGCTGCCCAAGAAAGAAGGAAAAAGAGCGTTATCTGTCCAGCATGTGCTCTGTGTGTCCCGGAGCCACTTCTGGTAGAGAGCGATCCAGGACAGTCACCTAGAGGCTTTCTAGTCTGATGTCCAAACATTATTTTGGTCACTACCCAGATGAGGGCAGAAATGTGAAAAGCAAAAAGGTAGTGCACTACAGATCAAATACAAGGCTAATACCACAAAATACCACAAAAGGAAATGCTTTCTTCTACTTTTTCACAGTTTTTAAATCTCAGATAAACATATCTCCAGACCCGGGCAATAAAACTCATATCCAGCAGTATCTCACAGAGTCAGATACCACTGGATATATACCAGCCCTTCAAATTCAGGGTAGCAGTTGCCTCAGTGGCAGAAAAAAAGATATCTGCAAAGCTCATTCAAATAGTGCTGACCAACCAAGCTAACACGCTTGAGTGAAAGGATTTCAGATATCGCAGCATGTGTTCACATTGTTGTAGGCTGGTAGCTTTAGGAGGCTCATCTGACAAGACCTCCTTCTGTACGTCTATGAGTGGATTGTGGGCACACTGCTGGTTCAGTCCTTTCTTTGTCTGCATTGCCTGTGTGTATTTCTGCCTCAAACAAATAATTAAAAAAAATGCAACAAGCAAACTAAAAACAGATTCGAGTGTACCTGAGCTCTGCAGAAGGCGATGGATTTGTTGATGCTGTCATAAAAGAGAGCGGGAAACACCCATAACCACCAAGCCAAACTTTTCAGAGAGCTTTACAAGCAATTTTGAACTGATGTCCTCGCATTACTTGATACGCAGCTGTACATTGTGTTTTTCTATCTTGGGAGAGGATAACATGTATGAGAAAGTGTGTTTTCAGACCCCAGGCCTTTGTTCTTTTTTCGCTGACTCTTGTTTGGCTTCCCTTTCCATCTCATTAGTTGAGTTCACAGTGCTTTCCAGTGCCAGTGAGAGGATGATGATTATGCTTAGAGGAACTTTGGCTCTTTCAAGTCATGTGGGCGCTCATCTCCAGTCACTTGTAGAGCGATAACTGCATAATTCATGTCTGGATTGTCTCACGTGCACTCTGTGAACAGCTCGGTATGAACCGGAAGCAGAATTTTATAGTTAGAAATGTGCCACAGGATGCAAAGTTAATAAGAAGCATGCAACCTGAAGAGATTCATTACTTCAATTTACCCTGGTACTTATTGTGTCATATTTCCTATTTCTTTGCTGCCTGCATCTCTCAGACCTCATGTCCTGCTGTCATTAACATGTGGTTTTGGTGACCAAATGGAGTAAAAAAAAAAATCAGTCCAAATAGAAATGAAGCCAGGATGCATTAAAGGTCTGGTCAAAATGCTAATGTGGAAGTTGATGTGCGGACAGGCCCTAAGTGTTCAATATGAGAACAAATTATTCCATCAGTAATTTGGTTTCCTCTGTAACAGCAGTCTACAACTCATTAATACTAAACAGTTTCATTTTGCACATATTCTTCAGGATTCTATTTTTATTTCCTAATGACATTTTTTGCCATTGTTGTTTTTGCAACAACCATGTTGATGCAATAACAGTATTATGGAAAAAAAGTCTCTCATTTCTTTATTCTTTCTTTGGATGATGGGAAATGGGTGCAGCTATTTACTGAAATATGTGCAACGATATATGGAAATACCGCATAGAAGGCAAAAAGAGTTTATACAATTCTAATGAGCCTAAACGTCAATATTTGGTATGACCTTCTTCATTCCTCAACACAGACTGAACTGTTTTATTAATTTACGTAGTCTTCTGGAATAGTTCTCCAGGCTTTTTGAAATACATTGAAAGTTTTCCTTCGGATGTAGATTATTCCAATCTCTGTCAAGATGATCCCACACTGCTATTGGGGTCCAGGCTCTGGGGGATGAGAGTCCATGACCGATAGTGTTTAATTTTGAGTTATTATATCCGGGTATGTTTTTACTGCACTGGCAGTATGTTTGGGATCATTGTCATGCTTAAAAACCAAAGCCTTTGCTAATCAGATACTTTCCAGATGATATTAATTGGTGGATCAAACTCTGGTAGTACTTTTATGCATTTCAATTCCATCAATTCTGATAAGATTGTCAACACTATTGGCAGAAAAACAGCCCAAACCATGACAGAGCCTCTACCGTGCTCTACAGATGTCTTTAGGCACTGTTATACCTCCCTCCTGATATCCTCTGTACATACCTGCTCCCACCGATTTTCAGTGCAGTTCTTGTGTAGTTTGGCATACCTCAGCATTTTCTGTTTCCCTTTCTTAAGAGAATAGTCACTAACAGCATTTCTGATGCAGCACCCCTAGACACCTAGCCTGTTACTAATCGCTTTGCTTTTATTGAGAATTACCGCAACACGACTTTTAAAGTCTATTAATCATGTTTTAAATAGGAAGTAATGTATTAACCAACTTATACTAAAAAGAAAAACTGGACAAAGGCTGGTGAAGGCACGACAAAGCTCTACAACACTGTTGTCATGTTGTCAGAAGTGCTTGTTAGAAAAATAACATTGAAAATAATTTAAAGAAAATTAACTCCAGTAAATCTGGTAACAAAAGAATGATACAGAATGGTAGAGCTACAGTAATGGGCTACAATATTAACATTGTTTTCTCTTCTTCTCTTCTTGTTTCCATCAAGCATCAAGATGGTTCTGATGTGGACCAGTGGTGACACCTTTAAAACGGGGTACTTCCTCCTCACCCAGGCTCCGGTGCAGTTCTGGATTTGCGGCCTGCTGCAGGTCTTCGTGGACATCACCATCCTCTTCCAGGTTTACTACTACAGCCGCTACCCGCAGAAACCAGTGTCACACACAGTTTCTCACACCACCAGTGCCAAAGCCCTCTGAGAACATCGGCATAATCTCTGAGGACACTACAAAGCAGCAGCGAGGAAGGCCTTATCGAGGCACTGTGGAAATGTATAAACACACACGCACCAAAGCATCTTGAGATGATGTAGGCTGCTGCTCCCCCTCACCTCCTAGTATAAATGAAGACTCCAACGCACTCATAAATAAGGCAAAGATACACAGACACCAGGTGGTGGCAATGTCTCCAGTGATACCCGAAGGACACTTGTTACACACAACGTCAGCCTGTTTTATTTATTGTCCTCTTGACTTATCAAAGCGGCCCAATGCATGCTAATAGGAATGCAAACGTCTCTGAGAATACACCTTGAGTCATCCTGTGCATGTGGAGAATATTATGCACACACAGCACATGAACATCCAGCGTATGCAAACTGCAGATGCACGCACTGAAATCAGTGCTCAAGGAAAAGTGGACCAGCTTGTGTCGTCCTCAAGATGAATGTTGCTTGGAACTTCTGCCTTAAAGCACCCACATTTTCAACATGGATTGCCAGCATTGCCAGTAATGTGTTACAAATCAATCAAAACAAAAAAAAAGAAATGTTAATATACAGCATTGCTGAATGTACATTTGTTGTTGTTTTTTCCCAACACAGTGGAGGAATGCCAGTCAGTCTCCTGCTTGTTGGGCGACATATGCTGTCATACTCAATCTTGCACGACAAAAATACAGAAAAGCAAAGTCACCAAATGAAGAAAACTCCTCACGTTTGGTCATGAATGTGAGTGGCCTTGAGACTAGCAAAAAGTTGAGCGACTTAGCCTTTGTAAGCAAATGCCAAGACTTTTATACTAAAGCCCTTGACGACATTTTATATATATTTCCATCATTTCCAAAACGTCCTAAATAAATGCTCAAAGATGTGTTAACATCATTAAACTTATCCTGCGAGCCTACAACTGCGCTTCATAAAGGTAAAGGAATAATTTAAGCTGCCAGCATGATGCAGCCAATTTTCTATGTGTGGGACTAGCAGCTGAATCATAGCTCGAGGCGCTAGTTTAGCTTCGCGTTCAGTCTGAACTCATCTTTATGATGACGACCGCATTTAAAGTCGCATCATGGGCTTAATTTAGTGATGTTTGCGGCTTCTGTTTCATTTTGAACATCATCCTACATTCATGCTATAACTGCAGGATAACAAGAAGCTGTTTTTCTGTCCTGAATTGGATCATGTTTTATTCTAAGGCCTCGTGACAGCTTTGCATTCACCACAATAGACTAGATTTTCTGTTTCTGTTGTGTTGCAAGCAAGTCTCGCCAACTGACGGCCAGAAGCTGAGCGCTCTAAAGCTTTTTCAAATTATATTATTTTTACATTTGCTTGCAGCTTGATGCCAATATTTCACTGAGACTTGTGTGACAAAAAACAAACAAGAGCACTCAGAAAGCGCAGCTCCCTCCGAAGAGCAAGGGCTAAAATGTTTTTATTACAATATGCTGACGTCAGCCTGTTACGGCATTGTTGTGAGGTGTTATAGTGAAAGAAATATGTGCGTTATACAGCTTTCTCCATGTCTTTTTATGTGATAAAGTATGATATGGTTTCAAGAAACTGGAATCTGGAGCGGGCACATCCTCTTACAGCACCACGTTCAAATTCATCAAGCTCTTTAGACCGATCCATTCTTTTACAAACATGTGTAAAAGCACACGGCGTGGATAGGTGTTTGATTTTATACACCTGTGGTAATGGCACTGAACACACTCGAATTCAAACGTTACTTTTGTCCATATCGTCTATCTTGCTGTGGCATTGAGATCCATCGATCTGCGCTAGACTGTGATTGTATAAAAAAGACAAACTTTGTTGAGTTTGATGATGACCACTATCAGGAGGCTGCTGCTAGAAATGCTCTGCTGCTGCTTGGTTCCTTCCTGAAATCAGAATCATGGATGCCCTAAAGTGGCTCGTGATGCTGTGCCACTCCTAATTGTACAATCATAATCCATAACATATCTAAAAACTGAGCTACATCAATCCCACATAGCAAAATTGGTATGGCCCAGATCTGGCCCACACAATGGGCTTACACATGGCCCACATACCGCAGAGAATGACGGCCCTTTGGTTTGCCAGAGGTGGCACACATGGGCCAGCACAAGGCCAGTTGCAGACACACTGGTGGTCCTGTGCCAAAGGGCCGTCATTCTTTGCGCTATGTTGGCCATGTGTAAGTTGTGTGCAGCCACAGGCCAGTTGCAGACACACTGTCAAGCCATGTAATAACAACATGTGCTGGAACATGGTAGCATGAAAAGAAATATGAAAAAACTCTGTTCATACAGTGAATGGACTAATTCTGATATAGAGCTTTTCTACTTTCCCGGATTACTCATAGTGCTCTATACAACATGACGCATTCACTCTGCCATGACACCAGTTAGTCAGAAGTGCCAGCTTGATGCCGGATCCAGGGAAGACCTGTTTTCTATGAGCCTGGGCCACATACACCAAACCACAATCGGGCCAGATGTGGCATGCCATCACATAAATAGTGCCATCTACACCAGGCCTGGCCCATATCTGAATGACATACCACTTACTATGCCAGAAGTCAGCCAGCAGTGCCGGCTTGACACCAGATCTGGCCCAGACCTGTCTGCTATGTGGGATGATTTTAAGCCATTCTGAAATAAACCAACAATGACATAGAGCTTCATAGAGCCCCATTCATTCTAAATTATTTCACAAGTAGTCCCTATGAAACCAGAGCTCCCATGAATGGGAGTTCTCAGTGTTATTAGAATTTTTTCTTTTTTAAATGTTCGGGATTGACCAGTAAGTGTAAGTGCACAAACATCATTTCGCTCCTTACAGCAATAATAACGTTAAATACATTTTATGAAAAGGTTTTTATGCAGGACCAAGTCGATATGTTCTGTGAGCGATGTTGTTCACAAAGCCCAAGCTGTAATAAACTGGAATTATGCCTTAAAGAGATGAACTTCACAGACTCACAGTTCAGAATTTGCTCAGCTAAGATCGTACCTCTTCCTCATATTGGCTGCAGAAAGCACTGACTGGCCAGTTTATCATTTATGACAAATCCAATAACATCCTTTAATATCCCCCCTGCTCATGACCCCACATCATTGTGAGGTCCTCTGTGAGGGCAGGTTCTACTCATCGTTTTGTCATATGAAATTCATTTCCTGTTAAACGCAGAGGCAGCCATATGATTTTTTTTTCTTTGTGTTACTGTTGTTGTTTTGTCATTTCTCTCTGAGGAGGAATGCCAGACCATAAGGTGCACGACTGTCAGCCCTTCAGTGACCTGTGTACCACAGCAGACCTGTCCTCGTCTTCAAAAAGAACAAAACTGCAACAAAAATAAATCTTTGTGTTCTGCCGAGAAACGACTATTCTCTGCTTCTTCTTTTTATAAACACGTTGGGTGAGAATCGGGTACTGAGGGATCGGTGGGGGTATTTTTTTATGTTTACATCTTTTTAGCTTACGTATTTATTTTGTCCTTTTTTATATTAACTCTTCAGGTGCCAGTGTAAGATTGCCTGTTCTCTGTCCCGACAGTGCTGAGCCCGAGTGTGTTGTGTGAGTTAATGTGAGATACCTGACAGGGTCCTGTTGTGCGAAACAAGATTAAACTGACCTCGGAGTTCCACTTCTGTGACTGTTTCACTGCACGTGATGATTTATCTTTGTTTGCTCCGTGTTTTGTATCTTTTTGCTCATTTGTCATGTGAACGTGTTTTCATGTTTTTGTTTGTTACTATACCAAAAATATCATTCTGTAAGTATGTTTATTATGTGTTTTTGTTTTTTTTACCCTAGTACAGCGATTTATGTCTCTATTTTTTTTATCCATTTTCCTTTTAAACTGGCCACACACCTGTAGTTCCTGAGGCTGTTTAAACCCACCCAGTATTGTCAAGCATTTAATGTGGCGTTGTCCCCCAATAAAAAGGACTCAGACAAACTCTTGCGCCATGTCTTTACTTATTGTTTTTTTTTCCTTTTGATGGAGATGTTTTTGGGACTTGTGACAACATCCGTCGTTGCTCTGATCAACAGTGTCGCTCTGGCAGGCATCAGTTGTCAAAGGAGGTGTAAGCCCACCAGCCGTGGTCCTTCTTTGGGCTTTGGGCACATGCCATCTGAAGCAATAATAAAAACATAAATCGTAATGTGCTTGGCTTTCCACACGGAGCTCTCTGCAGGCACAGAGAGGAGGCACAACAAAGATAAGAGTCACCAAACAAAAAAGGATCAAAAAGATGGATTTGAAAAAATGTTTTCTAATCCAGATTCACATTCAAAATGTGTTCCTATTTATGCCTTTCACTGCACCACATATGTCTCTCATAGATTAGGCCTGATTCATGCACACACACATATGTACTGTATATATAAACTGAAATGACACATGGACCATAACTGACAGAAATGTGTTTGAAACTTATCTAATTTAAACTCAAAGGTCAGGACCTCATACACACAGGCCTGGAAATAAAATTCTTTGTTTTCAGTGCCTCTGGAATTTGAGTGAATGTGAGAGAAAGAGGCTTCCCTTTGTGATAAATACTGAAAACATACGAGGCACTCACTTTTGAAACTCCTCTAGGGCCTTGTGTTGTGAACGTTGTCGCATCAAACCTCTTCACAAGTGCACCGCTGCGTCAAACCGCCACAGACAGGTGGCTTCTTACCAGGGTACTCCTCTAAGATTCAGTTTATCTGCATGGAATGAATATATTTTAAATAAAGTGACTGCGCTGCTTCACAGAGAGCCACTCAAGAGCTTTTTGAATGTGAGTGGTGGTGTTCACAAGCAGCATGGCTATTGTTCAGTGCTGGAGATAACAATTGGCCCAGGTATTAGAATGCCTATAGAGCAGTAATAGGATATAAAGTGGGCCAATTATGGTTTCCTATACTGTTACAGTGGTAGATACTCATTTCAAACAAAATGACAAATAATGAGGTTTGCCTACTGACAAGTTGTCCATATTAGCTGCAATCTCAACTGTCAGACTGCTTTAAAGGCACTGTTTCCAACCTTTTCTGTTCTATTAGACTATTAGCTATAGATTATAGTTTTTATAGATCTAAAATATGGATTGGACATCACTGTGACATCACCCATTAGTTTTGAAGCTTCTACTTTAGTGTTTTGACCACAGTCATGTCAAATTTTTTTGGACTGATGAAAGGTGGAATGCTAATTTATCAGTTAATGTTAGCTAGCTTGTTAGCAAGCTGTATTCTTGAACGGTATCAGTGCAGCACACAGAAAGCACCAGGCTAATAAAACATGAGAATTTTACTCACTAAAACTGAAGCCCAAATTTCTGGGATGGTCAGTTAACAAGACAATCGGTGATGTAGTAGCTCGTCCGCAATCGCTCTCAATTCACAGGTTATTACAACCAACTGGTTAAACTACAGGAATGTTTATGAGACATAAACCCCTGATTGACCTCTAATTTCCTACTTCTAATTTCAGACAAACCTGAGGATATTATGTTAAGCTTTATAGTTTATGTCTTGCATATAAACACAACCATATCCATAATCACATACTGTGTATGCTACCATTGTATATAGTGTATTATCTTACTTATATTATATATGTATGTATTTTATTTTTATTTTTTTGTATTTTCCTTCTGATATCTGTACCTGAGCTGAGGTAACGCAAAAATTTCCCTGTCGTGGGATCAATAAAGTCTCATCTTATCTTATCTTATTACCTTGGCCTCCAGTAACACTGTGAGAAATATTGGAACCATTTTTAATGTGCATATCAAACTATGTAGGACTGCTTTCTTCAATTTACACAATATCTCTAAAAGTAGACACATCCTGTTTCAGAATGATCCCATAAAACTAGTGCATTTATAACGTCTTGCTGGACTACTGTAATTTATTATTATCAGGCTGTCCCAAAATTCCCTAAAAAGCCTTCAGCTGATCCAGAATCTTACAGTGAGTACAGACAGGGACAAGAAAGAGTATATTTTGCACATATTGGCTCCTCTTTGCTGGCCACCTGTTAAATCCAGAAACAACTTTAAAATCATTGTCCTAAATTAAAAAAATCTTAAAGAGCTCATAGTACTGTATCACCCCAATAGAGGACTTTGCACCTCACACCACAGGCTTACTTGTGGTTCCTAGAGTATTTAAAAGTAAAATGGGAGGCAGAGCCTTCAGCCCTCACAAGAGGCCCCTCCAGCGCTGGGTGGGGGGGCCTTTTGTAAATTTTTGCCCCTGCCCCAACAGATTCTAGAATCACCAACTGGCTGCACTGTAAGACGAATAAATCCATTGAAAATGATGAACATGACCTCGCCATTGACCGTGAGCACACTATGAGTGACGACCCATTGGGTGATTATTGTGTGCAACTTTGATTAGAGCGATCCTTGAGACGTGTTGACTTTTGACCAGGATATTTCCTTCAACGCACATATTAAACAAATATGCAAGATTGCTTTCTTCCATTTGCGCAACATCTCTAAAGTTAGAAATATCCTGTCTCAGAGTGACGCTGAAAAACTAGTTCATGCATTTATTACTTCCAGGCTGGACTACTGTAATTCATTATTATCAGGATGTCCAAAAAACTCACTGAAAAGCCTTCAGCTAATCCAAAATGCTGCAGCAAGAGTCCAGACAGGGACTAGAAAGAGAGAGCATATTTCTCCTGTTTTGGCTTCCCTTCATTGGCTTCCTGTTAAAATGAATTCAAAATCCTGCTCCTCACATACAAGGTCTTAAATAATCAGGCCCCATCTTATCTTAATGACCTTGTAGTACCATATCACCCTATTAGAGCACTTCGCTCTCGCTCTGCAGGCCTACTTGTTGTTCCTAGAGTATTTAAAAGTAGAATGGGAGGGAGAGCCTTCAGTTTTCAGGCCCCTCTTCTGTGGAACCAGCTTCCAGTTTGGATTCGGGAGACAGACACTATCTCTACTTTTAAGATTAGGCTTAAAACTTTCCTTTTTGCTAAAGCATATAGTTAGGGCTGGACCAGGTGACCCTGAATCCTCCCTTAGTTATGCTGCAATAGACGTAGGCTGCCGGGGGATTCCCATGATGCATTGAGTTTTTCCTTTCCAGTCACCTTTCTCACTCACTATGTATTAACAGACCTCTCTGCACTGAATCATATCTGTTATTAACCTCTGTCTCTCTTCCACAGCATGTCTTTTATCCTGTCTTCCTTCTCTCACCCCAACCGGTCGCAGCAGATGGCCCCGCCCCTCCCTGAGCCTGGTTCTACTGGAGGTTTCTTCCTGTTAAAAGGGAGTTTTTCCTTCCCACTGTTGCCAAAGTGCTTGCTCATAGGGGGTCATATGATTGTTGGGTTTTTCTCTGTATCTATGAAGCGCCTTGAGGCGACTTTTGTTGTGATTTGGCGCTATATAAATAAAATTGAATTGAATTGAATTGAATTGAATTGAATTGAATTGAATTGATCACGTCCCTACCTCCAGTATCCAGGTCAGTGAGTTCTGAAAAAATTCTGGGCTAATTGCAATATATACAATATCAACCGTGTTTAGAAGCAGCGGCGCCCACCAGCCAGGTGAGTGGCAGCCAATCAGAAGGAAGACAGACAGGAGCTGCTTGTTACTGCACTATGGCCTCACACAGTGGTCAGCGAGGTCCCATTGTGAAGCGTCAAGCTGAGTGTTTTCTGTTGCTTTCGTGGTGTTTTCAAAGCAGAGATGACATGCGAGGGGTGGATCTGAGTGAGAAACCAAGGGAGACTGCACATTCACAGGCTAATGACTTGTAAATCACACGGTAAACAGAGCAGAACAGAAGTTTATCTGCACATTTAATCCTGCCAAAATCTTAATAAAAGGAAAACAATTATAACAGTATGTAATTTTTCTACACGATATAGAAATGCTGCTGTAGTACATGAAATAAATCTGGACTCTGGGTTCAATTTGCAAGGAATAAACGTGTACAGAAAAAGTCCTGGTAGCTCGTTGTCCACACCCGTGATCATAAAACTGAAAGTTTCTAATTACACTATAGAAAATCTAGTTAAAAGTCAAAACTTTATATCTTCCTTCACATTTTTCAAAGCATTCAGGTGGGCCAGATTGGAGTCTTTCTCAGACTGAATCTGGCCCACGGGCCTTACATTTGACACCCCTGTCACAGAGCACCACGTTGGTTTTCCCAAAGACATCTAACCCTCTTTTTTGCCACAAGACTTATCCTCATACCTGGTTTGAGAGATGGAATCCAGCTGGACTGGAGCTAAAATTCCAAACAGAGTGCCTAAATCAACAATAGATGAAAACTGAATGAATTTATTATCAGTGACAGACCTGAAATGAAAACAAGAAGTCAAACCACAATCAAACCAGTCCTGATTCACGTACCTCGTGAGTATATCACATACAGCTCTGCAAGTTTGAGGAAGCATTTGTGTAATAAATTGTTTAAGCCTTTCACACGGGACTGTGTTCATTATCATTTTTATCACATTTTTGTCAGAGACTTCCTCAGGCTATGGATTTATGACTCAAAGCACAAACCCTTTTAAACTCAAACACACCATCTGCTCCTCATCAAAACTCTATTTCCATTGAAATATTATGTAGTAGTTTTAAGAGTGTTCCCTCTGTAGTATTTTCACACTTTTTAATGACATTTTTTAATCCAGTGACTGCAATCCAGGGCAAGCACGTCCTTGCAACCTGTACGGCCTTTTGCAAATACCTGAACCTAATTTGCACTTTCAAGCACGCTTGGACGCCTCCGGCTTGACAACAGTTTGGGAAAATGGTTTGCTGTTGTATCGCTTCAAAGTACCAGGCACTCGAGTGGGAGAAAATGAAGAAAATGAAGCATTGTTTGTGGAATTACATGAAATTATGTGAGGGTGTAGAAATTATTTACAATAGCTGTTACTGCTTTTTGAATGAAGCTTTCCCGGGATCTGTTGTTTAACTGCCTGAAGGTGGATGTTTAATACTTGTCAGAGTTAGTCAGCCTCTTTGAAGAGAAGAAAACTAGAATTTCTTTTGGGGAGTGCTTGCTCTCTAACAAACTTCATGTACTTATAAATACAGGTATCACTGGTGATACATTTTGTCACTTCTTCTCTTGAAAAAACACCAATCTTTGGTTCATAATCAGAGGCCTGTATTATCAGCCTCACATAATTTCAGGTTCAACTCTGGGTGGTCAGTTGTGAGAAAGGTGGCTAAAAACTTAATAGCTATAACCTCTTACTGGGATCCACTGCCATGGCAACTTCTGCTTCACACCTTGCATGCATCGGTTAACAGATTAATGTCGCCTACTAACCAATCATTTTTGTGGGAAAGAAGCATCGCCATTTGTAAAAGACGTCGTCTTCAAGTCTCACATAGAAAAGCACAGATCGGCACATAGTACAGTTGCACAAATAAAAATATTTTTACTTTATTATGTTTGTGTGATGTTCATTGGTGGATTAATTTATAATATTTAATACATTTAAAGAAATTAAATTGAGTTGTTGTCAAACAGCTAACAGATCATCTGCAGAGGAATGGTTTATTTGAAGAGTTTCAGTCAGGTTTCAGAGCTCATCACAGCACAGAAACAGCTTTATTGAAGGTTACAAATGATCTTCTTATGGCCTCTGACAGTGGACTCATCTCTGTGCTTGTCCTGCTAGACCTTAGTGCAGCATTCGATACTGTCGACCATAATATCCTATTAGAGCGATTAGAACATGCTGTAGGTATTACAGGTACTGCACTGCAGTGGTTTGTATCATATCTATCTAATAGACTCCAGTTTGTGCATGTAAATGGAGAGTCCTCTTCACACACTGAGGTTAATTATGGAGTTCCACAGGGTTCAGTGCTAGGACCAATTCTGTTTACATTATACATGCTTCCCTTAGGCAGTATCATTAGAAGACATAGCATACATTTTCACTGCTATGCTGATGACACCCAGCTCTATCTGTCCATGAAGCCAGATAACACACACCAATTAGTTAAACTGCAGGAATGTCTTAAAGACATAAAGACCTGGATGGCCACTAACTTTCTGCTTCTTAATTCAGATAAAACTGAGGTTATTGTACTCGGCCCTGAAAAGCTTAGAAATATGGTATCTCACCAGATTCTTACCCTGGATGGCATTACCTTGGGCTCCAGTAACACTGTGAGGAACCTTGGAGTCATTTTTGACCAGGACATGTCCTTCAACGCACATATTAAACAAATATGTAAGACTGCTTTCTTCCATTTGCGCAACATCTCTAAAATTAGAAATATCCTGTCTCAGAGTGACGCTGAAAAACTAGTTCATGCATTTATTACTTCCAGGCTGGACTACTGTAATTCATTATTATCAGGATGTCCAAAAAACTCACTGAAAAGTCTTCAGCTAATCCAAAATGCTGCAGCAAGAGTCCTGACAGGGACTAGAAAGAGAGAGCATATTTCTCCTGTTTTGGCTTCCCTTCATTGGCTTCCTGTTAAATCCAGAATTGAATTCAAAATCCTGCTCCTCACATACAAGGTCTTAAATAATCAGGCCCCATCTTATCTTAATGACCTTGTAGTACCATATCACCCTATTAGAGCACTTCGCTCTCACTCTGCAGGCCTACTTGTTGTTCCTAGAGTATTTAAAAGTAGAATGGGAGGGAGAGCCTTCAGTTTTCAGGCCCCTCTTCTGTGGAACCAGCTTCCAGTTTGGATTCGGGAGACAGACACTATCTCTACTTTTAAGATTAGGCTTAAAACTTTCCTTTTTGCTAAAGCATATAGTTAGGGCTGGACCAGGTGACCCTGAATCCTCCCTTAGTTATGCTGCAATAGACGTAGGCTGCTGGGGGATTCCCATGATGCATTGAGTTTTTCCTTTCCAGTCACCTTTCTTACTCACTATGTATTAATAGACCTCTCTGCATTGAATCATATCTGCTATTAACCTCTGTCTCTCTTCCACAGCATTTCTTTATCCTGTCTTCCTTCTCTCACCCCAACCGGTCGCAGCAGATGGCCCCGCCCCTCCCTGAGCCTGGTTCTGCCGGAGGTTTCTTCCTGTTAAAAGGGAGTTTTTCCTTCCCATTGTTGCCAAAGTGCTTGCTCATAGGGGTCATATGATTGTTGGGTTTTTCTCTGTATCTATGAAGCGCCTTGAGGCGACTTTTGTTGTGATTTGGCGCTATATAAATAAAATTGAATTGAATTGAATTGAATTGAGTTAGGCTCAAAATAGCAATATTAATTCATTTGAATTCAACTATATTTCTATAGCACGAAATCACACCAACAGTTGTGAGGCGCTTTATGTTGTAAGGTAAAGACCCTACAATAATACAGAGAAACCCCAAATCAGACCACCCCCTATGAGCAAACACTTGGTGACAGTGGGGAGGAAAAACTCCCTTTTAAAAGGAAGAAACCTCCGTCAGATCCAGGCTCAGGGAGGGGCAGGCATCTGCTACAACAGATCGGAGGGGGGGGTGGGGGGGGGGTGATAATGGTAGCATCTGAAAGGATACAACCTTCATCTAGGGAGCAAATTAATTTAGAATTGAAAATGTAAGCTTTAATGAAATATGCAGTTATAATTAACTTCCTAGGACCTGGCGTCCACATATGTGGACATCACATTTTGGGTTATTTAGACCAAGTGATATCCACTTACGAGGATGTTATACTGCTACTGTTCTATCGAAATTTTAAACGAATATCCTCACATGTGGCTCTCAATCAGGTAAAAAAAAAAAATCTGGTAATTCTTTATTTTTATATTCATCGGGTCCCAATATGCCCAAATATCAAGAGAAATTAAAAATGCATGCTGTGGAAGAGTTCAGGTCTTAGGAGGTTAATCTGAGATCTTGCTGTGCTGTAATGATGAGTTCGTGATACTGGTAAGCCCATTGACTGACCCAGTCGCCCCTTTTCCAGCCAGCTTTTCTCCCTATGTGTGTTTCTCCCGCTGTGAGTTATGTTCACACATTTTTATATTTATATTTCAGTTCTCTTCCTACTACACACACACACGCACACACACGCACACACACATTGCTTCTTTGAAAGCCACTTTGCTGCCAGTAGACCTGTCCATGTTTGTCACAGGTCAACAAGACCTTCTTCACGTGAATGCTTTTGTGGATAGATTGGGAGACCCTGGGTGGACATCTTCATGTGTCAGTGTTAGAGTAAGTTGATTGAAAAACTATCCTTCATATGGACAAAAAATTGTGTCCAAAAGTTGTTTGTTTTTGTTTCTTTCTTTTTTACTATAACGGCAGCTATTATAATCTGAGCTAAACATTAGTATCTTTAATAAACAAATACACAGGGAACTATACTCAGCTAGCAACAACCAAAAAAACCTTTGAAGGATAATAAAAAGTCTCGAGTTTTTTTTCCAGATCTTTCAGATATATGATTAGAATGTATATTTGTCTAGATTCCAACTTTCAGCTGGTTCCCTTTTGTGTTCAGCTGTTGACCACCACAACACTAGCTCAGGATTATTATTTTTTTCTTGCTGTGCACACTAACATAGCAGGCTTAACCCAGCCCTGTATTCAGCTGTACCTAATCCCAGTGTTGGTGTTGTACCAGAATCATCATAGTCAATGTCGGTCCAGTTTAGAAGTGACCAATCACATTGTTATGATGTCATAGTTTTACGACATGGAAAAATCTGCTGATGTTCACTCAAGAAAACATCCTGAAAAGGGGGCAGTTAAGTGTCAGGGTTAGGTGATCAGGTTATAATTAGGGTTGTCTTTATGGTTATGAGGTGAGGGTTAAGGTTTGGTGTGTGGTGTTTACACAAAACAAAATGGTTACATCACGACTATGCAAATGATCACTTGCAATGTTGAACAATAGTTTTGATGATCCAGGAACAGCACCAACACATCGCATCAGATCGTGCCTGTATTCACCCCATTTCCAGTCTTTATGCTAAGCTAAGCTAATGTTTATTCTAGTTTGCTTTTTGGCAACACATGAGCCTGGTATCAGTCATAAGCATATACGCATGAACTATCAGACTATGCTACTGAAGCATCTCCCTGTGCATCAGGCAAAGCCTTTTAATGGAGATGCCAATGTGGGAACAATCTTCCTGTCAGTTGCCAATTAAAACAACAAAACATCCCAGCAGACTGAAAAGCCCTCTGACGGATGAATGAGTGTTATATCATTATGTTGAGAGTAAATAGCTGTGTTCCACTGGAAATGAATGCACTGAGATCATACAACACATAATTAAATACTGAATTGAGATCTTAATAATAAACTGCATGTTTAAAATCTCAGCAAACACCTTTATTTCACACAATCCACTCAATGCAGCTACATGAGGAACATAAACTATTATTCTGAGGTCTAAACAAGAACACGTGTGTTTTAGTAGCAGATTTTCTTTTCAGAGACTAAACTGAGTCACAGTCAGTGAGAGTACGGTCCATTAGGTTTGTTTTTGTTTTTTTAAAGATATTTAAGTGTGAATATTGTGTTGTTTCCTATATTTTAAAATCAGATTTGTAAAAAACGAAAAAGACCTCGTCTGCGGCTCTCCTGTAAAACCTGCGAAATTCAGACACACTCTGGTGCACAAGCGCTTCACACGTTCAAAGCGGAAACCCCGAGCTCAACAGAGAAAACCTCATCCCTGTTCACAGTGCCGCAGCTTGTCATTTTTGAAGTCCCAGTGCTGGGTATCAGCCTCTGTGGCTCCCGCTTGAAAAAAGACAGGCTGACAGAGAGGCTAAGTCTTCATGGACGCTCTGATCTCAGCTGCCCTCTGAGCAGCCATGGACTTTCTCCGCTGTATGGCTGAAGCCGTGGCCTCTGTAATGCCATGGTAGCTGTCCGTCTCCTGGGAGTCCTCGCTGTTCTGCGACTTGGTGCTGTCCTGCGAGTCTGGCTTCTGCCTGAGCGCCCGGCTCTGCTCCTCCTTCAGCTCAACATAGGAGCGGGAGAAGGTGTGAAAGATGGACGTGACAGGAAAGGCCATGAGGAGGATACCGCTCAGGATGCTGCTAAGCGCCACCACCTGGCCAGGGATGCTTCTGGGCACCATGTCCCCGTAACCGACTGTAGTCATGGAGATGACCGCCCACCAGTAGCTACCAGGGATGCTGGTGAATTCCTGCTTTGCGCCCATTTCGCTCTCAGCTAGGAAAACGAGTGGTGAGAAAAGAGCCATGGCCACGCACAGGAACAACAGCAACAGGCCAAACTCACGCGTGCACCTCCTCACTGTTAGGCCGAGGGTCTGCAAGCCTAAGGAGTGGCGGGCCAACCTCATGACGTAAAAGATCCGTAGTGCTCGGAGAACTCGGAGAACTAACCCCACCTTCTCCAGGTAGTTGTTCCCTGAGCCTGCAGGTTTCCCACCCACCGACAGAGAGTCCACGATGAGGGTGATGTAGTAGGGAAGAATGGCTACCACATCGATGACGTTTAGAGGCGTACGCAGGAACATACACTTGCTCTGAGTCTGAATGAAGCGCAGCAGGAACTCCAGGGAGAACCAGGCGACGCACACTGTCTCCAGAACAAAGATGTTATAGCATCTCTGGGAGCACTCACCCTGCAGAGGAGGGGGAAACAACAACAACACAAAGACAAGTGTTACAACCTTCAGCGAGAGAAACAAATCCAAAAGTGTTTTAGATGAAGGTGAGGTTAGGACACAGCATGGAGCCAGTCATTAAGAAGGTATTTTAAGGCTTGTTATTTCATCTACAGGGTTTGTTATTGACAGCCAAGGTTGCCACTTAAGCTCTGACAACAAAAATGTGTCTGTCCTCTCACAGAACAAAACACAGCAGAGAAGGTGCTGAAAGATTCATGAAGCTTATAAGTACACGCTTTGATTATCTGATTTAGGCAACCTCACTGAGTCACGCATCAAACCGCACTAAACAAAAGGCTTTAAGAGGTGTACAATGTGAAGATAGTGTTAACGTGAAGAGTCCCCGACAAATGAGGCTATGCTGGATTTTTAAGATGAAACACCTCTTTTCATAATAATCTACTGTAAAATCATCTATTTTTCCAAGCCTGATGAAATAGAGTTCATGAATATTTAAAAATATAATTATAAGAGATGACTTTATTTGATTAAGTCAAAGTTACCCCTGGAGCAAACTGAAAACATAAAGTGTGTGAGTATACTTTACATTTTTCTGACATGACTCAGTGTGATTAATGGCCGAGAAATATTCTTTGCTTTGCAGTTTCTGTGGTTTTACATTCAAATATGAGGAGATACAAAACAGAGACAAAATACAGCAAACATATGGCAACTTCAGCAGCCCATTAGAGCCACCATCTACAAGCACTGGGGTGTTGAATTTGTGTCGGAATGTGCACAAGGGTGAATATGTAAGCCTTTGCATTTGCCTTTGCATTTGCTCAGTCAGCCTCATCCATTTTTAAGAGTATAAACTTTGCTTTGCAAATAGCAGGGTTTTTTGCCCTTGAGACATCAAACTCGCTAAGCCCATTAAGGACCATGTAAATGACTGATAGGCAAAGCTGGAGTTGCAATTTTTCACCCAGTAAAAACAGCAGCAGAAGCAATAACCCACTAAAGTAAAAGTGAGGTCACATATTAAATGAGAGTAAACAGCAATCATGCTGAATATTAGGATTTCTAAAAGAATGTAACATGAAAACTAAGCAGTTTATTCAGTCTTGCTGAACAGGAAACATGTCATGGAAGAGTCCAGTCTGAATGCAACTGAATGCAAAATTGTAGCTTGACATCAAACTTACCCACATACATATTTCACTAGACATGGAGTTTTTACTGTACATCACTCAGCTAGCAAGAAATCTGCAGGCTAACAGCCAGAACTCCACACTGCAGGCAGTAATAAGTGGCTTTACAGCTAACCATCACCTTCCTCTTTAGGCATGAAGTACACAGTTACAAGGAATGGAGTTGGGGGGTGCCATAAACCACCCTGAGTGCTCAGAAAGAGTAGAAAAGTGCTAAGAACCAGTCCATTTGTCATCAGTTTAACTGAATCTTAAAACTAAGAATGAATTAAATTCAATTGTATTTATACAGCACCAAATCACAACAACAGTCACCTCAAGCTGCTTTATATTGTAAGGTAGACCCCACAATAATACATCAGAGAAAAACCCAACAATCATATGATCCCCCCTTGAGCAAGCACTTTGGAGAGAGTGCGAAAGAAAAACTCTCCTTTAACAGGAAGACACCTCCAGCAGAACCAGGCTCAGGGAGGGGCGGGGCCATCTGCTGCGACAGGTCGGGGTGATGAAATGATGGGATGCTTGAAACTGACTAATCCTTGAAACATTTTTAGTATACAGCCATGTTTGCTAGTCATGGCTGAGGCAGTGGGTTTCTGAAATAACAATCTGTTCTTATTTCCTAGTTGTCATATACTGATGTGATGACAGCGTGTTTCATATGCAGGAACTACACTCTAATACATACAGTACACCTTTACTCTTTTTCAGTGTGCAGGATAGGTGCATATTTACTGCTTTTATACTGGAGAACAACACTGACAACACTGCTCCGGATTGTTTTCATGGTTTTCAATGATTCAGTTAATCCAATGACTGCAGTGCAGTGTTAGCCAAGCGCAAATGAAAGCAGTGAACAAAATGAATGAATTATTCATCATTGTGTGTGTGTGTGTGTGTGTGTGTGTGTGTGTGTGTGTGTGTGTGTGTGTGTGTGTGTGTGTGTGTGTGTGTGTGTGTGTGTGTGTGATGCATCTAAAACTAACAACAATTGAACAATTGTTAGTGTCACAATTATAAGTTTGTCATAGTACAAATAGGAGGCACAAGCATCACACAGACTTTCTCTCTGGCTCAGATAATCGCTTTTTGTTTAACTTTTCTGTGATACTGAAATCATTTTTTTTAATTAGTTCTGAGGATGACAATCTTACAATTTGTAATATTTTTCCTAACACCACAAATGTGAATCTTGATTGAAACTTTAAACCTCTTGGTGTCAGGAGGTCACTAATCATTACAATCTATCCTCTTTCATCAAAGCTCATGACAATTCAATCAAGAGCTGTTTATCATAAAAGCAAAAATATAAATTTCCAGGCGGCACAAGAGCAAAAATACCATCAAGGGCAAGCTGGAGTTCGAGGACATAGAAGCATGTGGACAGGAACAACTAAGCCTTTCTGAGCTCTATCAGTTTTTCCAGTTTGGACTGACAGGCCAAGATTCCCACTTCGTGTCGTTACCTCTTGGGTGGGATGTAGTGCAGAGACTAACATATGCTTTGGGTGCAAGTCCCAAGGTGGTATTAAGAAAATTATAAAATTGTGTCATGTAACTTTTTGGTCTGGAAGCAAACTTATAAGAAGTCAGAGACAGCATCCCATACATTTCAAAAGTGGATATGACTCCCATCACAAGATAATCTCCATAAAACAGTTGACAGTAGATAAAAAGGTTAGGCTTCACACTCCAATTGAGAAATATGAAATAACACAATAACTGTTAGATTAAAAGAATACCATCAGCTTCATTTTTGGGAGAATTATCAGCCAATTTCGACCGCTTTGTTCTCTCTTTTAAGGAAGATTTGGACAGCTTGCAGAAACTATAATACTGTGCTAAATATAACTGTATTCTCTGAAAAAATAAGTGCATACCCATTTACAGTTTATGTGCTACATATTTGGAAAAAGCAATCATTTGATCCCCTTTGGTGTACTACCCACAGCTATGTGAGTCGTGTCAGTAAAGTTAGCTTTTTTAAATATTAAATAAAAATAGAAATCTGTAAGTGTGTGTGCCTAAAACTCTCCCTCTGTCGGGAATCCATCTTTTAGTCCTCATGCTCCCGTGGCAAACCATCACATGGCAATTTTGAAGCTTCATGTGTTATTGCAGCACGGCCATTCAAATTTGAGCTAAAATCCACCCTCTAACCACATGCTGTCATTTCACATCCAAAGTAATGAGTCTGAAGCCAAAACAAATAAGTGTGCTACTATCCAAATCCTTAAGGAACACGCTCATTTTCACATGGCAACCAGCATGCTTCGCACTTCCTTTGTTTTTCTGCTCTTCCGTGTCCACGGGGGAATCTGTCTGTTTGTGACACATTTGCAATTGATGATGCCATCCCTTCGTTTGAATCTGACCAGTGTATATGTATTGTTCTCTGTCAGAGGCTTTCTGGCTGAGTGCATTCTCCACTCCCTTCTGCTCCTTCTCTACTCTGAAAAGCCTCTGATGTACATAGATGTACCGCTGAGGATCAAATTAAAAGCATGCAATTATTCATCTCAGCAGTCAGGGGACTCTGACCCCGTCACAGCTGAAGACAAGCATGTAAACCAAACAATGCAGGAAGCGACGGCTAACCTTTGATATGCACAGTAAGTTGGAGTGGGCTCCGTATAACGAACAGGCACACTTCAAGTACTGAGCTGCTCCTGTCTTTGGCACACCCAAGATTTTAATGGATCAATTTACTATTCTCATTTGTTCACTTCACTGGGCTTTACCATGTGCAGCGAGTGTCTGTGTGTGTAATTCCCACCCAGATAAACTCCGGTCTTTTCTTCCGCACAGCAATTTACCTGTTCACAAAGGAATTTCAGACAAGTTGGGGAATTTAAGAGAATGCCTTTCATAGATGGATTCTGTCTTTTTAAATCATCTTCATGTCAAATCAACAAATCAAAACAAATCGTTCCAACACCTGGAGTCAGGTTGTGGCATTGTCTCAGCAACACCTGGCACTACCTGGCCAGGTATGATCATTTCTCCAGCATGTTTGGGCCCTAATTGAAAAATCTCTCACCACTTGGAAGATTTCAAGAGCCATGGGGATCTGATGCCTGAGTAACCTCAATCAGCTCCTTCCAACATGAAGGAGCAGCAGCTATTGAGGTTCCTCAGGACACGTCTTGCACACACTACTTGTGATCTGTCGGCCACATTGGACATGGTATAACCACCTGGTGCCAGTGGTTGCAGACGGTCGATGCCCTTTCACTTGGTGACAATCATTTGCAAAGAATGGTGGGTTCACCACCGAAACCTTGGCTGATTGTGACCTACACCCGTTTTCACACCTTGGCTCGTGTGATTAAGAAGAGGTAGGGGGTCCATGTCCCTCTTGTGGGATACTCTGATAGGGCTTAAATCTATTAAATCTTAAATCTCCACCATTTGACCTTAGAACTGAAGAAACGTCTTGAACGAGAGGTGAAACGTCTTCAAGCTACTTAAAGAAGTCCAGATGCTTTTCTTTCTAAGCTCATTTGCAAAGAATGTGCTACACCAAAAACCTTGCATTGATGATTTGGTTGTTGGCAGATTCCCACATCTTTGTCTGCAAGACAGCAAGTTCCACCTCAACACACAACATTTGAGATTAGGTCAGCTTTTTCAAGGAGCAGTTTTTACATTACAAAATGCCAGCATGACTGGAAAACAGCATTGTAATTATTTGTCTGGTAAGATGGTTATGGCTTTATTACCAGTCAGTGGTTCTGGCTTGGAAACTTTTGTTGTTGATCACCAGCTGAATTAAACTCATTATATGTTATTGAAACACCTGACCAAATCTTAAATATGCCCTGTAAATATGTGAAAACATTATCAGTCCCATGGTGTAAATGCACTTCCATGCTTCCTGCTACCATGGTTGCAGTGACAGCGCTCTCCTGGAAAACTCAGAAACAAGCTAAGATACAAGAGGAGAGAGACTGTCACCAACAGTTTCAATGACTTACCTGTAAAAGCATATTAAGACAAAGTTGCATCTGCCTTATGTTTCCTCTTTGCACAAAAACTCCTAACTCAGTCTAGATTTACTGAAATGTTGTGCAGCCACAGCTTTTCTGAATGGCCAAAAAGCAATAAGGAGTGAAAATCCAACCATCACTGAGAGGAATGCCTATGGGGGCAAACTAGCATGACAATCAAAGAACCAGGTTTTAAAAATTACAAAAAAGAATTGAGGGACACCTGTACAATGGCAACATTCAGCCACTATGAAAGGTTTGACATGCAGCTTTATTTTTCTCCTTTCTTCTTCTATTATGTGCCCACTGTTGGTGCAAAGTGTCCACTACGGCGTCTGAAAGCAATGGCAACTCTCACAGAGATGTACACAATAACTGTTACACAAATCACAAACACTAACACAGAGGAGCTGTCGTGTGGAAAACACTGAGCATGCTGACAGTTGCCTTGTGCTGCATCGTCTTTGCCTCATTCTTGTTGGTCTTTTGCTGCACTCTGTGGCCAGTGAGTAGATTGAATTGTTCAGAAGTGCTCTACTGCGTCGTCGTCCCCCCATCACCCACCGCATCATCGACAAGGAGCAGCAATAAGACCATCTCACACAGCCATACAAGAGAGATCTCTCTTGTATGGCTGTGCTCTGTCAGAAGTGTCTTTGAACTGCAAGGTTTGTTTCTATTGAAAAAAAAAGAGCTTCAAGGATGAGAACAAACAGTTTGGTCAGGAAATAGTGCACAGCTGTTTCCCTGCAAATATTAGTGGAAAGAGTCTGGGGCTGTCTAACACACTGTAGATACGAAACAGGGAGTGGAAATTCAAGGAAGTCAGAGCTTATTTTAGTCTTGTCTATCCCATCACAGGGTTAGGGTCTGACCTGGGCTAACAAAAAATAAATAAAACACTAAATTTATGAAAACTCATTGCATTGGTTAGATATATTTAATGCTACAGTTGCACTAGGAAAAATAATGATTGGAGACTGCGGTGCCAAAGTTATTGCAACCATGTGAAAAAATGAATAAACTGTTTTAAAGACAGGGACAAGGCTGCAGTGAGTGGCACTGTCAGTTACCACGTTCAGAGTGACTTTGGTGTATCAAGATGATGATAAAATGGAAATAAGATGGAGTCAGTCTGCTATCAGCTTGCAACTGAATGAGTCCATTTTACAACTACATGCAATCTGTCTGTGATAATACAGTAATTAACTGTCATAAATCAATGGAAATCACAAATCTGTTTCTGTCTGATAAAGATGACGAAGTTCACATTGACTACTTACATTCAGAGCCTTGCTTTTATACAGGAATAAAATCAGAATACAGCCAGTTGCCAACCAGTTGATTCGAGTTCGCTAATGCAAAAACTGCCTGAGAGTGATCCAGTCAGCAGAGAGCGAGTAAACTGTCTGGCTGTCCACCACCAGACAACCTGTGTAATCACAGTCGAAAGTGGTCACCCAGAGGTTAATGGTCTTGAATGCTCAGTGTCTGGGGGACCGGTTGGTCACCACAGCTGTTTGCAAGCTGTGAAAAAATTAAAAGGCAATCACCAGCTTTATTTTAGGAGGTTTCCATCCTATTTATACTCCATCAGCTACAAAGCAATCCCTTTGCTGATGGTTGATTGCTATAATGGACTTTGTGTCAGTTGCCCTCTAGTGTAAGGGTGTCAGACTCAACTGGAGCTTAATTGGGCCAGATTATATAAAACCACTGCGTAAAACAACATGCCTCCAAAAGGTTTCCTTTCTTTAGGTTCAAGAAAATGCAAAAAAGCTGCAAATAAAAGTTCAAGTGAAAGGCTCAATTAACCCTACTCCCTTACAAATCTGACACCACAGAAGCTATGATTTCTTGATTATTATTTTTCTAATTTAATGAGTGATGATTTGCAAAGAGACAATCAACCACCAGAGTCATTTAAAGAAAACCTGCAATTTCAAAACAATATGCCCCAGTTTTACTACTCTGTCTACTTCTACAAGTTACACCTCACAGTTTGGTGGTGCTTGGTGCCACTGCTCCAGTGCACCTCAGTGGTATATTTGATTCCCACTGGTAGTTGCTGCCATTGCTTGATTTAGCTGAGGTAACTGAAAACAGTTAGCGCCTCTCTTGTCTTCAAACTACTGAATTTCATTCACAATCCACAGCCTCTGTCGACCATACAGCTGTTAGTCTTTTACTATATGTTTTTAATTTAAAGTGACACATTTGCACCAAACTGAAAGAATCGTTGGAACTGAGGAGAATGAGGTTATCCTCAAGGTCCAAGAATAATATAATTCATTTTCATTTAGAGTTTTTAGGTTATGCCTCCATCAAGGTAAAACTGACATGTGATCATGTCAGTAACACAAAAACTACTGAACCAAAGTTCATCAACCTTAGTCAAGTGGTTATGTGTAAGGCAAATGCTGAAACTTCATTTAAGAACTGGTCCAACAGTTAATAGGTCATTGGCCAGAGTTTGACACCTATGTTTTAGAGCCTTCAGTTTTCAGGCTTCCAGTTTGGATTCGGGACACAGACACTATCTCTACTTTTAAGATTAGGCTTAAGACTTTCCTTTTTGCTAAAGCATATAGTTAGGGCTGGACCAGGTGACCCTGAATCCTCTCTTAGTTATGCTGCAATAGACGTAGGCTGCCGGGGGATTCCCATGATGCACCGAGTATTTCTTCTTCAGTCACCTTTCTCACTCATTATGTATTAATAGACCTCTCTGCATTGAATCACACTTTTTTCCTCCCCACTGTCGCCAAAGTCCTTGCTCATAGGGGGTCATATGATTGTTGGGTTTTTCCTCTGTATGTATTATTGTTGGGTCTACCTTACAATACAGGGAGTGCAGAATTATTGACGGACAACAACCATGTTCTCAATGAACCCAAAAAAACTCATTAATATCAAAGCTGAATGTTTTTGGAAGTAGTTTTTAGTTTGTTTTTAGTTTTAGCTATTTTAGGGGGATATCTGTGTGTGCAGGTGACTATTACTGTGCATAATTATTAGGCAACTTAACAAAAAACAAATATATACCCATTTCAATTATTTATTTTTACTAGTGAAACCAATATACACTCAACAAAAATATAAACGCAACACCTTTGTTACTGCTCCCATTCCCCATGGGATGGACGTAGAGACCTAAAATTCATTCCAGATACACAATATAACCATCCCTCCCAAACAGTGGTCACAAATCAGTCCAAATGTGTGGTAGTGGGCACATCTGCTATATTGAGATAATCCATCCCACCTCACAGGTGTGCCACATCAGGATGCTGATCTGACATCATGAGTAGTGCACAGGTGTACCTCAGACTGCCCACAACAAAAGGCCACCCTGGAATGTGCAGTTTTTTGCGCTATTGGGGGTCTGGGGACCCAGAACCGGTCAGTATCTGGTGTGACCACCATTTGCCTCATGCAGTGCAACACATCGTCGCATGGAGTCTATCAGATTGTCAATTGTGGCCTGTGGAATGTTGGTCCACTCCACTTCAATGGCTGTGCGAGGTTGTTGGATATTCGTGGGAACTGGTACACGCTGTCGTATACGCCGGTCAAGCACATCCCGAACATGCTCAATGGGTGACATGTCCGGTGAGTATGCTGGCCATGCAAGAACTGGGACATTCTCAGCTGCCATCTGCCCTGAACAATGTGAACCATGATTCATCCGTGAAGCGCACACCTCTCCAACGTGCCAGACGCCATCGAATGTGAGCATTTGCCCACACAAGTCTGTTACGGCGACGAGCTGGAGTCAGGTCAAGACCCCGATGAGGACGACGGGCATGCAGTTGAGCGTCCCTGAGACTGTTTCTGACAGTTTGTGCAGAAATTGTTTGGTTGTGCAAACCAATTGTTCCAGCAGCTGTCTGGGTGGCTGGTCTCAGACGATCTTGGAGGTGAACCTGCTGGATGTGGAGGTCCTGGGCTGGTGTGGTTACACGAGGTCTGTGGTTGTGAGGCCGGTTGGATGTGCTGCCATATTCTCTGGTTGAGAAATGAACATTCAATGCACGGGCGACAGATCTGGTTGACATTCCTGCTGTCAGCATGCCAATTGCACGCTCCCTCATTGCTTGTGGCATCTGTGGCATTTTGCTGTGAGACAAAACTGCACATTCCAGGGTGGCCTTTTGTTGTGGGCAGTCTGAGGTACACCTGTGCACTACTCATGATGTCAGATCAGCATCCTGATGTGGCACACCTGTGAGGTGGGATGGATTATCTCAATATAGCAGATGTGCCCACTACCACACATTTGGACTGATTTGTGACCACTGTTTGGGAGGGATGGTTATATTGTGTATCTGGAATGAATTTTAGGTCTCTACGTCCATCCCATGGGGAATGGGAGCAGTAACAAAGGTGTTGCGTTTATATTTTTGTTGAGTGTAATATCTCCACATTCACAAATGTACATTTCTGACATTCAAAAACAAAACAAAAACAAATCAGCGACCAATATAGCCACCTTTCTTTGCAAGGACACTCAAAAGCCTGCCATCCATGGATTCTGTCAGTGTTTTGATCTGTTCACCATCAACATTGCGTGCAGCAGCAACCACAGCCTCCCAGACACTGTTCAGAGAGGTGTACTGTTTTCCCTCCTTGTAAATCTCACATTTGATGATGGACCACAGGTTCTCAATGGGGTTCAGATCAGGTGAACAAGGAGGCCATGTCATTAGTTTTTCTTCTTTTATACCCTTTCTTGCCAGCCACGCTGTGGAGTACTTGGACGCGTGTGATGGAGCATTGTCCTGCATGAAAATCATGTTTTTCTTGAAGGATGCAGACTTCTTCCTGTACCACTGCTTGAAGAAGGTGTCTTCCATAAACTGGCAATAGGACTGGGAGTTGAGCTTGACTCCATCCTCAACCCGAAAAGGCCCCACAAGCTCATCTTTGATGATACCAGCCCAAACCAGTACTCCACCTCCACCTTGCTGGTGTCTGAGTCGGACTGGAGCTCTCTGCCCTTTACCAATCCAGCCACGGGCCCATCCATCTGGCCCATCAAGACTCACTCTCATTTCATCAGTCCATAAAACCTTAGAAAAACCAGTCTTGAGATATTTCTTGGCCCAGTCTTGACGTTTCAGCTTGTGTGTCTTGTTCAGTGGTGGTCGTCTTTCAGCCTTTCTTACCTTGGCCATGTCTCTGAGTATTGCACACCTTGTGCTTTTGGGCACTCCAGTGATGTTGCAGCTCTGAAATATGGCCAAACTGGTGGCAAGTGGCATCTTGGCAGCTGCACGCTTGACTTTTCTCAGTTCATGGGCAGTTATTTTGCGCCTTGGTTTTTCCACACGCTTCTTGCGACCCTGTTGACTATTTTGAATGAAACGCTTGATTGTTCGATGATCACGCTTCAGAAGCTTTGCAATTTTGAGACTGCTGCATCCCTCTGCAAGATATCTCACTATTTTTGACTTTTCTGAGCCTGTCAAGTCCTTCTTTTGACCCATTTTGCCAAAGGAAAGGACGTTGCCTAATAATTATGCACACCTGATATAGGGTGTTGATGTCATTAGACCACACCCCTTCTCATTACAGAGATGCACATCACCTAATATGCTTAATTGGTAGTAGGCTTTCGAGCCTATACAGCTTGGAGTAAGACAACATGCATGAAGAGGATGATGTGGACAAAATACTCATTTGCCTAATAATTCTGCACTCCCTGTATAAAGTGCCTTGAGGCAACTGTTGTTGTGATTTGGTGCTGTATAAATACAACTGAATTGAATTGAATTGAATACTTTGGAACCTAGTATAGCTAAAAAACTAGCATTTACATTCACTGATGGAAGTGTAACAGTGGTCTCCTTTCTGGAGTTTCCATGTAAGCATTAATCATTATTGTCAGTTTTCATCAACCAGCTTTTTTTTTGTCTGGCAATAACAAAGACGATAACTAAATAAAAACTAAAGGTCAAAAACTATGATAGACAGTGACACTGACACTGACTGACACTTTTGTCAACAAACAAAAATATTCTGGAGAGACCTGATTCAATCACAACTGAGTTGGGACGAATTTGGGAGTAATCAAGTCAGAAGTAATCTCCTTTGTGCCTGTGACATACGGACACATTTAGCATTTGATGTCAATAAAGATATGATGCTTTGTGAAACATGCGGAGCAGCTCTCACGAGTAAAACCACAACAAATTTTTCCACCTTACATTTTAGTTAACTTAATCAACTTTAGGTTTAGTCTGCTATAATCTTCTGATCTTCTGACTACGACTAAAACTAAATTTAAAAACGTTTGTGAGCTGGGTACAGATTAGGTGAACTGGAAACTAAACAGCCCATGGCAGTGAATGCATTCATACAACTATTTTTAACTGTGGAAAAACAACAACCTGCCCCCACCCGCACTCACTTAATGAAGTATTTAATAACCATTAGTGCTGATTTAACCTGTTTCATTTCACCAGTAACTCCAGGCTTCATGGTTGTCACCTTTAATACAAAACGCTGTCACTCAAGTATTTTTGTTGTTTTGTTTTTTTAATACTCATCTGGATTTGTCTCCTGAAAGCTTCAAACAGCAATCTGTGAAACTGAAAGCTGGTTTTGAGATTACTGTAAGTAACCAGGATGCTTGAGAAAGTGGATACAGAAAGTGCTCACTGATACAAAGAAACCAGGCAGAGCAGAGAGAAGTATTTTACACAAATTGTTATAAATAGACCAATATTCCAATGGTGACCTTCTGCGTGTGTCATAATTTATCATAATAACCAAACACTAATACCTTATCAATCACATGCCTTCTCCTCATAAACCAGGCAGTTATAGCTTATGGTTTAACTAATTTCCCCGGTTCTTCTGTGTTTGTGTATAATTACTGAGTTGAATCTTAATTAGGAGGTAAATTATTCAGCTCAAACCAAGAGTCAGTAATGGTATAATCATGATGACTTTGCCAGGAACTTAAACAATAATAATCATATTCACTGACTCTGCCTGGGAGAAAATCTCTAACCCACCATCGCTGCTGAGCTTGATCAAATTTATTGAATCATCTGAAATACATTTCTTTTTCAATAATGTGAAAACACTGCTGTAACTCACGCACGCGCCACACCGACCCAAGCAGTTTTGTACCTCATGGGTTCACATTTATTACACTCGGCTGTTTGGGGATGGAAGGAGAAAAGTTTTGTGTTTGCTGCGCAGAAGTATTTTAATCATGTTGATTTGTGGCTTGTGCGGTCTGAGAGCCACATAAATTTACTCATACGTACTTTTTCCTCTTTGAAAAAGCCATTAATCAATATTTACGCACTAGTGTTACCAGCAGTCGCACTGCTAGTGTGTATTTGCACTTTATGACACGTGAATGTATTTTTCCACCTCTACATCCACTTTAACTTGTAACAAAAAGAAGGCTGTGTCTTTACACTGTTATTTATATCCTGTTCTCTGCTGTGACAAGCCATATTCCCCATGGGGGCCATTATGGTTTCATCTGCTCTAATCTTACCTCAAGTAGCAGCGGTATTGATGGCTGTTGCCTAACAAGTGTATGCCCTCACTCTATCTAACTTCTATGGTCAAATGTACCTCTATTACTCATGAACAGGAAATCGTGAAAACAAAGATAGCTCGGTGAAATAAGTCAACGTGACCGGGTAAACGGGTTTCTTTATATCTAGAAGCAGGTACGGAGGATTTTCACTTTTCGCTAACAGCACTTTTTCAGCCCATCACAGATCTGGTTCATTTGCATTAACATTTATGAGCAGGGCTAATGCACTTCAATTGGGCTGACAATGATTGCCTTAAAGAAAAACATTTCTGTCTGACTGACATTGCATTCAGCAGCACATTTAGACGAGTTGAAAGCTCGTCGTCTGGCACTGAAAATCCTTTCCATGTTGTATTAGATTTTTCTTTAGGTTTTGGAACAATTGTACCCTCATATCCCCTGAGAGTTATCACTGAATAAGTCAATATTCCTCATCTTTTCCACACAGTAGAGTTCTTCTTTTGTGGTCACACTGGGAAAATATATTTTCAACATACTTGGATTCACTGGTGACCATTAATGTTGCTGGCAGATAAGACTCCTCTGGCTGGAAATGTTTGCTAATGCAAATGCTTCTCGCTAAAGCCAGTGATGTTCCTTCTTTATGTGCGGAGAAGTTGTTCAGCTGGGTGTGCTTGCAGCTCCACAGGGAGAGGAAATTACAGCCAGCACAGTTGGAGCTTTTCTGTTACATTTAGCAACCAAAAGGTAAAACAAGTGCATTGCTTATCCTCCTTTCCTTTTAGTTTTTGTTTGTTTTCAATTAATTCTGAATCCAAATGACTACATTCCAGCTGGGTAACTATATGGGGCAGGTAAGCTACCTGTGGAAATAATGGCTTTAATTTCCATAGCTGTTGTTTTGATGTTTGGAACTTAGGAGTGTCCTGATTTGTAAATGAATCTTTCTGAAAGACAAACAATTGGCGCTGAAATCAATCATGATAAAATAAATAAACAAATAAAAATTAATTCTAAGGTTTTATATATGAAGGCAATAAAAAGTAGTATTTATCAGATATTAAAATGAGGTAAATACAACCTCAGATGAAGAGCAACATAGCACGTTAACAAAACTTGAGCCTAAATGCAGAAGCAGTATATGAAAAACTCAGTACAGCCCATGATTCACCAGCTTGTAGAGCCAGATTCAGAAGCAATAACTTAAAGTAACTGCTTTCTGTATGACTCGTTCAGCCGCTCAGGTCATTGTGGAAGAATTTTGGCCCACTCTACAACATTTCTTCTGTTCATTGAGGCTTTCAGGCATTTGTTTGTGGATAGCTCTCCAACCACAGTAATCAGTCATTTGGAGTTTGACTGGCCATCGCAATACCTTGATTCTTTTCTTTTCCTACCATTCTGTTGTGGTGTATTTGCTGGTGTGTTTAAGATTACTGTTCAGTTGCATGACCCAGTTTCAGCAAAGCTTTGGCTGTTGGACACGTGGCCTCACATCTGGCTCTAGAAACTTCATGTATACAGAGGAGTTCAGTCATTGTGCCCATGTCCTGTGGCTGCAAGAACACGCCCAATCACCCTTCCACTACCATGTTTGACAGCTTATATGATGTGTTTAGTTTTCAACAAATGATGCCAAATATCTTAATTTTTTTTATCTTCGAGGACATTATTTTAGAAATCTTGTGGTTTGTTCAGATGCAACTTTCCAAACCTAGCCTGTGTTTCCATGTTCTTTTTAAAGAAAAGAGGTTGTCTCAGGACAACCCTTCCAAACAAGCCATACTTGTTCAGTCTTTTTATAATTGTACTTTTAACATTAAAATTTAACACTGAAACCTGCAGAATCTGAGATGTCACTCTCAGGACTTTTGCAGCCTCTCTGAGTTGTGCACAGTCAGACTTTGGGGTTTGCTAGGATGTGCACTTCAGGTAAGACTGGCAACTGTCTTGTTGACCATCTTCTTATGAGTAACTCTTCTTACTGCAGAATGATGGACTTCAACTTGTTTGGAAACAGCTTTATAACCCTTCCAAGATAATAGAACCAATGCTGTTATCATTCCTCATTGGCAAAACTAAATGCTCCAAACCAGCAAACGGCCAAAACCTGCTGACGATCAGTTAATCAAGTTAATCTGATTAGCACCACCTTTCCCTCTTAATTCATATGGTAGAATAAGGGTGTACTTATATTTTCACACACTGTTTCTGAATCTTGGTTTAATTGTTGTTAAATAAATAATGGCACAGTGTAATAGGTAGGGATGGGTATCGTTTAGGTTTTATCCGATACCGGTGCCAAATCGGTACTTTTGAAACGGTGCCGGTGCTCAAACGGTGCTCAAACCGGTGCTTAAAGAATGGAGAACACAAAATTGGTCCAAAAACCTCTCATGTTCAGCTGTTTTTTTGTAAAAAGATAACAATGTTAGCCTTTTCTGCAGCTATGGGGCATATATGGTATCACTCTTGGCTGGAAGCAGTGCTTAAACAATGGAAAAAACACAAACTTTGTCCAAAAACCTCTCATGTTTAACTGTTTTCCACTTTTTCTTTGGTCATTTTAGCCTTTTTGGCCAGGGTGAAGGGAGTATCTGCCATCAAACAAGAAGACAGCCGCATGTAGCTATGATGATGTTTGCTAGTTCACCTTACATGCATTAATGTAATAACGTGGTTAGCCTACTCAACGTAAATCACACAAGAACAACATTAAGCTACTCACGCAGAGAAGAACGGCTGCTGCTGCCATCAAATACGGCGCATTTCTCGGCTTTTAAAAAAACGCTATGCGTCGCCAGGTGTTTCATGAGATTCGAGGTGTTACCTCCTTTGACAGTATCACAGTATCAGCTTAAAGCACTTGTTGCTGCTGAGTTTGCATATTTTGCTGTGAAGTACAGCCAGACTTTTAACCGCTTCGCCTTGGACATTTTTAATCTGTAGCTCTGCGCTAACAGAACGTACGTACCTGGCCCCGCCTACTATCCTCAGAAACATAAAACGATTGGCTAAAAGTGTATCACAGCTCAGGAAAAAAAAAGCACCGAAATAAAGCACCGAAATGTGCGCTGCTTTTCGGTCTGATTACTACCGTTTATGTCAGAACCGGTGCCATCATGGCACCGGACACCGGTACCCATCCCTAGTAATAGGTCATGTTTTGTTATTTATCTGAAGTTGTACGTTCCTAATTTTAAAACCTGCAAAGGACCAGATTATTTCTATTTATGTCCTGATACATAAAGCCAAGAATAAACTCAGAAGCACAACTCGGAAGAACTAATCATAAATAAAAATTCCCGAGTAAATATAAGTATTGAACTAGGGCACGGCCCAATAGACCATGCCCCAGTCCATGGGCACAGCTGAAGAGGGGACCTAGGTCTACCCTCCTATAGGCCCACCACCTGCAGGAGGTGGCGTAGTGGTCAGTGGCACGAGGAGTTTAAGTATCTCAGGGTCTTGTTCTTGGGTGAGGGGAGCAGAAGATCAACAGACGGATTGATGCTGCAGCTGCGGTGATGCAGACGCTGTATTGGTGCATCGTGGTGAAAAGAGAGCTGAACATAAAAGCGAAGCTCTCGATTTACCGGTCAGTCTACGTCCCCGCAATCACCTAAGGTCACGAGCTTTGGGTAGTGACTGAAAGAACAAGATTGTTGATATAAGTGGCAGAAATGAGCTTTGAAATGAGGGTGGCGGGCCTCTCCCTTCAAGATAGGGTGAGGAGTTTGGCCGTTCGGAAGGGGCTCAAAGTACTATTCCACTTCAAAAGGAGCCAGTTGAGGTGGTTCAGGTATCTGACAAGGATGCCTTCTGGGTGACTTCTGGTTGAGATGGTCCAGGCATGTCCCACTGGGCGGAGGCCCTGGGGCAGGCCCAGGACACACTGGAGAGGTTATATTTCTTGGCTGGTCTGGGAATGCTTTGGCATTCCCCCAGACAAGCTGTAGGACCCAACTCTGGATAATGGACGAAACTGGAAGGGTGGATATATTTCCATATAAACACAATAGTGCTCATCATGTCTCTGAACATTACACTTTGAAACTGATTGTAGAGAAGGTCTGCTAAAGTTCTTGCATAAAACATGAACAATATTCCCACTGTTGTAAAGTCAAAGAGAATCACAATTCAACTAGAATTATTCACCAAAACTCAGAGTGAGCAGCAAATCATCACCACTGAGAAAAATGATGAAGCGGATCATCACCACCAATCATCAGCACACACTAAGACAAAATTACTGGCTTTCCTAAAGCTTTTGCGCACATCTTTCTTCCTTGCGATCACAGTCTGAGCTCTTGCTCTCCTGTTGCCCTGTGAGGATATATGACTGTGGCAGGGCTATACTTTAAAGTGGCTGGCATTTACATCACAGTGGAGTGTATGGGCCAGTGAGGCATTGGGCAGAGTCACTGAGGAGATTGCTTGTGTGAGAGAGAGAAAAAGGCGAGAGCCACTGAATGCTTCTCTAAGAGCCACATTAGATTAGACAGACAGGCTAAGTGCTTTCCATCTAAGACGACGCCTTAAAAACTTCCGGTTTCAGCCAAACTCTTTCCTCCGGCTAAAGAGATTGAGTGCATTGTGGCTTCCTGGGCTTAGGTTGCAACGCTCCCTTGGTTAACAGTGAAATGTCATTTAATTTACTGGCAAACTAGAACTGCATTTGAATATGTGTGCCAGCTGCTGCTCCTCTCTGTCCATCTAACAAGTACCTGGTATGAGCAGGTTTTTCCTCTCTCAGGTCCTGTGTTTGTTTGTTTGTTTGTTTGTATTTGGGAATACCTTCGTGTGTCACACTGTCATCTTTGAGATTTTTCTAAGATTCATCTACAGAAATGAAAACAAATGATGTCTAATGTGTCAGGCTGGTAGTAACAAAATGCCTAAAGATACAGTTTTAAACTGGTTCTCTGTTAATGTAGCTACAACAGTACTGCTTGAAACCACTTTAAATTACAGGTCTGACTCCTTGGAAGTAAACGATAAAGAAATGAGGGGTGGTATGAGACTTGAATAGTACGGTAGTTTAAGTACAGTAAATACAACATTCGGGCACCTCCCCACACACGTCAGAAGCAGAGAGAGCGCCAAGAAGATCCAACGCATAACAGAGCTTTCATCAGTGTCAACAGATGTGAGACTAATGAAGTCAGATACAACACTAAATGAAGAGTGAGGTGTCAGTGTGATGGAAAGCGATATGAAGAAGTGCAGCAACTGTGGGAAGGCTAAAGTAGCTTAAATATCCCTATGTCAGATTTGCCAGTTGCCAGCTGAGCTGATCAAATAAATGATCATGTTGATTTATGTAATTGTTTCCTGACACTTCTTCCACTCTTAGCGTGTTGTCAAACCCTGGAGCAAGCCCACTTTATTCCAAGTTAGCAAGTGTCCAGTGACACAGTGCAGCATTTAAAAGCAAAACAGCTGACTAACAGTTTGTATCTAGTTTTGACCTTTAAATCCAATCCTATAATAACTCTCTTTACTGAATGTACATTACAACCTTGTGGAATCAAAATCAGTTTGTCCGTGTTGTGTTTAGAGCATACCTTTGACCCGTGTGGCCACAGTATCACTTTTAAATGAAGAGTGTACATTTCATTTACGTCAGTAAAATTCTATTCAAGGAGCAGCGCTGATCAAACGATACATTGTGGCATCATATACCAGCCAACAAGTTATTCCAAGTTTAGTTTTATAAAGCAGAGTATCAATTATATTGCCAACACTGGGGCCACATCATAAGCATCATAAACATTCTATCTAATAATTTTGCAATATATTATTACAATCTTGAATTGGGTAGCCTGTCTATTTAAGAAGCCATTTCATTTCATTAGTGTAATTTGTACAGAACATTTGTTGAGATCTAAATGGCAGGCTATTAAAGCCATTAGGATGCAGTGTAATAGAGAAGGAGGGTTAGTGGGCAGATTCAACTGGAAGATTCTAAGAAAAGTGTTTAGCTGGGTAAATGCTGACATTAGTGCTACGAAGGGGTCTACACATAGAACTGATTCACTTCTGAGCCAAAACATTAAACCCAACAGACTAGCACTGAAGGGATTCCTCTCATGTCACCAGAAACTCTGACCTGTACATAAGAAGGTGTGCTATGCTGCTGAAAATGCCAAGACCAGATACGTTGGCTTATTCTTCTGTGGACTGAGGTTGCTCCAGGCCTCAAGGGCCGGTGTTCTGCAGGTTTTAGATGTGTCCTTGATCCAACACAGCTGATTTAAATGGATAAATTACCTCCTCAACATGTCTCAACAGTTCTCCAGAGGCCTGGTAATGAACTAGTCATTTGATTAAGGTGTGTAGACCCAGGGTGAGATCTAAAACCTGCAGGACACCGGCCCGTGAGGCCTGGAGTTCCCCACCCTGAGGACTGATCAGACCTGGAAATTAGGATTTTTTTTCATCCACTTTTTATTAACCATGATGTTAGTTTGTTTTTATAAGCTCCTAAAAAGCCAAAGTTTTAGAGAGGTGGGTGGCACTGTTGCGAGAAGCTTCAGGGTTTGGGTCCAGCCTGGGACCTTTCAGTGTGGAGTTCTCTCCAAAAATACTGGCTTCCCCCAGCAGTCCAAAGACACGCAGAGGGTTAGGTTAACTGGTGATTCTAAATTAGCCTAAATGTGAGTGTGAATGGTTGTCTGTCTTTATGTATTAGTACTGCAACCTATCCAGGGTGTAACCTGCTTCCCATTTCATTGAACCTGCAATTAGATTTCACCGCCCACCACAACCCCGAATTAGATAGTTAGAAGAACATGGAGGGATATTCTTCATCTATAATGCACATTTTAAACACTTAGTGCCAGTTTCCATTATTAATAATAATAATAATAATAATAATAATAATAATAATAATAATAATAATAATAATAATAATAATAATAATAAAAAAAAAAGAGGAAGAAGAAACACTTCCTCAGACAGCAAGGTACGAAGTGTCCACGACAGTCTGGGCAGAATACAACCAGATGCTAGAGAGTGTCAGCAGAGAAAAGCAACACAAAGTCCTGAAATGCTGTTTTACTTTGGTCCATTTGTTCCGGTGAAGCATTAAACAGCTCAACTGCTCATTAAGATGGTTTGGTGTCACCACATCCCATGTGATAATACTACCCACACAAATGCCAGCACCTGAGCAGAGCAGTGCATTTAATGATGCATGATCAGCGTTAATCGTTTCACCTGTCTGCAGTTCTAATGTTGTGGCTGATCAGTTCTCCAGACCAAACTCTTCTACAAACACTGACGGAGGAAAGGAGACTCTCTTCTGCCAATTACTCCGACAGCATGGTGTACACCACGACTGTTGGGAACATAACAGCTCGATCACACCTATATTTTTTTATGCACCACTGAGAGAGAAACTTTTCTTCATCTCATTTTTCATTTATGAGCATGTGCACATTGCCCAATTAACATTTCTTACCAGAAGCTGTAAACAAAAGTGACTCTTTTATTTTATTCTCTGTCTCTAACTTCTGATACTTAAAAATACGTTGGGGGGAGTGGCACACTGTGGTTTGTCTCAGTTTAACATGGTAGGTTTGTCAAGAATGACACAGCTGTCTCATTATACCGTAAAATTCTGGGTTTGGGGGTTGCCTCCTATAGCTGCTTCAAATCAGCTTCCCGGTCCTAATGAACCACCATCTGCAAGACATTCCAGGGAAGCCCCGGTTGTTTAATTAGTGCCACAATGACACAATTTTCAGCTGTCCAAAGACATACTGTTTTCTTGATCAGTCCGCTTCTGACTTGGATAATTAAATAATTTGATTTAGAATGACAGATGTCTTCAGTCAGCGTTCACCTTGTTTTCTGTTTCTGGCTGATTTTCCCGTTCAAGCTTACGTACATGCAAACACACCCGGCTGTGTTGATGAAGATGGATCTTTTAAGAAAAGGAAAACTGCCATATGGCCCCTTTATAATCACACTGAGGTCTTTTGACATCATTCAAAAGGTGAATTAGTGTGACACAAACACTCTCCTCAGCCTGATCTCAAAGTCTCTCACGCAAAGGCGAACATGAAAAGGAACCAGAGGGAGACATCGGCAGCTTTAATATGCTTTTTTGCTCCACTTGTCATTGACTGTGACAACATGTCTAGTTAGCTGGGGGGAAAGAAAAGGCCTGGGGTGGCAGTGCTTTTCTTCCTGCAAGATGAAAGCTAAATGCAGCAACAAGTGAATCCAATCTCCTTGCACTTTTAGACCTAATTAGAGCTCAGAGACTGCAAGTTATGAGCATCATCGCGTTATTTCACAATTTTACAGGTTCAAGCTTTGTATTGTTTTGAACGTACAGCATTTCCTCTCAGTTTGTAATAATCATACATCTTCTCTAGGGTATACTGCCATTAAAGGGCTAGGTCTATGATCTGGGATACACATATGATCGCGAGGTTTCTACCAAACAACTTTATATTTTTTATTCTTGAACTCTACTAGACTATTAGAATCAATAGTTTAAAATAATCCTCATTTATCTGATACTAGGTCTGAAATCAGCTATTGTGTGAATTATCTCCTCTTAGGCCAACTTTGATGCATGCATTTATAGAAAACAGACTGGAACAGACCAACAAACCAACAGCAGTTACCATCGTCCGAGTTTGATAAAGGGTCTTCCATGAAGCATTAAGAGTGAAAAGAAAATGCAGTATAGATAAATTATATTGTCAAATGTATTTACATGTCTGCCTTCTCACACACGTATGGACTTGAGTAAAATCCCAGCCCACCCTTTGCAGCTATAACACCTTCAAACATTCTGGAAAGGCTTTAAACGAGGTTTAGGAGTGTTTATGGGAATTTCTGACCAATGTTTGAGAAGTACTTTTGTCAGGTCGGACACTGAGGTTGGATGATAAAATCTGGCTCACAGTTTTCGCTCTAATTCATCCCAAAGATGTTCTGTCAGGCTGAGGTCAGGACTGTGTAGGCCAGTCAAGTTCCTCCACAGCAAACTCGCTCATCCATGTCTTTATGGACCTTGCTTTGTGTACTGGTGTGCACAAAATGTTCCCACAATATTGGGAGCGTGAAATTTCCAAAATGTCTTGGTGTTCTGAAGCACTAAGAGTTCCTTTTCACTGGAACTTAGGGGCCAAGCCCAACTCGTGGAAAACAACCAGACACCATAATCTCCCCTCCTTTGTCTATTTTTTGCATTTGGTATTTGGTAGTGGCTGCTATGATGTCTCCCTCTTGCGACAGGTGGTGGTCTTAAGTATTATTAGTAAACACTGGCATGTTTTATCTTTTGACCCCTCCATAGTTTACTTCTGTATGAATATCTATTTTTTTGCAAACAAATGTGCCCATTAGACTGATTGGCGTGAATCTCCTCAGCCTTCCTCATCTTCCGTATCCAGTTTACTGTGTGGCCATTTCCCACATCTAAACTGTGTTATGATCAAAGAGTGTCATTTCTTGCACCGCCACACTGGCAGGAAGTTTAAAACCAAAATCAGGATTTCTTGTAAAACCAAATTTGGGGTCCATTTGTTGACCTGTCCCTGTGGGCTGGCATACTTAGGTTAAATTAAAAGAGGACTAAACGTCATGATCTTTGGGATTCTTTATTATATTATTTGTGTGCTCAGTGGCCATCATACCAATTCCTTCATTTCCAAGGCCTCCTCCTAAAAGATGAGCTGACTGACAAAGAGCTTTGCTACAAGGGAAGTGTATTCATGCACTACACACTGAAAGCCCTGAAGGCTTGAATGAAAAACTATTTTTAAATTGTTTTCGGGATCATTATAAATTCTTAGAATGATTCATTTGAGGATTTTTTCTTTCACTTAGTTAAGGAGTGTTTCTGCATTTTTTTTTAAATCTGTGATCACTTTAGTGGAAAAAATTATTTTGCTAAAGTTATTGTACAGTGGGGCAAAAAAGTATTTAGTCAGCCACCGATTGTGCAAGTTCCCCCACTTAAAATGATGACAGAGGTCAGTAATTTGCACCAGAGGTACACTTCAACTGTGAGAGACAGAATGTGAAAAAAAAATCCATGAATTCACATGGTAGGATTTGTAAAGAATTTATTCGTAAATTAGGGTGGAAAATAAGTATTTGGTCACCTCAAACATGAAAAATCTCTGGCTCTCACAGACCTGTAACGTCTTCTGTAAGAAGCTTTTCTGTCCCCCACTCGTTACCTGTATGAATGGCACCTGTTTGAACTCATCATCTGTATAAAAGACACCTGTCCACAGCCTCAAACAGTCAGACTCCAAACTCCGCCATGGCCAAGACCAAAGAGCTTTCGAAGGACACCAGGAAAAGTATTGTAGACCTGCACCAGACTGGGAAGAGTGAATCTACAATAGGCAAGCAGCTTGGTGTGAAAAAATCAACTGTGGGAGCAATCATCAGAAAATGGAAGACATACAAGACCACTGATAATCTCCCTCGATCTGGGGCTCCATGCAAGATCTCATCCCGTGGGGTCAAAATGATCATGAGAACGGTGAGCAAAGATCCCAGAACCACACGGGGGGACCTGGTGAATGACCTGCAGAGAGCTGGGACCAAAGTAACAAAGGTCACCATCAGTAACACACTACAACGGCAGGGAATCAAATCCCGCAGTGCCAGACGTGTTCCGCTGCTGAAGCCAGTGCATGTCCAGGCCCGTCTGAAGTTTGCCAGAGAGCACATGGATGATACAGCAGAGGATTGGGAGAATGTCATGTGGTCAGATGAAACCAAAGTAGAACTTTTTGGTATAAACTCAACTCGTCGTGTTTGGAGGAAGAAGAATACTGAGTTGCATCCCAAGAACACCATACCTACTGTAAAGCATGGGGGTGGAAACATCATGCTATGGGGCTGTTTTTCTGCCAAGGGGACAGGACGACTGATCCGTGTTAAGGACAGAATGAATGGGGCCATGTATCGTGAGATTTTGAGCCAAAACCTCCTTCCATCAGTGAGAACTTTGAAGATGAAACGAGGCTGGGTCTTCCAACATGACAATGATCCAAAACACACCGCCCGGGCAACAAAGGAGCGGCTCCGTAAGAAGCATTTGAAAGTCCTGGAGTGGCCTAGCCAGTCTCCAGACCTCAACCCCATAGAAAATCTGTGGCGGGAGTTGAAAGTCCATGTTGCTCGGCGACAGCCCCAAAACATCACTGGTCTCGAGAAGATCTGCATGGAGGAATGGGCCAAAATACCAGCTACTGTGTGTGCAAACCTGGTAAAGACCTATAGTAAAAGTTTGACCTCTGTTATTGCCAACAAAGGTTATGTTACAAAGTATTGAGTTGTATTTTTGTTATTGACCAAATACTTATTTTCCACCCTAATTTACGAATAAATTCTTTACAAATCCTACCATGTGGATTCATGGATTTATTTTTCACATTCTGCCTCTCACAGTTGAAGTGTACCTCTGGTGCAAATTACTGACCTCTGTCATCATTTTAAGTGGGGGAACTTGCACAATCGGTGGCTGACTAAATACTTTTTTGCCCCACTGTATATATATATATCAGGATTGTTGTAAAATACTTGTTTTTTTGAGAATCCTGGTGTTTTCTTTGCACCTCTATGCTCACAGTTGTGTGCCTGAGATGACCACATTAGAATTATTAGCTCTACACTGATAACATATCGAGCCAAGAGTGGAAAAATCTATCTCAGATGCTGCAAGCCGAAGCTTTATTACTCACAAGGAATTTTTGTACATACATTTACCTTCTTATTCAGAAGTTTGGACATATTTAACATAAACAACCACCATTATAATTGAACAAAATAAGAAAAAGCACAATTAGTCAGCTGTGAGTAGGAACTAAAGTACTGTGAAAAAGTCTCATTTCTTTACATCTTGATAGAAAAACAGGAACTAGGTGCAGCAATTTATTGAAATGTGCAAACACGCAAAGAAAGAGTATGTAAGATAAAAAGGGAGTTTGCACAATTCTAACAAGCTTGTAAGTCAATATTTGGTATGACCACCTTTTTTTTTTTTTTTTTTCAAACGCAGCCTGAACTCTGTTAAAAACATTACAAGGAAGATTGTCTAAGCAGTCTTCAGGAATAGTTCTCCAGGCTTTCTGGAGGACATTTAAAGCTCTTCTTTGGATGTTGGCTGCCTTTTGATCTGTTCTCTGTCAAGAGGATCCCACACTGCTTCTATAGTGTTGAAATTCGGGCTCTGCATGTGTTCTGTTGTGTGTTCTTGTGTTTTTCTATCCAGGTATGCTTTCATTGCATTGGCAGTGTGTTTATTTGTGTGTGATGATTGTCATGTTGACAATGAAACTGTTGCCTGTCAGATGCTTTCCATATTGTACTGTCTCTGATGGTCCTTTTCTGTGTTCATAATTCTATCAACACCACTGACCGAAATGCAACTCCAAACCAGACACTCTCTCCTGTACCTCTCTCATGACCTCCTTTATACATCATGATGTTGTGATTTCACATTTGGACATCTAGTATTTCCATTTTTGTGACCTTTTGCAGGTGCAGATTTACAGTTTTAGTGCTGATCTCAAACTCTGGCAGAAAGCAGACATCAAATTCTCTTTGAAATCTGGAGAATCGACCGCAACCGCGACTTTTGAAATCCTCCCCAAAGCCCATGAAAGTGAAGCAGTGAGGATAACCATCAGGGAAACTGCTAACATTCTCGCCCTAGTTCAGGAAATCAATTTTGAAAATGGATTTTGTTTTTTTGTTTTTTTGTTTTTTTGCCTGTCCCGTTTGGCTCTTTTGCCATCAGAATTGTTGTCTAAAGGCAAAGAAAGATGCCCAACGGATTTACTTTACCAAACTGACCATCCCAGCCTTGCCGTAATGGTCCATTTGATTCACCTTTTATTGTTTATTTTATTTTCACTTACTGAATACGGGACAGACTTGACTGGGGGAAAGAAGGGGAGAAAGAAAGAGGGAAAGAGAAACAGCTGAGAAGAGGGACGGGGGAGAAGGGCAAAAGACAAAAACCAACAGAACGGGCAGAGAAAAAAAAATGCATATATCAATCACCTGGATCACCTGCTGAGAAAGAAAAAAGAAAGCAAGCAGAAGAGAACAAGAGTAATAGAATAAACAACATCACAATGATATATGGGTTTATGACAGTAAATACTAAATGTTAAACATTATTGTGCAGCACATAAGATCAACAGAACACAGTGTGCTTTGAGGTAGGAGCCAAAAAGGGTGTAGTTTGTGGGTGTGATCACCCGTGTGTACACCTGTGAGCATGGACGCGCTTGTTTTTTGTTTTTTAAAAGGTTCCTTCATGTAATAATCTGCTAGAGGGTGTGGGGGGGCCACAATGGATTTTGTTGCATCTCCTGAAGGTCAGGTCATCCTACGGGATCCTAGGGAAAGCCTCTCTGGACCTTCAGGTCCAGAATTACCAGAGGTGTGTGGTTGGATGTGCAGCTATGACCCGATAACCAGACTTCACATCAGTCTTCATAGTTAAAGAGCAGTTGGCAAGACTGAAGAGGGTCAGCAGCAAAACCAAGACCAAGCTCATCATTTTCTTTGACACTCATGAGGTTGTGAATTATGAATTCATGCCCAAGGGTCAATTCTGTTTAAAGCCAGGGCGCGTCTTTTTCTCCAAAAACAAAAAGAAAACAAACTGAAGTTCAAGGTTCACCATGTTGACAAAAACCAAGGCTCATTACAGAATTGGGCTTCCAAGATTTCCAAGGCTCTTTTTTTGACTAGTAGTGAACCCCTTTTAGTGAAAGATATACACAAACAGAACCATAAAAAAGGTTTTGATTGTTGTGGTTGGATGGAGTGGATGGAGTTAGAGTTGCCATTCTTTCAAAGGACATTTTGAGGCCATTCTTTTCTCCACACTAATTATATGTAGCAAAAGATAATTAATGGCCTAATTCCTCACACGGTAGCCCACACACTCCAAGTTACGCAAACATCGTGCTAACAGATGTAAACACATCCTTAAAATGTTTGCCTTGCCCATACGGGAGGAAAGTACAGACTGAAGTGCTGCTGTAGCTGTGATTCACTGCAAGGGAACGCTGCATATTTAGTGATCGGTTGACTGAACATACAACACAGTGAAGTGAGGCCTGAGTGCCAGCTGGAAACACAAACCGCCCAAATCGAGATCAGCAATTCCAAGAGTAAGGCTGAAATGTAGATCAGTTTAAAAAATATATATAAAAAGTTAAAAGTCGTTAAAGTATATTCACTTAGGGTACTTTTACCAGCTATTAAAAGTACTAAGCAAAGCGCTGCAGTAGCTCACACATGTCAGTGCTAAGTTATGGCAACATTTATGGATGTCAGAGAAACTGAGGTGATGATGTAAGTTTCCCTGCTGCTGCAGTTTCTTCAGCATCTTTTTCTGTGCTTGCAAACTATTCTGTTGCGAATATTTGTTCAAATTGCAGACATTTTGATATCCTGTTCTAAAATAGTGCACATGCTTCTTTAGATTTTTTACAAAGATGGATAAAAGTCATGCTGAAGAATGAGTTACTGTGACAGTCAAGAAGTGCTGGCAGAAGAGAAATTGCCAGATTTCTCTAATTTATTTTCCTTACAATGTAAAGTATCACTGAGTACTTAGAAGTGAGCAGTTTTCTCTAATTTATTAGAATGTTTCATAATATTAATATTAGTGCTGTCAGCGTTAATCTCGTTAAAATGATGTTAATGCATAACCGCATTAATGCGGCAAATCTCTGTTAGCTAGTTAACGCGGATTGCCCCGTGCGTGGGGCTGCACGGTGCTAATGCGGTAACAAGCTAACCGCGCTAACACGTTGACGCCGTGCAGCCCCACGCACGGGGCAATCCGTGGTTTAAAGTATACAGCTGCTAACTGTACAGATTAGCATGTCACGGTGTTATATAACAATAATGAGCTTAATTCATATTCATTTTTTGAAGCAGGTCAAATAAAATCAGCCACATGGAGAGACATTCAGTGGGATTCTGCTAATGAAAAATTAAAATCCATTTATTCTTTTAAAGATGAATACAGAGCCTCGTTATCGTCCTTGTAAGGCGCTTGCTGTCACTTATTCCATATAGGAGAGAACATATATCATGTGTTGCTGTGTAATAACATATGCAACATATGTGAAGGGAGTCTCTCAATAATCTGGTATTCGAGTGAGGGGAGACGAAGCCTGAGCTGTTGCGCCTGAGCCTTCGCCTCAGTATGTGGGCTGCTACATCAACATAATCTGAATTTTACTGAAGCAGCTGTACAGCACATACAGCCTGAGGCTATACTGAAACAAAGAGAATTCCTAGGACAGGGTTCCCTTCCCATCAGACTTAAAGATTGTTTTTGTGTGTAAAGCCATAACTGTGGTGTTCCTTATAAAGAATCTGCTGCTATACTGGATCAGCGCTGAGTGGGAGCCAGAATCCATGACTGCTATCTGTTTGTCTAAACTTAGTGAGGAAATCCTGTCTTATCTTCTAAAGTTCAGAGATGCCACCTTTGGATTTAGTCATGATTTCTAATAATAGATATTCTGGTGCCCAGCGCTGCAGTTTTTACTGAATAAAAGCAAAGCAGTAACTCAAAAAGGCTTCATTCTGGAAACCAGTTAGGAATTTTTGAATAATTTCAATTAAAATCTGTGGATCTGGAAAGATTTGCAAGTTCTCTTACTTAGAAATCATGGAGGGGTCTAATATTTTCAGCAGAGGTACATTTCCACTGTGAGACACAGAATCTAAAAAGAAAAATCCAGAAATCACATTGTATGATTTTTGAACAATTTATTTGTGAATTACTGTGTCAAATAAATATTTGATCACTTAAGTCAAAAAATGTTAGATATTGATACAGAAGCCTTTGTTAACAATTACAGAGGTCAAACGGTTCCTGTAGTTCAGGGAGGGATTTTGTCCCACTCCTCCATACAGATCTTCTCTAGATCTGTTAGGTTTCGGGGCTGTCGCTGAGCAACATGGAGTTTCAGCTCCCTCCAAAGATTTTCTATTGGATTTAGGTCTAGAGACTGGCTAGGCCACTCCAGAACCTTGATATGCTTCTTAGGAGCCACTCCTTGGTTTTCCTGGCTGCGTGCTTTGGGTCATTGTCATGTTGGAAGACCCAGCCACGACCCATCTTTAATGCTCTGACTGAGGGAAGGAGTTTTTTCCCCAATATGTCACAATACATGGCCCCATTCATTCTCTCCTTAATACAGTGCGGTCGTCCTGTCCCCTGAGCAGGAAAACACCCCCAGAGCATGATGCTTCCAGCCCCATGCTTCACAGTAGGTATGGTATTATTGGGATGATACTCATCATTCTTCTTCCTCCAAAATGGCGAATGGAGTTAAGACCAAAATGTTCTACTTTGGTCTCATCTGACCATAGGACTTTCTCCCATGACTCCTCTGGATCATCCAGATGGTCCCTGGCAAACTTCAGACGGACCTGGGCATGGGCTGACTTAAGCAGGGGAACCTTCCATGCAATGCAATTTTAAACCATGACGTCTTAGTGTATTACTGACAGTAGCCTTGGAAACGATGGTCCCAGCTGTCTTCACGGCATTGACCAGCTCCTCCCGTGTAGTTCTGGGCTGATTCTTCACCATTCTTAGCATCATTGAAACCCCACGAGGAGAGATCTTCCGTGGGGCCCCAGTCCGAGGGACATTGACAGTCATCATTAGCCTCTTCCATTTTCTGGCAGTTGCTCCAACAGTTGTTCTTTTTTCACCAAGCTGCTTGGCAATTGTAGCCCTTTCCAGCTTTGTGAAGGTCTACAATTTTGTTTCTTGTGTCTTTTGACAGCTCTTTGGTTTTGCCCATGTTGCTACTTAGACTTTGGCTGAATGTGGGGTGCACAGGTGTCTTTATGACAGCTAACGATCTCAAACAGGTGCTACAAATTTAGAATCATGAGCAGAGTGTAGCTGGACTATTTGAAAGCAAAATAACAGATCTTTGAGGGTCAGAAATCTGGCCAATAAACAAGTGATCAACTACTTATTTGACACAGTAATTCACAAATTAATTGTTCAAAAATCATACAATGTGATTTCCGGATTTTTCTTTTTAGATTCTGTCTCTCACAGTGGAAATGCACCTCTGCTGAAAATTGTAGACCCCTCCATGATCTCTAAGTAAGATAACTTGCAAAATCACACAATACTTATTGACCTCACTGTATTTTGAAAAAAAAAGTTATTTCTGAAGAGAACTCACTCTCTCCTCCTCCTCTCTGAGGTCGGGCATGGTGCTGACACACAGGGTCACAGCAGTGATGGCTACAAATAAGACCGAGAGGCAGGCGAAGATCTTCCCTGGAAGGCCCGAGTGGGGGTTCTCCACCATGTCCCTCAGCCTCCGCATGCAGCCTCCTGAAAAGGTCTCCTCTGGTCCTTCCACAGGCTGCTGGGTCTCCTCGCAGGACTGCGGTGAGTTGAGCTCGGCCCCCTCCTCCTCCTCCAGCCTCTGCTGCTCTTTGTACTCCTCCTGCCTTAATCGCAGCTTCCTGAGGCAGCACCAGTCCAGGTTGTTCTCCTCCACCCCCCAGTACAGCAGCTCCTCCTGGAAGGACAATGCACACATCTCCCTCAGGAGCCTCAGTTTTCCCGCTGCCAGGAAAGTCACGATGATGCGGAAAGCTGACGGGTTTCGGTCGAAAAAGTACTCGTTGCAGCTGCCGTCGTAATCATCGCACACGTCCATGATCTCTGCTTCGTTGCTACAAGCCCGTAGCTTCCCCAGTCGCGTCAGAGGGAACTCATCCAGCGTGGACCAGGGTATGTGGTACTTAATGCCACCCACATTGATGATGGCTGCCCCATCCGCCAGGTCAATCTCACCTCCATCCTCTCGGTGAGACTGAGGCTGAAGCAGGAGCTGAGCGCGCTTATAGAACAACCCCTTCTTGGATGTGACCTCTTGTGGGTTCTCCAAGCGTTTAAACTGGAATGTGGTGAACTGGTGATCAGTGCTCCCTGCCAGGAAGGCCACCTCCTGGTACATCCCTGCAGCTCTGCTGGGGGAATCCTATCCCGCACGATGCGATGGGAGGTGGTTTCACAGGGCTGGTGACGTGAGTCGCAGCTCGTCACCCATTCAGCAGCACAGCGCGTCTCTATATGACAGAAAAGACAAATATCTAAGTGACATCAGGTACATGCTCGTGGCCAATGCAGAGCAGTTAGACAGGTTTGTGAAGGTCAGACAGCAACTTTGATTTCATTCTTCGCACCGTCATCACTTTTTATTTGCACACAGCACTAAAATGTATCAGTTCATCTGAACGTAACAGCAGCAATTAGTAGATTTACTCAAAGGTGAATGAGAAGCTGTAGATTCAAAGATGGAGGAAGCTAATGAAGCCTATTAGGTGGTGCTAGGTGCTCAGAGAGTACTCTGCTTTGAATTATGTAAAAGAGGAAGACAGAGGATTACAGAAGTGACTGACATTACTTATTGCATTTGATTGCACAGAAATGCTGGTAGATGCATGTGTGTACGGGAAGTGGTTTTTTTTTTCGTTGTCTCGCATGTCTACCCGTTTTCCACTATCCTACACAAAAATTATGTAAAAACAGATGACCCACTTAGAAGCATCAGCAAACTAATTTACCTATTTAAGGGGCTTTTATGAAATCCTGGGAGAGGCCTAGAGAAGTGGCATGAATGAGTATGTTTTTCAAAAGGAAACAGGCATAAAGAGAACATGCAAACTCCACACAGGAGATCCAGACCTACCCACTGAGCAGTAGTGGAAACTAATGTGTCTGGGGAACTATTAGTGCTTCAGAAAGTTCCCAGTCTTTGGAAAACTTCCTGGCATTATGAAACTGGTAACTCACTTTCTTCAAGCTGACCTCTCTGTACTTGTGACTTATATCATCAGGCTAGCCAAGTATATTTTAAGCTGCAAGAGTAAACCAAGTAATAGCTGCAATCATGGCTTTTAACTCCTTTTCTGGCTGGCCTGAAGATGGAACACATAGATGAAAAGTTTTTAAGAAAAAAAACACCTCAGTCAAGAGTCAGATTTTTTCCATAGCTGTATAAAATGATGTGGAGTCAAACAGCAGCGTAAGCTCAGAGAAAAGCAACTAGAGTTCATGCTGAGGTTTGAAATCAAAGCAGATAAATGAATAATGTTTTTCTATTCACTGCATCAGCAGGCTGTGAAAAGTTCGCTTTATTATCCTGTAGGAAATGTAGAACATCACACAGGTCCAATCGCAGCACGCTGAGACGAACATGAACACAGGAGAGGATCTACCTACAACACATGACATTAAAATACTGTTCAATATTTTATCTTCATCAAAGTGTTTTTTTTTTACTGTTTTACCTCAAATTAATGAATTGATTTCCATGTGAGTGAAATAAGTCTTTGATCCTTAAACAAAATATTTCTTAGAATTTGTTGGAGAAACCCTCGATGGAAGCGTTTCTCGTAGTTGATCGCCAGGTTTGCACATATCAGTTTCAGCTCCCTCCACAGATTTCCTGTAGGACTGAGATCGGGAGACTGGCTCCATGACTTTAATGTGCTTATTTTTTAGCCATTTTGTTGGCTTGAGGGTATGTTTTGGGTCACTGTCACGCTAGAAGGCCCATGTAAGGCCCATCTTCAGTGTTCTGGCTGAGGGAAAGAGGTTCTCCTCCAAGACTTTACAGGGCATGGCTCCATCCACTGGTACCTCCATGAATGAATGAATGTTACCATGTAGCCTCAGCAGAAAAACAGCTGCAAAGCTGTGCTTGACAGCGGGGATAGTAGTCTTTGGCTCATACTTACCATTTGTCTTCCTCTAAACATGGCAGGTCAAATTGATGCCAGTTTATTTGATTTCGGTTTCATTCGACCACATTGCATGGTTCCAGACCGAGGGCAATTGATGCTCATTTTATATTTCTTCTATTTCAGATTAATCACATCAACCTTTGTCACCTTCTCACTAAGCCTCTTGCTGATGTTCTTGTAGCCCATTACAGTCGTGTGAAGTTCTACAGTCTTGTCCCTGGCATTCTTTGACAGCTCTTTGTTCTTGCCCATGGTGCTGGAGAGGTTGGAATGGAAGGAATTGATTCTGTGGACACGTTTGATTTATCCACATAATGAAATTCGATCAGGCGTATCTGTAATTATGATATGCTGATTGTTTGTAATCTGCATGACTCATGGCCGCATAGCCGATCTTTGGGAGCCAGAATTCAGGCTGGGTTATAGGGGATCAAATGCTTATTTCACTCAAGGATATGCAGGACTTTTGATTGGTATTTTGTCTCTCCATTCATTCTAGGCAGCACAGTGGCACAGTGCCTCACAGGAAGAAGGTCCTGAGTTCAATTACACCCAACAGGCCAAGGTCTTTCTGTCTGGAGTTTGCATGTTCTCCCCGTGTTTGTGTGTTCACTCCAGGTACTCCAGCTTCCTCCCACAGCCTAAAGACATGCAGTTAGTGGGGATAGGTTAATTGGAAACACTGAATTGCCCATAGGTGTGAGTGTGATTGGTTGTCTTTGTCCATGTGTTAGCCCTGTGACAGATTCGCAACCTGTCCAGGGTGTACCCTGCCTCTCCCCATAAGACAGCTGGGATAGGCGACCCTGAAAAGGATAAGCAGTAGCGGATGGATGGCAATTTCTTTTTCTCCAACTGTAATCACTAAAGATGAAAACAGTCATTGTAAGTATTATACGTTTGCCGAGGGTCTCTACTATCCTAAAAGATTAACTTAAGAAAGGTCCCAGAGACAAGTCATATAGGAATGGTTACTTCAGGCAGGACTCCTGTAGTCAAAAGAAATATCTCATTTCCATTGTCACACATGGTGGCAAGGCTCCATTCTAACAGTTCTGTGTCCTTTCATGGAAAGCCATGCATGGTGGGAGTGTCATCAAGACCCAGAACAGAGATCAGTGACATCAGAAACAGCAAAGGATGAGCAGGGGGGAAGGTGGGTAGCAAAGGGGATTGCAGATCCTTGGTAAATCCTAATGTGAGTATTGTACAGAAAGGTATCAGCTGAGTTGGCACTGAGCTAAGCTGATTTCCTTCAGATGCATTTAATGCCAGTTCCAGAGCCATGTTTAACATAACAGCGATACCACATATTGATAACAATTAGTTTTTCTACTGTCCAAGCACATTTGATGAGGAAGCATTACCTTTTTTCTTATAAATGGCAAATGAACTGTGTGTTTTTCTACACTACTGGAGCACTCGAAGCATTTATAAGCATGCCTCATTCACCTACTCAGACCTATTCAAACAAACACTTTTTTCTATGCCTAAGTGCTTTCTATGTAACATTCACACTGGGATGAATTCTTGATAGGACTACTTGGGGTTCAGTATCTCTCCAAAGATCATCTTCTGAAAATAACAGCAAAATTGTTTGTTTGTTTGTAAAAACAATCTACCTACAAATCAGTGCTGTTGAAGCAAGAAGTCTTGCTTTTTCACATTTCTGATTGAGTTTTGCAGTGATGCCTGAATGCCTGCTGTTGTTGCTGAATCAGACTTGTGTCATCACTCGCTGATCACACAGACAAACGTGTTGCTTCTTCGTTGCTTCTTTGCACATCTTTTCTCATCTTCAGAAACTCTTTGACTCTAATTACATATTTGTCAGTACACACAAACAAAACAGTGAAGAAGGCGCAGCAGCGCCTCTTCTTTCTCAGGAGACTGAAAAGATTCGGCATGAGCCCCCGCATCCTCAGGACCTTCTATCGCTGTGCCATTGAGAGCATCCTCACTGGATGCATCACCACCTGGTATGGCAACAGCACCGCCTACAACTGCAAAGCTCTCCAGCGAGTAGTGCGGTGCTCTGAACGGATAATTGGAGGTGAGCTTCCCTCCCTCCAAGACATCTACAGGAAGCGGTGCCTGAGGAAAGCGGGGAGGATCATCAAGGACTCCAGTCACCCCAGCCATAAACTGTTCAGACTGCTTCCATCAGGAAGGAGGTTCTGCAGCATCCGGTCCCGTACCAGCAGACTGAGAGACAGCTTTTTCCATCAGGCCATCAGACTGCTGAACACTTCATAGACACCTCAGCTTCACTACTGGAACTTCAACATTATGCACTCCACACTGTATATAAATGCCACTTGTTTTGCACATATTCAACTCTGTATATTTTATATATTTTATTATTATTATTATTTTTTTTTTTTTTTACTATTTAATTTGTAAAAATGTGTATACACACACACACACACACACACACACACACACACACACACACACACACACACACACACACACACACACACACACACACACACGTAGGAAAATATTTAGTATACACATCCAGAAATGCATACACTATTATATATTGTACATATATTTATTAGTTTCAGGTTGGCCATTCTTGTATTTTGCTCGTTTGTGTTGTTGTGTTTGCACATCTCTGTTGCTTGTGGGGCTCGCACACAAGAATTTCACTCGCATGTGCTGTGCCAGTGTGCCTGCACATGTGATGTGACAATAAAAAGTGATTTGATTTGATTTGTGTTCAGTTCATAACCCTTTGATTTACGTAACATGGGTATTTGCACACATAAACCAGATATGTATAGCAAAGGCCTGTGATCCTGTTTGCTGAGAATGACTGGACTGGACCCAAGGCAGTGGAGCTGATGTAGAGAGACTCGGAATATCGTCACAACAAATTAAGAGTTGGACCCCTCCAGCTATCCTCAGTTTCCTCTTCTATTTGTGGGGCCAATCAGTCTGAAACAGGTCGTTTTCTCCCGGGGTGGGGTTCAGAGAGCGTCACCTCTACAGCAACTCAAAAAAGTGGTTCTGACAGGAGCAGTTTATTGAGCATGACACTGCACCCCAGGGTGGCTAAAAAAGTACAGAGAGAATAAATTCAAGCTATATAGGAAGATGGCAAACCACGAACGAATAACATGTCAAATAAGGATTTATTTAGTCGTGAAAATCCGACATTTCTAGCCAAGTAAATGAAACATTAAAGCATTTGCAGCAAGAGTTTGGCCACCAGACTGCATTTGCTGATGTGTAGTCTTCATTAACGATGTTTTTTGATGTTCACTGTTTTGCTGAATCTGATGAGGCCCCTCCCCGATTATCTAAAAATTCTAAATATAATATTTTGCTCATAAGTTTACATACACTGCCAGAATTCATGATTTCTTAACCATTTTTCAGAGCATATAAATCATAACAACGAAAAAAACTTTAATTTCACTCATGGTTAGTTGTTGGCTGAAGCCATTTATTGTCAAATAACTGTGTTTACTCTTTTTAAATCATAATCACTACACAAACTACCCAAATGACTCTGATCAAAAGCTTACATACCTCAGTTCTTAATACTGTGTTTTGCCCCCTTTAACATCAATCACATCTTTAAGTCTTTTCTGGTAGTTGTGAATGCTGCTTTTTTATCTTCTCAGATGGTAAAGCTTCCCATTCTTCCTGGTAAAAAGCTTCCAGTTCCTATAAATTCTTGGGCTGTCTTGCATGAACTCAGATTGGTTCAGTGATAATGAGATGGCCACTCCAGAACATTCGCTTCATTTTGCTGTAGCCAATCAGAGGTCGACTTGGCCTTCTGTTTTGGATCATTCACATGTTGCAATGCACAGCTTCCGAGCTGATGAGTGCAAATTTTTCTCCAGTATTTATTTTTTTTGATAACTTACTGCACTCATATCGCCATCACTTCTGACCAAATTCCCTGTGCCTATGTAGCTCACACATCCCTGAAACATTAGTGATCCACCAACAAGTTTCACAGTAGGAGTGGTGTACCTTTCATTACAGGCCTTGTTAAATCCTCTCCAAATGTAGTGTTTATGGTTTTGGCCAAAAAGTTCCATTTTCGTCTCATCACTCCAAATGACTTTGTTCCAGAAGGTTTGATGCTCGTCTCTGTGCTGTTTGGCATTTTGTAAGTGGAACACTTACAAAATGTTGTTTATTGTGTTTATTGTGCATCAAGGGCAGGGATAGCTCAGTAGGTAGAGTGGTGGCCCCATGATTGGAAGGTCAGGGGTTCGATTCCCCTGAACAGCTACCCTGAGGTACCCCTGAGCAAGGTACCGTCCCTACACACTGCTCCAATGGCTGCCCACTGCTTCACTGAGTGAATGGGTTAAATGCAGAGAGGGATTTTCCCCACGGGGACCAATAAAGTACACTTTCTTTCTTCTTGAAACAGCCACACCACATTTTTTTCAGAGAGTCCTGTATTTCACCTGAAGTTATTTCTGGGTTTTTCTTTGTATCCTGAACAGTTTTTCTGACAGTTGTGGCTGAAATTTTAGTTGGTCCACCTGACCATGCATTGGTTTCAACAGAACCCCTAATTTTCTACTTTGCAATTAGAGTTTGAACACTGCTGATTGTTTTGACATTTTCTTATACCCCTTTCCTGTTCTATAGAGTTCAGCTACCTTTTCCCGCAGATTCTTTGACAATTCATTTGCTTTACCCACGACTTTGAATCCAAAAAACATCAGTACAGCAGCACTGGAGTCTGTCAGGAGTCCAGAAAGTCACTGACCTTTTATACACACCCACCAATTACAAGCAAACAGATCACAGGTGAAGATGTTTATCTTTAATAGCCATTCTTACCTTTTTGTTTCAAGTCGTGTGCATGTTATTAGACCAAATCACCAGGCTGTGTAACCATTGATCAGGGTCATTTGGGTAGTTTGTGTAGTGATTACTATTTAAAACGAGTAAACACAGTTGTTTGACAATAAATGGCTTGAGCCAACCACTAACCATGAGTGACATTAAAGTTTTTGTGTTATGATTCATATTCTCTGAAAAATGGTTGAGACGTCATAAATTCTGCCAGGGTATGTAAACTTATGAGCACAACTGCATGAGCAGTGATCATAATTATCATAATAACCCCCTCCCAAATAAAGTTAAGCTTCTCTGCCTATTATATCAGTCCTGCATACATATTAGTTTTTGTCTATCTGCCGAAATACAGTATTGGTATTAAAATAAACCAACATCTTAATATTTTAAATGGTAGTGGCATATTATCTTAGTAAGGACTCAGAAATATCTAAATATATCAAATATTTAAATTTAGTGTTTCTGAGGAAAAAAAATAATGGCCAATTTCACCAAATATCAGTACTGGTATCAGTCTTAAAAATCCTCTGTCCATTAAGCTCTAGTTTTACTGCAATCAGAACAGACTCGAATTTCTCAAATAAACACTGGACACTCGTGTAATGTAAAGTCTGTCTCATAGACCACAGAAAACTCAAAGGGTTCACATCAGTTTCCTTTTGCAGCTGTTTAATAACGGCAGGGTTAAAGAGCTGCAGGTAAAGCAGCTGCCTGTGAGCAAAGACTGATTTTTCAGTTTTTAGCTCAACATACTCAAGACAGCCACAAACTTGGGGTCAAGATCACATGTTTTAAGATCGCTCACCGCCCACATCTCCAAGCAGAGCTTTGTTGACAGTTTCAATTATATTTCATCGCTGAGAAGAAGGGCAGAGCGTCTTCTCGTATCATGTACACAAAAACATTTTTGTTCAAATATCCTGTCTGATGGTATTCATGATATCTCTGAAAGAGACTGCAGAGCCCTCACATCTTGAAGTGAGGTTAAATAGGTTTAGCTTTAGGGTAAGAAGGCAGCTGATAGTAGAGAAAAGTGTGTGGGTTGTTCTTGTGATCAGCTATGAATGTAGAAAAGCAAGCTTGCCGAGCATTGCGGGGTACTCTGCTAAGCTTAGTTGTTCTTTTAGAACGACCCTGTACACATCCAGCTTAGTTTTTCAGTCTCTTTATCCCCTTAAAAATGAAAAGCTGTAACTAGTCCTTCCAATAAAACTCAACAAGAGTTAGTTCAGTCCCAATTCTAATTAGACACAAAAAGACACAAATAAAACCTGTTTCTTTTTAAGGTGTAGGATCTTCAAAACTCAAAACATCTGTTTAAAGTCTTGTAGCTTTAGATGTTTGAGAAAAAACTAGATGAGGAAGTTATTCATTCCTTTATTGGAAAAAGAACATTAATATCGATTAAAACGTATATAGTGTAGTGAGTCCTGTATATATATATATTTTTTTTTTTTAATTAATTAATGTATTTATTTATTTATTTATTTATTTTTTCCTTGTATGCTGTGACTTTTTGTTCGTACACTCATGTGGATACTGATGGCCCTCCTGGCATTTCCCCAAGCCAGAGCAGAGGTTCATATCTAAAACAAAATATCTCCTTATAGCTATCTTTATTTAATTTAGGGGTTTTTATTATAAGCCTCACTTTGTTTTTTGGCACCATCATTCTTATGGCAGTGCTCACAATACCACACTAAACATAACGGCCGCTGCATTATCGATGTACACCGTCATCGTAGAAACATCCCAGATGGACATAACAAACCATGCAGTAAATATATATTCGCTGCATGTTGATATTAACGTACTTGGCCATTTAAAATGGATGTAGCATAATATGGATGTTAAACTTTGAACAGAGCATTTGGCCGCTGTCATCTCAGCTTTTTGAAAACAGATGTATGGACTCTGCATACTCAATCGTGCACTGGCGAAAAGTTTGCTCCAGACTTAAGTGAATCCTTTTTTTTAAATCATCCTTTCAACACTAATAGGGCTAGCATTTCTAAAATGCATATCATCTTGTATTCAGTAAGACTAGAAACCATTGATTTAGGACAGAAAACTCATCAGGATAGTGCTGATTTAGGGAATGGATCAAGAAAGCCAAGCTGCCTTTTACTCTCTGTGGATCCAGAGGAGCTGGCCCCTGTTGACCATTAGAGAAAACACAGGCTCCATTTTCTTTTATCTTTTATACATTATCTATGGATCTAAGTGGTTTTAAATTTATCAGATGTGCTCCCTATAATCCACCACACAGAACACCCTAAACATGTATACGGGGCAGGAGGTAGTGAAATGAATGATTTTGGACACTTAGTCTAATTTTTAACTTTAGCCAACTCGTTCTCATCCCAGGTCGTCACATACCGCCGGTATGTTGCACATTCGGAGGCATGAGAGCCATTTGGACTGAATCTATACATGTTAATGTGTTTTATGCGCTGATCATAAATCACTTTGGAAAACACCATCTGATAGGGTCATGGTTAGGGTTAGGGCTGGAATAGATGGCTGTAGCATGTGTTACCGCCGCGAGCGTTACTGTGAGGCGCGTCGGGACGTGATAAATCGTCGGTATGTTATGGGATGGGATGAGGATGCTCTGGCTTTAGCACATTGATCCAGTAGTTCTCAATTCCAGAGCAATTCTAATTTAATAAAACAGGACATCCAACATCCCCAATAGGTTGAGGTATCACAGCTCAAGTTACAGTTACAGCCTTTTATTTTTAATAAAAAAAGGCTTTTGTCACACCAGGTGACCTTCAACCCCAAATATTGGATCTGTGCAATCAAAAGTAAAAGAGTCACCTTTCTCTCTGTCCCTCTTCAGAAATAATAAGTGAAGAAGACAGAGAACTCTTGAAATGTGAATTGCTCTTTTACCTCCAACTGCTCATGAAAATACAATTTACATGAGTCTTTGCATAAATATGCCATCCTCGCATCACTGATGCATTTGCCTTCCCACATCCACTCAGCCTCCGTCTTTGTTAAAGGCCTGAAGCAGACGTCTGTTTTGACTGACACCGAACCTTCACCTGACCGGCTGCTAAATCACTGATGGTTACCCTCTGGATGACTTTTTGGCCGCTGAAAGCCCTGCTCGAAATTATGAGCACCGTTGAGTTTCTTGCCAGCAGTATAGGTGCAGCAATCATCTCTGAGAAAATTATTTCATAATCTAGAATGACGCAAACTGCAATAATCACAGAAAGAGTGCTTCTCACGGCATAATCACATATGTACCACTCAGGGGAAGCAGCACAGAGTACCTATTAGATTATGACTCATGGAAGCTGATGGTTTTGTCCAGCCAGGTTTTGTCTCACTTAATAACAGATCCTTTGTTATGGATTCAATACCTAATGTTCATAATTGAAACTGGCAAACCAGTATGGGATGCTTTCCACACTGTGAATTATAAATGGGCTAAATGGGTTGGCTTTCCGTAACCCAAAGCCTATTATTTATGTACACTGCTTTGAAAGCTTAAAAAATGCACTTGCGCGACTGTTCATTTTGAACCGGAATATTTTGGAGATCCAGCTTTGCAGATCAGACCGGGAAAGAGATGCAAAGGCAGAAATGAGCCTTGCAGCACTGACCCACCTACACTGCACTCACTGTAAGTTTGATCAAAGTACATTTTGTAGCTAAAAGAAAAACACTAAGGCTGCAGCAACTGATGATTGTGATTCAACTGAATCTATAATACTCTTCTTTATACTGTTACAGTGGCACAGGATCATATTAAACATGGGAAAAGCGTCAAATAATGAGGTATATGTATGCAAAAGAAACCCCTGTGAGCCAGAAGCTCAGGCTGCTGACAATTCTAGACGCTCCATTTCAGCTCCTTGGATTTATGTAGAACTCTCTGTTGCCAGATCCAGCCAATCAGAAGAAAGCTGGTTTAAAGTGAGAGGGAAGGAAACTAAAATGATTTTTTCTGGCAATGGAAGAACCCAAAGGGTAGCATCAAAGCCCAGTATGGCTTAAAAAGGGTTACATTTAAACTGAGAATAGTGCAAAGCTACTCTTTGAGCTCTACTACTAGAGCTCAAAGATGAATGTACGGAGCTGTCCAACTTCAACAACAATTAATCAATTATTTGGCAGTGTTTGTGTGGCTGTTGTTCTACCTGTAAACACGATAGGTTAAAAGGTTTTGAATACCAATAAAACTTTGTGGGGTCATGTTCACAGTCCATAAAAAGTTGCCTTACATCAAGGTCTTCAAGGTCAACATGATTCATGATTTATTTGTTGAAAACTGACAAAAAGTTTTATATTGTTAGCCTTACAAGTGTGGTGCGATTGTCAACATACAGTAAACATGTCATGTCAACTTTGACCTCGGGTCAGAGGTCAAGTTTTCTGAAAATCTCGTGAATGTGATCACTTGAGAATTTTGAAATTCATATTATAGGTGGAGACTGGGAGACTGAGGGGTATCTCTGGCCGCCAGTATTTTTTCAGCTCATTGCATCATCATTCCTGTGATGTTCCTGAGGGGGCTTCTATAAGTGTCCTTGAGGTGCTTAGTGGCAGTACTACAGGGTGCATTCTTTCATTTAGAGATGCTTTCATGCACATTAAATCATTACCTTGTAATTATTTTGGATCTTTTGATTGCCATGACTTGGAAAAACAATTTTCAGAAGCCAGAAATTGCGTATGTGCAGGCACAGAGTTTAGATTAGGGACACTTACACCTCAGCAGCTTAAGAGGGGAAAAAAACACAGTTGTGTCCATTGACTGCACTCAATTATTTTGACTCACAAGCACACAATGTGGTCAGCCTAGCTGCTTGCTACAGCCAGCAGCCTTCCATTCTTCTGCTCAAATTATTAGTAATTGATGAACCACCTGCACAGCCAAATTTTAGGGAGCTCTTTTATTTATTTATTTTTAATCTTTTTCATGTAAAAAATGACAAACGCTCACACACTGGGGCAACTGAACACCAAACAAGTGGTGGTCAAGATTTCAGGCTGCAGGGCCAACAGCTGAAACAAACTGTGATGCAGTAAATTCTCCTTTTCATGCAACATTTTGATTGTGTTGTCTTTTGTGCATCTGTAGAGTGTTAGCCACACTGTATCAGTGCTGAGGTTTTGGATCTAACTTTTAGCTTTATTCTGTGTATTCTCTGTCAGGAGGCATCTAATAGCAACACAGCAGACTTAAAAGTGTCTTTTTTGAGCAGCGTGTTTTGCTCTGTGCTTTTTACTTATGCGTTATTTATAATGGAATCAATCATGGGCCTGTTTTTCTCTTTTAAAAAAAGTTGCTCCAGTTGCTTTCATACAAGTCCGTCCAAATCCTCTCAAATTTTACATCATTACTACTTTTTATAGAAGTTTAATAAGTACGTGACCGTTTCAATTTGAAAATGAAACCTTCCCTTTGAGCCCAACACTCCGTGTCAATCAGCTAATTCAAAGGACTGGATTTCTCAAAGCATGAGATAGGGAGGGGAAGATAATGGGTTGAATAAATTGCTGCAATGGAAAGTATCTATTTGATGGTGGGGCCAGTTAGGATGGAGATGGAGTTTAGGGAACAAACATCGGGGGGGGGGAGAAGAAGCTGCCTAGTTCCACATAATGAATATTCCCATTATGTTCCTTAACAAAGAACACAAGCAGAGCAGCAGCTTTCTACCTTCCATCTATCATGTCCCAAGAATCTGCAGGCTTCTCTGCTCCTTCTGTTAGCTCAACCTTCAGCTGGAGGAGGAGGAGGAGGAAGGCTAATGAGGGAAATAAGTTGGTGGAACTGTTTGCTTTCAGGGTGAACTTGATAAACCAACATATTTTTAATAGGCAAGACAATAGCCATGTTCCCCACCGCACAGGAAGGGTGGGGCGTGCTTTAACACAGATTTACATTTCAGGGGAAAGAAACATTTGCATCCCTTTATAGCAGGTTAATGATCCCAGCAGGAGGAGGTGCTGGCATGTTTATACAGGCAATCCACACAGGAAAAACAAGAAAAAAAAGAATGGGGGTGCCTCTTTTTTTGAAGCTTCTCTTCTAGTCACGGTGCAACTCCATTGCTCAAATATTGACAGAAAAATCAAATAGTCTTCCTCTTGAGATGACAGGTCAAGGTTTGGTGCTCGTTAACTCTGCTCTAGAGCACATTTAAAGCAGGAGGCTGCTGGGAAGAGGCTCCTTAAAGGCAAGGTGACTATTTAATATGCATGAAAACATATTTAAATTAAAGAAAGCAGGCCGTAGTACTCCTCGTGCTGCCTAAAGGAATTACCTAATAATAGCATAACAGGAAGAGATGCAACTAAGCACCTTAACGACACTTCTGGAAGTCCCTTCAGGAACATTACAGAAATTATAATCTAATGGAGAAAAAAAATTGGAGGATATTATGAATGTATTCGTTGGACCTAGTATCCTCTGTAGCCACTTTACTGCTCGCTATAGAATAATTAATGGGATAGTCCAGTGAAATGGAGGAAGTTTGTCATATTTGTGAGTTTAAAAGAGGAAAAGCCGGCAGTGCCTCTCTTATTCTTCAGTCAATATTTGAGCGCTTGCATGTCTAAGACTGACTATGCTGTCTCTACCGAGGCAACAAATAAAAACAAAACAAAAAAACAACCTGTAATGTGATGTTTTGCAGTTGTCAGACTTACCCGGTGTGTCGCTGGGCTTGCGTCCATCTGTTTCAGCCCGCTCGCACGTACGCGCCCCTCCGCGTGCAGCATGCCTGTAAGTTTCCCACGCAGATGGTCTGGGACATTGTAGTGAGAACGAAGCACCGAGCTTCACACACAGCCCGCACCGGCGTTTCAAGGCTTCTCAAAGTCACCGGTTTGAACGATCGAAAACGATCTGCGTTAAAATTCAATCATGTGGTCCAGCGGAGACGCCAGGGGACGCAGAAATGCTCCACACCCGCGAAGACTCTGTCCGGGCTGTCCCCGTCTCTTCATCATCAGAGGCGACGTGGCAGATGTTGCGGAGAAGCGTGTGCGTGTGTGTGTTTGTGTGCGTGTGGCTCAGAACAGGTGAAGAGCTGTGTGCAGCTCTCCGATGGCCACGCCGCTGCGCTCCGTCTGCTCAGGTGCGTCCGGATCTGCGCGCTCCGCGGTGCGCTCTGACTAACTGCGCGTCTGGGAGAGCAGGACCGCTTCTCACAGCGTCAGGGGGGAGTGTTTGGTATCTTTTCCCCTTCCCCTTCGCTTGTGATAAGATTAAACTCTCATCATTTCTTTTCTTTCCATGGGAATGTTTTAGTTTACATTTGAAATAAGAATTCAATTTTCTTTGGTTTGTTTTTAGGATCCCAGCACATCTAATGCCTTAATTTAGAATCTTTTCTTTAACATTTAGGTATTGATCAAAATGTATTTATTTATTTATGTATTTTAGGACCTCTGATTCTCATCTTTGTTGTCTGATATGAATTAAAAAAGCTTCCCAATGCAGCGGAAAACTGAAAGAAGTAGCCAATAAAGTGAATAAAGTTCAACGTCTTTGCGCTTTGGCCCTTCGAGAGGCAGACGCACCCAGCTGATTCAGTGGGTGTGGCTTTGCGGAGCTGAAAGACAGCCTTTAACAACACCAGTACGTTCTGTCAACAGCTGAGTGCATTGAAAATGAGAGACAGCCGCCAGTAATTGCAGGACTCTGATTGATGCTAGAGCAAACAATGGGGATGGCGGCGGAAGAATCCATTTGCAGGATATCTGCTAACAGCTCGGGGTTAAAGCTGCTGTTGCTCTGACATTTAAAAAAACGACAGGCCTGAGATTTAAATAGGAGCAATTTTCACCTACTCAAAATGTGATCAAGTGCAGGCATTTGTTTTTAGCAGTGGCATGCTGGCTGCACAAACTACCCTTCAACAGGTGGCATTAAATTAGACTACCATATGAAATGGCTGCTCCGTGGCGGTGATAATGAAGTTAATATATAATTATTCTTTTAATTTGCTTTAAAAACTATTTTAAGATAAAGTAGATCATAAAATGTCAGACTGTGTGATCATAGCATTGTTAATGACCCGTATTGCTCTTTTTTGTAATCTAACTAATGAATTTATTGTTGTTTTTAGGTCGATCAGCCCACAGTTTTTAAACGGCGGGTATGCTACTCAAAAACTGTGCACAAAGTTTTTGTTTGTTTGTTTGTTTTTTCATTTTTGTAACTTCTTTAACAAACAGATTAAGCAAAGGTGTATTTCTATTGTTGGGGTTAAACCATGGAATGATCCTGATATATGTGCAACTGATATTTTTTAATTTAAAAAGATACATATTTGTCTACAAATCTTTCAAGGTGATGTGATATGTGTTGTTGTTAATGATAAGCACATACAGCAGGCACATATATATGAGTACTGCTTCGGCATCAGCTTGTTCAGTAACTATTTATTATACAGGCAGTGAATTTCTATGAATAGTTTTACACGGTCTGTGTAATATCCAAAATTTAAATCAATATTAGCTGATGTCTGTGTGAGCCCATTGGTTGATGACTCAGGTGATATTTTTCTATACAGCCACTTGGCCATATGTAGTGCCTTAAACTTCAGCTGCTTTAGATTTCCCACAGTTTCTGTGCATCTGCAAGCTGCTTTGCATCCCACCCACACCCCAGCTTCACCTTTCATGTTGTGTCGTATCAGTTTAGATGATTTCCACATTTATTTCACCCATGCTGGAATCTGGCTGCTCTCTCAGACTCTGGCTGAGAGAGCATTTCCATGTATACATTTGGCTGTTCAGGAAGGTCCCTGAACCATCATTGCAGAAGACAATAACAATCTTGTTTTGACTAAAGTGGTGCTGAATCACATGATAATGCATAAAAATAAAACAATAACTGTTTAAAATTTAACTTCGTTATTTGGGATTTGCAACCTACGAAAGCCACTGAACATAATTCAGAACCACTCATAAAATAGTTTTTTCTTATTATATTCTTGTATTTCTTATTATTTTTTAATAAAATGTTATTTGTGCTGTGGTGATGCCAGCAGGGAAGCTTAAAATTATTTCTAAAGTCTAACAAACTGATTAAATAAAACAATAAAACATTATTAAAATTGAAATTGAAAGCCTTTATTGTCATTAAATTGGAAACAGCTCTATAAAAGTGCACATGTGCTTATAGCACATTATAAAAACTATACAATAATAATTTAACTATACACTTACTATAAATATAAATACACAGAGACAGACAGGCAGAGAATATTTCAGTGCAGAAAACTTTTGTGAAAGTTTGAGTTGAGTATGGTGATGGCTTTGGGGAATAAGCTATCCCTGAGTCTGTTTGTTCTGGCTCTTACAGATCTATAGTGCCTGCCAGAGGGCAGTAGGTTGAAAAGATGGTAGCCGGGGTGGGCAGTGTCCTTTAAAATGTTTCTGGCCCTACTAAGACAACGGGAGTTGTAGACAGCAGACAAGGAGGGCAGGGGGCAGCTGATGAGTTTTTGTCCTGTGTTTATCACCCTCTGCAGTCTCTTCCTGTCTGCCTCCGTGCAGCTGGCGTGCCACACTGTCGCTGCATAGGTCAGCAGGCTCTCGATGGTGGATCTGTAGAAGGTCACCAGCAGCGGGGTGTGTAGTTGCTCCTTCCTGAGCACCCTTAGGAAGTGTAGCCGCTGCTTTCTTGAGGGCCGTGGTGTTAGCTGCCCAGGAGAGGTCTGCAGAGATGTAGACGCCAAGGAATTTGAAGGACTCCACTCGCTCTACACATTCTCCGTTGATGTGTAGGGGGCAGGGGCAGTTCTGTTAGATCCACACCATTCTCCCAGTCTCAGGACCTCATCTCTGTAAGCCGCCTCATTTCCCCCTGTGATCAGCCCCATCACTGTTGTGTCATCAGCAAATTTGACAATGATGTTCTCTGGGTGGGCTTAGTACACAGCCCTGGGGAGAGCCAGTGCTGAATGTGTGAGGGGAAGAGATGTGAGGACCCATTATTATTACATATGAAGTTTTGCAACTTTGCAGACTTATTGTGGTCTGTTGCAATCCACATGTAATTACAGCAGACTGATCATACTAACTGGAAAATGAGTTTGTCACCTCTGTTTTAAATAAACCTGAATGCCTCTTGTGTCATTAACTGTGCAAAGTTAAGCCAGTGAGACACCTAATGGTAACTGGAAATGACTCCAAATTGAGTCAGACTAATTGTACAGTAATAATGCTTACGGCAGCAAACAGATGAGAGCAAGCCAGTGAGTTAAACTGGACTTAGACTGGTTCGCTCTCAGTCCTGACAGATTGAGAGATTATCTGAGAAACCACATAATTATTCACGATTCTATGCAAAAAGGAGGTGAAGAAGTTGGTGACAAAGGACTCATTTTTCCCATCATTACCGCTAATTTTGCTTTTATTTGACAAAAGCATGCAGTGGATTCTTAAACTCCCGGAGAGCAGCCATTTGGCTTTTCTACCTTTAAAACCCAGAGAGCAGCCAAATGGCTGGTAGGCTTTTAGCTAAGCTTTAGCTTCAGCCAAGTGGAAGCTAAATTGGCTAGTCATTCATATGTATATTAGGTTGTTACCTGGGAATTCTGGAGGGAGGGGAGTGGGGGTGTGTGATTAAGGGGGTGGGGGAGCTGCTAAAAGCTGTGCACTTCCTTTTGTGTTTCATCTTGATGCATTCTCAATCATCCAGGGAAATAAATCTCCAAAAGTCACCAACTTGGAGTGTTTCAGTTTGCCATCTTAGGGAGAAATCAACACACATGGGTGTATGTCCTTTGTTGCTGAGATTTATTGATAAAAACAGTACAAAAAACCAACCATTTGTACACATATTTACAAATGGCCTGCTGAGTGGTGCATGGAGCATGTTCATTGGTTCATGGACCTCCCTGAACTAATGGCATTTATTGCAATTGTCATCTTGCGGGGGATTAACAGGGTTCCATCTCTAAATGACTGCTGGTCAGCAAACCTGGGAAACCCACAGATAATTGGAACTATGGCACGAAACCGCTTCCAAGACATCATGCAACACCTATGCTTTGATGACAAGTCCACCCGCAGTGATCGAGCAAAGACTGATAAGTTCGCTGCAATTTCCAGTGTGTGGGGATCATTTGTCACCAACTGCATCACGTGCTACAACCCTGGTCTACATATCACCGTTGATGAACAGCTTTTCCCATCAAAGACTCGGTGCTGTTTCCTGCAGTATATTGCAAGTAAACCTGACAAGTTTGGGATCAAGTTTTGGGTGGCTTGCGACCTAAAATCCAAGTACATTTGCAATGTCTTCCCATATCTTGGCAAGGACCCCAATCGTCCCACTGGGGAGAGACTTTCTGAAAATGTAGTAATGAGGCTGATGGAACCATTCCTAGACAAGGGCAGAAATGTTAGCACGGACAATTTTTTCACATCGCTTTCACTTGCGCAAAAACTTCTTAGACGGAAAACCACCATCCTCGGCACAGTCAACAAGATTCGCAGGGAAATTCCTCAATCCACTCAAACCCCCACTCCCCTCCCTCCAGAATTCCCAGGTAACAACCTAATATACATATGAATGACTAGCCAATTTAGCTTCCACTTGGCTGAAGCTAAAGCTTAGCTAAAAGCCTACCAGCCATTTGGCTGCTCTCCGGGTTTTAAAGGTAGAAAGGTAGAAGCCTGGGGATGCTACTGTTAAAAAATGACAAAGACTTGCTTTAAAGATTAGAGTCAAGAAACACCACTCAATTGGCATCGCTAATGAACACGCTGAAAAGAAAGTGTGCTGGTGTTTGTAAATAATCCTTGATCTCTGTTTTGGTTCTTTTGTGTTTCTCGTGCGCTTGCATACACGAGTGTCTTCGTCTTGCCTGGAGTGATTGTTCTTGTTTGTCGTGTTAGTCTTTGTTCTTCTGTTTACTTTCAGCTTCCTTTTGTAGTTTTTAGTGTTTTTATTTCATCCCTTTATTTTTGTTTCCTCTCTCATTATTTCCTAGATTGAATTCACCTCTGCTTTGTCATCCCTCTCCTTTGTGTCTATGTAGTCACCTACTGTCTCCATTAGTCATTGTCAAGCTGTCGTCTGATGTTTCTTCATGTCGTCCATCATCCTCCTATGCTTCTCTTGTTGGTTGACTTGGTTTATTGGATTTCTTTCCCTCTGCTATAACTGTTCATCTCTGTTTGCTCATTAAATAGTTTCATCAGTGATCTTTTTAGTTTACTATGTACTTTGTCAGCAGTTGGATCCACATAACTCTTTGTAACCAGTGCAAAAGAAATATTGAAATTGTGGTATCTTCTGCCTCCGCCTTGAGTTGGGATGGGAGAAAAGACAAAGGAGAGTTGATTTAAAGAGATCCTTTAAATTTGGGGAAATCTAATAGGGCTTTTTAAAAATACATTGTGTTATGCCTGCTTTTCACGGGATGTGAACTCTTCAAGCCCTTTCCCCTCCTTGTGCCTCCAACAAGGACTGTGTTTTTCTGTGTGTGTTTCATGAGTTAACTCTACCCACACAGAGGAATCAGATCCTCTTGGGCTCCTTTAGTCTGGTGACAGACATTTTTAATCTGCTTCCCATCCCTTGCATACATCTGTCTCTCTCAGCAGCCTGACTCCAAACTTTTCCTGTGTTTGAACTTGTTATTCAAGGTGCCTTCAGTTCACATCACTTGATGAGATGAAAATGGAAGGTTTCTGGTTGTTGTTGTTGTTGACAATCATATTTAATTTAACCATTTTGGGTCACACAGCTATTCTTGGTTTTTATCCTTTACATGAAAAGATTATGTAGTCAAGGAGGGTTAAAAGAATCAAAACACAGCTAGGAACAAAAAAAAACCCCATTGCAGTGGGTTTAGACCCTGAGAGATAACTATGAGCCACACTGATACAGCTATTAGCGGCACTCCACAAGCATCTGACACTTATGAATTACCATGCTCCAAATATGCTGCATCAGCCATGTGGATACATAATAAACTTAGACTTCATCATCTCAACTCCCCTCCGCGGGAGGATGAAGGGGCTTGGCCATGAGTAACGAGCTGCTAAACCTGTGATTATGGTCATGGCATGTTTCCAGCCTCGTGTCCTCTCAGGTCTCCAATGATACGGGAGGAAAACATGAAAGGATGAAAGGGAGCACAAGGCCTCGTTTTCTCCAGAGCGAGACTAAGAAGTGTTTACTGTTGGTTAATAACGCTTTTTCCAACTAATGCGCGCAAAAGGTCTGTCTTTGGTTGTAAAGCCTCATTAGCCATGTTTTTATTTCAAGGCCACATAGGATTAGTTAGGCTGTTGAAAGCCTGTGTGTCCGTGGTTCCCAATCTTCATATCTTGGACATGTTCCCATTGAAAGATTGAGTTACAAATATTCTTTTTATATCAGCTACATTTCAGTGGATTTTGTTACAATATTATTATAATACTACAAGGTAGGTGGTTAGGGGTGTGACTCTGAAAGGTCCATTCAACATTGTTGTAGCCCGTAGATTCATCACTCAAAGGCAATTAACATTTATAAGATGCCACAACACTCCTGCTGCTGTAGTAAACTCTTAATAGTGGAAATATAGTTGTTTACAATGATCAAACACAAAGAAGAGAGATGGAGACCTCAACAAAAGTAAAGAAAAGAGGAAGAAGACCACCCTCCAACCTCCACGCTCCACCTTTCTATGGCTTAAATGAGTGCAGGTGAGTCAGTCAGCAATAGGAATAAATCAGAGAGGTGAAAGCAGGTTAATAAGGAAGACAGAAAGACAGCAGGAGATTGATAGATGTGCTGGCACAGTGGGGTGTGCATAACATTAATAAGTGTGGAATAATGGGGATGCATAAACACCGCTCAATCCAACCAAAAGTAATGTGTCAGCCAAAACATAGTCTTTTCTTTGATGTTCTCAACTACAATGATGAAGTGTAAAAATAATGCTCAGCTTATCAGTCCCTGGACTGAGTTGCACATTTGACCAATGAAAACAAGACAAGCATAACAAGCATAACTTTTACTCAGCACTAAATCTTTGATGCTAAATCTTTGATACTACTCGCCTGCAGAGGATAATAGTCAGATGTAGTAGCTTTTCATTAAGGCGAAGGCTCCCTAGTTGCACATTCTTTTCCTATACCAATTTATTCATGCTATAAACATTCTGATTGCCTCCCTGCTTTGTTCTTCATCCACCAGTGCAAGCCATAGAAATGCTCCTTTAGGCTTACCCATTAATGATATTGTTAGCTAAAAGTATGTTTAGCTAACTATTTGCACCATTACGTTTAGCTAACAGTTTATATCATTCCTTTTGGCTAATTATTGCCAATTTAAGGTAATTATTTTAACTGTTTGTTATTTCACACAATAATAATTTTTTTTAACATAAGATAAGCTAATTGTAAATTAGCTGCTTTTACTTGTATTTAAGCTTTATCACCACTTAGTACCGTTTCAATTCATTCTTTTTTCTTTCTTTTTTTTGTGTCCCGTTTGGATCTTTAGCCATCAGAATTGTTGTCTTAAGGCCACCTGTGTGGATCAGCATGCTTGTATTCCAAAGGTTGCAGGTATGGAGGAGATCAAAACTCCAGACATCCAGAGGCCCCAGAACACAAGAGACCAAGGAAGACCAACAGAGGGGCAGCCGCGCCACTGTCCCAGTAAGAGCTGAGGAGAGTCCCAGATGAGGGCTCACTCAGCAGCCACCGAGCAGAAGCCAGGGGGAGTTGCAGTGACGCGCCCGTGAGCTCCGCCGGCAGCCAGCTGTGCCTGAGTGACCGAGCCCCAGGAGTGAGCCGGTGTGTACCCGAACGCCCATCCCCAGACACAAAGAACCACCAACGCACCGATGTCTGAGGGAGTCCGCCACTGGCAGGGGAAGTGGTGGTGGGTGGAGATAGGCCTCCAAACCTTGGAGGGCCTGAGATGTCCCCAGAGAGGTGGCGCCTGACACCCAACCTGACATATAGACACAGAAATACAGGCACACACAGACACAAACATCCATTCCCACCCTCATGCTCTCATATGCACTTACTCCACACTAAACCAACGTGGAGACAGACATAAAGAGACGCTGTACACACGATCACACTCCCCAAGCGTACTCTACAAACCGGGTCTAGGTACCCTTGCCCCTGGAGGGGGGAACTGCACCCAGACCCAGGTGGTGTTACCCTTTTCCCTGCGGTGGGGAGAGGCAGACCGCCCCGATTCCGTAGCAGCAGGGAGGCCCCACACTCCAGACCGTAGTCGGACGGCCAACTCCTCCCACTAGCCCTCCCGCTCCAGCAGGCCGCAGAGAACGGGGGTGAGAGAAGACTCCAAACCTCCCTCCACCTGCTCATTGTAGTGTTGATGCATGTGTGTTCTAAGGTGCATTTAAAACCCAGGAGGGCATGGAGCTACCTGCCAGAGAGCAGCAGGTAAGCGCATGGTCCCTCCTGATAGCCCTCAATGTCTACTTGTATTTAAAATTGAGAGGTGGGCAACGACGCCAGGGGTGAGATGTACACCCTGATGGTAATTTGGACTCCGTGTATCGTGCCCACCCCCAAGATCCTATATGTATGTGTAATGAGAGTGTGAGTAATGTGAATGTCTAAGTTGTGGGATAAAATTGAGGCAGAGGCAGCCAGAAGGGGACAGAGGGGGGTAGCCTCCTCTGCACCCTGGTGACACACCCCTACTCCAAGGTCCTGCATGTGTGGGTGGTTGTGGTGGAGCGGGAAGAGGGAGGCAGCTGGAGATGGGGAGGGAAGGAAGGGAGGGGCAGGTGACCCCTCCCTGGGGCCAGCTCCCCCGCTGACCCCAGTAGGCACCCCCATACTCCGCGACCCGCCAGGGAAAGGGGGCCCAGGCCCATCCAGACCGGGGACCAGTGCGGCAGCGCCCCCCGGCCCCACAGAGCCCAGGACAGTCCACCCAACCCCACCACAGAGAAATCTGCACCCACCCCACCATCCACTCATCTTCCAGACTACATGAGACAATAGACGCCCAGGCTGAGATCTTCCTCCACGTTTCAATTCATTCTACAGGTAATTGTATCAGGAGATTTTTAAAAATATTTTATTTGTTCAGTAGGTTATTTTTCAAGGGTACAGCAAGCAGCCTTGATTGAACATGTGCAGCCTGCTTCGATTTGGCTTTATGATAATGACCAGCTGTCGTAAAGAGACGCTCACCTTATGTAAGATCTTGTCATGATCTGAAGTGAGCAGCTTCAATATTAATGACCAAGCTGTTGATCTGTATCTTCCCATCGGTCTACTGGGGCTCAGCTGACAGCTTGTTGATATCAGGAGGGGTAATCCTTCTGGTGTAGGATAAAAAGAAGCTTAAAGTATCAAAAAGAAAATGCCCTTGTCTGTTGTGAGTAAAGTTGCCGATACTATAGATTGAGAAGATAGCACTTGTTGTAGAATTCATATAAAAGATGGGTTTTATGTTTAAGCATTTATACCTACTATGAACAATGGCAATATATTTTCCACCAAAGCCTTCAAGCTTATTTTTGTATAAATGTTTTCACTTTTATTTAAACAATGACTTTGGCAGCTTCTCTACTTCTTCCCACAGCAATGAGCTAACAATCATGTAATCATGTAATTTTCATCTGTGTTATTCAAAGGCTGATATGTATCATTCCACTGCACAACAGAGCTCGGACTAGACCGTATTTCAGAGTTTGCACTGCCTGTACACTGAGCATATGAAAGGTGAACATGGCTACCGTGGTATTACCCATTGTTTTGCGAAGTCCCGTTCTGAAGCCTCAAGTTGGGCATTTCCACCATCAGTAGTCATGAGAATTTGCATAATTATGATGAAGGAACTGACCTCCCAGCCCACTGTTCGGTTTCAGTCATTATGCAAATGTACTGTTTATAAGATTGGGGAAACCTGCAGTCAGCTGAGACTGAAGAAGTCACTTGGATGAGTGACGAAACATTTCTCCCACTGAAAACGCTACGTCCAGATGAACAGAATCAACTTTTGGAGAACTAGTAGACAGCTTTTTTTTTTTGCTTTTTTTGCCCTTTCACCTTTGGTTTGGTTCATTGTTAGGTTCAAGTTAAGCTGGGCATACACTATTCAGCTCCTGCTCAAACTACACGATTGACTCACAGGGGTTAGAAGTTCGTAGGTCACGATGCAGGGTCTCACACTATACGGCCCGATGCTCTGATGCGACCTGAGTGCATCCATAACACGAAGCTTATAACACAAAAATCTGTGTGAGAGGCTGCGGTGACACCCTCACGACATCCGACAGGATTTCAAACAGGTTTGATTTTCTTACGACCAAATGACTGATGATCGGGAGCTGGTCGTGAGGTGTTAATCGCTTCTCGTTACCCCACGTATACTGCACGATGCACGACACACGATGAAGGCGAAACGCGGTCCGACCCCGAAAACGGTCGCACGACTGAAAAATCGGCTCAAAAAGGGCCAAAAATGGCACAGTGTAAGCCCAGCTTTAGGCATTAAAAAATATTTGCAGGTTTGAGTACAGCACGGTCACATAGAAAAAGGAGCCAATTTATTGTACTTACTTGAACAGAAACACAACAATAAACTCATTTATATGGTACAACACAGCACAGCAAGAGACACAAAGATCTCAACACCAATAATTTGTCAAACATAATGGAATGGTTTTGTTCCATTATATTTTCTGTTTTAAGAGCATTACAACACAAGCAGTCTCTGGGGAGACAGCTAATGGAGATCTTAGCAGAAATAAAGATATAACATAAATGCTTTATACAGAGTGGAGGAAAAAGTTAAATGTCACTCTAAATGGAATCTACTTTCAATGCAGTTTTAAGACTGCATTAAAGAAATTTGTACTCCTCACTCCGCAGAAGCTTAAAGGTCTAGCTCCTCAACATCCAGTAATCATTGTGAGATAATGAGCCCTAATGACTAAATCACTTCAGGAAAAAGCACTTTAGAGTTGAACAAATTACATAATTGCATTTCATGGGGAGCAACTTCCACCTTTTATAGACTTTTTCTTTCTGGGTCTGTACAGTAGTTGGATTCAGGAAATGTCAATCAAGGCCAGACCTTGTGGGTAAAACGTGGGCACAGAGAGAAGTGTTATATTCTCCTCTGTAGCTGCTGTTATTCATTCACATCATTTAAAGGCAGAGCAACCGATATTTGTATTTCACCAATGGATCAAATGATGATGACTTAGCGATATTCATTCAGTAGTTAAAATGAAAATAATTCTATCGAGAGGGGAAATCTGCTAAAATCAGAGTGTTTGACTAAAGAGACATCAGATGGACAGAAATGCTTCTTAAAATGAGTGATCAATGTTTCTATGTGTAAATGTGAAATTCCCTTGCAGCACATTTGTCATTTAACTCTACAGATGAGGCTTAAAATAATATCATAATATATTAATCACAATTCCACTGACAAACATTTATAGTAGGATATATAATTTTTCCTTCAAATTAGAGGTGTAGCCACTTTTACAGGATTGTTGATCAGAGCCAACATAGCTGACTAAGATAAGATATTGATCCTGGTCAATATTTGTAATTGTAATTATTTACTAGGTTTTCCTATTTACATTTCTATTGATTTAATACAGTTTAGTTTTTATATATAAATCTGGTATTTATTGATTCATTGAGTCATAACATATTACACACACACAAAAACAATTTATATAAGCTCAATACCTACAAATAATGACTGAAAAGGCTCCAGCTGAACAAATGCTTATAATTACACCTGGCCTATATTCTTATCATTAAAGATTCTAAGTAGAAAAAGAAATAACATCAAAAATCATATAAGCCTCAAAAATATATTTGTAGAGCATTATTTTGAAGACCACACAGGAATTTCACATTTTTATCTTTATAAAAACATTATTCCACAATTTAACCCCAACAACAGAAAAACATCTTCGTTTAGTCTCTTTCTTTGTTTTTGTTTTTTACAGTAAAACAACAAAAGTCTCTCAGATCACACTTCTTGTCTTTTACTGAGAAAAACCTTTGTACAAAGTTTGAGAGTAAATTAGATTTAGCTTTAAATATTAAAAGAAACCAAACTAAATTTATTATTGTTTTAAAAGTCGACAATTCCACCAGAAAAAAAAGGGAAGTATAAGTGAACAATAAATGATATCTCATGTTATTATATTATTTTCATCTCCATCTTCATCCGCTTTATCCGAGGCCGGGTCGCGGGGGCAGCAGCCTAAGCAAAGAGGCCCAGACCTCCCTCTCCCCAGCCACCTCCTCCAGCTTATCCGGGGGGATACCAAGGCGTTCCCAGGCCAGCCGAGAGATATAATCTCTCCAGCGTGTCCTGGGTCTGCCCCGGGGCCTCCTCCCGGTGGGACATGCCTGGAACACCTCACCCAGGAGGCGCCCAGGGGGCATCCTTGTCAGATGCCCGAACCACCTCAGCTGGCTCCTTTCGATGTGGAGCAGCAGCTGCTCTACTCTGAGCCCCTCCTGGATGGCCGAACTTCTCACCCTATCTCTAAGGGAGAGGCCAGCCACCCTTCGGAGGAAGCTCATTTCTGCCGCTTGTATCCGCGATCTCGTTCTTTCGGTCACTACCCACAGCTCGTGGCCATAGGTGAGGGTAGACGTAGATCGACCGGTAAATTGAGAGCTTCGCTTTTACACTCAGCTCCCTCTTCACCACGACGGACCGGTGCAGCGTCTGCATTACTGCAGCTGCAGCCCCAATCCGTCTGTCGATCTCCGGCTCCCTTCTCCCATAACTCGCGAACAAGACCCCGAGATACTTGAACTCCTCCACTTGGGGCAGGAACTCATCCCCGACCCGGAGTGGGCACTCCACCCTTTTCCGGCTGAGAACCATGGCCTCAGATTTGGCGGTGCTGATCCTCATTCCCGCTGCTTCACACTCGGCTGCGAGCGGGAGGCCCTCACCCGATGAAGCCAACAGAACCACATCATCCGCAAAATCAGAGATGAGATTCTGAGGCCACCAAAGCGAAAGCCCTCCGCCACTTGGCTGCACCTAGAAATCCTGTCCATAAAAATTATGAACAGAACCGGAGACAAAGGGCAGCCCTGGCGGAGCCCATCACCCACCGGGAACGAGTCCGACTTATTGCCGGCAATGCAAACCAAGCTCTTACAACGGTTGTATAGGGATCAAATTTCATTTTCATTTTTATTTATGAAAATAATATTTAGGTCTGTCTCAAACTTTTGTGAGTATTGTGCCCTGTTGCACATTTAGAAAGCAATTAAAGTGTATTTTCTGATTTACAGTGAACACCAGTCGTTAGGGAAAAGAGTGTATTATGTGACCTGTCGTGAGTAGTTTCTGGAGGCTGATGGCAGTTGCTAGATGATCAGAGGGTCGCTCGCAGGCTGCAGTGAACGGCAGTAGTTTGCATGGAAGACTCTGTCAGACACCCAACCAAAAAAATCACAAGGAGGGTTTTGGTGCAGAATCCACTTTGTAACTGATTTCACCTGACGACCACTTGTCAACCAGTTGGTGAACATGCATTTTACCACAGTGACTGGAGGTACTGTAGTGAGTCAGGGCTGCCAGGAAGTGGCTGACTGGTATTTAGTCTGTGGATTGGCCAGTTACTCCTGTAGAGAAAGTCTGAACTGGCTCTTTGTTCAAAGGGTCCAGGTTTTGATTTCATGGATGTTCCCCCAACAGACAATGCAGAAACCTGATGGAGCCAGGGACGAGGAGATTCGCCTGGCTCTACCTACCTACCTGTGGCTGTCTATCTTGCTTCCTCTGACAAAATACTTTTCCTGCGTAGCCTTGCAAGTCCAGTGCTATTTGTCAGCCACATCCATTAGCTCTACTTTATGATCACTTTGTAAAAAGCAAAAGAACCGGCGCCATGGGTCCGTTACATTTAAGGCTAAGAGCAACATATGAGAACCTTGTAAGCCACGAAATGTTCATACACAAGTTTTGTGCCTCTTGGTGTTTTACGAAGAGTTATAAAGGGAATGCACACAATTTAGAAAGGCGAAAGCAAAAGATCAATCAAATAGGAATTACCACTTGATCAATTCACGTAAACTTTATCCTAATTTATGTAATCTACTCTATGATAATACTGATTTCTGATATGGGTCTTGAGATGAATGAGAGAAAGGAGAAGCAGTACATCCTTGCCAGCGGTGGACTTCTCTCCATCCTGTGCCCAATAAAGTCCAAATTGTGAAGCAACGACTCAGTACAAAGTATTTCAATTGCTCTGAGACTTTGATCCAACATGGCAAAAAAAGAGCAGATCAGTCACATCCTGGTTTCCACTGCTGTTGGCATATTGAGTAATTTCCTATATCTCACAGCCTGTATGAGCAGTACTGTAGTTCTGCTAGTTAAGACACATTTCACTGTGTGTTGTACTCGTATAACTTTGCATCTGACAAAGACTCTTGAATCTTGAATCTTTAACCATAAAAAGAGGATTCGACGGAGAGGTTAGTGACGGAAGTGACGGACAAGGTAAGCAACTCATGTTGTAACTGACGTCAGACGCCGGAGATTTTGGTGGAAAATTAAAGCAAATGGTAGTTTAGAACTGAACAAATTCCTTTAAGCTTCAGTATTACCAAATACACATCAATTGTCTTATAACTAACAACATTTGTCTAAATCATCTCCAACACCCTGGAGAACAACGGGGAGAGTTTAGAGGCTCTCCAAGATTACATTGATCAGTGCTTCCAGGATCTCGTAATGAAGAAGACTCAGAGTGCATCTTCCCCGGCCAAATCTGAGACGCCGTCGTCGAAAAGATGTCGTTCCTCATCTGGGGCTCTCCTCAGCTCTTTCCGGGACAGTGGCGCGGCTGCCCCTCTGTTGGTCTTCCTTGGACTCTTGTGTTCTGGGGGCCTCTGGATGTCTGGAGTTTTGATCTCCTCCATACCTGCTTCATGCCCTGGAGGACGGGGCTGTGGCCCCCCCACACCCTCTAGCAGATCATTACATGAAGGAACCTTTTAATACAAGCGCGCTCATGCTCACAGGTGTACACACGGGTGATCACACACACAAACTACACCCTTTTTGGCTGCTACCTCAAAGCACACTGTGCGCTGTTGATCTTACGTGCTGCACAATAATGTTTAATATTTAGTATTTACTGTTATATTCACGTAGATCCTCGTGATGTTGTTTATTATGTTGCTCTTTTTTTTCTTCTGCTTGTTTTCTCTTTTTTCTTTCTCAACAGGTGATCCAGGTGATTGATATTTGTATTTTTTGTCTGCTTATTTTGTTGGTTTTTGTTTTTTGCCCTTTATCCCTCACCTCGGCTTATAGCACTCACTGAACTCAAACGATCTCTCTCCTGTTTATACTGTGGGTGCGTTTTGGAGAATTTTTAATGGGATTATCTGGAATTATATTAGATCCATGATACTCTGGTAGCCAGAAATATTTCCAAACAAAGTTTGCCTTACCAACTTTATTAGTTGAACACAGTTGCTTTAAAGAGCTTACTGTCCCTAAGTGGCCTAAAGCAGGTATTAACACCGCTTTAATCCCTCACCTTGAAATAATAAAAAGATTAAAGCTTTATCTTTTTGTAATGCCATGAAACCCTTTTGGGAAGGAGAAGCTTTTATCTGCTGTAGATCAAAGGGATTTTTTTCTTCGTTGTTTTTATTCAGAATAGGACTAATCTTAAATTTTAGGACTATTTGCTAAAAGAAATACTTGTCATATTGTGTTGGGGCTTATTCAGAACTATCCCATTGTCTTGTTTTTCTTTTGTTTTTTTGTTTTTCAATTTTGGAACTAATGAAGTAAATTAATATTATCTGAGACACTGTAGAATGAGACGTTTAAGTGTACAAAAAGGTCGACTCATGTTCTGATTATTTGTTGTAAAAGATCTGAAGTTAGTTCGGTTTGCACTACCTTCAGTCAAGTACTTTTCATGTGAAGCTGCAGTTGAGATAAGGATGCTGGAGGCAGTAAATAATGTACAACCTCCTGGAGAGCTTTCTTCACGGTATCACATCCCATCAGAGAAGAGCTCTTTCTCTTTTTATTGGGTGAGTCGACAAATCCTCTGCTGCTGTTGTGCAATATTGAATAGGTGGAGGGGAGCAGAAGGACCAACCGCATGCGATAACACTGTGAGATTTTTATCTCCTTTAAGTCACAGACGCAAACAATCTAACAACCAGAATCCCAGCTGTGGAACTTCTTTCTGCATATACATGGATCTGCATATTCTAGGTCATCACGCAAAGGGATTTGATTTGCAGAGTTCACATTAGATGCTGTACCAGCGAGTCTCCCACTTTAAAATAGTACCTCGAGTCAGAGATGAAAAAGGAAGCGCGAGCAGGACCTGACATCCTGTGTGAAACAGGACACGCAAAGAAGAGCCCTGCCAGCGTCAGGGAGCAGCCTCAGCAGCAGCAGGAGCAGCTGGATCTCCGGATGAACATTTGACTGCTGCCTTTGTTTTACACTCATGCTGGCCCACTTCCCCGACAGGAAAAAGTGATGACACAGGAAAAAAACTGTAAAAACTTGAGCTTTTACGTCTATTATTCCCTCAAAAAAGGGGACATAAACACTTCGCCTCTGTCAGTGCGCCCCAGGGTGGCTGTGGCTACAATGTAGCTTGCCATCACCAGTGTGTGAATGTGTGTGTGAAAGAGTGGATGACTGAATGTGTAAAGTGCTTTGGGGTCCTTAGGGACTAGTAAAAGCGCTATACAAATACAGGCCATTTACTTCATGGACTGCCAACGTGATTTTCCTTGTTCAAACACTAAGAATGAGCGCTAACATCTTGAGATAAAATGATCAAGATTGCTGCCACTGCAGCAGCAAAATCAGACTTCAAACACATTAATTTTCTTGGAAAACAGGTGAAATGATTTCAGATTATCTGGTCTTTGATAAAACCAGCATTTTCCAGCTGAATGACTGGCACTGATATTTCATTGATAGTGCAATGAAAAACAAAAATAATTAGCATCTGCTGCTTCAGTCATGTTTCACCATCACAGGCTAATACTGCAGCTGCTGCCTGGTACCAGGTACTAGCTAGTGACCGTTTATTTAGATTCACATAACACCTGACACATCTCTGTCGACTTATTGGTTTTACCTTCAAGCCACCATCATTTGCACTTCATCACTGACTGAACTGTACCAGAATGGTCATGTAAACCTGTTTATAAATGGGACCTAATCCTCCCTCTACTGATAGGCTTCTTTAGTTTCATCCAATATATTCAGTACATATTTTGTATATATTCAAATACCGGCTTTTACAATACTGATCAAAAGTATTGAGCCATGTTCAGTGATTTATTGAAATGTACATGTAGCCTCTTTGTCATTTCAATTCTGATAGGTTACATGAAAAATGCATGTTGACCATACCTATCCTGTCACCTAATGAGATGGTAAATGAGATGGTTCTTCTATAGCGCTTTCCTTTCTTCATACAACATGCCTCATTCATCCAGTCGTACAAGCACCTTTTTCTACGCCTAAGTGCTTTCTATCTAACATTCACACACATTCATACTCTGCTGTACGCATCATTTAATCTTCCTGCCCATAATGAGGAAAGTAGCTTTTATCTACTGTGATGTAACTGTGATGAGACAAGTGGAAAACTGCTTCTGTCCGTCTATAGTTCCTACAAGGAGCTGTTCCCTGCAATCATTGGTCAACCTCACAGCACTAGTTCCTAAATTCAATCTTGAAACTATGTGATATCATCTGATGACAATTTAGTGTTCAATTAGCTTTCTAAAGTGTGGATTTGCTAACAATAGCTGACACAGTTATTGTTTGGCGACACTGGAAGCCTAAAAGAAATTCAATGAAGAATTCTGGAAAAGGACACGCGGCGGCGGTCCTGCATCTGTCCACAAAGACAAACAAATAATGTTGTGGCCAGTAATATTATACTTTAACCAAAGCTATATAATGATTTTCAGGTGCACTGTAATTCCTGCAAATCCATGACAATGCTAGCCTATTTGAATAACCCCTTATATGGACTTCAGTGTTTAGTGTCTGTTAGCAATGCTAGATGTAAGAAAACTATGATGACAAATATAATAGGACAAAGAATGCTGACGTTAGCATTTGGCTTCATGCATCGCTTTGTAAACAGTGAGTACAGCATGAAGAATTAACTGAAAATCTAACAGAAAGTGACCAGAATGTACAAACTTATGCTCTACCAGGTGCATCAGGCTTGTTCTTGTGTATATTGACTCTGTGTGCACTTTAGTATTTCAAAGATTTAGGATCAGACTATTCAAGAGTTTGCATGGATTTAATGATTTCCAGTCAAAGTTCTGGAAATCTGAAAGTCACATGTTTTTTCTGCTCCGAGGCTGTCAGAGCGCCTCTCTTTGATGCCTCTCATCACAGCCACGGCTGCGCTGCCGCACACAATCAGCACCCAGCCAGTGAGAGGCATGTGGGGCGGATTCATGGGATGGCACTGCCTGGCACATTCATTACTGCTGTCACCAGCAGCAGGAGACATCTCATAAATGGAGTGGGCTGTGGGTGTCAGAGGACGTCTATCTTGTCAAACAGCAATATTTGGGTTTGCCTATGCCGAAAACCACCTACACCTACCTCCCCTCTCCATCCGTCTCCACACTGTCTGCTTTGCTGCTCATTGCTACAGTGTGACACTGAAGGACAGTCATAGCTACAGAGGATACAGTGTGAGGTTTTACAAACTATGCGAGTGTTAAAGTAAACCTGTTAAACCCATAACATCCACCAGATTATCTCTTTAGGATTGGGGTTAGGTTAACATCCACCTCTTTCTATGGCATGCCCAACTGTAAGGCTGGAAAATAGCACTGTGGGCAAATCTCGAGCCACCCTTTATTTCTTTATATTTTGCTAAGAAAATGGAAAACGTAAATAATATGTGTTGTAATCAACTTTTTATTCTTTTTATTCTTCAACATAGGCTGAAATCTCTGAAGCGAGCTCTTTAACTAGTCTCCATGAATTGTTTTCCAGGTTTCTTGATGGACAAAGCTTTGTTTATTTTTTTAACTTTGGTGATGGGATTTGTGAAACGATACCACAGAGAGAGACTGATGCAGAAAAGACTTGAATATGTTTGACTGATGATATTGCTGATCTTCCTGATACAGATCCAGAATCCAACGGTTGTCTGGGAGAGGCTCATGGTTGGCCTTATCCTACAGAGAGGTGACAGACTGGCACATCAAAAAGAAAAGTAACCCAGCCTTCTGTACTGCTGAATATTTGACTGCTACAGATAACATGGTTGACATCAATAAATCCATTGCTTTATGAAGGCAACACTGTAACCAAGGACTAGCTTCTCTTTGCGCTTTGAGGTACTAATATTAATAATTTAATCATCCTTTTCAACAGAAGGCTTCCTTTGAACAGCTGATAAGAAACATTGCCACTTCCCGGTGGCATTGGTGTTATTGTCTTAGCCTCATAGTGCCTGCACCTTCAAATCTGTTTACGTGGTTATTAAACATTGTGTTCAGCTCCATCTGTAGCAGGAGACTTTAGAATTTAGCCACCAAATTCCAAATAAATGAAAAAATAGCTTTGACTCAGCATTTCTCAGTGCAGTTTTACCTGCCAACTTAAATGCAACTCCTGTGCTGCATCGTGATGAGGACAGAAATCCTTTGAAAGGAAAAACAAAAATAATTTGCATTGTACACAGCTGGAATAATCCCCCAATTATGAGCACCATTTCAAGGCTCATTACTGGACAAATTGACATAGTAAGAAGGATATGTTTTTCTGTAAGAAGCTCAGCAGGGCTGCCTTTGCAAACTTCTGTTCGTCCTACAGAGACAATGCCGAAAACGGCCCCTGATGTTTTCCGAAAAGGAGCTGAAGATAAACTACAGTGCACGACAATGGACAAAAATATCCTGGGTATTAGTGAGTGCTGTATTTCTGGATCAACGGAAATTAGCAGAGGTGTGGGGATTTTGATTAATATTCTTAGTCCTTAATGACTCGGGACCAGAAAGCTATTGGCTGATAATAGCTAGATAAGTCTTTGAGAGACCTGTCATCTGGATTTATAAAGATATCAGTCATTTGAGTTTAAGATGTAAGACCTCTTTGCATAAAAATGTTAAAGTGAGTCTTTAATTTATGACTAATTTATCTAAAAAGTCCAACAGATAACAGTGTCATTTATGTTTCTTTCAGTGTGGATCTTATTTTTACAGTAATTTACAATAATTCTTGGCAATAAGTCAAATCATATCTCGACTTATTGATCTTAAAAAACACACACACATACATATATATATAGTGAAAGTGTTGTTTTTTAAAGTTTTGAAGGTTTAAATTGGTGTCAGAAAAATGTTCAAGATCAAAACAGAAGAACAGTAGGACAGTATCTATTGTGGGCCTTTGATTAGCATCACACAATGGAAGTTGGCACATGATGTTGACCCAGTTACAAGCAGCACATTTACACTAAAATAGTGTCCCTCATTATTTCTGGAACCCATTAAAAACTTTTCTGACCTGTTTTAAACGTTGGTTTCAGTCTGCAACTGATATATGACTTAAAGGTAATTTGAAGAGGACTCAAGGGCCAAATTCAATTTGATTGATCTAATTTCATTATGCAGCTCTTGCTATCATGTATCTATCTTATCAACTTAAACCAGGGATTACTGATTCTCGTGTTCATGCATCTTTTTTTCCTGGAAAACCATAAAAAAATGTTGAAAGGATTACATGAATGGAAACACATATGTCATGCAGTGCTTGTAGGGTAATGTTAATAATGGAGTTAGTTAGTCAAGCTGGCACTGCTGCATAAACTCAGAGACACCAGTGGGTTTCCAACAAAAGCAAAGAAAAGAGTCGCTGTAATTTTAACTAATCTAATGATGCTCTAAAATGAACTGTATGGAGTGGTGTATGTCATTTCTAAAATGATCATTCACAGTTTTCTAACAGATTGGGGCATTATCTGTGGTTGCTGTAATGGCTTACTAAAATCAGATTCATCGCTCCTTTTCATTCATTCATTGACTTTCATCGTTTTACAGCAAGTTCCACCTCCTTCTAGTTCCCCACACGCTAACAGCTGCAGCCTGTCTGCGCTCTGCTAATCAAAGGTGTGGAAGGTTTGGACGACCTTTGATGTGAGTCTTGCTATTATGCTTTGCCCTGTATCATATTTGGAAATGCACTTGCATGACTCAAGATGTGAAAATCTACAATAATCCACATGAATGCCCCGAAGTCTGATGACAGGAAAGCTGAACCTTGGTCTGATCTTCTAGGAGACTTCCAGCTCGATGTGTGGGGGTATGTTCATCCATCACTCTTTTCTCAACTTTATTATGAACTTGATTTCCAAGTCAGTGGGTTTACATAAAGCAAACAAATATAATTAGCATGTTTTGGCAATTATGTTACGGTTTACACACTCTTTTATTCGTGGCATGATTTTTTTTAACCGTTTCTGCAACAAGGGCTTATTCCTACCTGACTGAAGAATCAGTGCCACCGGTCGTTTGCATCAGTGAGTCCACAGTAGAAGTCTGAAATGATCAAAGGCTCATCTCTCAATAGAACCCAATCTGACTCAAATTCTGTTGTGGAACCTTAAGAACTGTGAATAAAGAAATGATATTTCGTTATTCATAATTGTACTTTAATATTAAACATGCTAACTGAGATGTAGCTCTTCGTTTTTTGGAGTTTCTCTGGGCACTGCAGAGTCTGAGCTTCAGGTGGGTTGCTGGGACGTACTGGGGAGACTGGCAACTGTCTTCAGTGTTTTCCACTTGTGAGGAATACTTGTCACTGAAGAATGATGGACTTGTTTAGAAACATCCGTCCACACTGGAACCAATTCATACCAACATGGCGACCAGAGGCCATAGAAACACAATGAAGCAGCAAACAGACAAAGTGGTCACACTTACTGATGATCATTTGATCAAGTGCACCTAAGAATATGCGTTCTCACAGGACTGCTTAGATGCCTGTAAAAATGTGTCTTTTTCACATCACTGTGGGGATACAATGGCTGTTGAAAATTAAACTAATAAAGAATAAAATTAATCAAATTCAATTCCAGTACTCCTGTCTGCTTTTCTACCAACATCTGCTATACAGAGAATGGATAGGCACATAAAGCAGACACTCCCGATTCTGGTAGCCCTTTAATTTATTCATCATGTTGTTATTTGTCAATGTGGGGCACCCTGCACCTTCACTGGTTATCATTTAAACCGCTTGTCTCAAAGATAAGAAAAGTTTAACTTAGATCCCACTTCACTTTGCAAGCCATTCATTCAGTCATTGTCGCTCATAGTCATGGAGTGTAATTGACTTTCTAATTCTCTGATCAACAAATTGCTGCTGGGAAGCAATTCAAAATAATGTAGTGTGTGGCTAACTTTAAATGTATATGATATTATAATTTTATTCATATATGATTTTTTTTATTCCAATGTATCTAATTATCAAACTGTTTTATAACTTGTTTTATTATGTTTCTTCTAAAGCATTTTACACCCCAATATGCAGAGCTGACAATTCTGTTAAGGTGGGATCCAACAGAAGGTCAGGTAAATGACTATCAAGCTTTCTTTCATTTTACTGTGTGAAAGACAGATATCATTATACTCAACTTGAGGCACTCTTTAAAGCCATCAGAGCTGCTCTCAGACGCAGTGTAGGCAGATCTGACCTCAGCTGTCAGTCAGACCAAAGTGCGTCACCAGTTTTGTAGTTTGTCAATCGTGTTCAAGACACGGTTAGGACAAAGATACAAGAATAAAATCAGCTTCAGCAGAAGTAAGAGCTGAGATAACTACAAGTGGGAGCAGCTGTCATCAGCTGTCTCATGAGCAAAGAAAGCATTTTTCCATTTTGTTCAATCTTTAGGTTACGTCTGGAGGAAAGATCTAAAGTCTCATTTGCATTTCTAGACTAAACAGCAGTTTTGTCTGCTTATACAAATTTCTTCAAGTCAGAGAATGGTGCATATAATTTAATTTTTGCTTGATAATTAAAATGAAAAGATTAAAACTGATAAAACAAGTTTTAAAAAAGGAGACTTTTCCATTTGATTACATTTTGTATGATGGATTGTGCAGAAAAAGTAGAATTGGGCTGAAAGATCTATTGCTTTATCACCTATTCAGGTTGTAAATCGTGTTTTTAAAAAGTAACTAAGTAATTAATTACTTTTGAAAATAAGTAATCAGTAAAGTAACGGGATTACTTTTTGGGGAAGTAATCAGTAATTAGTTACTGATTACTTTTTTCAAGTAACTTGACCAACACTGCTGATTAGTACTGTATGTGCCACAGTGGTTGTGAAACACTGCTGTAAATGGTATTTATTAACCCTCTGATGCATAGTGGTCACTGGAGTGGACAGCTACTAAAACGTACATATCTCTTTAATGCATTGGTTTCTATGGTGGAACTGCATATTAGCCTCTAGAGTGCTCTCTGCTGCCATGCTCCATTGAGGTCAATTCAGTGTTCAGTTAGTGCAACTGCAAGTAAATTTCCTCTGAATCAAAGATGGCAGACAAACTGTCACCCCTGCCGACCACTGCTGGCATATCCTGTCAATCCTTCTATGCTAAAAGAGCCCAACAGGTAAAAAAAATATGATGATATGCAGTAACATCTAGGGAAGGATATTATCTGTTTGGAATAAGAAATTGTTATGTCTAATATGTAGAAAACTACAATTAACCATGTGTCCACTGTAGTGGACATCATGCATTACCCACTATATTTTTTTAACATAAGTCATAAATTGTCTCACTGTTTTTTGGGACTGTTTTGGTTATAATTAAGCATATAATTGTTACATTTATAAGCTACTCATTTAAAATATATATTTCTGTGCAGATCAGCTGTAGTTTGAGTTACTATAATAATTATTTTATCATATTTTGTAGACTTCAAATGCAGCAAAGAATAAGGCAGCGTACAGAATAGTCCAGGAAATTCCATCCAGCTCCAGTGATGATGATTTCATTGATGAGTGCAGTGATGAGGAGTTCAGTGATAAGTCCAGTGATGATGAGAGTGGCTGCCAGAGCAGAACAGAGACATAGGAACTACGGATGATGAAGACACAGACAGTCAGGATGCAGAAAGTGAGAACGATGAGGGGCAGGATGAAGAGGAAGGTCAGTATGATCAGGGAGCTGTGGGAGATGGGTACATGGCACCTGACCATACTCAAGCCCGCAAAAATATTTGGAAAGTCCAAGACAATGACTTGGTTGGAGACTTGCCTCCTTTTCTAGGAGAGTGGAAATTGAATGTGGAGGGGAAGGATCCCATAGATTTCTTCAGACATCTGTTTCCAGCAGATCTAATTGATAATATAACATACAACACCAACTTGTATGGGAAAGAACTGTCAGTAACAAGAGAAGAGATTCTCCCTCCAGCAATGCAAAAGAGGAAGACCCAGTGGGACCCCACAACCCGTGAAGTGGAGAGCAGTCACCAAAGTAGCCTGTGAGGTCAGGTTTGCCACAGGATATCACTGGCCCCAACTGACCGAGGTGAAAAATGCAAACAGGTGCCATGATGTTGTGTGCACACGGAAGACCAAATACATCTGCATGCAATGCTGTGTGCCATTGTGCCCTGGATGCGTTGCAAACTTTCGCACAGCCTAGGTGTGATGAACATAGAACTGTTTGGAGATGCAGAGACTAAGATGTCAGTTTGTGTTTTCTTCCAGCATGCTACTAAGGGCTTGGTAATACTGTCCTGCATCGTTATAGAACTGTGTAGACTCAAAAATGTTTCTCTTGTTGGAGATAGTTTGCCATATTCAGGTGTAGGATTCATAGCTAGGACTGTTGATTGGTTTTGTTATTTACGTCTAAACATTGGGGCCTTATGAGTTGAAAGTTCCAAAAAAATTGCTGAGATGTTTTTCAAAGGATACAAGCAAACAAGTGTTTGTATATTTACAATAGAACACAAGGTAATTAATTTTTACAGTAAATTCACAGTATTTCATGCTAAGTGCTCAGGCGCATGTAGTCCACTGGAGTGGACAAGTTTATAACTTTATAAAAAAACATATTTTTGAAAAAAAAAGAGTTAAACATTTTTTTTCATGTCCTGAGAAGAATAAAAGCACTTAAGAAAAAAATCTTGACCAAGGCTTTCATAATTCATGCATCAGAAGGTTAAAGTGAAAGGCAACAATATGACTCAGAGCCAGCTGTTACACCTGAACTGTGCTGAAAGTTTCTTCCTGTGAAAAGGGAGCCTTTCCTTCCCACTGTCACCAAGTGCTCATTGTGGAGTTCTTCTCTGTATCATTGTAGGGTTTACCTTACAATATAAAGCACCTTAAGGTGACTGTTGTTGTGATTTGATACTTAAGTTCGAAATGTAAAAATAACAACAAAAACCAACACAAAACTATATACATACATTAAAACTGAATTTAACTATTTATACATTTAATTATTTCTCTTTCTTCATTTCTGTTTCTTTCTTTTTTTATCACTGATGACAACTGTCCAAATGTTACAGCACCCTGGAGTTACCATAAAAATGTTTGCTGCCTTAAAAATGTGTTGATCTGGCCACACACCAGGCAGGAAACATAACATGATTTTGTGTTTGCAGGTTGTCAACATTTATATTCAAAGAAAGGTCACACTTCTTGTATCCACAGCCATAAAGCCGGATTCTACAAAAAAGGCTTTTGTGATGCAATTTGGCAGTTAAGGTAAGTTCCTCTCTGCAGGAAGGAGGTTTTGGGACCATGTAGTCTAAATTGAAGCTACAAAATAAGCCTAATTTACATTCAAATGTGGACATCAAAGCACTGCTGAGCACTATAGCTCTGTATATTCACAGCAGAGGATGATTTGCGCACGGGGAGGAAAAGGGCCTCCATTTACTGCTGTTTGCTTTGGCTTTTAAAGCAGCCGACGATCAGCCGTTCCAGGAAAGAAACACATCAAGCACCATAACAGATCTGGCAGAGTTGCGCTTTTAATAGACTTTATGACCGTGATTTATCCTGCTGTGTCCTGTGCAATCAACATCACACCTGAACACCCATTACTCTGACTGAATGACAAGATGATAGAGTAATATCACAGGTGTGTTTCTTTTTCTGGCCATAAAGCCCCAGACATCACCGTGCCCTGACAAACACAGCACAGAAGGAAATGTTATGTATTTGCCATCCATAGATGATTATTTTGGTCTTTGTTTCCCTCCTGCATCTAGAATTGCAAACTGATGACTTGCGCTGTTTGTAGACTCCAGTAATGAGGCTGTTTGCGTCTTTGTAGTAGGAAAGAAAACAGAAGCAGAGGTTCTTTTCAGGTTGCATAAACCCAAGCAGCAAGATGGAATGAAGGCTAATTCTGTTGGTTATTTTTAACCAACAGACCATTAACCGAGTGGCATCTCCTGGTGGGAGTCTATTGCTGTCATACACAATATAATTCCAATGTTTAAAACCCAACTAGGAGCAGACGGCAAAGGGCCAACAGACTTCATCCCGAGTATGATTACGATGTTAAAGGTGGTTAAGTTCAAAATGTAAAAATATATCATCCCAGAACAAAAACCAACACAAAACTACTGTGTTCTTTAGAAACAGCTTTATTAAAAGAAAGTATCTTTTCTCTCTAGGTTAAGTTGGAAATAAAGACTTTACATGTCAACTGTTCTTTCTGTTGAAAGTCACCATCAAATCCACACCAAGTATGGCTGTCAATCACTGTCACAGTTTTGGGGCATAAAAGGTGAAACAAAGTAAAATGTAAAACTTTTACTAAACAGAGACTCAAACAGACACCAGCCGTCCTGCCTTAGGACAGTAATTTTATTGAATTAGCTGAAATGCAAAATATGTCACTGCTGAGTTCTGCAAGTCAAAAGAAAAAGAAAACAGACTCAGTGCTATAGGTTTGACACTAAACAGATGCCAAACACCAGGGGTGAGCGTAAGCAACCCTCGTGCAGCACATGCTCCATTAGTCACAGTCTGTTCAAAAAGAAAAAACTGGAATGTGTATCGTCACCGATGTGCCTGAACTACAGGCAGATACCACCAAAAACAAAGAATGAGATGCTGTTTTGTGCTGCTTTCTCTCCACGCTGCCACGAGCGAGTAGGGACAGTTGATCATAAATATCTCTTGAAAAATTAGGCTGAAGCAACAATCATTTTTCTATTACACAAGAATCTTGCCAAAGGCATGGCTTTCTCCAAGGTCCTTATGTCACGCTATTGTTTTTTGTTTGTTTTTTTGTTTGTCAGAATTGTCACCCCCAATACCATGTAAGTGATAACACAGCCTCATTAGTTTAAAAAAAAAAAAAATCACAAACGTGACCACAGCACACAGGAATGTCCTGCAAATTCATAAAAACACCATTTAACACCAGTCAGTGTGGGTGGTATATAACAGCAGAGCAATGTTTAATGGGCAGCAACAAGCTAATGCTGATTCCCATTAGATAACTAATACCCCCAGTAATGAAAGATTAAAATGTTTTCACCGCTGAGTCGATGTATCCATAGATTTTGTGGTAAATTCTCAATTTGCTTGTTTGTCTAAAAGTATGGTATTTATATGTTGTTGTTGTTTTTTTAAAGGGCTGTCTCTCAAGCCTGGGCTATTTGACTTTTTTGAATGGGTTCATGCGAATATCGCTACAATAGTGCACTAATTACTCGGATGGCAAAATTAAAAATAAAAAATACAATTGTGTGAAACTCTTCACACTCTATCATGGGGTGCCATCTAAGACAGTAGAAAGCAAGGGACTGTCAAAAAACGTATGATGCATTGTCAGTGGTGGACAACTCCAGGCCTTGAGGGCCGGTATCCTGCAGGTTTTAGATATCACCCTGGGTCAACACACCTGAATCACCCGATTAGTTCATTACCAGGCCTCCAGAGAACTTCAAGACCTGTTGAGGAGGTAATTTAGCCATTTGAATCAGCTGTGTTGGATCAAGGACACATCTAGAGAATGCCAATGGTAGCTAGCAACCTAGCTAATTGTAGCATTTTTCTTTAATGTTAGTTATATCTTGTAGAGTCTTCTTCTTTGTAGGATGAACTATTTTAATGTTCTCTTTTGAATCTAAGAGGAGTTGAAAATGTTAGCCAAATACAGCAGCTAGCTTGACTACTACAGTCGGCTAATGTGGTTATTGTGTATGCTAATCCTGCAACAGTACTACAAGAATGTGTACTAGCGTCTGGAAAGAAACTACAATAGTAACTAACTTTGCTTTTTATACCACTTACAGTTAAATGAATAGCTCACATTTTGGGAAATATCTTAAGAGTTAAAGATGTCATGTATCCCAGACAGCTTAGTGTTCCCCCAACCCCCAAAAACACAGATAAAATCTATTGTTTTAATGAAACACAACATCTTCATTTCTTAATAAGTGACCTTTATTTTCATTACTAATCGATCAGCAGTTTTTTCAACATAATATCAACACAGAAAAATGGCTGTCAAAAGACTGAGGTATTTTTTTTTCCTTTTGCCTTACTACAGTTGACCAAATATTTACCATCATACATGAGAAAGAAAGAGTAAAATCTTCACACTGGGAAAGCAAAAACTGGCAAAGGTTTTGCATTTTTGCATAAAAAGGAGAATAAAACAAATATTTTATTATCAAATTATTTGTCACTTAGCCATCCCCACTTAGCCAGCTACAGGTGGTCACCTCTCGACAAGAAATATTTCCCAAAATATCAGACTAGTCCATCAAATCACAGAATGCTGAGCTACAAATGAAATCAGATTAAAAACCCAAACTAGATAAGGGAATTCAGATTTTGTTTCTTTTGTCAATTGGTGATTGGCTCCAGTGGGAGATAAGTAAAAGGAAGGTATCCATTCTAACAAAAGGATCAACAATTAAGGTAGCAGATGAAGGAAATGTGAGCCATATTAAAAACAAAGTTGGGATCACTTCATGGTTATAGAGCACAAAAGACTCAATAGTTGATCTCATTGTCGCAAATGTACCAAATGTACAAACACAACGAAGAGGAAGAAACAAGCTGTGGAAACACATTCATATGTCTAGATCTGCTGGTTGCATTCATAACACAAAGAAACTGTCAAAGAGGCCAAAAATAAAAATAAAAGTGGAAGTCAAGAGTAAAATATTTAGCTGCAGGCCTTAGTAAAACTATCTCAAACTCTTTGGCATGTACAATCAGCAAAATTTACATGTTATGATTTCACTCATTTGTTTCTCAACAATATAAAAATCGAAATAGAAAAACAAAATGTATCAAATTTCACGTGTCCTACAGATTTTTTATGTTACAATAAAATGTTAACATCAAAGGGTTTTTTTTGTTGCATTTTGTTATTTTTGCCAAAAAGGTTACACATCAATGCTACAAAAATCTAAGTCTTTATTTTTGTCTTGATTTTTGTACAACACATCCTTTCTGTACAGGATAATCTTTTTTTGTCTTCTTTATTTTCTATTACAACACTCATACATCCTAATTACACACAGATCCCAAGCAGAAAAATAATTGTTTAGGTACCATTTTTATGGGAGACTGGGGTTTTATTTTTATTGTCTTTGAGCCCCTTAATTTCATCATCACATAAAGTCATTTAGCTCTGCCTCCAAGGCGGCAGCCATCTCATCTTCCTCCGAGTTACTGCCTTCTTCTTCCTCGTTAGAGTCTTTGGAAGATTCATCGACAAATTTCTCCTCTTCTTTCTTGTCTTCTGTGTTGTTGCTGTCGACATTGTCTTCCTCCTTATCTTCCTCGTGCTTACGTTTCTGGCCCCTAAAGAAATGACACAGGATTATTTATGAGAACTTATAAAGCCTGATATTTATGAGATCCTGAGGAATATTTTCAGTTCGCACTATTAAAACATTCAATAAGATTTAAAGGTGCTTAATTTTGTTAAGTTTGTCAGAACAATGCTAGCATTTTACCTATTTCCTGCCTTTGTGCTAGGCTAGTTAGCTGTGGCTTCATACTTTGCAAAAACACATGAAAGCGATGTCACTTAGCAAAAAAAGAGCATTTAATTAAAAAAAAACAACAACTTTGAAACATCATGAACGGAAAAAGTGCCTGCTTTTAAATTCTTAGCCAACTATCCAAATAATCTTTAGTTTCAGTCCTATTTTGAATATAGTAATCTCTTCCAAGATGAAAATGACAGCTGGATAAACAGATTTAATCTCTTTCAACATGTTCAAAACATGAAAGAATGACATTCTCCCATCTATTAAACTGCTAGGACCTTCTCAGTCCCCATATCGCACCTATTCCCCTCTACAGCAGATTATGGACTAATTTCTTGGACATCATGAATAACCATCACCCTAGCTTACATTAATCTGCATATCTTCATACCAAAATGAGCCTAATGAGTATGTGCAGATTAATGTATCAATTAATAAATGTCACATTTGCTACTATAGGTAGTCCACCCCATGACAAATGCTATGATTTGCTCGTGATACCAGTCCTCATTTAGCCCGATAATCTGTTTTTAGTCTACAAATCTCACACCCATCACTAGACAGTTGTTAAATTCATATATCTTATGCACAGCCTTCTCAATAGAAACTAAAACATACAGTGAATCCACCTTAAATGTTCTATACTGATGGTATATTTGAAGCATCTGTGTAGGTATTGTTGAAGCTGGAGGAAAGCACACATAGCTGAAGAATTCTTTGATATTACTGTGAACATGCCATCCCTCTTTTCACTCCACTCCAGTTTCTCCATGGCATCCTCAGTAGAATGGCTTATTAGCATGATGCTAATGAGGTGTGTAGGTGTTTTGTATGGTCATTGAGAAGGTCTGACACCGGCTCTGACAAGAGGACCCATCTCATTAGACCGCACTGTGTCAGACAGCCTCGCTAGCCTCCCACGGCAGTGGGGATCTGCCTTTGTGTTCATTAAAGGTCAGATGTCGGCTTACATCTGTGGAGAGGTTTCGTGACATGACGGTTTACAGCGGACCCCTGCAGACGGTGTCTGTGAGCAAAAGGGCTGCGCTTGTGTTACAACAAACGAGCTCAGAACCCCTGAACTAACAAGAAGTTTAATCTCCAGAGCCAGAAGTTGGAACCTCAGCGGTGAGAGGGTAATGTGAGGCTGAGCTGTGAGGGCAAGAGTGGATATGAGGAACTAATTATTATTTATCTGGAGACAACGGAGAAGAAAAGCCAATCCATCAATGTACTGTATCACGCTGCCTGAGCACGCCCATCACGCTATATGGGCCCGTTTATCAGGATGTGTGTATCACATGAATATTTCCATACCCACATCCACACCGAAGAATGGTGATTCTTTCCAAATATTAACAATGGGGACAGCAGGGGGCGGGAGGGGAATGGCTTCCCCCATTGCTTTCTGCTCTGCATCATTACATCCAATCTAAATCCTCAGCTATTAATCCAACCACCCACAGACACACACGCTACTTACTCCCACGAAACTCATTCAAGTCACCTCCCAAGCAGGCTTCAGCAGCTATCCATTTTAAAAAATCTTTTTCACCTTCTGTTAAATGACATGGCTACAAAGGGAGAAGCTGCCGTTCACTAGTTTATTTACTAGTTAGTAACAGGCTGCAGAATAAGCCATCTACAGCTTCTTTCTTTCATTTAGATATTAAACGGTCATAGCTAGACAAAACAGGTATGTTGAGCCAGGAGAGAATCTGAAGATGAAATAGAAGAAACTGAACAGATGAAATGAGCAAATGAGACTGCAGAGTCATCAGCAAAGAGTTCATAGAGCAGAGGAGCCAAAGGTCATTCACCTGTAGACTCTTTACAATGAAACTTCTTTTTGCAAATACAAAATTTGCCCCCTATTGGCCATCATACAGAATGCAGGTTTAAGGCCCCAACCTCTAGGTTCACTGGGTTTCACTTTTATTCAGTCAGCACATTCACCAAGAGACATGCATGCTGTGGACTTTGTGCACAACTGGGGGTTTGTATATATGGATACTGAGCAACATGGACATAAATATTTATTATTAGCCTTCAAGCGGGAGTAGAAATTGATTTATAAATAAAGTATAGGGTTGTGAACAAAACAAAACAGACTCTTTTTATTTTTGTTTTGATGGCTATACAAGATGACCAAACTGAAAAACCCCAACCCCCAAACAACAACAAAAAAAACAAAAACACGAGGGATTAAAGCTGGAAGTGTTCACAATCTGCATATCATATTATTTTTAATAAGAAATGTCTAAATTACTTGCAGCTGCCAGTGCTACGCCTCGGTCTCCTAGTAGATATACCTATGGTATGAATTTGAAAATCCTACCTGACAATTTTGTTTAGTTATTGCATTCACAAGACTTTTAAAACACTTGATCTCTGATCTTGGAGTCAAAGTCACTGGGATTTAAACTTGTGTGAGATTTTTAATAGCAGATACATGTGTGCCATGAATGTGACAATCTTGCATCACCTTGCTGGAAAGTTACTGTATTCACAAACTTGGGTATCTATGCTGCCAGGGGGTGATGACAGTACCCTATCAGTCTTTTTGAATGATAAAACTATACAGAAGCTCAAAAATATGATGGATTTATGATCTAATCCAGCTTGCTTCATGTAACACTCACAGAGTTTAGACACATTCGTTACATGGAGTACTATAAAGCTATCATTACTAACTCACGTATGCAAAGCCCTGAGGGGTTTTGGTGAATGTGCTCCTCAGACTCTCAGTAAAGTCCAATATTTCACTCTCTCTTAAATGAATACAGTTCCATCGTTTTAAATGGCTCCACAGGAAACCCTAGAGCTGAGTCAGATACTAAAGGGGAGGAAACAAACCAAATGGGGACAGATGAAAGTGAAAAAGGCAGCCTGCTCCCTAGACAAAATAAAAAGATAAGACTGCTCGGTAATATAAAGCTTCCTCATTATTTTCAGTTGTATAACTGATACAGTGCAAGTGTTGAGATAATAGGATCTCTTAATGCACTTCTTTCATTTAAATTTCCTCATTACTGGATCTCTTATTGGCTAGTAAATTTGACGCTGTAGCTGTGAAGGCCAATCTGCCATAAAAACTTCAGGAGGAAGTTGCTAACAATGTACTTTAAAGTGTTAGCGAGGCACTTTTGACTTCTTTTTCAGCATGAGAGGATTTACCACTGTACACAAATGCTGGCTTGTCAAATAGCTGCAAATTATCAACAGCTAAATGAATTGGGCCCTAAGCCCAGAGAGTGTGCTTGAAATCAAACTGCTGTTGATAGCACAAGAAGTAGAATGGGGCTGACCTTCCAGGTGGTAATCCGCAGGCACAGTTCCTGCTAGTTATGAAAAAGAACTCAATTTTGTGTATCTAGCACCAGCTCACAACAACAGTCAGGGTGCTTTAGATCAGCGGTCCCCAACCCATGGACCGGTACCGGTCCGTGAGTCGTTTGGTACCGGGCCGCGAGAGTTGAGGCTTGGGTGTATGGTTTTCAGCGGTATTTTTGATCGTTTTTATTGTTAACTCAGTTTCCCTAGGTCTTTTCCCTTGTGTTATGAATAAATCTTCTTTTTTTGGTACCGGTACTGGTTTGATTTTAGTTGTATTTATTCGCACCTTAAAGGCCAGTCTGTGAAAATAGTGTCGGTCCATGGCGCAAAAGGTTGGGGACCGCTACTTTAGATGTTAAGGTAGAAACCCAACAACACTGGAGCATTTGGCAATTTGGGACAATGAACTCCCTTTAAAGCCAAAGCACCAGACTCAGGAAGGAACAGTCATCAGTTGTGACTGGCTGGTGGAACAAGAAGAAAGAGCCAATAAAAAAAACAGAACACAAGGAAACCATGGAAACCAGAGCAAAACACCACGTCCACTAGCACCTGATCCAGCTGTAACTAAGTTTTACCAAAAAGGACAATTTGAAGCCTAGTCTTAGAGGATGTCCGAGTCCTGAACCCCAACAGAAGCTTATTCCCCAGGAGAGAGTAAATAAAGTCAAACGCAATTCTGAAGCCAATGAAGAGAAGCCAGTTGGGCTGGTATTACCCAAATGATAAAAGGCATTGCTAAAGATTTATTATATTATATTATATAAGAGGATTAAAGATATATCCCAGTAAAAACCAATGTAAAAAAGCATGTGGTTATACAATGTGTTTCTGAGAACTATGCAACTGTTTGGAATTCTCACATTCATGCCTTCCAGGTGGTTTTGGAAATTAAAATGATATTGTGTTCCTCAAAAAAATACCAGAAATGTCAGTTATGAGGGTGCAAAAGGCGATAACATGCTTGTTATTAGAGACACAGATGTTCCGGTCATTACTCTGAGGTTTTATTATGTGTGTGTACTATGGGAGTATAATTGCATGAGGACATACTACAGAGCGCCTGCTAGCGAACAAATAGCCTGCAGCTACAAAGCCTAAACACATCATTAGAGCCACCAGTGATACAAAATAACAAATAAAAGTTAGGAGAAATGCATCTGCCCCAAGTTGACATACATTTTTATAAAACTGCGTTCTTCAATCCAGTCAGCACGAATGGTGCCCAGGGGAGCATTCAATGGAGCTGCACTGGGAATGACTTCACAGAAAGGGCACGGTAACCATCCCGCTGATAGAAAAGTAAGCTCTTATTTAAGGCCGGGGCGCCGAACACCACCCAAGGCATCCTGATCTAGGACTGTTGAGGAGACGCAGTGAGAAATCACTTCAAACACTTCTGACAGCTCTGCTAACAGCAAGGAGGAAGGAAGGGTTGGTTGGAGGGGAAAGATGGAGCAGAAAGGCAAATGGAGCAAATGCAGTGGGGAAGAGGAGGAAACAGAGCACAGAAGACATAAGAGGGAGGTAATGAACTGAATAATGAACTAAACTTTGAGGGGCTCAGACCAAATCTTGTTGATTTCTTGGGGGGTTGATTTCTTACTTTCTACAGTTTGTTAAGCTAATTCCAAGATAACTTTTTCAAAACAGAGGATGGAAATCAAAATCAGATTTCCTTTCACACTTCATCCAACACTTTTTCTATCCATAACGGCCGTTTTGGCACAATGTCAACTACTCCCAATGTATTTAGCCAGCTAGAATTTATTTTTAACCATAATCCATATAATTTACAGTGGATATGTCAAGCACAGATGCTTACACAGATACATGCATGTATTCAGAAGCTCCATATGCAGAGAAATGATAAGCAGTCTATTTAAAATGACTGTTTTTCTGCTGACTTTATCTTCTCAGTGTATAAGGGAAGCTTGTCAGTTTTGCTTAGCTATGCTTCAAACACAATAGGGGCTTTCAGCAGCGTTCAAACCAAACAACAGACACAATGACAGTTAAACAACAAACAGTCACACAAGTCCCTTTTTGAAGCCACATGCTTTTAAGCCCCACTTTTCAACAAAGCTCACTTTCTGCACTGTTCTGTTCAGTAAGGTCAGGAGAAAAGTCAAGACGAAGACACTCAATTCATAACAAAGTACAACAGTAGTTGCCTGAAGGTGCTTTATACTGTAAGATGAAGAACCTACAATAATACAGAGAAACCGCAACTATCAAACAACCACCTATGGGCAAGCACTTGGCGTGAGTGGGAAGGAAAAACTCCCTTTTAACAGGAAGAAACCTGAGGAACCAGGCTCAGGGAGGGTCGGGCATTTGCCGCGACTGGTTGGAGGTGAGGGGAACCAGACAGGACCAAAGCCGTGGAAGAGAACCACAGATTAACAATAACATTAACAATTAAATACTGCTTGTGTAGTTAAAATCCATTTGATCCATTTGAAACCATTACACTAGCAAAAACCTGCCCTGCTGTGCTTTTTCAAATTCTACACTCTGTATTTTGTGGTGACTCAAACAAATTACAATATAATTATTTTACCGGCCAACCATTTTGACAAAATCTGCACGTCTTGCAGATCCCAAAACAGAAAAGCTTGTGGCAGGAAAACTGCAATACCAAAATGAATGTACGGCACATCTTGTGGATAGCGGCATCTTCAAATTTGCAAAACAAACCCCTAGATGAACTGCTGTTAACATGGGTAGTGTTAATCATTTAAAGATATAACTGGTACAGCCTTCCTATAGTTTTTAGTTTTTCTCTACTTTTCCTCTAAGACCTTTTTCTCCTTTAAAACAGTTCACCAGACGATAGGCATCTCCAAGCCAAGGCTGTGACAAAGGTGTGACGCAGCATGTCAACTGTGTGATTCCCTGTCAGTATCATTTATATCTTCCCCTGTCACCAATGTCTACATCAAACCACCCCCATCTCTGGCTAAGCCACAGGCTGCAGAATCACATTAAAGCCCCCCGGCATCTTATCATATGACTTCTGTTTTTTTTTTTATTTCATTTCTGAGCGCTTACTTGTAGCATTAGCTTTGACGAGGCAGCAGGGATCATTTCTCAGGAGTTTCAGATGGATTTGGACCAGGATACGTTAGTTTTTACCTAAAAACACACTAGGGGATTAGTGAAACATCAATACTGATGAAGGGAGAAGACTCTGGTTCAATACTGCAACAAAAAACATCCATTACATACCCCAAAATCTTTGAGATAGGGCAGAAAAGTCTTAAAACACCAACACTTTGGACTGGTTCCAACATTGCTTAATTCATTTTTAAGCTTGCAATGTCCCCACTCATAAAATATTTGAGCTGTGTCTTTGCTTTGGGGCTTTCCGTCTCTATACTCTACCAGAGCTGTGCTAACATCACTGTTGACCCTGCTATATCTCTTATGTTGTATCATCCCCTCCCCCTCCAAAAATAAAAATTAAAGACTGTTCGAGTTAGCGAACAGTGACAGGTGACACATGACTGCGAGGTTACAGGGATATTCAATATAGTTGAGTGAAAAATGGAATGAGTCTACTCAACGCAGAACTTTGCAGATGTGCTTCGGGTGGTACATAAACCTCTAATCCCATCAGTGTGATACCGAATAATCAATGGATATCGGGGAAAAGGGCACGCTTCAGATCATTCCTTTGTTTCCTCTTTCTTCAGGGACTGAGTCAGCAGACTGAACATGCGAATGCTTAGTCCAGTCACTTGGAAAAGAGCAAAGTTAATATTTAATCTTTATACATGGGAGGTGCCAAGGGTCCAGTCACAACAAGAATAAGTGTGTCTGGTACAGAAAAGATGTCGGAGCTCATACAGAGAGTCTGAGGCAATTATGACGCTGATTTATGGCTTTAACACCGAGATCAGCTCCACTTGGAAACAGAACACCTGCTGAGAAATAAACCTCGGATGGATGTCGTTTGATTGGACATGAAACAGAATTTAAACTACTTATCTAAGACCTGAAGTAAGAAAGGGCTTTTAATGTCTATAACACAGCAGCCTAAGTAAGGTTTACATTATTGAGCCTAATTAAAAACAAAGTATACTGGGAACTTCGTGTTCAGACAAAATCTAAGAGTGGAATTTATTTATTGTGAATATTTATATGAAGACTTTTATAATAAATCTACATTACAGCTTAAAAATCAGGACTATTTTTGATATTCCACAAACCCCCAACAACTTCAGTCCATGCTGTGGGTGGAGATTGCTAAGGACTTTCTCATCTCAAAGCATTTTTTTTCCTTAACAGACTAACTACCCCAGTGTTGGAATCTGGCTCCTGATGAGGTACTTTTTACACCTCTATTGTTGGCAGTTGCCTACTGACTAACAGCTCGTCTAATTATCAATATTGAGCCCTAAGTAGAGACCATAATCATGGTCTTCAATCAGTGGTGATTACACCAGGACACTCTTTGTGTTTTCGCTAAGCTGTGAAAATAGGAAAAAGCTTTAGATTCAAATTTGTGACGTTTGCAGTAAGACGACATTAGCACAGTGTCAAAAAACCAAACAAACAGAGCTTCCTATTTTGTGCGCTTGCAGAGTGACAGCAAAGCAAATGCGGAGTCACCAGGCAGAATGTGAATGTGAATCAAGTTTTGTGAAAATGCAATGATGCAGAGTCACACGTTCAGTGAAATGCCAGTCGCTGGGATGGAAAATAATGAGTCTGTCCCAATGATGGCTTCATGCCATCATTGCACTGTGAGACAGTTCTATCTCACAGTACAAACCCAATCCCAGAAACGTTAGGGTGCTGGGTAAAAGTAAATAAGAACAATGCAGTGACTTGCAAATTTCATAGACCCATATTTTATTCAAAACAGAACATACAAAAGATAACACGTTTAAGCTGAGACATTTTACTATTTTATGAAAAATATTATCTTATTTTGAATTTGATAAGAGCAACATGTTTATACAGGGCCATGTTTACCACTGGGTAGCATCACCTCTTCTTTAACAACAGTCCATAAACTTCTGGGAAGTGAGGAGACCAGCTGCTGGACTTTTGAGAGAGGGAACTTATCCCATTTTTGTCTGATATACAATTCAAGTGAATTTGAACTACATCTACAAAAAACGTTGCCATTCCAGTCATGAATATCCAGGCCAGGGAGTTAAAGTCACCTTTGCTCTTTCCAAAGACCCTTAAAACAAACAGCTTAAAAAAGTGTTGCCTACAAAGCAGGTTTATTGTGGGTATAATGGCAATCATAACCTAAAGTAAAAGCAGGTCAGGGTGGCTGAACAAAGCTGCGACCCATACCCCCTTTTACATGAATCACTGTCTGTCCAATTTCCAACAGTTAGCAGATATTAAGTGGTGACTAAAGTACACGAGTGAAGCCTCAGGAGTTTTTCAAAATCCACTCCCCCCCCACACACACACACACACCGCAAACATGTGTTGAGGACATGTAGCTTATGCATGACTGTATGGCTTATGATAAACAGTGGCTATTGACAGACCAACCTTTTCCTGAGATCCATCTCTCTACTTCAGATCAATGTGTAGTAAGATAATAAATAGAAAAACTGTGTGCGTCACCAGTTTGTAGGACAAAACTGGCTCAGATTACTTGCAGTTTCGGTTTTCCTTCTCGTGCATTTCTCCTTCCTCCCACTTTCCTATCTGTGAAAAGCCTGAATAAGCATTCCTTTTCCTCATGGTCTTCCGCCCCCTCTCGCACTGCTGAACTGTGCGCACAGGGATCACTACCCTGTTTTCCTTCTGCTTTGCTGAGGTTCGGCTTATTTACAAGAGACATGCAAGTTAAGGTGGACTGCTGCCGCCGTCTTTTAAACCCTGTGTCACTCATAATCCTTCTTTACTGCATGTGACAACTTCCAAAGCACCGTTGGAATTAAGGCTTGAGGTTTCAGTGTCAGACTAACAAGAAGGCTGTGTGTCAACTGACAAAATGTCCCATGGGATAGATTGATCCATTCAGAGAGCCAAGACGAGGCCTAAAGCTCCAGTTGCTCACACACTTCAGTAACCACTACATAACTAAAATTTTCATTTTCAATTCACTATTGGTGTTACCATCAGAGAATACACATTTTTCCTAGCTACAAGTGGTTGCAGGTAGAGCAGGGCGATATGGCCAAAAATATTTATCACGATATATATTTGAAAATTTGCGATAACGATATAACTGACGATATAATTGATGCGAGACAAAATACAGTTGTATTTTGTAGTAATGTTGTGGAGTTCCACAACATTACTAGCGCAAAAAGACAACCTTCCATTTATTTTCACTTAAACAAGAAGCTGGTTTTTATGTACATTAAAGCTTTATAAAAATGTAACGGTGCAAATGCAAATTCCTTGCTGAAAGTTTAACCAAAAGGCATTTCCAGTAGAAATGGGCTGACATATCCTGAGCATAACCATGTATAATATCCACTGAAGTTAAAAAGAGGTGCTTTGCAACATTAAACTGCAGTGTGCAGTACGCATTTTTTGGACCATAAGGTGCACGGGATTATAAGGCACATTAAGCGAAACAAAGCAGTCAGATAAATCAAACTTTATTAAACTCATTCTTCTTGCTTCCTCCACTTCTGTACCATTGATTCATTAATGTTGAATTCTCTGGCAGCTGCTCTATTCCCATGTTGTTGCAGTATATTAATGACTAACCTCGCATTGTGGATGGATTATCTCAGTTGTTCTCCTGACTGAAGTTTGGTCCGTTTACAGCATCCTGCCATGCGATTGCATTTGTCTCCAACTATCAGGAACTTTAACGTTAACTTTTATAAGTGGAAAAATGTTAGTGTTTGTCCTCCAGCTTCACTGTTTATGTTATGCTAACATAGCTGTGTCGCTAGCGATCATGTAGCACATCATTATATACCAGCTAGCCCAACTTCAGTAACCCTACAAACGTTGTACAAACACTGCTGTTTAGTTTCCTGTCTTCATTTATGTTGGAAGTGATAGCAGAGCTGTACGTTTTAATTTTTTCAGAAATCTCTCAGTCAGAACATGCTATATCATGCTTAGGTAACTAGCAAAACTAGCGAGCTAACTTCCGCTAGCTTCCTGCTAACTTCTAACTCCGTTAAATGTAATAAATTTTGTTTTCATGGATGCCTGGAAGTTAAACTTCATAGTTACACCTGGTAAAGCAGCAATGCTGATCGTTTTATTAAAGATGAAAGAATTTAGAGAGTTTTTAACTCTCAGTGATGCGGCAGTGTTGTTTGACCTGAAGCATACAGAGTTTAGGACCCAGATTACTCCCAGATTTAAGAGCATCTTAGTCCGACAAATACGACAATAATGACGGCCGCTTGCATGTTCTGCAAAAAAATGTGCTTTGTCGTGTATCTGACGGACAAACACCAAACCAGTTCCACATCACTGAAGTTGCACCATTTTTACAAACCAATTCTGGTTCATCTGTTTCACTCAACAATCGGCCATGTGCGTATGAAAACAAAGGCACTGCGCACGCGCGTTTTACTCCCATTCTATCACGATATTTCATTTTCCTATCGTTGCCTAACATTATACCGGTATTACCGTGAACGGTATAATATGGCCCAGCCCTAGTTGCAGGGGGTCGCTGACTGGTTTCTAGACCAGTGTGGCTGGGGCTTTAGTTATCTTTCACTACAGATACACATTTTGTAGACTTTTAGATAATTAAAGGTTTTATTATTGGTGGCTGATAAGGTGAGGAAAAGGAGCAATTGTCAATATGCCAAGAGCGCAAGTGTTAGTGTCAGCTCAGAAAATGCACTGATGTAGTGACAGGTAGCTATCAGAATAGTTTGCTAACATCTGAAGAGCCAGATAACTGCTCATGGCCAAACGCGACAGTGATGCACTAAAATGGTCAGGCTATGGTAATGGATGTCCCTACTTCATGTTATAGTTTATCCACAGTTAGCAACCGGTTAAATGACAAAAACAAATAAAAAAAATATAAAATAAAATAAAAACTGTCCTAGAAAAATCTTTGAAAACTATCAAGAAAACGTGATAAAGAATCTTAAATGTTAAAATCTTTTTCTACTTTTAGAAATGATATCAAGTTATAGGTTTTTTGTATCCGCAAGCAATTTTCCACCAAACCTCCACCCCAGCTCACTGTTTTCATACAGTTTCTAACTTAACTTCAGTGTGCTTCAAGTCTGACAGAAATATGCTGCCAAATATAAATTACTGCAGATGGAAATAATCTTCTTTTGACTACAGCAGTGCAGAATGAACCAGCTTTTTTTTTATATCCATATCACTTGTTGCCACGTGCACTTCCACCTCATGGCTGTGAGAAGCCTCGCTCAAAGGTACCCTGGTGCAGATTGGAGGGGAGGGGCAAATGGTCTCTGAGAAATATCCAGAAACCTTTCTTCTTTTTATACCACAGTTCACGTGTCTATTTCTCTCTAAAAAAGAACTTTGTGCTGAACACACAAATACTTTCAGAATGTGACAAAAACACTATCAAATTTAAACACCATTTATGCTGTTCTCCATCATAATGACACCTCACATTAATAACTTGAGCGCTGGAGCGTGACACCTTTTGTTCTCTGTGGGCTGATACTGATATCAGTATTTTAAAATATAGCAATATAAAGCTAATGTATTTTTTTCTACATTGTATCAAGCATTTCTGCAATGTAACTGACTAGACACAGAAGCATGTGGATCCATTAGCATAATGCTAAAAACCTCTCTTCTGCTGATCTGATAGGATGCAGAGCTGAGGGAAGCTGGTCAGGCTTAGCCTCAAAGTCTCCTTGAATTCAAGGCATCTAAAATAAATTCTTACAAAATATTCAGTGCTTGTAGCTCCTTCAACCAATGATTTGCTCATAACATACATAACACCAGTTTACCCATATGTGAATTTGCTGTTAGAGCTCCTCACCACCAGCTTAAACCAGTTTCTGCATTATCTATTGGGGAACACCACTAGGAATTAGAAACTTGGACCCTCTAAACTGAAAGTTAGTCCAGACTTCCTGCATTAGGAAACTTAGTTAGTTGTAAATGTAACCCACATAAAATTAGGGTACCACTTTAAGGAGTAATAGATATGAGGAGAGATGGACAGCCTGCTCAACCAATCGAAATGCACAAGTCCCAGTATGCTTTGGCCAATAGGAAAGCATCCTGCCGCTGTGTGTCCCACCCACCTGCTCTGAGTTCGCTGCTACTGTATGTGTGGAGGTAGTCGCGTGCTGGCAGGAGAAAAAGAGAGCTGCGCTGCAAAACTTTGATCCCTGAGAAACCGACGTTTTTGGAGAAGGGTCTGGCTGCAGCCACTGGGGAGCGCCATATTGGGACCTCCACAGTAACCGGAAACACGTGACCTCCACACTAACCGGAAACACGTGACCTCCATAGTAGGCGGAAATACGTTCCTGCATGGATCTTTTTTTTTTTTTGTCTCGTTCCTGCATGGATCATTAACCTTGCAAATCGATCGTAAAGGTTGGTACGGAGTCTTCCATGTATAAATTTGCCGTTAATAATTATATAATTCTAGGAATCATCTACTTTGCTTACACTGATTACGTTGCCACTTTGTTAGCGTTACAACAACGGTCAGACCCCCGAGGTATCTAAACTTAAGTAAGGAATGTGTGCACTTTTGACACCTCTGGTTAGCATTTACTGGTCAGTTTCGGACATATTTGATTTTTGCTTGTTATTGAACAAATTCACTTCACTGCTTTTCACTATCTGACATCAATGCACATTGTTCCATTTACTGCATATTGCGCTTTATTCATGTCTCTCATTCCACCTGCATCAACATTGTAAAGTTTGTCACAAAGAGATTTATACATTTATAAATACTAATATTCTCTATTCCATTCTGTTCTGCTTTTTTATTGCCCAGATTTTAGTTAGCCTTTGTTAAATTGTCTTTTATATGTCAATATATATGTATGTCACAAATAAAAGTGTCTTGTAAATTATGTTTTTGTAAAGAATTTTCTCTCCAAATCTCTTACATGCTAACTGTAACGTGGTATTTCTGCTAAAACCTGAACTTAAATGTGTATATGATGTTTATCTGTTTTTCTCTCAGTTTTAGATGCACATATCAAATTTGAATTCCGCCACCAAGCCAGAATTGCAGGAATGCACAACATGTTGCTGAAGACTCTTTCACTGCCCTCTGTGCCCCACTTTCAGCCCTACTGTCAGGGCAAAGATCGAGGAGCATATAAATGGATACATTAAAAATGCTTTGCCTTTCAAAGGTATGTTTGAAAGGCAAATAGCAATGGCCCTTTTTATTTTTAATCAGCCTTATATATATTTAATAACTATAACTTTGTATATTTAATAACTATGAGGTATTAAATATACCTCATAGTTAAAGTTATAAATATGCACTTCTTTTCAGCACTTCTGCAGTCTCTCTGTTGACTTTTCACATTGTACAGTTCAGTGCCTTGTAAATAAAATAAATAAATAAATAAATAGGAAGATTTATGAAACCATTAGGACTTTATCACCTTTTTATCTGAAACGTTACTGGTACTATATATAACCTAACTGGCATTTAAAGAGTAAAAAAAAAAGAATGTAGATAAAATTTTGGTTTTGATGAAAAGGACTGGTGCTAATTTAAAGAGTCAAGTCGCTAAAAGTAGATAAATGTTTTAATAAATATACATATTACAGCATTTTGTGAACATACACAAAATTAGCCTATTTTGGCAACGAACAAGCTGAGAGAGAGTTTTATAGTTTTTGCTCTCCTTGAACAAAAATAATAGTGCATGATAATCAATGTGGATGTTAATCAATTAGATGTCCCAGACTCTACTGTTAATAATACAGCAGTCCCTCGTTTATCGCGGGAGTTACGTTCGCTACGCGAAGTAGCCAATTTTATTTTTTACAATTATTATAGATGTTTTAAGACTGTAAAATCCCTCACCACATGCTTTATGTTTCTCAGACATGCATGAACATTTTCAAACTTTTCTCTTTTGTTTAAACACTCTTAAAGTTCAACCCATTATAGAAACATAAGTCCAGTATTACAAAATGAAACCGTGCAAAACTTTTCATGTGCAGATTTATATAAATTCGACAAGCTAAACGCATTCTGTAGTGTACAGCAGTGGTCCTCAACCTTTTTTGCACCACGGACCAGTTTAATATCAGACAATATTTTCACGGACCGGCCTTTAAGGTGTTGCAGATAAATACAACAAAATAAAATGATACAAACAAAGACAAAAACGGTGGTATTTTGTAAATATAATAATAAACGCGAATTCGGCTGTGTAGTTGTGTAACTTTATGAGCAGCGTCTTCCTGAAATGCGCCAACATTGAGAGTAATGTCCTCCTCTCTGCTTCTTGATGCTCTCTGGTCGCTATGGTAACACGTAAATAGTTCTTTCAAAATAAGACACGACCACAACACGGGAAAAGACCCAGGGAAACCGACTCAACGGACCGGTACTGGTCCGTGGCCCTGTTGGAGACCGCTGCTGTACAGGAGACACTGTAGTAGGTTGATTGACAATGGTCTACAGCAATCACAACGCACAACACAATGTACTGTAAAAAATAAATTAATTAATTAATTAAAAAAAAAATCAGCGAAACAGTCTGCAAAAGGTGAACCGCGTTATTGTGAGGGACCATTGTACAATAATTTCCAGTAGCACTGCTGATATATGATATGGTGAGTTTTGAGGTTGTCTTCAAACAAGTGCATTGTACTAGAAAAAGGTGTTTGAAGGATTAAAAATGTAAAAAGTGATTTTTTTAATAAACCCAGATTGTTAAAAAAACCCCACTTAGAATCAAATTTATTTATCAGCAGCATCAATAGTAACAAAAATACACTTTAGTTTTCGCTGTCAAAGTCGATTTAACTGAAGTTATGTGTTTCCGGTTAGTGTGGCGGTCGCAATATGCAGCCAGATGCTCTTGTGGGAGTTTTTGGGCTGGGAAAAGTATTAGATATAAGTTGCAACTAACTGTGCTGCACATAAGTTTGCTGGTTATCAGCTATCTTCCATGTTAAACGTAGCCAAAGTGAGTAAACAGGCGATGCTGCAGTTTTCTGGCAACTTTAGAAAGTACCGCGTGGAGCTAAACTGTTAGCCTTTGTTAGCTCTGGTTGCCATCAACTGCCTGAAAGTTCATCTCAATCTGCTTCCAGAAGTAAGGTAACACTTGAAGCGCAACTTATGTTTATTTTCCTTCACGTCGTATTACTGTTATTAAAGAGAAAAACAACATGTCCTGTTACGTTATTTAGAGCCCTGCATTTTCCAACCGAGAGACACCATACCATTGTCTTTGGCCGTGATGCACTGAGATCGGTGAGCACATGTTGTATGTCTCAGTTAGTTCACGTCTGTTTCACATTTTATCGTTGAGAAACTGAATTAATCTCAATTGTTTGATTAATAATTGTCGCATATGCACTGACTTTACTTGGTTTAATGCATAGTTTGTGTAAGAGAGATGTTTTATTTTTGCAAATTTGAGTATTTTAATTGCAAATTGATGTTGAATGTGATTTCAACAAAATCTGAAGTTGTGAATTATAGCTAGAACAGCATAATTAATATTTGAATTGCTCTTCTGACCCTGTCTGTTGACAGGTCAGGTTTTTTTTGTATGCTGAATTGTTCCTGAGGTGGATTCCTCCGGTGAAATAGACGGCGAGCCTTCCCTCCTGGACTTAGAGAGACTGAGATTCGCTTCTTTTCCACTTGATGATCTGCTGCACCTTGCGGTGTGGTAGTACTGTATCACTCACACTTTTACACACAGCTGGTTATACATGAGACCACTGACTGACATTCTCTCACCACTATTTTCTTTCACACCCTGGGAATTTTTTGAACTTTACCCCTTGGACATTTTTTATTTGGGACTCTGAATAATAAGCTGTTGTGTAGAACACTCTCCACATGTGAAAAGAGTGTGGATTTTCATTTGAATGTACATTGGATTTGTGTAATCTGTTTCTATAAGAATTAAGGAGTCAGGTTACTAGGGTGCACCCGAGCATTGAAACCCAACATTGAAAACCAAAAGTAACACTTGGCCAAGTCATTGTCTTAGTAGTTTATGTGTTTTAGTTTTCTTTCATTTTTTGTAAGTTTCCTTTCTACCATTGTAAAGTGTCTTTAACCTGTGCTTGTCAACCTTATGGTTTATTTCACTAAAGTTGGCTGGTTCTTTTGAGTTACATTCTTGTCTCTGTGTCTCATTTAAACACACCCCTGTGCTCCTATAGTCGAGCCTATTGGCCCATTGATATATTCTTTTCAACAATTCCCCTTACTGTGTTACATAAATGATACAAGATATTTATCCCAGAAGGTCACAATGCCTGATTACTTCCCAAACCAATTTGTTGAAGATTTGTTGGACACTTAGCATGTCAGACATTTTGGACTCTCTCGCTGTATGAGCATCTACCTGCTCTGAGTTACCCAGCTACTTTGCACAAGCACACTGAAGTAACAAAAATGATGTGGACCCTTTATCAGTTGAAATTCTATTTTTTGAATTTAATTTTGTTGCTCAGCCGCTGACATACAGAGGATCCCTTTAACAGGTAAACACAGGCAAAGGTGAAAAAGCACAAATTTACAATTTTTAAATTATTATTATTTTTTTAAACCATCCACCAATCCATCACAAATGCTGCTATACAACACTGTCTAGAAGAAACGGTGTGCGCACCCACACCAGCACACACACCTTACCTCCTCAGCTAATATGACAGCTGACCTTATAACAACTCCGACAGCAGCAGTTTGTCTGAGGAAAAACTCTGGATTATGGGAAGAGATGGAGGCTTTGTCACTGAAACAACTGTGCTGGCTGCTGCTGCTGAAGAGCCTTTGTACCTGACAAAACGCAAAATCACAAAGCCCCGGGGAACAGGAACAGCTCTGACTGCAAGTTAAAAAGAGAAGGCAGCCAGCTGAGTTGCGATATGAAATCAGTCACAGAGGTAAATTGGTTATAAGTGACAAGCTTGATTCAATTAGGCTGTTTGTTTCCTTCTCACCCTGAATGTCAGACACCTGCATAAGTTCCTGCTGTAATTGTAGACGTTTAATTAATCTACAGCGAGCGTCAACATGCCCTGCAGCAGGGGACAGATATGAAAGCTTCGCCTTTACCGAGACAGAGAGAAAAAACAAAAACAGCGCTCTGTCTATCTATGGGTTCACAAAAACAGCTTTAATAAATGCAAATAGAATAATTTGAGCACATAGAGCAGAGATACAGTGTCATTACAGCAGGCCTCGGGTTGTCGGGCGATCCTTAAAAGCAATTACCTCAAACTGGGCCCTCGGGTGCAGACGTTGTAATTGGAAAGCTCATGGAGTCTAACTTACAACATGCACACATGCAGATAACAGCCTCAGCTTTCCCTTTACAACCCGAACCAACCGTCTTCAGGAGTGAGCAGCTCGAATGTAATGAAGATTACAATGTCAGCACTTAACAGCAATTTCTTCACATTTGAACGAGGGTAACACGGTTCACGAGCTCAACGGATAAACAGAAATTCTGCCCAAATTAAAAGCCTGATTGTTGGGACTTCAAGCCATCTACTAAAACGTGCTCACAAATTAAATACTTTGATCTGTGAGAACTTACCAGTAAATTGCTCTTTTTAGACTTTAGAATGCCAAACACTGGCAATATAAGCAAGGAAAAAGAGAATAGCCAACTACTGACTACAGTGTACTTCAGAGGGCCACAGATGACATGAGAGAGCGACTGTAGCCCAAGAGTGACAAATGTGCAGAAACAGGTGCGGTACAAGCTGCAATTTATACCCCGAAACCTCAGTTTTTCTCTTAACTGGATGGAATTATGGCAGCTATAATAGAGATGAGGAGGCAGTCAAGGGAGTGCTCTGAATGTGTGTGACAGGGTGAACTGCTATAGTGAAGGATGATGTTGTTTCTCTGTAGACTAAAGTGCTTCGGAGAAGAGGAATAAAAATTTAGAAGATAAAACGAGACAACATGAGGTCAGTAAACCTGTCAGGGGATCAAACTCATGTCCCAAAAATTAGCCTGCAGAGAGACACAAAGGTTGATTTTACAGTTTTTGAAGTTAAACTATTCTGGCTCGCTTGGAAACCCACGAGCAATGCCTCATGCGGCAGAGCAGGTCATCTAATAATGGTAGTTGGTGGTTCGAGCCCTGGAACCACCAGTCCCTTTGAAAAATGTAAATTTGATCTTGAGTTCTGAATAGGGCTGGGTATCGTCACTGATTTCTAGAATCGATTCAATTCCGATTCACAAGGTCCCGAATCGATTCGATCCACGATTCGATTTAATTCGATTCGATTCGATTTAAATCTGGGAAATTTTGACAGTCAGAGATATAATTCAGATCAGGACATTTACATATTTTTGTATCTATAAAAAGGAAGCTGACACTCTCAAGACTTTATCCAAGGTGTGAGCATCACAGCAGATGCCTTTGTGTCAAAGTAGCTGAAGATAAAACACAGAAAAACATGTAGGTGATTTTCCTGGCCTGGGATTTTATAAAAATATTCTGCAGTACATCAAAAACGAAAGAAAACCATTAATTAATCAACATTACCTCTGACGTTACAGCGGTTTTATTAGAGACATGGCTAAGCATTTTGCATTTTGAATAATTTTAAAAAGTTTCAATTTGTTCAGTATTGAACAGCAGAAATGAGGTTTTCTTTTCGGAAGAATGTAAAAGGGGAAAAAACAGCGGCCGACAGCGCTGTAAGCAACAGTAGACTTGTGTAACAAGCAAGCGAATAATGAAGAAAGCGAAACTGTTCGAGAGAGGGGGGGGGGGGGGGGGGGGGGGGGGGAGGGAGAGAGGGAGAGAGAGAGAGAGCTGCGCATCGCAATGGAAGCAAAACAGTAAAAGAGTGAATTCATGACGATGTTTATGTGAAGCGTTTGGATCTTCTTTTGCTGCTGATTCGGTCAATATTGTTTGGAGAGAGATCAAACTAACAGCTTTAGAATCAGCGCATAAAGGGCGTGAACACAAAGCGCGGACCCGGATCAGCGAGCTGTCGGCTTTCAGCCCCGACTGTGAGAAAGGCGACATCTAACTGATTCTGATCCGCGGGTCGCGCTGTGTGTTTAAGTCTATGTGCAGAATCCCTGTACCTGCTCTCATTTACTGTTTGGTGGTTCTTGAAATTTTGTGAGATGTCACCAGAGATTCTGGCATTTCGGACAAAATAAATTTATATTAAAAAATCGATTCAGGATTTTAATGAATCGATTTTACGTTATCCAAGCCAGAATCGATTTTAATCGATGAATCGATTATAAAAACCCACCCCTAGTTCTGAATACATTTACTGAAAAGGAAAGACCAGAAGTGTTCAGCAGACTTGTATCACTTCTCACAGCCTCTGCTCATTTTTGATTTTTCACGTTTAAAAACGTCCTTGCTGTCCCCATGTCGAGACTGAAACACCGAGGGGACCGAGCATTTGCTGTTGTGGCCCCCAAATTATGGAATAAGTTGCCCCTCCATATTAGGCTGACTCCAACACTTGAGATTTTTTAAATCACTTTTAAAAACACACCTTTTCTCCAAGGCATTTTAAGAGTAGCACCAGAGTCAGCTTCCAGTCAGTAATAGTCAGTTTTAATCTGTTTTATTTATTAATTTTCATTATTGTCCATGTTATTAATCTTTTACCATTTATTTCCCCCAGAAGCAACCTCCAGCAATGCTCCCCCAGCAGTGTTATAGGTGCACAAACAAAATGCAGAGAGACACACAGGCTTTCCACAAGTCTTGTGGACGGTTTAGAAAACCTACGCTGTGCTGCCATGCTCTTTAGATAGAAGGCAGCTTTCTCCTTCCAAACAAGCCGCACTTGTTCAGTCCTTCATCAGTGAGTTCAATGTGATTTTGCAAACTCACTCGTTTCGTGGGAGTACTGTGGCGTTATTATATTAACACGCACCTGAATGCTCCACACAAGAAAATCACCAAGCCAAGTGCTTTCACAGAGGCACTCACACTTGTAATTAGTACTTAATGAAGTGCATTTGATTAACAGCACTTGGCTGCTACTTGCCCCATTAATGCCTATGGAAGCAGTAAGGGTGTACTTGTGTAAACTCTTTTTCACATGAATGTACATAGAAACAGATGCAACAGGGGATCTTTGTAGTGGTTTCCATGGCGCCACAGGTTACAGGGGTAAACAAATGAAAACTGCAAGACTAGAGTGGAAAACAATTTACTCTGAAAAATAGATTCTAAAAAGCAGGCGGCTATGCTTCTCTTGACCCAGAGTAACAAAGGCCTCAATCAAAATGAGAAGGCAACTCGTGTTTTTCCCAGGAGGTAAAACAGCACTACAAGATTAGATGGCAGAAAATCATAAATTAATACATTTGGTGCTCTTCTCAGGCAAACTAATTCACTTATGATTAGTTTTTGTATGGAAGCCAAAACACATTCAGGCACAGACGGCAAGGAAAAGATGCATATCAGCTGCGTAGCTCAGCTGGTGGGCTTTCATCTCCCTTGTTAACTTGCAGGAGATTTCGATGTTTATCTGCATGAACTGTCTAAATTGACAGTGGTGGAGTCACAGCTTGAGACTATCTAACCTTTGGAAATGGCATCTTTTACTAATGTATCACACAATACGAAGGACTGAATGTGTAGCATGTGATGCATGTGCGCATGTTGTGACACACTGAAGACAAGGCTCTCGTCTTGAAACACGATGCCCTCAGACAACAAGATTAAGCCAGAAATGATTAAGATGGGTAATAATTACATAACGGAGCAGTGAAGGAATTGAGATTTCACACTGAATGATAAAACGCAGTGGCAAGAGGACAGAAATTTGATGTGTAGTCTATATGCAAGGCCTTTTCTTAATCCCCAGAAAAAGGGCAGAGTGCCAGAGTAGATAGCCAGCTCCACACAGAACTATCGCCTGCAGAAGAACAAAAAAGAAAGGTAGCAGGGAGCGAGACGAGAGAGCAAGGCAAGACAGAGCGAGAGGAAGAAAGCGAGACCAGCGAGTTCCAATTCACAGTACGCCAAGATGGGCTATATTTTTACTTTCCCCTTTCATCTCTGTCAAAGCACACACTGAACAAAAGGAGGTAAATGCTGATGAGACCAGCCAGCCTCACTGTGTTGCTTCTGTTTCTGCTGTTTGCAAAACAGAGGACAGAGCATGCAGGGGGATTTAAGTAATCAGGTTTTCAGTGGTTCTACACGTTTAAAGATTGCTTCCCCATTAATCAGCAGGCTGTTATTCGATTATGTAAAAAACATGTTATGAATATTTACTTTTAGATGTTAGTAATCTAAACCCTGCATATCATGTTATATAACCATCCTATTACTGAGCAAGGCTGGGTGTTTTAACAAGCCAGGGCAGCTTTACACAACATGAATGCATTATAAGCTAACACAGTGAGCTTGTGAGTGTGTTTGTGCTTGACTAGCAAATCAGTTAATCTGTTTTTTTAAGTGCCACTTATGTAGAAGCCACAACAAAAATCAACCAAAGTCATATTAGCCAAGCTGCGAGGGGGTGGTTTCTTTGCGATCTGATGAGGTGATGAATGTCAAGTGTGCTAACTCCAAGTAGCTGCACAAACTGTTTGCTGACGAATAAGCTGACACCGGAGAACTTGAGCTATGTGAAAGCAACTATTATTCAATTAGGGAAATTCGGGTTCTGGTGGGTGGTCAGGGTTCACTGCAAACAAACAAGCCATTAGTGACAGTGTGAGGAGAGCGAGTGTGTCTCACAACACTGATATGTTTCCATATTGTGTGCTGACTTTTCAGGAAGTGCAGCTCTCTTAACCTCAATACAGTTCTTTTAAACATCAAGATTTAGTTCACATTTTCACATATTGCTACAATCAACATTTAGTGCTAATTGGCAGAAGCACTGAAGATACAACTGAAGTCGCTCCGTAGAACTGCTGACAATACATTAACAAGTCTGAGTCACTGAACTCACGCTAGTTTAACTAGAGCAGGATCTCATTCTTCTCTGCTCTTCATGAGCTCTTCCATCAAGTCTTGTTCTTCCTGAACGCCTCTATCTGGCGCTTTGTTTTATTTTTATTCACCTCCTTGACGCCCTGCTTGGTTCCTCGTTGTTTTACCTTGTTTAGTTTCAGTTTCTTGCATAGCTGGCTTATGCCTGATTTAGACTTGTAAGAGAAATTTCTGTCGTAACCAGAAACTGCTGTTAACCCAGTGCCGTAACCTGAAGTGCACCTCCCGAGAAATGTAACTACACATCGGGTCGACACAGCCCGTAATGACTTGAATGGAGTGGAAGTAGAGCTGGGCGATAGAACGATAACGATATGTATCGCGATATAACTTTTACTCGATAGAGAAATTAAGCTATCGCGATAGACCTCGCCGCTCTTGTCCTCAAAAAAAAATAAAAAAATAAAAAAGGTCAGCCAATCCAAATTAAGTAGCGCAGCGTCACGTCGCGTGACTTGTAACGTACAGCACAAGTGCCAAGCCGCACGTGTGTTTGTTTGGGAAGCAGCCAGCGGGTAATGGAGCCAGCGCGTAATGGAGGAAATGAGTGTGCCGACTAGAAAAATCAACCGAGCGTGACCGAAGAGAAAACAGATGATGGTTCCAATGCTGGAGAGATTGTCGAACGGAAGAGCCATAGAAGTTCCGTAGTGTGAAGGTATTTCGGCTATTTCAAGTCTGACAAAAAACAGAGTAGCGTGCACTGTAAATTGTGCCGAAAGCAAGTCTGGAAATACAATAAACCGGTGCATGCGTCACACTGCGCCACGTTATTGTTTCGGTGAAATGAATTTCTACAATACTGTTACTGTTAATTCTACTCTCTGCAGTGTTTAAATGCTTACACATACACACACAGTTACTGTCCCTCCACACATACGACTCGGTTCTGCTTCTATGCCCCAGCTTTGTTTACTTTTTCCCACCGAGGCTTCTGATTGGCCAACATTTCTGCACGGTTAGGAATCTAGCGCCACCTGCTGCTTTGGCATGTTCATAGCAGCGTTTTCCTTCATTTCTGCCTTTATGTGTGGACGGGATTATTTTTTTAAAACGAAAACGGAAAATCTCCGTTTTCAAAAATACCCGTGTACGTGTGGACGTAGCCTCAGTCTCTGACTGGAAGCGCTAATTCGTCATTCGGCTTTTGTCAGACTAAAGTAACTGTTAAAACTGTTTGAAAAGCTCAGCTATACAACAAGGAGAGATTGAGAATTTCCTTTTAGTTCTCAGTTTATTTGATATTGACAAAAGTTAGTCAGTTTTGTCTGTTCTTCTGTAAAACAAACTAAGATTTATTTTTAGAATTAATATTTTGTTTCTAAGTGGAATTGACAATTTAGTCTGTTTTGTTTGTTCTATTTTGAAACTTAAACGCTTTAGCGGCTGCCTTTTGTGTAGTTTGCAATATTTGCCTTTATTTATCTGAAAAAGTCTCATGTTCCCTTAAGTACATCTACCCTGTTGAACTTATTATGGGAAATAAATATTTAAATAAAAACAAGCTGCTGATTATTTCACATTTTACTTGTGAGCAACGGCACATTTAAATCTTACAAATATAGTTATTTGGCTTATATCGTGATAGATATCGTTATCGCCTGAAATGAAAAAAACATATCGTGATATGAAAAAATCTCATATCGCCCAGCTCTAAGTGGAAGGTTGTGGTTTAGCGTTGGGAAGGGTTTCCGTGTACATCACAAGTTAGGATGTAGCTTTCCAGCAGCTTTCCAATCTTTATTCTATTCACCTGGGTTTCAGTTATCTTGCTTTGTCCTTGGCTGATCTGGTTTATTCTTATAAAGCTGGGCCCCAATGGGTTTTGCCCCACTTTTCATCCTATGCCTCTTAGCTTCTCTGAGTTGTTTTGTTACAGACCCTCCTACACCCAGCTCCAGAGTCATTACATTTTCTCCTGTGTAAAATCTAGTAGGTGTAAATGTAGTAGCTGACTCATTATTTTCTTAATTAATTCAGGAAAATTTGGAAGAAAGTGAAAAATCCCCACAACACTTTTTTTTAAAGTAGTTAAAACCATCCTAAAAGTTTATCATGTAAGACATGGAAAAGCACCAAAGCCTGAGAAGGGGAGATGTGGAAACAAGACAGTTTGCAATTTACATAAACATTTACTTGAAAGTCTGTTAGAATGCTAAATACTTCTCACGGGTTACTGCATAGTCAACTATTTGATTCTTCTTTATCATTACTTCCTCATGATGCAATCATCAAGGACCTCGCTTCCTCATACTGGGAGAATTTGATACAGCCTTATGTGCTTTAATGAGAAAACGTCGGGCTCTGGCTGCTAATGCTACTGCTTACAACCAAGTTCAACAGAAGACACTTTGAAAACATGACACCTTTCCAGGCTCTCTGTCACAGAGCATGTTTGCCGTCAAATAATTTGAAGAACTACCTCTGTGTGCTCCTCATCACATTCTCTTGAAGTCGACTGAAAATGTCATATGATCAAAGAAAGATCTGAAGATTTCTGACGACTTTATCTCCGTTGCTTTCATAAAGGTGCGCTCCAGTGCAGCTTATGCTACAGCAGGTAAGACAAGAATCACTGAGGAACCTTCGCTTCATATTCTAAAGATTCAGTTGGGAACCTTCACAAGCAAAACTAACAATTCGACCAACCCCCAGGCTTTTGTCACGGATGGTTAAATAATTAGCATTAGTCATAACCATCAAGTAAAAGAAAATACAACTCTCTTTGGATTTGGATTGGATTGAACTAAATTAATATTCTATCCCTATAGGTCCTCTATAGACGTTTGGCTTATTTACTCAGAAATCCACAAATCCTCCAGAGGGAAACAAACTGCCTCCAAAAAACAGAACAAAAAAAAGAGCTCTGACGAGTTGGACTGTTAGATCTTTTGCCTCTCTTCCCCCTGTGGCTCTTTTGCATAAAGCATCACAGACTGGCTGGGTTGGCAGACGCGGGGATGCTGTAACCAGTTCACTGACGTCATTTCGGATGATTTCTGAAATAGAAGCTAAACTTTTTCCAAAGAGTTCTGGTACTAGATCGAGACAACCCTTTACAGCTTCACAAATGGGTTTCCTGGGTCCTGAATTGAAATAATCAGATGAGAAAACAACGTAATCAGCCGGGATAGTTTCCTCAGCCCGGGTCTAAAGCATCACCATGCTGGAGTTTTGCAGTCTGAATATCCAGAGCTGTCAGAGAACATACAAGGAAAACATTTTCCCCTGGAGGAAAATGTGCACTTTGTCAAAGAAAGAACAAAAAGTGATGACTACAAAGTGAAGCGGCCGTCTCTTGGAATGAGGAACATCTGAAAATAGTGCTGAGACTGGGGATTCTCCAGTTTTCCATGGGACTATGATTTGGCAAATAGTTAAAGGACTGGGGCCACAACAAAAGGCGTCATCATCAGGGAACACTAACAAACACATTCATCAGCCAGCTAGTGTTTCCTCCTTTAGTGCGCTTACATGCAATGTGTGAGAAAGCAATGACGTCTGCAGGAATCAGCATGATTTCCTTGATGCTCCTGACAAACAATTTTACTCTAATGAATCTTGGGTGCCAGGAACAACAGGCTCTAACTGCTGATGCTGGAAACAAACCCATCCCAAGAAATTTAGCAATGATACAAGCATGAGATGACAAATGAATGCTGGGAAGCAGAACTAGTGGGAGAGAATGATTATTCTATTTAGATACAGAACAGAAAAAAGCCTTTCACAGCATGGCTCCAATTCATCAAGGTGTGCTGCTTTACACAGCCGGTAATATATCCCGAGGCACACGTTTTACACCAGTTATAATGAAGTATGTAGTCCCTTTACCCAACTTTGAGAGCTGGAAGTATATTAATCTGTATAGTAAATTTGCGTGACTTGCAGTATTTTCAGACACAGGCATTTATATATATGGCACTGCAGTTTTCTGCAAGTCTGTCAATGATGCCACTAAAGTGCTCAAATATATCCTGGGTTTCAGTGCTCACCACATTTAACGGCAAACTTTTACGACCCTTTAACAGCACTGAATGCAGTTTGACACTTTTATCAGTCATACTGGACAGAAACAAAGCAGACGGGTTGATGGATGAGTAACGCATGCATGTGCTTATCTGAAGTCTGCATAATGTGGTGAAGTTTAGCTACAATGTTTGCTCGAGGGATGTGCGCTGCCTGAAACTCAGCTTAACTTAAACAACGTCCTTTGCTGAGTCTATGCTTTAGTTCCCTGTTTCACATTGATGTTTTAAATCTTTCAGTTTCATTGTATCACCAGAGAGACCCCCACAGCTGGAAGAAAATTTGCCGTATTGTGATTGATTAAACAAACAAACAAAAATCAGATTCTGATTCTTTAATAGCTTCAAAAGCTAGCAGAGGTGCTTTGTTTCCCTTTGAATATTGTGATATTTTCCAAATGGCTCTCATCATTATCTTTAAACACTCACTTGTTCCAAACAAAACCACTACATTGCTTATGAGGTGACTTTTATATTAAAACAAACATAAAAAACTGGTCTGAACAACTATGCTTTAAATATCAATTTGGATATTGTGCTAATACACTGTTAACTGATCAGGATGCACAACTGTACTGTGTGATAGTGCTGCTGAGGAACTGACAACAATACTATCTTACCTTACAAGCTACTGGACTCTGGAATGTAAACTTCTACACAGGTGCACTACATCTATAATCTATAGAGATTTACATCAACCATGACGTCTCTTAATGGGACTCAAAGACATTGACAGAGATTAACATCACATATACCTCTCAACTGAAGCATAACAAAACTAATCATTTTCAGCAACTGCACTTTGAGCTGAATTCTTAAGGCGGACCACTAAACTGACAGAACATATATTAAAAAAACAAAAAACAAGCTCCATTGGACCGATAAACAGATTGCTGCTTTATAAGAATAGACCAGATGGGCATTGATTCACTGTTTTTAACTGCTAACCTTCCTGGTGTCTATTGCTGAAAGGTAAAGCTAGAATTTTGTGCCTGAGGCCTGAAGAAGAATCAGCAAGGAGATGGAGCTACTAGATTACAAACCAAATTTTTAAATGTGGTAGCAATATTATCACATTCACACTTGTGCTGTTAATGTACAGTTTGAGAGTTGTTTTTTCTGCTGCTATATGAATCCATTATACTCTTGTAGAAAATGTATGTAAGGTCAAATCCAGAATTTGTAGGCATTGCTGTGTGTTGAATTAATGAACATCTTTCCAGAGCTATTACAGTATAAATTTGTATATACAGTCTATAACAACAAGGACACATCACTTGATGGAACAGTGTCGGATGGAACAGATGTATGACTTTTTAATCAATTCAGATTTCTATACGGGTAGTAGACACAAGTACAAGTAGTGCTGTGCAAATGTGCTGAGGATGCTATATATTAGGGCAGGGCAATATGGCCAAAAATATTTATCAGGATATATATTTGAAAATATAAATGAAACTTTATTAGTGCAAAAAACCCCATCAATGTATTTTCACTTAAACAAGCAGCTGTTTTTTATGTGCATTAAAGTTATATAAAAATGTAACAGTGCAAATGCAAATTCCTTGCTGACAGTTTAACCAGCAGGCATTTCCAGTGGAAACTGGCCGACATATCCTCAGCATAACCATGTATAATATCCACTAAACTTAAAAAGAGGTTATACACACACACAATACGGTAATATTATGTTTACAAACCAATTCTGGTTCATCTGTTTCTTTCGCCCTTCTCATTCTCCGTCGCCGCAATGCTTTTTCTGACATATGCTTATAAAAACAAAGGCAGTGGGCATGCGCGTTTTACCCATATTCTATCATGATATTTCATTTTCTTATCATTGCCTAACATTACACCAGTATTACCGTGAATGGTATGATATGGCCCAGTGTAGATCTGGCATTAAAGACTTCTAAGCAGTGTTTTTGGCTTACAACACATTTCTTTAATGACTGCTACTTTGTCTCCAGTGTCAGAAATACTTTATGCCTGTATGGCCTGCTATGAATACGTTATCTATGTTATCTTAAATAATGTACATAACATTACAAAAAAGCTTCTAGTGTTGATATTAAACTAAAATGTCAGATAATGAAACCTACTTCCAGACAGATTAGTGTCTATATGTTAGACATTTAATTTAAAAACATATAACAGTGCCTGAGAGAGCAGGCCAGGCCATAAGACGCTTCATGAATACTTGAGAATGCATAAGGAAATCCTTTAGGTTAAAAAATGATGTGTAGGCTTTATTCACCTGCAACAGCACAAAGTCAGCACAAAGATTACAGTAAGTAACACTGCACAAAAATCCGTTTCAGTTCTCCGAGGTACAATACATCCCATACTGTGCAGCATGCCCTTTACTTTAACATCAGCGGCCCATTTGATAAACCCATTTCAACAACGTGCCTCAGGTTTATTGCTGTGGCATCAGAATCATCCACTAAGAAAAGGGGGACATGCACCATTATGTGAAACATTTCCCAGGGTGCCTGCTGCTCGCAAACAACATATCACTTAACAGCAGCCGCCTCCCCACCCTCCACATGCAGTGGCACCACATTGCAATACTGAAATGTGGTCTCAGCAAAAACACTCGATATTAGCTTAATTCATTTTACAAAGCAGAAACTTACACGAGAATGAAATATTAATGTTTACGTGTACAGCAACGACCAAAGTGAAGAATATTCAAGCAGGGTAGCTGTCATGTCACCTGAATAATTAACTTGCTTACTTCAGCTGAGTTCAGTGAGTGAACTCTTACATAAGGATAATTATTTCACATGCAGAACTTATAAACTATCATTTAAATACTTCTGTTTGTAAACATTTATTAAATTATTGTGAAAGCTGTGAAAAATCCTAGAAGCATGTGGTCTGTGACTCAGCTATGAAAAAGGAAGATTGTACTGTCGCTGCTATATCTGACTAAATTAAATACCGATTTCTTCCCCACTGCTATCAGACTCCTGAACAGCTGACCTACCTCAACTGCAATTTACACATCAGGACACTTTGCACGCTAAGTTCATTTTGCACATTAAGCTCTTTTGTACATACATTTACATCGACATCATCATACCTCACTTGTCTTCACTTACTTATTTTTGTACTTATTTATCTTTCATTATTTTTATCCTTATTTTTTAAAATCTTTATTTATCTTAATATCTTGTCTTATTTTTATCCTTATTTATCTTGTTCCTTCAAACCTACCTAACTTGGGATTTGTGTATGAACAGCAAAGGAAGAATTTCATTGCACAGAGAATTGCTATTTCTTCTGCACACATGACAATAAACACTTTGAATCTCTTGAATGTTAGTATTAAGTTAGCTAACACTACAACATATGTGCCAATATTAAACCTTAATGCTAGTTACTGCCTGCAGTAACACACAACGAACAATGTCATAAAGGATTGCAGTGACACAGTGTATAGTTACTAGTGACAACCAAAATTCCAGAGGAAGAGAAAACAAACAAGAGCAACTCGCTCTGCTGACACTGAAAAGGTTAGCTGGAAAAGCCTGAGTGTCCTTTTTTTAAAGTTGCTGTAATAATGGTCATGATAACTGTGTTGTGAAAATCTGATACTGTGGTTCTGTATTTTATTTAAGATTAAGGTTTTAAGCGTACATTATTAATATTTTAATCTCTGAACTGGAACTTCTGGTTAAGCTAACCTGACTGTATCAAACCTATATGAAAGCTAAGTTGTCAAGCTAGCTAAACAGTGAGTGTTGACTCTTCCGTTGATTATCAGTTTATTAATAGTGTTTGGAGATCGTGCTAATTATTATTATTTTTAACATTTCTTGTTTTTCTGCTGGAAGCATCAAAGGACTCAATTCAGCAAAAGTGAGGTAAGTGTAAGTAGCCAAAATTATTGACCTGATTTAGAGGTTTTTTGTAATAAATCGGCAAAAAAGCTTATGCAACATAGTTACACAAGTTCATATGAAACCTGTGAATTATGGTAATCCTCAGTAGAACTTGTATACAAAACTAGAGATCAATTGGTTTCTAATTTTATATTTTAAAGAATCACAATTTAGATAACAACAATTAAATAAGTTGGTAGAATTATTCTCTTACTCCCCCATATCTATAAGTTGTATCTCTGTCTGCAGGCAAACATGAATATCTGTTTAAAAAAAAAAGAGCATAAAAACTCAAGAGACTTTTGGCATTTCCCAGCACTTTCAGCAGCTTACAAATCAAACAAAACACAAGGGGATTTGTGTCAAGCACAATCAAACTTTATTCGTGGTTTCCTAATTCAATACAGAAGAATTTGAGAAAATGTTTTACGTCAAATTAAAAATTCCTAAGGGGAATCTAGGTCATCACGGCAGCAGAAGATAATGAAGATGGAAATACTGCAAAAAAAAGCAAATTGCATGGAGCTGTCTTTGTAAGTAAAGAGAAAAAGACTTGCTTTATTATCAGTAGCCTTCAAAAAGACTTGTTTAACAGCCTAAAGGTAATTCTCAATAAAAGGCTGCTCTCAACATTGAGCTATTCACAGATTGAGATGAAACACTACTAGAGGATATCCCTGATGGCTTACCCTAAATCTTTCAACTTTAACTGAGGATAATGGTAAATAGCAAGGTGACGCCATGAGGCCCTCCGGATCATAAATCGTCCTAATTTAAGATTTAGTAGTGCATTCATTAAACACTGAAGTCACTCAGTTCAAAATGAGTAAGGCAGGATAGTCACAGTGAGAGAGAACAAAATGAGCTTGAACTTCTTGGTAGGTCCGGGGCATTTTGCAGCACTGAGTTTCATTCATGTTTAATCAGCTCTCAGACTGTAGCACCTCTTTGATATCACACAGTGGGCACAGTGAGAAGAAAGCCATGACTTCAGGCTCTACTGCACATCTATCCTTTGATTAATGAGAGGACACCATTTAATCACTCCTTTATCCTCAGGAAATTTCAAAAGACCAATCTTTAGACTCAGCTGAGGGACTCCTGTGTGTGGAGGGGTCACTGTCTTCCATTATCTACTTGGACATAGAATAGAATATTTCTTAGCACATTTTAATGAGTGTGTATGGGTGTGGGTATGCATGTTCCCTTTGAAATGATAGTTTAAGGCTCTTGTTCTCCATTGTTCCAAGACCGGAGTGGATATTGATGGGATTTAATTGACATTAATGTTATTGTCCATTTTGCTTGTAGGTCAGGTTATTTATTGATTACTTCACTGATTCCTGATTAACTTTATGTGGAAGCCATTGTGGAACCAAAAAAAATGTTTTATCACTTGAATTGGAGTGCATTGTAGAAAGAATCTGATGATTTAGAACACTCCCAACACAAATGTTAATAAAGCTGCAAAACCATAGAGGCCAGACAAACCTGATGAAGAGTGTAAGAAAAGTACTGCAATACATTAAATAGGAAGACTTGTAGCTAAAGGGAAGGCTCATTGAATAAAAAGCTGAATGCAATGGTAATTCTATAACCATGTATTTTATTTTCCAAGTACTACTGCTCTCTTCTGAAGATGCTTGTTAACCTAACAAGCAATTCTAAACTGGCGCTAGATATAGATCGAGTGTTGTTGTCTGTCTCTTTATACTGGCTCTTTGATGGATACTAAGATTTCATGCAAGACTGCAACACTTATTTCAGTTTAAAGGTCTTTTTATTTCTGTGTTAATAATCTTGTTTTTCGTGACCAGAACTTCATCGACGTTGCTTTACCTCACAGCCTGACATTCACAGTAAAATTCCTTCATACAATCTCAGTACAACCACCAGGTCAAGTTGTATAAGAAATGGACCCTTCACTTGTTTTCCCATCTTCTGTTAAAGGCTCAGCAGTTTATCAGCAAACCATGGGACAGCACTATATGGGTCATACATAAACAGATGGTGGGACATGATCTAATCTGGCCACAACGGGAAACAGCGGTTCAAAAAAAAACAAAAAAAAAACATCCAACACAGAAGCTCCAAGAAGATGAAACACATTTCAAATTTCACACTTTGTAGTCCGACAACCCTGAATGGAAAGCTTTACAACTCATTTGCCTCGTCCATCATCTCTGTTCTGGCGATGTTATAATAACAGGCTCGCTCAAGCTGACAAGTTCCACGCTTTCATTTTTGTTAGGAAAACAAATACACTCCAGAGATATGTGGCGCAGGAAAACGGAGACATGGGCTGTCTGAATGAATGTGTATCACCTACAGAGACAGGAAATTAAAAGTGAGAAGTCCTGATAACAGCACACATGTCTGCAAAGTGAAGGGGTCTAATTGTGCTAAAAGATATGACAGACAAAGATGTGATGTAATTAGTTCAGCAGATGATGCTGGAATGAAAAAGCTAATGGTGACAGCTTGAAAGACATTAATCAATGGAGGCATTCGAAATTTGAAAAAGAAAAAAAAAAAACGTCCCTGACATGTCAAAGTATAGTTTGTTTCTGACATCTGACATCTATAATGTTGATGACTTCAGTCCAGCTCCATTAGCACTTTACTTAAATGGCATTTCGATTACCTGCCTCCAAGCTCTCACCTACATTTATTTTATTCAAAATGATACAGTGTGGAAGCTAATGGATTTTTTGGCCAATACAGGTGCAGGCAGAAGAATAAAATGTGACGCGTGGTTCTTCGTCCACAAATTCCCGAAGATAAACACAACTTTTCTTCACAGGTAAAAGTTATCCAGTAACAGAAATTTCCAAACACACAAAAAACTACAAATAGCTAGCTAAGCATAACTTCAATGGGAAAAAAATGAAAAAAATGTGAAAAAATGTAAAAAACAAAAAACAAACCAAAAAACCACAAGATGAATGAATGCACAAGAATGCACAAACTACCAGACTTCAAAGAAGTAGGAATGACTCAGCCTCCCAGTCTCCAGCTGTCTATGTCGACAGTGGAGTACAACCTAAGCTTAAAGATAATAAAACTTGTACTGTCAGCATTAATGTCATTAAAGTGATGTTAGTGAGCTAACGGCGCTAACGTGGTGCATCCCCATCCACGGGGCAATCCGTGGTAACTTGTTAATGGAGATTTGCCGCATTAATGCAGTTATGGCGTTAACGTCATTTTAACGAGATTAACGCTGACAGCACTAAATAAAACTGAAAAATATTTTAAAGCTAGGATGTTGCATCTTGGGTTGATATTTTCAGTTTAGCTACTGGTTTCCTTGCATATTTTGCTGTGGAAGTACTGCGTTTTGTTGGAAGTTGTTGAAGTAGCTCCCTTTTACATGCTGATGTGTTCACTGAGACGATTGTATGATCCCTTTTGGGTGCATTTCCATGTTTTAAGCATGAAATTAGCTTACTAGTTACTTTGACGAGGTTTAAGCATTAAAAGCTCGCTGGTCAGTCATCTCCATGTGTTCTGTCCTTGGTCTTTCTCCCATTGCTCATCTTCTTAGCTTGGCCTGGATTTACTGAAGGGCTCCTAAATGTGGATTCCATTTATGTAAAATCATACTAAGTCTTCACCACAATTACATATTTTAACTGTAGGCAACACTAACTAACTGTCAGAGAGGCTGACAGATGCTTACGGCACATCAGTTGACCAATCTAGTATTTGCTAAAGCTTCACAATGACATGTTTTTGTTTTTTTGGTTTGTTTGTATAAAAGTCAACCCGACACACTGTTATGTTGATCCCTCTGGGCGAGTGTTTGTTGAAGCACCACACATATGGCTTTCATGGTTTGCCAACCTGTTCACCAACTCTCCGGTTGGTCTTCTGCACATGCTCCTGCTCACTCTGGTCTCCGGCTTGACTATATAAAAAGGAAAACCTCGTTAGGAAGATCATCACCACCTGTCCCTGCAGCCTCCCTGGCACCGCCCCCTTGAGCTCACTGCATCACTCCTCCCCTGCGGCTGAGCCAGGGACCACACCTCCACCACAGTTCGGATTTCTAAATAATATTTATTGGGTGTTTATAATTCATGTAAGCATTATCAGTTACAATTACCATCAATCTGCATTTTGTTATTATTCAATTCAGAACTGCCCAGACCAGACACAGTGACATTCCACCAGAATCCCTTTGATCTCTGATCTTCTTTATGACATCAGCACACTAAAACCTTTAAAGAGGGGAAAGGTTCTCATTCTTGTCAGTCTTTCAAAGATAGTGGAAGAATTCACTAGGCAGGAAAACACTTAAACTACTCGAAACTTCAGTTTCTGACACAGTTGACCGTATTTATAAAAAATCTTTTAGTTAGTACAGAGATTTAGCATCAACTTCAATTTGAAATATGAGTCTGTCAAATCCTGTTGTATGCAACCTGAGAGCCGAGAACGAAAAACTTAAACAGCAAATCAAAGAGCTGAAAAATGAGAATAAAACTCTCAAACAACAAAACTCTACCATACGTGACCTTAAAGTCGAGAACGCCGACCTTAAGGAGCAAAAAAGAGAGCTCATAAATGAGAACAAAATTCTCCAAAAAAACATTGAAGTTCTCTTCAAACAAAGTGGGTTCTCTAAAAACAAGAGGAAAAGAGACCTGCAACTAGAGAATGAAAAAATTCACATCAGAATTCAAGAGCTGGAATATTTGAATAAAGTTCTACAGGATGCACAAAGCTCCAATAGCAAAGAAATTCAGCAACACAAAGAGGTGATGCAGGAAATGCAGGATGAAATCAGAGAGCTGCAAAGCAAAAAGGCAGGCTATGTTATAAAAGTGAAAGGCATGGAAAAGGACAACCAGTCTTTAAGAAAGAAAAATGATGTGATGATAAAACGCATGTGTGAGCTGAAAAGGGACTTTGAAAAGGAAAAAGATGACATGCAACAGGAAATACAGGCTGTTAAAACTGAGCTCCATCAGGCAAACACAGCCTTTAAAGAGTTAGAAGAGAGTGAAGAAAGAAAAAGGATCATGAATGAGGAAAGCAAAACAATGGACAGTGCACAGCTCAGACAGACCCTGGAACTCCAATGCTTTGCACATGAAATTGACATATTGAGGCATAACGAACTTCTTGAACCGGACCTCCAGGAGCTTTCCAAAAGGAGTGGTGATTCTCAAAAAGAACTGAAACCACACGATGAGGGTGTGAAAGGAGAATCACGGATCTTCAAAGCCACTGAGAAAGACTCTGAACATGATTTTAACGTGATCAACAGAGAAAAGGAGTTGTTGTGCCATGAATTTGAGGCACTGGAATGAGAGCTTGAAGAGGTCAAGAAAAGTCTGTGTGATTTACAGAAAGCCATGAAAACAGAAGACATGGCGTTGCAAACCCAAGCTCAGACTCCCAAAGTTTCACAGGAAGAACATAACAATCTGATAAACAACTACGATGTCCAAGTTGACATACTCAAACAACAAAATAAGGCCTTAGAAAATAAGGTTAGTGACCTTACCAAGAAGATGTGGAATGGACGGGAAGCGATGAGACAAATGGAAAAGAACTTTCAAGAACAAAGGAAGCTACTCGAAATTCTCTGAGGAGAATTCGAGGAAATTTAGCACAACTACGACTTTGGCCCTCCCTATTAAACCTGGTTAACGCAGGTTCAATAGGGAGGGGTGGGGGGTATAACTTAGACAATGGAAATTCATTTGATTTAATTGGCCCAAAATGAGTGACTGCACCCAGACACTCAGTAGCAAACAAAATTACAGAGATTCAAGAGAGAAAACTGTTTCTGCATAGACTCCTATAGTACTGCAAGTCATATCACTTGGTGTCCTGCATAGAGTGCAGGTTTAAGGTATTTACGTATCTTTCAGAATTAGAAGCTATGCTGCGTCAGGGGTTATAACAGCTGTGCCCCCCCCCAACCGGTCGAGGCAGATGGCCGCCCCTCACTGAGCCTGGTTCTGCCGAAAGTTTCTTCCTGTTAAAAGGGAGTTTTTCTTTCCCACCGTCACCAAGTCTAAGGAGCTTGGAAAGAAAAGCGCCTGGACTTCTTTAACTTAAAGAAGTCCAGGCGCTTTTCTTTCCAAGCTCCTTAGACTACTATGGCCTTGATGACTGAGAACCTTCACAGACACTGTCATCAAGGGTTTGCTCACAGGGGATCATCTGATTGTTGGGGGGTTTTCTCTCTTATATTGTATGGTCTTTACCTTACAATATAAACAGCCGTGAAGCGGCTATTTTTGCGATCCGGTGCTTTAGAAATACATCTTAGCTGAACTGAACTCCATAACATCTGGACTGAAATGCCTACACACAACGGTAGGCATTTCAATCAAGAGCTCTGTCCAAAACGTTCAATGACAAGCATCAGCACCAGGATTGTTTTTTAGCTCACCAACAGTTCATGTTCCATACCCAGTTTTTATTGTAACTGCAACTTTGTAAGACTGGGTTGGGAGATGTTCTTGTGGTGAGCTTTTATTCACATAATTGGTTTCTTTAATAGTGAAATAAAATAAATTTGTATAACTGGAAACAGCGTTCTCATGTGTGATTATCACATTGTATTCTTTAAACCATGTAACAGAATATATAATATATATAATTTACTCATAGTAATATTAATATCTAATGTGATTGAGTTTCCTCATCTCTACTTATGTGCTGATGTGTTCACTGAGGCCATTGTATGGTCCATTTTGGCTGCATTTCCATGTTTTAAACATGAAATTTGCTTATTTAAAGGGTGTCTCATGTATCTCTTATGCAGAAATATGTGTTGCCTAGCTGGACAAATGTAGCACAGGTCTACTATTATTGGCCTAATGTATTTTAACAATAATTTCAGCATCCAGATAATCTCTCTCATGCTCCCTTAGATGAATTTAGCCTGGTTGTCATGAAATAGGCATTTGAAACAATAACTACCAGTATCTTTGAATGTGTGTGATTTCACTAATCCTGCATATTTTTTGCAAGACAACTGGGTGTTTTTATGTAAAGAATGATCTGAGAACACTGAGGCTAATGAAGTAACAAGAGAAACATAGTAAGTAGTCTTTCAGTTTGCATGAGTGTTCCTCTCAGCTACAAATGAGCAAGAAGTAATAAATATCACATTAAAATGTAAAAGTAAGTCTTCAATGGATTATCATGACATAAATATGTCTGTAGTTAAACAGGTTATTCTGAATATTGCTAGTCCCTTAACATATATCTGTAATTTATCATTTCAGTCCGGTTGTTTTCCAAAAAAAATGAAAATTGCGAAAGTAATACCACTATATAAAAGTAATGACAAACACAGTTTTACCAATTATAGGCCTATTTCTCTACTGCCTCAATTCTCAAAAATTCTAGAAAAACTTTTTAATTCAAGATTAGAAAAATTCCTTGAAAAACATCAAATAATAAATGTTGGTCAGTATGGTTTCAGAACGCAAAGAACCACTTCAATGGCGATAATTGAGGCAGTAGAAGAAATTACTGATACACTGGATAAAAATAAATATGCAGTTGGTATTTTTGTTGACCTCAAAAAGGCCTTCGACACAATCAATCACTCAATTTTACTGGATAAATTGGAAAGATATGGTATTCGAGGGAAAGCTGGTAACTGGTTAAAAAGTTACCTAACAGGTCGGGAACAATATGTTAGCATAGGGCATTACCATTCAGAGAAACTTGGTATTACATGTGGTGTTCCCCAAGGGTCAGTGTTGGGACCAAAACTTTTCAATGTATACATAAATGATATTTTTGATGTTTCTCAAGTACTTAAACTTAAGTAGCGATGATTATACTGATCTTGTAATGACTGTAAACAGGGAGCTAAAATTAATAAAAAAATGGATGGACATAAATAAATTATCATTAAATATAAATAAAACTAAAGCAATGTTTTTTGGTAATTTAAAATATAATATAGAATTACCAATTATCATTGAAGGTGTACCAATTGATAATGTGAGTGAAAACAAATTTTTGGGAGTTATAATTGATAACAAAATTTCATGGAAACCCCACGTCAGACACATAAAAACCAAAATTTCCAGAAGCCTCGCAGTTTTGAACAAAGTGAAACAATTCCTTGATAAAGATGCACTTTGTACTCTGTACTGTACCCTGGTTCTTCCATATCTTACATATTGTGTGGAAGTGTGGGGAAATACATATAAAAATACAACTAATCCATTAGTCACAGTACAGAAACGAGCACTGTGTATTATTCACAAGGCTGGTTATCTAGATCATACTCACAAATTCTTTCTTCAGGCAAAGTTACTTAAATTCCAGGATCTGGTTAATTACAATACATCCATAATTTTGTATAAAGCTTTTACTAAACTTTTACCGGCAAATTTACAAACTAGATTTGAAATTCGAGAAAAGGTTTATAATGTGAGAGGCTTTGGAGAATTCAAATTACCCAGAACTCGAACAACCCGTAAAGGCTTTTGTGTGTCTGTATGTGGTGTGAAAATCTGGAACAGTCTGAGTTTACAATTGAAACAATGCAAAAATATTCATAGATTTAAATTTCTCTACAAACAGTTGGTCTGGTCACAGTATACTCAATGATGGGTTTTAGTGTGCTCTGTAATGTCTGTCCTCTTACCATTGCTGGTATGGATTCCAAAATAAAAAATAAAAAATAAAGTGTGCGTATGTATGTACATATATGTACTTGTGTGTGTAGATGTATATGTATGTATATGTATGTGTGTCTGTTACTTGTAGTTATTACTGCCTGTTACCTGTGGTAATGCAATTTATAATTTATATATTCTGTATTCAGTTATGAAGGCTCTAATTGTTGGTTGCGAGCTGCCGCTTAGATGCTTGTATCTGCCCGGGGCTGTTGATGGGTCTGTATGCAATGATGGGCGTAGCTGCGGGAAGTTTATTGTTTTTTTTTGTTGATGAGTGAGTATAGGGGTGGGATTTAATAAGTTTTCTTCGTCCCACTCCTTTTTCAGGCAAGTTTTGTTTTTTGTTTTGTGTATTTTATGTTCAATATAGGTATTTGTTGTGCCTGAAAATGAATAAATAAATGAATGAATGAATGAATGAATGAGTAATTTTGATTATTGTTCATTTTCATTTACCATGTCAACATGTTTTAGAGCAACGTTTTCTGATTTTGAGCTCTTTTAGGTGTAAGTCATCGTCAGTGATTACCCTAATCTGCTCACACAGATATGTAGAGCCAAATACTGTCAATAAGGCCTCTGCAATGTTCTGAAGACAGTTAAACTTGTCAGGTAGTGATGTCCAGCAGGTGAAAATGCAAGCTCCATGAACACGCACAGCTGTGGATTCCAGCTGTTTCGATGTTGCATTAACTGGCATTAACTCAGCCAGTTAATGCGAGACAAATCCAGCTGCTCATTAAAGATTTCTGGTTTGATCAGAAAATACAACATTGATCCATACACCTGAAAGTCCCAAAAATGCATTGTGTCTCGAGTCTACAGATGTATCCGTGTATCTCCGTGGTGCTGATGCTGTGCTGAGCGAAAAGCTCCTGAAGCTTTTGAAGTGTCGGAATGTGGAAAGCTAACAGCGTCCCTCTCACCAGTAGGCTAAGTTATTTTTAGCCAATTACAAGATGAATCTGGTACTTGGGGTTGTTAGTTAAGATACCGTCATTAAGAAGAAGCACAACAAATGTGTCTATGCGGGCTGATTTGCGATGTGCACCACTGGCGCGGCCATTTATTTTTTGATGCACCTTCTCAGATTAATTCACTGTGTGTCGTGCCCAGGGCTGGACTGGGACAAAAAAACAGCCCGGCTTGACTAAAGACCGGCCCACCAGGTATTAAAGCCATAAAGCCTTTGAATGAAAACAAACGCTGTTGTGACAGTGATGTACACTGTCTTGTTGGTATATGTATGATTTCTATACATTTTACATCAGATAAAAACTTTGGTTCAGATAATTATTTAATAACAGCCAGACATTTTAAATGAGAATAAGAAAGAAAAGTATTTCTTTGTGAACCCCTTTCCCTGTTGATGCCCTACCTGGCCCCCCTGGCAAAACTTTGCTAGATCCACCCCTGCACAGTTACCAGCTGTCAGCTACTTAGAAAAGGATCCTGGTGTTATTTGTCTCTCAGAAACAGTTCATAACTTCCCTTCAACTCATTCATGTCACCTAAAAGGTAAACCTGTTTCTCCATCACCTGTTCAGCTCTGATGATTCCGTAAGGACATCTCCTGCTTTCATCTTCATGTTTCCCTCTCACCAGATATACAAACCGATATCATGACCAGCAGCTTTTACAGCTGTGGCTCCAGCAAACATCAGCTGATACTAGAAATTAATATTAAATAAATTCTAACAACAGCTGATCAAGCTTAAACGTGCTGCTGTTGTTTACCGCGACATCCGCTGGATTCCTCTTTCTGGCGCAAAGTGGGCAATAAACAAACAAGAGAGAAAAGCCGATCAGCTGATCATTGATCAGTTTCATGATTAAAGTAGAAACAGGAGAGAATGAGAGAAGAAGAGGCAGCTGTGCAGCGTAACGACAGAATAAATCCACCTTTGTGTCTTTTTTCATTCTAGCTGAAGTCCGGGACAAACTGCGTCCCCTCTCAGCTCAACACGAAACGCGCAATAATTTCTCTGAATGTGGGAGGATTCCGTCTTTTTACGGGACGGTTGGCAACTCTACTAACTAACCTTATGAATTAAATAAAGTTCACCATCAGTAACATCAAAACACCCACCCAGCTGTATAGAAACTCCGTCATGCTAGCTAGTACGCAGTACGAGTTATTGTAACGGACTGTAAAAAGTCAGCACAACGAAAATAAACTCCACCTAAACTTGGTTTATATCTGACCCAGATAGACTGCAGGTCATAACTTCTTACCTGAAGTTCAGTTCACCTGACGCTCGAACCGGCGGCCGCCTCGGGTCTCTCCTCGTCCTGCCTCCGATCTCCCTCATCCACGTGCTGGCCTCCACCACTTGTTAATGTTACTGAATCTGTGGAAGCTCCGCGATGCCACCACCAAACAACTGAGTTAGTTTTACACACCGGCCAGCATCTGGCCAATCCAACACCTTTCATTGTTTATACCGTTACAAAAAAAAATAAAAATCATCGGGCCACCGAGCAAATGCCCGGTGTGTCTAGCTATGGCCGTGCCATCAGTTAACCCTTCGCGTGCCAACTGTGACACGCGTGTCTAGGGTTGCCAACCCCTGATGTAAAGAATGATCTGAGAACACTGAGGCTAATGAAGTAACAAGAGACACATAGTAAGTTTTAGTCTTTTAGTTTGCGAGATCAATTTTGATTATTGTTCTTTTTCATTTACCATGTCAACATGTTTTAGAGCAACGTTTTCTCATTTTGAACAACTTCAAACCATAAACATGTAATTTTAAAAATAAAACAAGTAATAAATATATACAAGTATAAACCTTTATAATCAATCAATTCCCGTTTACCGGTTACTAATCAAAACATGCAATAATTACGTATCCTAGCTAGTTCAATTAGCAGCAGGTTGACTGAAAACTGGAACGTATGTTACTGAGCTGCTGACATTACAACGTTGCTTACAGATTGCAATTCAAAGCTTCAGTTTTATTCAGCTGTTGACCTTTTGAGACATGTTGCCATTCACGTCCCTTCGTTTTTTTTTTTCATTTTTAATTCAATTCACACCAATGCCAATTTGTCCTTATAAAAAAAAAAAATCCTCACACATTTATTCTAAAATGAAAGGATGAAAATCACAGGAAGAGAAGCAAATTGGTTGAAAAGGGTTATTTTGAGGTAAGGAAAGGGTCATTTCAGATGTAATTATCTCTAGGCAGAGTGTGAAAAATTGTCTGAATATGGTCTTTGGTCTGGTCAGGTAATATCAGAATGTACATAAAGATGGGCTTATCAGAGAAAAGACAGTACCCCATGGATTCTGTTCACTCTTAAGTATTTATTGTATAATAAATTAAATGTTAATGTTAATCTTGGTAGTAAAATCGCAGCTGTAGTTGGAAGCAAGTCCCTGAGCTATTTGTCACTTGGCACCAATACTTTCACACAATAATCCTTAACTGGAAACCTCTATTTATGGTTTGGCTACAGTCCCAAACTCTGCAGTCTCCCGAGAGCTTCCTAATACACTGAAAAGAGTCATGATGGGAAAGTACTTTTTACACTGAACAGGAGGTAAAGCTGATGCATAAATTATAGAATTATCTGAGTGATGACTGGTCCCTGCTGTACAGTTTGTTTGTACAGCATCAGTCAGCCCTATATGTGTCTCATCAGCCCACTTAAACCTGCAGGGCTTTCTGAAGCCTCCTCTAACATGTTTTACTGTAACAGAGGAAATCTTTTACGTTGACAGGAAAGGAGTTCAGTGTTTCCTGCATGTTTACCGTAGATGAAGCAGAGAGAAAGTGTGTCAAACAGCTTACAGGATTAGAGCTGTCACAGATAATGAGTCTGTACTATAATTACTATATTACAGGATAGGAGTTACTGTATATTTGAACTAGGCCGGTAACATGAACAGCATATGAGGGTATGAAGATAAAAGGCAGTAGGGTTTGTTTGTTTTTTTATTTCAGGAAGCTATTACCAGGAGAAGCTCTGTAATTTGACCACTGGACAACACTCACCGACAAAAAGAACATTTAAAAATCAAAACGACTTGTTCTTTTCAAGTGTTACATTTGGCCAAAGATGCTGTGGAAGCTTAAAAGTGCTTTCTAGAACTTAAATGTTTTTAATAATGCTGAACAGCCCATCCATCCATCCACTTATCCGCTTTGGACTATGGGAGGAAGCCGGAGTACCCGGAGAGAACCCACGCAAACACAGGGAGAACATGCAAACTCCACACAGAAAGGCCAACATCAGGCCATCAGAGTGGCCTGATGTTGGGATTGAACTCAGGAGCTTCTTGCTGTGAGGCAACAGTGCTAACCACTGAACCACCCCCTGCTGAACAACCAATTCAGAGAAATAAGCATGTTACAGCTGCTGTTTCTGCCTCTATAGCCTCCTTTCTTATTAAATTCTGGTCAATTTATCAATGAATAAAAAAAGGAAAAAGAGCAGTATTAACCCACAATTATTTTAAAGCATAAGATCAATTTTTCCCTCATCACAGATACATCTTTATCACCATCCAATACTGTCAGCAGTGAGTGCAGAACATGGTGGTTTGGAGCCAAGCAAATTGCAAACTACTGTGTGAAATACTGCTGTAAATTGAAATAATGACCTGACAGATGACATATGTAAAGAATATCAGCTGAGACCAGCCCCAGCAGCCCCAGCCCCAGTTCTTTCACCTGATAGCAAATTAACAAACCAAAGAGACTGCAAGACTATTTTGGTTTAAAAGCTGGCTTCATTAAACTTACAAGTCAAACTAGATAGCATTTGTATTGCTTTACATAAAAATAAATACATATTAATAAGGCTCATTACATCATGTTCAATCTGGCAAAAATCTGTCACTCCTGTGTCTTCATCTAAAAAACACAGAAACCTCCATGCAGGGCACCCAACCCACAGAGTTTAACCAGTTATACTTTTACAGTAAGTCCCAGCCTAACATGTGCATGTGTGCTCTCATATATGTATTAAAGAGGCTACAGAAAGCAGTCTTAAACAAGACTAAACACCGATCATTCTTGAGTGTGAGGTCAGTAATAAATGTCTCATCATGTCTGAATGAAGCCAATCAGAACATTAATATCTTGCTCGCCTTTGTCTGAATGTTCCATTTTCCACAAATGAAAACGTCAACAGTGCAACCCTGCTGAAACCCTGCTTTGAACTGAAAGATGTTGACATGCCAATATGCTATAAAAAAAAAGAAAAATACCAATGTGAGCCAATGATGAGCAGCAGTTCTTATGAAACATCCTATATAAACCATGGTTTCAACTGTCAAGCCACTTTTCAGACATAGATTCCTTTATTTTAATGACATCACCTCAACATGTCCACATGAGTCACTAAGGCAGGGGTGTCAAACGTACGGCCCGCGGGCCGGATCAGGCCCGCAAATGGCTTTAATCTGGCCCATGAGATGATTTTGTAAAGTATAAAAATGAGCATCAATTTTTCAATAAACTAACTGCTGTTCCAATTGTGTCCATTGGATGGCGCAATAGCAATTGTGAGCTACTTTGTTTTGCCTGCGAAATTTAAACCCGATGTGCTTTGGCACCCTTATTTCCCCAATATGTCTCTGTCAAAAAAAAGAAAAGTGGATGCGGAGTGCAGAGTGTTCCAAGAAAAATGGTCATCCTCCTATTTATTCACGGACGTGAATGGGAAAGCTGTATGTTTGGTGTGTTCCCAGCATGTTGCAGTGCTGAAAGAATATAACCTCCGTCGCCACTATGTGAGTCTTCATGCCGACAAATATGACAACTTTCAAGGACAGCGGAGAAGAGAGAAGGTGAATGAACTGTTGGCGGGTCTGAAGAAACAGCAGTCTGTGTTTACTCACAGCTGAGACAGCAGTGATGCTGCAGTGAAAGCTAGCTACCTCATTGCTAACAAAATTGCACTAGCTTCAAAACCATTGAATTCAGTTTTGAAAAATTCAGGTTCATCCCTCTTCCGCAGTGACCCTCAAAACCTCAAACCTTCTTGTATAATCTTAAATCTGTCAGAGTGTTTCTCCTCATCAAAAATCTTTCACATCAATCCCGACCAGCAGCTAATGACACCAACAAATCCCCAGGAGGGCTGAAAAACACCAGCCCACTGGATTTTTTTCTCTGTCTTCAAAGACTTTCTTACTCTTTTATTAAAGACATTTCATGTTGTCACAGAAAGTTAAGACAGATGGGGTTTGGGTGATTTTGACTGAACAAGATGAGTAAATTCTTCCTTTTGCTCTGTAGTTAATTCGCGGAGACAGTAATGAAACTGTTCAAAACACATCAGCAACAACCCAGAGGAACACTCTCTAAAAGGAAATGCATCCAGATTATCCATAAGTCATTCCTACACTTCTTGCTGCAGAATACTTACTAATATTGAGTCCTTGTTCAACCCGACCCTGTTAACTGTTTATTAAAAATAGTCAACTCTTTCCAAGGTTACTGAGATTTGAAGTTAAACTTGTCTTTTTAATTCTACTATGTGAAGAATTATAAAGTGTAAACATAACACAATGAAAAGACTTTTGTGGAAACTTCTGTGTAAAACTCAAAAAATTTTGTTTGGCAGCAGCTGACGGATATCTGAGAGCTGATATTTTCTGCACAAAGACTTAGCTTAATGTTTACTATTAGCTGTTTAACGCAACATTTGAAAAGAGTGCTTTATCTGGATCACTTTATGTGAAACAGTACATAGCCTACTTCCTGATGTGAGCAATCATTCCTTATTATTATTATTATCCATCTTAAATGTCAAAATTCTATTTATTTACCTTAAAGACAATGACATGTAGGACTTGGGTTAGCATGAACATTTTGTGGTTAAATAAGTCCATTAGTTATAGATTGTGGAAGACTGATCGTTGTTGTTGCTGTACGTGTCCGATGTCAGCTGTGATTTGATGCTTTCTTGTTGGTGCAGGCTATAAAGCAGGAAATCAGCTCCCTGGTGTCTCCTTTGTCACACACAGAGAGAGCAGAGATGCACCAAGGCCAACACGGCTCTGCTTTTCCACTCATGCCTCACGTCTACAATTACAGTGAATTAACAGCACAGTATTAAATCATATATGAATTATATACACCCATAAAGCTGTCTGGATTAACAACTTTTGTGACCAAGTTCCAATATTTATACGTTACTTTGCTACATTGCTAAATTTATTATTGTGCTTCTAAAAGTTAAATATCCCCTCACCCACATTCGCTCACAGCAGACGGCTGTCACCAAATGCTCATTGTACAGTTTTTTTTCTGGATTATTGTAGAGTCTTTACCTTACAATAAGGCGCCTTGAGGTGAGTGTTGTTGTATTGTATACAGACAAAAGTGAATTTAACTTATCTCACTAACTCACTGGTCTATTGTTGATTCTACATTATTGCTTCTTCTTTATCCACATCTGTATTTCAGTTTTGCTGCTATTTGCATCAGTTAGTTAGACAATAAAATGCACTGTGATGTACTGTGTGCACAGTCAACAAAGCAGAATCTCAACGGATCCCCTGCATGTGCCACATTACTTGCTGCCCTGAATGTGCACCGAGTCACAGCTGATTCACCAAAATAAAGCACTTTAAATCAGCAAACAAACAAACAAACAAACAAGGGAGTGGAATCAGCCCAATGGAGATTCTTACAAGCTGTTCATCTTTCAGTGCATTTTAAAAAGACTGAGCATCTAATCATCCAAGTGGAACGATTTGTGCAACTAAACAGCAAAACTGAATAAATCTACTGCGTTTTCTCAGATAGTTTTTGTCAGCTTTGCTCCTCAGAACAAAAAGTGCTGCTTTATTTCTTAAGAAACAAATTGCTGGCGCCGTAGGTGCAAATTCCCCGCTTTACAGGGTGTATTTCTAAAAAAAAAAAATCTGATAAAAGCAGGACGTTATTATTTACCTGCAGTTAGCTGTCTAAATTTGGTGAACAGGAAGCTTGAAAAGAACCGTAATAAGAGCAGCGTTGTTTTCACTTTAAATGGAAACAAGAAAGGCTGAAGCAGATCCTGAATGATGGCAAGAACAAAACAGAGACATTTGCATCACTACAGTATCTTAGCAACAGATGTATGCCTGTTTTGTACCAAATACAAGGAAGTGGAAGAGCCAGGATGGAGACTGACAGAATGGCAACTATTAAGCCATCTCCCAGAGGACCAGAGGTCCCACTTACTCCGTTCTAAAACAGGAAGCCGCTATATGAATTCTTCTAGAAATGTTAAACTGGGCAACAATAAAATCAAATACTTTTCTGTGTCAGACAGGAAAATTACATTAACAGGGTCTTGTAGACAGTCAGAGGCGGATACTGAGGATGTTTCCCCCCTCTCTAGTAAATGGCTCAGCTTTGCATCTTTGACATTTTAGAAATGGTGTTATGCAAAGTGTTTTATTTGGCCTCCTACTACACATGCAAATAAATACCTGCTAACAGAAAGACTCAACGTATGTACTGTCAAATCTGAACTATTATTCTGTTGGATTTATATAAAAAAAAAACATGTTACAAACTTACAAACTACTAATTGGAGGCAGAATAATAATCTTACCATCATGATTGTAGCAGCTGTAGCATTTATGTATGTATGTATGTATACGTCTGGATGTATCCCATCTCCTCCTTCACGAATGAACTAATCTGAATAAAACTTTGCACAAACGTAGTTGCACATACAGTGATTATTAACATCTATATGATTTTTAAACAGGTTTATGGGGAATTTAAAGCCTTATTTTTCGTATTCATACTATGTTCTCTGTCAGCATCCATTTCACGTGTCACACTCTTTATGTTAGTTAACAGTAGGGCTTCAACGATTCATCGACTAATTCAAATAATTCAATCATAAAAAATTCTCCACACTAATTCTGTGCTCCGATGCTTCGGTCAATGCACGCTCTGCAGCGTGCAACTGTCACTATGGAAACATGAGCGTTTCAACCACAACTGAGGCAAAATGCAGACCTGCAATACAAACGTATTCAGGAGCAGCGTTTGAATAAAAGTCTGACAACATTCAGCCCACATGACTCCAGTTATAAACAAAAACACAGAGTCTGTTTGCACACCGCGAGAGCAAAGAGGCGGAGCCGCTACCGACACGGTGAGCACAGGTAGAGTGAAAGACGAACGCATTTCCAGCTGTTTCTATTAAAATATAAAGATAACCTGTGAACGTGGTCTGATACCAGACTGGTTAGATGATACAGCTTAATGAAGGCTTGTTGTGTTTTTGTTAGTGAAAGTTACATTTTCTGTTTAGTCTAAATTAATTTTATTTCTTTTAAGTTTGTTATTTTACCAAAAGATATCGCGACTATTGGAGAAAGCCTCAAGTCAAAGAACTGCATGTCTCAGGACTTAGACGCTGGCTTCAGTTTTCACCCTCAGAAGCTGCCACGAATTAATTTCTTGCATTAATTCATCATAAATGTTTATAAACAGTAAAATGAAAATTAAAAAAAACTACAGAAGGAGAAATATCATTAGCTCAGATTTAAAATCAACACATGACACCTTCAAGCAGTTCAGCTTCAAAGTTGTTCTGTGCTGTTTTAAACGGTGAATGATTTGTATATGAGAACAATGCTGGTTCCTTTGTGGTACTTTACTATTATTTACACATGAAAACTAACTAGGCTAACTTGTAAAATATCAGTGGAAACTGGAGAGAAACAGTGGTCAGTCAAGCTAAACGCACAGAAAGGAATTCAACGCTCCTGAGTGCAATTTTAACCTCATACAACAAAAACCTGTGAGCTGAATATTCTTTACAAACAGAAACAGTTGTCAGAGCATCACAGTGGTGAGCACAGGGTGATATTATTAGACTGTCGCTGGTGTCTTTTCATGGAAGGAACCAAACACCTACCAGCCAATTTCAGTCCACACTGCTTTCAGAATCAAATTTACACCCCTTCCCCTTGTGTGTCAGGCTGTTTAATCATGTGCTGCTCCTCTGCACGACCGCACAGACTGGAGGTGGACTTGCAAAGGTTTTCAACAACCAGTAAACAACACTGTGGACAGTGCGTTTCAGACTTCACTCATTAGCGGCAACCAAAGTTGTCGGACCAGGTGACAGATGGACTGACATGTCTGGGCAACCATGGATACTGAGCCACAGCCAAAACCATTCATAGGGAGAAAAAAGGAGAGGCTTCTGGGTGAATGCAGTGTAGAAAAATACTCAATTTTATGCTCTGACAGTCAGAGCAGTGAGGCTGAACGATGAATTACACAAGGAAACCCAAGTCTTGAGAAAAAGGTGCAACGGTCAAATATTAGTGCTATTATCTAAAGAGCTCAGGGTGGAAGCTGTGGAGTTTCTCCGTCTACCTCGTCAAAGCTGGAGTTTAGCTTAGCAGATCTTTTCTTTATAATATACAACACAACAAATATTTAGGCCTGAAGTACATATTTAATACTTATACACAATTGCTAGGTGCATTAGGTACTAGAGGTGCTCAACAAAAGCACCATATGGAGTGGCAGAGGTAAAATGCACTAACAGGTGCAGTACAACACTACGCTGTATTTGAGTCAATAGAACAAATGACAGGAGTCCTGAAATTCAGAACGCAAAAGGAAACGAATATTTGAAATGAAAGGAGGGCGCACCTCAAGCCTCACAGTTAGATCAACACCCATATATAGGTTTAAAAAAAAAACCCAAAAAAACCCAAAAAACAAAACCCACAGTTTCGGGCCTCGGTGCGTTATCACAATATTCCTATGTAGAAATTATGCATTTACATTTTCCCCACTGCAGGTGTGCATTGCAGCCACTCTCCACACACTGTATTTGCAAATTTTAGCTTGTTTAGGACAACACGGCAATGGCATACTGTGAATACTGATTGACTTTAGTGATCTACTGCATTTTTGATTTTATTTTAAAATATATTAATTAGATGCATCATTAAAGGAAATGTAAAATTGAGTATGTAAAACAAAAAAAAATTCAGTATCATCAAAAATACCCAAAACATGTTTCAGCTAACTGTCTGCGTGTTAGCTGGCGGGCTACAGATCTATTTCACATATCTATTTGAAATGACACACAATAAGTGTCAAAGTCTTTAAGCCAGTTAGAACTTGTACACAGATATGCTTTTGCTAGCGATCAGCTAACTACAACTTAGCACAATGAGGCGATTAAATGAATTGGCTAACCTTATCTACTCAATACAGGATTTTGCTACACAAGTTAACATGCACACACTCCATGTTAGCACACATGAAGAGAAAGAAATATAGCTTAGTGTTGGAATTAATCCCAAAAATAAAACAATTCCATGATGAATGAAATGCAACTTTCATATCTGTAGTAGTATTATTTTAGAGGACTAGCAAATGTGGTGCATGCTTAGACAGAGGTTATTTACAACCCCAAAACATCCCTAAACTAAACTGTGGCAGTTTTATATTACCTTCTGCCATCCTAAAATATGTGTGCAAGTTGTAACATCCAGGAATATCTGTATTATTGATTGATATCTGTATTATTTAACCTTTACAATTTTTTTTTCTTATCTGGAACCAGATTGTCTGGGTCTAATTCATGCTTGCCATTTCCATCTCTTGGAGAGGCTTTTCATACATCAAAAAAATAGTTTTGGGCAGAATGCTTCTGTAGACTGCAGCGCATTTTAATGAGAAATGCTTAATTTCATAATAATCCACACTCTGAATGTACCAAAGACAGCAAAATACTTTGTCCTGTGAGATTAAACGCTGGCAGTCTGACGACTCGGCATGTTTTTCAGCAATAAGAGACTCTCATATGTTCAGAACTCTTCGAGCGCCTGCTGTCTGTTTGGAATTAGTCTCCATGGCAACGGACCAGACCGTCTGGCTTCAGCAAAGTAGTGCTGATGAAGTGGTGTGTTATGTTAATAGTCATCGGAGAAATAAGACCCTGAAAATATACAGTACATTTTGCAAGATTCCCCTATGGACTTGTTAAACTATAATTTAAGCTTAGCATACTTCTCACCTAGACATGTTTATGCAAGATGAGCATCACTGACAGTGAGTGCAAGCATCGGGGGGCAGTAATAGTAAATATCTGGCATGTAGATGGTTGTAACTTTAGAATAACTTTATGACTTCCCTCTATCCCACGATGCCTGTGTTTGAGGCCCAAAAAGCTGCAGCGGGGGGAGTTAAACGGCAAGAGATAAAAAGTTCTGTGCCTCACCTTGCCACACTTTGACACTGACTGGCCACATTGGATGGAGTCTGAAGCCTCTCATCGATGCTCAGCGCCTGAGGACCGAGTCTCCTTCCCACCGTCTGTCCAGCTCCTGCCTGCTGGTGCCGTTGCTGCTGCTCCTCTTCATCCTCCATCTCCTCGTTACCTGGCTTCTCCTTCCCTCGGCCCTCACTCTCGTTGTCGCTCTCCTCGCCTAAGATGTCATCCACCTATTATATTTTTGTTAAAAGGAGCTTTGTGAGCACATTTTTATCTTCTTTAACAGCAGCATGAATTCACACTGTAAATGCCACAAATACCCTTTTCATTTTGCATTTTGGCCTCCTCTCAAGTGCAAATTGGATTCATTAATTCCCTTCCTCCACGGAATACAAATTAAATCAACATGTCTTTATTTCTATAAGAAACATCTGGCAAATAATACATAAAGCTCCACTGAATCCTGGGAATCTTTAGTGAATATGGCTGTGAGAGAATGTCTGTTTATGCCCTCAGCCTTTCAGTGAAAATGCATTTAACAAATTCCAACCAAAGATTCGGTACGGAGGAACAGTTACACATCTACAGACATTGTGCATTACTGGAGAACACTGACATAAAGGACACTAAACAAAATACCTAAGAGAAAGGCCCATGACTGCAGCACATAAATTTGGATTTAAATATTTATTTCATGATAAGAATTGTTGTTTTCTTTTATTCATTTAAATTTCAGATCTTTATGTAAGACCACAAAAATTAACAAAGGATGTTATGTTTTCCTTTGGCTCATTTTTATGTGTTTTCCTATTCTCTCTAACCAACACACACACACACACACACAAACACACACACACACACACACACGCGCGCGCGCAGACTTATGCACTACTAGTTCTTTATGCTAATTAAAGCATGACCAAGAGCAAGGTAATAATGAGGTCAGTCTTTGTAACAGCTGTGAGCCAAAGGCTTCCAGGACACTTTCCTCTCTACTCTTGACTCTGAAATATCAAACAGGAAGCCTATCACGAATATGGTCATCTCAGGTACACAGCTCTGGCTCAGGAAGCCTCACTCATCACCTGCCTAAACCTTTTTTTTTAAATTGAGGAGCAGCCAATCAGATGAAAGCTGGCTTAAAGGGGATGAGGAGCTACAGGAATCTTTTTTTTCAGGAAGTGAAAGAACTGAGGGACTGCACCAACATTATATAAGATAAATACAATATATAAGAATTTCTTAAGAGCTGTGAGCCTCCAAAAAGGAAAACATGAAACAGAAAATAAGTGTAGTGGGTGCCCAAATCTCTGGAGAGTACTGCAGCAAGGTAAAGATTAGCACATTTCATTGTTTGCCATTAAATTTCCGATGATGAAAAGCTCTATTAAAGGACTAATTCCTGTTCAAATTATCATCAAGGAGAACCTCGTACATTAGTCTGTTCGGTTGATCCACTACAGATTCTAATTATGCATGTAATTATATCTGGAAAGCACTTTTCCTTTTCCATATAATTGGGTAATATGCTGTACTGTAATGACGGTGATTAAAGTTGGAGGGATTAAAGAAGCTGGAATCAGATGTTTGATGCAGGTACTGTTGTATTAGTTCAAAGATAAACAAAATAAAATAATATTAATAATCTAATTATGTGCTGCTTATTTTATGTCTTCCTTTGTTTATCCTATATAACTCTCATAAGGATTACAGTTTAACATTGGTTTATTTCCTGGCTTGTTAAATTAAATTAGAGAGACGGTTGCACTGTCAAACAGTCAATGCCATACAAACTTCCTGTAAAAATGTCAACTTTTATTTTAATATTTCCATTTTGATGAATTTTATCAAAAAGTTAATTAAAAAATATTACACTATTTTAAAAAAAACAACAACAAAAAACCAATAACAAAAGCTCATCAATCCTTTATTGTATTAGCTGCTCAATTTATAATGGCAATGGCTACGGACCAACAAACTACCCAACTGGCTGCTTTCAGATCAATAGGAATGAATATAGCCTCAGCAAATGTCCAGTCTTTGACCTTAACAAGCATCAAGCTGAAAGTGAGACTAATGAGAGGGGCGTAAGTCAGGATCACGTCTGACATCAAACCAGGTTTTGTTGGTGGTTACATGAACAACACAGTGTGCCTTGGTTAAGGTAGAGGGTAAAAGTGCCAGTAGTAATAAGTCTGATGTAAAAATGGAGAAAGAAAATTTTTTAAAAAGGAGGTCAGGTTGTTCCTCGTGTTCCATTTGCTGAATCAAATTTGAATCAGCTTAACCCTTTAGGGCACCAATAAATTGCAGTGTAAGACAAATAAAACAGTTTTTCTTTTTATGTCTGTCAGGAAAACAAATGAATATTCATCATTAATTCCTTCTAAAATATGATCATCTCAGTCCAGTCTGCCCACGACGATCTACCATGAAAGCGAACACTAACAATCGTTTAGCCTCGTCTCTGTGGCAGCTGCTAAGGATTTAAATGGGTTCTATTTTTCTGTTACTACAATCAAAATATGAGGGACAGATGGGCTGTTTATTAAAAAGCAGAACAGTGTAAAAAACATTTGTAAAAACTGGCTTAGGAAAGCTATTTCATCTAAATAAAGTTAACATTCTCAGGTTTACAGTTATGATAAACAGACATTTGAACCAACACATATGAGGTTCTGACACTGCAGCTACTATATTTAACCTTGATGGAAACAAGCACTTCACCAGACTGCAGTGTCACAAACAACCAGCCTAAAGACTACGGTTGATGTGCTGGAGGTCCTTCCCGGCTGTGGAAAAGAACAAAATTATAATATACAAAGATACTGGCAGTCAATGATACTACTCCTCAGGCTCCTAGTAGATATACCTGTGGTAACAATTTCAAACTCCTCGTCGCCTTGTTCTCGAGTTATTGCATTCACAAACTCGGGAGTCCACGCTGCCCGCCTGCTCACCCGGCAGGGTGACAACAATACCCTATCGGCCTTTCATAGCTGAGGGGTAAAAAGCTGAAGTGAAACTGACTTTAAAAGCAATGAAAAGCACCAACAGCAGCTTCTTGCACCTCTGCTGTTTGTAGTGAATTCTGTTCCCTTCCACTTCACAACCAATCGGCATTAGATCTACGCATTAAGTCATCCAAATTGAACTGCATTTTTGGAGGACTGAATCGGAGTATGTTTGTGTAGGCTGCAAACCGCTCAGCCATCTTAGGCTCTGTGCAGCCAAATACTTTAGCAAAAAGGACATTCAATTAGATTCTATTTATATATCAAAACTTTAAAAAAAATACAATAATAAAGAGAAAACTTAACAATCACATGACCGCCTTTGGACAAGCACTTGGTAACAGTGGGAAGGAAAACTTCCATGAACATATCCAGAGTATCCTGTGTCAGAAAGCCAAAAATGGAGCAATATTTTCTTAATTTGTAACTAAACATGATTTCTCCTTTCTTCCTGATAACTGAACAGGTGTTCAAATGACACGAAATGACTCTACTTAGATTTGGTGCCAACATTTGGAATCTACAACTAGCAAGCTCTCTTTTTCCGAAGACCATCTTCTAAAAAAAGAGCCAGTTAGCCTAGCTTGCATATCTCAGCTCCTAACTTACTCGGCTAACTAGCAAGTACCAAATTTGCACAATAGTTACCCTAAAATGCTCAACAGTTTGATGAGTAAGACCTACCTACATCACAACACAATGGAACAGGGAGTAATGGCATGCTTATTAAGAAGTTTTGAAGGAGCGTTGTGCTCTCAGTGATACATCTCAGGCTCTGGCTTACAAATGTTGCCAAATCACAGCACATGAAACACCTTCAAATCTGCTCATACTGGCATCAAGAATAGGGTTGAGTGACCTCATTAGTACCATCCCATTATTCCATTATTATGACATGTTAAACTAGCATCTCTACAAGTTAGTTAAGCAAGGGAGCTGAGGTCTGTTTTATCCGAGATCTCTACACAGTGAAAATTACTTTGCAACCACAAACCTCGCACCCCCCTAATGGCCAATAAAAAGAAAGCGGGTTTCAGGTACTTTTCAGATCCAGAAGCTACATATATCTTTAATACAGTCTACCATAAGTAGAGTTACTGACACAAAACTAGAACAAGGCAGATTCAATGTAATATAAATGTGCAAAACAACATTTGATCACTGATCATATCTGTTATTAATCTCTGTCTCTCTTCCACAGCATGTCTTTATCCTGTTTTTCTTCTTTTGCTCCAACTTGTCGCAGCAGATGGCCCCGCCCCTCCCTGAGCCTGGTTCTGCCGGAGGTTTCTTCCTGTTAAAAGGGAGTTTTTCCTTCCCACTGTCGCCAAAGTGCTCACAGGGGGTCATATGATTGTTGGGTTTTTCTCTATATCTATGAAGCGCTTTGAGGCGACTTTTGTTGTGATTTGGCGCTATATAAATAAAATTGAATTGAATTGAAACAATCAGCCATTGGCACGAAGCTAATGGCTGATTGATATTACATTCTACCATTATAAAAGGTATGCCAGTAGAGCAGAATAGCAGTAGTATAGGTTCTTAGAAAACAGGTCTTTATTCCACAGACAGGGGAAAAAAGCACAGTATGTATCAATTTAAGAGCAAAACACTTACATGTACTGTGTGTGCATCAGAACAGTTCCTGTCTGCTACTCACCATGGAGCCACTGTACAGAAAGCCCCGTCGGCTTCTGATCATTTCCTTTCAAAGACCAATGTACAGTTCACTCTGTCAGGTAGGGTTCTTACAACCTTGGCAGAAACGGAAGCATTAACAATCCTCACAAAGAGCAAGGCAAACTTCCCACAGATTTTTCTCCTTTTTTTTCTCTCCTGGATATAATCAAAGGCCAACCAAAGAGCCCACCGTCAAACTTTTCAAAGCACAGCACGACGCCCCCTCAAAGCTTGTTTAGAGGCATGCTTTTGGTCTCATCACTGCAAGCTGGAAGTAGTGAGTGAATAAGTTTAGTGCAAGTGCGATTAAAGGGAACGGAATCTATTTACAGCTAAATATCTCTGCTGCTAAACTATTGTGTTCGCCTTGTTTTTGACCCTCCCAAAGTTGACTGTGATGATAAATGTGTTCGAGGGAGGTGGCGAAGAGGTGAAGGAAACAGACTAACGACACAAGAACATGTTTTGATTATCACTCAGTCGTAAGATGCAGACAAACCACAGTAAATGTATCGTGTTTTACAGAATAGAAGATCACCTGTGCCAAATATTCTTTTGGCCGTTCACAGGCTGCCAAAGCAGCTGCGACCTGTTGAGAAACACTTCACGAGACATTTGAGTCATCTGGATCCAATTCTTTGAGCCCTGTAAAGCTGAGGTGGCTATTCAGCATTTGTTTTCTTTTTTAACAGAATGATGATAAAATACTCGGAGTTACAAATGTGATTTGATTAGTTACTTGACATCAATACCGGTTTAAAAGCACAGAGCAACAATGAGTATCACGCTCACAGTCTGAAGCAGCAGCTTGGAGCTTTAGATTTAGTTTACCTTTGCAGAGTTGTAGTTCAAATGTAAGCTAGCAAGTTGCAACACCACATTTGTGCTCTGTCCATTGCTGACAGGCATGCATGGCTTCCCAGCAACACTAAAATACGCCCCCCCCCCCAAAAAAGGCACTTGTTGCAGTGACAAATGGTTAAAACTAGGGTACAGCTGTGCAAAAATAATCTTGCAATAACTGGATCGGCTGGAAAATCTAAAGTAAGGCAAACTAATAAAAGGCACATGCAGAGATGCCCATCTACAAACAAAGAGTCACAAAATATCTGACAGTGACTTCGCTGACTGTTGTTTGTTGATGTTATTTATGAAGGAGCAGCTCACATTTTTTAATATGTACGCTCAGGGCCATCTAAAAATGTCAGCTTTTGTTTTGTAGTCTCTGGCAGGTTGATGGCTTATTTAAAAAAGAAAACAAAGAAACTGCAGGACGCAACATGTGGGGAAAAAACAAAAAAACCCACTAAAAACACAAAGGATACAAAAGCATATTTAAAAGGACCACAAACAGAACAATGACAGCTGTTACTCAAGATTACAGCTTGTAAGCATTAGGATATAGAAATCATTAGGAATTAAGCTGCATTGTTCTGAAAGACAGGTTTCCTGCCATAATACATTTATTCATACAAGACAAATAATTGTTTGGTTTTTTTAAAGAACATTTCTTCAATCATTTGTTTTAATCTCCCTGATTACTAATAATGGGCATCAGCCAAACTTTTATTTACACTTCTGCTTTCAATCTGTGCAGGTCCTACAGTGTTCAAAGCTGGAGCAGCAACACATAGTAATTATACCACAAAAATGCCAATCAGAATCAATACTGGAATTATTAATCAGAAGAAAAAACCCCTGCAGAACTCAGAACCACCTGATCATAAGCAACCAATAAAGCTTTCTGACTGGCAGATGCTTCAATTAATCGACTGACCCTTTAAAATCAAAGTCAGTCAGGTCTTTACATCCAACATGTTGCCTTTGAGAACCAACGACTCAGCTACTGTCTGAGTTGTGTGTCTCTCAAGCACAGATCTAAAATTCCGCTTTTTAACTCTTAACTTTAAGATTCATATACTGAGAAATAAGCCGACAGTCAATTATGATCAAACAAAGGGCAGCAATTAGAAGAAGCCTTTACTTGGGGGAGCACTGAACAGATGTTGCCCGGCGGAATGAGTATTAGCTTGGGCTGAGGTCAGCTTAAAGAAAATTAGCAGCCATTGATCAAATTTCTGCTCTGACATCTTACTTTGCATAAAGTATCTCTTACACCTTACCAGGCTGGTCTTTTACAGTCCACTGCTATTTGTCATTTTGTCTCCATTATTATATGTGATGGCATTTAATAAAGGTTTTTCTATCCATCAATACCAAAGACTTACATGAATAATACCCCAAAATTTTAACAACCTGACATAGATGGATGTTCATTTTAGCCACATTAGCTCCTAATTGAGTAGTCTTTCAAGAAATACATCAACCTCCTCCACCTATGGAGCTACGTAATGTTTTTTTTTTTTTTTTTTTTTAAATGCATGGTCTACTGTGAGTTTATTATTACCATCATGTATTAATTTCACAATGCCAAATAAGACAACAGCTTAATCATTATGATGCTAAATAAATTATCACTGCCTTCTGTGAAGATCAGACTACAAGACAAGTGTGATGTAGGTCCTGTACACGTTCTAGCCAATTACACCTTTTCTCTTCTGTCAACAGAACAACCCTTGGTGAATAGCTGCAGACTTGCAACTGCTCTCTATACAAATACATTTTATTAAAGGGTTTTATCATGACTACAGACAACTTTTTCAGTGGTGGTTTAGTTCCTCTTTAATGGTGAAGGAATAACTGAGGCCAATGAAATGGCCTTTGTGAATGTTACTGAACTTTTTATCCAAAATATCAGCTGCAACAGGATAAGGAAAAGCAAGAGACAACAGCAGACGGCTCTACTTGAACAAACTAACCAGTTAACCTTTTCATTAAAGACTTGCCAGCTGATCTAGGAACTCCAGGGTTTCTCCAGTGTTTTTTCAGGGCATCGCAGCCTTAAGTTGACCCCTGTGTTTTTTCTAGACCAGGTTTGGCCAACTCCAGGCCTCACGGGCCGGTGTCCTGCAGGTTTTAGACATCACCCTGGGTCTACATACCTGAATCAAATGATTAGTTCATTACCAGGCCTCTGGAGAACTTCAATACATGCTGAGGAGGTAATTTAGCCATTTAAATCAGCTGTGATGGCTCAAGGACACATCTAAAAGCTGCAGGGCACCGGCCCTCGAGGCCTGGATTTGGACCCCACTGTTCTCAACAAAAGCGATCCTTACAACCCTTAAATTTGCTAACGCTTAAAATGCATCTTATTAGATCTACTGTTCCCGTGAACTGTTTATGCACACACATAAAGACAGCTTGGAAAAAAACCTAGAGATAAAATACAATTGAATAAAGAACAAGGCAAACGTTACGGCTTAATACAGTTGTACGTGTGTGTATGATTGGATGGGTACTTAATAAGGTAACTAAATTATTCATTGAGTCAGTCATATAAAATACCTTTACTGTGACTCTCACTGGTGCTCTTTGTATTGTATACAATCCAGTCTGTAGTCATACCAGTGTAACTGACAACAGATAATGTTGCTGCTGCAGGAGCAGGAGATGGCACTGATCTTTCAAAATGTGCAGCAAAAACAAACAAAAACACAGCAGCATTCCCTCACCAGCCTCAGTCACATACAACTATGAAAGACTTAGCTTACATTAATTACCAAACAGAAGTGGACAGTAGGGGTGGGTGATATAGACTCAATATTAATTAATTCCAAAGAGCTGCAGTCACAGATGACAAACTTTCTAATTTAAAGTGAGAATCTATTGCTTTAAGCTGCCAGCAGCAGCATTATAGTGCAATAATAGTATATAGTAGTAATATTAGTATAATAACAGCAATATATCCTTAAACCAAAAATAAGTAAGAGAAAAATTGCCTAGCTAGTGTTTTCCCTGGTAATTTTTGGAACAAAGCATAAGGCTGATATGTGGCTGTTTTTCACACCAGGGAACAAAAAAAAGCATAGTGTTGCTACAGCAACGACTTTGCTATACAATGTAAACATTTATACTGGTATTATTACGGACAATGTGAGCCTTAGTGGACAGACATAAGCGCAACAGCTAAAACAAAATTACATAAAAAAAATTTTCTTTAATCTTTCCTGATTTATTCTTTATGCCTAAGATTTGTCTTATTCAATCAATTTTTACCTGTGTAAAAATGGCACACCTTTCTTCTCCTCCACTCTTCATTGTGACCTCCACAAAGAGGATGCACCGATGGAAAAAAAAAAAACATCTGACTGACGGATATTTAAGACTGATCCCGATATTTGGTAAAAAATTTCTTTTTTTTTCCTTTTCTATTTATTGACTGCTATAAAAGCCAACATCAATAAATGGATAGATCAGCAGATAGCCAATAAATTGGTTGGGCTCTGAGCTTTACAAACACACAGTTACATTAAGTGTCAAATTAACCGTGTCTGTTTTCTCTTGATTGATCGTTGTAGCTGCTCCAAATAATTCAATTAATTTAATTAATTGCAATCTTTTTTATACACCTGCACACACATATGGCGCTATGTCAACTGGTACATTAAACTGAACTGAATCACACCACCCCAACAACTTTTCTGGACAAAATCCAGTAGTACGTACCCCAGAGCTTAGCTATGAAAAGAACTTTCTTAAATCTTAAAGTTTTGGTGTAGGACTGGTTCGCCTACCTAAAAAAACATCACTTTCTCTTTATATTAAGGTAACTCACAGGAGAAAACAATATGCCTGCAAGCGCTACAATGTGTGAGGTAGGAATCCAGAGTGGGAGCTCAGCATATTTCTGTGCAGCCAATCAGCAATCATTGTTCTCACCAATTTCTGTTTATGCTGGGTTAGTGTACACGGAGCTCATGTTTTCAGCGTGAGGGCAGCTCATGGAGAACTTTTCATAGCAAAGTCCCAATGAAGAGGGATTACATAAGCTACACCCTGCCAAAATTACCGACTTCATCTCGGAAAGGTAGTCAGAGGTGGTAATAGAGCCGACGGCTGATTGCTGAATGGAGTAAGAGTGTTGATGGCTCGTTCAAAGTGGGGAGAGGAAGATGAGGGCTTTGTGCTGGGTGAGAAAATGCTCACTGGAGACCATCGGGAAAAGAAATTAATGGAAATGAATACGAGAAGTCGATGTGAAGATATTGTGATTGCTAGCTATTTAAAAAAAAAAAAACAGTAATGTTATGCATTGGGACCGGTGAATCGGGAGCACAAAGAACTCCAACACCAATCTACTCATACCTGCAGCTGTTCATTAGCTCAGGGTCACAAACCCAGCTCTCATTGTTTTGAGTCAAGGGCATTCCCATCCTCTGCTTGCTCCTCATAAATAAAGGAAAGCTGAAGTGCTCAAACGGAAAAGATGCAGCAATCTTCTGAGAATGAACTTTTTAGAGGCTCTGTAAACAGGAACACGCTGGTTTCTTTTTACCATTATCCAGAAAAGATATGCTAAAAAAGCTGAGGTTAGTCGAAGAGAGTTGCATAAGGCTGAACTGAAAACATTACTGTGAAATAACAGACCCCACGTAGCTTCAGGTGACAGTTTGTGTTATTACTTTTTAGATTTCAGTGTTTATATCAATGATGTGGGGGTTTTTTAACCTTAGAAAAAAAATAAACCTTCACCAAGTTGCTCAGAAAGGAATAGAAGCTTCTTTTTTTTTTGTTGTTGTTGTTTTTTGTTTTTTTTTTTAATGTGGACCAATAGTGGACATTATGCAACAGCCAAATGAGAGATTTCTGCCAGGCTGCCAAAGACTGGTGCAAATGGAAACTGGACCAGATGGAATATTCATCCCGCTTCAGGTCAAGGGCTAAATGATGGATTCGTGTGACTGGGAGCAATAATTTGCTGGTTGTGTTGGCATGATTCCTGTTTGCAGCATTGGTCTGATTTGATCAGTCTAATGTCTTCTAATTAAATTCTTTAAAAGTTGTGAAACTCAAATTCAGCACCACAGACCGTATCACACACTCAGCTTAATAGGTAGATGATTTCATCTGAATAGATTCACTTCGCTCAAACTTGACCTAATACTCTTTTCTTATAAAGCTACATTGTCTTACTTCCAACGTATGTTTTCTAAGCTCTACTGTGAAGACAATATGGGTTTATGAGATTTCTAAATCAATGCATTCTGTTCTTGTTCACAAACGTTTTCAGAATTGAACTCTGTTTGGATAATGCTATGCTATCAGTGTATGCCCAGTTAGCATGAAAATGTGCTTTGTTTTTGCAGTTTTCAAGTAATTTCACATCTTCCACTTTCCACATCTTTCTCTAGAATGCGAGGCTTGTCAATCAGCTTTGAGTGTGATCAATCATAATAACTTTAAAGACAGCTAACGTTTTATGTGGTTGCAAAGCACATCTTAAGAACTAGTTCTGTCAGACAATAGCCCAGTCCTTAAAAGTTTGACAGTATTCTATAAAGTTGAGGCTAATTGAAGGACGTTTGAGTTTTTCTGTTAACACTGCCAGACAATTATCAGGAGTTAACATGAAGCAGCTAAATATAAGATTTTTTTTAAAATAGTCTTTTAAGTGAGCTTAAACAGCAACCCGAATTAAAAACCTTCAGTGAGTATAAATAGACTGACATTTAAAAACACTAAACTGAGCTAAAATCACAAACAAATTACAAACAAACTACTGAGTTGTTTATTACAATAAATTAAATAAATGACATCACAAAAACTGTCCAGTAAATGTATTAATTGCATGTCCAGAACTAAAAACACATCTTTGCATCAGACATAATGAACCTAAATTTAAGCACTCCGAGTATTTATACGCTATTGCTGTAAGAACACACGTTCAACCACTCAAATCCAAGTTCCCCTACTACATATTTGCTAATGCCAAAAGGCTCAGGACAGGTCTCCATGTCTGAGCATCAAATGCAATTATCCCTCTTGTATTTCCAGATTCTGTAGCATTCATAAATCATTAGTAAACGCTTGGACTGATGTAATCTGAGAACTTATATGATGACAAGTAGCAGTAATCAAGCTAGGGCACCCTGACCCCAAGAGGAGCTTTGCACTGGATTAAAAGTAAACTTGTGACTTTATTGCAAAGAAAATAAATACATTTAAGCTTTTAAATCAACAAAAACGCTCATTGTTGGCCAAATTAAATTTCACAGATTGCAAGTCTTAATACACTATATGTTGAAACTGGTGGGACTGCTATGCTGTTCACATTAAAACTTAAATTACAGGTCTAACTCTGTTCACAGAGAGCAGCAGAGGCTTTCATATACCTAATTCTGCATGTCTCTTTGGCACACATTAGCTGTGGCAGGGTGCAGCACGTGCCAAATGACTCTGCTGGCAGGAGACTGGGTTAAAATGCTCTCTCCTGGGAGACCATCCAAATGGATAAAACAGGTGTTATTACGGTTGGCTGTAGGGGGCTTTTTTCTTTTTCTTTTTTTTTTTAATGAGACAGACAGATGCTAATGGTCGGCCTGCTTTTTCTACATTTATTTTCTTTCTTCTTATGATTATCATCTTCTATATTAATTCTAACAAAAATAAATAAATTTTGTTTGCCATGCATATCATATTTTGGGAAATACGACCAAGATCAATACTTGCAGGTGAAGAGTGACTGATGAATGCACTATGGTCTTAGACTTAATGAGCCATGTGCGTGGGGGAGCATGCTACTCCAACAACAACCAGTCTTATTGCTCGCCTGACTTTATAATACCCACATGCTCATTTATTTACTTGATTTAGAATCCTGGAGCAGATGACTGCATAGAGTCTCAGTAATAACATCCAACATAGGACTGATGGTCCACATTCCACATCATTATGTTAGCGAGAGCAATAAGACAAAACCGATTCCAGTCATTTCCAGTCATAAATGCAGCCATCAAGGGCACAGCAATTTCAAAGAAAGGTCATCCAGTTGGTACACGGTTATTTGCCAGGCAGCTCTGCACACGTTGCTCCAGGTAAACTGACATAAACACCACCATGTTACCATTGCTGGCATTTAAATGTGAGGCTGTCCAACTGACTCAAATGTGTACCTTACTTGAGCCAATTAAGTGTGGTTCTTTCCCTCTGCCCCTGAAGATCCAGAGTGTTTAAGAATGTCACAGACTGGCCTTTAGCAAAACAGTTCGAAGAGGATGACATTTGAAATGCAGTGCATCTACAAAGGACCCTTCACTTGAGTCAACTTCTCTACCCCTTTACAGAGCAAAACATGGTGAACGAGGCTTTAAGCTTCACTTGCAAGAAGCAAACAGTCGTTCCTTACAGTTCTACAAGTCTGATAAATTGTAGAGGTGGGAATCACCATACATCCCACGATACGATATTATCACAATACTTAACGCACGATACGATATTATTGCAATTTTTTAAAATATTTTGCGATATTCAGATTCTGTACATAAAGGTAAACTTTATCAATATTCATTTTATCTAATATCAATGAAATAGATCCAGACAACAACTTTTTCTCATCTAACAATAACAATTGCTGCTACTATACAAATAAAGACTACAATCAGAGGATTAAAACTGAGAATAAATTATCAATTATCCACTTTGAACTGGAGGGTTATGAATTCACATTTATAACTAGGCGAAACAAAGGAGGAGGAGGAGTGGCCTTGTATGTGGACAAATCCTTGAAATTTAATGTGGTGGAAAAGATGACGATGGTGATTGATAATGTACTAGAATGTATTACAGTTGAAATTTGTAAAGAAAAAAGTAAAAATGTAATCATTAGCTGTATATACAGAGCTCCAGGTAGTAGTATTGAGACATTTAAAGACTGGATAGAAGAAACATTTATTGAAATAGCTCGCAAAAAAGTTTTCATTTGTGGAGACTTCAATATTGATTTGCTAAACCCAAATAAACATAAAACCACTGAGGAATTTATAAACACAATGCACTGTATGAATCTATTCCCTAAAATTACTAGACCTACCAGGATTACATCACATTGTGCAACTCTCATAGACAACATTTTTGCAAATGACATTGAAAATAAGACTGTAAGTGGACTCCTGATTAACGACATAAGTGACCATCTTCCAATTTTTACAATCTATGATAGGAATTACAAGATCAATAAAATGGACAGTAAAAAAGAGTACAGACGAGTAAGAACAGAAGAAAGAATGAATGCATTTAAAAAAGATTTATTGAAGGAAAACTGGGGTGAAGTATATCAGGAACAGGACGTTAATAGTGCTTATAATAAATTCCTTAGAATATTTACATTACTGTACAATACCAACTGTCCAATAAAGCAATATAGTAGGAAACAGAAATATATGGACTGTCCATGGATAACAAAAGGTCTGCAAAATGCATGTATAAAGAAAAATGCTCTATACAGAGAGTTCTTAAGAACGAGAACTAAAGATGCTGAAATCAGATACAAAAGATATAAAAATAGGTTAACTAATATACTTAGATTTAGTAAAAAGGAATACTATAAGAAGCAATTAGATATAAATAGAAATAATAATAAAAGATTATGGGAAATCCTGAACAGTGTTATAAAATGTGGGACTGGACAAAAGAACTATCCCAAGTATTTCATTTGTAATGACCATGAAGAATACAATATGGATGTTGTGGCAAATAGTCTCAATGAATTCTTTGTAACTGCTGGACCAAATTTAGCAAGAACAATCACTCATCCTGGGAAAGCACAGGAAAAACCCGATACACTGATTGACAGAAATCCATATTCTATGTTTCTCACAGCCGTTGATGAAAATGAAGTTCTTGAAATTGTCAAAAAATGTAAAAATCACAAATCTTTGGATTGTAATGATATTGATATGATAGTGGTTAAAAGAGTCATTGAGGCTATTATAAAACCATTTACATACATCTGTAATTTATCATTTCAAACTGGTCGATTTCCAGACAGAATGAAAATAGCAAAAGTTATACCTCTATACAAATCTGGAAACAAACACCATTTCACAAACTACAGGCCTGTCTCTTTACTACCTCAATTCTCAAAAGTTCTTGAAAAACTGTTTAAAAACAGACTGGAAAAATTTATAGATAAACATAAACTACTCACTGAGAGTCAGTACGGATTCCGATCAAGCAGATCAACATCATCGGCACTATTAGATTCAATAGAATACATCACAAATTCCATAGACAAAAAGCAATATGTGGCTGGGTTATTCATAGACTTGACAAAGGCATTTGACGCTATAGATCATGATATATTAATAAGAAAACTGGAACGTTATGGTGTCAGAGGGGTAGTTTTAGATTGGGTCCGGAGTTATTTAAGTGACAGAAAGCAGTTTGTGAAAATAAATGGTGGTTGCTCCTTATGTATGGACATTGCTTGTGGTGTACCCCAAGGGTCAGTTTTGGGTCCAAAATTCTTCAACTTGTACATTAACGACATCTGTAAAGTGTCCAAAGTATTAAAAGTGGTTCTCTTTGCTGACGATACAAACATTTTTTGCTCTGGTGATGATCTGCAGAATTTATTGGAGGATATGACTAATGAAATAAGTAAAGTGAAGTTCTGGCTTGATAAAAACAAATTATCATTAAATTTGAATAAATCTAAACTTATGTTATTTGGAAATAGTAGTTTAAATACTAATGCAAAGATTCAAATAAATGGTGTTGATATTGAAAGAGTCAGTGAAAATAAATTTCTGGGGGTAATAATAGATGAAAAACTTAACTGGAGAGCTCACGTAAGATATATTCATTCCAAAGTATCACGAAGCATTGCAGTACTAAACAAGGCAAAACAGGTATTCGACAGAACATCACTTCATATTCTCTACTGTGCACTGGTTTCACCATACTTAAGCTATTGTGCAGAGGTCTGGGGCAATAACTATAAAACCACATTACATTCACTTTTTACTCTTCAAAAGAAAGCAATTCGAATCATCCACAATGCAGGTTATAGGGAACATACAAACTCACTATTTTTGCATTCTGAAATATTGAAAATTGACGATATAGTGAAATTCCAAACAGCACAAATTCTATTCAAAGCAAAAAATAAAGAACTGCCAGGTAATATTCAGAGTATGTTTTTTTTGAAAGAAGGAAGTTATAATTTAAGGGGTTTTTGTAACTTCAAAACAATGAAGGTACGTACTACAAGAAAAGGCTTTTGTGTTTCTGTTCAAGGAGTGAAACTATGGAACAAACTGAATATGGAATTAAAGCAATGTCCAAACATAAAACTGTTCAAAAAGAGTTATAAAAATATGATCTTCTCGATCTATAAAGAAAAGGAAAATATTTAAATTAAGTGAATGTCTCTATTTAAAAACAAACAAACAAAAAATTCATGATGTGATATTATAGTATATAGTATATCAGAAATCTGTTCACTATTTTTATTACAAATTATATCAGTAAGGAAGCTGACTAAATATTCACTGATAATTTATGGGACAGGGGTGGGATTGAATAAGTGTATACTTCTTCCCACTCCCTTTCAACATGTAAATTAATCAGAATGTTTTTTTGTATGTAATTTGTATAGTATATTTTTTTTCTCTCATTTCTTTTCTAAATGTACTTGTATATTGTTCACATGTTGAAATAAATTACCAATCAATCAATTACCAATCAATCAAAGTCTCACACTCAGTCTTTCTCTCATTTCAGTCAGTTTTATTGTTGACAAACTGAACGGTTTGTATTACAGTCTAGTCCAACTTAACTGAATGCAACCATCTGGTACAATTATAGCTATTCTGAACTATGCAATTTATGAAAACTATGCATCCCATTCAGCAACTGAAGAATTTGAAAGTAAATTAAAACAAAATATAATTTTACATTACATAAAAAAGTTTTAAACTTAATTAAAATAAAACATGTCTTAAATTTAGTTTATTGCTGCCAAAAAAAAAGTTAAACACATTTGGACAGTGAAGGAATGTCAGGATTCTTGCTCAGAAAAAGGAGCTGATCAACATGCTCTGAAGTCAGAGCATGTTCCAGTCCACAAAAACTTTTTTTTGTAACAAAATATCGATTTCTGCTCTCCCTGTATCGATACATTATTAGCAAACAAAATATCACAATACTACACAGTATCGATTTTTTCCCCCACCCCTAATAAATTGCTAAAGCTAATAATCTAAACTAAAAAAAACCAAAGACCTATCAACGTGCCTTTATTCAGATACTTGGAAACATTTTTTAAACAGTTGCCCCTTTGTAATACTGTGATGTAATATGATTGTAAATGTATTATTTATGGAAATAACACAGTAAGATGATATAAGCGCTATGCAGGATGTAGTAGGATTATCATTTATTAATAGCGGAGTATGTAAAATTTCATTTCATTTCCTTGTCAGTCATAATTTATCTTTAAACACGTACACATCAGGCAGAATTAGTTTAAGAGGTGTTGGAATAGCCCAGTAGTGTGACTTTGAGAACTACAGCCTAGAGCAAATAAAATTATATGCCTTAAAATGTTTAAATAGACCACTTCAAAGTAAACATAAGGGTTTGGACACTGTATTTGTTCCCAAAACAGAGCAAGATTAAACAAATCATTATAAAATTGCCCCCAAATTAATGATTAACTTCAGAACTAATACCACATTTACACAATTGTGTTTTGGGAATAATACTGGGAATCAATTCTGGATACCTTATCAGGCAACTTGATCTTTATCCACTATAGTGCTACATCAGCAAGACGCTGGCCTTTAATTAAGACTGAAAATTAATGCTTGGTCCATGCTGTCATGCTAAAGTTTTAGTGCACATGGTTGTGATAAATGGGAAAAAAGCATGTGCTAGATAAAGACATGTGACTTTCAACAGGAACAGGACCACCAAACCTCACCCCTTCTGTCTTTATGCAAAGGAGGATTAATACTTATGAACAGTTAATTAAATTGAACCCAGAGTCAAACAGGCCGAGATCAATCTGCGACCCCTCCGGCTGCTTAGGGAAAAAAGCAATCCATGAATGATTGGCAGGCGGTTGGCTAGAGGTTGCTGACAGAGGTAAACTTGTCTGCACATGAAATTGAAAAGTGTGACTCAAACCAGGAAGAGAGGCCGTTTCTCTTCAAAGTAATAGCTGTGCCTTTTGAAACATATTTACTTTTACTTTAAAGGCACTTGATGTCTATTTGTTTTGCACTAATTCAAGCTTAACTATCGCTTGGCCAGTAGTTGGTGAGTGTTTGGAGACGGGTCAGCATCTTCCATGCAAGCTATGGGCAACTACAGCAATCTCAGCAAACCTGATGGGAATACACGTTTTTCCTAAGCAACCAGAGGCTGTCAGGAAATCGCAGAATGGTTTCTAAGCCTGTATGACCTAAATCTTAGAGCCAACTGCCATAAATGTCTATAATCCCTGATGTTAAGGATGGACCTATGGATAATCACGATCCTCTCCAATCTCAATTTCATCTTGTGTGTCCAACCTGGTTTGCATTCATTGCCAAATCCTGTTTAACAAGACAAACGTTCCTTTGCACTCTCTTTTTAAGGGCAGAAATGTGGGGAAAGTGTGATTTTCAAGCTTCCCCTGGGCATCGAAATATATCCCCCCCATCTATAAGAGAGCAGCTATGAGGCTTTGACACTTCAGAAGCTTGAGAGATGGCAGCTCTATCCTCCAGTAGTTCAGCCCCCTACTTCACACAAAGCAATTACAGAGTGCAAAAAGCTCTTATATCTGTAGGAGTTCACAGAGGATGAATAATTAGAATAATCAGAGCAATCCCTACAGAGATATGTGAGCTCATAATTTCACCAAGGTAGAACCAGTGAGAATTACCACATTTGAACAAACTACATTTTCCAAACCTCAGTCTAACAAAACAGTTAAGCTAATTTACTTACATGTTCATCAATGAATGAAAGACAATCATTTCATACTTAGAACACATACATGGTTTTCAAGCACCATACCATCCCTGTTTCAAAACAGCATTTCAAAGACATGAAAGCCATTTTTTCAGTCTAATTACACCAGGTCAGACATAATTATACCAAAGCTCTGACCAAACCACTGACTGCTCCATTTGCAGATTAATAACAAACCCACAATGTTCAGTTTCCATTGGGCTGCAGTGGTTCTAAAATCCAGTCTGTTTTCCTTTAGCCACAGCATCTAAAAGGACCCATTAGATGCCTCTATCAGAAAGAATTATATTGAGTAATATTAATGGTTTTAGTACAATGAACTCTTTGTTTTGTGTGCTTACTAGGGATGGGTACCGGTATCCGGTGCCATGATGACACCAGTTCTGACATAAACGGTAACCAGACCGAAAAGCAGCGCACATTTTGGTGCTTTTTTTCCTGAGACGTCATACACTTTGGATTCTAGCCATTTTACCTTTCCGAGGATAGTAGGCGGGCCCAGGTACGTACGTTCTTTTAGAGCAGAGCTACAGAATAAAAAGTCTGGCTGTACTTCACAGCAAAGGATGCAAACTCAGCAGCCTGCAACAAGTGCTTTAAGCTGATACTGTGCAAAGGAGGTAACACCTCGAATCTGATGAAACACTTGGCGACGCAGCGTTAGCGTTTTTTTAAAAGCTGAGAAATGCACCGTATTTGATAGCTTGCTGCGAGACCTCACACCGTGCACATCTACTGCGGGTGTGGTGCCTGTTATCGGACCCGGAGTTCGCAACATCCCCCAAGAACCCGAAGAGGCGAGTCCTGGCCACGTTATTACATTAATGCACGTAAGGTGAACTAGCAAACACCGTCATAGTTACATGCGGCTGTCTTCTTGTTTGATGGCAGATACTCCCTTCACCCTGACCAAAAAGGCTAAAATGACCAAAGAAAAAGTGAAAAACAGCTAAACATGAGAGGTTTTTAGACAAAATTGGTGTTTTTTCCATTGATTGAGCACTGCTTCCAGCCAAGAGTGATACCATATATGCTCTATAGCTGCAGAAAAGGCTAACATTGTTATCTTTTTACAAAAAAAACAGCTAAACATGAGAGGTTTTTGGACAAAGTATGTGTTTTCCATTCTTTAAGCACCGGTTCAAGCACCGGTTCGAGCACCGTTTAAGCACCGGTTCAAGCACCGGTTCGAGCACCGTTTAAGCACCGGCACCGTTTCAAAAGTACCGGTTTGGTACTGTATCAGATAAAACCTAAACGATACCCATCCCTAGTGCTTACTGGTAAAAAGAAAATGGGAAAAGATGTACATTTTTAAAAAAAAAATCAAATTTCAATCTATTTATTCTTCTTCCAGACAGCAACTGTCCTACTCTAACTCAGCAACTGAACCCAGGCATGAACAGCCTGTCAAGCTTTGGGATTCATGGCATGCGTGTATAAGATGGGTGTTCAGGCAGAACTCTGGGTTGTCTGTTTTGTTAGCCTTTTCCAAATCCAAAACAATAGAAAATATAATATAAATGAACTGAATCACTAGGCTATTTATGTTTTACTCTAAGCCATCAAACAACCTTAAAAGCAATGCTGTGCGACATCCAGTGGCACAGAACATTAAAAATACATATGATTTTCTAGCTTAAGTGCCAATGCTAAAAGCAAGCCTGATGGACTAATTAGCATGCTAGCTAACAGTAGCAACGGGGGTTATCTGCTATTCCAACACAAGCTAGTCAGGCCACGTCTTAACAATAAGACGCAGTTGCAAACTATACATCACAATGGAAGCATATGTATATAATTTAACAAATAAATGTTAAATAGCTGCTGGTTTTAGCAGTAGTGTAGGTCAGCAATATATAGAAGATGTGTGAGTCAGCTAAGGATCTATAAGCACATGAAGTGTAGGAGAAAAAAAATAGGGGGAATGGGGAGTCTGTTTCCTAAAAGGCAAAGCAAAGCAGTTCCCAGGCTGAGTGGTTGCCTGCAGCTACGGAGTTACTTAACCCCAGAATTCAATCGAGTTAATAACCAGGCAGATCATTTTGCATCCCAGTAACAGGAGACAGTTTGTGGTTTAAAGCATGACCAATCACAATGACATCCACATCATTTAATTACATCTAACTAAAAGTGCAATTTCCTTATAGGGTCTATACCCAGATCTCAAGTTAAAACTTTAAGGGTTGAAAGCCACAAAACTATTATGTCATGTACAAAAATCTTCATTGTTTCATTATAAGAAGTCTTAATGCTTTCAATCCAGATTAATCTTTTGCTCATTACTTTATTCATTCACTAGCCCATGAAAGTCACCTTTAAAATAAATAGATTTGCTTGAAAACAATGGGATGGGCAAAGGAAACATTCCTTTCCCCCAATTTGTTTATATACAACAATAAACTACACAAGCATGCTGCACTTTTAAGCAAGGTTAATGAATGTCAACCAAAACAGTTCATTAGTGGGCTGTAAAATAAGAGTGAGTCTGTGAAATGTGCAAAAAGGGACCACAAAGTGTAAAGAGTACCTGAGTATTTTTTTTCCACTACTAAAGATCACAGATAGTATAAAACACAAAAGTAACTTCCAGGCTGAAAAAAGCCAATGCGGCCAAAGTGACTAAAACCTGCATTCTACCCAAAGACCACCAGATGGCGATAGCTGAGGCTGTGACACGTTTATGGCAGAAAAATTAAATTACATCTGTTTTATAAATCTTTTTCCAACTACTTTTCAAAAACGCGGATTACCTGTGTTATGAAACCACAGGATAATTAGTTAACGACTTGTCAACCACACACCAATGAGCGTGTAGTTTCACAGTCAGGTTTTACTATGACGTCACGTTTGCTTCTTCACAACCAAACGTTGTGAGCTACATCCATCTTTCATACTGTCAATGTTAGCGACACATTCCATTTTTTTTTATTAAAAAATGTTCATGGTGCAGCTTAAAGGTGAATGCAGTATATATTAACTACAAAGAAATACAAAAGGTTGCTTTATTTTTTTCCAGAATTCTTACTTTTAACTTCCCTTTAATCATATTCAAAGGACAAATGAATCTAGCAGTAACCCATGCAGCTTTCCTGTGAGAAATTATCATTACATGCAAAAGAAAATAATCGCAATAATCCACCACTGACCTCACTTCAAACGTGGCTTGTCATACCCCATGTGAACAAGCCACATAGCTCTTTCACTAGAATAATCGCCCACCGAGAGGCTCTTGGCAGATCTCAAGGATCTGCTCTGCACTTTCCCCCCCTGCTGAAGCATTAGAAGAATTCAGAATTCCATTATGGAGTATTACCAAAGAGGGAGCTGAGCTCCCTGACATTAGTAATCACTTCACCTGCCTCGTGAGGCCAAAACTACAAAATGCAGTAAGCAGACAGAAGTAATAGTCTGTGGAAAGATTTGAATATCAGATGAAAGGTTGTGCTCCTGACGTTTTGACTGCTGTGAAAGGTTCCATTATATTTACCATTTGATAACATTTAACTTTTGTTAAATTTGCAAATTTTGCAACTTTTGCAAATGTTTCCCTGTCTATGCATTTGAACACAGCAGGAAAGGGCTGAAATATGTGCAGCATTTCCACTTCTAAATTGATGTCCCTCATTTGCAGTGCATAACTGTCTGACAAATATGGTGACATTATCAAAAGAACTAATGAGCTCAGAGGCATACGTGTTTTGCTGGATTAGATTTGGAGAACCAGTTTCTGATTTCCATTCCTACATCCAATGCAAAGCAATAACACTGCAGGTAGATGCCTGCTGTGAGTATGGTATGGAAATTTATTTCACAGTCACTGCTGAAATGAAACCATTTAATTGCCTCATTCCTTGTACAGAGAACTTTCCCTTTTCACAGTGTCTGTCACTGTTGGCGCAAAATGGCACAAGCCTATTTTGAATGTGTGTAACAGACTCATTAAACATGACAGATTTCTGTAGACTCCCTAGTCTAGCTCAAACGCCACCAGGTCGAATGCTGAACGAAAGTTTCGTCCGTCCTTACCTCTTTGTCCATGCTGTCCAGGTCCTCCTTGCAGAGAGTGTATAGCGGCATTGTTTCTGACATGCTTGGCTGTCGTTTCCGCCGAGATGGTCCAGGCTGCTCATCATCTTGGCCGGACTCTACTCCCTCGTCTTGCTGACTCTGGGAGGTTCCCCTAGGGTACACAAGTATAAAACAAACGTGAAACACTGAAAATACAAATAACTTTGTCCAAATGTGGTAGCTACATTTTATTCTGAAATTGGTAGTGGGTACTACATCAGAAAAACAGTTTTTAATGGCATCTGTGGTCTTTAAATGCTGTGCTGCTCAGATGTCACATGAAAGTGTACAATGGCCTGAATATTAATGAGAAATACGCAACACTGTTATGTTCTATTATATTTCACTACTTTATGTTTTTATAGATGCACCTGCCTGCCCAGAGACCAGTGTATACACTATATGCTTGGGTCAGGTGTGATGTTACAGTGAGCTGGCTAACTACCTCCATGTTTGTTATTACTGCAGCAAAATGTTAGTTACATAATTGCTTTGTCACTTTAACAAATTTACTTGTTTCAAAAAATCTGCAGTTTGATATTATACTACCATAATAACCATGCAAGCTAGCTTTTCCACTCATACTGCCATAATGTCAGGAAGTAAGGTATCGTTGTTCAGCTGGGTATAACGTAGGCATGCTGCACAAATTTGGCAATGGTTAGTTCCCCAATTCCTTATTTGCAAAACAGCCACCTAAGTTACTAGACCAGCACATGAAATTGGATGATTTAGCTGACCTTATCTATTCAACTAAATGTTTTAGGGAAATCACTTGTAGTTTGTCCGTTTTAGCAAACAAGCTAACATCAGCCTAAACATCAGAAAGACAGCTCCAGGCTGGATTTGATCCTGAAAACCCAACTGACCCTTCACAGAATGCCCTGCTCAAGTCCAACATACTGTTATCCTGAGGGGTAAAATATATTTCTATTTCTTGCAAATGTGATGTCAGGTTACCTGCTCACTCAATGAATTTGTTTGATGCCTTACATAATAATTAGCTGGTTAACCATAGCGACTATGTCATTGAGTAATGAGGCTATCGAAAGCCAAAGCTAAAATGTCTTTTTTGGCCTTGTGCAACGTGAGTGCTGGAGTCTTTATTGCACTGGGAGCTTGCTGCTTGTTGACGTTTGTGATTACTGGCATCCATTTCTAAGCTGCTGTTAGCGTTTCTCACTGTTGATTGGGAGAACTGAAAAGAAGCATTGTCACATCTTTTGGATTTTCACAGACAATTCATCGAGCATCCTTCACACTGAAGTTATTCCATGTGCTTTGGAGGCAACCAACAAAGTCAGGGAAGGTCTCTTCAAAAAAATAAAAATAAAAATTGGATTAGAGAGGATATCTACATCGGGATTAGTTTGTGACATTTCTTTTAGAACATTGAGACGATGACACTTTTTCTCATTTCTATAAAGATGCAGATTAACACAAAGATCTTCAAAATTTAGATAAGAGAAAAACAAACCGAACCAAACGAATCACCTTCCAGGCACAAGGATGAATTAAAAAAACAAAGAGTATCATTATCATTTTTCTGTCATATTTTTCTCATTTTATTCTTGATGCTGTATATGTTATAGTGATATTTACAGGAAATGTCAGGCACCAGAATTAGGTTGCAAACACTGTACATAATCAGCTCATAGACAAGTAGGTGTAGGCGGTAAAAGGGAGTAGACCAGTCACAAAACACACAGATAGGCTTTCTTCTCTGTAACGAGGGCCCAGTAGATGCAAATGGGAAGACAAACTTTTCTACGGTTCCTCTTGGCAGTGCTTAATTGAGCAGATCTTCTTTGATGATTCAATCCAAGGTTATGCAACTTCCTGAAAACTCCATAGTGCCTCTAATCTATGAATAAAATGAGCCAATTTTCCGCTTTAGATGATTAATTACAGAGTATGATCACAGATATATTCAACTTAAAAACACTTTGAGCTGCTATTAAAAGTTGGAGTCTGTAATTTTCTGGCGTTATTATAAAGCATGCAGGTCAGCGTCTGCATGTGGCATCCCAATGACAAACTGGCAATGTTGGTGACTGATGAATGACAGAGTGACAGATCAGAGGTGAACTGTGAAGCCATCCTTTCACCTGCCACATTATTGCTGTCAAACAAGGACGCGACTGGCAATTCTGATCACTGCATAGGGAGAAAACATCTGACTGCCCTGAATTCAAAAATGCAAACAATACAAGGTGGGAGAGTTGTCTGGGAGGTGAAGCCTCCGTGGCTGATGATATCCCTGACCATCAAAGACCATCAGTCCACACAATAACAGGGTGTTGGAGCCTTTTTATTATTCCTCAGTTGATGGCTAAGGAAGCTATACATCTCCAACGGGGGTAATTCATGTAGTAGACTATCACTACACTGGCAGCTGCTTTGGTTTACAAAGAAGGTAAAGATTAAATGAGAGTCAGGAGTCAAAGGAGTACACTGAAGATCTAATATAAAAGAGTTGTCTTTAAGCAGACTGGCTTAATGTGGAAACCAGAGATGGGCAGTAACGCGTTACTTGTAACGCGTTACTGTAATCCGATTACTTTTTTCAAGTAACTAGTAAAGTAAGGGATTACTATTGCAAAAACGGTAATTAGATTACCGTTACTTTCCCGTAGGAACGCTGCGTTACTGCGTTACTAAAACCGTGATTTTTTTGCGAGAATGTCTCATGACAGTGACGTAAGCGAGTGCTACGGTTGTGACAACAGCTGTGTGCAGATCAACAATGGATCACATATCGAGTGCGGGAGAGAGTATGAGCGTGCAGCGTTTAAAGCGTGGAAGTACTGACCTTACTTTGAGTTTGATTCCATAAAAAGTGACAAAAACATTAGTGTCCATTAGCATTGTGCGTGGGAAGAAAACATCTTTTTACAGCGAAAAAAACCCCTAAACTTCCAAGCAAGCTCCGAGTGCGCTATGACGTAATGGAAAATTCACAGAGAAACTGCCGTATCCTTCCACTGACCGCTGCGGCACACCTGCACCAGGGTAAACCTCCGCCTACCCAACTCCTGCTGTACAGGTGAAAATAGAGCAACAGGACCGCTAGTCTTTGATTTTATTTATTTTCTGCTGTGTTTTACTTGCATCTATTTGAAAGAGTGAGTGTAAACACAAAAAAAAAAATATTTTATGTGCTGGAATGTGCAGAAAATAGGTTTAAATATTAAACAAATTTCTTCCAGTCAGAGAATGTTGCATATAATTAAATTTTTGCTTGATGCATAAAGTTAAAAGATTAAAATTAATAAAACTATAAAAGTTTTAAAAAGAGACTTTTCCATTTAATTACATTTTGTATGATGGATTATGCAGAAAAAGTAGAATTGGGCTGAAAGATCTATCGCTTTATCACCTATTCAGGTTGTAAATCGTGTTTTTAAAAAGTAACTAAGTAACTAAGTAATTAATTACTTTTGAAAATAAGTAATCAGTAAAGTAACGGGATTACTTTTTGGGGGAAGTAATCAGTAATTAGTTACTGATTACTTTTTTCAAGTAACTTGACCAACACTGGTGGAAACACTGAGCCACTTTTCTGAAACTGTAGGTACTTTCATAAGACGCTTCAGAGTTCAGCACTAGTTTATGGCAGTATTATAGAAATGGAAAACCAACATATTTAAAATGTAATGATATGATTATTAATACTTTGATAGAAGTGCTCCACGCTCTATTAAACTGGTGCAATGTTGTTGCATTGAGGTTGTGTAATTTGGTATATTACATGATGCATCATACATGGTGTATGATCCCCCATGATCCCTCTCAAAATATTGTTTATTTCACGGTAAAGTCCTGCAGTACCTGAGACCAGACTGCTCTCTGGGATCAGAGAGCAACAAAGATCCTGCCGTGTGGAGGTAGGCTGATGGACGGGACACTGCAGGGCCCCTGCGAATCAGTTTCCCTGTGATGGAGTCATATGTGCGAACCTCTGGAGATGCAGGTGGAGTTCTCGGGTGGATGGGTGCTGGGTGGAAAATAGGTTTCTGCAGGGAGCCCTGATTGTCAGGGAGAAGTGCTGGACTGTTGCTCCTTTAATCAGACCAAAAATAAAAAGGAAAAAGAAAAATAGTCAGTGAAGTTTTGGGCTTCTGCAGTTAGTATGCTTTAAATCATCAATTGGCTGGTTTCCATAAGATCACAACGCCCTCACCGTGCTGTCTTAGAGTAATCCTCCTTCAGTGGGTAGAGCTGCTCCTCCACCCTCTCCCACCGTTCTAGACAACTCCAGAGCCAGTCTGGGTTGACAACGTGGAGGTGCTTGCAACCTTGTGCCTGACGGACCTTCTCGGTGCCTGGATGACAGAGATGTAAGAGAATGCGAGCGAGTTTTGACCTTACAATCGAAAGCCATTACCAAACACGCACTCACTCTGCGTCTGCTGAATAATTCAGATAGATGATCCCACTTTCCCTACTGGAAAGCAGAAAATAATTACCTGGCCAATATTTTTTGAAAGATAACAAAGGATCTATCTCTTGGAACCACCGGGGTCAACATCCATTCATTTTTCTTTTTTTCCCTGCCAAATCTGGGCATAATCCAACTCCTAAAAGTCAGGTTTTATTTGATAAAGTGCTGAATAACACTACAGACACAAAGACATCAGACTGAATTACTGAGTGCAGAAACTTGTACTTGATGTACAAGCTGAATGCTTGAGCAAAGTGAGCAAAGCTGCAGTTCAGCTGTATTTTGCCAGATCTATTTACATCCTGGTCAACATACTACTATTTGATAGCTACAAAAGTAAGATGTATCAAAACAAACTAATCTCTACAATTTAAATGTCCAATGTCAAACAGCCAAAAAATGCTCTCAGTGGAAAGATGGCTTTCAAGAAGCCATTCTTAACGAGATGAAATAGGAAAAAAAGGCTGAGGTATGAAAAATTACACTTGATCTTTACTGAAAATCAACCACAGCAGGTCTTACTGAGTGATGAATTCAAATCTGTAATGTCTAAATCTAGTCATCATCAACAAATATGGAGGTTGTAAAAAGAAAGGTATAACAAAGCTCAGGCTAAGATAAATATCTCTTATAATTTAAACTGTGAATCAGCAAAGCTACGCTAAGTAGAAGAAGAATAACAATATGGAGCTATGATGAGCAACTAAACAAGTACAGCTGAGTTTTTGTTTATAAACCAATATGACTGACACGCAGATTTATGCATTAGAATTCACTTTTGATGACCATTAATGTTTGAAAAAAATTATTACAGTCTATCAGTAGCTGTTGAGATATTTGCGTCTAGAGCAAAGCTGGAATGGCAGAGACTGCCAGGATTATAGTCACAGTTGCCATGGCCACTTCAAATCCACGTGGCTATTTTTTTTTTGACTCAAAATGAACTTTTAAAATGATTGATCTGACAGTTTAATTTTTCTGATACCATATACCCTTAACAGCTTTAACAGCAAAAATAAAACTTAACTCCGAGTTTGTATGTGTTTGTGTTAGGGGCCCATCAAAGAACAGAGTCTTGATGGACAGGTTTAATGGAGGAGAACGTGGGGGACATAAACAGCTTCCTGCTGTACCCCATGTCGTTAAGTGGGCATAGATGTTAAAGCTATGATTATTTAATCACTAACTCTCGTAGGATGTGTGTCATGGCTGCCCACTTTGCTGTTCAGCCAACGTAACAGGCATTTTCAGAAGTTATTTCCAGTTAAGTATCCTACTGCATATATTCCATCTCAGGCTATCCTGGTGATGTATGAGGTGACTGATTGCCAAGTGCTGCTCTCAGCAGGACTGCATCCCAGGTTAACAGTGCCACTTCCTATGCTTCTATTCACATGGTAAACTTGATTGGTGGCAATGGAAGCCGTGAATCTACAATTTCCAAGCTGGGTAAAGGGACTCTGACATAAAAACATGTTTCTTTCACTTCAGTAGGTCTAATTAGAAAAAAACAAAGTGTATGAATTTCACTTCATTCATTTCATTTCACTCAAGTAATGTTACTTAAATCTGTATGTTTTTATTTTTAGCACAACATTAAAACAAACTTTCATATCTATTCACGTATGCACTTCATTCCTGGGGAAACACTTTCTTCCATAAAGAAAAGCTGTATAGCTATGACAATACATTTTTCCTCCATTAGTCATTCATTGTATTTACAATTACATCTCTAAATGTTAGTTTTCGTTGATGCTGCATTCTTGCATGCATGCTCATATGCATGTCAGTATAATCTAATCTCACTGATAACCACCTTACTGAGTTTCTGTTTCGGCAAACAGAGCATGCTGCTGCAGCTTCATTGGTACTGATGCAAAGAACTAAACCATGTTCGTAAGTTTAACCAGAACTCGTCACACCAGCGCACTGCTTAACTGTATGCCTGACCTCTACGATACATCAACTCTAATGACACTTTATTCACTGACATTTAAACAAGCCTTACGTGAGCTTTCTTAAATTCACCATTCACCAAATGTCACCATTAGCAAACCATAATTTGCATTAATCACACAGTTCCAGCATATTGTTACCTTAAAGAAAATCACTAACTATATCTTGCTAAATAACAGGTCAGAAAAAGAGTGAAAGGTAGCAGGCGTTCAGCACTTGAAATCCACTCTTTTTTGGAAACGCTTGAAAATAAACCCATAAAAACTGAATTGTCAGATTTAACTAAAGCTGAGAACACTATGCACAACTATTAAGAAGTAGGGTTGAAACTAGTGATTATATACATAATCACTCCATCATTAATTAAATATTCCTTAAAGGAATAAATCAACTGAGAATGAGATTGCCCCCTGTTGTCCATTATGCGTCCCAGGTTTAAGGGATCTCTGCTTCACGCTTATGGCTTCATCCATCTTTTAATACAGTACATGTAACTTGCGACATCACCACTCAGTACCAGCAAAGCCTATACACTATACTTTAACTAGCACGCATCTGTACATACCGGCTCTTGCTGCGATGAGATGTGTTGTCCGATTGGGATTTTGTGCACTGAGAATCAGATTCTTGCTGATCTTGGCCCCCAGCGCTTTGGCATGATAGTACTCACGGGTTCTTTCCATGGGGTAGTTAGTGGGGTACAGACCACTGAATACTATCGTCGTCCCCTCCAGTGTCTTGCTTTTCAGCTCTGGGACGATCTTCCGAATGTCCGGAATTTCAGAGGCCTCCTTCCTCAAGTATGCCTCATAGCGGGCGTAATACTCTGCATGGATCCTTTCAAGCACCTCCTCTAAATAGATGAGATGATCGTCCTGGTCATTATCAGCTTCTTCCTCCTCTTCCTCGTCATCTTCCATACTCTGATCCAGCAGCTCCTCGCCCATGGTAACACCAGACTGTTCACTATTCTGGGACTCTGTTTCTGGCTCTCTCCTATCTGAGCAGCCATTTCCGAGCTCGGGGTCAGGCAGAAGAACTGAAGGCTCTGGTGAGTCAGAGCTGCTTTCACCTTCAGCTCTGCCTTTACTGTCCTCTTCCTTTGCCCCATCCTTACAAGCAGGTTCTTGCGTGGTTCCTTCCTGACCGGATTCCTTTGTCTGGCCAGACCTACTTTCACCGTCACTCTCTGATGAGGGGGGCTTTTCTGTAATGGAGTCACTGTCACTGTCACTGGAAAGGTCAAAGTCTAGGTTATTGGACTCATGTCTTGGTGCCGATGAGTTTGCACCTTCCTTGTCCTCTCGCGTCCCATTTGTATCATCTTCCTTAACATTTGTAATCTCATCTCTCTGGGTGTCCTTGGATTCTTCCACAGGTTTTGTTTCAGTCTCTGAACCTTTATTTTGTCCCGATTCGTCCTCATCCGCTGTCGGGTGTGTCCGTTCTTTTGATGGCATGTCCTGAGAAGACTGAGGTGCTATGGACTCTTCCTTTCTGGAAACATTATTGTCCTTTGCCCTTTTCCTGAGGCCATTATTTTGCTCATCGACACCAAGCGTCCCTGTTTGTTCTGTGCTCTCTGCTGGTCGACTCGAAGAGCCTCCTGCTGGAAAAACACACAGAAGTTTAAAAGTATTCAAGGACACACGAATTAGAACCTAGAGGTGGGACTACAGTGAGATCAGCTTCTGATTCCCAAAAGTTACAACAACAATTAAAAAGGTGAGTTAAGGACTTAGCTACTGCCAGTGGTCATCAAAGATTATCTTCTACAACTGATGTGCTCAACAGAGGTTGTGCATTGATACTAGAGTTGCAGTACTAGTAATGGAGTACTGACAGAAACAAAATGGTAATGAACTAATGAATAAAAGAACTGTGCTGGTTTATAAAATTCTTAGAAAACAAATTCATAGAAAGATGGAATGTGTTTTTTTATTCTGTCCATTATGAAAAAAGTGAAATGGGCAATCAATACATTAATTAATATTTTTCCCCATCTCACTCCAAGTATATTATTTTAATTTTTGCCCCCCAAACATGTGCCTTACTTCCCTAAAAAAACTCACATGTTGGTGAGGTGGTGTATTTCAGGACAGGATCGGGTCTAAAGTGTTTTTTCATTATTGGTGGAACGATTTCGAGGATTGTATGGCTAGCTAGCTGATTATTCTTCACTTCCACCATGCTAAAGATATTTGGGACATGTCAGCACATCATTTCATTTGCCAACAGTAGGGTGGGTATTAAACCTGGTTACCAACTGAGTTACATTAGTACTACTGAGTACCGATTAACTTAATGATTCCATTGTTGTTAGGTACCAGAACACACATGGGTAGAGGAAGAACAAGACTGTATGAAATCCCTGGTGAAGAGCAACATGTTGAAGAGCAATAAATATGTCTCAGGTGTGGTTAAACCCTATGCAGGCAGTGCTCTCTGCACCATTTTAACCTGCATCATTTTCCTTTTTTTGAACCACATAACTTTATTCGAGCTGATGGTTACATGTTTTATATTAATTCTGGAAGGTCTGTTGCCCTCCAATTATAAACCTCTCACTAATAACCCTCCTGACATTTCACACTCCTAGATTTTTGCTCAGGAAGCGCTGTTCCAATTTCCCCTTTTGGCAAACACTTCTTGGAGCAGTCTTCCTCTAAGACAAATTGAGGTTGTGTACACTGAATCACTCCGGTGAAAGCAACTCGCTTTGTGCTAACCAATCAGCAGCACAGAATTAAAAAAGAAAAATTTGGAATCAGGCTGTCATGTTTTCTTCAAGCAAAGGAGTTTATCATTTTAATAAGATAGAAAGATCTACTGCAAACTTCGAATGAGGTTCCTTGTTCAAACAAGCATGCTGTATCACTGTGACCCACAGGGCTGGATGGACGAGAGAGGGCAGTGAAATAATCTGAGGAGGCATGCCAGTGTGCATCAGCCATCAGAAAGAGAATTCAGCAAATTAAATAGTGAACAAACAAACTTTTCAACAAAGGCTAATATATTCCAAAGTACAAAGAACCAATTACTCTGACATTATGTGATGCATTTCAAGCTTAGAAAGGTTGACAATTGCGTGGTAAGAGCAAGAACTTTTCATTTAATGTAACTGGAACTCACCCATGATATAACCCACACAGCTCTGGTCCTATATTGTTATTTATTTATTTATTTATTTATTTTTATTTAGTGATATATCAGTTAACCATGCAATAGGCTAAGCTTCAGCTGGACCACAACATAAACGGCTCATTAAAATTTTAAGATCAATCTTTATCATATTAAATTTTTTTAATAGAAAATATGGCTGAAATCTTCTGTGTTTGAATCAGTGGGGTTTATAATATAAACAGAAAAGTAGATCTACTGGGGAATAAATATTTGAGAGCAATACCGAATGCCTCAGAGCTTTGTCCACTATATTGCTTTAGAATATTGAACTACCACCTGGTCTCTGATTTATTCATAAATATAATGTGATTGAAAAATGGTGCATCACAATTCAGCTCAGCAGGACGGCAGAAATTAAGTGTTTGATACTCACAATTTCTTCAATGAAATCAGGATGCCAACATTGATAGTTCTGGTTGTCTGGGTAAGATAAGTTGGTTGTGCTAGTTTTGGCATGTAAATATGCTAAATTATTAAATAAAAATTTAAAAATAGCACTGTTGATGTCAGTGTTATTAGTTCTGAAGACTGGCAGTATAAAAGAAGAACATAGCTTCTTGGTCCTTGAAAAGTGACAAAGTCAGAGTACCCTTGAGCCAACAATCCCTTTAACGTTAACTAGTAATGACTTCATGAACTTCTTCACAAATAAAATTCTTATCATTAGAGAAAAAATTACCAATAATCATCCCACAGATGTAGTATTATCTACAGTTACTTTCAGTACCATTGATATTCATTTAGACTCTTTTTCTCCAATTGATCTTTCTGAGTTAACTTCAATAATTACTTCCTCCAAACCATCAACGTGTCTTTTAGACCCCATTCCTACAAAACTCCTCAAAGAAGTCCTGCTATTAATTAATGCTTCGATCTTAAATATGATCAACCTATCTCTAATAATCGGCTATGTACCACAGGTCTTCAAGCTGGCTGTAGTTAAACCTTTACTCAAAAAGCATCTCTAGACCCAGCAGTCTTAGCTAATTATAGGCCAATCTCCAACCTTCCTTTCATATCAAACATCCTTGAAAGAGTAGTTGTCAAACAGCTAAAAGATCATCTGCAGAGGAATGGTTTATTTGAAGAGTTTCAGTCAGGTTTCAGAGCTCATCACAGCACAGAAACAGCTTTAGTGAAGGTTACAAATGATCTTCTTATGGCCTCTGACAGTGGACTCATCTCTGTGCTTGCCCTGCTAGACCTCAGTGCAGCATTCGATACTGTCGACCATAATATCCTATTAGAGCGATTAGAACATGCTGTAGGTATTACAGGTACTGCACTGCAGTGGTTTGTATCATATCTATCTAACAGACTCCAGTTTGTGCATGTAAATGGAGAGTCCTCTTCACACACTGAGGTTAATTATGGAGTTCCACAGGGTTCAGTGCTAGGACCAATTCTGTTTACATTATACATGCTTCCCTTAGGCAGTATCATTAGAAGACATAGCATACATTTTCACTGCTATGCAGATGACACCCAGCTCTATCTATGAAGCCAGATAACACACACCAATTAGTTAAAGTGCAGGAATGTCTTAAAGACATAAAGACCTGGATGGCCGCTAACTTTCTGCTTCTTAATTCAGATAAAACTGAGGTTATTGTACTCGGCCCTGAAAAGCTTAGAAATATGGTATCTAACCAGATTCTTACTCTGGATGGCATTACCTTGGCCTCCAGTAACGCTGTGAGGAACCTTGGAGTCATTTTTGACCAGGATATTTCCTTCAACGCACATATTAAACAAATATGTAAGACTGCTTTCTTCCATTTGCGCAACATCTCTAAAATTAGAAATATCCTGTCTCAGAGTGAGGCTGAAAAACTAGTTCATGCATTTATTACTTCCAGGCTGGACGACTGCAATTCATTATTATCAGGATGTCCAAAAAACTCGCTGAAAAGCCTTCAGCTAATCCAAAATGCTGCAGCAAGAGTCCTGACAGGGACTAGAAAGAGAGAGCAGATTTCTCCTGTTTTGGCTTCCCTTCATTGGCTTCGTGTTAAATCCAGAATTGAATTCAAAATCCTGCTCCTCACATACAAGGTCTTAAATAATCAGGCCCCATCTTATCTTAATGACCTTGTAGTACCATATAACCCTATTAGAGCACTTTGCTCTCGCTCTGCAGGCCTACTTGTTGTTCCTAGAGTATTTAAAAGTAGAATGGGAGGGAGAGCCTTCAGTTTTCAGGCCCCTCTTCTGTGGAACCAGCTTTTTTCCTTCCCACTGTCCCAAAGTGCTTGCTCATAGGGGGTCATATGATTGTTGGGTTTTTCTCTGTACCTATGAAGCGCCTTGAGGCGACTTTTGTTGTGATTTGGCGCTTTATAAATAAAATTGAATTGAATTGAGAGCCTTCAGTTTTCAGGCCCCTCTTCCGTGGAACCAGCTTCCAGTTTGGATTCGGGAGACAGACACTATCTCTACTTTTAAGATTAAGCTTAAAATTTCCTTTTTGCTAAAGCATATAATTAGGGCTGTACCAGGTGACCCTGAATCCTCCCTTAGTTATGCTGCAATAGACGTAGGCTGCCGGGGGATTCCCATGATGCATTGAGCTTTTCCTTTCCAGTCACCTTTCTCACTCACTATGTATTAACAGACCTCTCTGCATTGAATCATATCTGTTATTAACCTCTGTCTCTCTTCCACAGCATGTCTTTTATCCTGTCTTCCTTCTCTCACCCCAACCGGTCGCAGCAGATGGCCCAGCCCCTCCCTGAGCCTGGTTCTGCTGGAGGTTTCTTCCTGTTAAAAGGGAGTTTTTCCTTCCCACTGTCACCAAAGTGCTTGCTCATAGGGGTCATATGATTGTTGGGTTTTTCTCTGTATCTATTACTGTACGATCTACTGTACAATATAAAGCGCCTTGAGGTGACTGTTGTTGTTTTTGTTGATTTGGCGCTATATAAATAAAATTGAATTGAATTGAACTTGACATATTAGTGGTTGAGGTTACGGGAGCCTCGTCTGTGGTTGTGAAGTTTCTTCGTTTTTAAACAAATGTACAATTTGCTACATTTTTACAGTCTTTTGAGGAACATTAATATCTGATCCAGACAGAAACAGAAACGAAAGCATTTAGTGAACAATCTATGTAATGTCTGAAACTGGACAATTAATTCGGCTCCTGTTTATCTGACTGCGTCATTAAATAAATAAATAAAATAGTTGATTGTTGGAAGTGACCCTCAACTATAGCCCAGACACTTCCCACAAAGATTCCCATCACCACTGCAGGCATAAATTTCTGATTAAAGGCAGAGAACCATGAGATAGTGTGTTTTCCAATTAAACTTCTCTATTTATTTATTTATTTCACACTTGGTACAACAATTCAAACAAACCAACCACACTTTCTATCAAAAAGCACTACAACCATGTGTGAAAAGGAGCAGGAAGAAGAAAATAATCTTATTACAGGGTGTTTACCTGCATAAAAGAATTGTTGGTCCAGATTGTTTTTAATGGACATATTACCTTATCAAAGATGAGTGGGTGAACCATACCTTTCCTGGCCATCTGAGCTTCCCGTGATCCCGGAGGAGCATTGATGTCTCCCGTGCCCTGGAAGTAAATGTATTTCTTCACAGTGATGAGGTTAGGTGCGAATTTCCACACATCCTCTCGGTCATCGATGATACAGACCATCGAATCTCCACAAGGAAAAAGGTTTCTATCCAGGAAAGAAAGAAAGAAAGAAAGAAAGACAGTGCTCAAAACAACAGTAAAACTGCTGAGCGTCATGGCAGATGCTCAACACAGACAGCCCATTAAAAATCTAGTAGTGTTATTTGTGGTTACAGGGAAATAAGGGGAACATCAATTTCTTATATCAAAGTTCCGCTTTTGGGTTTCCAAGAAGAGGCATCGCTGGCAACCACTCATAAGTGACACTGAGAAAGAACAATAGAGCTCTACCATTTGTGCTGCACAAACATGAACAAACAATGACAATAAAGACATTAAACAAATGGATAATGGCGCTAAGAAAATTATTTGGATTAACCAGCTCCTGGGTTTTTGGTTATTATCTGCTTAAAACAAAAACAAACAAAGAAAAAAAGAAAAACGGAACAAAAAGAAATGTTTTATTCATGTTTTTTTACTCAGTGAATTCTCTACTCATTTTGTTGTCACGCTTATTTTGCTCCTCTGCTCTCTGTTTCACCTTGTGTCTCACTGCTCCGCCCCCTGTGTAAAGTCTCTCCTCCACGCACTCGGAACACAGCCAATCAGAGGAGAAGGCAAAGCATAACAACTTGTTACACAACTGGAAACCGAGTGTAAATACTAGAATCAAATCCTTACATAACCACCAAAGAAAACCAAAAGAAACATACCCCGAATCTTTCTCTTTGTTTTTAAAACAAAACCCTGTATAGTAGAGTCCAGACAGAAGACAAGGACTGATCACTAGACTAAGCTGTGAGCGACCGATCTAGTCTTAGGTAGGAAATTCTCACCTAAGATTCCCAGTCTTTGAGAATGGATCGATGCATTCATCTCTAGAAAGGATTCGATGAGAGAAAAGCTTCTTTTCAGGATCCAGGAAGCCTATAAAGAAAAGCAAAAAAATGCAGATTTAAATTATTATTATTTTTTTAATCTATGCAACTGTAACCACTTCTTCAACACAACAGTGGATATTTTTCTTAAACTGACAAGCTTTTCTTGACCTTCTCTTTGGTCTTCCTGAATGCAATCAATCCAAGTTTCCCAGGGATTTTTACTGAAATAAAATGTCTATCAAGAAACGTGGACAGTAATGTACAGTGACTAAACAGGACAGCCACTGTACAGGCTGCGAAACCACAGCAAAAGCTGTCAATGGCAGGAGCGCTGATCTCAAACATGTTGAATCACTGCATCAGGGTCAGCAGTAAAATCCAATTCAAAATGCATTAAACATTCATCATATGGAGGCAGAACAGTACTAGAGTGAGACTGCCCCTACCATTTATTGCCTGATGAAAGTTTGCACCCAGAATACTAAAAACAAGCTGCTTAGACACACTAACATATCAATATAACGTTACTGAATCAGAAAGCTGTAAAATATTTTCATTTAGAAAGAAAGCAACATCAGGATTACTTTGAGCAGCCAAGCGCTGTGCAAAGTAAATATCTGCAAACTTGGCAAGAAACCTGCTAACATCTGAGACATTACATGGGTTTAGTAAGCGTTTTAAAGTTTAAGTACAACTGCAACTTGCAGATAGATAAGTGATCCAACAAAACATCAGCAAGAACACAAAGTATGAGCAGACACTCCCCTCTTATGGACACAAACGGGTAGTACAAGGTGAAAAGTTTCCCAAAGTGTCAAAATGCAAAAAGTGAAAGTGTAAGGTGATTTAATACATATCCGAACTTTAAAGTGGAAAGGTGCTGCAACATGTAAAACAATACGCTCCTTACCAGCAATGGTGTGTGCATAAAGGCGGCTCCCAAATGTGAAGACATGCAGCTCATAGAGCTTGGCGATTTTCTCCAAGAACTCCTTGCAGTGTGGGCGAAGTCGTGTGTGAAGCATAGGCTCTCCTCGGCCAAGCTGGAAGTGGAAAATGCCCTGAAGGACACAACAAGAGATTAAGAAAACGTCAGAAAGAAGCTGCAGGGTTGGGTATCAGGATGCACTATTAAAGACATTATCATTGCCGACAAACTGAAAACCCCTTGATCTTGTTTTTAATGGGAAAACAAGGACTTGTGAAATACATGGGCAGGCTCAGCAGCTTAGTGTGTGTTTGTGTGTGTAGCTACATTACAGACTGATTTATGATTCTTTTATTTGCGCTACTTTTAGAGATCATTTTAGCATTTATCAATATCCTATAGCAGTGTCTTGTTGCTACAGCGGAGGCTGTTCAACAAAAGCTACATTGTACGAGTGTTTCAAAATAGCACTTTGCTAGAAATCAAAAGACGTGGTAGAATAAAAACCCTGCTGACAGTGATAGTTGTATGAGGGGAGACCAATACCTTGTTGGACATCCGTTGGCAGTGCTGTTCAGTGGTGTGAATCAGCGTCTGGTCCAGGTCTACCATTAGGACCAGCTTTTTGTTGCGGTGCAGTCTCTGCTGGTCCTCTCTGCCCAGCTGTTCTGCTTGCTGTTGGGAGCGATTGAAGGTAATGAGTGGAAAATTAGAAAAACGTTTGCACACTCTAGGTTGTGTTTTTGTACAGCACAGGTGCAAGAGATATTAGAGAGAGATATTTTCAAGGTTTATGGTTAAGAATTTTTTGTTTAAGTTTGTGTGAAATTGTTAGTTAAGTGCTTGATAGAAACTTAACGAACAGTAGCTGCGTCCAGGTCATTTGTTTATGCTCTCATTTAAAATAAAATTCTCTCTGCTTTTAAAGCTATGGCCTGTATATAAAAGATGGACACAGATCCCATTGTTAAGTGTGAGAATGAACAACATGAGCGTTAACAACATCAAAGAAGGAAAGATGTCAGGCTTATTTTAGAGAAGCAATTGTTGCTGTGAGAAGACCATTTCCAAACAATCTGAGGTTCCTGGTTCTGAAGCCACAAGGATTATTCCCAAGACAAAATATTAAAGGTAAATCTTCCCAGGAGTGGATGTTCCACCAAATTCAGCCCAAAGTCAGACTGCACATCCTCAGAGAGAGAATGTAAACAAACAAATTACTCTACAAGCCTCAGATAGCATACTAAAGTTTGTTACAGTATAAGAAGACTGGAGAAGTGTAGCATTTTTCTGCCAGAAGAAAACTTTGTCTCTCTACAAATAACACATTTGCAAAGTTGCATATGAACAAGCCACTGGAAATGTGTGAACAAAGGCCAAATTGCACAAAGCCACGTCTGGTGAAAACCAAATCAACACCTCATTCCAGCTGTCGAGCACAGTGGTGGAGGTGTGAAGGTTTGAGCTTGTTTTGCAACCACAGTCCCGGGCTCCTTGTAGTCCCCAAGTCGACTATTAAGTACTCTCTATGCCAAAGTACTGTAGAGTCAAATATAAGGTCATCTATTAAAAAGCTAAAGCTTGGCAGAAACGTTGTTAAATAGCAGGACAAAGATCCCAAGCAGCAAATCTACAAAAGAATAGCTGAAAAAGAAAAGAATCAAGATGCTGCAGGAGTTGAACCTTTCCTGCAAACCTCAATGAACTGAAGCAACATTGTAAAGCGTCAGTTCTTCCATAACAACTGTGTTCTATATTATTAGCAATTACTTCAAGTTATTACTGTTAGGACTGGTTTGATAGCCTACTGAATCGCAGGGTGCACTTAAGAGTTTCACAGGACAGCACAGAAGTCTGTAAAAACTTTATCACATTACTTTATTTCATGTTTACTGCACATTTACTCTGATTTAGGTCGAAATGAATTGGCTCAATGTCAAAGCAGCTATTACAGGCCTTTTTCAGTAGTACCTACTCGGTTCAGCTTGGCTCTTTTTATGGTTTTTCATTAGGTGGTAGTACTACCTAATGGTACCAGTACTCGGGTGGGATTCCAAGTGATCTGAGGCAAATTGAAAATGTGACATCAACAGACTGTATGCAAGCGAGTGACACCCAGCAACAAGGGAAATGGCTACAGAAGAACACAACACTGTGACCCCCCCCCCCACCCCACACACACACCACATAGCAGCAGATATACCTTGGCATCATTGTTGTTGTGTTTGTGTCGCATTCAAATGACATCACAGGACTTTCTGCCGTTGCTATAACGACTGCACCTGCATTAGATCTTACTCAATTGTGATGGAAAACGACTGAAACAGGGTTGCGTTGAGTCAAGCCGAGTAAGTACTAGCGGAATAGCGCTCTTGGTAAGACCAGTCAAGAACTTGCAAATGCGTGGTCACCTACATTTAACTGATTAATCAATCATAAAAATGCAAGTCATATTTACCGGAATTAGGACTACTCGACTTTTGCAATAAAAAAACAAAAACAAAACAAAAACAAACACACACGCGTAAGGTTTATCTGGCCTGCCAGTCCAGTCCTCCACGTAGCTTCATCATATGACTCACCTCAGAGCTCACCATCAGCTCAGGGACACTATGCACCATGGAGACTGTTGCTGTGGAGATGGGAGTTTGCTGGTTCCCATTTGTGCTCTGGAGCCTGAGAAAGAAAAACAGAGTGGGCGTCACACATTTTTTGTATCTCTCAGGTCCTTGAACATATTGCGCCGGGAATAAAAAGAGAGCTTTGAAAAACATGCAGATTTGAAACTGCTCCACTTGACAGCCGCTATGTTTGCAGTGAGCACAGAATACACCTCACTTACAAAGTGATGGTGAGCATTTCAAGCTACTTCAGGAATATGTTAACATGACATCCAAAAGTGACACCTGCTGAGGCAATTCTGTGCCACATCATGTAAACTCTGTCTTCAATATTGATACCTTCAGAAAAAGAGCCAGACTTTTACTTCACAACAACAACAACAACAACAACAACAACAACAACAACAACAGCAGCAGCAGCAGCAGCAGCAGCAGCAGCAGCAGCAATTATAGTAAAACACAGACTGTGGGTCTATGTAAAAATCATTTGGTGTGTTTTGGAGTTTTATTAATAGCTTCAAATGCTCTTGCTTTACCAAAGTGATACAAAGAAAAACTGCAGAGTGCGAGTGCTTGATTTGGGACCAGAGCTGCAGCTCTGCACTCTGTATATGATCTCTGGCACCATCTGATGGCAATAAATGAATCAGGTTATATCGCAAGCACTACATTCAGTCAGTGTTTAATTTCAGTAAAAGTATGAGCTTCAAAGTTATGAGGTTCCAAAAGTATTCTCTAACTGAACCACGACTACAACTGGTGCCTGCATGGCACTGTCAGCATGAACTTTTTACCATTTATACAGGACTGTTTCCCAGCAAACAGGCTGCTTGAGTTGAGAGACCACAAGTAACTTAGACATTAAATATAACTGGTTAATGCCGCGTATGTAACCTTAGCCTTTTTGTATCAAAAATATAAATGTCTCTACATTATTAGAGAGAGAACTCCAATAATGAGAAGATTATATGAGCTAGCACTTAGAGACAGTGGGAAGAAAGAACTCACATCTAATAGAAAGATACTTCTGGCAGAGCCAGGCTCAGTGAGGGGTGGACATTGGCTGCAACCAAATTCTTCAGAGGTGGGGCAGAAGAGAAGTATATATATTAAAATTACTGGTAACAGCCAGCGTTACCCCTCAGCCTCCGAGAAGGAACACCTATGGTATCAATTTTAAAAGCCTACGAGCCTCGAGTTATCACATTTGTATAACATTTAACCTTTGACTTTGAGATTTATACTCATTTTAACTTTAATGGCTGAGGGGTAAAAAATGGTTTGAAAAGCTCCTGAGAACCTTTTTGCATCTTGCAAAGGGTTTGACTCTAACTGAAAGTCAACCAGTAGATTGTTGTTTGAGCTAACTAGCTGTAGCAACCTTTCAAAAATCAAATCAAATCAATTGAGTAGATTATGTATATAAACAACAATAATGTGCTTTTTAAGTATCTTGAGGTAAGTGTTGTAGATGAGCTTTGCCCCACAGATCAAACACTTGTATATTAGGTTAAACTGGTGATTCTAAATTGGCCACAGAGGTAAATCTAAGTGTGAATGAATGTCTGTCTCTCTGGATTAGTGATAGTGATAGACTGGCATCTATCACTCCTATGACAGGCTGGACAGGCTCCAAGAAAACAGACAGAGAAAACAAAAGAAAGACATACTGCCTTTACCCAAAGCACAAGGACAGAAAATAAGGCTTTATAAGACATAGGTTCTATGGAGCTTCCATACATAGATGGTGTTGAACAAGTGGAAAAACAAAGTCTGGACTCTCTAGATCTACAAATGCCTCCCTACTAAAACATCCTCTGTAATCACATTTTAAAAACAATGATATCACATAGTTCAAATGCTTAGCTAAGTTTAAGTTCATTCATACAATTGAGTAAATGTAATATCAAAGATATTATCATCATATTATTTTGGTTTACATTTAATCATGTTTGTACATTTAAAGCCTACCAATAATGGCATTTTGCTTGGTTTTTGTCTTTGAAAACAGCGTTGGGTAAATGTCACAGCTATCTTTTTTTAAAGAAAACATGTTTTTAATTTTTTGACCAATGTTTTCAGAATAGTTTTCATTTACTCATTTTGCTAGGTTTTGTTCACTCCCCCCCCCCCCCTTTTCTTCTGCCACCAGCATGTGAAATGACGCAACCGTGACATCCATCCCAAATGAGTGGTTTGCTGTTCCATTTTAGTTTGTTTTATTGTTTATAGATATATCTATGTAATAAAAAGGGGTAAGTTGTAGTTCTTGGGGGGAAATGCATGAGCAGATCAGAAAAACACAAAGATTTAAGTTAAAGACAAACAAACAAAAAAAGAAAGAAAGAGATAGAGCATGTATTTACTGAGTTAGATCTTGACCACATTCGGCACATAAGCCCTTCATGACAATGGGATGGCTGCATTCTTCTATTCTGGCTATGGTGCCCCTGCAAAAAGGAAAAAAAAACAGGAAAATAATTAAAGACCCAGTTTACTTGCTTGCAAACTGAAGCCTGAGACTGTGCACAGATTCTCATTAACTGTAGCATGCAAGTATATAAAGAAACATATAAAGAAAGGTATTAGTTAGGTGTTTTATTTTATTTAGCTGTAATAATAAGACGCTGTAAAAGTACTATAAATAGCTAGCAGTAGATTAAGCAGGGAGCAAGAGTTTACAAAGAGTACCTGAAAGCAGCACGACCCTTTCCTAACAGCAAATAACAACTATATCAGCTTTGAATGTGTATCAATATCAAAAGGTGTCGAATTTAAATGTAAAGATTTCAAAAACAGAACATTTCTTTTAAATCTGATATATAATTCGCATAAAAAGTGATGCTAATACATAATAAAGCACAAAAAGACCGGTCAAACCATTTAAAACGAACTTCAAAATCTCCTCTTTTGGTAATTAACTGCTATTAACGCGTATTAATTCTCCCGTTACTGTGAATTAATACGCGTTAAAGTATATATATATACGGCTGGTTCAAGCTCACGAGGATAACGGCTGCCTCCAGGGTCACTCTTCTACCTGTCAATCTGCACTGCTTGTATACAATTTTGTGCACGCGATAGTGGCTGCGTCAAGGCAAACAGCACAGCACGAGCGCATCTACCACGTGGTCGTGCCTTCAAAACAAAAGTGCGGAGCTTTGGGAATTCAATCATTACTGTAGGTTAGAGCTGGGCGATATGAGATTTTTTCATATCACGATATGTTCTTTTCATTTCAGGCGATAACGATATCTATCACGATATAAGCCAAATAACTATATTTGTAAGATTTAAATGTGCTGTTGCTCACAAGTAAAATGTGAAATAATCAGCAGCTTGTTTTTATTTAAATATTTATTTCCCATAATAAGTTCAACAGGGTAGATGTACTTAAGGAACATGAGACTTTTTCAGATAAATAAAGGCAAATATTGCAAACTACACAAAAGGCAGCCGCTAAAGCGTTTAAGTTTCAAAATAGAACAAACGAAACAGACTAAATTGTCAATTCCCCTTAGAAACAAAATATTAATTCTAAAAATAAATCTTAGTTTGTTTTACAGAAGAACAGACAAAACTGACTAACTTTTGTCAATATCAAATAAACTGAGAACTAAAAGGAAATTCTCAATCTCTCCTTGTTGTATAGCTTAGCTTTTCAAACAGTTTTAACAGTTACTTTAGTCTGACAAAAGCCGAATGACGAATTAGCGCTTCCAGTCAGAGACTGAGGCTACGTCCACACGTACACGGGTATTTTTGAAAACTGAGATTTTCCGTTTTCGTTTTAAAAAATAATCCCGTCCACACATAAAGGCAGAAATGAAGGAAAACGCTGCTATGAACATGCCAAAGCAGCAGGTGGCGCTAGATTCCTAACCGTGCAGAAATATTGGCCAATCAGAAGTCTAGAAGCCTCGGTGGGAAAAAGTAAACAAAGCTGGGGCATAGAAGCAGAACAGAGTCGTATGTGTGGAGGGACAGTAACTGTGTGTATATGTAAGCATTTAAACACTGCAGAGAGTAGAATTAACAGTAACAGTATTGTAGAAATCCATTTCACCGAAACAATAACGTGGCGCACAGTGTGACGCATGCACCAGTTTATTGTATTTCCAGACTTGCTTTCGGCACATTTACAGTGCACGCTACTCTGTTTTTGTCAGACTTGAAATAGCCGAAATACCTTCACACTACGGAACTTCTATGGCTCTTCCGTTCGACAATCTCTCCGGCATTGGAACCATCATCTGTTTTCTCTTCGGTCACGCTCGGTTGATTTTTCTAGTCGGCACACTCATTTCCTCCATTACGCGCTGGCTCCATTACCCGCTGGCTGTTTCCCAAACAAACACACGTGCGGCTTGGCACTTGTGCTGTACGTAACAAGTCACGCGACGTGACGCTGCGGCTGTGATTGGTTCGGCTCTGCGCTGCTTAATTTGGATTGGCTGACCTTTTTTTTTTTTTTTTTTTTTTTTTTAAGAGGACAAGAGCGGCGAGGTCTATCGCGATAGCTTAATTTCTCTATCGAGTAAAAGTTATATCGCGATACATATCGTTATCGTTCTATCGCCCAGCTCTACTGTAGGTTAATAAAATTAACTAAAATTCTGATTTAGCAAATACAATTGTTTTCTAACTTTCTCTTCCACTACAATCACAACTCCTGAAAAAGCTCGATAAAACAACATTTATAAAACACGATGCTTTTATTTTGAAAGCCCCCCGACGAAACGCCAGCTTGTTTATTTTGCGGTACTTGACTCTGGTCGGAGCAAACGCTTCACTGTGTTGCTTTGAGCGTGGCTAGCAAACAAGCTAACGTCAGGTTAACAGCGTTAGCTCGTTAGCTAGCTTAGGTACAATGAGCGTGAAGACAGCTGCAACAAAACGGAGCTGACACAAACAGGGAACAGGTCAGCTAACATTAACGAGCTATAGCAAGCAGGGTGACTCACCCAGGAGATATGACTTCTCCAAGTTGACTGCATAACTCCTTCACTATTCCAGCACGGTCCGATTTCACCTTCTTCTCTGGCAGCCTGGCACCATCAGTCCCCTTCTCCTGAGGTATGGGTGCACACAGTGCTAGCACGGAGTCCACGTTAACAAGAGAGCCGGCTTTGACTTTCCACTCTATAAGCCGGACAGGGAGAGCCCCAGCTGGCCAGCAGATATCCGCCACCTGCACCATGGGGCCCTCTGCAGCTGCACCATCGCCGCCACCACCAAAATCTGCAGGAGGATCCTCCATCTGCCCCGCACTCTCCAAAAACAAAATCTCCTTACTTTTGAAAAGCTGACAACTTAAAAGGTATCCACTCGACTTCGCAAACCCCCGTGTATCATTAAAACGTGCGAACCGTCAACATCGAGGAGAATTAAAACAAATGTGCTGCAGATTTAAACACAGCAGCTCCACAGTCCCAGCTACGTTCGCTCTTCCCGCCCGTAAACAGGAAAGCGCAACACTGCAGCGACACGGGTCGCTACAGTATCCGGTATACAGCAAGCCACTCGCGAAAAACACCAGAGAACTTCTATCGTCTCCGAGAACGCCCACTCTTTGGATCTCTATTTTCTTAGAGGGCGCTCGCGAGGTAGTCCTGAATGAATACATCCCTGTGGACGTGAAGCCCCCAAATGTAAATTCCGTCGAGGATTTTATGCTGGGGACTTTATCGTGTGTTTTATAGGTGAATGTGAGGCAAAATATTTTACGGGGTTCGATTGTAGTTAAAATGCGTTTTTTGTGACAGCGCAATAATAAGACACTTTACGGCATCTGCCATTTTGATTTGGGGCATAAAGCTAGTGAATCCTAAATTGACCAATCAACTTGCAGGTTTGGTTTTAGGAAAATCCGATTCTCTTTTTTTAAGATAAAGGAAATGATGTAACTGTTGTTATGTTTTAGGTCGTAAAAATTATAGGTATGCAGAAAACAATGACAATAGTAATTTGTGGGTTTTTGTCTAGAAGCAGGTTTTACCCGTTTAGGTCCTTTTCACTTGTGATCATCGAGGACGAGCTCGCCGGCGCCCTCTGCAGTGCCGCTGGCTAATCTACAGTCAGTTTGTGTACAGTGGGATTATTAGGAAATGAAACTACTTCCCTAGATTATCTCTGAACGCAGTTTCTATTTAGGTTTCAAAATAAAACGACTCGTGCCTCTTTGTGACGCTTTTCACAATGTTGCCGTAAACTTTTAAAGTCACCAATGTGGTTATTCTAAGTGCTCCTTATTATAGATATCACCTATATAGCGCTTACATATTGTGTTAAAATCCGTGCAACCGTGAAAGATCATTATTTATGTTTTCCCTTTTTCTTTAAAGCTGCTGAACCCGCACAGACATGGTGTTACCTGACGCAACGTGATGTAACATATAAGTAACACTACACAAGTGTCTCATGGGGTTTTTTTGCAATAAGAGCACGATATTTACAAATACAGTAATGTTTTAAGGTGTAAGTGAAGGAGGTTGTTATAAGTTTAAGAAAGCCTTAGGTTTGATTGTATAGGTTATACCGGCCCTCGAGGTATGTTAATATTTAACTTTCCAGGCTGAAGATGGGACTGAAGGAAGTCAGCAGGGGATATAGATGATGACCTTACAGGACAAGAACGTACCTCGCACTGTTCTAGCTACTCAGACGAAGAACTTAAGCACCTCCTTCCAGAGTGTTCCTTACAACTAACCGAGATGTTTCACTGCCCGATTTCTTTTTCACGCAGGTGTGAAAACGCCTTTCTTCTTATAGTTCACAATAAAAGCCATAGAAATAGTCTTGAAATACCAGCGATAAAACATAGCTTACACAAGTAGCTTCCGTTAACGTTTGGTTTTTAAAAATGATTTTATACTATGTTCTACAAATTATGAAATAGACATCATTTTCTTATTAAATGTATAAACGTTGTGGGGTTAATGAAATAGAATCTTTTTTTTTCATTGAGGCAAAATTAGTAATTTAAAGGAACTCATGAAATTCCTGAAATTATATTTTAAATAAAATTATGTATATTGCACACCACGGGGCTTCTGTTACCTAACCTAGGTCACTGTCAGTAGGTGGATGCAGTAGGTCGTTGGATGGACTTAGCACTATTGTGGTTAAAGTTCTACAATCTATTTCCATCAATAAATAGACCTATTTGCTAAAGACAGGTTCTAGTTATTAACACAACGTGTGATGTTAAATTAAGTTTTCCTTTGCACATTTCTTAATTTTAGAAATACACACACACACACACACACACACACACAGTGGAGGGAAGTATCTGCATTACACAGGAAGTTTCCCGATGATCCACATATTACATCCACCATGACTCGTCTCCCATATCATTGGCACTGTATCAGTGCAAAAGAGACAACGATAGTGCAAAGGTGGCCGAGGTGGTGGGAGCCAATCATAATTCAGATACACACATGTCCAGTGTTGGTAGGAACCAAAATTTCTGTGAGGTAGGGGGACCTTTGTGTGTCTTCAAGCAGGAGGTACGGGTATGGTTTTAGGACGGATCTAATGAGTTAGATTTTTTTTTTCTAAAAGAATCACATCAGATAAGAAAAATGTGACTATTTTCAGTTATCTCAATAATAAATAAGTAAGAAATCTTTTCACTTGTAGTTTTTATTTGCACGGCCGAACGAGCTGTCAAAAAATAAACGGAAACTACAGTATGTGGGAGGGTACCATCTCGCATTGCGTTACCCTTTGGTTAAACATAAAGGGAACCAGTGTGCTGTTAGCAGTTTATGAAGGGGAAAGGTAAAGCGTTTACTGGTGGCTGCTGACACGGAATATTAATACGTCTCTTGGAGCGGGTCTGTTTTAATAACTCGGAAACATGATAGCGGAGAACTGTAAAGTGGTAAATAAATCGTATTTACTACACATTATTAACCCAATTCTCTCCAATTAGCAAGTTAATTGCTAGCCAGCTGCAATTGTTCCCGGTGTGTTGGCGTTTGTGTATATTATCTGAAGTTTAAACTAAATGCCAAGGCCGTGTTTCAAAACCATACTGCTACCTAGAGTGTTTTAAAGCTGGTTTTGACATGAGGTAAGAACACATTCAACACTGTTTCCAGCCATGATGTGAGTAGGAGAATGAGACTGCATGAGTGGATCGTGCGCGCTGGAACACTTGGGAGGATGGGGGTTGCTCAGGTCCCTGACCCCGCTGCCATGTGTGAATTCATTTATCAGCACTGGAAACATTTTGTCCCTCAAAAGCAAACTGCCAAGAACAACAAAGTCACAGTGAAGCTGCTCACGTTCGCCTTGAACCAGACGTTCTCGCTTCCCGTCCCTCGCGCGCACGTTTTCTTGTTGTTCCTCAGAACACAGCGTCTGTCCTCTGGGCCCACACTTTACTTCGTGCCCTAAACCTCTTTACCTAACTCGGGGGGTTGGTTAATGTTCACTTAACCTGTGCAAACACAGAGTTCAGATGTGTCAGATGGAAGTGGCGCTGTAGTTCACTCATACACTGCTTTGTTTTTCTTCAGTTGACGTTATGTCTGCATCAACTGGCTCTCCTCCGAAGAGCTCCGCTTCCTGGATCTTCATCCCTCCCAGCAAGGCGATCTTTCAGTTCACTCAGGTAGCAGACAGCTGAGGACTGTAGATGAGCTTCAGGCTATGCTCAAGTCTGCATGCAATGAGACTGTATGTGTGTGTTTTAAATCTTGCAGAGATGCTAAGCGCAGAGGCTTGTTATGGAAGACGCTCGTTGGCCTCTCTGTTGGCGTTCCTGTGGCGGTGAGCATCAAGTATGCCGTATCGCAGCCCAGACAGAGGAGACAGATGAGGATTGTGATTGAAGGGTTTGGCCGCTTCTGCAGGTTTGTATGAATGTCATTATCAGCATCATGAGATTCTAACACGTGTTCAGTCTGAGGCTGTGAAATGGTCTCTAAATGGTGACTTCTTATCTATTAAACTTGCACATTAGATTTGTATATCTAATAGTGTTCTCTAAGTATTGTCAGGAACATTAGCTAAAGTAGGTCATTTTTTTCATGAATGGATAAAAGCAAAAGAAACAAAAATATCCTGACAACATTTCCTTTTATGGAAAGCGATAATTTTATCCCTCTTATAAGGTTGTAAATTCCATCTCATTACTTTTAGTTTTTGGGTTACACCACAAGACTGAGAGCAGGGTGGAGACGGGCAGGAGCAGATGTGTGGCCAAAGTCAATGTATTCATTAAGCCAAAATGGCTTCTGTTTTGCCTCATTTATTATTCCACCAAGAGGTTACGTTTTTACTGTCCGTGTCATTCATTCTGTCTGTAAACATAACAGCCCAAAAAGTTAAGACTGAACTCTGATGAAACTTTGGGGGTGTAGAGTGGGGTCATGTTAGCTTTGCATCCACTAAGCTATTCAAGGTCAGCTTCATTGGTCAAAACCTGACAAAAAGCCTGATGGAAACTTAGAAACTGTTATTCTTGCTAGTGTGGTGTGTTTTATCAAGATGTATAAAATCTACTTTATAAAGACTGAAAGTATCAAAGTTGTTATATTGATGTGAAGCTCAAAGGCCCCATAGAGCTGTTTGAAACGGTGTTTCTTACTGCCATTGTTTGTATTGACAAACATATCGGCATATAGGAAATGATTTATTGGCATTCTAAGTACCTCTTAACTTTGGACATCTGATCTCTTCTTAAAGGTCAAATGAGGTATAAATATTATAAAAATCTGTTATCCTTTAAACTTTGCTTAAACTTCAGTTGCTTTTGTTTGTATTGGCAACATTTAGGAAGTGATATGGGTATATGACGATTCTAACTATCACTCTGCATTTAAATATTGACCTTTGACCTCACTTTTACGTTTCACATCTGCCTTTTTTCAAGTTGACCCCAGAATGTGTTTCATCCTTAAATAAGGCATTGCCAAGAGAAAGAGAGCTACCTAACTCAAGGGACGAACTAGTGTTGTCTATGCATAACAGACAACTTTATGTTACTGGCAGCCTGTTGCTGTGTAGTGTGTCCTTAAAGATTTGAGGAAACTGAATGCTGTGAGAAGGTCATGTCCTTAAAGAAGACCTGAGACAGCATCTGTGAGCTACATCGGGCCCTTCAGTTGGTGCATCTGTTCTCTGAAGCCTCCTCAGAAGTGGTCTCAGTGGAAGGATGGCCAAATTACACAAGAACTCAACTGAAAATGCATCAGGTCTGATGAATCTAGTCCTCACTGGACTGTATGGAGGATCTTGGGAGACAGACTACAACAGTATGACTGTAAAACATGGTGGAAGCTCTGTCATGTTTTGGGGCTGCATTTCAGCTAGTGGGGTTGGGGATCTTTTTAAAAGTTATGGATTGTACATGTAGAAAAGTGCCATCTGATTTTGGAAACCACTGTGGGAAGAGTCAAATTGTTTATGGCCTCATTTTCAGCACAATGATCCCAAACACAGTGCCGTAAAATACCTGGACAGTGTTCTGTTGTGTGTTTATTCCATCAGTCATGGATCGGCCCCCCCAGAGCCTAGACCTCAGCTTTCTTAAAGCATTAAAGCAATGTGGGAACATCCTGATACAGAACAGTAGCCAACATTCAAAGAAGAGCTTTGACTGTCCTTCAAGAAACCTGCAGAACTAGTCCCAAAGACTACTTGAAGAAACTGCAAGAAAGTTGACGTACAAGAGTTCAGGCTGTGTGGAAGAATAAAGCTGGCTGTGTTAAATGTTGAGGTTCAAGCTTGTTACAATTATACAAACTCTGTTTTTTCCTTCTTTGCTGTATTTACATGTATGTTTGCACGTTTCAATAAATCGCTGCTCCCCTTCCCGAGTTTCTTAGCAACACTTCCGCGCAGCGCTGTCTGTGCCTAGAAGCCATTAGCACTGGGCTTAATTGACCCATTCTTACCAATCAGAAGATCGATGCATTGATCCCTGATTTTTCCAGTCCATGTGCTGAGATGTCCTTGAGCAAGATATTGAACCCCAGTGTATCCGTGCAAGTGCATGCTTAGATAAAAGTGACATCTTTGAGTTTTCAACCGAGTAGAAATGCAGAACACACTTTTACCAAATGCTGCTAATAGGAAATCCAATCGTAGATGTTTTCTCTCTATTTTATAAGCTGCAGATATCTTTGAGCTGATGCTAGATTATTTAAGTTGATTTCCAGATCCCCTTCCTCACACAACCCTTAACGGATCAGTATGTACTTCCAGCGTGGAACCAGAAATCTCATGCAAATGCTTAAACCGTTACACCGCAGAACCATTGGTGCTGCTTAAATGAAATTAACAAGATAATATGTATGAAAACATGAGGGCAGAGAATGACTCTGCTGTATTGCAGCAGCCTATGTGTGTGGAGCCTAGTGGTAAATGAAGAGCACATGATTTTTATTACACTAGTGCTGTGTCACTGTATTTGAAGTACACTTTTGCTTTATTCTAACTTGCTGGAAGTGTAACAATTTGCCTTTCTCGGATCAGTTCAGACAGACTACATTTTTAAGAACATTTTGCAATCCTCACTTTTTTTCTCACTAATCTTTATTATAGAAAAACGATCTTCTTACCGCTGATCGTGTTAGGAATCGTCATCACATGCTAGCAACTCTGTTTATTTGTAAGTCAGACCTTTCAGTTCCAGTAATCATCAGATATGTGTGTGTCCTCAGATCTCTCTCTGTGGGACTCTTCATTTCCGCTGACTACTGGTGGACCACCAACGTGCTGCTTCATGGAATAGATGAGGTCAGTTTGTTTTTAGAGTGGGTAATATGGATTGACCCACTCTAAGCTTTGGCTGAAGCTCTGACAGACCAAGGATTTCTTCATGACACCTAATGCCAGGGTCAGTGTGTCGTTGCCAAGCCTGCAGACGTCTGTGTCCCGCTGCATGGATATGCTTCCCCAGATATCACTGACCCACTGAACAGTGGTACAGACAGCAAAATGTTCTTCAGATCCTTTTATGTCTGTCACATGTGCTCAGGGTGAACCTGCTCTCTCTGTGAAAAGTGCAAGGAATCAGTGGTGGAGCTGCCAATTCTGGTATTCTGTGGCATATGTCAGTCTCCGTGGTGCCAGGGAGTGAGCGCAGGGCCCACTGGAGGATGTCGACCCCTCAGGCCACCCTTATGAACCCATACAAGGTTCCCATGGCAATGACTTCAGCTTCCAGGCCCCTCTTCTGTGAAACCAGCTCCTAGTCTAGATTCTGGAGACAGACACCCTCCCTACTTTCAAGATCAGGTTTAAAACTTTTGATAAAGCTTATAGTTAAACCTGGATCAGGTGACCCTGAATCCTCCCTTAGTTATGCTGCAATACTTTCAGACTACTGCGGGCTTGTCATGGTGCACTCAGCATTTCTTCTTCACTGTGTTTATACCCCACTCTGCATTTCCACAGTGTGTGTTTTGTCCTGTCCTCCTGTTTGTTTTTGGGTTTTTCCTTCCCAGTGTCCCCAAGTGCTTAATCAAAAGGGGGGTGTTTTTTCTGTATTGTTTTAGGGTCTTTACCTGACAGTATAAATGCACCTTGAGGTTGCTGTTACTGTCATTTGGTGCGTTTATAATAAAAATGTAATTAAATAAAGTCTGTTTCTAATTGTTTCTGTCCTGTTGGAGGTCATTTTGTAGCTCTGGGCCTTCTATGGTCCTCTCCAGCTCTCCTAGAGTAACTGCCTTTCTCCTAGAATCTCCTCTGTGCTCTTGACAGGTTTGCAAACAAACCTTCTGGCAATGGGACTTATTGATGTTCCATGCTGGAGGTTTTGAACTACCTTTGCAGCCTCTGTAGGGTCCAGGTATCGCCCCAGCAGTGACACTGACACTAGCTAAATGCAAAAGTAGTCAAAAAACAGAAAAGATGAGGAGGTAAAAATGTCAGTGGCCACTTATAAAGCCATTCCTGGTTTGGGGGCCTGTTTTTAATTTCATTAACACCACCTTCTGCTGCTTGACTGGCCACATCAACATCCCAGAAGCTTCACTGAATTGATGCTATTCTCTCATTAAAATGTGCCCCTTTCATTTTTAGAGTACATGTACATTATTTTCTCCCTTCAGTCACTTTATTACATGTGGGGTCCAAGCTTCATGTGAACTAGAAGGAACTAGTTAGCATTGATTTTTAGCACTGATGGCGTTAATGCTTTCTGTACGTGTATCTTCCTGTTAGAGCAATCCATCCTACGTGACTGAGATGTCAGCTTGCCACCAGAGGGCAGCAGAGTCCATCGTGGAAGGAGCCATAAAGAATGGAGGCCTGTACATTAAGCTTGGCCAAGGCCTGTGTGCCTTCAATCACCTGCTACCCCCTGAGTACATCCACACCCTGCAAGTACTAGAAGACAAAGCTCTAAACAGGAGGTACAAAGAGGTGAGCAGTGCAGCACAAGCAAAGCACAGGACTCGTGAAAGAGGACTGAGTGACACTGGTCAGGATGTGTCTGTCTTTAACAGGTGGACGCTCTCTTTGAAGAAGACTTCAACAAGACCCCTGATAAGCTTTTTAAAGCATTCGACTATGAGCCCATCGCTGCTGCCAGCTTAGCTCAGGTTCATAAAGCCCTGCTGTTTGATGGGACTCCGGTCGCTGTGAAGGTGAGCTGCTGAAATCACTGGTCAAGTTACTTGAAAAAAGTAATCAGTAACTAGTTACTGATACTTCCCCAAAAAAGTAATCCCGTTACTTTACTGATTACTTATTTTCAAAAGTAATTAATTACTTAGTTAGTTTTTAAAAACACGATTTACAACCTGAAGAGGTGATAAAGCGATAGATCTTTCAGCCCAATTCTACTTTTTCTGCATAATCCATCATACAAAATGTAATCAAATGGAAAAGTCTCTTTTTAAAACTTGTTTTATCAGTTTTAATCTTTTAACTTTATGCATCAAGCAAAAATTTAATTACATGCAACATTCTCTGACTTGAATAAATTAGTTTAACATTTAAACCTATTTTCTGCACATTCCAGCACATAAAATAAAATATTTTTTGTGTTTACACTCAGTCTTTCAAATAGATGCAAGTAAAACACAGCAGAAAATAAATAAAGTCAAAGACTCAGCGGTCCTGTTGCTCTATTTTCACCTGTAAAGCAGGAGTAGGGCAGGCGGAGGTTTATCCTGGTGCAGGTGTGCCGTGGTCAGTTGAAGAATCCGCGAGTTTCTCTGTGAGTTTCCCATTACGTCGTTGCGCACTCGGTGCTTGCTTGGAAGTTTAGGGGTTTTTTTTCGCTGTAAAAAGAAGTTTTCTTCCCACGCACAACGGACACTAATGTTTTTGTCACTTTTTATGGAATCAAACTCAAAGTAAGGTCAGTGCTTCCACGCTTTAAACGCTGCACGCTCATACTCTCTCCCACAATCGATATATGATCCATTGTTGATCTGCACACAGCTGTTGTCACCAACGGCGCACTCGCTTACGTCACTGTCATGAGACATTCTCGCAAAAAAATCACGGTTTTAGTAACGCAGCGTTCCTACAGGAAAGTAACGGTAATCTAATTACCGATTTTGCAATAGTAATCCCTTACTTTACTCGTTACTTGGGAAAAAAGTAATCAGATTACTGTAACGTGTTACAAGTAACGCGGTACTGCCCATCTCTGCTGTTAACATTTTAAATGACCTCACTATAGCAGTGAAGCATGAGCCTCATGAAACAATGATTCAGTTATATCTGAGGTTTTATTTTTGGTTATGGGAAAGTTTGGTCCTGACTTTTAATAGTTTCTCGTCGTGTTTCACACAGGTGCAGTTCATTGACCTCAGGGATCGCTTTGATGGAGATATCCGAACATTGGAGATCCTGCTGGATATTATTAAGTTCATGCACCCCAGTTTTGGGTTCCGATGGGTCCTTAAGGTCAGAAAGTGTCTGTATGACTTGACCGATTCACTCGATGTTCTAAACCCAGGGTGTCCAACTTCAGGCCTCGAGGACCGGTGTCCTGCAGGTTTTAGATGTGCCCTTGATCCAACACAGCTGATTTAAATGGCTAAATTACCTCCTCAACATCTCTTGAAGTTCTCCAGAGGCCTGTTAATGAACTCATTTGAGTCAGGATGATATCTAAAACCCGCAGAACACTGGCCCTTGAGGCCTGGAGTTCACCACAGTTTTCTGTTTAGAAAACTTCAGAAGTTACAGAGTTTTATTGTAATTTGTGTAGGACTTGAAGGGAACACTGGCTCAGGAGCTGGACTTTGAGAATGAGGCCAGGAACTCTGAGAGGTGCGCAGAGGAGCTGAAACACTTTAAATTTGTGGTTGTACCTAAAGTCTTCTGGGAGCAAACCAGCAAGGTGAAGTTGCTGTCAGTGGTACATAGTAGTGCTGGGCGATATGGAAAAAATATTTATCACGATAGGAATTATTTTATACGACGATAACGATATATATCACAATGTACCACCTGACCTGTGGTCATCTGGAAAGTACGCAGTCTGTAAACAGCGAGCGCAGAGGGTGCAGTCTTTGTTAATGAAACGGATGGTTACGCTCATGTAGGGCTGCGTATCTCTGCTCGTCACCGTCCAGGCCAGTCGTCAAGGCATAATGCACAACACTGCAAACATCCTTCTCTACTTCGGGCCGGCATGCGTCATAAGCGAGGCAACTCGACTTTATTGAAGTGCTTACGACCGGACACAACGTACCTTGGATCAAGGACTTTGACGAGGTCACGAAAGCTGTCCTTCTCAACTACATAAACAGGGGCCATGCCTTTACAAATGTAACCCGAGATGGCTCCTGTGATTTGTTTATGGCGCTGGTACGTTTTCTCATAAGGGCCTTGTGTGAAAGACTGCTGTATCTTCGGCTGGCTATAGTTTTTCTTTTCCCAACTTGCTCCCATCGTTCCACAACTTGGTTTAGCTTGAATTTTCTAGATTCTTGAGTATTCCTTTTCGTGGACCTTCTGTAGGTGATAGAAGAGATTTGTTGTGTTGCCATCGGGTGCAGGAATAGTTTTGTAGCATAGCTTGCTTCTGCTCCGTGTTGGTGCTGTTGAACCCAAAATGTAACCAAATCACAGACGTACCCCCTCTTTTCGGTCAAAGTGCTTCTTCCTGGGCTGCCTGTGTAGCTGTCTCTGTCTGTTGCATGTCGGGGCATGAAACTGCAACATGTCGCACGTCCATCGTTTTGAGTTACCGTAAAGCATGTCACAAATCCAGGTGCATGTAAAGCAGCACCATGACGCAAAACCACAAGACGGAGTTTCTTTGCGAAAAATATCTTTTTTTTTATACTTTATTTTCTCTTGCATAAAGTTAAGAGTATGTATAGTGAGAAGACAACACTAATATATTTGCCACAGGCTATTTAATGTTATATTTTATGTAATAATTTATAAAATTATGATAGAAACGACAGAAGACAAATGGCATGATAGACACTTTTCTATCGTCCACACGATATATATCGTCATATCGCCCAGCACTAGTACAGAATAAGTGCACAATAATACTGCTCGACTTCCATCAGCGTCCTCTTTATTTTTTCTCTCCAATACTCAGAGAGTGCTGACAGCAGAGTTTTGCAACGGCTGTAAAATCAACAGCGTGGAAGAAATAAAACGTCAAGGACTGAGTCTGAAAGATGTAAGCTGACGATACTCTAAATCCTCGAGTCACTCACCTCTTCTCACCCTCAACCAGTTGTGGCAGGTGGTTGCCCCTCCCTGAGCCTGATTGTGCTGGAGGTTTCTTCCTGTTAAAATACATTTTTCCTTCCCACTGCCGCCAAGTGCTTGTTATTGTTGGGTCTGTGCAACATAAACCACTTTGAGGCAACAGTTTTTGTGATTTGGTGCTATATAAAATAAATGTAGCTTTATTTTTCAGACTGCAGATAAACTGATCAGAACATTTGCTGAGCAGATATTCTACACGGGTTTTATCCATGCAGACCCTCACCCCGGGAATGGTAGGTACATCACATGGACTGTAGAGCACGGAGCCACTGGTGTTGTTACTCTGCATTTTTAAACCTCAGCATTAGTCTTTTGGTTTCCTCCATGTTGTTGTTGTTGTTCTTTTTAATGACCCAAAAAGGCTCATAATTTGGAATGAGGGTACATTTTAAACCCAACACTGGCTACCTTGTAAGGACAATCTTTACCTTATAGAAGTGATTCAATAAAGTCCTGTGATTTCACTCATTAAAACTGAAGCACAAACTTCCTGGATGCTCTGTTCCACATAACAGGACATGTTGTTTGTCAGTTAATTCCATTAAAATCTACGAAAGGCATCAACACAGCTGACAAAGAAGCCAGACACCTGTAAGCCTTAGAAAAATCCAAATGAGAAAAGTCACACACTTGAGTGTTTATTAAGAAACTTGTTTATAGCAGGGTTGTTAAATCAGTGGCTATGTGGGAAGTTTAATTCTTTAAAATTCTGAGATTTTTTGTTTTTACTTTATTTTTTTACAGTAACGTTCATAAACAAGTTCAAGTTGTTTACTCATGCTAAAAAAAAACATATACATATCATATGAAATGACATGAGTTAGTAACAGAGGTTCTAAAGAGAAGAAGTCACTCAAATTTGGATCATGTGTTGCAGTTCTCGTGAGGCGAGGTCCTGACAACAAGGCGGAGCTGGTGCTGTTGGACCACGGCTTGTACGAATACCTCAGCCAGCAGTAAGAAACTGATGAGTCGGCATGAGATACTCTCAGGTTTTTCTTCAGCTATCTGCTTTAACTCTGACCTTTGAACTTAGAGATCGAGAGGCCCTCTGTAAACTTTGGAGGTCCATAGTCCTCAGGGACGAGGCAGAAATGAAGCAGCAGTCCAGCGCCCTCGGGGTCAAAGGTCAGGACGCTTGACTTAAACGCCATGTTAACTTTGTTATGAACAAATGTGGGGATTAAAATCAAACACGAGGGCTCGTCGTCCTCTGCAGAGTACTTCCTCTTCTGCGAGATGCTGCTGCAGCAACCAATCAACATGCACAAGTTGGGTCTGTCCAACATCCTGAGCAAGGAGGAGACAGCCTACATGCGTGAGATGGCCGTCCACCGCTTCGAGAGCATCATGCAGGTGCTGAAGTCGATGCCTCGGCCCATGCTGCTGGTGTTCAGGAACATCAACACGGTGCGGAGCATCAACATCAGACTGGGGGCGCCGGTGGACCGCTACTTTGTCATGGCCAAGAGGTAAACACCCTAACACAACATCTCAGGGTTCAGGGCCATTAAGGATGAGATCAGATTGTGTAAAGCAATATTTCTTTTGGGAATGTCAGTCGGTACTTAGCTTTAAATTAGTGGGTATGCTGCGTGTTGCCCCTGTGTGGATACAGCTGCAAGCATCAGCTAATGAGTGTGCACACCACAGTTTCACCCGTATACGTCACTTCTGACTCCAAAAATCATCAGCCAAAAACCCTAATGCACAGACACCAGTAGGTGATGGCTTATGACTCTGTCCATCTGTTATCTACAGTCTGTTTAAAACACCTGATGCCTGGAAGTATTCAAACAATAAAGAGCGTAATGAGTCAATGTCTGCTGGGCAGTTAGTGTGAACCCTGAGTAAGCAGAACCCAAAGTGAGCCCCACACACACTCAAAGAAAACCAGGCCTCAGGATCGATACGTTTGTCCTTATTTGGATTTTTTGAGACGCTTTGAACTTTATTCTGTGCTTATCAAAGAAAAATGTCCCCACACGGTTGGTCAAAAAGCACTATGGATTTCTAGTTCAGGACCTTGCATTAATAACTTAAAGGCACGTGACCTCTATAGGACAAAGTTTTGTGAAGAAATAAAAACCGATCAATGCACCGCATTGAACTCCATCGCACACTGTTGAAGTTCACACTTCCACAGTCAGCTCATTTTCCAGCATGAAAGTTATAATAGAAATTTTCCCAGAGCGCAAAGTTGTTTGAGCAAAAATGCAGAATTTTAAACCTGACGCTGATGTTAGGGCTGAATTACATGTTTATTTTTAAATGTAATTTTGTGTCTCGGTGACCATTAAAGTTGATTAAAACAATACTTTAAAATATCTGCCTCAAGAAGTGCTGTGAGTGATAATCTTTTGTGAAGCCTCCACATCTCCAGCAGAATGTCGTAAAGGTTTGCAGATCTTGTGCATGTCTCTTTTTCTCATCAACAGCGCCGTGCGAGGCTGGGGGAAGATTCAGGCTGAGAAGGTCGGCGTCCTCCCCCAGCTTTGGCTCTTCCGCTGGGGGAGGACTGCATGGGAGAGCGCCAAGTTTGAAGTTGCTCTGAGGTGTGCAATAATTAAAGAAATTATATGTTCTGTGATTGGAGCCACTGAGCTGATTAATTACTTTTACAGATCAGAGATGGCAGTGATGAGCCTGACACGTGCGGTCCTGGCGCTGCTCCAGTACTTGGGCCTCCTATCGCTGGACTCCGACTTGTACGAGTACCTGAAATAGCGCGCAAGCGTCTCACTACAAAGGATTCATTCCAAGCACAAGTGAACACAGCTCATCAGTGAGCCTTTTGCTGCTCAAGCAGCTCCGAGTGCTGGTGGTTTACGTTGCTGCTCGACCGTGAGCAACGTTCCCACCAAACCACCTTCAGGGTCTGCTGGGGGAGAATGTGCTCCACTGCAGGACTGGAAGCATCCGTTCCAGGGCGAGAGGAGCAACACCACCAATGGGACTTTTAAGTAATTAAATCTTATTTATTTTAAGAGTAATTTTGGGAAACCAAATCCAATGAGGTTTTTAACCTGCAGGTTTTTTAATGAAGCAGACATTTTCTCAGTTATTCTGTCAGACAGTATTTTGTCCAGTACCACCTGACTGTTTAAATTATGAGAACATGGTAATAAAACACGAAGAAATCACACCAGTCTTGGTTTGTTTTTTTCCCTCTTTTATACAAAATATTCTAAGAAAACAAATCAAAGTTTCCATAACAAAAAGTCTTCTGTTCACTATAAAACAACTCAGTGAAGAAGAAGCAGGAATGTGGCGTTCAGAAATGAGCCGTTACTCTGTCGATCTCCAGAAGGTCATCCAGGATCTGCAGGGAGAAGGAAATTAAATGAGCGAAGAGCTGAGCTAACGGGAAGCTCCGGTCTGCTGTTCTGTGCACTCACGATGTCCTGAGTCGTCCCGATCTTCTTGGCCAGCTCGCTGCGCTCCATCGTGCTGAGGTACAGGTACTTGTTGAGAAGCTCTCCATCCAGGATGTTCTTCACGGGATTCTGAAGGCTCCGCCTGTCGCTGTGCAGCATTCTGGATACCATAGACAAACACGTCACTCACATCAGCATCCTGAACTGTAACGTTTCATAATTCATGTCAGAAAGCTGCAGTGCTGCTAACCTGAAGGCTTTTGGGTTCAGACCCGCGTGATGAGGCAGCATGGTGGTGAGCGCATTTTGCAACATCAGCAGACGGCGGTAAGTCTTCTCCTGCATGGGGAGGAGCAGGCCGATGCCTCCATCCAGGGTTGCTGTGGGAACATGATTAGTTCATATAGGGAACTGAAGCTTCTCATTACCATGTGATTCATACTGGTTGTGATTTGGCGATTGTGATAAGTTCACAAAATAAAATCAGCATAAATCAGTAACGACAATCGCCTCACTTTATATTGTAACGTAAAGACTCTGAGCAAGTGCTTTGGTGACAGTGGGAGGGAAAAACTCATTTTTAACAAGAACTTTTAGTTTAGTTTTAAAATACATCGTTTACAGTTTATTTTCAGTTACATCAAATTTCGTGTTTTAATTTACTTTCATATCCTCTCACCCCAACCGGTCGTAGCAGATGGCCCCGCCCCTCCCTGAGCCTGGTTCTGCTGGAGGGGAGTTTTTCCTTCCCAGTGTTGCCAAAGTGCTTGCTCATAGGGGGTCATATGAATGTTGGGTTTTCCTCTATCTATTATTGTACGATCTACTGTACAATGTAAAGCGCCTTGAGGCGACTGTTGTTGTGATTTGGCGCTACATAAATAAAACTGATATGAATTAAATTGAATATCTTTGGCTCACAGCACATTTGCAATGTTGTGACTGAATGTGATTCGGTAACATCAGCTTAGTTCAGTTAGTAAAAGGAATATTTGTTGGTATGAGTTTTGATTCTCCCGGTAAAGCCTTGTGCTACCCACCGAACCACGTGATGTGCTTGTTGTCCCAGGTTAGAGCCTTTTTGCTGCTAGCGTCCAGCGCCCCTCTGCACGGCATCCGCCAAAAAGTGTTGATGTTAGCTCCGGCGTTGAAGTCCGCTCGCCTCAGCAGGCGCATTCCTCCAAAGCTCTCTTTAGCTGCAACACACACACACGGAGCACTTAACAAGGACTGTGTAATTTTAAATTAAGTTACAAAACATCGACAGCACGTACCTTCAGGCAAATACATGTAAACATAGAGGTTCTTGTCTCGATCCGACACTGGAAGCAAGAGAACAGAAAAGCTTTGTGAGAAAACGATTTGATCATTAAAGTTTCTTTGTTGTTGTTGATTGTTTTTGTAAAATAAAGATTATTCCAGACGTTACCCAAGAATCCAAGCTGGTTGTTATCCACCATGAATTCGATGCTGTAGACTTCTAAAGGCTTTGCATCCTGTTGCCAAAACAATAAGAAAAGAGTTAAAACCCAACAGAGAAGGCTACAGGGCCCTGAATCATCCCCTGCTGCCAGAGCTGCTCTCGTCAAGATGAACCTGGCTGAAAGACATCAGTAATCACTCACAGATCTTCATCAGTACACCCTCCACTGTGTGCTGTAGCCACGGTTACTTAATCCTGATTTACACTCTCATACAGCACATCTTTCCTGACTGTTTACGACCCTGACTTCATTTGGGAATACTTGAAATGACAGATGTTTGAGTCTGGGACAGGCTCCACCCATTGAGTCGTGTCGTGGCGTTTCCTCCTCACCCTGCTGACAAGAGACAGCGTCTTGCTCTCCTCCTGGTAGCGCAGTAACGAGATGCTCTTCATCAAGTCAGCAGCCAGGATGAAATTCTTGATGCTGAACATCTGGTGGATGTAGAGCTGCGTGTCGATGAAGGCCATACCCGTCAGATCATTGTCCTTCAGGACCCACAGGAAGATCTGAAAGAGGAAGTTATACCATTTGTTTTTGCGGGCGACTCACCTCTTCGGGTGATTATCGCAGAATTTCAAAAATGAAACATTAAAGGTCATTTAAACTCCAGCGAGCATCCTGACAAAAAATTCAGTGGCTTAATAATAAGTGAGTTCAGATGAGAGGCAACCGGGCACAATCAGTCAGATTTCACTATCTGACTGATTGTGCAACATTTTCTAAAATATACAGTAGGGATGCACCGATACCGGTATCGGGTATCGGCCTCGATACCACATTTTCTAAAGTACTCGTACTCGTTAAAAGTCCCCCGATACCGGGGACCGATACCACGGTCTGAGACTTGTCTATGTTTGAGCGGCAGGTAAGGGGTTAATCACAGGCGCCGAGTGCCCGCCCCCAGGCGCCGAGTGCCCGCCCCCAGGCCCCGAGTGCCCGCCCCCAGGCCCCGGCTGCAGCTCAGAGCTGAGAGAAGGGCAGGCGAGACAAGTCAGCCATGTGGAACTATTTCAAAGTGAACGAAGACGCGAAAAGAAACAGCACGTATTACATGCTCCAGTCCCTCATTGAGCAAAAGCGAGTGCTGGGGGTGTCCGAGCATGAACTCCCTGACTATCTCACCGCTCACCAATGGGCTCTTATGGAGACGACTGTTGCCATCCTCGCCCCCTTTGAGGAACTAACTAAAAAAGTGAGCAGCTACGACGCACTAGCCTCTGATGTCATCCCAGCTGTGACTGTGCTTGTGAGACTTCTAAACAGAGAAACAGACGAGTAAATACCTCTCAGCCCCATGTAGCAGTGTGGAAAGTGAAAGGCTTTTTAGCTCAGTGTCACACATTATAGATGAAAACAGAAACAGTCTGACTGCTGATAATGCAGAAAAGCTACTTTTCTTAAAAAAAACAAAAACCCTGCCACTCACTTTTTCTCTCCTTTAAGTGAGTCATCTTAGACTTGATGTTAATACCTACCTCAGTTGCACTGACTGCCACAGTTCTATTTTGGTGGATGTTGTTAGTTTATTCAAATATTGTGCATTAAATAGCAAAGATGTTTATTAATGCCCCTTGTGTTGTCCAAAGCGGCAGAGTTTACAACAAACTGAAAAAAATACTTGAGTTGCACTGTCACTGTTTAAATTTATTTTTCATAATTATTTATTCTGTAATATGTTGCATGCAACATGCTTTTCATTTTAAATAAATGTTCTTAATTCCAAACCAGTCCCTTGTTTTTTTTTTGTTAAATTATAGGACTAAAGCTGTTACCTGTAAATTTAAATCATGTTTTTATTAAGTACTCGGTATCGGTATTGGCGAGTACTGAAATGCAAGTACTCGTACTCGTTTCCAAAAAAGTGGTATCGGTGCATCCCTAATATACAGCAATAACAAACTTTTAAAAGTACTAAATTTTAATGGTGGACAACTGATCCATTAAAGACCCTACAGTGTGACCCTTTTCACTGAGTGGGATGGTGTGTAGAGGCTGGATTAGAAAGCAGGCTAGGACTCCTCTGACCAGGTAAATGTTTGAGTACTGTTCAATAACCAGACCCAGTGTGACGGAGCACTGGTGTCGCTATATGCAGCCATGTCATGAGTGTTTTTCAGACCTTCTGGCCGATGGCTGACACCAGGTATCCGTTACAGTGACACAGAGCAGTCACCGGTCCCTTCTGCTCCTTCTCATAGAGCACTTTAAACTTGTTCTTGGTGAGGGGCTGGCCGGGCTCCGGCACCACTTCAATCACATCCAGGATCAGAATCTGAAGGTGAGACAAAATTGAAAAACAAAAAACAAATTTAATGGAAGTTAACAAAGCAGTTTTGTTACGAGGTGACATGTGGGAGGAAGAGACTAAATAATGTTTCATTTCCAGCTCACCCGGCCCCTGCAGGTGACCTCCTCCCCCTGCATCAGACACGTTCCTGCTGCGATGTAACCCTTCAGTCCAGACACAGTCTCCTGACTCCTCAGTGCCACCGTCTTCATGCACGTGACGTGTTCCCACTCCTCCAGGTCAATCCTTTATGGAGACAGACATCACAACCATTCACTCCTGTTAGCAACCATCTATCTATGATACAGCATCGTCCGGTCATAGATTATTGGGATTTATATGGCTGTATAGATTATATGTCAATATGGAGAAGGTGCTAGAAAGACTGCCAGCTCAGCAGGAAATCATCAATCAGGTACATATGGTCGAGCAGCCAGTGTGAGACGATTTTTTTCTCTGGGTGATTTTGTGACGATCGAAGCAACGCTGGGGGGGCTTTGAGTGGGGAAAAACACCCAAGTGTGCACTACGGGTGATTGATTTTTATTGTATAAATCATATACAGAGAGGGATACAAAGAACAGGGGATCTCAAACTGTGAGGTGGGTCACATTGGTGGGGCATGGAGGCCCAGGGGAAAAGCATGAGCGGAAAGTTGAATCAATATAAATTCTGAAGAGAAAATAAACATACTATATTGCACCATCAAGCAGACCTTTAGTTCACTAAAAGTCAAACCTGAACTTTTTTTTTGATAATGACTTGGGGAAAAGGAAGGTGAACTTTTTAAAGTGGGCGATTTGAGCAAAGCGAAAGAAAGCAGACCTAAAGCAGCAGCATGAAACTAAAATACTAAAACTGTTCTCCCGGGCTTAAACCAGGGAAACACTAGCTCACTAGTCTGAGTTATCTGCCTGTAACTAAGTTCTCCATCGTCCTTTGAAGAGGTCACGCTCTTATGCAAGTGAAGTGTGATCAAAGCGCTCAAAAAAGTTACATTACAGTAACTTGCAGTAAAGCAGCTGCTCTTTAGACACAGCATTTGAAGATACTTTCTGAGTGCATCTAAAACAGTTCGTTCAACTAAAAATGTTTCCTAATCTGAAGACTTTAAACTGGCAGAAAGCCTCAGCTGTCCCTGCTTCACAATAACAGATCAAATGATCCTGAATGGAAATGCACTTCAACATCAAACACAGGAATACAAAAGCTCAGTGCCCCAAAATATGCTGCTTAAGAAGACTGGGCCCGGCTTACATAATGCATCGTTCAGCTGCTGACAGAGAAGCACTCAGAGGAGCGCTAATAATAATGCAGAGTAGTTAATGAACAGGGACTTGGATAAACCACTCAATATTTTCAACTGATGAAGGTAAGCAGCCACGTGAGACTAAATTTATAGTCTACAACAACTTGGATAAATGGCCCAAGACTTTCAATTAAAGCCCACACTTCTCCCACAGTCTCCAGTGGAACAGCTCAGGGCAGGGAAAATGAGAAAATAAAACTGGCACAATCTGGGCTGGACCACTTTCTCCATGGCTGCCCAGTATCTATTAAAACGAAGCATTTCTATTGATTTCACAAACTGCACTATGGCTCTTTAAAGCAGTGCAATAAAAAGCTTTTACCGTGTGTTGGGAATGGCCTCCCAGCTCACTGGAGAGATGAGCTGGATTGAGAACTTCTCCTGCTGCGGATGAATGTAGCGTTCATCTGCAGGGGGCAAGAGGAGAAACATCAATGCTCTCTATTCACATGGAAACAAATCAGCCAAAGACAGATCAGATTTAAAAAGCTCAAATAGCCAACTAAAAGTAGTTTGTCAAATACTTCTAAATGATCCCCTGAAGTAACCGATAAATAGAACCTCCCTGTATTTAAACAGCAATTAATCTAATCTAAGGTCAAATATTCTGTATGTACTGAATCTATATTCTTTGAATAAAGGCTGTCAAGTGATCAGTGAATAACATTTTTGCTGGAAAGGCTGATCACTACTTTCATACATTGATAATATCAATACCAACGCAGGTGCTGGGACTGGATAGCTACCAGTCCAATAGCATCGATACTTTGTTTCTATCCTCTGAGTTGAACTGTGCTAAATAAACAATTATTAATATTATTTATTAAATCTCTATATAATAATCTTTTTGTGTTGACTGTCAAGTCTGTTTTATTTCTACAGCACATTTAAACAACAGAAGGTGCTTTAGAGACGGTCTCCGAAACACTGACCTCGTTCTATGACTTCGTATTCCTTCTCCTCTCCTGTCATCCTCGGAATGCGTGTGCATGGTTCTTTCACACTGGTGCACACAGCATACACCTGAAAGGAAAAAATACAAAATCCCACTAAAAAAAAGGTTCACATCAAAGACTTAATCCCTTCAAAGTCACCCTGCATTGATTTTTTTTCTTTTCCAGTAAGAAAAATTTCAAGGCCAGAAGCCTTTCATCTCCTCGATCAATATGCTTTTATTTTGCATCGTGTTATCCGAGTGGATGTGTTTGAGTCCGGGGAATGTGTTTCGCCTCAAATGTGTGTCGAGGCTTCAGCGCCTTTGGTGCTGTGAGGGCTTAGCGAGAAGAGCCTTGCCTTGGATTCCACGTGGTAGGAGACATAGTGGACGGTGCACCTCAGAGGGATTTTTCTGACTGGCCACGGGGCGTCGTAGGACAGATACGTGGGCAAAACGCTGATCCTTAGCTCGCCCTGTGAGAGAGCACACACACAGAAAAGCCTCAAGGATCTGATTTGGTTTGTTTACTTCCTGTAATGTCACTTCTGGCTTGCTTTAGTGATCTTCAAACACTTTCTCAGCTGAGACAATTAAACCTGGTGCTGTTCCAGAATAATTACGCTCCTTCCTCTGTGGTCTCTTTTCTTAACGTGTGCAAAAAAACACTGAATTTCTAAACTCTTCAGGACCTCCACGTTTATATTCATAAAGCTCTGAGGACAAAAATGTCTGCACGTCGTAATTTGTCTACCGATTTCATAATAAAAACCAGCTCAGTGCAGTCTAGTAAAGTATAACAATAAAATAAAACAAACAGTTCTTGTACCTGTTTGTTAAAGTACAGAAAACCTTTGGGGCAGTTGATATTATGGAAGGGGGAGAAAGACTCAATGGAGCCATCAATGGTCATTGGGTGAAGCCTCAACGCTCCACGAGACGTGACCAACATCCAGTGAGGAGACGGGCCGCAGATAAATACCTGGGATAGCAAAGACACAAAAAGACTCCTGGTTGCAGGGCTGTTTCTTGAATAACAAAGGTCTATAATTAGTTCTTAACAAAGGCATTCTTACTCCTGAGTATCCAGAGATGTCCTCAAAGTATCTGAACCTGGCAATCCGACCTTTCACGCCAGAATTTTCCTCGGTGGCACTGCTCTCTGCTTTCTTATCTTTCTTGAGCTTGGATTTCTTTTCCCTGAAGTTAATGTTGTGGGGTACCTGTGGAGAGTCCGGTGACACGGTTAATGAGGCGTCACCTAAGCTGACTTGATTTAATTTTATCAGTGCACACACTTTTTTGAAGCGGACTTTCAGGTTGTTTTGTGGCTGTTGTTGATCATACTGGAACGCTTCATAGATCAGAAGCTCTTGTTCAACGTGGACCTAGAAAACAATGAAAATGTAGTTGTTGTTTTTTACTATGGTTTGTTACATCTGGTGAATGATTAATATGACACAGCAGAAGTGACTGTAGAGTGTTGGGAGGTGGAGAAGAGTTTTCCAACACAACATCTGACCTTAGCACTGAAAACTGTAAAAACTCACCAGCAAATATGGTTTACTGTGATTGTTGCCAAGTGAAACCAAAGCCACTTCTTTGACTAATGGAATCTCTCCTTGACGGGTGACTTCTTCTTTTTTACCCTCCCCCTGTGTTGCCGATTGGCCAGAGGAACTGTCCACCAGCACCCTTTGGCCCACTGGGAAGTTCTTCACCAGGAACACCAAGCGCCAGTCTGGCAGCTGATAAATCTGTTCAAATAACCAGCAGTCAAAATGAGTGAATGCAGAAATAAGCCCTAATGTTCTTCTGATTCTTTACTGTACATACTGATCATGTGTTATTTTCAAGTTCAGTTTTATTGTATGTTCACACAAACTGTAACAAACTGCAAGTCAACATCCAGGAAAAAACTGGCTGTGAACCACAGATCAATCTGTTAAGTCAGCGGTCCCCAAGCCCCGGGCCTCGGACCGGTACCGGTCCATGAGTCGTTTGGTACCAGGCCACAAGAGTTGAGGCTCAGGTCTGAAATGTCTGGTTTTCAGGGTTTTTATCGGTTTTCAGCGTTATTTTGTTATTGTTTTTATCGTTAACTCGGTTTTCCTGGGTCTTTTCACGTGTGTTATGAATAAATCTTCTTTTTTTCTGTGCCAGTACTAGTTTTATTTTGTTGTATTTATTCGCGACACCTTAAAGGCCGGTCCGTGAAAATATTGTCGGGCATAAACCGGTCCGTGGCGCAAAAAGGTCGGGGACCGCTGTGTTAAGTGATTAAATAATAAGTCTCTTGTGTGTTTCTTCAAAGTCATGCTAGAGTTGTACAACTGTGTTAAGATTACAAAGTGTAGCACACCTTTAAGCTAATTTAAAATAAAATCAAGCTGTGCACTACAACACCTCAGAATTATATCATGCATCGGAAATGAGTCTCCATCAGCTCAGAGTCACAGCTCTTTGGAAACAACTGAAACTTTCCAAAAACATTGTTTACTTTGTTGTGAAAGTAGCATCTCAGACACAGTGCTGGCTGCTTTTTGTCCATCAAGTGTCACAACTACTAAACTAAAGTGAAATGTACTTTCACTGAAAACAATATACCTTCGTGCTTCGCTGCATAAAACGTATGAAATACATTACTGTTCCTCTAGTTTCTAAAGTAGCCAGCAATACCTAGAAGCTGCAGAGCATCATGTCAACTTCAAACCCTCTAAAACCTCCCTGCTTTTTAGCTTTTGATTTTTTAAGCAGCTTGCTAGCTTATTTCTTCCCCTCCAACAGCACCTGATAAATCCTTTTTCCCAGGAAAACAATGTTTGCTTGGGAGTAGAATAACACAGATCACTTTAACCAAACTAATTTGGAAATTGCTAATTATGTCTGATTTAACAGTGTGCAGTACACAGTTTCAACATACTGAAAGATCAAACACTCATATTACCAATAACAGCTTAGCTGAGGCCAAGAGTCTTTTAACTGCATAAAAATCACTGACAAAGGAAGATGCAGCCATTAGTCCAATTACCTCTCACCTCAAGAAAACCAACAGAAAGAGCAAGTTATGTAAACAATCAGAACCAACTGTGGAGGGGGGCTTTAAAAGGCTGCCCCGAAGCTGATTATTCACTGGTTTAGATGAAGACTGAACTCAGATTTCTCAATCAAACATTTCTTGATCCATGTGACAGAGTGTGATGAGATTGTGGTTAAACTAATGAGCTAAAATAAATAGCTAAAACCTGAGGTGGTTTGATATTCTCCTTTAGCGCCAATTAGGGCTTAGTGACATGGAGTTTTCTACCTTTTTCCAAAGTGTTCATACTGTTAAGAGTTCCCTCAGAAAAGTCTTGCCAGTGTTTGAAGCTCTCCCACTCTCCCTCTGTTTGTAACATGAGGAAACACTGTAAATAAAAACTTATCTTCTTCAAAGCATCCAGACGTCTTTGAGGAAAAAAAAGTGAAAAATATTCAGTCTAGTCTGTGTGACTGTGCAGTTTTATTAGTTTGAATGTACACTAAACAACTGCAGTCACAAAATAACACAAACTGACCGAGGGCGCAGTAAATGAAGTTTCTAGTGGAGTGTGACGGCTTCACTTCATTGTCTGAAGGAGCTTTCTGATGCCAGCAGAAGTGGTGAAAATGTTCTAAGATAGCAAACACTTGAAACCTTATTGATTCTTTTAGGTGTTTACAATCAGTGTGCTGCTGATTGTGTCCACAGCAGAAAATGGCTTTAGTTTGTGTGCAGGTCGGTACTGTAGGGAACGCACAGACTGTCCACAAGGACCTGATACAATCCCACTTCAGAGAAAATGAACCCTCCCCAGCTGAGTGCAGACGTTTTACCCAGTGCATTGATCATTACTTAAAAAAAAAAAAAAAAAAACATCAAAAAGAAATACACGCTTTTAAATGTGACTTTAAATTACATCTCTCTTGTGAAAGTTCTAAAAGCATCTTACGTGTTTGTTTTCCATTGTAAATAGAATAAATGGTGAATCAGCATTCAGTAGATTCCAGTAAACAACTATCACCATACCTCCATCACTCCATTCTCCCTGATGATCATGCACCAATGGGTTGGCTCTGCTTTGCTCGAGGTCGCCTCGCTCCCAGACGTTGCCGGTGCCACAAAGCTGCGGTTCATATCTTCCTTGGCAGGCGTTGCACTCGCATTCGAGTCTCCGTACAGCATTTCCTCCTCGTCATCCACTGTGTTGCTGCACACGCATTTAATAACAGTCAGCAGTGTGAAGACTGGCTGAAGGCGTCAGTGAGGAGGCGAACTGAACTCTTACCTCATGTCATGGATGATGGTCTCTGCTTCAGACTGACTCCTGATGGTGTCCTCTTTGATGGAGCAGCTCACTTTGTTTTCTGTTGTAAACATTCCGCTCACATCTCGGTAGGCGCACAGTGTGATGACACGAGATTGCTGTTAAATCAGAAACCAGTTTAACCAAGGTTAATAGTGCTGAGAACCACATAAGAGCGTTTTGCAAATCCAGTTTCCATAAGAGAAAGACCGTCATGAACGCTGCCAATATTAAAGAAGTGAAACTGAGTCGGCCAACTCTGCTGGGTGAGCCTCACTGTGGCCAGCAGGGGGGGGTGTTTGTTTTTGTGAACACCGGTCACTCACGCTGGGAATCTGTGGTTTCTGCAGTGCCAGTCGGTGCATCTTCCCCATGTACGAGTCAGACTTCAGCACAAACATGGTGACCACTCCCTCAGCAGTCATGATAACCACATATGGGTCAGCCACAGAGCAATGCACTATGGGAGAACCCAGGTCCACGGGGATGAAGTGGAGCTGTCTCACTGACAGAAAAAGAAAAAAAAATTGTTAAAGGTATCACTCAAATGATGAACCAAAACAAACACACACACTAAAGTAACGCTTTTAAAACACAACAACTTGTTTTACTTTATTTAATGAGGTTTTTGTTTAACAGCTTCCAGCTGCAATTATTCAAAGCTAAGGACAAAAGTTACAAAATAAATAAACCAACTAATTGTACCTCCTTCCAGCAGACGAAGGCCCATGGGAGAGACCTGAATGATGTACTTGTTGTCCCCAATGTTCCCAGCATACACAGTGGGTCCCTGAGTCGCAAAACCACTGGTATCCAGCTCCATGATCTCCTGACCTGTTTGAAGGATCTTCAGGAAAACGCAAAGATGCTTACATCTAACTTCAAAAGCAGAGATGAAATAATAAACAGTCTACAAGATCAAGCAGCACCTTCAGGCGCTGAAAAATAAAGCCAAACTTTGAATTCCCTCTAATAGTCACTACCACAGACTGTATATGAGGATAAACACGTCAGTTTTGATTTCCATATTTTGGAAAGCTCTGGTTTACTGCTGTTCTTATTTTAAAGCCAAAAGCCAGTTTACTTGGCTTAGAGGGGTAAGTGCTAAGCTATCAACTAACACTATCAAGCTTGGTTAGCAAGCTGCATCCATGAACTGTGCATGACACACAGATATACATGTCTACTTAATGCTAAGATCCTTTCATTGGAGTCAGTGAACTGGACCTTCGCTATGTGTGTGCTTGTGTGTGTGAATGTGTGTGTGAATGGGTGAATGACTGAATGTAGTGTAAAGCGCTTTGGGGTCCTTAGGGACATACAAATGCAGGCCATTTACCACTTGTGGTGCCTTCTGGAGCATTTGAACAGATTCGTCTAACATGTAATTTGCCTTGTTGTCCGGAACGATCTGTCCAATAAGTTTGTGCTCCAGTTTTAGTGAGTGAAGCTCTCGTTTTTTATTAGTTTGTTACTAATAAAAAGTTACCAGGTATCTGTGTGATTCACCCATACAAGTTAAATGATCATTTCATTTGAAGCGCTTGATTTCCGCTTCTAACGCTAACATTGAGGCTTCAAAAGGAGTTCAAAACTAACGAGTGGCATCACTGTAGCTACTTCCACCTTTTATATACAGTCTGTGTTCCATGTTTTAAATAATCTTTCTTGTCAAAGAAAAGCAGCAGAGTATCGGTTACAGTCTTTTACCACGACTTCAATCACAACAAAATCGATTAACATGTTTTTACCATTGTTGAATCTTCTCTGCTCAGAATGAGGAAGCCATGCTTCTTCGCATCATCCTCCATGGAAGGTTCCGTCTTCTTCTCCTCTTCCTCCTTTTCCACCTCCTCTTTGTCCTTTTCTCCCTCTTCACCATCATCACCCGTCTCAGCCTCAGCCCCATCCTCTGACTCGTCGCTTTTTGCAGCCTGTGAGAGGCGTAACAAGCATGTGAGTTTAAAAGGTGTCGCCAGCACTTATTTCCAATGTTTATTAGAGAAATAACAAAATAACACTTTACTGTTTTGTCTTCTTTGACGTCACTTGAGATCACAGTCCACATGTCGTGACAACCTGGCAACTCAAACGTAGTGACTACTTGGGGTCGGATGCTTCTCTGAGAACAGAATTTAACAAATTAACAAATGAAAGAAGGGGGAAAAAACAGACACACGATTCTACTGTTGTGACTCACACACGCTTCCCTGTGTGCGTTTTAATTATGCGCTGAGGATTGTTGTTTCTGGGGTGTTTACAGGCTACTCCGTCGATCTCTGAGGCAGCCCTGGTAGACCCAGACTTGACTTTAGCACCGTGACTGGACCTGTGGCAGACGGGCCTCGCGACCACAGGTTTTAGGACGGTGCGGTACCAGAAATCATGAATGAGAGACTGATCTAGTAAGGAGGTTTTACCTGAAGCACAGACAGGGCACCATTCTTGCCGAAGCCAGAGCAAACTACAACTTCCAGGTCAGGCTCAGGGTTGCTCTGAAACTGTGAGTGGAATAAAAAAAATTGAGCTGACAATTCATAACAGCTAACTGTAGCATTAATATAAGACTGTTTCAACTGTCTGTACCTCCTCGGACAGGAAAGCAGGTTCACCCATGGAGGCATTTGCACAAGGCCCAATGTTCAGTATGCTATCACACACCTGTGAAAGACAGAAAAAGACTCTTCCTCATCTTCTATGCACATCTACACCACAGTTAAGCTTAGCAGTTAAGCTTTTTACCTCAAAGGAGTAGGTGGCCAGCTGAGTGCCTGACTGGGCCTCACTTCCATACACTTCTATCTCATCCACCTCATCTGACAAAACAAAGAAGTCGAGTATAACACAGACTGGCAGTTCTCACACACGCTGCTATTGTGCACATGTCAAACAGGAAATGTACCGGTCCAATTGGTGGAGGATTCAACTCGCTTCTTTTTGCTTGGTGGTTCCTCCTAAAAGAAAGAAAGAAAGAAAGAAAAAAGAGACAACACGTCAAATAAAACACATCACCTTTCAAGCGCAGTGAGAAAAACTAGAAAATACTATATCTAAATTCAACGCTCAAACTAGCACCAAATCTAAGAATTGCTGTATTTAAGTTTGCACCAGCTCACTTGTTTGTCTTTGTCTTTTTCTTTGTCCTGCCTTTCTTTGCCTTCCTCCGCTGGCGTCTCCTGCAGTTTCTCTGTGTACTTCAGGAGCAGTGAGTTTCCGAGGCGGGAACCCAGGAAAAGGTATCCGGGCTCCATGGTCACCATCTAAGGAAGAAGAGTAATGTAAGGCGACAGTATAACTGGCTGCATCATTCAGGGGGTCCACAGTTACAAGCGAAGCTTTTAAGATCAATTTAAGTGTCATATTAAAGCAAATTTAAGAGCTGACATGGATGGAAAAACAAGTAATTACTCCTAAGCCTTTGGTCAAGAAATGATCATATTTCCATTTCCATAAGCTAACAAGTAGGATGGCCAGGATGACACCTAACCATTTCTAACTATTATTGTGGGTTTTCACTGTTGTATTGCAAGACATCCATCCATGCACTTCAGCTTATGCTTTTCAGGTCGCCAGTCTGTCGTGGGGCTAACACATAGACAGGAGACAACCATTCGCACTCACATTGACTCCCGCATTCACACCTATGGGCAATTTAGTGTTTCCAATTAACCTATCCCTATTAACTGCATGTCTTTGGACTGTGGGAGGAAGCCAGAGTACCCGGGGAGAACCCCAACCCTATTGCAAGACCTGCATTTTGTATTTTTAAAGATGTTAACAACCTGAAAGAGTCGGTGGAAAAAGAAAGCATTGAATGTAAACAGGACGACAGCAAACGTCAGTGTTCATCTGGTATCCATTGACCCAAGTTCAGTAATTATGATAGCCTAAACCTTTTTCACTGATGTATGTTTAAAGGTTAACAGTGGTTTGATTCTCTCCTGTTGGTATAACCCTCTGAATTAGAGCAGAGGGATAAAAAAAAGCAACGTTTGCCTGCTCAAATCCTGCTCCCTCATGTCCTCTGTGTCTGTCCACAGAAACATGACAGAACGAGTATGTTTAAGAAACAGAGCTCCTGTATCACCAGATCATCACTGCTCACAGTCAGAGGCAGGACTTACGCAGGTCGTCAGGACGCTGGCAGCAGCTTTGTCAAAGTGGAAAGCGCGCACGCTCCTCATGCCGTCAGTTATCAGTGTCAACACGTAACTGCAAAACAGCAGCAGCCAGTAAGAAATAATTTAATGTCATCAACATTTGCATGCATGCTGCTGGTAGTGTTACAATAACTCACATCTCCCCTCCTTTCAGCGAGATCACCATCTTGTCGTAAGCAATAAAGTCAGACTGACAACAGTCCAGCGTGAGCTTCACTTCATCTTGTACACCTGCACAACCGAGACATGGTATAGAGTGGTGAGCATCACAGCATACCCAGAGATACACGTACAGGCGTGGGTTTGAAATGATTAATCTTACGCAGAGGAAAGGCTGTGGTCCCATTTGTCTGAGAATTGAGCGAGACTCCGTAGGGAGGAACGCTCTGGTTCAGATAGAGCAGCGAATTCACAGCAAACACCACCACACCACCTGCAAACGTTTCAAGTGTGATCAGCACTCGCTTAATGCAAATTCATATCCAACAGAGCACTGACACGCTTCCTCAGAACTCACCGATGGGTTTGGGGACAGCCATGACCTGTGTACAATCAAAGGGCAGATTACTGAGAGACCAGATGACAGGATGAACCTTCTGCATGATGTTGAGGGAGATTGCAACAATGCTGCAAGTGTCCTGACGGACAGCCACACGCCTGGGGAAAAAAAGCATATAGGAGAAGTGACAATTCTGATAAAAGTGGCTGCTTAGAAACTCAAATTAATACCAAGTTGCCAATGCAGTGTTTCCAGATGCATACTTGACTTGGGCAGAACACCAAGCATATATTAGGCGACTCATTTTCGTATTTTTTTTTCCTTTCTCCTGACAGAACTGAATCTGTTCGCACTAACCCAGGCCATGTCTGGTTGGGCTCAAAAAGAATGAGCAACGTGGGCTCGTAGTAGCCGTGGAGGAACTTCATGTCAATGATGTTGAGGAGCTTCTCATCTAGTTCACGGACGTCAATGATGTAGCTGGGCAAGAAGCTGGATTTAGGTCTGGAGAAGAGATAAACAGACAGCGTTCGTTTGAAAACTGCAGTAACATTAAAAGAAAAAGCATGTTTAGGTAACATCAAGTAGAGAGACGTTTATGAGGATCTAACATCCTTTTCTCTATTATTCTGTTTTATATACTCATTCATCAAATTCATGATGTAAAACAAGTTCATTTTGTTTTGTAATTGAATTCAAAAACAAGTTTCATATATTCTGTTCTCATGTAAAGTCAAGCGTTTCTGTTATAAGTTTCAAGAACACGACTTGTAGCTCCTAAAAATCTGAAATACATCATCTCAAATTATTCAAACCATTTCATTTAAATTACAATTCAAATACTATGAATACAGTGCATCCCAAACTAGTTCACACAAAACCACAAACCCTCCAGAGAAGGAGTGTCATTGCTGAAAAGGCTGGCTGTTCTCAGAGTGCTGGATCAAAGCACTGTTCTGCACTGTTTGAAGAGCCTACTATGTAACATAAGAGGCTGATGTCTCCGCCCTTATTTCTGGTTGCGTGCTGGTGCATTAACTGTTAATTATCATGTGGTCGTGTCCAGGTGTTTTACATACAGTGCCCGTCACGATAGAAATAAATACAAAGTCTTCACTATTTGTGGTGGTTAGTTTTTTTTCCAGAGGCAAAAATATTTGTCCTTCAAGTTTTTCCACTTCTTTGTACAATTTCTCTCCAGGAATCTGCTGATTGTGACTCCTTATATTGATGTTGTGATTTTTATGGTTATTTTTAACAGTTTTTATCTTACTCATTTATGATTATTGATACAATATTTGCTAACAGTTGCGAGAAAGTAGCTTAAAATGCAAAGGAGGGATGGACAGCTGTGAACAGTTAATCACAGTAACTGTGGGTTGTGTCCACCTGATGTGTAGTCATGTTACGTTGTAAGTAACTGCACTGTTGCTCATTGGTCCAACTGTCCTCTTCTCAGGTGAAAGTAAAATTTCCCTTTCATTTGGAAATCAAACTTATAGAGTCATGAAGAAGAGTGCAGAGGCATGGACTCCAAGGTGTGTCAAGCCCAGTGTGACATTTCTACAGTCTGTGACAATTTGGGTGCAATGTGACCTGACAGTGTTCATGGCTGTTGGTCCGCTGTGTTTTATCAAGTGCAATGTCAACCTAACTTTCTACCAGCAAATTTTAATGCACTTCAACTTTCGACCTGCTGACAAGCTTTATGGAAATGCTGATCCTTTTCCAGCAGGACCCACCCACAGTGCCAAACCTTTGGCTGAGTAGTTTGCAGACAAAGTTACTGCCCTTAATTGACAAGCTCAGCCAAACTGAATTTCATGGAGAATTTATGGATTTTATCAAGCGACAGTTGAGAAATACTAAAATTGGAGGCAAGCTGAAGGTCACTATGAAAGCAGCCTGGGCTTTGATCACCTCTATCTGCCCCCCACTTATGCAGTAACTTGTGATAAAGCCCATGCACTGAGTGTATGAATGGACATGGTTCTCAGAAGTTTCATTTCTGTCTTTTGATTGATCCTAGCAAATAATCTAATGATTTCAGATACTGGTGTCCCTTTTTTTCTATGAACTGCATCACGCAAAGCTACTCTAGTAGAGTAAAAAAAAAAATCAAAACAACTGAGCTGGAACTGAGCGCAACAAATCAACTTTAATAATTGGATGTATAGCTTACCCTTCTCCAACGCCGCTCTCTTGTTCATCCGTTAGCGTGTCCTTTCGGAATGGCAGCACCACGAGTTTGGTGCCATAAACGAGCATTACAGCACAGCGATTCTCTGGATCTACACGGACAATGGGAATATGTACATTCTGTACAAAGCCATCCTGAAAATACAAGAACAGTTATATTCACAGTTGAGTCACTTTGACACATGAACATAAACTCAGGTTTATTTTTGTTGCTACATACTCTGAGCTCTGGCTCCTCAAAGTAATGAAGAGACAGTGTCTTAAGATCATGTGTCCCAGGATCATACTCTACCACAGACAGCTGGTGAGAGACAAAGCACAGGCAAAGGTCACTGAGAAACAATTCTAGGGGTAAACAGCATGGTTTATTTAAGCAGCACACTGCTTGCTCTATAATACCTTTGCATCTTTGAAACTCAAAAGGAGTGCATCTCTGCTGGCTCCAACAAGTTGTACACTGGCCATAGACATGATGTTCCCAAAGAGAGAAAAGGAAGCCACCTGCTCCAGCTTCTCTTTGCGAGATTTGGAATCTGCACAAGAAAAGCTGAGACTCAGCAAAACAACAAACATTTTTTTACCAACAGTAAAATTGTATTTGAATGAGATGCTTTCTTTGACATACCAGATGACTTGTCAGCCTTTGAAGTACTCTGAAATAACACAAAAAGCCCTTTCATGCTTGTGTTAAAAAAAAGGCACAAAGAAAAAGGGGAATCTTAGAGTTAAAGTTACCTCCACATCATGAATGATCCTGTAAACAAACAGTTGAGACGTTCCAGCTACGACCAGGTTCTTCTCCTTACTGGATATAAAATTGCAGTAGACAGAAAACTCCACTGAGGTCGGTGTGTGGGCTTGTCTGTACACGGCATACATGGTGGCAGGCTGCCCTCAGCATCTAACAGGTGAAAACACTCACGTCAAGACCTCTGACATCACTTCACCACTAAAACGATCGGTACACAGGTATGTGTGTATCTACGTTAAACAAAATTACCCACAAAAACTGCACAGACAGTCCGAGCGCCGTTTTATAGATTACGTCAGTGTACGCTTAAATAGGCTTCATAATGATCAAATGCTAGCTAGCTGATGACATACCCGAAAACAGCGCTACATTTTCTCTGTTTTTCAGTTATTAGCATTTATTCTGATAACTGGTTTAACTTAACCAGCGATATCCACTCGTGTTGTTAGGCTCAGCTTTAGTTTAGCTAGCTTCGAATAGCAAATGTATGGGAAAAGCCGGTTATGTTAGCTGCCTTAGCAGCACGCTAACGTTCCCATTTGTAGCTGGCATGGCATTGTAACAGGATACCGTTTTTCAAATGTTTTCACAAGCAGTGAATGTAACGCGTGGACGTACCTATGTCCGTCACGTTATCTGAGTTTGCAGCTTTATTGTTTCCTCCCTTGTTCACACTGAGCGTGACATATTTTGTGTGATACTAACTTAAGCTAGCTAACCGATAGCAAGGTTAGCTGTCGTTGTTGTGGCTGCGTTGGTCTTCTTCTTCGTGTTCTTTTTTTTTTTTGCCAACCACTCCAATGCACATTAGCGCCACCTATATTTAGCATTTTGATAGCAGCTGCTGTCTCAGAGTTACTTGTGTGTGTAAAGATCTTAAACAAATGAAGAGTAAAGGGGGCAGAGCTTATCAGTCTGTGGCGCTAAGGCTTTGTAACAGTGTCCCTCTACAATTACATTTATTTAGCTGACTCTGTGGATTCTTTAAAAGTAGCTAAAATCTTTTTTGTTTAATCAGGCTTTTTGTTGATTCTTTTACTGATTGTATTGTGTTCTGTTTTTGATTTTTTTTTAAATTACATTTTAATGGCATTTAATTTTCTTATCTTACTGAATGTTGTGTACAGCATTTGTCCACACTTGTCAGTGAAAGACAGCTTCAAAAACATTTCTTACTTATTAAAGCCAAGTTTATCCCAGCAGAGTGCGCCAAGCGAGTCATTTTTTAAAATAGGTTTTGTCGATGAGTGTGTAGATCCCACATGTGTTACAGGTACATCACATAATGAGGATTCATTGATATTGTGTGCTGCTCTCACCTTAACAATAAAATGTATAAGGAAACATAAATCAGAATACTTTATTGATCCCTAGGGGAAATTATTTATTATTTATTTAAATAAATGTAAAGAAGTGGTATCCCTTAATCCATAGTTTAATATGATTGGTCTGCTCACAATTTGCAGCTATAAGAGCTTCAAGTCTTCTGGGAAGGCTTTTCACGGGGTTTATGAGTTGTTGAGCTTAGGCTGAACTACTGTCGTTCCCAATCGCTTCCACTTTGTTTTAATACCACTAAAAGCTCACCGTGGAATATTTAGTAGTGAGAAAATTTCACGACTGGACTGGTTGCACAGGTGGCATCCTATCACGGTACCATGTTGGTATTCACTGAGCTCCTGAAACGGACCCATTCCTTCACAAATCAAAGCCGTGTGCATGTCTAGGTGCTTGATTTTATACACCTGTGGCCACGGAAGACCTAAATTCAATGATTTGGTAATACTGTAAACAGTAAACAACATTTTTTTTTTTTTTAAATATCGCCGGGCTCCACACAACTTTCTCCTCAGGTGTGCTGTTACAGCATGAGGTGTGCTACGACAACGATCTCCGAAATACATTTAGCGTCTTTTTCATTCATCATGTGTCATGTAAAGTTATAAGATCAGCACATTCTGGACAACATGTGTGCAGATACTACAGATCTGTTTGTTATAGGTCAACAGTGGTCTAACATCTACAAATAGGGTAAAAAACGACCATCAAACGCTTTCTCATTTAAAGTTTTATTTTTCATATAAATGAAGTGGAGTTCTCTTAAAACTAAATATTCTTCATTAAAAACAACAAACATGATGCTAAAAACAAAAGACTTTTGTAGTAACTGTAAGTCTAAATTAAACACAGCAAAAACCCAGGGCCAAAACTTTCCAGGATTTAATTAAAATCCAAGACTTGATCAGATAAGGATAAGCAGAAGAGAATGGATGAATGGATGGACTTCTTATGAGAGCACTTGGAAAAATGAAGGCACTGTAATTAAAATCAGGCTGTCTGTGCTCACTTCATTAAACAAGGATCAGCAGTAGAGAGAAGACAATCAAGAACTATCACATGTTGTGCAACACACATACTGGAGCTCACAGATCATTTTGGTTCAGAAAAACAACAGCACACAGTCCGTGCCGTGTGCAACAGCTGCGATGGATATACGGCTTTAAAGTTTTAAGACAGAACATAGATCACGAGACTCAAAACAAGACAGATTTATCTTTAATTTGACAAAGAATAAATGTTTTCAACCCAAGCCCACCTGTACGTGAAGATCACTGGCGTCCAGCTGTAGAGCAGTGGACGACACACCTCTACTTTTCTTTTTTTTGCTCTTATTTTTACCACACTTAAGTTTTATTCTTGCACAGCCAAAAGAAAGAAAGAAAAACTTTAGGGAGAAACTCAAATAACTTAACCCAAACTTAAAACTAAATAGGAGTCATATTCTTGTACTATCAGATGTGACTCATTCACAATAACCTCATACTGACAGAAGCAGGCAGACAGGGGTGCATGTAGTACTGTCAGCAAAAACTTGTCTTCCACTTATAGGAATACAATGACATTAACAGAGGAAAAGCCAGGCTAATATTAACTGGCGTGTAGGAGTGATGGCAGTGAGAACCAAATCGACTATTACAAGTCAAATGTCACGCAATAAGTGCTGTCTATGTAAAGCCACGGCACAATGAGCTGTAAATGTGCTGAAAGGGCATGTTTAAGGTTACTGAATGAAAACTGGCTTGTTGGGTTCAGTCGCTTGATTCCTTTTAATAACATTACAACATAGTGAGGAAATCAAAGAGGGGAAACGATCAACAGAGAAGCACTTCATGGGTTTGATCACGGCTGATCAAATGATTACACCTTAGCCCTTTATAAACCAAAATAGATTTTTTAAACTGAAGGCAGAAACATTAAAGCATCAGCAGTCTGCTCTCTCTAAATTTCATCGCCGGCGTCTAATCCATTCTCCTCAGCGGTGGATTCTCTGGCATGTGATGAGATATTCTGGAAAAGCTTGTGTGTCGTTGAAAATGACAAACATCGACGGCTTGGTAATGTTATCAGTCACGCTGTCGTATCTGAGGGGGATATCTCCTGTCTCCTTCAGCGGGGCCGTCTTTATCGAATGGCAGCCTTTGGTGTAGTCTCCCGTTAGAACTTTGGACACAAAAATAAACTTGTATCCATCCGCGTTTGGCGGGGAATACTGATCCTGGACAGATAGAGCCGAGTTCACAGCAAAATAGACCCCCTGACCGTAGACGGTGGCTGCGTGGAGAAACCAGAACATCAGAAGATGTGACAAAACCTGATGTAAACAAGACAAAGAAAGCCAGCGTACCATTCTTTCCACAGAAGCTTCTGTTGAAGCCATGGACGCATATCTCCTTGACGCTGCTCTCGCTCGTGCCGTGGTACAGGGTGCGCTCGATCTGCGGGTAGGTGGCGCTCTGCAATACGCTGGCCTTCTTAAGCTTGTACTGATTGTACAACAGCTTGTTCATGAGCTTCTCAACCTGCAAACCAAACAAAAATGATTGTAGTCACCACTGAAGCCACAGTCAGCTGCTGCAAAAGAGACAGAGCTCATCGTTTCACCTGTATGATTCGGATTTTGCTGTGGTATTCCTGAATGGTCTCGTAGAATTGCTTCACCACGTTCTGGAATTCATCAGATTCCTCGTCCACTTTGGTTGCTTCAGGGAAGTTTGATAGCACGGAGTAGTCGTCTTCTGTTAAACAAATGATTTAGTAAGCATTATTTCAGTTTTTTAAATGATTCGTATTATTTAATAAAATAAACAGGGAGCTGCAAAACTGATGCAAGTGGAAAAACTAACTAACATACATCAATGACAAGAAGTGCAAGCCTCCACCAAGGCAGCTCGCTCTCTTTGGCGGTATTTTACTTTGAAGGGATCAGTTTATTTTGTATATATTTATTGTTTTCTTTGTTCTTTTTTAATTATACCACAAACAAAGACAGGACAATTTTAAGCAGAGCTTTAAAGGTAAAGAGATTGTTTTTTGAATGTTTGAGCTTTCATGACTTTGAAGATAAGGTCAGAGGTCCAAAGTAATGTGATATTTAGAATCCCCATATATCATTCCATATGCTGTCAATATAAACAGCAGCAATAAGAACCACAGTTTTAAATAGCTCTATACAGCATTATTATCATTTTGACCTTCGGATTAATCTAGTGACAATGTTGAAAATACACACCACGTTTATAAGAATAATAACTTCTAAGTCTTAAGGCTTTTAGTTTATTTCTGACTAATAAATCATGAAGTTGACCTTGAAGACCTTGGTGGAAATAAGCCTAATTTTAACAGATTGCTAACATGACCCCACTCTACACCCATACAAAGTTTTATCAGAATTCATTCTTAAGTTTTCGAGCTATGCTGTTTACCTTGGTGGACGTAATAAGTAGTTACAATTATATACATTTCCCTAAGTCTCCCCACTCAGCTGTTGATATGAAAATGTCTTTCTTTATTACATACTTTACTTTGTTTTATGTTTTAATAGTTTATTTCAGGCAGGTACACAATGCTAATACTTCTGACTGTGTGCTAATCTGAAAAAACACAGCGGAGCTAACTACAAATACACCTAATATTCCTCACAGACAACTTCAAGGGCTAAATACCGAAGCCAACATTCCTCTAATGGCCAAAAATGAGTCTGGCTGCAAAAGCAGATAAATCTGTAACACTGCTGCGTTAAAAAGTTCTGTCTCTATAGTATCCAAATGGACAGTTTTATAACAACTGTCCATTTGGATACTGTTAAAGCTTCAATTATTGGTGTGTTGGTGTAGCTGTTTGCTGGGCTTAACCTCAGCTAACTGGAGTCACTGAACCAGACCTCACACAATATTTGTGCTACTGCAGCACCTTTAATGAAGTTATATGAAAAATCATGTGGCCTGTTGTGTGATATAGCATAAGATAGCTGATGACATTTTTGACTTGCTAATCATTTTCTGGATTTTGTCTCTTTCACGGCCCCACACGCAGCATCATTCCACAAAAGGCTTAATAAATCCCACTTTACCTGGTACACTGTCACCTAAATCGTCTAATTCGAGCAACTTCCTGGAGATCTGCGCTGATTTCCCCGAAGCGATGTTGTGTTCTTGCATCTTCTCAAAGTTGATTGTGTGCGGCTGATTGTCTAGCAAGATGTCAACCTTCTTCAGCTTCTTTCTAAAGGCATTCTCAATGAACACTGTGGCTTCGGGAGAATAAGGAGCAGTGACGGAGGAGATTGGGTCGTGCCGCAACCACTGCACAGTATTCAGGATTTCCCGTTCTGGTACAGAATTGGAGATTTTCTCCAGAAGCAGCTTAACATCACACACAGCTCCCATCACAAAGTCTTTGAAACCAGATACGGTGATTATGGTCCCTTGAATCTGGATCTCAACTGCATGTTTCCTCTTGATAACGTCCAGACATGTCTTGTAGTACTCTGACATATTCCTCAAGTTCCTGTGCTCTATTTTCTCCTCAACCTGTCTCTGGCTCACCTTCTTACCAAAGGCTATGTCCACCCGAATCAAGTCACAGTTATAGCCTGCAAACACAAATAACTGGATGGTGTTGGCTGCTTCGATTGCATCTTTCAGGGGAATATTGATATTAGCCTTCTTTGGCTGGTGCACCTGGGGTGTCTCATCAGCCCCATTAGAAGAGCTTTCTTTTTGGCTCATATTCCTGGACAACTCCAAGGCTTTCTGCAGCTGCTCCTCTTCGTCCTCCGGGGTCCAGTGGCTCGACTCCATGGAGTACTGGATAGCTAAAGACAGCTGGGCCTCTTCCTCCAGATTGCTAGAATGGCCCAGAGCTCCATTATTGAAGAATAAGCCGCTCGCAGTGTTCTGATCTGAGTCAACAGCTGTCACATCGGAGTCCTGGTCCATCAGGCTGCTTGGGTCATCTGACGCCGTGTACAGGTCTACGTTATCCATGTTTTCCTGCTGGTCTGAAGTGGGCACACTGTGCACCAGTCTCTCATCAATAGCCGAGACGATTTTCTTCGCCTCCTCTAAAAGACCTGCAAAGAGTTAAATGCACAGTTTAAGCTGCGTAGAACTGACAGATACCTGCAAAGAAACCAAAGATGCTACCTCCATCTGAAGCATCAATTTGCATTGAATCTGACTTCAACTCCTGCGCAGACATTTTCGGGAAGTTTTTGTGAAACATCATCTGCCACGCAGCTTCAAAGATGTCCTGGAATAAATAAAACATTTTCATGATTTAGTTCCAACTTAATGTTAAACGACTTACAACTTCAAAAGACATCCTTAGTAAGAAAACGCACTATATGAGTAGTTTTGTATATCTGGACATTTTAGTTAAAAATTCCAGAGCAAGCGTAAACAATCTTAAAATCTTAAATATATCTTCAAATTCTATGGGTTGATCTGTTGTGAAGGGCAGCTTTTACCAGCCAAGAGCTATCATTAAATTTTTTTTATCCCCCAAAGATTTACTGGATTTAAACCTGCTTACATCTATTTATCATTCTCAGCTGGACTATTGTAACTCACAGGATATAGGGCTGCTTATTTTCAGCCTTTTTTAAAAGCTGTAAAGAACGACAACACATCACTTCTGGTCTGGTAGAACTGAACAGCCTGCCAGCAAAACACTGAACAGATTTTATTTGTATTGTAAGCCCTCCATGGATCAGCTGCAAAAACAGATTATGCATCCACTGTCAACATTTTCTTACTGCCCTTTTATTAATTAATCATTTCTATCTGCAGACGTCTTATATTTTAAATCTTTTGTTGATTTACTCTTATTCTGTTTCATTATTTTATAGATCTCTGCTCACCTCATATTGGTTACATTTTCTGTCATTTGGATTTCATGTTTCATGGTTGACTTAGTCTTTTACACTACCTATTCAGTGTTGTCCTATTCTGTATATTTTTGCATAACTAGAACATTATTCCAGCAATGTGGGAAACGACGACTACTACTAAAACTAAAGTCAAGCCTTGAGGTATAAAAATCAGAAACAACCACCTACAAATCTGTCAAGATAAGAGGAAGCAGTTTACTTTAAAAGCACAGAAAAACACATAAGATTACAGAAACAAGCTTAATTTCTTCCATCATTACCTGGTGAGGCAGGGGCTTCCAGGGCACATATTTGGGGCTGATGTAGACACAAAACTTTGCCTCCATCTCATTCAGAATGCTCTGACACTCCTTTTCATCTAAAAACCGGGCCACTCCTGGAGTGTTTACTGTGATGGTTCTAGTGCAGATTGAAGAAACTACACCTTGCAGCACCTCCTCTGCCATTTGGCAAGCAACAACGTGGCCGTGGATCTGTCAGGTACACCCACACACACGTAAAAATATAATTTATAAACACTCTGACTTTAATGACGTTTACACCACTACAGTCATGAAGCCTTTACATGCGATTCTGATACACACCTTTAAGCCACAATTATCCTCAGCCTCTAGTGGAAAAATAGACACTTGGTCCATGTCAACCAAGAGCTGATGACAGTGGATCTGAATGTACTTCAGCATGCCCGGCTCCATAGGGATGACCGTCTCCCTTTCAATGGGTGTAGTCAGAAACTGCATGATGGCAGCCTGCTTCTCATTCTCCATCCCCGTCAGAGTCCAAACATCAATATTCCCTCCTCGTTCTGACACCTTTACAGAGCAGAAACTCAGAGTCTGCAGGAACTCTGACCACTCTCTGCAATTCAGCATGCACTCATTTTCCTGGTCCATCGGCATGCTGAAGTAACACACTTGGGATTTTAAAAAGCTGCACGCCTTTTTAGCCGAGTCTTGGGTTAGAGACGTTACGGTAATATTAGAGTCTGATACGGTGTACAGAGTAGAGGAGCCACTTTGTGTCGTGGCTTGTAGAAGCCGTTCCTTTACATCTTTTCTGGCAAGAAATTGAGCCTTTTCCAGCTCAAGGGTGAAATGAGCCTCTGCTATGTTACAGAGAAAGTCCATGATGGTTTGTTTAACCTGCTCTGCCTGTGCTCTATCAGGTCCTTCAATGTAAACACCATCGTCTTTAGTTTGGATAATAACATTCGGGTTCGTGTTCTTGATGTCCCTTTGAATGGTACTATGCTGAAACAAAGCATGTTTCCCTGGGTCTGTGAGAGCAATATGACATGTTATTGTATCTGAATCATCGCTTTGTTCCTCCATTACTTCCTCTGCCTCCCCTTCTTTCACCTCCTCTACCTCCACCTCCTCTACCTTTGTTGGTAGAGGAGGTGGAGCAGCAACGGACTCCAAAGCCATTTCACTTGGAGGATTGCTGGAACTGGCTGCCGTGGGAGGACTCGTCTGCATCTCAATATCATTCACCTCCTCAGAGTTCTCAGTTGTGTCTTGGCTTGTCTCCACCTCTTGCGATGTTTTACTTTCTACAGGTACAAGAAAATCGAAGTAGGGCTTCACTGAGAGCGCAGCACCCTCAAGTTTGTGTGAGAGAGCCAGGACAGCATCCACAGCTGTTCAAGGAAAAACAAACATTTTCAGAAAACAAAGCAGACAAGTTTTAAAGGTTACAGTGTGTAAAACTTACATTCATAGTTACAGAAGGACACCTTTGCTGTATTCTCTGACAGCACGATGACCTCCTTTACGTCCTGGTTCCCGCCGCGACTGCTCTCAAAGTACAAAGTGACGTGGTCCGGAGTGGTTCCAGGGTGCAGATTCTCCACTAAGATTGAGTCGGGTTGTTCAACCTGTTCCACGGTTACTTGAGCCCCATCAAGTGTCCTCTTAGAGATTTGTGTGCTAAGTGTTTGGAAATCTGTAATATGAACAACATATTTCAGTCAGGACTACTACACTGCACCAATTCATCATGTAGAATTTGAATTATTTCACAAGCGGCCTGCCACTACAAAACCCAAAGAATCCATGGACCAAAGTCATTAAGATTTACTATCTGGAGACCACAAAGGTCTAAATCAACTCTTTGTTTTTAAGAAAAATTAAAGATATGCATTCAGTCGACCTGTTGCGAGCGGTTCGTGGAATTGAATGACGATCAGATCTCTCCCCGGTGAGGGATACAGGTTGTAGTCTTCCAGTCCCATTGTGTTCTCCACGTAGAGCTCTATCATCTCTGTGTTGGTGTTGGGGTTGATCCCCCGCAGCAGGAGTTTGCGCGGGTCCTTTGAGGCAGGCTTTCTCACACTCAGCTCAGCATTATGCAGAACGTGGTGCCCTTTAGACAGCACTCGGGCTGCGACTAAAAATGAGTGGAGCGGAAAGAAAAGAATTAGTATACAGTAAATATTCGGCACCGTCTATATCTGTTGTCTAAAATTAAAATGTTCTTTTGAACACAACAAGGTTTTGGTTCTACTCAAGTGCTTCTTACTATAAAAAGAAATGTTTACAAGTTTTTAAACAGTCAGGTTATCACAGGTCATTATACAGGCCAGCGTTTTTTAACCAAGTCTTCAACAAATTTGCAGGATGACATTTTGTCTTACACAGCATCAAGATGATTCTCTCCATCCTAACTCTGGGAGACTATTTAAGTGTTGACAGTGGTGCTGCACTGCATGCTTAAGTTGTTTCTACACAGATATATTATCTAAGTTTATTGGTACTTACAGAAATTAGACTACAAATAGGGCAGAGAAATATAGCACCTAATGATACTGAGTTAATGAAACGGGGATAATATTTGTGGTCAAACTGATTAGAGATTTACTCACATTTCTACCCAAGCGATCATCACAGTACTCGGACATTTAGCAAAGGGAAAAAGACCGTAGTGCAGCAGTGCTGAGACAGGTCTGTACCAATTTTTTATAAGGAAGAGTGACCACACAATCTAAATCACTTCTACGCTTGCACTCCATGATAGAATATTTCTAAGGCAGCAGTTCAAGTCTGTGAATACATGCTCTGGACAATATGCTGTGTCCTGTGCCAACCTAAAAATGGCACTGCAGAGGAAAGCCATCGGCCAGCACAGTGATACGTGGACAGCTCGAGCCTGTTTGGGGTCCAAGGTGAAGTTTTGAATTGAGTGAAAAGAAATATCTATCGTTAATTAATACAAATAATCAGCTCAGCTCTGTGTTGTTCACACACAGAAAATGTACAATTTAAAGAAAAATATCGCCTGATTTTGAATTTGATGTCAGCAACATGCCTCAGCAGTTGGACTTTGGGGAGAGGATTGTTCTCCCACTCTTATCTGATATAGGATTTTAGCAGCTAACAGCTATGTCACAGTTTTGTTTCATGATGCTCCAAATGCTTTAAGAAGGTGAAAGGTCAGGACAGCAGGCAGGCCAGTTCAGCACAAAGCCATGCTGCTGTTATCTTAGTGAAATTATAAAGGCCTCCCCTGAAAAAGACGTCTAAATGAAATAATAGATGTGAAATCTCTACATAACTTTCAGCTGCAAACCCATGGGTATGATGCATCCCCACACCATCAGAGACGCAGCCTTTTAACGGGGCACAGATAAAGATTCTGATGGTCTCTCTCTGGAGGAAGCATCTGTGTTTTCTAAAACGTATTTCAAAGCGTGATTCATCTGACCACAGGACAGTTTTCTCTCAGTCGATTTTATATGACCTTTGGCCACGAGAAGATGGTGACTTCTGGAATCCCTGAAAGAGACCATGGGGGGATTCCCATGACAGACTCATGCCTGTTTTTAATGCAGTGCTGAATGAGGGCCTGAAGATCACAGACATCCAAGATTGATTTTTCTGAAATATGTGAGAAAATCAATCTTGGATGGCCTTCTTTTAATGATATTATGTGAATAAGGTGATTAGATATTGCAATTTTACAAACTGTGGATTACAATTAAACCACAATTTGTAGAAGCAGTTTTTTGCAGACTGGTGAACCTCTGCATATCGTTGCTTCTGAGAAACTGCCTCTCTTTTGAAATACAATCATGTCACTGCAAATAAACCTAATTAAGTCCAAAATGTTCTTGCAGCCTTTGTTTTTAACTTCGTTAAAAGAAGAGGAAATCCTACACTGTAACATGTCCAGGCTTTTTTGAGATGTGTTGCTGTGGTCCCTTTTTTTCCAGAACTCCCTTGATTCGCCTATAATTTTCTTTAAAAAAAAGTACATTTTCTCAGTTCAAACATTTGATATGTTTTCTGTGTTCTTCTGTGAACAGATTTGCAGATCACAGCATTCATTCACCCCCACTGTTTTGGAATCGGGATTGTATTACTACTAACATAGTTGTAGTAGCAGGATTTTGCTGTTGATATGGAGCTTATTATGAACTGTTTTGTATCCAACTGGTACTAATGATTACAAAGCAGAACTGTATTAAGTCATTATGTTCAGTATAGCTTAATCTACTAGTTATTTCCTCTGCTGCCTAAGTAGCTCTGAGTATACAGTGGTTTGAAAATGTGTTTGCCCCCTTTCCTCATTTCCTAGTGTTTTGTCACACTTTTATGATTCAGATGATTGAACACATTTTAATATTAGATAAAGATAAACTGAGTAAGTACAAAACACAGTTTTTAAATGATGATTTCATTGATTAATTCAGAAAAGTTATCTAAACCTACCTGATCCTTTGTCAAAAAGTAATTGCCCGTTTTTTAAAATTATGAATTAGCTGTGATTAACCACAGCTAATTAATCTAAAGCTTTAATCTAATCTATAATCCGAAGCAGTAAAAGTCTGAAAGCTCAGAAATAAAACTCTTGTTTTCAAATCACTCAAAATATGAAGGGAAAGTCCCTTTTCTCTTAGCCCACTTTGGACTAAGTTTGGTCCTTTTTAAGGGGACTATAGGTGAAAAAATCCTTTATGTAAGAAATTTGGAAAAAAAGACAAGAAACAAATGACTGTCTGTTCACAGTGACTTGCCTGCTGCATCTTCAAACACGACTATGGCGCGGTCGCCATCCTTCACCACAGATACAAGTGGACCTCCACCAGAGCGCCGCTTGTTCTCAAAATATAAAGACAGAAGCTCCTCATCCACTCCTACAGGCACCTTCGACACCTCCAACGTCCTCTCCTCCACTCTTTCACCAGGCATCCTAAACAAAAATAGAGAATCGTGTTTTATTTGTCTGTCAAAACAATGCCAAAGCTTTGCTTGTTCCAGCTTTTCAACTGTGAGGACTTCATATTTCATATCGACTTTGTCTTCAGAAATGCTCCAAAATGATGGAATTATGTTATGGTACTGCTTTATGACATTAACACAAATCAAACAATAATGGAAGAATCAAATATCAAGGACAACTACACAATATTATATACGGCAACAATATTAATAACAAAGTACAGCTGTGACAGTTACTGCAGTAGTACAGCTGCACACATGGCCCCACCATGCAGGTAAACAAGTACAGTACTGGGATGTACACAAAAGAGCATAAAGTTTCACGTCTGTCTATTACAAGTGGCATATGAAGCAGCTATTATCGACACATGTCACGGTTTCTGTTTTGCAATAACGTGTTAATAAAGTTTTAAACTGTCACTTTTAAACCTGTAAACATGGAAGAAAAAGCAAAACGAGGAAATCAGGAGGAGGCAAGCCTGCAGTATAAAGGAATCTGTACTCGCTACTTTTTCTTTAAATTATAATTATATAGCTTAGTTTGACAGATAGTTAGAGATTAGTTATAGTTTAGCAGTTATGAGCAGAGACAGCTTTAAAGTGGTGACTTTGTGTTTAAAATGCGATAGCTGCTATCGAGTATGAGCCTGTCGTGTCAGTGATTATGGCCTACATAGCACTGCTCGTAGCTACCTTACAGGAAGCCCGGCCTTCACATAATTTTAAGGACCAAAATGTCGTGCTGCTGTTTTTAAATTAGCCACACAGAACATATTCCTTAGTCTGACAATAAGCGTCACAGCAGCTCACTTTTTTTTACTGCGTAGTTAACCTAAAGTTCATGTACAGCACGCTGTCACTTTGCTAACTGGAAAGTGAAACTAGCGGCTACAGCTGCCATGTTCAGTCACTGAAGCTATTGTTAGTCGCAAAGCTATTTATGCCGGCGACAGAATAAACTGTTATGTTTTCACACAGCTTTTAGCTCTGCTTACCTGTTCTACGACAACATTTGCTGTCAAAGCTAGAAGAGTTGAACTGTGGACTCTGAAGACTTCCTTGTTGTGCTGCTTGTTGAACGTCCGGTGGCGTCATCAGCTCAACGTGTTAAAGGGCCAACGCAACTTTGTGAGAGTTGACAGCTTACAGCAGTATTTAGTTTTAACTGAATAGTATGGAGTTTGGTATACATTCGTTTGGTTTTCTTTGTTCTTTTTAAGAAGATTTGTAGTGCAGCAAAAATCAGATAAGGGCATCATTGCAAATGTTAACTTTGATTACTCAAACATCATGTAGGAGTATGTCATGGATAATATGTACTAATTTGTAAATAAAGGGACATCATTAACTATTAATAAAGACAAATATTAGTGCAGTACTGCAGTATATTTATAACTAACTGTGCAGCTCATTCTTTTTCTCTTGACAATACTCTTTAAATACTCTTTAAATATGAAACACATTTTGGGGCCAACTTAAAAGAAAGGCAGATGTGAAATGTAAAAGTGAGGTCAGAGGTCAAATGTGACATTATATTTGGATGCAAGCTATAATGTGATATTTAGAATCCCCATATACCAATCATTGCCTAAATGTTGCCAATACAAACAGTCTATAGACAGATAAGTTACTGCTTTTTAATCCATATGTATCCTTCTGTATACAACTTAATTGATGGACCTCTATAGTTTCTATAGTTCATTTCTGTGCATGTGTGGATTGATGGGTTGTTATGTCTGTGAAGGTTCTCAGTCATCCAGGTCATGGTAATCCAAGGAGCTTGGAAAGAAAAGTGACTGGACTTCTTTGAGTTTCTTGAAGACATTTCACTTCTCATTCAAGAAGCTTCTTGAGTTCTAAGACCAATTGGTGGAGTCTCATGTAAATCTCATTTGATTATGCAGATGATCAATAGTGGGTCAACAACCCTTATAAGAGACAACTCCCAATAGGGTGAAACATCTTCAAGAAACTCAAAGTTAATGGGTTGTTACCGACATCTGGTGAGAATTTCACGTCGATAGCATTTTAAAAAAGAATTTTACTTAGAAAATTGTGTTCAACAGTTATTTTACCCGCTGTAAATGTAACACTTTACTTTTGTGACCACTGAAGTATATTTTATTGAGAACAATTGCCAGTACATAAAATTATGAATACAGGTCTGGAAGGGAGTATATTAATATTGTGGGGTGACTGAACATTGCTGGAATGTGCATAAGCACGTTTGAAGCACTCGTGATTAACAGACTTGTGAAACGACTGTTAAGTAATGGTTGGACAGAATTAGACTTTTTAGCACTTACGTGCATTTTATGGCTCATATAAAAGCCCTCATTTGATTAGGGCTACACCCTGAACAGTATAAACTGGATCCTGCTCAGTCACAGTGGTTTACAGTGTGAGTGCTCAGGTAGCAGCTGGGTCTTAGATTTCTGCTCCTTTCAGTTTAATTACATACATTTGCCAAAGCAATAAGATAAAGGGTGTAACATATAACATTTATTGAGGGCTGTTTGTGGCTTAACACTTATTAAGTGCTAACTTAATACATAAAATGCTAGCTTCTTCATTCTTCTGGGAGTTTCAAGTATATCCGCTATTGCTAGGACTGCAATCTTATGGACAGAGACTTCTGATGTTGCCAGAATCTGCTGGAGCTGGGCTTCCAGTTCCAGGTGTTACAGCTGCTAATGCAGTAAATACAAATGTGTCTTTTTTGGCCCCGATCAGTTGTTCCTTTAAGCCCTGTTTCAGCTGAGCTTTACTGTCACACGGTCTTTCTTACAGATGTTTCAGCTTAGACTCCCACACCCGTCACAACACTCTTCCACTCCTCACCAACTACCACTGTGTCTGACCAGTTGGTTGACAACTGATTGCCTGCCTCGAACTTGGCCGTGTTGTTCTCAACCACATTTAGTGGACTTCTAATTCATATACAGCACTGTCACTAGGTTGACCTTCGGTATACTGTCTCAGCTTGGGACTCACATCCTGCTGCTATGGACTTCTTAATCTCTTGGGCAACTTGTGCAATATGCAGCTTGGATCCTGTCAGCTGTGACTGACTCCTTCCTCTACAGATCTTGTGCTCAGGGCCTGTTGTTGTGATCAGAGGCTGGTTGGTATTTCTCTATGGAGGGGCTTGATCTCTTACCATATTTCCTGCTTCTGTTCCATCTGTATGGTGGTTGTGGTTTTGATGGTTATGTAAAGGTTGGGACCACCAGATTCAAGAGCATGCTAACAAGGTAATATTGTGTTTAATTGCAAATATAACAAAAACTCATGTGATGACTACTTTCTAAATGAAAACTATAGCTTTATGTTGCAAAGAGAGAAGCAGGTCAAACTGAGAAACTTCAATGTGGCCTGTAGTGCATTACAGTTTTTCTCCATTGGTTTGGCTCATTTCTTGAAACAGAAATTACATTCTCAAAACTCTAAGATCATTTAGCACAACACTATAGCTCACCTCTTCCAAAACTGTCCACTCAAGCTTCAGTCTAAATCCCTTTCTCATTTAAACAGTCAGTGTCTCCAAAATGGCAAAGATCCTTCTCAATAGCTTTGGCTCATTTCTCGACACAGATCGGACATTCTCATCATTCTTCGTGCTTTTGTCAAAATAAACCTGGATGGTTGATCACAACAACATGGTCCACCTGCAAAAGCTCATATCTCTCCAAAAACAGTTCACTCATGTGTCAAAACTACATTTCTTTCTAATCTGAATAGTCAGTGCCCCCAAAATGCATCGTCCCTTTGGCATTGTGTGAGTACTGCCATACAAAATGTTTAGATGTTTTGTCACTATGGGAGAGGACCAACAATATACAACAGAAAAGAGTAGCCTCCAAGGTTTGACATCACAGATTGCACTCACACTACCAAGGAAATTATAACCATTTTTTATTCACACGCAAAGAAATTTTCATACATATGTAAAAAGAAAATGTACATTACAGTAGTAAATTGTATGAACACAAAATCAAAAAACAAGGACTTATTCAGTGGTCGCTGTACTCATTCTCCTGCTCTTGTCCACTGTCTTCACCCTCCTGATTATTTACACGCTGTTGTCCGTCTGGCCACAGATTCTCGTCCACATCACAGCGGATACTTTCTCTTGCGATGCAACGAGGGAAGAAACGGCGTGCATGCCGCAACCATCCCCTGCATTGATCTCCTGTAATGTCGTCACACGCTGCGTCCATAGCATGGAGCAGGGACGGCTGATCCTGAGCATGATTCTCATACACTATCCACCTCCAAGCAGAGAAAAACTATCGGATTGAGGAAAGGAGTGTAAGGTGGTAGGAACCCCATGACCATCCTTGGATGCGTTGCAAACCAGCCCCTAATGAGTGGGCTATGGTGGAAATTGACATTGTCCCACACAATTAGATAAATGGGTAGGTGAGGCCCTATGAGTCCCCTCTCATTTTCAGGGATAAAATCGGTATAAAGGCGATCCAAGAAAATGAGGAGCTTGTGTGTGTTGTATGGGCCAAGACTGGGGGTGTGAGTGGCCACACCATTCTCAGAAATGGCAGCACACATAGTTATATTGCCCCCTCGCTGACCTGGGACATCCACTGTGGCCCGGTGGCCAATAATATTATGGCCACGTCTTCGGCCCTTGGCCAGGTTGAAGGCTTCATCCACGAACACCAGGATGTGAGGGGTCTCATGTCCTTCCAATGCCATCATTCTCTAAAATAGAGTAAAGAGCATAAAATCAGTCATACAGAAGAGCCATATACTACAGTTAGACAATTACATGTTCTCCCCCACAGGTTCAATATACTACAGGCCACTATTCCAGTGGTTCTAAACTAGTGATAGGCCTATGAGGAAGTACTGCAGGGGTATTTGATAGAAAGGGGAGTGGGAAATACTGATGACTTACTGAGATGTTACAGTAAAACCTACAGTAGTAGATAGATTTGATTGGGAGACAACAAAATAAGGATTATAATGAGAATTGTATCATACAGTAAACTGCAGTTTTCTGTTGAAATTGTTGAAGTCAGATGAAGCAAATACTGATTCTGAAATCAGGTAAAGGAGGTATTGAAACCAAATAAGTGAACAACTGCTTACTGTGATTACAGGTAAGGTTATAATGAGAGACAACCAGTAACTGACTTACATTTACATACTGGTAGCGCAGCTCCTTCACTCTGTCAGAGTTCCTCTCAAATGGTACCCTGGAGATTTGTTTCATTGTCATCTGATGCTTCTTCAAAACCCGGTCTATTGTGGAGATGCTTATTGTGTTTATATTCTGGAATATATGATTGTCCTGAAGGATGGCATCACGGATCTGTCTCAATGTGATGGCCAGTGTGTGAATGTGTGCGTGAATGGGTGGATGACTGGATATGTAAAGCGCTTTGGGGTCCTTAGGGACTAGAAAAGCGCTATATAAATACAGGCCATTTACCATTTATTTGTGGCCTCTTCCCATTATTATTATTATTATTATTATTCTTCCTCCTCCTCCTCCTCCTCCTCTTCCTTGAGGAAGAACTTCCCCTTGTCCGTTTGCTTGGCCTTGTCTATCCATGTTCAGAGATCGGACTGGCTCTGGTCAAGCTCTATATATCTGTGTTTGGCAGCACACAATCATGGAACACACCTGTGTGTGACACTCCCCCTTCGTTAGTATAGTTTCACCTGACTGTCAATGACTGTCATCAATTTATCAAATATTCAAAGAAATTCATATATGGTATTCATGGTATTATGTTCTTGACCAATTTTGACAATTGAGCAGACAGTTGTGCATGCGAGTACTTATACAATGAAATCATGCTGACATGTTTTGGAGGGAATGATCATTAGACTGAGAATCAATTAATCAGTTTAGATCTACGAGATCTATTCATTTGGAAATTGTGCTAAATGTGGGCTAACTGTATAACTGTAGGCTACCTGTACTTAATCATTTGCAAAGATGCACTGAGACAATTGAGACATGTACTAAGGCATTTGCCATTTGATAAAATGAATGAGAAATGCCATTCTGTTGTGAACATTTGCCAAGAGGTTTGGAGGTTTGTCTGTGTTATTTTGAGAATGTAATTTCTGTTTCAAGAAATGAGCCAAACCAATGGAGAAAAACTGTAAGACAACTATAAATAGAATGGACATTAATAGCACTCCATAGCCTTTAATACATTCTACAATCAGCTATCTCAGATTACTTTTTATAAATTATTATTTTTTGAAGGTGGTTTGTACAACTTACTTAAGATACAAAAACTATGAGTGTAATCGGCATTACAAAACACAAAACAGCTAATAAGCACTGAAGCCAGAAAGCAACTGTACTGTGACTCCATGGCATGAAATTACTGAGCGGTAAGAGAGGAAAGAACCTACCGGTTTCACAGCACTGAAGGCATAACACCTCATTTAGACTCAATTTAATTAAAGCACATAATAAAGAAGGCATACGTCATGTGTTTATGTAATTCACACTGAATATTTCATCAAAGCACAGATGTAAAAGCAGAAAATCTAAATTTTTTCTGTGTACTGAGCAGAAAGAAGAAATAATGACTTTTAGCTGTAGCAGGTCATGAAGGAAAAAGCAAAGTTATTATTGACCAAACTGTGAAGGGGATTCATGTAAATAGCGCCTCACCAATTAGGACTGATTAACCATCGACCATGCTTGTGATTACATCCTTAAAAAGAGAAAGATTAATCAGGAACATTAAATGCCGTGTATTTCTTTTCAAATCCCAAACTGTGAATCATCTAACTTTGTCTCAGCTGCTGCAGACTGATATGTTTCTGTGAAATCTGTGTAGACCCATCCACATACAAGCTCATGGCCATCTGGTGTAATTTGCACTCAGCCTACTCAGAATTTGTGAAATATTTTACAAATCATTAACCTTCTTGTCCTTTTTACACGTTTCAGCAAAAAGCTCCAGTTGTATTTGTGTGGGAGTCTACAGATAGCTGAACAACTGAATAATTCAACTTCTCATTATCTGTCTCTCCCACACAAGTCGGTGTCAATGACCTGAACTTGAACTGTATCAGACTATACATACATATATGTATGTATGTATGTTTGTATGTATGTTTGTATGTATGTATGTATGGATAGATAGATAGATAGATAGATAGATAGATAGATAGATAGATAGATAGATAGATAGATAGATAGATAGATAGATAGATTTATATGTATGACATGCTCTTGCTAATATAGTATGCCTTGCCATGAGTGTGTTGACAAGAATCTTGTAAAATGACATCTCCACTAGACAAAATCAGAGAGGCAAGGCTGAGATGCTTTGGACATGTGCACAGGAGGGAAGTGGAATTGGATAAAGGGTGTTGAAGATGTAGCAATGGAGCTGCCAGGCAGAAGGAAAAGAGGAAGGCCATGCAGAGGGTTGGTGTGACAGAGGAGGATGTTATGGGACCCTCAAAAGGAGCAATGGAAAGATGAAGACAGAAGACACATGTCAATGTCAGTCACATGACACAGGTTGTTTTTACATTTTAAACTTTTTAATGTTAACTCTAATTAACAAATCTAGCAAATATGTAGAACAGCAAAACTGATCTTTTTTTAATATTGAAGGGTTGAATACTTTTGTCTGAAGCATCTGTGCCGCATCACTGCTGATACTCTGTAAAGGTTCAGAAAATCATGAGCCCGTTTTCTGTAGTTTTCTGTGGGTGACTGGCCTGGGCTGCAGTCACACCAGTTTTGCACATGGTCTTCTTTTTTTTTAAACCACAAAGCTACGCTGCTGGAATAGCCGTGCTGTTGAATATCTTCTGGGTTAAGCAAGACCTTCCCTGAAAAGGCATCATCTGGAGAGGACCGTTTTTTGTTTTATAACCTGTATCACTCAAGAGAAATGTTGCTCCTCTTTTTTTGAGCCTTGAGGACAGGGTGTCTGTGATTTCTAAAAAAATAACTAAAATGTTTTGTTCACTGTGTTTGAGTTAGGCTTACACTAAATGACTGAACTTTCTTTGATATAAATCACTAACAAATTCCAACAAGATATCAGTAAAAAAAAACGAATACAAAGGAAACAAAAAGGCTTGAACAGATATAAGAAACCAGCTGAGCTGTTGTAGGAATTTTCCAGCCTAATGTGTGTCAGACCGTGTGTTTAACAATTTTCTGTAAAACTAAATGAAGTCACCCATTCTTTTCATTGGAGCCTTTATTTTGTGTCTTAGTCTTACATACATCCATCTTCACAGCTAGTGTGTGTGTGAAGACTGAAACAACTGCACTACTTACAGTTTATTTAAACGATAAACAATGAATACAGTTTGAAAAGTGCCAGTTCATACTGAATCATATAATACCAAATCAAAACACGTTAATGCTGACCCACGTTTTTGTCCACTAGGTGGCAGTATTCCCTGCTCCCTGTATGACACATTCACACCACTGTTGTTTTCTGTGGCAGCTGAATGAATTCATGGTGACAGGAAAAACCAAATTGTGGTTTGTCTCTGTGTGTGCGGGAATGAAGAAAAGACACCGGCCATACAAATGTCTCTAATCTGTTACAAGGCACACAGAGCAAATCATAGCCTGTTACTGCAGCTAAGCCTAACTCCTGCATCATCTGAACAAGCACAACATTTCAGGTCAGATGTCTGTGAGTAAAAATAAGAAGGTGAGAGTTCAGTGTGATCAGCAAGCTAATAAAGTCTGGACAAAACAGAGCGACACCTCATCAAAAAGTGCAAAACATGTTGGCATCTTACTGACAATAAATGAGACAGCTATACTGTGTGTACCAAGCATATGAGTGTCAGATTTACACAACAATACAGTACACTTTAACTGTAAGGCACTTTACACATACTTTTCATTTACAAACTGTGTCACATAATACATCAAAAAATTTATACTACATCACTGATTTCAATGATAAGGCACCCCTGTATAGGCTGGTTCGTATGTCAGGTGTTACTGATCGATGACAAAGAACCCGCTGTTTGTGTTACGCTGCAAACACTGAAAACCTTTCTATCATTTTTCCATCACACCCAATGGCACAATCTCATTGATTGCTTTGCTATAACACAACTCTTAATCCACAGGTAGCTGCAGGTCTCCAGTAGAGTCCTTTTGGCCCAGCAGATTTAATAAAAGAAACAAATTCCAAGCACCAAACTTTCTTTCTGTCTAGAACAGAAACTAAGTTGGTGTTGGTATTCTACAATTTCAAATGTAGAATGTGCTGAAATTGTGAGAAACATCAAAAGCTGACCCCCTTCACCTCAGCTCAACAAGAGAGCGAGAGAGAGCCACAGTGGTTAGTGGTGAGAGAGAGAGAGAGAGAGAGAAGTGATCACGGGAACAAATAAGAGCAATAAAACATTATTTTCTGTTTCACCTCGGTTACATTTTACATATTAACACGCCCACACCGCCACATAAAGCCGCAGGAAGGTGCCACATTATGGTATTTTTAGTGAAAGCAGCTGAAGCACACGCTGCATCCTGTCTAATGTAATGTCTGTGCTCTGAATATGTAGCTCAGGCCAGCCCTCTGTCAAAGAGATGGAAATAATTCATATAATTCATGAAAATTTCAAGAGATTTTTCATTACAGTCATCTCTCCTAATACACACTGGGTATGTAACACTTAAACTGTGGGTAGAAAATTCGATACTACAACTAGAGAAAATGAAAATGACTGAACTGGTGTCCTTTGAAGAAGTTGCTTTGAAAACAAAGACTGGGTCTGGGACTACTCTCATCCTTGCTGACTTCAAGGATTGCAATGCAACAGCAATAAGATGGAGTTAGTCTGCTATCAGTTTGCAATTGAATGGGGTCAAGTTAGCGTTTAAATGCGGTCAGATTTTGTTAATATGGTGATCAACTGTGTTAAACTGGTGAAAAATACAAATTCATTGCTGTCTGTATCCACAGAAATTCATATTAAACAGAAATTTACATTAACTGCTACTGCCAACCAGAACCATGGATTTAAAATTCAGAAATCCCTCCACAAATAATGTAGTTGCTGCATTACGGTCATTTAACTGCAAGATGACATTGGCGCTCAGCAACTTTGCTTATATATAAAGACATAATGAGAATATAATTTTGGTGGCAAGCTGTTGAATTACAAGTTGTTGACTGTTACACACTTAACCTTTAGGCAACCAGTTGTTGGTCCCAACTATTTGAAATAAGTCGCCAATGTGAAAAAAGTCAGTACAAACAATGACTGATTTTTCCTAGTCACAAGGAGGTGGTCATTCTATTGTTCTCTATGTGACTGAGACATATCTGAAAAAGCCAAGGATAGAGGAGGTGGATACTGTAATGTAGCCCATGAGTACCAGCGTGCTAGCTCAGATTTGTGTGTCTACTTCTCAACCATCACAGTCAAGAAATATCCAACAAAATAAGAAGAATAAGATTAAAAAGCTAAGTCTTATTTGTACCCTCAGTGCGCAGCGAGCACAGAGAGTGACAACTAAGGAACTAGCTTATTAATTTTTTTTAGTGTCACCGTGCTAATTCTGACTTGCTAGGAGATACACACTTGTGTCACAAAAAACACTACAGCCCACAAATCTTCAACAAAATAAGGAGAAAATAAGATTAAGTGTGGGAAAATTAAAACACTGCATATACCAGCAGCTCTGAGACACAGGCGAACTTGGGCTCAATACTAGCATGCTAAAATGCTCTTTATGATAATGCTAGCATTATTAGCAGAAGGAATGTTTAACATGTTCCCCATCATAGCTTAGCAGGTTAGACAGCTAACATTTGGCTCGAAATACATAGCACTATTGAAGCTTATTAGACGCAAAACAAAGTGCATAGTCATTTTTAGACTCTTTTTGATAGAGACTTAATTTTTGCTCTAGCATTGACAATATGGTTATTTTTTAAACTATACTGCAAAACTTAGTATGTAGGGATGACAAAGTGTTTGACATTTGGACTGAACACTTAAGTATTTCCAATAGATGTGGCTGTAGTCCTGGGGGTTTTCTGTAAATGTCCCAATGTAGTAAAATAATTTCTTGGGGCTAGATTTTGGGTTCAATTTTAAGCACCCCTTTAGTGTCATTAAACTTTATTTTACAGCTGTAATCAGGAAAGCAAGTTAATAAATAGCTTTTTAGTGCAGGTTGCACATTAAAAAATTGGTGGGTCTGACAAAAAACAGCAGAATTTCTCGCATGTCCATCACTACAAAGTAAAAAACCAATGCCATATTGTGAAAATGCATTTTGATGTTAGGTCTGTAGGGTTTTGCTTTAAATGCTTTTACATTTATTGGGTATCAATTTAAACTTAAACAGTTTGCAACAGAGGCAATTGAATGACATTAACGGTAATTACGGCACTTGGTCTGATCATTAGCATACAAAGCTTTTGGCGGCCACAGTGCTGGACATCATTACCGTATATAGAAAAGCGACATATGGATTATACACATACTATGTAGTAGAACTTCAGCTTTTTATAATAACATGCTTATTAACATACATCTTCGTCTCCCTTCTACTATTATCTGCTCGGTCTCCCATGGCAGTGCTGATTTTGTCTTATGGATGGCCTGTCCTCGTCTCCTGGTGTGACAATAGAAGTGACATTTGTTAAACAGCCACTTCAGTAAATGACAGGAAACTGGGCTGAGCAGAATAGTGAAAATGTCTTTGGAATCTGTAAAATAAAGAAATAAAATGAAAACAAAATTCTTCTTTTGGTGGGTAACGAACATTAAAAGGCTGCTGAGGTTCATTTGGTGGTCATCCAGCTGCACATATGGGCTCGGTATCATCTGCCTTTAAACATTCGGATTTTGTGCTTGTCTGCCAGCAGCAGGGTGACATTATATTCGTAATCTCCATCGTGGACTCCTGTGTGTCGGAAAGCTCCGGCCAAATGGTTCTCCTCCCAGTAGTGGTGCCAGTTTCCATACTGGTCTGCACCGAATCCAAACACACTGACCTGTAAGAGACAAGGTTAATCACAGTGAAACTACCACAGATGCTCTTAGTGCATAATAACATACTTTGCAGTATCTCCAAAGTTCTCCAAATGCCTTTTTTTAATCATCAACAGAGCGATCTTTGCTTCACAAGTCCAGTTGTGGAAGCATTTTGCAAACTTTGAAATTGATTTTTTACAGAAATACACTGTGCAGTATCACCACATGAGGCCAGTGATATGTGATGAGATTTTGGTGACACTAGAAAACAATTTTGTTTCTACTACCTATTTTTTTTTTTATTTAAAAAGAGAAATTGTTGTAATTTGTAGATGGTCTGGATGCACTCATCCCACAGCCTGTTACACAGAAACTGAATTCAATTTGGCTAGATCAGATGATGGCTCATTTTGATGAAAATTTGGTTCTAGCCCATTGTCTACACAAAATAGTTCGCTGTTGTCACTAATGATGCCATTTAACCAATACAAGCCTGATCAATTCAACAAGCAATGGAAACAATCTGAGGAGAAGAGGTGGAGCCAGGTCAAGAAAAGTAATTTCAGGTGAGCAACTGAATTTAAACACAACCTATAATTTCTCTTTTTTTTTAAAGAAGGGAGACATATCTCAGCCATTGTCCATTTTTGTTTTTGCTTCATATTTTTGTAGACTTCTAAGACATCAATATGAGGTTTAAAGGCCTGGGATACATCCCCTGAACACTGTGCTTTTCATTGTTTCATCTAGGGTGTACTGAAAGCTTAGTTCTGTTCTTATTTTTACTCTCTGTATGCATGAGCAGACCTTTGTGTGGTTCTGACCACAGATAAAACTGTTTGGATGGGTTTTTAGATTTTGCCAGAAGAATCAACGGTTTTGCGAATGTAGTTTGAGAATTGGGTTTTGTTTTTAGAGTTATGAGAAAAGGGTGAAATGTTTCAAGAAATGTGTCTCTACAAGTGAAACAACTACAGCAACTGGAGGAAAGTGTTTCTTTAATTTGAACAATATTTCATTAAGGCGATATTGACATTGGAAGTTTAGTCAACATCTTTGCAGAAGCACTTCTGAACGCTACCAGATAGTGATAGCAATGGTTAAAAAAAAGACTTCAGCGTTTATGTCCTCAGTCACTCATTTTGGGTCATATTGAATAAAAAACTTCATTCTTTTTATTGTTTTGTTCTTCCACACTGAGGGCACATTCAAATCTCGCATTAAGAGATTTGAATGTGCAATCCAGTGTCAGTAATGGAAAGGAACGAATGGGATGCTATCAGTGATTGTACAGCCAGTGTGCAGTGGCTCTTCAGACCAGTCGATCGGCCCCAAAAGTGCGTTGGCACACTGGAAATATGCCAGATTACCAGTGATGGTAGAAACGTTTATCTCGAGGCTTTAAATTGATCTATGGTAGCTGTTTCTCTTCTACACTCTCTATGGGTATACTTAGTTCTTAATTACTACATCAAAGCACATTGGCATGGAGGCACTCAGCTTGTGGCACTGGTTAGGAATTAGCCCAGGTTGCTTTTATAGTGCTCTTCCATTGGTCTTTTTTTTTTTTTTGGTCTGGAGTTTCTCATCTTTCTCTTGTCAATATGTCATAAATTTTCTATGGGGTTCAAGTTAGGCAAGCTGGCTCATCAGTCAAGCACACTAAAACAACCTTGACAGTAAACCGTTTTGTAGCAGTACTGGCTGTGTGAGGAGGTGCTAAGTCCAGCTGGAAAATTAAATTGGCATCTCCATAAAGCTTGGATTCTTTTCAGATTCTGTGCCTCTCCATTCTTACTCCAGACTTTGAGACAGACAGACTTTCAAATGAAATGCTGAATGTCCTCATCTTAAGTCCAGTGTCCTCCACTGAAAAGAGGACACTGGACTACTGAACATAAATCTCCAACTTTCCATTGATGTGCCCTGATATAGCACTTTGAAAACAGCCAGGCTTTTCAGCAATGACCTTCTGTGGTTTGCACTCTTTCTGTGGGGTGTTGATGATAGTCATCTGGACAGCTGTCAAGTCAGCAGTCTTCCCCACGATTGTGATTGTGTGTATTGAACTAAACCAGGAGATCCATGATGTTTCTAATACTTGAATACTAATTTACTTAAACTCAAAATAATATATTCTAATAATATTTTATTTTTGATTTCCATTACCTGTAAGCCATAATGATCAAAATGAAAACAAAGAAGGTCTGAAATAGCTCACTTTAGGTTTATTAAATACTTAATTTCTTGATATGTGCGGATATTTTATCTGTGTCTGTTCCTCAATCTTTGCCAGGTCACAACTCTATCATTTTACCTTGATGTAATTGAGTATGACATCACTGCAGGCTGAAATTATCTGCAGTGTTTGGACTGTATTTCTAAAACAATCTGACATCTTAGAACACATCAGATAAACACACAAAAATATGGATACCAGGATGACAGTTATTCATAATGAAGTTTGAGGGTCACACAAATTAGAGGACTATCCAAGGAAAAACAATAAATAAGGAATTGGCAGGGAAATATGGGAGAAACTTATGAAAAATGGAGGTGTTGGCAGGAATGACTGAGCAGTCACATATGTTACCTATTAGAGTAGTTCTCCTTACCTCATCACATATGTGGACAGCGAGCAGCAAACTGAGGAAACCGGTCGAAGGATATCGTCCATGACTGTCAAGCCACGATTCGTAGACGTATTTGAAAAATGTTGGACTGTAAATCAACACCTGAAAAAGAGTGAGAAGAATTTCTACTCCTTTGTCATTTATCAAAATCAGGAAATGAAGAAATGTAAGTCACCAGTGCAGACTGCTTTTTAGATATTCGGTCTAGAGCAGATTGTGCTGGGCCCCAAATCGAATTCTTTATGGTACACTTCAGAAAAGTGGATAATGGTATAAACTTAGAGACAACAAAATAAAGCCAAGATGTGCCCAGAATGTGCTTTGTGTGCCCTTTCTAGGAAAATAAACCCTCTTACCACATCATGCTTTGTAAAGTGTAAAAGAAAATAAGATACACTCTCCACTTCACCTTGATCACACAACACACAAAATTTTTTTCTCTTGAATATTATGGAATCAATTGACGTCAGTAGCCACTGAAAAACACCCTGCTATCATCTGTGTGATTAAAGAGCGTTGACTTCAAGTTGAAAACAGGACTTGTGTCTTCTATTTGATTTTATAAAGATATTTTTAAAGAACTGGCATGACCTGTTAGCGTGATGCTACACTCGGTCGACGCTACACTCGTGTGGCTGTAGTTGTTAGAAATTGTCTTGACTGCATTAAAATATTTTTTTATTGCCACTGATCCTCTAATACAGTGCTGTGCATATTTGCAACTTTAAATATTTCAGATCATTAAACAATTTTAGTATTAGATAAAGATAACAGAGTAAAACCAAACAGCATTTTTTAAATGATGATTTTCATTTATTAATGGCCTGGTGTGAAAGTACTTGACCCCTAAAACTAAAAAATGCTTGTGGCACCCTTGGCAGCAAGAACCACAATGAAGTGTTTGCGAGGAGTCTTTTCAGTCTTTTGTCGCACTCTTCCTTTTAGGTTAGTCTTTATTCAGTCATACTAAAGAGTTTTCGTGCATGAGCGGCCTGTATAAGGTCTTAATTAATCATCTGAATCAGATTTAAGTCTGGACTTTGACTAGGCCACTCCTAAATCTTCATTTTGTTTTTTGTTTTTTGAGCCATGCAGATGACTTGCTGGTGTTCTTCAGATCATTGTCCTGCTGCATAATCAAGCCCATGAGCTTCAGAGCTCAAACTGAAGGGTGGACAATCTCCGTCAGGATTTTTCTGGAGAGCAGAATTCATGAATCCATCAATTTGGAAAGCTGTCCAGGTCTTGAAGCAGCAAACAGCCTCAGACCATCACACGATCAACACCATGTTTGACTGTTGATATGATCTCCTTTTTATTAAATGCTATTCTTTTCAATCCAGATGTAAGAGAACTCAAACTTTCCAAAAAGGTCAACTTTTGTCTTGTCAGTCCACAGAATATTTCTCCAAAAGTTCATTAAGATGTTTTTTTTTGGAAATGTGAGATGAGCCTTTGTGTTGTTTTTTTTCTCAGAAGTGATTCTCACCTTGGAAATCTCAGTTCTTTAGATGTTTTTTCTGGGTTCTTTTGTGGACATCTGGATTAGTCATTAATGTAATGTTGGAGTAATTTTCGTAGGCTGGCCACTCCTGTTAAGGTTCGCCAGCGTTCCACCAGGTTTTCTCATTTGTGGTTCACTGGAGTCCTAAGCCATGAGAAATGACCTTTTAACTCTTTCCATGACTTTGTTTCTCACCTGCTTCTTTATATCATGTCATAGTTAGTTTTTAGATCTTTTAGCCTAGTTTACTTTATCAGACTTAAATTATTTCTTGATTTAACATATCTGGAAGTAATGAAGCCTGGATTTTGACTTGTGACATTTACCTTGTGAAATTACATCTTCCAGGTAGGTTTGGATATTTTTTCCCCCTAATAAATAAAATCATCATTAAAAAATACTGGTGGCTGCAAGTGCTACCCATCAGCTTCCAACAGATGCACCTATGGTTTCAATTTCAAAATCCTACATCGCTTCAATGTTGAGTTATCGCATTCACAAGATTTTCAGAAAACCTGACCTCTGACCTTATCCTTTAAGTTTATGTCACTGAGATTCAAACTCGTCCTAAATTTTAAGAAGATGCACCTATGGTTTCAATTTCAAAATCCTACCTCACCTCATTCGCTCGTTTTTGCATTTAAAAACTCTGATGCCAAGGCAGCCGATCATGTAATGGCAATAACCCATCAGCCTTTCACAGCTGAGGGTGAAACACTGCATTCTATTTTTTGACAAGCTATAGTTGAATAATATTGTAATTTGTTTGATGGGCTGAATCTTTTAAATGTGACGATTATTTAAAAAGAATATGCAATCGGGAAGTGTGCAATTACCTCAAAGCACTGAACTTCTGCTATGATTGCAGTGAAGACCACCGCATGTGATTCACATAATTTTCATACACAATAAACCACTCCATGACCCTTTCTGACCAGTGGATGAGTGCACTGTCATCATTGGAGCCATTCTGTTATAGTTTGAAGGACTTTGGACCCAAAAGCTTTACAAGCAGGCAGAAACTCTACAGGCAGGCAGGTTTAACTAAAGGCTCACCTTTAATGGTGGAAAACTGTCCAAAAATTCAGAGAAACAGAATACATGACAGTCAAACACATAAAAACAAACAACAGTGAGATAAACAGACATTGCGACAAACACAAAGGGCAACTGAAGCTATTAAAAACACAAAGGCCTAATCAGGTGAAAAGGGAGCAGTTGGCTGGACAGACGGAATAAGGCACAGACGGACGGAAATATAAGGCACCAGGAGCAAAAGACTACCAAACAAAACAGGAGGTATAATAAGAAACATCTGGCACAGGGATGGAGATTTGACAACAAATTACAGGGAAACACCAGAGAGGCAGAAAACCTGAAACCTAAGGAAGTGATCTATACAACATAACTATGATCAAAGAAGACTAGATCAGAAAACTAAAGGTAAGAAAACATAAATATAAAACTGAGGCTACAAGGAAAATATTGTTAAATAGAAAATGAAACCCAAAGACTCAGAACACTAAATATAGGAAATCAAACAGTAAATGCCAAAAACCCAGGGTCTGTGACACGTTCACATCAGGATAGAAATGATTCAGTGCATTTCATAAAAATTCAAGTACTCACTCAAAACTTTGTATGGATTTGCAGTGACTCTAACCCTGCTGGGGTTCTCACAACGGCAGTCTAATTTTGTGAAGTGAACAAAAAACATAACCGATTGCACCTTTACTTTATACGCAGTTCAAGTTATACTAAAATATGGCACAAACATTTCAATGTCAGTACTTTTATTATAAAATATTTATGCATTCTAATCGTCCTGATCATTTTCTAAAACCTTTAAAGCCTGAACCATGAAACAACTGCCAGAAAATTCAAATAAATTTGCATCTATAAGTTTTAGTTTGTATAACTTTTGCTACATCTGGCATTTCTGTGCAATTTACTGCTCACAGTTAGTTTATCTTAAATCAACAAAAACATATAAGGGAATTAAAGTTATGGTTAAAAACAATCACAATGATGACGCAGAGGCCTCAAAAACTCATGTATCAAATGTGATACACTTGGCATTACTGTTGCTAATGCCAAGAAATTCAACATGTTGTCTCACAAATGGTTAAAAATATATATAAAGGAGTTAAAAAATGACAAAATCACTCTCCTTTGAACAAGGAGGTCACAAACAAAAGCTGAAAGTAACACTTGCATTGCAAGAGGGACTGAAATTACAACGCAAACCTCAACACGCTACAGAGTGACCGATGACTGATCACCGGCGTGAAGGGAAATAAGGGCCGCTGCTGTAGCCTACATTCATTATATTTCGGGCAGACATTTCACATCTGGAATGACTTATTCATTACAACAGCTGAATACAGTTATGAGTTTGGCATCAAGTCTCAGAGCTCATCAGCCCCTGCAAATATGATACAGATACAAATTTGGGAGAGATGAGTAAAAATTCCCCAGGAGCCTAGAGGTGAATGCTGGGAAGCTGGTGTAAGGGTTGAACATGTGAACATGAAAAATTCTGCGTCTTTAATAGACGGCCAAATTGATGTGGTATGCTTGAAGTGGAAACTATCAGAGTGCAGCTCTCGACAAGCTCGCAAGCCTTGCTCCATTAGCGGGAGGGTTCATAACCACTCCACAGGCTCTCCTGTGCTGTTGTATGTTCCAAATAAATTATTGGTTTTGGAACTATGTTGTTTAATGCGTGGAAATTTTCTTAATGCGTTACTCTTACATGTTCACCCATGCACTCATCTACTTGTTGAGAACTTGGTGAAGGATGACTCATCTGGCCTTCAAGCATGTTCTTACTGGCAGTCTGATCACGTCGTCATTGAGATTCTCACTTGGCTGAGGGAGAATTGCTCTTCTGTTTTTCCTTTTATATCACACTGATGCATAAGAATAACTCAGTTGGCTTCAGTGCAGCTGTTTCTATTAAAACACTATCCAGGTGAGCGGTTTGTTTTTAACCTTCTGATGCATGAATTATGAAAGCCTTGGTCAAGATTTTTTTCTTAAGTGCTTTTATTCTTCTCAGGACATGAAAAAAAATGTTTAACTCTTTTTTTTTCAAAAATATGTTTTTTTATAAAGTTATAAACTTGTCCACTCCAGTGGACTACATGCGCCTGAGCACTTAGCATGAAATACTGTGAATTTACTGTAAAAATTAATTACCTTGTGTTCTATTGTAAATATACAAACACTTGTTTGCTTGTATCCTTTGAAAAACATCTCAGCAATTTTTTTGGAACTTTCAACTCATAAGGCCCCAATGTTTAGACGTAAATAACAAAACCAATCAACAGTCCTAGCTATGAATCCTACACCTGAATATGGCAAACTATCTCCAACAAGAGAAACATTTTTGAGTCTACACAGTTCTATAACGATGCAGGACAGTATTACCAAGCCCTTAGTAGCATGCTGGAAGAAAACACAAACTGACATCTTAGTCTCTGCATCTCCAAACAGTTCTATGTTCATCACACCTAGGCTGTGCGAAAGTTTGCAACGCATCCAGGGCACAATGGCACACAGCATTGCATGCAGATGTATTTGGTCTTCCGTGTGCACACAACATCATGGCACCTGTTTGCATTTTTCACCTCGGTCAGTTGGGGCCAGTGATATCCTGTGGCAAACCTGACCTCACAGGCTACTTTGGTGACTGCTCTCCACTTCACGGGTTGTGGGGTCCCACTGGGTCTTCCTCTTTTGCATTGCTGGAGGGAGAATCTCTTCTCTTGTTACTGACAGTTCTTTCCCATACAAGTTGGTGTTGTATGTTATATTATCAATTAGATCTGCTGGAAACAGATGTCTGAAGAAATCTATGGGATCCTTCCCCTCCACATTCAATTTCCACTCTCCTAGAAAAGGAGGCAAGTCTCCAACCAAGTCATTGTCTTGGACTTTCCAAATATTTTTGCGGGCTTGAGTATGGTCAGGTGCCATGTACCCATCTCCCACAGCTCCCTGATCATACTGACCTTCCTCTTCATCCTGCCCCTCATCGTTCTCACTTTCTGCATCCTGACTGTCTGTGTCTTCATCATCCGTAGTTCCTATGTCTCTGTTCTGCTCTGGCAGCCACTCTCATCATCACTGGACTTATCACTGAACTCCTCATCACTGCACTCATCAATGAAATCATCATCACTGGAGCTGGATGGAATTTCCTGGACTATTCTGTACGCTGCCTTATTCTTTGCTGCATTTGAAGTCTACAAAATATGATAAAATAATTATTATAGTAACTCAAACTACAGCTGATCTGCACAGAAATATATATTTTAAATGAGTAGCTTATAAATGTAACAATTATATGCTTAATTATAACCAAAACAGTCCCAAAAAACAGTGAGACAATTTATGACTTATGTTAAAAAAATATAGTGGGTAATGCATGATGTCCACTACAGTGGACACATGGTTAATTGTAGTTTTCTACATATTAGACATAACAATTTCTTATTCCAAACAGATAATATCCTTCCCTAGATGTTACTGCATATCATCATTTTTTTTTTACCTGTTGGGCTCTTTTAGCATAGAAGGATTGACAGGATATGCCAGCAGTGGTCGGCAGGGGTGACAGTTTGTCTGCCATCTTTGATTCAGAGGAAATTTACTTGCAGTTGCACTAACTGAACACTGAATTGACCTCAATGGAGCATGGCAGCAGAGAGCACTCTAGAGGCTAATATGCAGTTCCACCATAGAAACCAATGCATTAAAGAGATATGTACGTTTTAGTAGCTGTCCACTCCAGTGACCACTATGCATCAGAGGGTTAAGTGAATCTCCAACAGTGAACCCTCTTTAAAAGTCATTTACCCATTTTCCTCTTGAAACAACGGCGCCTACTGATGCTGTAATAAAGTCATAACTCACCTTATCTTTATTTGCCTTTATCCTGGACATCACAGGTAAATATGTGCTGTAAGACAAGAAAAATTACAGGAGTTTAGACCATTGAATTGTCTAAAGCAGGGTTGTCAAACATAAGGCCCTGGGGCCAGAATTGGCCCAACAAAGACTCCAACCCAGCTAGCTGGAGTGCTTTGGAGAATGTGAAGGATGGCATAAATTTTGGATTTCTAACTTTATTTTCATAAATTTTAAATCTCTTCTTACTAATAAAGACTTCTCTCATGACCATAGCAGTCCTACTATAACAAAGTGAGTAAATAATAGATAAACAGAGTTTTTACAATCGTTGAAATAAAATTTGTTAAAAAATATAAACTTTCAGTTTTATACTTACAGGACAGTCTGGAGTTACCAGAACTGCTTCTGTAATTTTACACATTCACTTCTAATAATTTAAGCCCAAATCATGTATTACAGAAACATACTTTTGCATGTATTTTCCTTATATTAAGAAAATATTAATCTTCAGGATTAAATGTACAAATAAACTTCTCTATACTGACAGAAAAGGGACTTTAGCTGGTGCAGCCCACTTGAGATCAAAGTGGGCTGTATGGGGCCCATAATGTAAAATGAGTTTGATACCCCAGCTCTAAAGCATCCCCTGAAATGTTCTGCTGAACACCATCTGGCAGGTTACATGTTTGTAATGAAATGCCACTGATGATGTATAAAAATGAATGCCCAGTGTCCCTCCTCACCTGTATCAGGCAAAGTAATTAAAACCTCATGAACAGAGTTTGCAGTCATTACAGTGACTAATGCTCACCGTCAGCCTCTTTTTTTGCATCGTTCCCCACATCAGAGCTGTTAGTGACAACACATGATTTTTAAATAGAGGTGTGTGTGCAGTGCTGTGAGGTGGCTGCATTTAGGCTGTGTGGATTGTAGCGCATCACAAATGGAAACAGAGACACATGCAAAAAATGGGACTCTCTACTTTCCTAAATAAAGAAGCTAATAAACTTAATTTACACTCCATGGGAATTCCACACTCTGCTTGTGCATATGTTCACACACTGCATGATAAACTACTAGGCTCAAATGAAAACTAAATACATGGCAAACTACAATAAAGATAAAGATGTTTAATTAGAAAAAAGGTTAATCAAGGTTGTGGCCTCAGAGGCAGCATGTAGGGTATTTTTCAGGAGAGATTTTTTTGGAAACCCTCAGATTTATTCTTCATAAAGAACCAAAAGAAAATGCAGCAAAGTGAAGAAAGAAAAAATGTTTACACTCAATTGTTAATAGAGGTTTCTTCTACTTGAACATAGTATAAATTTGTTAAACTTATTAAATGGTAAAAAAAAAAAATAGGAATAACATACATTCTTTTCGAATAGGATAACACAAACTCTTGGCCTTTGCAAAGTAATTGTGCTTACATTTTAGTCACCCATCCTAGCTGTCAGAAAAACCCTAAGTGTGTCTCATTTAAAGAAAGAAGATGGTACAGAGAAAAGTGTTTCCAGGAATTCAAGTGGGCACAGTGGGGGCAAAGACCCAGTCAAGAGGAGCCTGTGGGAAATAAATATGCATCCATTTGATATTTGTCTGAAAATTCCTAAATATTTTAGTTGCGGACAGACCTGCAGCCTCCATAAACGTGCATTAGGAGACATGGCTGTCCTACAACAATATAGTCACTAAAGTGAAAGACAGGACTCTATTGTGAGAGAAAGGAGAGTCTCACAGATCCTATTTAAGATTCACATACGCAAAGCAAATTCAATTTAATTCAATTTAATTCATCTAGTGCAAAATGAGAGACCCTAGAACAATACTGAGAAAACCCCAGCAATCAAACAGCTTCCTTTGAACAAGCACTTGGTGACATTGGGAAGGAAAAACTCCCTTTTAACAGGAAGAGACCTCATGCTCAGGGACGGCCAGCCATCTGCTGCGACCACTATGAAGGTGGGAATCGACTTTTCAAGCCTTAAAAAACAGTTTTTCATGGACCCAACAGATTTCTATGCATATCAGATTATTAGTTATACTTAAAACTCAGCATATACCAATTAAAAAATTTTACAGCTTCAATATAATACAGATTCATTGGTTCATGGTCTTATAACAATGTTGTTGAATAAACTCCCCACTTTCAACTTTCTTCTGTAGAAATAAAATTTATAAAATCCTTCCAGGAATATATATATATTACCGAACTGATTTTAATAAATCAAATAATTTAAAAAAATAATAAAAATAAATTACAATTTATGCAATTATTTGCACTGCAATCTAATTAGAGCTCTTTTTTGCAGACACAAAACGCCTCCAATTTGCTTAATCTTTTGTGGTTAGCTTTCTCTTGGTAATGCTAGGTCTTCCACTAGTAATCGTTCCACAAAGTGGCACAACAGCTTTATAGAGTTGCATCTAAAGAAACCTTAAAAAAAACCCTCTTTAAACAATGTCCTTTCCACTAATGAGATCAACGTAGCGATGTCTAGCTATCACGCACAGCATGATATTTGGCAAAAAACTAAAAACTACCTCTGTAACTTTGCTCTGCTTCACTTCAGCAGCATCAGGTAATGTTCAGATGTTGATTAATGGTTTTCTTTCGTTGTTGATCTACTACAGAATTTTTTTTTTTGAATCCCAGGCCAGGAAAATCACCTTCGTGTTTTTTTGTGTTTTATCCTCAGTTACTTTGACACAGGCATCTGCTGTGATGCTTACACCTTTGATAAAGTCTCGCAAGTGTCAGCTTTATTTTTATAGATATAAAAATATGGACATGTACTGATGCATGATCTGAATTATAATATTTCTGACTGTCTGAGGCAAAATTTCCCCGATTCAAATCGACTTGAATCGAATCGTAGATCGAATTGATTCGGGACCTTGTGAATCGGAATCGAAACGATTCTAGAAATCAGTGACGATACCCAGCCCTAGTTTGCATAAACAATACCTGCGAATCTCAATGAACTAAAGCAACCTTGTAAATAAGAGTGGGTCAAAGCAATGACGTGAGTGACCGACAGTCATACAGAAAATTCCTGCATCAAAGATGGTTCTACAAGCTATAGAAGTGTCCTTAGTTTTTCACAGTACTGCACATGACAACTTGTTTTCAGGCCCTTCTGGTTCTTTTATTTAACTACAGGCTGTTATGCAGATTTGTCAGATTTTATTTTTTGTGCGTGTACAGCAAGGTTTGTTCCTATCCAGAAACAGAAAGCCATATGTCCATTTAACTAGTTCTGTCCTTTCAAAGCCCCATTTAATTTAACAAGCTTAGAAAATGTAAAACAATATAAATAACTGATAATAACTCATATCTCCCACTTAAGATCTACTGGCTGTTGGGTTAATGCTGACATTACTCTCAGCAAAGTGAAATTTAATGATGCAGAATGATTGCTTTGGCAGAGTTGGAAGACAACTGCATATTTATGAGCAATATTTGTTTGACTACTTGCACCATCTAACATGCTGGCGTGATTGAGTTATTGGCAGTGGCATTAATTGGCGGTGACTTCATTTTTTTCCCTGGATGTCCAGTAATCAAGCTAATGATTATGGTTCACTGGGGTGAAACAACTGAAGGTGAAATTTACTGGAAAATTTCAAAGTGAGTGATTATCCTTGTTATGGTTATGTGACAAACAGCAATATTGAGCAAGTCTGATTGCTGTGACAATCTGGTATTTGAAGGATGTAAATGAATCTGGGAATGCTGCACATGAAGTATGCCTGATTATGCATTTGGGGCTTTTACATTTCCATGCTAGTGAAAATGTTTGAGCTGATTCCAGTGACAAATGAGATGGTAAATGAAGCAAATCACATCCAACTCGGAATAAAAGAGAATGTCTGTGAAGGTTCTCAGTCATCCAGGTCATCGTAGTCAAAGGAGATTGCAAAGAAAAGTGTCTGGACTTCTTTAAGTTGCTTGAAGACGTTTCGCCTCTCATCCGAGAAGCTTCTTCACTTCTAAGGTCCCCACCATTAGACCTTAGAACTGAAGAAGCTTCTCGGATGATCTATGCTACATGAAACCTGTGTGGAAAAACATTTTTATTGTCTAGTTACACAATAAAAATAGACTAACTGAACTCTGTGTAACTATTGAGAATTAAACTCTATTTGACCTCATGGCTATGCTTACATGCTGGCACTGCCACAGTATGCTGTCATACAGTCAGCAGGCAGAACACAGTGGGAGTAGATGGGATGTGTTGTGTAGCAGGCATGCTGGAAAGGTCAAGCTGTGCCTGATATGTTTGCCATATGAGTGACGATTCATGGTGTAGCCAGCATATCGATCCTTGTATATTGTGTATGCTTGTGATACATGACATGATTTTTACTTTAAATAACAAAGACAAGAGTCGGTGGCTCTTTGCTCTACAGGGTGGGCCATTTATATGGATACACCATAATAAAATGGGAATGGTTGGTGATATTAAAGTCCTGTTTGTGGCACATTAGTATATGTGAGGGGGCAAACTCCTCAAGATGGGTGGTGACCATGGTGGCCATTTAGAAGTCGGCCATCTTGGATACAACTTTTGTTTTTTCAATAGGAAGAGGGCCATGTGACACATCAAACTTATTGGTAATGTCACAAGAAAAACAATGGTGTGCTTGGTTTCAACATAACTTTATTCTTTTAAGAGTTATTTACAAGTTTCTCTTTGTTCACAGCCATTGACATGTCGAAGAGGTTAACACGTGAGGAGCGGATCGAAATTGTTTTGATATCTGGTGAACGCAGTAACCGGGTCATTGCAGCAGATTTCAATGCAAGACACCCTACGAGACCACCCATCTCCCATGCTACAGTTAGCAAATTGCTTGCTAAGTTTCGTGAAACTGGTTCAGTGTTGGATTTGCCAAAATGTTGATGCAAGAAAACTGTCACTAATCAAGAAACATCAGTGGCTGTCCTAGCTTCATTCAGCAAGAGCCCACAGCGTAGCACTCGCCGCATGTCACTGGAGAGTGGCATTAGTCGAACATCCCTTCGGCGGATAAACTCCAGCTACTGCAGCATCTTAACGAGGATGACCCAGATCGGCGCACAGAATTTGCAGAATGGGCAAAACAAAAATTGGAACAGGACCCTCAGTTCACACAGAAGATTTTGTTCAGTGATGAGGCAAACTTTTATGTGAATGGTGAAGTTAACAAACAAAACCACCGCTATAGGTCTGACACTAACCCACATTGGATGGATCCCTCCAAGACTGTTGGACCAACAAAAGTAATGGTTTGGTGTGGTATATGGGGTACAATGATAGTGGGTCCATTTTTCATCAATGGAAACCTCAAGGCCACTGGATATTTGAAATTGCTACATGATGATGTGATTCCCTCTTTATGTACTGAAGCCAGCACGTTCCCTGAGTTTTTCCAGCAAGATGGTGCACCACCACATTATGGGTGCCAGGTCCGAGCATTCCTAGATGAACAGTTTCCTGGAAAGTGGATTGGTTGTTGTGGGCCAGTTGAATGGCCCCCATGGTCTCCCGATCTGACCCCCTTAGACTTTTATCTTTGGGTCATCTGAAGGCAATTGTCTATAGTGTGAAGATACGAGATGTGCAGCACCTGAAACTACGGATACTGGATGCCTGTGCTGGCATTTCTCCTGCGGTGTTGCTATCAGTGTGTGAAGAGAGGGAGAAGTAGGGTTGCATTGACAATCCAACACAATGGGCAGCACATTGAACACATTTTATAAGTGTTCAGAAACTTGTAAATAACTCATGAAAGAATAAAGTTATGTTGAAACCAAGCACACCATTGTTTTTCTTGTGACATTACCAATAAGTTTGATGTGTGTAAGTTTGATGTGTCACATGGCAGCACGGTGGCACGGTGGTTAGCACTGTTGCCGCACAGCAAGAAGGTCCTGAGTTCAATTCTACCATCACATCTTTCTGTGTGGAGTTTGCATGTTCTCCCCATGTTTGCGTGGGTTCCCTCCGGGTACTCCGGCTTCCTCCCACCGTCCAAAGACATGCAGCTTGTGGGGATAGGTTTATTGGTCAATCCAAATTGCCACTAGGTGTGAATGTTCGAGTGAATGTGAGTGCGAAAGGTTGTCTGTCCCTGTGTGTTGGCCCTGCGAGAGACTGCCGACCTGTCCAGGGTGTACCCCGCCTCTCGCCCTATGACAGCTGGGATAGGCTCCAGCGCCCCCCGCGACCCTGAAAAAGGATAAGCGGAAGCGAATGGATGGATGGATGGATGGATGGTGTCACATGGCCCTCTTCCTATTAAAAAAAACAAAAGTTGTATCCAAGATGGCCGACTTCTAAATGGCCACCATGGTCACCACCCATCTTGAGGAGTTTGCCCCCTCACATATACTAATGTGCCGCAAACAGGACTTTAATATCACCAACCATTCCCATGTTATTACGGTGTATCCATATAAATGGCCCACCCTGTATATAAGTGAGGGCCCAGAAGAGTCTCTTTTCACTGTTGGAGCATGTGCTTATGGGAAACATTCTGGGGACACTTTTGATTCTTTGACTAATGACCCTGCTCTTTTTGTCAACAATCAGTTTTGCAGCAAACTCTGTTTTTTCCCAGAGGTTCTTTTTTGAGTGTTGTTACTTTTTAATAGACTAAAAAGCGAGATTCCAAAAGTGATCGGCCAGAGAAAGATTATCATTTTGGCTCCGGATTTTTGACACACTTTTGTGCTAATTATATATAAAAAAATTACCTGTGATCTGTGTTTATGCTTTACTGTAATTAACTTCTTATAAATACATTATGGTCGGTCTAGAATTAATACAGTTCAAAAGAACAAAATATTTTTCCTGCATAAAAACTGGCTGCTGCAGGTCTGGCTAAATCTATTTTTGGACCTAAAAATTCTGACTTAAGTTATTTTTATTGATCAATTTTAAGTGTCAATATAGTTATACATAAAAATATGATATGTTAAATGATTCCACAATTTAATACATTTTGTTTAATACATTTCTTTAAAGCTAAAATAACAAAACCTTCTAATGAGCTCATACTGACTAAACATTTATGTATCCATTCTGGAAAACCTGTGACATCTACTGTTACAGCTCTAAATTCTGGATAAGCATCAACTGGCCTTTTTTATTATCTTTGAGTTCATCTGCAATAGGCTAGTGACATGTTCAAGGTCAGTTGTGGGCAATGCAACAGTCACTTTAGACCTTGTTAACAACAAACTACCCATTTAAGATGGGCATACACTGTGCGATTTTTGGCCCATTTTGGGATGATTTTTCACTTATGCAACCATTTTGGGGATCGGCACGAGTTTCGCCTTAATCGTGTGTCATGCATCGTGTAGTATACATGGGATAATGCGAAGCAATTAACACCTCGCCGCCAGCTCCCAATCAGCAATCGTGTGGCCACGAGAAAATCAAACCTGTTTGAAATCCTGGTCGCCTCCTGTGAGGGTATTGCACTGCTGAAGCAGTGCCACGAGTCGATTTAACGCAACCTCTCACACTGCGCATGCACAAACACAGAAATGGAAATGACAGAGACAGAGCAGAATGGCAGTGCAGCGTGTGATCTGGACACAAGCGGTGGAGGCCCAACTTGTAGAACTTTGGCAAACCTTTTCGATGTGGCCTCACAAAACTATCACGACTGCAACAACCGAGAAAAGAGCTGGATGGACATTGCTGCTCAATTATGTTCTTCATTAGCAATTTAGCAAAGTTGATGGTGGTACGTGTGTGTGTGTCTGTGTGAGTGAAAGACAGAGAGGGAGAGAGAGACAGATTTTGTGTTATATATTAGTTATATAATATTTAGACGCAAATTTGGACGCACAGTGTGAGCACTCAGGTCGTATCAAAGCTTCGAGCCGTATAGCCGTATATATGCCCAGCTTTAGGCATGCAGAAGGTTCAAAGCGCCATTTCTCCATTGATTTGGAGTTCACTGAAAAACATAGGATTTCTCAGGAAAAAAAAGAACTCTTTAGCTGCTAAATAGTGAATATGTTGCTGTTAAATTTGGCAGCAATTTGGTGGTGAACAGATGGAGCCTGTCCACCGCCTACAGGTGGAAACAGTAAAGATGAGAGCGGGTGAATTTAAACAAGTTGCTGCCCATAATATAAGATTAGTGAGAAGAATGACATTATGTTACAACTCTCTGTGGGTTCTTCACTGACAGTCTTTCACATTATGCATCAATATTTAATCCATTTTGAATGTGGAATTATAGATGAGCGCAGCTTTAATGTTCACTTACTGTTTAATAGTGCCAGTGGTCAGAGCACTAATAATCCACTGCAGATCCAGAGTCTTGAAAGGGATCAGCACCAGACTAGTAATATTGTCCAGGTCTATGGCACTTTCTGGATACATGACGTGATGAGTTGTCCTGCTGCCCACATCCTCCTCAAAACCACTGGTGGGAGCCTGGTTCATCCTGCAGAAATAGAAGAAGACTTTTCTGAGTTATTTGTCACACATTCTCTTTCCACTTTAGTGCTTTTGCCATCTTTGTCTTTCATTCGACAGTTCAAAGTGAGTTTTATTTCACCCACATGTTACAAAGATGGAAACCATTTGGCTGCTGTTATGCGAATCCCTATAATCTTCAAAGGGTCTGTCTTATAGACCATGTGTTTAATTATCAAGATTCTCTCATGTCACCCAAACCACATGTCGCTGAGTCATACAAAACCAGCCATGATTGTGAGAGACAAAGACAACAATAAAAAGCACAATTTGTCCTGCTCTCCCATTTTTGGGCATCCAGACAGTAATTTTGAGATCAACAATTACCACCTGGCAAGCTAGGCGAAACATCCCTTTCATTATGTCAAACAATACTCTCTTAAACTGGAGCGGTAATTGGCAGGAACATAGCTTGACACTGGCAGTTGGTTTTGGTCAATGGCAGAAAGTGACACAGAGGAAAGAGAAATCATGAAGCTGACCTCCTATGTAACTAGCAACACCTTTTTGAGCGCTCTGGTCTGGGCAATATCATCTTCCTCATTACTGACTCTTGGGTGACAGAGATGTGATATTTTCAGACTGCTTCTTGAATCATTTTGACTCCTGACAGACTAATTGTTTTTTTTTCTTCTTCTTTTTGCTGCAGCTATTTATGGTTGACCAAAATGTTTGGGTTATTTGATGTTGCGACTTTTCATTTGAAATGACCTTGCACAAATTGAGACAGTGACAGTCTGGGTATAAAAGTAAAATTTAAGAAAGCGGTTGCAGCATCTGGAAAATATTTCCCGAGCGGATGATTGTTACTTTACTTCTAATTGGTGCTGAAATGCTTGGCCCAGGGCTTAAGATATTATATTATTTTTTATTTTAGACCGGATATGGTAGTAGAATATTTCAATTCTTTAGTGAATTTCAGGTATTTGAACATATAAAAATTGGAAATTCCCTCTTTTTTCTCAGAAAACCTTCTTTTAAAACCTCATGAACTTATTTTTAATTTGATATGGCAAATGATTTTGATCCTTAAATATCCATCCATCCATCTTTAGCAACTTATCTGGTACTAGGTCACAGACGCAGCAGCCTAAGCCTCCCTTTCACATCAAACAGCTTATCTGGGGTCCATCCCAGGCCTCTTCCCAGTAGGACATGCCCAGAACACCTCACCCAGAGGTGTCCAGTTGGCATCATGCCTGAACCAGCTGGCTCCTATCCATGTGGAGGAGTAGCAGCTCTACTCTGAGTCCTTTTCAAATGACTTTACTCCTGCCTGTAAGGAACGGTCCAGCCAAAGATCCACAGTCAGGACGACAACAGCATTGTTTCCCCTGAATCTGAGTTTCAACTAATGGGTTGACTCTCTTCTCCAGTATACTAGCATCGACCTTTTTTCCTTCCCACTGTCGCCAAGTGTTTGCTCAAAGGTGGTTGTTTGACTGCTGGGTTTGCTCTGTATTATTGTAGGATGAGGTGACTGTTGCTGTGATCTGGCACTATTATCTAAAACTGAATTGAACTGATTTGAAACAACCCCCTTTTATTTATAGTACTGTATCACCCAGAGCCTGTCTTTGTCCTGTCTTCATCCACTTGTTGAGGCAGATGGCTGCCTGTTCCTGCGTCTGGTTTTGCTGGGGGTTTCTTGCTGTTAAAAGGGAGTTTTTCTTTCTCACTGTTGCCATAGTGCTTGCCCATACAGGGTTATATGATTATTAGGATATTCTCTGTTTTCTTGGTAATATTGTAGAGTTTTTACCTTACGATATAAAGGGCTTTGAGGCAACTGTTTTTGTGATTTGGTATGATATACATAAAAAATGAAACGAATTGCCCGTGTCCTTGTCTTGTAAAAAACACTCAACATACAGGCAGCAAGCACACACACACAAAATACTATGAGAAGGCTGGATGATTATGCTACACATGGGAAACGTTTACTAATGAGGTCAGCCAGTGTTTAAGTAGTTTCTAAAGCCCAAAAGCTCGGGCATCAGGCTGCTCTAAAAATTCAGTTTTTAGCTTTTAACTTTTGAATCTGTATGATGTAAATTAGAATAGATTTGGTCGTCTCAGAGAGCTCGAGGTGGGATCATCAAAGGCACCACACACATACCATTAGATCATCTGTTTACATCGGGGAGCCAATCAGAAGAAAGTTCAGCTAAAGGGAAAGCAGCTAAAAAGGTTCGTTCTAAACAATGGATAAACTGAGGGGCTGCACCGAGAACCTGAGCAAGCATCAATGAGAATAATTTTGAACTGTTATTCGTGCAAAGCCATTGAGTCTAAGAATAAAGTATATGTAGCTGTAACTGTAAATATGTAATTGAACCATTAAGCCTTTTATAAAAAAGCATCAAACATTAAACAAGCTCATGAAAACGAAGACAGTGTTAATGCAACAGATGACAAAAGTAGCTGTGGAGCGGTAGGAATGGCAGTTACTCACAGAGGAGAGTGCTGTGTTACTAGTAATAAAGCTGCGGCACCAGATGTGACTGCGGTTATTAACAGCACACCACTGAATATTATGATACATAAAGCATTTAAACTACATAATATCTCCATTCATATTAATACACCTACAGAACTCCTAAAGACACTGTTTAGTCTACTTTATACTTGACGTGACAGAAGAAGCATTGGTTTATTTTCTATTTGTAAGTAATGGTACCATTTCAGGGAAAAAACAGTCAGGTTTCAACAGCTGTTTGGTAGTCCTTTGTTACTTTGATGAGGTTCATGTATAACAAACTAGGTTTATGGCTCTGACTGAGCTCAAACTGTCAAGTATGGAAGAAGAGAAGCACTGATGATAGGCTTTATGGTGCAATATGTCACTAGAAGAAAAGCACTTTTTGACAGGAATACTTTGGTAGATTTCTTCCTTAATGGTAACTGCAGCATCTGGGAGTTTTAAAATTGCCCTACAAATGGATGCATCCCGTCGAGAGCAGATGAAAAAGTATGCCGAAGAGGGCCAAGCAACACCAAATAGTAAAATGTGAAGACTTCATTACTCCTGCAGTGCATTCAGATATATTCTTCATCTGCACCACATTACTTTGTGTTAGCTTTTCTTAGCCCTTAATTTACATCCCAGCTATTATGCAGGTGTTTGGGAGACAACTGGAATCAAGATTAGGCTTTAATAGAATTCGATGCAGATATTGTTCCTTTTCCACTGACACACAATAGGAAAACAGACCCTGCTCCATCTTCCCAGAAATAACCCCAACAGCAAACTATATCTAATTTAACATCTTACAAAACCAGTGCAGGCACTGTGAGGCACTTTTCTATCATCTTTCTCTCAATAGTAGAAAATTGCTACTCATTTTAACTAGAAGAATGGACGTGATTCGTCTGAAGACCTGCTGTGCACATAGAAAAGATGTGTGTAGATGTAAAAGATAGACGTAACCACTGGTGACATTATTCCCCACTTTGTAGACTTGTTAACGTTTTGGCTGCGTAGCATGTGTCGGTTTGTGACCATATTTGGAGGACAGGGCGGGGTTATCAGTCAGTCATCATCTTTAAATGGGAACTGACAAGTGGTTGTTAAAGGAACTGCAGTTTTTAGCACTTCTGTGTTGGCTTCATTTTTCAGCCTCTGCATACATGTTGCCATGCATCTCTACAGAGGTCAGTACTACATGAATGCAAATGTGTATGGGCACACAACTAGCCACCTTGTTGTGGGCTGCTCGCTCACTTAATGTTGTGGCGTGCGTGTGGAGTCAGCTATGTTAAGGAAGCAAATATATCAGACAATATTCAATCAATATTCAACTTATGCTTCAACTACCCCTTTGGCACTGGAAATTTGCACCAGATGGGCTTGAAACAAACCAAAGCAGATGTAGTGGGCCTTTGAAAAGCCCATCTCATGCACAGGAAACCCACAAATACCCAGGAAAAGACAGAAGACATCAATGGGCAAAAAAAACCGCCTAAAAAACGTATTTAATGGCTCTGACTGATATCTTTTTGAACCGATCAAACAATAGTTAATATTCAGATCCTGAAGCAACATAGAGTTGCTTCAGGATAGATAGATTCAGGAAATTAGATTCAGGAAATTATAAAATGTCAACAGTGTTTTAAGGGAATGCATAAAAACAGGACACATAACTCATTCTCAGTGAAGGGAGGAAAATCAGAGAGGAAATCTTTTTATTTATGACAGATCTCTTAAGTGGTATTTATAGCAGAGGTGAATGAGGCTTATAAGTTTAAAAAAATAAATAAATGCAGTAATTTGAGCATCAACCAGCCTCACTCAAGTTTAGTGGCTCAAATCTAAGAGGCAGGTTGAAATGTGCATATATTTACAGGATTCATTTGAATTCTTTTCCACCTCAGATGGTTTTCTGGAGTTGAAGCATTTCATTTCAAACAGGAGCACTGCGTGGGTTTAACACTGCAGCAAACCTGACAGTGTGGATTAACAGCTGCTTCGTGCTTATCAATTCATGGCATCGTAACTTATTGAATGTTTATTTTTGGATGAAATCAAACAGTGACTGAAAGTTTGTTGTCTGTGTGGTTCAGCGATGATCGGTTCATCTGGTGCCAGTTCCTAAAGATGTTATCAGTCCGTAAGTGTGGACCAAGCTAAGAAATGAACCCAACATGGAAGTGCCAGGCACTGCAGTTCCTCTAACAACCGCTTGAGGTGAGTCAGTCCCCACAGACCGTGCCTGCTACCTGTACCTGTGTACACACCCATACAGCTTGTGGATGTGGCTTGCTAATCAGTGTTGCTAATGTTAGCTGATATCTTGGAACTCCTCAGAGTAGTTTAAAGCTTGTGAGATCAATGGGAGAGCCACATTAGCCGGCAAGTCTGAGGGTCCTCTCCCTTGAGTTTTAAGCATCAGACACATTTCTTACATTCTAATTATTTTGTATGCAGCATTTGAACACTTTTTTGCACAATTTTATAGCTTAAATGTCTAAAAAAATCAAAAATAACAGGGGCAAAATGCATCCATCCATTCTCTTCCGCTTGTTCTTTTCAGCCCCTGGAGCTGGGATAGGCTCCAGGGCCTGGACCCTATCCCAGCTGTCTTAGGGCAAGAGGCAGGGTACACCCTGGACAGGCTGCCAGTCTGTCGAAGGGCTAACACATAGAGACAAACAAACATTCACACATATGGGCAATTTAGAGTTTCCAGTTGACCTATCCCCACTAACTGCATGTCTTTGGAAAGTGGGAGGAAGCCGGAGTACCCATGCAAACATGGGGAGAACATGCAAACTCCACACAGAAAGACTCCGGCCTGATGGTGGAATTGAACTCAGGACCTTCTTGCTGTGAGGCAACAGTGCTAAGTGCACGGTGCCAACTTTATCATCACTCTAGCCAAGAACCCAGAGTGATGATAAAGTTGAGTGCATGCCGACTCCAGCCGAGCAGCAGCAGCCTGAACTTGAACTGGTAACAAAGGCAATGATGGGCAGTCAGCCTCGCAGCCTCCATTTCTATTTGTTCATGTTTTTACTGTAGAAATGACAGTAACGATCATGGTCATCATTTTATTGTGTAAATATTAAAAAAAAACATTCTATGTGTGTCCTCGACTGGATGGGAATTTCTGCTGGTGCGTGAGACTGCAGCCTAAGATTTATATTGTTAACTGCTAATCATGTGACAGCATATTTCAGATCATTTTACAGAGTAGCGTGAAAGTAATGTAACAAGTAGTGTAACAAACTGCTTTCTCTGGAGTAATGTAATGTATTACTTTTACGAAAGGTAACAAGTAACGTGTAATACTTCCCTGCTTTTACGTAACGACCCCAACACTGGTCTAGGCTCAGTTAAGATAATATATTTACATTGTTACTGTACGTCTTCATATTTTCAGTCAAGACAACTGATAGCCTTGAGACTGAAACATCACTGGAATCAGATGGACTTCAGTTTGCACTCAGGCTAGAAGTGAAAACCTGCAAATGTGCAGGTCCCGGTCCATGAGTGTGTGGAATTGTATTTTTAAATTGTTTATTTACTTACTTAAAAAAGGATAAAAACAGGAGTGTGAGGCTGATAAATGAATAATGACATCTTTAATATCAGGACTGTTTGCCTGCCGGCATGTGGTTGCACATTACTTGTCCAATTATTATGTATTTGCACCCAAAATGCTCACAGCCAAGAACCCCAGAGTTCCATAAGGCAGCCTGATGCTTACGGATCACGCAGCATGTAATAGCTGACTAACACTTTAAAGGTCACTGGTGTTTCAGAATCCTCTCTATTCTCCACATTGCTGCTGCTTTCCTTTGAAAACCTGAGTGTCTATACATTTTTTAAAACCTAACAGTTAAGTTTCCACTGACCAATAATCGCAATTTACATTTTTATCGAATGAGTAAAGCTATGGGACCACGAATGAGGCAAGAACTGAGACAAAAGAAGAGATGTCCCAGTGTTTTAAAGGACACCAATTATGCTCATTTTCAGCCCCATATTTTCTATTCTTGGAATAGCTGTGAATGACTCAGAATTAAAAAAAATAAAAAATAAATCTTGACCTTATGTCTGAAAGAAGTTGTTTCATCACCCCTTCCATTGCCTTTAAACCAGCTTCTGATTTGCTGCCCTGGTAAACAAAAGAGTTGAACAGTAGGTGGGAGGAGCCAAAGCTGTTTGCCTTAAAAACAACAGATTAAGAAATATCTGCTTTTTACTGACATCATTCAGAGCAATGAATAAAAAATAATGCGAATCTTTAAGTTGACACACATTACTTATAAACATCTGTCTGTATCTGACCTCTTTGTTTTACACTTTTTTATATGAGCAACCACCGTTGTCATTTGTAAGCATTTTCTAAGATAACATTTATTTTTACGCTAGTTGGAACATAAACACTGCATGCATAGAATAACCTGTCATATTTGATATGCTTGGAAGCATTTTCTTCGCTCCTGGAAGTTATATTTCTAACACCATCTGTACGATTGTAAAATCCACCCATAGATTACATTTCAGGATTCTCTGAGCCATATCTCTCCCTTATGATGTCTCTACAACAGTCTGGCACCGCCTGCTCGGTATAGTAAATAGCTTGCAGTTGTCCTGGAACGACAGCTGATATTATCTACCTGCCTTCCGAGCACGGTCTGATGTATAGCAGCAGTCTGCTCTGTGGACACCCAAAGAAAGCTTGGCTACTACACTGTGAGCTTTTTATAGTTAAGTAGCAGGATGTTTCAATCAATTCTTCATCTAATAGGCATTCACCAGGACAGCCAACAACCATTAATGTCCTTTCCCTGACACAGCAAACACACCCGTGCACACTCCCTCACCTCACCTCACACTTCTTGTTAAAGCAGCCCTCAACTTGTAGAATGTGCAAACACATAATGAGCACTCAGACTTGTTAAGTGAGCACTAACGAAGCCTCCCTCATCTTGTACATCACACTCGATGAGCAGTTATTAACCTTTGGATGGAAAAGTGATGGAATGGAAACTAACTATAAGCAAGAATAATCTTTTGACTGAATTACAACACAATTTGGGGGAAATGTTGAGGAATCCGCAGGATAGGTTATTGCACACATCCACCAGACCCACTATGACTTCATTCTTTCTCTCCTTTACACACACAGGCATTCACCTTCACAAGCACACACACACAAACCCATACATCTCCTCATTATCATACTCTGTGTGACAAGCTGAACTGCATCCCCTCAGAAGATACAGTATCTCCTTGTGTTTCTGTTGTAAATCTTTATGCGTAGCACAAAGTGGACAAAACTGGCTTTGCTTTATAAAAGCACGTTTCACATCCCAAATTAAATTTCTTGCCATTATATATACAGATTTTAGGGGATTCCTCTTTTTTCTTCATTCAGTTAAAATATAATCGGCTGCTAAATAATTAAAGATTGTATATACTGTATTAGTGTTAGCATTAAATCATATATCGAAACAACCAATTTGTTGATAAAAAGTGTTTGTGGCAGGGATGTGGTCTCGGGCCTGCTGCAGTGGAGGGGTGGTACTGTGAGCTCTCAGAGCGGCGCTGAGGTGTGGCAGAGAGGGCAGGTGTGAGCACTCACTGTAATGATCTTCTTCTTCTCTGTGTATATATAGTGACGGCGGAGACGGAGGAGGGTGTGTGGAATGGAGCAGCTGTTACGGAGTGACTGGTACCGAAAACAGTTGCTAAAACAAAATAAAACGGACCTGCACTTGCATGAAATCCTGTGTGTGTGTTGGGTCCCTATCACAGTGTTCCTTTAATTTTTATGCGCAGTATATTAGTCTTTGATTTATGTTTTTGTTGTACTTGTTTTCTGCTGTACTCTGAATATCATATAAAACTTTCTGAAACTGTTTACCAATTTTTTTCTTTTTAAAAGGTTCAAAATTTCTTTGAACAAGTCAAACACCAATCCCAAAGTGTACCACAGACTGAAGTACAGATTCTGCAGCCCAGCATAGTTAGAAAAAACAATAACTCAGAGTCTAATTAACATCAGTTACAGACATGCAAAACAGCTGTTTTGCATGTCAACCTCACCCCAGCACATTACCGCACAGCTGTGCCCTCACTGAACCGGATTCATCAACACTGGAGAGCAACTGAAAAATAAGCATTCCTGCAACCCCTGGCCTCCATACTGACGCTTCCTGGAGATGAGTCCCTGAGACAGCTGCAATAGACATGCAAATTAGATACCAGAAGGTCCTCTGATTTATGGTTTTTCCACAAAGAAGAATGTTATGTGTACTTTTGTTTCCAGGTCACCAAAAAGTTTGCCTGAATAAGTTAATTTACAACCAGCAGTATTTCATCAGGAAGTGTGCTGGGACATCAAACTTATGTGGCTACAAAGTAGTCCTGGGGGCTTCACACGTGGGGCTCAGCATTCCCAGCATCATTCCTGATGGGTGTGCTACTAAGTTGTAGGTTTTAGATCAGCTGCTGGTGCTTTCACCTGCATTTAACAGCACTCATAAACACCAGGATGAACCCCTCCTTCTTTATTGGACAGACGCAGTGAAGAGTGACAGGAAAGCAGAGGGAGACATGCGGCAAAATGGTCGGGTTCAAACCCAGGCCCGCTCATCCCAGTGAGCTAAACCGGCAGATGTGGCAGCTGTATCAAGGGCCTGGGTGAGGAGTGACTTGGTGCAATTATTACTGAATTCTTGAATTGTATTTTTTATTGTGTGGTGGTAAAGATAAATGAGCAGGGCTGCTGCATCTTGGAAAACAGGAGGTGATACACAGGAGACTGAGGAAGGCACTGGGGAGTTTCCAGTATAAAAAGACAAAACCTACTTAACCAAGACTGAATCACAGTTTACTTCATTCATATACAGAGATAAATCTTTTTGTTGACCTCGCTTAACAGATATCTGAGGATAAATGCCAGCTGAACATATAAAATGGTATTGAGTAATAATATCGACGGCTAATAACATCACGGAGAAGCTCGCAGCTATTAATGGGAGATTGAGAGACCAGTGTCGGAGTGTTAAAAACAGCTTGAAATTCTCAATTACCATCATAATGCGGCTACCCCTTCGGCGCCAGCTGTGGGCTCAAGGCCGGAGCTCAAGGCTGGAGCCGAACAAAAACTCCCTGATAACGACTGTGTTGAGTCTGTTCCTTCCCATTCCCTACAAGGCCACCTGGGTTGGCTGGAAGACTGTTTACTTAGCCTGGCAGGGCGAAGGACACTGTCTCAGCTGAACTATGGACACGCACACACATACATATACTGATACTGGTAAGCACTCACTGACGCATCACCCTCCCTACCCCGGATCCAACGCCACCTCCAACGCTTACCTCCCCCATGATGTGGACATCGGGTCAGCTGGAGGCGCAGTCGAAAGATTGCAGCGGTCCCAGATCAGATGTACACACTGGAACTCTTTCCCATGTTGCTTGTCTGTGTTTATTGTGTTATGGTGTGTTGATATTTGTGCATTCCTGTATTATCCTTTTGTGTTGCACATTTCAATGTTTTTTTTTCCTCACTACCTGGCCTGACCTGTCTCCCCAATGTGATGTTTGTATTGTATGTACGGTCGGCAAGGTCTGTCATCTCAGTTGTGGGCAAAAGACCTGCAACTGACAAATAAAGGCTATCTCATCATCTCAATATCTGCTTACTTCACTCTGCTGTTTTCTTAAATGTTCATTAATGTTTTTTCAAGTTGTTGTGTGATATTTGGATTATCTGAAAGTTTTCTCTGGGATTCCCAGAACTGTCATGGATGAGTCTGCTTTGACTACCACCAACCTCAAGCAAATTAGAAACTGCCAACTTGAGGGTGTGTCTATCAAAAAAGAAAAAGACAAGCAAACATCAGTTGACACACAAAGCAGAAGATAAAAATGTATATGAAGAATATGAACAATACGGAGGCTGCATCACCTTTCAACAGCTTGAATTTTCTCCTCAAGTTTCAAATGTTTTGGGAAAAATGTTGTCAGAAAAGGCCAATGCCAATCCCAGCACTTATCATTCGAATCCAGAAAAGCTCCAAAGGTGAGCCTTCTGCGTGCTGTGGTTAGCTTTTTACGGAAGTGAATGAAACAGTGCTAACACAGCATTTGCACAACAATGCCCTCTTATTCAGTAATGACACAAGGGAGACATTATCACTTTTTGTGTTGCTATATCAGAAAATGAACACAACAACACTTACTGAAGGGAATATTGCTGCCAGGATGCATCCTACTACTGTAGCGTGGGAGTTGAAAGTATATCCCTTTTTTCCGTGTGTTTTAAGATATTTAAAACAAATGAAATGATCTGTTCTTGCTGCAAATGTCTTCAGGCACCTCTTATTTTTTCTTATTTTGCTTCCAAAGAGACATATTTTCCTGTCATTTTGAAAGTGGTCTTTCTGAACCAGGTTTTCTGAAGCCAAAGTTTTTTGTTTGTTTTTTACAGTCTAAGGAGCCTTGGAAAGAAAAGCACTTGGACTTCTATAAGTTTCCTTGAAGACGTTTCACTTCTTGTCCGAGAAACTTGATTTGATTTGATAATACTTTATTCATCCCGAGGGAAATTGGGTTAAGGCTGCCAGCCGTGCCAGCGCCATCTTACCCTTCCGACCATACATACATTACACAAACATCACGTGGGGTTGACAGGTCAGAGAGGTATAACAATGGAAAGTGCACAACATGAGGAAAGACGAGAAATAATCCTAAAGACCCTGTTAATATAGTACACGCATAGCTGGATGCAACACGATCAGTCAAGAGCCCAGACCAACAGCCAGCAAATATCCAAAGAAGAGCTTTGAATGTCCTTCAGGAAGTCTGGATAACTTAAAGAAATGACAAGAAAGCTTGCCTAAGAGTTCAGACTGTTCAGACAGACAAATATTGACTTTCACGTTTATTAAAATATTAAAAACTCTGGTTTTAAATTGTACACTGTATGTCCATTTATGTTTGCACATGTTCCCCTTAACAGCTATACCTATTTCCAGTTTACCTTCCAAACACAAAGAAATGAGGGATGGCTTAACATTTTCGTATCATCATTGAAACACTTAGTATCAAATATTCTTTGCTGATCACTGTACATCAGGGTATATGCAAAAAAAACGAAAGAAAAAAAGATGATCATGACCCGATCAAGTGAATTTCATACAGCAAATCTAAATTTCCTACAGTGCCCTGGTGGCACTCATTTGTAGTGTGACGTAGCCTGAGTAGCAATCATGCCAGAGACCTCAATTGTTCTTTGCCTCACAATAACACAAAGGTCCGCTGAGCCAAGGACAGCACTGATTGCAAAGTGGATTGGGTGCCCATGAAAATAAAGTCTTTAATGGAAATTTTAGGAAAAAATAATCTTTGAAGGCACCACTCTCATTGTGCAGTAATAATAACCAGGAGGAGGAGGAATAATGGAAGGACTAGCTTTTAATACTAGATCTTTGTTTGAACTTTAAACTACTGATTACCAACACCAAAGTGCAGCTTATTTATCCTTAGACAGGGTTAAGAGGCATCACATGGAGCTTTCTGGCCATTCATCAGCCCCCAGGAACATATCAATATCTTAATGAGTCTCTCACTGAGAAAGGCAACCCCCCCCCCACACACACACACCCAACTTCTTTCTTATAAACAAGTATATAAACAAAGAAAAAGATTGAGAGAAGACCGAAGAGAAGCAAAGCGAGAAAGCATGTGCATTACTTGTGTTAAAATCCCAGTTTTAAAGCCAATTTCATCCAGAGACTTTGAGTCACAAATGCCTGCCTATTACATCTGCTGGCTCCAAGATCCATCTTAATGAAGTTATTTGCAAGGGCTTACATTATCATGTCGACTATAAGCTTGACTGATCCTCAATTCAGCAGAGTAAATAAAAATGATGAGACAATCATACATCCCAGACAGACTACTTCTATTTCAAATGAAATATGCTAGTGTACCCGCAGAGCATACAGACTACTAAGAGAATGCAATTGCTGATAGTCTCTGTTCAGACGTGCCTCGAGTGATTAGACTTTTTATAAAAATAAATTCCCAGGTTTTGTATGTGTTATAGTGGTTATTCTGGTATAGATTGACTAACATCATGACTTATCCCAATACCACCTCTAGAAATATTGAAAAGATGACTTTACCAGACAAGAAACAGCACAAAAGTTCTTTAAAAAGTGCTGGTTGATTTTGAGAGCCATATGTCACCAGTGAGCGGAGTGCTAACTAATGCTAGCAAGCAGTGACTAATTATTGAAAAACGAGCATCACAAACTTCTTGAACAGGCTTCACCACATATTATTGGACATATTATTTGCCAGCTAATTTCAATGTGCTTCAAGGATCAGTGTGTTGTGCATTCAGAGATGCTATTGTACTTTAGTTGTAAGAAGTGCTAATTTCTGTCGAGCTGATAGGCAACAAAGCATTTTTCCCCCAGAGAACTGCCTCTCACTGGATGTCTTCTGTTTTTTGGGACTTTAGAAATGGATGTGCATTAAAATCCCAGTCAGCAATTTCTGAAATACTCAGGTAATACTCTGGCACCAGCAAGTATGCCAAATTCATTGGAATAAGGGGAAGAAAGGTAATTTAAGTCACTTGAATCCCCTTTTACCTTGCATCCTGTCGATGCTCAGTTTGAACATCAGCAGGTTGTTTTGACCCAAATGGCCTAAATCCACTGAGCAGCAGCCACGTGATTGGCTGACTAGATATCATGTTAATGAGCAGTTGAACAAAAATGGTGTGTTCCCATATGTGGATAGACCTGCTATTGTAGCCAGTGCCATGTGGCTAGTTTTTGGAACTTGGTTTCTAATTGAATATGATGTATGCTAAACTTTTACCTATTAACTAATCTATCCAGTTTTTCTCCTGAAAACTGCACAACGGGTCATATGAATTCAAAATGAGGTCATAGAGACAATTTTTACACTTTACCTTTCAACCAAATTTAGCAATAAAGGGATGTCTTTTTAAAGGTCAAAGCTGATGATCTTTAATCCAGAAAATAACTTCCATGGACATCTGATGCTTGGTGACTTTTTGTTTTTGTTATTTTCCTCTCCACTTAGTTGCCATTTTTAATTGTGTCTCTTGTATTTCTATTCAGCTATTCATGAAAGTATTAATTTGTAATTATAGTTCCTCACCTTTATGCTGCCCTTTCCATTACGCTTTCCATTAAGTTTTGTCTGGTGTTTGCCCCTTATTACTCTCCCTTATCTCTACTACAGTGCAGGACAGATGAAATGTGATTCCACTATTTGTGTCTTCACCTCCATAAAGTTAGCTGTATTTTTACATTTACTAGACAAAAACATTGACTTTGTGTCTAAAATGTCCTTATCTGCAGATACAAACTGGAATTGAGCATAGTGTAACACTGTAACATTCCCTAAGACAAGCTGAAAACAAAAAAAACATCTTGAATGAAATTTTAATAATTACAGTGACTTACTGGTGCTTCAACAGCATATCTCTTATAAGATTTCATCATTCAAAAGCCAATGAGCTCACTATTGTCTGTCAAAGGAAAATGCACAGCTCTTTTTATGAGTCAAATCTATTTTTTAATGAAATCTGCTGAGCAAACAAGAGGCTTTAGCAGATACGCCAGTGCCATTCAATATTCATAATAGTCTGTGAAGGAGGCTTTAGAGGATCTGAGTGAACTGAACTGTGGATATTTGGAATCCTTTGTTTTCAGCCTGCTCGTTCTTACTGGACAGTGCTCCCAGCGAGTGTCAGCCACTGCTTTAGAAATTTGCATGTAGACGTCAGTCCAATCAGCGCAACAGTTTATTTCAGGTTTGTAAAAAAACAAGAAAAAGAAAAGAAAAAATGTATGTACCCCTTAGTGGTCCCTTTCCTATTCACTGTTGTTGTGACCTTTTGGCTCAGCACCACAGCTTCCAACCAAGCATGACTGAAAATGTGACGCTCAGCCTACAGTAAATAAAAAGACAGCAAACATTTTCAAAGCATACGTCTAGAGGAAGCTCTTCTGCTATTAGCAAAGTAATAACTCTTGTCTTGCTGCTGTCCTGTCATTCTATAATTGAATTGGTTGACAGTATCATGCTGCTGCCATGGAGGGGGCTGCCAGAGAAGATAAGTGCAATAATATGGTTTTATACAGAGGCAAAATGTCATAGCAGGTTGGCAAAGCCATGCTGGGTTGAATTAAAAGCCTTGTAAGAATAATGCAAGAAATTTGCTTTTGGATATTTGCTTAATGGTTAATCTGTTGATATGACCATCATGCTGAATAGATTATCTATCTGTTTGCTATCGATCATAACTGAGTGCTTGTCCACAGAATTGGGCTAATGTTTGTCCCTGCTCCTCTAAAAGCATCCAATTTTTTCAGGCTCAAGTTACTATATTTAGTTTTAAAATGTCACTTCAATTTGAAGTAGTAATAGACTTTCCAAAAAGGTCTTATCTTAAAAGCATTGTATATATATACAATGTTTTTAAGACAAGAAAATGTGGTATGTTTTTATATATAAAAGACACCACAAAAGCCCTGCCCTATGAGTCTCAAAAAAGAAGCCAATTGCCAAAATCTGCAGTTCCTCTAATGGCCACTTGAGACAGGCCCCATATAATTCCATGTTGAAATTCAGCCATGAAATTAATATGTTTGCAGCCTCGTCCTAAAAAGAGTTTTGGTAATTAATGTTACTACATTACTTAATAAACATTAGTAACTCTGTAACTACTGTTCCCTTTGCTGACAACTGTATCAACTGTATAAATAATATCAGATTAATCAACTAGTTCAGGCCTAGCTAACAAAAATATGTGGCTCCAGTAGTTTAGTGGTTAGCATTTACTTGGCAAGCAAAAGCTGGGTTTAATTCTAGCTTGACACAAGTCTCCCTTGGGATTGTGTCTGGTATACAAACATGTGGAACTACATGCTGTGGTGACCCCTGGTGGCAAGGGTGCAGCTGAAAGTTACTTTTTATCTGAATAATATGGTCTTCTTTTAGGCAAAGTTTGCACCTTGTCAACGAAGTTAGGTAGAACTTGCTCAGTTAGCAACCCACCCTCTTTTCTAGATGTGGTGACACCTGGGTCTAAAAAGCTACTATGGCTAACACTGAGGTTTTAAAGGTGGACTCTAGAAACTATTGGCTGAAACCACAACAGTAATGCTCATCTTTTGGGTATAGCCTATAGTCCCTCCTCATGCTATTCATAAAAACTATATTTGTCTGGCAAAACTCAAATGGACCATCATATCAGATGGACAACATAGTGGGCCTAACCGTAACACCTTGTAGCTAGGATAGGCTCCAGCCTGCCCATCCCCTTAACCCTGATCAGGATAAGCAGAAGAGAATAGACAGATGGATGTATGCGTTAAGTGTGGCTTATCAATTATTATGTTTTAGAAGAACATAAACTATTTCTATCCATTGTTATTTTTATATCCTTATATCCATTAAAGTAACTTGAAATATTTATCTAGAGTTCATGCACGTTATTTTGCACTTTCTATGGCACTGGCTGTAATTTTAAACAAGCACAGACATACCAGGCCACGCTTATTTGCTCTTTATTCCAAATTATTCTCCCTTCTCTTCCCTATTTGTGAACTATAAAACAGATGAAATGTGATTCCAAGTCTTTGTCTAAAATGTACTTCTTATCTGAATTCCCACGCCAACAGGAAGTGGACTTTTGTGGACTGGTGCATTTCAGAAAGATAAGACAACCCCACCCCAAACAAAAAAACGGAGGTTTTAGTGATCATGTGCATCGGCTTATCAATTATACCGCCTTAGAAGAACAAAAACTGTCTGTGAAAGGAAGATGCAAAGGCTGCTTTTATGACTCAAATCTATTTTCCACTTCAATCTGCTGAACAAACATGAGGCTCTAGCAGACAGGCCAGTGCTGTTCAATATTCATAATAATCCATAAAGGAGGCTTTAGAGGATCTGGGTGAAATGCATTGTTTTATTGTTGTTGTTTTTTTTTTTAAACCCTCTGCTTACTGTTCACTAATCAATTCTGATCTGATATAAAACATTTAGTAGGTATGGTATTTAATAAAACTATTTCACAATCTGTAGTGCAGACATTATTGTTCAGAAAAAAAAAACTTTGAATACTGATGAAGTTTTATCTCTTGTAGTTGCAGAGGATAATTCTGATGCAGACTGTAACAGCCTTCAGAGTTGTTAAATACTATTCTGAGAACTCCCTCTAGATAATACAAATCCACTCTCGAGGAATATACATTTCCCACCCCTGCAGCCTTTAGCTTATTCTGAGTCAGAGCTCAACAAGTCTCATTCAAATCCAAACTGCAAAGTGATAAAACAGAATCAGGACATAGCAAAGGCTTCAGTTTGGCATCAATGTTATAGTATTTGTTTAATTCTTTTATGTTTTGTGCCAATTGAAAAGTTGAAAACACATTTGAAGCAAGGTTTTGTCTTTAAGTGGTCATCCTCATCTTCTTCAAGTCATCTTTTAAATTTTGATGTTAATCTGCTTTAAAAAAACAAGCTGTACTACACTTCAGTCTTCAGATATAATAACTATCAATTTGATTTTTCTCCCAAGTTGTTTAAGAATGCAATCAGTGACTTCTCTACTCTGGAGAAACAGCATCAACAAAGTCTGAGCGAGCATGTTTTTTAACCCTTTCATGTACATTCTTGTCATTTATACCTCAGAGAGCAAACTCTGTTGTTTTTTATCTATTCAAATTCCTTCTCTGCTGTGCTGTAATTGATATGTGAGAACACAGAGAGCAACAGACTCTTCTTCTCTTTCTCATCACCGCAAGGCACGGGAGAAACATTATAATATTCAAACTGCATGGTTTTTATCTCCTGCATTGTTGAGGCAATTTACTCAAATGGTTATCTAACCCAGAATGAGGATGTGGGACAGTCAAATCTCTAGCCCCACCTTTCTTTCTGGAAAGCTTCACGGCAGAGCATAAATGTGTGAGTGAGACAGGACTGATGAGTGCAGTCGGCAAATCAAATACAGAGAGAGAGATATGAGTCATGAGAGAAATCAGTAAAATAAAAACTAAGTGCATCTACTCTTTTAAAACAAGATCACAAAGACACATACTTTATGTGTGCCAAATACTGCAGTTCCTCTAACGACCACTTGAGCCTCTGTGTCTCCAAACGTCATAGATGTTAAAATGAATTTCCAACTTAACAGTATTAAAATCTGTGTTTACAACCTGACAAAGAATAAAACGAAAACACAAAAACAAACTTGTTTCTATGCTTTACTCCTTTATATGTATGTTATATGTATGTTGGGTGTTTGGTCCAATTAATAGACAATAGCATTTAGCAGGTTAGCAAGTATCAGTGTCTGTGTAATGGACCCATAAAATTTTTTGTTGCATTTAGTAACTAAATGTTCATCTAAATGCAGCCACTTTTGTCATGGCGACTATGTCCATCTTTTATATACAGTCTATGGCAATAATAAGATAGATAGAGAGATAGTAGGGCTGGGCGATAAATTCATATCTCGATATTTTTTATCTGGATGGCGATATACGATATATATCTCGATATATTTTTTTAAGCCATAAGGTAAGAACACAAAGAGAGTTCTTAGTCAAAGCTGTGTCCCAGATGTCACACAGGCACTTTTATTAACATACAGCGTAGATGTACATGAAGAAATTACTCAAAAATAATATTATTAAATAATAATGCTCCATAAATAAAAGAAAACAATGTTGTTTTTGTGCATAACAAAAAGCTCACAATTGTGCAGTCAAAATGTAAACTAAAAGACGCTGAGCATAATAACAAAGACAGATTTCACAGCTGCTCTATTCCCATGTTCTACTGTGTGGCTGACAGCCTGGAGTTTGAAATCTGCTTCGTAACCGTGTCTTTTAACAGGTGCCATTTATGGCCATAAGCGCACTGTCGTTTTTTGAGAAAATGAAAGGATTTTAGGCCATGCATGTCGTTAGCACGGTTAGCTCGCGGTTGATGGCGTGCAGCCCCACGCACGGGCGATCCGCGGTAACTCGTTAACGGAGATTTGTCGTGTCCATCTTGTCGTTGCCTGCAGGTGAAGTGATGGGGGAGGAGGAGTTGTGTTCAGTGAAGGAGAGGCGAGGCCCAGTAACGTTGCATAGAGACAAAAGTGGACGAAAGAGAGGCAAACTTGTGGCTCCACAAGTATAATTATAACGTAACATAGACTATATCGATATAAACGATAATGTCATATCTTATATCTTGTATGAAAATATATCGATATTTTTTAAAAACTCGATATATCGCGCAGTCCTAAGAGACAGATCATTATTAATCCATCGGGTAGGTTCCTCTGGGGAATTCGGTTTCCAGTAGCAGAACACCGATAGAAATTTGCATAGTAAAAGTTTTGTTAAGCTGAAAATTTTGATAGTTAACTGCAGTACTTTTGTATCTTCTGTGGCGGTAAATACTGGTTGGACTGAACAAGCAAGAGCTGCTTTTGTTAAAAGCAGCAAACCCCTCAGTTCATTTTTAAATCCAGGGAAAGAAAAGACATCTGACGAGGCAATAACAGTAAGACAAGGATGCCTCCAGGTTAATAAATTATGAAATGAAAGAACAAAGACAAAATTAAAAATGATAAAACATCTGGCACATTTAACCAGGTTCCTGGGCCGACTTTGATTTGTTGTACCGGCAAAGTAAAAATTATTTTAGGGGCATAACCAGGAATGATGACCTAAATATTAGAAATCTTTCACTGCCTTAATATTCTACCTCTATATCTATAGATCTATCTCTAAATATAGAGATGAGTTTAAAGAATGCCAGATTCTCACATTCCAAGAATACACACTGAGAACAAGACCTCATAGAGTCAATGGTGCACTCAGCCCTGAGCAGACTTCTTTCAGTATTATCTCTAAATTAAATGGGAAGCATATTTTGGCTACAGTGTTTTCTAATCATTTTACTGCACGACTTTCTGCTCTATTTGAGTTTGTCGTAGCAGTAATTAGCTGGAAAGAATATATTCATACGATATAGGGAAATAAGTATAGTTAATATTTTAATATTATTTTGAACTTATGAAATATCTAAGAAGTAGAGTTTATTATTGAAATATACATGTTGCCTCAGTGTTGGGATGTAGGCATGCCTGATGTTCTTTATGGTAGTCATAACAACAACCAGCCACTTGAAAGGCAAAGTAGCTAAGCTTCAGTTAGCAATCATTATTATTGATGCCAGCTGCCAGCAAACTTTCTTCTTCTACAACTAATAGACTGGTTATAAATGATGGATGAAACTACAGTGTGGGCTTCAAAGCAGAAGCCTTCTTGTTAGAGTGCAAAATTTAAACCCTGTCTGATATATTGACCTTGATATTTAGCTACTTGCTGATCCATTGGTGTCTGCAATTATAACAAGCGATAAATGGGATTTTAAAAAGTAAAAAAGAGAAGGGAGAAACACCCTTCAACCATGTAATCTGGGCTGATATTACACATTTTGTCCACCGGGGGCACTCTGCAACTTGGCATCACACATGTTTGGAAACGCACAAACAAGGAACTGATCCTAGCAGAGTCAGGGAGAACGTAAACAAGTACTCCACAACTTCTTGTGACAATAAAATACCTTTATTCTGCACCCCCATATTTCTATTCTTAACTAAAAAAAACCCAATAAAAATACAAATAATTTCACATAAAAATATTTAGAATGTCTGTTTATGTTTTTGACAGCTGAAAGATTTTTAAAGCACCAAATATCTGTATCATTTCATATATAAGACAACACATTTTATCGTTCTAAAATATAAGTGGTGATCTCAGTAAAATAGTAAATGGCAACAGAACCTAAATAAATCCAAAAAAAATGTAAGCAAGTTATTCATTTTTCAAATTTACACTAGTCTGTAGTTAGTAAGCTACTGCATCTACTGCGGCTGTTTAAAGCTGTGCTCATCTTTACTTTCCCTGCACTGCCTGTAAGCACACCTCCTCACACACCACATATCATATATGGAGTGGTGCTGACAAAAGACAGATGGAGCAAAATAATATTAATCTAGTCAATATTAATCAAATGTTCTCTAACCACGAGTGCAATAAAAGCAAATATTGCCTTGAACATAATGAAAGGGAGTGAAAGAGAGAGCTAGAAGCGTCATCATCTGAGCTCTTCAGTTACGTTGGAATACTTAACCACAGTTTGCAAATAAATCAAAAACTACCGTAAAAATGAGAAGAAAAGCTTTTGGTATCGCAGGTATGAAAAACCTCCAAGCTACTGAACCTTCAAAATGACCTTCCTCCGTGGTATGTTAGCTCTCTTACTCCAAGCTAAAGCATGGCACACTTAAAGGCAGAGCAAGAAAGAACTGTATCAGTCGCACATATCGACCTGTCCCAGATACCCAGTGTTTTTAGTCAGGAGTGGAGCCAGTAGGCAGTAGGCCATATTATTAGTCAGATAATTCCAGGGTAGAGACATCCAGCTCAGTTCAACCATGGTGGGCTGTGATGCTGGGCCTCCACAGAGGGTAAAGCTGCTATTGTACCAGGCTGTAATTATACTTTTTAATGTTGTTTGGTTGGGAATTTTACATGGAAGTCTTGCTTTTGGAATCATCCTCATGTGCCCATTAGGGGAACTGCAATTTTTGACATTTGTGTGGCAGTTTTCAGCTCAGAGGTTGCCGCTTGCTTTTCTTTCTTCTTGTTTTTTTGTAATTCTGATGTCTAACGACAGGCTGCACTGGCAGCTACCTTGCCCTCGTGTGATGCTTTCATAACATGAACTGACTTGTGAAGCTTGAAAAATTAAATTCAACTCTTAAATTCACTCTGCCCAAGCAGAGTGAAGCAACAGATCCACAATTCAATTTTCACAGTGCAGAGTAAATAGAAGTGAGAGCTTCAAAATCAAACCTCTGATTGACGTGTTTACTGACCTTATGATGAAATCACTAGAGTCGATGAGGCCACCGTAATGGGACCCCTTCAGGTTCCCCGAGTTCCCCACGACGGCGCAAGTCCTGCAGCGCTCGGGACCGGCATCCATGTAAAGCACCTCATCGGGGATGACTTGGAACAGCTCCTCCACCACTTCGTTGAAGTTGGCCGGCTGCCTCTCTGACTGCAACCACTGGTGACAGAGCACATGCAGGCCTCAGAGACAGACACACAGCTCCAGGGCCACTTTAAGTAGAAGTGATTGAACAAGGGCAGTGGAGCTCAAGACACCGAGCACATTTCTGAAAGAACCTGAGGGGCGGCTTAGCTCCGTCTGCGGGGGCTCTTTTGGCCCTGCTTTCTTCTGGCAGCTTTGAACTCGGAGAGTCAGCAAATAAGCGCAGGAATGTGCGTGTGCTGTCTGCTGAATGGATACAGGACATTCTACATCAATCTAATTTTAAAGCATGGCTTTGGATACATGTGGTTCAAAATTTTCATTCAGCCTTTTCTATCATATTTAAACAACAGTGCAATAAGGTTTTAGGTGGACAGCAGGCAAGTTTAGAATATGCAGCAATTGATGCAGGAATTACATTTAGCTGTGTAACATGTAAATTGTGACAGCTCCTTGGAGAAAAGTGCTCAGATGCACCTTATGGTCATGCCCTTGCCTTGGAGCAGAGCAGGCCACACCATCTGGCCGGGCAACCGTTGATATGTGATGCTTGCCTCATCAAGCTTCCTGTGAGAAGCACTTTCTGGAATGAATAGTGACAGGAGGCAACCTTGCAGTAATTTGCCTATTCCTGCCTCTAATTGGACATGGTGTGAGGTGAATGTGGGAATACTGGATGCCTTCCACACAAAGGTAGGATCATTTCTGTGAATAGCTCTTTCTGATTTAGAGAGCTGCAGTTTAATGATGACATATAGAGAAAGTAAACTATATATTGGGCTGGTACATAAGTACTTATGTAGATGGGGCAAGGGATCCATAAAACACTAAGCGCCATGGTATCCAGCGACCGTGGATTCCTTTTTATGTTTGCTGCGTTTTATGTTCCCCACACGCGACAGGCCAAATGTAGGGGGCGTGACATCCATTAAGCTTTTTTTCCGGTGGAGAGAAAATGGAGGTTGATATGGGGGAAATCTCAGTAAATAACAGTAAAAAAAAAAGTGGATTTCCTGTCACTCTGCATCCAAGGGCTTCTACTCTCAGGGGGCCATTTAGTCAGTGATGCCCAGCAATCACACAGGTGACAAAATCCATCTTGGAAGAGGCAGAGATAACAATTCCTCTGCTGACTGCCATGTCAAGTCATGGTGCTCATGTCAAAACAAATACATTATGTTTAGTCTGACACTAGACAGTTGCCAGATGGAGACTTCAGTGACTTGAAAAGACTGGGATGCACTGAGTTTTCACTGTTACAGTAATAGTAAGATTAAACAGAGACTTTTATGCTTTGTCTCATTTCCTCTCACGCATATATGTTACAGCGTTGGATGCTCATCTTAAGTGTGGCCAAGATTTCAAATGAGGTTGATTTTTTCAATTCTTATCTCCATATGATGTCAGTAGAAAAGGATTTACAAAAAATAGTAAAACATGTTCTGCTGTTTAGAGTAGGGCAGCCCATTCAGAGGAAAGTTGTCACGAAGCATTAGCCAAACCTTTTCTGAAATGAGGTCCTGCACCTCACACTTTTTGTCACTTGCAGTGATGAAAATGTTATAATTTTGGTGAAATATTAGTCAAGTTAGTGAACTTCAAATGTTTGTGATTTGGGAACAGAGCCATGCGAGATAGTTGCGTTCCTTGTGGTTTGTTATTACAAGGAAACAGACATACAGTGTTACCGATGTTTTTGTTAACTTTCTAGCAACAAAGTCACTAAAGTAAAGCTTTCTGAAAGCTCTTGTAAAAGTTTACTGCTAAACTAGTTTTATGACTGTTTAATTGCCTACAGCAGGGGTGTTAAACATAAGGCCCGGTGGCCAGAAAGGGCCCGGTTTGAGCTCAAATCTGACCCACTGGATGGGTTTGGAAAATGTGAAATATTTTTTAATATGTTTTACAACATTTACTGATAATTAAGTTATAACCTTTAATACCACACCAAAGTATTTACATTAACGATAAACAATTCTGCTATTTTTTTAACTACTGACTATAAAAATTGTTTTTTTTTAAATGGGTATGGCTAAAAAAATAAGAAACAAGGGACTTTCTGTGAATTAGCAGAAACTGTTTCATATTTACCGGACAGTGAGAGCAATGAGCTACCAGAACTTTGCAATTTAAGTCCAAAGAGTCATGTTGGCAAATTTCCTTTCATTTACCTCAGCAACATTTCTTTATCATGTAGAAAAACTGACATGTACTGTTAAAAATTTAACTTCTTTTCCTTATAATAAGATATCTACATGTATATTTAACCTTCTTTACACTGACTTCACTGGTCCCGGTGTCCTGCAGGGGAATCAAAATTTGATTCCCCTGCGTCGGGAGCATGTGTTGGGCTCTCCAAATCACAAACAAACAGGATCTCACATTCTTGATTTTTAGTTCCCAAACACTTCTTATAATGACTTATTACTCCTGAAACTTTGGAAGTTTTAGCTCTTTAAACAGTAAAGTTACAGGAGGATACAAATAATTATCAGGCAAAATGTCCTTGGTTTGTTGAAATAATCCCATTGAATACCACGTGAGAACAATAAATGTATGATTTTCTGTTGTAACGCTCAACAATGCAATGCAACAACACTCATTTTTCACTTTTTTACAAAACTAAAACATCACTACATTCACGTCTACTTGACTGTAATGGAGGCGGAGTAAACTGGATCCGCCTCCCTGCTCAGCGAACGCTCCCGACGCAGGGGAAACAAATTTTGTCGGGGACACCATCCTCGGTACAACATCGGCTCACTTAAGTGGCCCAACACTAAGGCCTACAATGGAGTTTGACAACCCTGGCCTAAAGTGTGATGGAGACAGATTCCAGTGAGTGAACAGTTAAAGCATCTTTTACACTTTCAAGTCATGTATGGAAAATGTCTCTCGTTATCTACAGATTCTCTGGGAGAGAATTTCCATATTCTCCATCTTGCTTGTTAAATATGAACAAATTGTGCGTGGGAGTTTGCTTCACAACTTGATCCTGGTAAGGACTTGTTTGAAACAATCAATGTGGCAAACACAAATGTGTCGTGGGAGCATTACAGCAGTGTGTAAACTCTGTTCTTTATTCATGATCTTTCCTTTTCAGCACCTCACCTTCTCTCGAATGCTGAATGTGCTTTTTTATTACCAATCTTGTGTAGAAACAGCATTGCAAATTCCCCCCACACACATCCCCTGAATCTTACCTGCCACCACTTAAAGGTTTCATCCGAGAGGGCACTGTTCTCTCTGGTCATCAGAGGGTGGATGGACTGATTAAAGCGTTCGGCGAACCACGGGTCATCCTCCAGCTCTGCTATGCACTGACGACAGGCACACAGCCCTTTGGAGAAGAAGTTGTCCGACAGGCGAAATGCGTACTTAAAGAAGTAGAGTGAAGGGTCCCGGAAGGTATAGCTGAACAGGAAAGTTGTAAATGTAATCACACAAAAAAGGAGAGCAAAAGTCCTGATTTTCCTGACTTTGAGCAGAGGCATGTTGTCGATAGTCAAATTCCGCTTGTGGGAAACTCCGAGAGCGCAACAGAAAAAAGCAGCATCACGATAAATCTAGAGTCCAAAAGGTATGAGAAAAGAGCAAGCCCATTGACCACATGGTACAGGTGACTCAGATGTGTCAAAACACGGCGTCAAAATGACTTGCGATTATTTTTCAGACAACTCGGGGTTTCAGTCAAAAACGTCCTTAATTAAATCCATCAATGTGACTTCTTTGCAGATTCCTTTCAAATCAAAGGAAGATAAATCTGCTGTGTGGTTCTTCCAGCCTGGTGGTCCCAGGTTTATGAGTGTAAATCCGATTTACTGACTGCTCTGATGTTGACTCTTTGAGGTCAGTGACTGTTGTGTCATCCATTGTTTAATAATCCACCTAGAAGGCAAATAAAAGGACATTGTGTAACATCGACTTCTTGAATTCCCCCAGCTCACTGACAAACCACTTAAGCGTAGGGTTAGATTGCATTTTATGCTAAGAAAGCCTAGAATCACAGATTACAACATGTTACCCTTAAAATCAAGTTTTTTTTCCACCATTCTGGCCTTACAGTACCTGTATCATAGGATATCCATTTGTGTGTCAAATAGGAGAATTCCATACATAGGTTTACAGGCAAACCTAATACTAACCCTAATCCTAACCACCTGCGGTCTCAAGGCTGGAGCCGAACAAAAACACCCTGATAACGACTGTGTTTAGTCTGTTCTTCCCATTCCATGCAAGGCCACCTGGATTGGCTGGAAGACTGTTTACTTAGCCTAGCAGGGTGAAGGACACTGTCTCTGCCGAACTCTGGACACGCACACACATACATCTTATAAATCTTATCCCTTCCGATGCTGACGGTGGATCAAGGAGACCAGCGCACAGGCTGCAGGCCCGGATGTACTGTCTCAATCGGCTGTCTCTCACCTTTACCCATCCCTGTTGCTTGTCATGTGTTTCTTTGGTGCATTAAGAGTTTTTTTCATGTGCTATGTGCAGAGGTGTTTTTTTCTGTTCTCAAACTGATCTCCCTATTGGAGCTCAGTCTGGGGGGAGTTATTTTTTTCTCTTTCCTCATGTGGTGCATTTTTCCATTGTTATACCTCTCTGACCTGTCTTCCCCATGTGATGTTTTGTGTAATGTACGTATGGTCAGAGGGTAAGATGGCGCCGCCATTGCGTGCAATAGGTCGGCAGCCTTATGAAATTTCCCCTTGTGGGACTAATAAAGGTATATCAAATCAAATCAAACACATTGCCAGAAAGCTGGTGGCTCAGTACACATCACAACACACATTCTTCAAAGCTGGCTTCTTGTAATTTCACAGCACTAACAGTTCCAAGAGGAGACTGTACTGCAGTACAATTTGCAAGACTGTGAAAAATGTTTTCTTTATTGTTCTGTTGTTGCCAAATTACACAGGATGCATCAAAGTCTTTTAGCTCTTAAAAAAGACCATCATCAAAAACCATAAATGTCTTCAGCAAAATCATATCAGCTTTTCTGGAATGAAACAGGAAGCAACCGTAATCCCCTTTTTCATCCCCCCACTCCCCTGTGGCATACATAAAAAGACAGACTGAACATAGAAATCATTGACTAACTGGAGAATAACTACTTTTTGGTTGTAAAACTCCAGTACGAACAGTCACGCTGCTGTTTTCATCCATGTTTCTTTGCAGACATTAGTATTGCAGTTTTGCACTTGCCATCAGCCACATTAATTAGGAATATCAACAATGAACTAGCTAGCTACCTAGCAACCTGGCCGGTTGGCCAGTCAGCTGGTAAAACACGAGAAACACGAGACAGGAAAACCTGGAGTCTGCTAGTTAGCATCGGGGAAACATTTAGATAAAAAACAACTACCCTGCTACTTCCAAAGGTGGGTTACCAACAGCAAGACCTGCTTGTCGGTACTACCATGCACTACCGGATACTACCATGCGAGTGGCAACATCAAGGGTTAAAGCAGGATTAAAAATAATTCTTAGACTTCAAAATGCACAACCTAAAATCAGGGGCAACTGCCATCATTTATATACCGTCTTTGAGACCAGAGCATAGCTAGTTAGTTGGGATAAGCTGACAGATAACACTTTGGTGATATTTACTCATCTCAACAATCCCATTTTGATGTCAAAAAGGCATCAAGGTACAGATGCATGGGGACAAGTGTTCGGTTGGCCCTAGCTAATTGGATTTGGTGTTAAATCTTCTTTTTCTTTTATAATTAGACACATTCACATTCATTCGTCTAGGCAAAATAAGAATATTCCCTTCGGAGGGTAGATTTATGGTGAAACTTCACTTTTAAGGAGACAGCAGATCAGCACATCATTACATCATTGTTACAACATTAGTGGTTATTTGCTTCTCCAGCTAGTTTGGCCTCTTCCTTTAGCTCTGACCACACTTTCAGGTCATGAGTCCACTGTGATGGTTGCAGCAGCTAACGTCTGGATTAACTTGCTTATTTCATGCCCACAAGAAGTGGGCAACTTGCTGTCACGGAGTTGACCAAGAACACCTCCGAATATCAAAGTATTCTAGAGTCAAATGTGAGGTTATCTGTCTGGCAGCTAAAGCTTGGCCAAAATTGCCTCGTGCAATAAGACAATGATCCCAAGCACAGGAGCAAATCTACAACAGAATGGCTGAAAACAGAATCCAGGTGTTAATCCAAGCAAACCTGATCAGGACCATTAGAAAGCCCTACATAACAAACATCTCAAAGAACTGAAGTAACGCAAAAAAGAGTGGGACAAAATTCCACAACAATTTGAAAGACTAATAAAGTCATGCGGAAAATGATTAACTTAGTGCTGCTGAAGGTTGTTTTACAAACTACTAAATCATAGAGTGTATTTGGTTTTTCACAGGACTGCTTAGAATCCCGTGAAATGTTCTGTTTTGCATGGCTGTATAATGTATGGTTTCAAAACTAGTGGTTGAACAGAATAAAAATCTGAAAGTCTTTTTTTTTTTTTCCAGAAGGATCAGAAGGGCTTCCCACTGTCCACAGGCCTCTAGGCCAGGGGTCTCGAACTCCAGGCCTTGAGTGCTGGTGTCCTGCAGGTTTTAGATGTGTCCTTGTCCTCCAACACAGCTGATTCAAATGGCTAAATTACCTCCCCAACATGGCTTGAAGTTCTCCAGAGGCCAGTTTTAGATAACCACAGGATGATATCTAAAACCTGCAGGACACCGGCACTCAAGGCCTGGAGTTGCCTACCCCTGCTTTGGGCCAATACCCAGAATACACACTGGATAATCCACAAATCCCAGCAAAATCAAGACCAAAAAACCCCTAAAAAGCAAACACAAAGAAGAATTTGACCACGGTAATTATTTAGAGAAACTGTGATATAATATGACAAGCCCTGTGTTAAAATTCAAATACATTTACAGCATGACATGTAGTGTCAGTGAAAGCGTACTCAAACTGCTCCATGAGGGGTGTCTGCTAAAAATAGTTGGGAAGCAATAGTAAAAACCACGTTCAACCTACTACGGAGCCTATAGAGTTATTCAGAAACACACTGCTGATAAAATTTCCAGAATATCATTAAGTATTTTTTGGAACGTGGCTTTTCTTGACGCACAAAGCAGGCAGACCTCCTGGGGTTTCATTTCCAACATGAAAAGGCCACCTCTGCCTTTATCCAGGGCCCGGGCTTCATTGTGATGTGCAGTGGTGTTTAGGATTCCACAAATACCTCTATATTTAGGTAACAGCAGATTCACACTGGTGATAAAATGCATTCATTGCAATGCAGGTCAAAAAAGACATCAGAAAAATGAACCCTAGAAAACATGCAACCTACCCTTTGCTCTCAACAATTTCAGAGCAAGCCTGCCATATAGAAGATCTGTGGGAAACTCCATTACAACGAGAGAAATTGCAGGTCTTTCCTGATTAGAAATTGATCAGGTCATTCAAATTCCACCCTGGAGGGAAGCAAAGAGGATTGGGTTTAAGACTGCCTGAAAAAGACTACACAGCGACACAGCTTGCCTGTTGATTTCATTCTCGCTATCGGAGCAGGAAAACAAACTGTACAGGCATTTATCTGCTGCACTGACACAGACCAATGCACAGGCAGGCTTAGAAGTGATCCCGTCTGCTGTTTGAGAGTCAGTAACTCACGGCGCAACACACATTTGCATAGAGCCCAAGGTTGGTTATTGTCAAAGGCAGCAAGTTTGACAAGGATACCTGGGGACACATCAATGAAGAGGCCTACTTCTATAAAACAAGCTGTTGACTCCACTCAGTTTGAAGCTCTTTGGCATTAAGGGTGCAGGTAGATGGGAGAGTGAGCAGAATTTATTCTCAAACAGGTGGCGCCTCCCTGCTTTTGACAACACACAGACTGTCATCTCGCTCCTCTGACCTTGTCCGACTGAAGGCTGGCAACCCTGCGTTGATCAAAGATTGCCAAGCTGAGACAGCAAAGCGTCTGTTCACACTTCACAGACTCCAGGGGGGTTTAGGGAGAGAGAGGGAGGGAGAACGAGATGGGGTGGCAAACAGTAAAGGGGGGGGGGGGGGGGAGTGCACCCCCCCCCCCCCCCTAATCTTCAGTTCTGAGAAGTCATCAACTTTGCAGGGTGTAGTTACAGTAAAGTGTTTTCAGTTTGTGTTCTGTGGAAATAGTTTTTTCTCTCCAGCTTACCTCTGCCACAATTTTAGAAATCAAAATTCTGCAGTTTTTAAACTCCTTTGTATTATATAGTTGAGAAAGGTATCTGCTGAGCTGTGAACTTGCTGAGTTAAACCAAGCCTCTTAGTTGGAGTTAACTCTCAGAAGTGCTGCAACCACTGTTTCAATGTCATTTTTACATAAAAATAATAATATACTTGCAATGTGGCACACTGCCAGACTGAGTGAATGGGTAATCTTTTCATGTAGGATGGAAAAATCTCCCCCCTTGTGTTGCAGAACAAGAAAAGTCTTCATTCATGGGACACTTTATAAAATTAAATGCCTGATTGTGTCAAATTTAAATAAGTAATCCTAATTTACAGCAACATTGTCTAGTCAACAAAACATCCATCCAGCCATCATTTTTCACAACATAAAATAATGTGTGTTTGATTGCACACGATCTGATATCCCTCTGTTGGTGTCGTTCCTGCATCATGTTGGTCCTGGATCAATATTGCATCACATTGTCAGCTTTTAGTTAGCCAAGAGGTGACATAATGCTGTAAAATGCTGTCACAAGGAGACTAACATGTGTAACCTAAATTTAATAACCTAAAAATCTTCAACCTTACCATTTGTTGTAGAATATTTTTGTATAAACAAAGGTATTCTTTCCCCTCCATGTCCCAAAGCTATAGCATCACAGCGATGTGTCTGGTAAGCTGCCATGCTGATCAAATACAAATTAACTCCTTACAGTTCCTGTTAGATCTATCATCACCCACTGATTTCTGGATTTTATAGCAAAAGGCATAGCGGTTCTTTGAAACCAGGAACTGCTAACTAGTGAAACCAGTGATCATTAACGATATCAGTAATCATTCATCAATGTTACCCCAACTTTAAAAAAAATATAGTGATATCCAAGTCCCAGCCTGACTGCAAACTAAAAGTCAAACCCAAACCCACCTGATTCTAGTAATGCTTCAATATTAAAAATATCAGTTGTTTTAACTTAAATATGAAGTGATTAATTTAGACAATAGTGAGCGTCACATTTCAACGCCTTCCTCTGTGGTTTAGTTGGTTTCTTTTTGTTGCACCTTCTGTTTCAAGAATCAGTTTTTCTTATTTACCAGTCATTACTCTAGGTTATGTGTGGGTGGGGCAGTGTGTCACCACCACTGCTGCAACTGTTGATCATCATGATTAGTGGACCAGGCTCCAGTAACTACCCTTTGTTTATAGAACGTTGGCGTACACCCTTTGCCTCACAGTCCTCCCTCTAGCTCTCCTTACAAGTCGGCCACTTGTCCCTTTCGATTTGAAATACTGTCAGACTTTTAGTAAATGGTAAATGGTAAATGGCCTGTATTTATATAGCGCTTTTCTAGTCCCTAAGGACCCCAAAGCGCTTTACATATCCAGTCATCCACCCATTCACACACACATTCACACACTGGTGATGGCAAGCTACATTGTAGCCACAGCCACCCTGGGGCGCACTGACAGAGGCGAGGCTGCCGGACACTGGCGCCACCGGGCCCTCTGACCACCACCAGTAGGCAACGGGTGAAGTGTCTTGCCCAAGGACACAACGACCGAGACTGTAGCTTAGAAACACATAGGAGTACAAGAGTGGCTCATTTTATAACACATTCTTTACCTGCTTAGTTAAGCTAAGATAGCCCAGTATCATGTGGAAAAGCCCAATGTGGCAACACTGAAGCAGGGAAGATGTGTCCACATCACAGGCTGTATATAAAAGACAGGCGTACTGTTTTGTGGATTTTAAAGCCTTGGTGTTGGCATTTTGGCAGCATTCTTCTTGCTATTTTGAAGCCAGAAATGACCAGTGTTGGTTTAGCTCTCCAGAGAGTAGAATTCTAGCTTATCAGCTCATGCTAGCAAACTTGGTTAGCAAGCTGCATTCTTAAACTGCAGTAGTGCGTCACATATATATGCAAATCTGTGCCAAGCTACCGAACCACATTTTCTTTGACTACCTGTAACATTAAATCAAATATCTCCATTAAATATGATTAAAATGATGCTACACTGAAATTCCCCTACTATACAACTGATAAGCTATTTTATAAGGCCATTGAAATAAACCAGCTCAATGCACGAGTTAATCTTTTGGAGGTATTTTATCTGTCATACTAGCTAACAAAGCTAGAAAATTCAGACAAGTAGCATATCTCACAATTTGATGGTTGTATAAATTAATAACATAACAATACTCATCAATTTTCTTTCTGCATCCACTGTTACATTATATCATGTATTTTTGGAATTAGCACACATAGAGCTTTCACTTTAGAACCACAGCACCTTACCAAAGGATAGTAGGGAAACTTTTTTGCTGACCAACGCTAGACTCCCACTGTGTACCCAGAATGCCTTCTGTTCCAAATGAATGATGGGGCAGCATTTCTTCATGCAGGGCCGCAGCCGATCTCTACATGGTCAAAAGAAGAGCATTTATAACGTGAAACCCATCTGAATGGCAAAATGCCTTTACTCTCAACAACACGTACAGCCAGTGATGATACATAGTCCATGTCTGAAAAGGGCTTTATAAACACTTATTGTACAAATATAGGAGCCTACCAGCTCAATTATTTAATAAAACAACATTATAACAAACCTAAGTGTAAGAAAACCTCTTTTATCATCAGCATTCAATATCCCAAAGTGCACCAGACAGGATGAATAAGAAAAGCTGTTTAAAGCAACCAAGAAGAAATCCAGAGGGATTTTCTGTGAAATTTCTGCTTCATAACTAATAATACCTCTCAGTGAATAAAAAAATGAAACAGCTCCAGATTTTACATTTGATGGCATCACATCTATGAGTCTTCATGTTCTGGTCTCTGCCTTTGATGGAGAGTATTTCATTTTCACAGTTATTGACTTTCAGCTCAGTGCTCTATTTTAATAAAAGGGGGGTTATGGTTATGTTTCTTGCTCTAGCAGATAAAGAGGATTCCAGGGTCACTGAGGGATTGAACAGTGAGGGCAAAGTCTTCTGAGGTGATTTGAATAAGCTGAGAAATGTTTTTGAGGTCAGTTCACACATGTGAATGGAGCATGGGATCAGTTGGTAGATAACTGAAGCTAAATAACTGGTGAAAATTTGCCAGCTGGAATTTACTAATACTTTTTTTTTGAAAACTTCAAAGCATGAAAGTTTTAAGACATATCCTTTTTCATTGTTTGGCAAATTAATACTGAACTGAAGACTGATGTTACACTTTATTTTTAGTCAATATCAGCATGTTAGCTTAACACATACACTGGAAAAAGTCAAACAGGTAGCCTTAAAGTTTAATCCTAAACACTTTACATCATCTTTATTTTATTCATACAAAAAAGAAGTACAAAATAAAAATATGCCCGTTTTCTTTAGCACCCACTTTGGTTTTCTTCACTTGTTATTCAAATTGTCACCTCTCGCCAAGGAGGTTATTTTGCTTGTGTGCGTGTCATTCTGTCTTTCACATTAGCTTGAAACGCTTTAAATGAATTCTAAGAAAACGTTAGGCTGTAGATTTGGGTCATGTTAACAAGCCATTAAAGTTTATAATAAAGTTTTCAAGGTCAACTTCATGATTAATTGGTCAAAAAGCAGCAACTTTATACAAGCGTGGTGTGTATTGTCAACATATAGAAAGTACTGTATAAAGATTAAAAACATCAAGTCACACTTGATCTTTAACCTCTCAATCAATGTCAAATTGATCATAAAACAAACTTTACTAAACAATGAAATGAATGCTACACATATACTAAATAAATAAAAAATAATTGTACTCCAAATGATCTCAAGCATATGAAAATTGGTTTCAGGAAGTAAGCAAATAAGAAAATAAGGAAAGCCTGCACTTTGCACTTGTTTTTACTGGACTGCAAACTACTTAAAGTGCATTTCGAAAGAACAAAGAAGTAAAAATATATACAATAGTATTTCCCTAAAAGCTAATGCTGCCCAGAGGTGTGTTTTACATTACATTTTATTCTGAGGTGTCTACCCAAACCAATTTTGGGGAGTTATTTGAACCTAACCCTAACCAGTCATCAGACTTATCTGCCTAAATCTATCAGTTTTAGACAGCTCTAAAACCTTTCAATGCCAACATACAGGTTTGTCAGGGATTAAGAGAAGGGTAGAGAGAAGTAAAACATTACTTCTAGTACTAATAGAGTCTCTTCTGGCGGTCTGACAACTGCTCAGAGCCAGAAATAATCCAGCAAAGCACAACATGAAACTTTTTTTTTTCCAATCTGTGCCAGGTTAAGTTAACTGACTGCTGGCTTTTTATTTAATGAAGCTATGAGAGTAAGATTGATTGTCAAATGCAAATTTCTCACAGAAAGCGTATTTTCCTGAAACCATTCCTTTTATGTGTTCCACTGTTTTCAGGAGGAATCACTAGGTTTACGTCCAGAGCCAACGGCAGTGTAGTAAAGTCAGAAAGTCATGGGATCTGTCGAAAATAATAACACAATATGAAAACTTGGATGTTATTTAAGCCTGAGGTCTACAAGTTTCATAACGTTAATGCCTACATATTATAGATGAAAAAATAGCTGTTTTAAGAATGGTAGATTATATACCACCACCACCACATACACACACACCTCCACTGCTCTTTTGAAAAAAGTATCAAACTTTACATCACACTCCACCTCTGGGCATGTCGCTTCATTTGACTGAAGGTCACTGGGTTTGTCACACTCTCTCACAGTAACTAGAATGTGTAGATTTTAAACAAATAAAGCATCTCACTACTGCACAGCTGCACGCGTGGAAAGAAATGCTCTCCGTGCCCTTGATCTCTCGCAGACTTGTGTAAATGACTGTGACGTGCTTCACTGCTACAAAGCAGCACAGATTCTTTCCATTTACTGTTATGACCCAGGGTCATTATTTGCGGTACGGTGTTGTTATTGTTTGTATTTGTATTCAGTGTTGCTTGTTTCCAGGTGGAGGCCACCGATTGGTGGAGGAAGGAAAGAGGCCAGCTACAAAAGGGGTTGGACTGGGTCGGCGAGGAGACTTCCTGGTTTCCCGTGAGCTGTGTGTCTGGGGACCGTCGTGGTGTGTGACTGCACGGGGCTGCAATATTAATGCTGAAAAAGGGGTTGTACCTGGGCTTGGTAGCTGTAGGGGTGGGAAGCCGTTTTCTTTTATTCCCCTCTTTTCTCCTGTTTCGGGTAGGGAGACAGGTTAGAGAATTGTATTTTGTTTTGGGATCGTGGGAGGTAAGTTAGCTCTGTTTTTCTTTCTAGTGTGTTTTGTTTGTTGTTTTGGCATCGCCCACCCTGAAGCTCGCTACCTGTTCAGTAAATAAATTAACCAACTCTCGTCATTCTGCCGTGGTGTGATTTTTTTTTTGTCGTTATTATGTATCGGGTTTATCTTTTTGTTGTGTTGCACCCCGGCTTCGGGCCGGTGTGTAACATAAATGGGGGCTCGTCCGTTTGAGGGATTTCGGGGTCGTTTGTGTGTAGTGGGGTTCGTGTGGGTGTGTGGGGGTTTTTTTGTGTTTTTGGGGGTTGTTTGTGTGGGTGGCCGCGGATGGAGTTTGATGTGGATAAGTTTGCCGAGGCGCCTTCCTTGCAGCAGTTGAGTCGGTGTCGGAGGGAGGATTTGCTGCTTATTGCGGGCCGTTTTGATGTGCGAGTGCCGGCGGGGGTGAAAAAGGATGATTTGCGACAGCTTGTCACGGTGGCTTTGAGCGAGCGGGGTTTGCTGTCGGGCGTGCCGCTTGTTGGTGGGACGGGCGGGGCGGCTATGGAGCCGTTGGCTCCGTTGTCTGTTCCTCCTGTGGCCGCCCCCTCTGTGGCTCCTCCTGCTCCGGTGGTGGGGTCGTCGGCGGAGGAGCTCCAGTTGTTGCTCCGCATTAAGGAGGTGGAGTTGAGTAGTCACCGGTTGGAGGTAGAAGCGATGCATTTGAGGGTGAGGGCGTTGGAGTTGGAGCGCGGACCTCCACCGCGTGCCCCTGACTCTACGCCGCCCACGCCTGCGCCCTCTGTGCTCCCTGCGCCGCCGGCGCCTGGTCCTGCCCCGGCTCTCCGTCAGGATTTTGATGTTGGGAGGCACATTAAATTGGTGCCGCCCTTTTGTGAATCAGAGGTGGAGTCGTTTTTTCCTGCTTTTGAGCGTGTGGCTGCCGCGTTAAAGTGGCCGGAGGAGGTCTGGGTTTTGCTGTTGCAGTGTCGGCTGGTGGGTAGGGCTCAGGAGGTGTGGGCTAGCCTGTCAGCATCTGAGAGCTTAGATTATGGTGTGGTTAAGGCTGCCGTATTGCGTGCTTTTGAGTTGGTGCCTGAAGCGTACCGTCAGAAGTTTCGGCAGTGTGTGAGGGGGGGGGATCGGACTTATGTGGAGTTTGCGCGCGAGAAGGGTTTGCTCTTTGATCGGTGGTGCCAGGCTAGTGAGGTTAAGGAGTTTGCACAGTTGAAGGAGTTGATGTTATTGGAGGATTTCAAGGGGTGTCTGCCGGAGCGGGTGGTTGTTTATTTGAACGAGCAGAAGGTCGTTTCCCTCGCGAAAGCGGCGGTTCTGGCAGATGAGTTTGCTTTGACGCACAAGAGGGGTTTTTCCCCTCCGTTACGTCAGGGTTCTAGAGTTTTGCCGGAGGTGGGGGGGGGGGGGCGTTCTCCCCCGCTCTCGCGGCGTAGCCCTACGGTGGCCGCTGGGGACCGCCGATGTTTTTTTTGTCATGAGCTCGGTCATCTCGTTGCTTCTTGTCCCGTGCTGAGGGCGAGGGAGGGGGCGCGGGCCGACATTTCGGGGGGGGGGCCGTGCAGTCTTGCTCCGCGGTAACCCGCCCTAGCTTAATGCCGGTTGGCGTCGTTCCGCGGGGGATAGATGAGGTGTTTCGACCGTTTGTTTCGACGGGGTTTTTATCGTTGTCTGGTGATGCGGGGGACTGGGTTCCGATCACCATCTTGAGGGATACAGGGGCGAAGCATTCGGTGGCGCGGCATGGAGTCGTGCCTTTCTCTCAGCAGTCATACTGTGGTTCTGATTTGCTGGTGTGGGGTATCAAGGTGAGTCTTTTACGGTTACTTTGACCTCGTCCTTCGTATCGGGCGCTGTGCGGGTGGGGGTTCGAGATCAGCTGCCAATTGAAGGCATTGATCTTGTTTTGGGAAATGACATTACATCCCCGCCTGCTTTCTTCTTTAACGCCCTTGCTGAAATCAGGTTTACTTTTATTAACACAGCCGTAATAAACCTTTACTCATTTGCCTTGAGTCAGCAGCTGATTATATATCTAATTTTATTGCTGCAAAATTACATTATCCACTCACTTTCACCCTCTCATTGCATTTCCACTGATTACTGCAGACTTTCATTCGTCACATCCTTCACAGCCCTCCATGTACCTGCAGTTGCCTGAAGCAATAAACTTTCTCTGGTGTGTTAACTCCCTGTGAGGCTGCCTTATTCACTTCAGGCTGATGTCACCAAGTACAAACAGAGAGCAGTGCACTTTGAGATGAATCTTCACACCATGTTTCCAAGCAATTCCCTCAGCTCAGGCTTACCATTTTAAATGCCTTAACATACCCCCCCCCCCCCCCCCCCCCACCCCCGTTCCTTTCCCTCCAGCTTGGTTCCAACTACCTCACTCTGACAGTATCACATATATTCTGTGCCACGTTGTGCAAGCTTCTAGCGATATATGATGTTTACACAGTGAAATATTTAAAACTCTGTACTTTTTTTTATGGCTGTACTAGTCAATCAAATAAAAGATGTCTTGTGCAATTTCTCTAAACCACCCCCTCTCCAAGTGTGGTACCTTTGAATACTTGGCTTCTCTACCTGAATTGAAAATAAGCTTTTGTCAGTTCTGAATGTTTTCATGTAGAGAATAAGTTTGCAAAGAGCGACCCAGCAGGCCAGGATGCGTTTGAATTCATTTTTGAATATAAAGTTAAAGACTGTGTCAGCAAGGGTTTAAAGGTTAAATTCATTGACTGATATGAAGAATCAAGGAAACAGACTTCTATAAAGGGTCAACGCTTAATAATCTTTATATCATAGTTGAAAACCAGCCAAGAAAATTTCAGATGAATAAAAGAAAGGCTCATGGATACAGCGATTATACTTTCACCCTGAGCTCAGAGACATTTGGACTCCAGCATGGAACCTGATCTTCTTATTCCTTTTACACCGCTTTCATTCATTTAGTTAGTTCAGGTTTTTTTTTCAAACCTCGGTTTTCTTAGTTGCCATGGTGATTTTACATCCCAGATGAGTCTTGTATTTCCTATTTAAATACATTTGTTTAAAAGTCATGCTGGCTGTAATGAAACAGGGGGGAAATGTGTTGCGTTCTTGTCACTACTAAAAGTTTTGCCATGATACATGCTTCGGTTTATGTCATGATTTTATTTCTATTGGATCTTTTCTTGTTTTTCATTTGTCAAATAAACTTTGGTACCTCAGCAAGTGCAGCAACTTTTAAAAGCTATTTTTGTGTGCGTTATTTTACTGGCACTTCTACTGAAGATTTTTATCATTCAAAATGAGAAAGGTTTTGCTGCAAAATGGAAAAAAAAAACACAAAAGGATCAGAGCCCCTTGTTAAGACCATGCCTTTGTGTAGTGCTGCACAACTTTTAGGCTTAGATTGCTCTTGGCAAATGCTATTCTGATCGCCTGCGTGTTCAAATGGTGATTTAAACTCTTACTTTCTCTCTCTTTTTTTTTTTTGCCTATCCCGTTTGGTTCTTTTGCCATCAGAATTGTTGTCTAAAGGCAAAGAAAGATGCCCAACGGATTTACTTTATCAAATGGACCATCCTAGCCTTGCCGTAATGGTCTATTTGATTCACCTTTGCTTTTATTGTTTATTTTATTTTCATTTGCTGAACACGGGGCAGACTTGACTGGGGAAAAGGAAAGGGAGAAAGAAAGAGGGAAAGAAAAAGAGAGGGAAGAGGGACGGTGATAAAGGGCAAAAACCAACAAAATAAACAGACAAAAAATACATATATCAATTAGGGCTGCCATGGTTAGTCGATTAGTCACGATTACGCCGACTATCAAAATCGTCGACGACTGATTTAATAGTCGACGCGTCGTTTGAAGCTTTGTAAGATCCCAAAAGATGCAGGAATAAGTAGGATTTAAGAGTGTAATAACGGACTGAAACAGAAGATGTCTTTCGCTACTCAGGTTAAACATGATAAATAAGTCACTTAGATAACTTAAAAATGTTATTGTTTGGCTTTTTTTAGTATTTTATTTGTTCCTGAGTAAATCGGTTTGGCTGAGATTAAAGCTGTACGTTTTATGTCCAGTGGATGATGATCTGATTAGTCGACTAATCGCAAAAATAATCGGTGACTAGTCGACTATCAAAATAATCGTTTGTGGCAGCCCTAATATCAATCACCTTGATCACCTGTTGAGAAAGAAAAAAGAGAAAAAAAGCAAAGAAAAAGAGAGCAATATAATAAACAACTCAAGGTAAACGCAAGGATCGTATTTGTGGGTTGAGGATAAGCAGGTGACCATATGCCACGTGGCTGAGAGTGGCTAGCCCGGCTTCGAATCTGTCCCGTGGCCCTTTGCCAAATGTCTTCCCCTTTCTCTCTCCTGTCCCTCTTCACTGTACCCTTTCAAAATAAAACTGTAAAATATTTTTTAAAAAGGGTAATCTTTGGTGATCTTTCACTGAGTATGCTTGTTTTGTTCTTGTTGCTTTTTTGACAGCTACAAGAGTTTTTATTATAATAACAATGTAAGGCGTTTTGCCAGATATAACTGTCACAATGCATTAAAATTTGGGGGGCACTAGCAAGAAAACTGTCAAGATTCAACGTGTGAAGTCAATGCTGCCACACAGGTCCATTGGGGCTGCTGTACACACCCAGTTAAATTGTAAATGAAAAACTAAAGAGCCAAGGATGGGCTGCAAGAGGACAGTGGACAAATTTAGGCACAGTTGGGTTTTTTTACTCAACGTCTTTTACTCAGTGTTGCGTCTATTGTGTCCTGTAATTCCAATTTGACAAATACTGTATACCAAAGAGAAGCCGTCTTCTGATGTTTTAATATGCTGTCACATGCTTGCAAATTGCAGTTGGTTGTACACTACAGGTAAATCTTTCACTAGAACAGAGCCCCATGAAATCTGTTTAACTCCCTGATTGAGGCTTTTGTGCCATTTTGGTGTTTGGAACAATGTGTTTGGCTGTCAAACACAACAAACACAAGTCGATGTTCACTTTAAATATTTTTTCTTTACTCTGCTATAGTGTCATGACACAGAGAAAATAAAACATGAATGTGATAATGAAGCCCCCCATTCCAAAAAACACACGAGGTACAGGTGCACATTTTGTACAAACCATTTGCCCTCTCTAACTCGGTATCGGCCAGCTAATGATTTTCAGATTTGATGAGCTCTTTGTGTAGTAAAAAACAAACTCAGGTAGAGGCAGGCACAGCTACAGCCTCCTGTGAAAATTAGGTTTGATGTTCACTCTCAAATGAAAATCTCTGACCAATTTTGCATGCAGTCAAATGTCGTCCGCTCCCGTCCACGCACGTTAACTGAGAGGTGGACAGAATGTAAAGCAGGCTGTGATTATTGATGTCTGTTGTCAAGCACATTCTGTGTCCAAAATGAGAAGTCTCACTCATTAATCATTAACAAAAATGCACAATGCCTCCAATAGAATGAAATGTGTAGTTCATTTGGCAACACACAATCCATGTTCCCATGATACTACAGCTTTTTTCCCCCCTCCAGTTTCAGTGTTTTTATCTCTAGTTTTGATTAGGCCATTTTGCATGCAGACAAATGATTTTCCTGCACTTTCACTGATAGATGCAGCCAGAAAGAGAATGTAAAACAGGTCTCAGTATTAATGTGTTTTGTCGAGGAAGTTCTCCATCCGAAAGGCGACGCCTCTCCCATTAATCATGAGCACCAGGGTAAGGTGTGGGAAGAAATAAAGCAGTCCATTTGCATTTCTGGCAGACATAAAAATGTCCACCATGATGCAGCACATTCTTTACGTTTAGTCTTTCTGATCGTTGACTGTTTTACTGTAAAGCAGTTTTACACCCGAATGCCTTTTCCCTCTTTATGTAGATGCAAAAATACAAGCCGCAAAAGGAGATCAGATGGCACAGCAGCATGTTTACTGAGGACTGAGGTCCTTGGAGGATTCTTCAACACTGTAAGCTATTTTGCCATGTGGAGTCAAAAATTTGGCACACAACTAGGAAACATGTTTCCAGCAGCATGTTTCATCATGAAAGTGGTCCTATTTAACTGCTAGGCACAAGGACACTCCCTTTGTTTAATTTCTGACAGTCATTATTCAGGCATCAGGTGGGATGGTGGATCTGTCACTACATCAATGCCACAGAATGTTGGGTTTTTTGTTTTTGTATCAAATGATTTCTCTATCAGCGTGCCAGTCAGATCCACTGAGGATTTCACTCTGTCTCTGATCTTGTTCCAGATTCACTCCTGCATTTGGAAGAAATCCTCTTCTGTCAAGAAGAACATGAAAAGCAAAGTGTCCTCTCCAGAGAACCAAAGCATTGGTTGTTTGTTCAAATTTTAAAGAACCAATGTTTATGTTTACTACCGTGGCACAGCAGGAAGTGTGGTAGGAGATCCTGCAGTGAAAATGATCCACGCACAGGTGTGTGGTTGGTTAACAGAAAATGGTAAAAAGAAAAGAAAAGACTATGAGTTTAGCACTTAATAATGACTTTCCATGCGCTGTAGCCTCTATACAGTTTATTTTGTTAACTGGTAATTACCCTGGAAATACCCAAAATGATCACAGACATGTTTGCCATGGTTTGAATATGAATAGAAATCCTAGTGAAACAGATCTGAGTGACAACAAAAAAAGGTGTTGATACGTTTCCAATATATAAATGTATAAGTGGTGTGAACAGTTGCCACATGCACATTAAGCAGGTTGCTTCCCCAGACAAAAGAAAACGAAAGTATTCTGACCTTCACATCTAAACCCAAGCAAACCCACATGAGTACAGAAGAGACTGTTGACTCAGTAGGGATAATATTTAACAAGGACAGATGAGAATGATTATTTGAAAGTAATACAAAATGCATGAGAGCCTCAGTGGGTTTCTGCCACAAACTGATGCAGAAAAGGTCTAAATTAGTTCATACAAATTCACCAGAATTCTGAAAATTAAGAGTCTGATATCCAGCTTACTGTGTCTGATCCACAGCTCAAATGAAACCTAAAGCAATCTGCGAAGGTTCACACAAAACAAACTTTCTTTAGAAATATGACTATGCCTTAACTCTTCTTGCCTGAAGCTATTAAAAGCCTAACCCCAGGTAGGCAGATAAGTATGAAGCTCATTAACAGTCTGTTTTAAGGCTGTTTTTGGTGTATGCGCTCGGCTCTCACCCTCCACTGAAAGATCCAGATTCAGTTAGCTCAGGCACCATAACACTGCATATCCACACAGAATTCATAGTGATGCTGATCAATACCAGTACTGTGACGAGTACACGTCTCACTGGTGACATTTCAGGCTTTCACAGCATCTCCCTGTTCAGGAACAAAGATTCTCATCCATCCAAAATGTAAATACTAATGCACTCACTAATAACCACTTCTGACAGAAACAGCAACTCAGGTAAAAGCAGAGGAGGGGGGCTATGTGTTTACGTGCATAACGAGTGGTGTTGTAACAGCAGGATCATTCACACACACTGTTCTCCTGATTTGGAGGTTCTGGCAGTCTCGTGCAGACCTTTTTACATCCCGAGGGAGTTTACAGTAGTTATTGTGATAGCTGCTTATATACCGCCGGATGCTAACGTTAGCACGGCTCTCAGCCTCTTGCTCAACACCATAAACAAACAACAGCTTGCCCACCCCGATGGGGTTTTTATTGTCGCCGGCGACTTTAACAAAGCGTGCCTAAAGACTGTGCTTCCTAAATTTGTCCAGTTTGTGGACTTTGCTACGAGAGGAGAACACACTTTGGACCATGTCTATTCAAACATCAGGCATGCTTTCAGAGCGACACCCCTCCCCCACCTGGCTGGATCTGACCACCTCTGCATGTCCCTCACCCCCACCTACACCCCCCTGCTGAGAAAAACAAAGCCCCAGACAAAGACAATAAAAACCTGGCCTGAAGGAGCCCTTTCTCAACTGCAGGACTGCTTCTCAACAACTGTATGGGATTTATTCTCCAGCCACAACCTCCAGGAGTACACGGACACTGTACTCTCGTACATCAGGAACTGTGTTGACAATGTCACCGTCAACAAAAGGGTCAGGGTGTTTCCAAATCAAAAACCCTGGATGAATAGCGAAGTGCAATCCCTCCTAAAAAGCCGCAACACTGCCTTCAAGTCAGGGGACAGGGCTGTGTATAGGGCGGCCAGGGCAGACCTGAGTAGAGGCATCAGGAAAGCTAAGGCTGCCTATAGGAGGAGGATTGAAGATCACTTTGCTGACAACGACCCCAGAAAAATGTGGCAGGGGATCAATCACATTACCAACTACAGAAGCAATAACCAGGCAACATCTAGGACTGATGCCTCACTGGCTGAGGATCTAAACCGTTTCTTCTTTGAGACGACCAAGCCCTCAGCTGCCACACCACTTCCACCCGCCCCCAGCACTGGCACACTAACACTTAGGGAGCACCAAGTGAGGTGTGTTCTAAGGTCAGTGAATCCCAGGAAGGCGGCAGGTCCTGATGGAATACATGGAAAGGTTCTCAGAGCATGTGCTGACGAACTGACCGGAGTCTTCACTAAAATCTTCAACCTTTCCTTGTCATCAAACACCGTCCCGCCCTGCCTCAAAACCTCCACCATCATCCCCATCGCCAAGAAGACAGCTGTGGCCAGCCCAAATGACTACAGGCCTGTTGCACTTATGCCTGTAGTGATGAAGTGCTTTGAGAGACTGGTCTGTCAGCACATCAGGGCCGGTCTGCCTCCCACTCTGGACCCCCACCAATTTGCCTACAGGACAAATCGTTCCACCGAGGACGCTATCACCATAGCGCTCCACACTGCGCTGAGTCACCTGGAGCACCGAGGAAGCTATGTGAGAATGCTCTTTCTGGACTTCAGCTCAGCATTCAATCATATCATCCCGGAGATCCTGGTCCAGAAACTGTCTCACCTGGGACTCTCCACCCCCATCTGCCTCTGGATCAAGGACTTCCTGACAAATAGACCACAGTCTGTCAGACTCGGCCCCCACCGGTCCAGCACCATCACACTCAGCACCGGGTCTCCACAAGGATGTGTTTTGAGTCCCCTCCTGTTTACGCTCTACACATCCGACTGCTCCCCTACCCATCTCTCAAACACCATCATAAAGTTCGCGGATGACACCACAGTGGTTGGACTCATCTCAAGGGGGGATGAGTCGGACTACAGAGATGAGGTCAACAGACTGACTGAGTGGTGTTCAGTTAACAACCTCCAACTGAACACCACGAAAACTAAAGAACTTATCTTGGACTTCAGGAAGGGCAGAGCAGACCCGGCCCCACTTTACATTCACGGGAGCTGTGTGGAGAGGGTACACTCCATGAGGTTTCTGGGCGTGCAGATCTCTGATGACCTCTCCTGGACTGCAAATACTACAGCGGTGGTTAAAAAGGCCCAGCAGCGTCTCCACTTTCTGAGAGTGCTCAGGAGGAACAACCTGGAGGAGAGGCTGCTGGTGACATTTTACAGAGCCACCATAGAGAGCATCCTAACGTACGGCATAACAACATGGTATGCAGGGTGCTCAGCTGCAGACAGGAAAGTACTGCAGAGGGTCATCAACACAGCCCAGAAGATCACTGGCTGCTCTCTGCCCAGCCTGGAGGTCACTGCAAACTCTTGGTACCTCAGCAGAGCTGGCAATATCATCAAGGACCACTCTCACCCCAGCAACCAACTGTTTGAACTATTACCGTCAGGCCGACGGTACAGGTCACATAAAACCAGGACAAACAGATTCAGGGATAGCTTCTTTCCCAGAGCTATCACCGTAGTAAATAAGCACAAAAACAATTGAACCTATTCCATACCGTCACTGTCATTATATTATGCTGCTATTCATACTGTCATTATATTAATGCTGCTATCCTGTATATATTGTACATACTATTGTTTGAGTACTTACGATTGTTTTTTTTTGTACCTTTTATATTTTACATTTATATTTATTATTGAAACTTGCACCAAGGGAGTGGCACTCCAATTTCGTTGTACTCTGTACAATGACAATAAAGGCTATTCTATTCTATTCTGTGAATATTTTTTCAGAGAGCTTTTTAGTGTTTAATCTAACCCCAATCAGCTTTTTCTATGTATTCCTAGTTATACGGCTTTATACAGCCAACACCAAGCACAGTTTTAATTTGTACAATGATTTTGCTTTTAACCTCATACCAACCAAAACTGTACTTCATGTTTCAATTCACAAATGTCAGCATTAGTGCTGTCAAAATTAACGCATTAAGGCAAATTAGTCCACCGTTACAGTCAGCGCGATTAAAATTTTGTAACGCAATTAATGCATCTGGAGTGCAGAATGACTAAAAATCCCTAAAATGTTTCTGTCAATGCATTTCGGGCAGTTTTCGGGCAGCGAGTTACCCTCGCACATCTGCAAACGGGCAGTTGATCTGGTAGTGACGGGCAGCTGAACCAATCAACTCAATATGGAAGATGATAAATGCACATTGGCCCTTGCAGCTTAAAATATCCCATTGACGCGAAGCATACGTTAGCCGGGCATGCTGTTAGCACTTTGGCTAACGCGTCACACAGCTTGCGACAAACCACTCGCGGAGCATCGGAGGCTCAGTGAGTCTACCTCGGACATATTGACTGACACAATTGGCAAGTGAATTGCAACAAACTGCAGACCTGTTAATGTCGTTGAGAACATGAGTTTTACATAGTTTTGGTTCCTCGTTTCAAGGACTTGAAGTGCCTCCCCAAGAGTGACAGAGAGAGAGGATAAATGTCTACAGAGTTTTTGGTTTTTTGTTAACATGAATGTGCAAGATGTTCAACAAACATGTTAAGTGCCGGAGGAGCCCGCACCGCCAGCTGCCTGAGCCAGCATGCCTGAGCAGGAGCTCGGCGAGCCGGAGGAGCCCGCTCTGCCAGCTGAGGAGCTCAGCGAGCCGGAGGAGGAGCTCTCGCTGCCGGCCGAGGAGGAGCTCTCGCTGCCGGCCGAGGAGGAGCTCTCGCTGCCGGCCGAGGAGGGTCCCGCTCGGCCGGAGGTCAGCGGACCGGAGGGACCTCCACGTCTAGCGCGGTCTCCTCGCCGTCCACGTCCGGTGCGTCCACGTCAGCGATCGGCACGTCATGGACCTGGTGCCACGCCTCGCTGTTGCTCACCGGAGCAGCGCCGCCGCCACCGGACCCGTGGCAGGCCACCAGAACCGTTCCGCCGCCACCGGACCCGTGGCAGGCCGCCGGAGGAGCAGCGCCGCCGCCACCGGACCCGTGGCAGGCCACCAGAACCGTTCCGCCGCCACCGGACCCGTGGCAGGCCGCCGGAGGAGCAGCGCCGCCGCCACCGGACCCGTGGCAGGCCCCCTGAACTGTTTTGCTGCTGCTGCCGGACCCGGGGCCGTCCGCCGGAGCTGCTACGTCGCCGCCGTTGGGCTCGAGGTAGGCCCCCCGAACTCTCTTGTTGTGTTGATGGGCCGCCTGTGACTGTTTGTGGCGTCTTTTCGTTTTCTTTTTGCACCGCTGCGGGATGCGCGGTCTGACTCTGAGACTGTGGACTGGGTCGGTTTGTTGTTTTGTTGTTTTTGCCAGGGTCCTGGGACTGGGCGACCCAGGATCCCTGAGCAGTTATGTATTATTATTATTATTATTATTATTATTATTATTATATGTATTTTGGTGTTGCTGCTGCTCTTCTCCATGCTTGTAGATGTGAGTGTGTGTGTGTGGGTGTGTGTACGTCTGCGGGTATGCTTGGAGGATGGAGCTCAGCCACCTGCAGGCCTGAGGGGTGTGGCCCTGTGGAAGGACTGGCCACACCCGAAGCCACACACCTGCCGCTGATCAGGGCTCGTCGGGGGAGCTACTTAGGAGAGTCTTGGAGCTCCCACCGACGCGGGATCATTGCATGAGACTCCACGTTAGTCACCCTGTCTAAGCTAAATCTGAAAGTGTATGCCTGCCATTCTGAGTGTCCTGACAGCTGCCGTTATTGTTTCCCGCAGGAAGAGCGTGGAAGGCACGGAGAGCAGCGAGCACCGGTGGGTGCTGAAACGGGAGCAGAGAGCACACGGACTATTCACGGGAGACACGACACGGGAGTCTGGGAGAATACGGGGATTTATTGTTACGTTGTTTTCACTCTGTAAATAAACACTGTTTGTACATAGAGCACCGCGCCTGGGTCCTCCTTCCCCCACTCCTTCCACGGTGTGCCATGCCATACCGTGACAATTTTCCCTTTTTTCTCGAGTCTGTTTGCTCATGCAAAATGAAATGCGATTAATATAGAATAAAAATTAATGATAATTAATCGTGATTAATCAAAATTAATCCACAGTAACCCTGTGATGAATCTCATTAAACATTTTAATTGTTTGACAGCACTAATATATATTACATATTAGAGATGGCACGATACCACTTTTTTATGTCCGATACTGATACCGATATCATAAATTTGGATATCTGCCGATACCGATATGAATCCGATATAGTGTTTTTTAATCAACAAAACTGCTTTTTTAAATATCTTGCTGCATTTTGTATAAGTTCATACTCAAGTTTAAAACAACAACTACACTAAAGCTATTGTTATACCTGTATGCAAAAAAAATATTTCATAGTTCAGCAATACTGATCAATCTAATAAACTTAAACCTACACCATCCTCCCTATTCTGGTATTTTAAAGAGTACTTAGCGTAAATATTAAGCAACCTAACTAATAGGGTTCCAACTCCCAGCAACAACAAAAATAAATAAATAAAAAATAGGGAACCACCCCTCACGCTCCACCTCATGATGCTTAATCGACGTAATCAACCTTAATTTGATGCAGTGTGAAAAAAAATGCACAGAAATCAATTATTTTTCAAGAAATATTAAATAGATTCAACATCTTTCTTCAACAAAATTGCAGACTGCACAGATGGTACCTTCCCAAAGGAAAAAGTACTATAGCTTACTAGGGTATATATATTAGACCTAATAGTCACTATATACAGTAATTGACTTCTATTCATTTTACATCAAATTAAAACTTTGGGTGTCAGATAATTATTTATTAAAAGCTACACATTTTAAATGAGAATAAGAAAGAAAAGTATGTCTTTGTGCCCCCTTTTCCCTGTTAATGCCCTATCGGCCCCCTGGCTAAACTTTGCTAGATCCGCCCCTGCACATTACCAGCGTCAGCTACGTAGAAAAAGATCCTGGAGTAGAAAGTAATATTAAATACATTCTAACAATAGCTGATCAAGCTTAAACGTGCTGCTGTTGTAAATCCGCTGGTTTCCTCTTTCTGGTGCAAAGTGGGCCAAAAGCAAACTAGAGAGACGGACTCGCGACAGAAAAGCCGATCAGCTGATCGTTAAGCAGTTTCATGATTGAAGTAGCAGCAGGAGAGGCAGTCGCTCGTTAAGCTTAATGCAGGAATGCTTTACAAACATTCAGAGATGGACTTACACACTTGCTTTACTTCTCTCGGGATAACTTTGTCGGAGATGAAATGCCGGGTTGCTAGCGAAGCTCCAAATGCTATCCAGACCACCGACAGGTCCCGAATGCCACCGCCGCTCTATCACGTGATGCATACTGCTCCGACGTGCTAACGTTCTGAGGTGAGTTACGGCGTGTTGCAAGTTTTGTGAGGTGCTTTCGTGATATTTAATGGATCGGATTACATTTCTTATTTTTCTCCGATATCCGATCCAGTAATTTAGGTCAGTATCGGACCGATACCGATACGTAATATCGGATCGGTCCATCTCTATTACATATTAGTGAATACTTACCTATTACTATTTAGGTTTTTTAAAAAGTTGTATTTCACAGGAGAGAACCTGTGCTAAAAGAAAGCTATTCAAATTCTCTTTGAATTTAAGCACACACTCTTTGTGTTTATTCTGCATTTATTTCGTTATATTGCATAAATGTCAGTTACAAGCTTAAATATAAAGTTGAAAAAATGCAATTACAACCAGGCAGTTGATCAAGTAATTGCAATTAATCACGAGTGATTACAGAAAACTGTGCGATTTATTAGTTAATTTCTTTTAATCTATTGACAGCACTACTTAGCATGCTAAAACTCTGGATGAATGTGATTAGTCAGCTTCTCACAGTTTTTTTCTTCTTTTTTTTACTGTTTCAATTGTAATTGTGATGCTGATTTTGCAATAGGAATCTTAAACAAACATTGAAATTACATTTCAATTATTACACACACACATATATTCATGTAGCCCCTTCCGCCAGGGTTACTTGCGCAGTAGCATTCCAACAACGCCCTGTTTTCGTCTCTTGCCCACCGATGCCTTCCTGTTCCAGAAGCCCACTTGTCGTCAGGGTGCCCTGGTTCCTCAACACCTGACGCGGACCTTGTTGATCCGGGCAACGTCCGAGCCGGCATGCCTTCATATTTATCTGTCTCGCTCATGTCTGCGGTAGGCTCGCTTAGCATAGGGGGTCTAACCTTAGGACCCTTACTGGATACAGACGCCCCAGGCAGGAATAGAACTTGCGATCCTCTGCTCCAAAGGCGTGTAGTCTAACCACTACGCTATCCAGCAGATCCTGTGGGACTTCCAGATACTGACGGACAAAGTGGTGGTGGACAAACAGAAGAAGACGGCCGTAGCGGTTCCGAATGACAGCAATATCAGGAAGAAGGAACACGAGGAGCTGGAGAAATACCAAGGGCTCAGAGAAGAGCTCGAGAGGATGTGGAGGGTGGAGGTAACAGTGGTCCCGGTAATCGGAGCACTAGGTGCGGTGACTCCCAAGCTAGGCGAGTGGCTCCAGCAGATCCCGGGAACAACATCGGAGATCTCTGTCCAGAAGAGCGCAGTCCTGGGAACAGCTAAGATACTGCGCAGGACCCTCAAGCTCCCAGGCCTCTGGTAGAGGACCTGAGCTTGAAGGATAAACCGCCCGATAAACTTCACACATATATAAGTGTTAAAGTGTTAGATGCCTGTTTTTATTCAGGCACCTAACAGTGGTGGTGAAATCTGTCTGTGTTAGCAAGAAATAAAATCAGCCAATGAATAAAGAGTACAGCAACATCTAGCATAGTGTTTATTGCCCGTTTTATCATATATATATATATATATATATATATATGTATATATATATATATATATGTATATATATATATATGTATATATATTCAAAGTCCACACGTCATAAACAGCAAACAGCAAATTCTGAGTAATGAAGGTGCTAAACGCAGCCTACAGTGGTAACTCCATCAAAACCCAGGCTGGTGAGGTGATGGGCACAGTCTGTGCCACACCAGATTGCGGGATACACTTAACTCTAAATACCACTGTCAAAATGTGCAACAAGCACCAATAAAGTGCATTTTGGAGGCATGAAAGCACTCTTTGGCTGGCCTTCGTATGCAGCGATCGGCTAGTGAACATGAATAATATCCTGTCATATATGGATTTGTAGCAGTGCAGTAGCTGAGCGCGCTCACTAAAGCTTTTCAGGAAAAAATGCTAATGGACACAAATGACTACCACTACATTACTTTGCATGCTGTTCACTGGAACTTTGGGTTGGTTATTCGCCACTAACAGATGAGGGAGCGAAAAGGTAGGCAGTGTAGAGGCTTGTGTGGGAGGAGATATTTTCTATCAGTGTTTTCTGGTTCCCAAGAGAAAAGTGAAGCTACAAAACGGTTAAGCACCAACTATAAATATTTCCACATGTAGTTCCACATAATTACTTTTAATGCTGTTTTGAACCAATGTCATCAAGCCCCAAACTTTTAAAACTTCATATGTATAAATTATAAACATTATACACACCTATATGCAGGGAACAGATGGGCTTCTTTGGGATTAAGACAGGCTGCATTAAATAACCTGAAACTTCTCAGGAAGAACAGCCGGCTCTGCCCTGTCTAATCTATTGCCACAGTGTTATCAGACCACTGCAGGTTGTTAATAATGTGACACCCCACCGCCGTGCAGAGCAGTCAGGATGGGTGCTGCCATGTGGAGTGCTAGATGGACTTGAAGTGGTGAAATCTGTCTGTGTTAGCAAGAAATAAAATCAGCCAGTGAATAAAGAGTACAGCAACATCTAGCATAGTGTTTATTGCCTGTTTTATTATATATTATATCATATATATATATAAATTAATATATATATTAATTTATTCATTTGTACATGTTATGCAATTCAAAACTGTAGCGTAATTGTAGTGTAACATGTAGTGTAATCTATTAGTGCTCATGTACTGCACATTAATGTTGGCACAGTAAATACTGCTGTGTAATTTAAACCAAACGAAACACATCACACAGCTTGTTTATTAATGTGTGTATGTGTATCTATACATCATGTTAATGTAGTGAAGTAAAAGATGCAATATTAGGAATACTGATTTAAAGTATAGTGTAGCAAAATTCTAATTATCAAGCATTTTCACAGTTTTTCTACACTAAGTAGAATATGCTAAAGATAGCTTTTCCTTTCTGAAAACAAAAGATTAGAGTAGAGGCAACATTTAATGAGATGTGTATTTACTGTTGTATGTAGCTGAGAAAAGTGCACAACCAAAAGATCACAGATGTTAATAGCAACATTACTTATGGGTCAAATTTTATGTTCTGGGCATAAAATTTGAGTCCTGACCTCAGTCTGTCAATTAGACTTGCAGATGAATGTGCTCTTAGCACATAGCCAACAATCATATTTACATTTTACTCTTGGTTATCTACTAAATGATTAATTATTATTAACACAGTCATGTAAAAAATAAACTTCCCATAGAGTTCTGTGAGAAACTATAGCAATAGCTTTAGGTGCAATAACTTGAAGTAATCATTGGTGGTATAGCTTCGTCAGTCTCTTCCGTTTGTGTCATTGTCTTTCAGTCGCACCGTAACAGTGGGTCAAGATTTTATGTTTTTAATTTGCCATATTTTTATAGCTTATTTTAGTCTAATATTTTTCAGGTGCAGGATTTAGCCACAAGACATTTCCAGGGCTGGAAAATATTTTATGAATTGTCATAAAAACTTTAGCCGGGCTCACAGTGCAAGGCTTTTCAACAATCTCTTCAGGAGCCAAAGCTGCTGACAGAACCAAATATGTGTGTCCAAATCATTATAACGAACATGAAAACACCAAGTTAATTATCAGTTTCACAGCCGTTAGTTACATTCATGTTAAAATATGGCTATAATAAGAAATTATGTTGAGATAGAAGAAACCTACATCCTGTTGATAAACAGGGTGTAGGTTTTAATTGGTTATCTTTGTCCAAGTATGAGAAACATGCAAACAAACTAAGAAATCAGAAAGATGGAAAACACGTTTAGAAAATCATCACAAATCATTTGAAAATCAAGTGGAGCTATAACATCATCTGCTTATTCTTCTTCTTACAAAACCACTATCAAACCTTATAAAGTGAACCCTTCTGCAAACACATCCTCGTGTCATCCATTCTCACAGCGAACTTCAGGACTCAGTTCACTACAAATTATTCTAAATGTTAAGAAACGAGACCATCTGCAAGCCTTTTATGATTGTACGGAGTCATAAAACTTATCATTTATGAGAGTCATCCCTCTCATAAATGTTAAATCCTGTGACTGAGTTACTTTACGGTCAGAGAGATGTGAAGATCAAATAGGAGATAAGAAGGCAAATGAAAGATAACAGGATGGTGCCTTGGGGTGGCTCCTGGAACAGTACCAACAGGAGCCTTTTGGCAAGATAGTTTGTAATCCAGGACACCGCAGGGCCATCCACCTGCATCCCCCACAGCTTATCCCCCTACAGCAGTTTGATGTTAAAGGGAAAAAAGAAAAAGAAATGCTCAGCACTGTGCAACCCCAGTCACTTAAACTGCAAGAAGTATGCGGCCGGGCGATGGCATCTGCCAGAGTATGAGACTGGATGGTAATGACATAAAATTTCCATAAACTCAAATAATCAATGTTAACCTGATAAAGACTCTGAGTGCAAGATTATCATTTAGATTGTTTTATTCGATTAGCTAAATCGGAGTACGCGTTCCACTAAAGCTACAATTAGGTTTATGTCCTCAACTGAAACAGGAAAACACTTCTTTACATTTTCGTTTTAAAACTTAAAATTCTTACAATTACACACACCAAAAGAAATGCAGGCCCTGCAAATGCTTGTTGTAATGTTTTTGTCCTCTCAGACCTTTGGATCAATAGCATGGACCCAGTAAAAAGCCAAGTCAGTGGATTAGAAATACCATTGATCACAATGATTCTCACTAATCCAATACTGTTTGTGTAACGGTACTTGAGCACTCAATGCAGCAGGAACCCTGGAGATGGCTGAGTTCTCTGTTTACGGAGGACTGTCTGCATTTCAAAGTTCACAACCATTTCACTCGAAGTACATACAATTTATATTGGATATTTATGTTTATCTGTCTGTCTACTACTCATTGGGAAATGCTCATATTAATGACACTTTTGCTAAACTTCTTTAATTTAAGCTAAATGTCTACATGTCAATACAATCTTGATTATTTGTTTTAAACATAATCAAGCTGGTGATATAGAACATGATGGGCCTATGATGCATACTTTCACTAATTAGACTCAAAATAATGACATGCTCATTTAAACCACAAATTTCTATTTATACACTCACTCAATGCCAGGATGCATATATGTGCTTCTGAGGCACCCATTGTTCTGGCACAAATGGACATGGTGCTCAAAAATAGTGGAGCAGTAGGGGATCGAGAGCTTGAAATATCAGTGCACTAAATATTCTTTATGGGGTTGAAAGTTATCCCAATACAATTGGTTATCTGGGTAGATAATTTCTCCATTTGGATCTTTCTACTTTGTAAAACTGGCTGGAGGTACACCCATCATCCATCTGGTTCACTGCCTATAGGTCCATTTTTTTTTTTCAATTTTATACCACCAGAATAGCGCTAACATCTCTGATCCCATCCCCCACCCTCATTTTATGAAGTCCTTCATGAAATATCCCTTCAATTCATTCTTTCTGCTAACCCCTGACCACATTTCAGAAAAATTATTTATTCACATAATAATTGCTTAATATACAATACAGAACAGACTTTTCTCAAAAGTGGTATTAACGTAGATTTATTAAGTTCATTTCCTTCTACTACTAGAATTCATATGCTTGATTCACAGTTAAACATCCTAATTTATGTTCTACTGAATTAGCTTTATTCTCTTTAACAACGTAGCAACTCATTAATCATTCAAAACCAGATAGATAGATAGATAGATAGATAGATAGATAGATAGATAGATAGATAGATAGATAGATAGATAGATAGATAGATGTTTTCTTCTGATTGGCTGTCTATCTTTGAACAGGATGTTTGAACAGGTGGCTTGGGCTACTGTGCTAAAACCTGACCTGTGTGCCTGAGATGATTACATTAGAGATATACCCTCTCACTGACATAAGACAGAATAATTTACTTCCTTGTATCGGATTAAGACCTTATAATTATTGTAAACCTTTGCAATAATTACAATCTAATGTTGTGGTGTAAAGAGGAAAATTTAAAAAGCTGTCACTGTCCAAATACTTGCTCTAACTGTATAACACAGCAGCTGGTCTGCTAATCAACTCCTGATGAGCTTTGCTAAATCAAAAAGGGGTGTCTTTTTATGCCCTTCATAATATTTAGAAAAGGGTAAAAAAACAAACAAAAACATTCCAGCACATTTACTTTTAGAGACAGTGTTGGAGAAAGGAATTTCACAGGACTTCATTTTATTTCTTTTCAATACAAGTGAAAACAGAGGACACCCACCCATCTAGCAATTCTAAAAGGAGTCGGTGTAACACTTGAAAGCAGTAAGAAGGTCAGAGCAATTCTGTAAAGATGCTAAGAATATCTTGTTATTAACTAAACATAAGAAATGACCAGCAAGTGGTACAACATGATTTGCCAGCGAGCTACTTGTCAACAGCGCATGTGGAGTGGATTGCTGCCTACACACCGGCTTTCTCCTTTCACCCAAATTTCTTGAATCCCCCACTCAGCTCAGATGGAGTACTTTGCATAAATGTCAAAGAAATGTATTTCAGTCTGAAGTGAGAAAAAAAATGTGCAAAGCAAACACTTTTTATGGCTGAACCATGGGGACTGTAAGCAGAGGTTACAGGAAACACTTTTGCCCATTTGATTTCTGCAGATCTCTATTTTTGGCACGTCTTCTTTTTAAATGGAGCAGATACCTTAAAGTGCACACATCTAAATGTTGCATGTGTCGAAGACTGTGCTTTTTGCACATTTATGTCTTACACACTTCACTCACTTATTACCATTACTTATTAAAATTATTCATGATGAACAGACAGACGTTCATGTTACTTGGACTTATATTTTTAATATTTAAATGTCTCCTTTTTGTAAATGTCCTGGATCCCCTTTTTTTCAGCTTCCACACAGCTTTATAAAGCTACTGCACACTCAGAAAATTCTAATTGTTTCATAGCTCTTTCAGTGTTGCCATCAAAGTCCATTCATTTCAGCTGTCAGGCTAGTCTGTAATGTAGGCCGATTAAAGCTGACAAAGCTAATAATTCTGAAATATAATGAATATGAATATTTTTAACTTAGTGTTAGCACTAAATGAGAATTCTGCTGTCAGAAACATTCATACAGTCTCTACATGGATGCAGATACTTGACACTGTAACTGCCTTTACATCATGGAGCCCTGCTCTCAAAGACTTACACAGATGTATCTCTATCTGTGTAGCAGGATTTAAGAAATAAGCACTCAAAGTTTTAAAAACATGTTTAGAGCCGTGTTCTGTCTGTATGAAACGTGATGCCATGTAGCTGGTTGACTGATTGCAACTAATAGACTTACATTAGTTAGCTAGTTAGCTAGCTAGTGAAAGAATCGATAACTCAGGGGAAAATAAGGACACTAAAACTAAAAATCAGTTTGAGGGAATCACTGTTGGGCTGCCTCTGACTGCAACAATGAGTTTTATGTTAAAATACCAAAGATATACTGTCCACTTTCGCTCTCTGTCTCTTTAGCAGTAAGTGGTAGGGGTGCAACGATATTCGTATCGATATTGAACCGTTCGATACAGTGCTTTCGGTTCGGTACGCATATGTATCGAACAATACAACATTTGTAATTTATTTTATCAACTTTCCTTCTGACGATGCTGTCTGTGTTGAGCGCTCAGTGAATCTGCGTTCGACTACTCCGCCTAGGCTGCACTGTCGAGCGCAGATCCACTGAGCGCTCAACACAGACAGCATAGTCAGGAGGAAGAGCGCAGGGCAAGCTAGCAAGACAGAAGTTAAGCTCTCCTTGCAAGATGGACCTCCCCCACCCTCATTCAGATCTGGCGTTTGGAATTATTTTGGTTTTCATGTGACGTATGACCCTGAAGGTAAGCGAGTCATGGACTAAAGTAAAACAGTATGTTGGATGTGCCATGCAATGCTTAATTACATTGGTGTGAACTAGTGTGTTAGCGCAGTTAGCTCGTTAACGTGTTGGCCGTCTAGCCCCATGCACGGGGCGATCGGCGGTAGCTCGTTAACGGAGATTTGCCGTGTTGTGGCGTTAAGGTCATTTCAACGAGATTAACCTGAAAGCACTAGTGGGAACACAACGAATATGACTGCACATTTACGCCGACATCATCCTAGTGCAAAGACAAAAACAACAAGCATGCTACTAACTTTAGCCGAGTCATTTAGACAGCTGTTAGCACGTGATTCTCCTTATGCTGCTGAGAATATAGCCCAGAAGAAGCGGATAGTATAGCTTTTATTTTGGAAAGAGACATTTCTCTGTAATAAACTCTCTTTTCCAAAGATGAGTGATTCCTCAATCAGATACAGGGCTTGCAAAATCGCTAGCCCGACGTCCCGGAGCTAGCGATCTTTCCAGTCGGGCTACAAAAATCTCTCTGCCCTGCCCGTCGGGCTATTGTAGGAAAAATATATGTCAATGCTTTTGCATTCTTTCAGAAATGTAGCTGGGTAATTATGTCATTGGCATCGGTGAGCCACTGTCAATATGTGACATATTGAAATCGCGTTTGAATTTGCGCTTGTTTTTTTGCTTTCACTTTGCAATGACAGCACTGATCTGTGAGTGATGATAATTTGTGCACCAATTTCTCTGACATCGTCTTATTAATCGTTAGCTTACTATGCAAACATGACAAGTGAAATCTCCCGCAGCAAGCTTAAACATGTGAGAGGTTGATCGCGCAGAGAATCGCTGAGCTTATGTGAGTCCGTGTGTAAAAGTAGCAGTATATATATTTTAGTTCTGCTGAGCCAAATAAGACAGGTCGGGGTGAAGAAGTGACAGCCAAAGAAAAGCTTACCACAAAACGGAGAAGTTATGACAAATGAGACTATAAGGCAAAAAGAAAGTGCAGCTTTATGGTTTCATGGACAAAAGAATTTCTGTGGCTGCAATATGACGAGCTAAATAACCAGGGCTGCACATAAGTGGTCCGCAGGTGCGCATTCGCTGTCAAAATAAAAAACGCGCACAAGGGTTAGGGTTAAATTTAAAAACTGTACTTTTGAGTTAAAATATATATTTATAATTTTAATAAATGACAAATTAAAAAGGCATGAACATTTTTTGTATCGAAAAAATATCGAACCGTGACACCAAAGTATCGAACCGAACCGAACCGTGAATTTTGTGTATCGTTGCACCCCTAGTAAGTGGCTATGCATTGTTTAGCTAGCAATGAAACGGAAAAATCCAGCCGTTAGCCGTAATGCTCGGGTTTGTAAAGCGCTTTATAAATGAGCACTATGTCAGTTTTTGAGAGCAGAGCACCATGATGTAAATTAGCCTTTATATGTTTATTGTTTAATGTACTCTTTAATCAGGACCAAATTACCTCTGTAAACACAGTCACCATTCAAACCACTGCTGCCCATATGAATATAAAATATGTTCAATATTTAAAATTCAATAAACAAAAAAACAAACAGAGACATACACACACATATATTTACTGCTGGCCTTTATATATAATATTTGTAATACTGCTTTTAAAACTATTTCTTATCAAACAGACAAATAAGCACATTTCCAGAGTATTAGCTCCACTTTAATCCCTGTGGATAATTGTGTTGCCGTGTACCACATTCTTGGATCAGCATTAATTTAACTGCAGAGTAAATGCTCTCAGAAATGTCCAACTTTAGCCTTGTAAAAAAAACACATGTATGCAAATATGGTTTGGTATAGTCATGACATTATCAACAAAAGCAGAATATGCAGGCGACTCATTTATGGTCAAACACTGCTCCAGACAGTGGTACATGCGCATCACTCGTTTAGACTAACCACACATTCATATAAGAATAGCAACAAGTGAAATATTAAAGGTTTTAAAACAAACACTATTTCAGAAACAAAGTATGTCCTCAACAGACCAGCTGCTCTGAAGCTGTACTTAAGCTAAACGCTAATGCCAGCATACTGACATGCTCACATGGCCTAATTCACAAACAGTGGATAGCCACACATCTCAGATTATACTGAGTGTATGATTGTTTCACACACACAAAGCCAGGATTCATCAACATTTTCTCAACTGAATTTGTTATACAACACTTTTTTAATTTAACTGGGCAACAATTTCCCGGCTAGGTTTCATCAACACAGAGAACAAACAAAACAGTAAATAAAAGAAAAAAAAATAGATGATCATGCTGCTGTTTCACATGTGCAGTATATAAAATACATCCCAGGGGGGCAGAACCAGCTCATGAACTATCTCAATCTCCATAAAGGAAAGATAAACAACTTCTACCTACTGCGAAAAAGGTAATCAAAAAGAAACATTTTGTTAATGAGTTTGAGGTGTACGACTGTAATAATTCATTCTAACATAAAGTTCTTGGGTTTTGAAGTATTTTTTTGTCTACCATAATTCACCTTTGTTTGTTTTTTGTTTTTCAGCATAATTTCAAAGTGTGGCTCTTTGCTTACTACTTTGCTTAGTGTCTATGAAGAAAAATGTTGCTTACTCCTGGTTTAGCATATTAAAACTGCATTGACTAAAACAAGATTTCCATCCTTGTTGGATGTCATCACTTACAGTTTAATCCATCTCTTAAGTCTGATCTCAATAGCCGTTTCCGGGTCCAAACTCCTCTTCAGTTTCTAAACTCAAGCAAACAGTGCTGCATCACTGAGAGTTAAAAACTGTCTAAATGCTTTCATCTTTTTAATAAAATGATCAGTGTGTCTTCTCTACCAGGTGTAACAAGGAAGATATTAACCCTAAATTCCTTTTTGAAGCATCCTTTAATGCTTTGAGTACTCCAGGAGGGTAGAAAAGCACTACATAAGAATCAGCCCATTTACCTTTTGGAAAGGTTTGCCTTTTTTGGCTTCCTCCTCGTTGTTTTGTCTTTCTCTGGGTTTCTCACTTAGAATGACATCATCTACTCCATGATCCACCTCAAATTAAACACACTTCATTCTTTAAAAGAAGACAGGCATGGGTATATGCAGATTGCAGATAGCAAGCATGTGCTCATGTATACAGAATTATTCTGACTCCCTAACCTAAACATATGGTAAGAACAAAACTTGTCCATGCGTATGTTTTATTAGTGTAACTGTAATGTTGCATGTGCATTTATTTTCTGCACAGGATAAACAGAATTTGTGTGCATAAATTAATAAATTACACCCAGTAAGTAGCTAACAAGTTTTCGCTATCTTGGTTTAGCAGATTAGTATGCTAATGTTTGCTAAGCACATTGCAAGATACCAAATGGGACACTGGCAGTGGATCCTTTTGGTTGTAGATTACAAAGTTGGCTATTTGTGGACTTGGCTTGTATAGTGGTTCCCACAGGAAGTGTTGATGCATTGTATGGATGTGCTTTGTGTGCAGCAACGTTTAGATAGTTGGTGCATGTCGAAATAAAATTCAGTTGAATGAAGACATTTGCAAGCAGAGCATTACATTGTAATGAGATACTTCAAGTTATAATGTTTCAGTGTATATGAATTATGCTAATAGCAGCTAGCTGTACTCAAGATTAAGTAAAAATACTTGAGTTTGATAGGCTACAAGGCTTCCGGGCATTATAATAATATTTCCTGGTCCTGAAACTATCCTGTTCAGCAAACAGGGATTAGGGCATATTTATTTTGCCTCATGCATGCTGTCCTCCCTGTAAATGTAGAACTCAGAGTGGGAGTTCGCATTCGTTTTGATTTTGATTAGTCACTCTTTGTTGTGCCTGCAGGGGGTGCTATTTTACATAAATCTTACATAATCTACCTTTGAGCTGAAGAGGGATGGGGTGGAGGGGATTTCATAGGATTTCTTTCAGCACCAAAATATCTCCTAGAAGTATAGGTCTTATTCTCTGTAGAAGGCAGCTTTAACATCTAACATGTATTTTTCCATTTTCTGCCAGGCAGTCTCTGTTTGGCATGCGTTACCTTCCTAGAGCTTATATATTGGAAGTAAAAGCATCCTTCAGTGTAGTTTAAATAAGTAGGGTGCTTTCAGGGTGCTTCAAAAACATTTTTTATTTTGGGGTGGGGGCTACAAAGGTTCCAGCAGGAACCCTCTGAGGCTTCTCTCCAGTTGTTTAAAGATTACTTTTCTTTCTGCTTACCTTTCCACATTAACTTTTATTACTGCTCCAAGAAATCTCTGAAATACTTATTAAAGCTGTAGTCTGCAGTTTTTCAGGACCAAGCCTCAAGTTTAACAATGATGCATGGTGGTGTGTGGGACTCTGACATGAAATTTGCTTCAGTGCTTCTTAGACCATTGTCAGATACCCTGTCCTCCTAAAACATTAACAATACCGAAATATCTGATGAGTTCATACTGTGAAACAGGTAGAAAATGTTAGTCAACAGTGTGCTGCAGACAAAACACTGCTTTAAATATGGGTTTAAACATTGATGTGAGGTTGCACTTCATGTCATGCATATCCCACATCATAGGATAAAAACAATTCTTTGAATGGCTGTGGTATAGTATATGTGTATTAGCAGTGTTTTTCTTTGCAGTGTTAACATTTGTGGCCAACAGCAAGAGGAACATTTGGAAGATTCTAACAATATAAACCCTCCTCGTTAGTCACACACCCTGTATTAATGAGCAAATATAGAAGCAATTTACTTTTAGTGGCTGGTAAATTAATCAATTAGTATCAGTTGTTGTTTTTCAGTTTATCTACATTGCGCTTTATCTGAAATCAAAGATGAGAGGTTCAGGGTTGATTATGATTCTGTTCTTTCGTCCTGCCTCAACAGTTCTCAGTGTTGATTAGGCTGATCAGCAGTACTTGATATCTGCGCTTTTAATTATGCTGCAAATGCGTCTTAAAAATAAAACATGAAGCACAGGATTTAGCAAGACTTGTATGCTGACATAAAGTGACTGCTCTAGCTGAATGGAAATTTGCATTTTTATATTTATCACAGAATTTATTGACACCAATAACCAGATAATATAAACCAACTGGGAACCAGCAGACAATCATGTGCTTATTTCACAGCAAATAGGCACCCAATTTGAATTTAAATCAGGGTTTACCTGTGTCAGTGCAACTATATAGAGCTGGTTAATTAGTCCTTTAAAACAAAATACTGTAAGCTGTCTCTGTCTTTGAAAATTAAATAGTTCATTTGAACATTCTTAAGATATTTTTGTCATTAAGCAGTAAAAACATTTTGGTTTATGAAAAATGTCACATTTTCATTTTCTGCATGGAGGGAAAAACTGGAAAACTCTCAAAGCTAATTTGTGCAGCATAGTGAGCACATACAAACTTCACACATGGACAAAACCTGAGTTAAAAGACCAACACAGTAACCATGAAGCCATCTACTGGTTTTAGACTTGTTACCATGTTGATTATAAGAGTGTTAGGACCACTTTGGTATCAGATTGGCGACCTGTCCAGGGTGTACCCGCCTCGCCCTATGGTAGCTGTGATAGGCTGCAGCCCCCTTCCCTCCATGACCCTGATAAGGATAAGCTGAAGAGAATGGATGCATGGATACAAGTGTTTGAGACTGATTTTACTTTTGAAGTCAGCCTCAAGTATAGTTGGTATTCCACACTTGACTTGAAGAACCGGAAGTTGCTGTGTTGACCCTTTTGGAACGATATAACAACGTCTCAAAAGCAGGAATGCTTGTTCTGCGAGCTAAACTGTTACAGTCCCGGCATACTATTTTTGGCTCCATTTTCCCCTTCTTTTTGTTATCCAGTCACCCATCCAGATCCAGCAACATCCTGACTCTTCACATTATTTTCTGCTCTGTGTATAACCTATTAAATGAACTAAGAATGGTGAAAGGTGGAGGAAACAACAGGAAGGACTAAACAATTATACAGCGATTAAGAATTGGTCATTCCAACTTCAGCAGACATCAAACTTGTGATTTCAATCAGTGTAAATAAAAAATATCACTGAAAAATGGAAGCATGTTCTGTTTTCATGTGAGAAAGATGAAGAAGAAAGAAGGGCTGCACCTACAGGACCACAACATCTGAGTGTGGGGACTCGGCTCAGAGAGGAAAATTAATATTTATGTTTTGAAGCAAAATGTACCAATGTTACACAACTGAACAACAGTACAGACTGTGGAAAACAATAGAAGACCATAATCTAAAGGAAGCAGTAATGCAACTGGGATACCCCTCCAATGATGTCACTCCTGCAACTCAAGTGAAATCATTCGAGGCATCTCTGTGCTTGTTTTTGCCTCACACAACACTCAAGACACCCTGGACAGAGGGTACATCTCTTGATCGCCACTTCACACCACATAACCCCTCTCTTCACACAAACCAGCTACAGGGTGGGCCATTCACCGTAATAACGTTGCGTTGAAACCAAGTGACATTACCAATAAGTTTGATGTGTCACATGGCCCTCTTCCTATTGAAAAAACAAAAGTTGTATCCAAGATGGCCGACTTCTAAATGTCCACCATGGTCACCACCCATCTGGAGTTTGCCCCCTCACATATACTAATGTGCCACAAACAGGACTTTAATATCACCAACCATTCCCATTTTATTACGGTGTATCCATATAAATGGCCCACCCTGTAGTTTCCACCAGTCCTTACAAGGATATCCAGCTACTCGGCTGCATCAGCCAGCTTCTAATTACCTAAAGCTTAGATCTAAAAAATATCTGTTTTGTAATTACATGAAGCCTTGTTCTGCTGTGGTAATTCTAATTTCTCAGTTCTTCTTTTCCCTCTTGTGTAATCAAATTCCTACCACATTTTTCCCCCAGGAGCTAATATTATTATATTATTCTCGAGTGTAAATCCAGAGGTGCAAAGCACTGGTTACACTGAATAACAGGAAGGCCTGATTAAAGAGCTGGCACAGTTCTGGAAAGAAATTCTTTGGACAGATAAAACCAGGATTAACATGTACTAGAATCAAGAGAAAAGTAGCAGGATGAATTCTGAAGTGTACAGGGAAATACTCTCAGCTCACGTTCAGTCAAACGATGCAGAAGTGATCAGAGAGCACTTCACAGTGCAAATGAATAATTACCTAAAAGGTGCTTCAAAAGCAACCCAAGGGTTTCTCAAGGCAATTATATAGGATATTTTTCAATGGCCAAGTGATTCACCTGATCTCAGCAGAGGATGCTTTTCAGTTACTGAAGACACAGGTGACGGTAGTGAGACCCACAAACATGCAGCAGCTGGAGTTGGTTGCAGTAAAGTCCTGGCAGAGCATCTCAAGGGAGGAAGGTAAGCATTTGATGATGTCCATGTTTTCTAGACTTCAGACAGTCGCTGACTGCACAGGACTTTCATTCAACTAGATTGAAATAGTCCAGTTACTTTGGAGACTAACATAAAAATGCTCAAATTAGATTACACAACCTATATTACACAGCATAATATCTCCATACAGAAAGCCCCCAAATATAAAAGAAGAATCAGCAGACTCCATATTTGATAACTTTATTACAATACTGTTCAGCTTTGTGAAATTGCTATAGCGTCCACTGAAATGGATGTGGGCATAATTTTAAATTAAATATAAGTTCATCACCTTATTCTAATTGAATATTGGTTTTCTGCAGGCAGTGAAGTTAGGTAACATTAATTTGTCCTTACTCTCTCATCTCAGCTTGGCTGTTTTTTCTTCTTCTTCTTTTTCAATTAAACATCCATCTGGAAAACAGACATCTCCAGTGAGTGAGGGTTTGTTCAAATGCTTCAGTTCACTGCCCATAAATGCACTTTAGAGTGCTAGGGCTGTCAGGCCAGCTCTTTTTGCTGGATAATATATTGTTCCAGAAATAATTGCAATAAACAATAATAGTCATTTTAAGACCTCAGAGCACAGAGAAAGGGTGGGGGTACAGAAACACAGCATGTCTTTTCTGCTCATTTGATTTAGGTAATGTGAAAAAACATCTGTCTGTATTTTGTTACTTTTGTTCTGTGTCCAGAAATGATTTTTGATAATAATTAATGTCTGTAGCATTGCTTTGATAAATTCAACAAGTCCAATTTTGTCTTGAGGATACAAAATTCACAATTCTCATGGAAGTCCTAGGCACTCCCCACCTTTGTGCTGAAACCATAGTACCTTCACCATACAACATATGGTCATCATACAATGACCATACTTAATTAAAATGAGTAACTAAATTGACGCTGTTTGTTTTTTAACATTTACTCAGTAGTTTCTTTCTATATCTTTGGCCACACAATGATGTACCGGAGCAAACTTGTTTTGTTTTTCTATTTGACTTTTCTAAGTATAGAAGACTTCTGCACTGGCAAGCGCAAAGACTCATGAGATGGTTAATGTTTAACAACAAATTGTTAATTTAGTAGTGTTGTGATCATTATTTCAGCCATGTTGTGTTTAGACTCTGATTCCTGTGAATGTGTTATGTTGTTTCTAGTGCTGTGTGCACAGATTTAGCTAGAAATGGGCCACCGTGACTGAGGCTTCTCTGGCAACTGACTTTATTTTCACCCTGTTTTACAGCAACAACAGCAATGACAAATTCTTTGGTAAGTCATTTCTCAGCTGGCTTCAACAAATAAGAAACACATATTAATAAATTAATTATTCTAAAAATAGAACAAAGATGGTTTATCATCTCATCCACATTTACCTCCTCTTCACCTAACCTACAGCCTCTCTCTCATCCACCGTTCACATTGCTCTGCCTCGGTCTGCAGCTCGATTTGTGTGATTTGCTCGTAGTAGTTCTCCACAATCTGCCCTGGCTTAACATGTCATCCATGGCAATTTCAGTCCTGCAGTAATTTTTCATCTTTTATCTAACTGCAGTCCTATATATATTTATTTATCAATCACATCTAGCTAGGTGGTTCATGTTTGTAACAGAAGATCCATGCACACAGCATTGCAAGGTAAGTGGATGTTTCCTCAACTGCTTGTGCAGCTTTCAAGCTCCCACAATTCTTTTCCATCCAGCAACGCTCTCTTATCAGGTCCTATGAATCCCACTCAAATAGGGGATGCATGATTAGATGATGGAGATCTGCTCAGCCTCACCTGACACCACACCCTAAACCCACTGCTCCACCCCTGCCCTGCAGCTGAGCCAGAAACCATACCCTGCCACAATGTTATATGTTGTGCAAACAACATATGTTACAAATTTTAAGAGTAGCTTTTTACATTGAAATGTGGTCAAAATAATTCTGTGTATAAGTGATTCTTGGTATAAGTGGCTGCAATGGTTCTTTTACTTCCTCCCCCCCCTTTGAATTATAAATTGACCAATTTTAGGAAAAGTCATGAAATATCAGATGATGACATTTTATTTAAAGAGAGTTACATGATTTGTAAAATGCCAAAGAGTCAAAATAACCTGTAGTGGTGATGCAAACAGAGAAAAATAAACCATACAATGGTGATTTGAAAACTAAAGGAACGGTGAAAAGTAGACACCGAGTTGGGATTGTTTGTTTCAAAAAACAGCTTTCATACTCAAGAATAAAACTTGAACACAAAATTGATTTTTTCTTCATGTGCCCATGCTTTGACTTCAGAGATTACACTGGGATTCGCATCAGCAGCAAGGAGTCAGTAACATAAAAGAAATGAAACCAAATTTGGGGGATTTAAAGAAGGAGAACATTACTGGAGCAGAAGATACTGACAGGCAGGCACTTTTATTTATTTGCAAGTCAAACCTGTAACCCTTTTGAAAACTTTAATAACTGTAATAACAGAGTTTGCATACATCACCTGCATGTAAAAGCAGGGTTAATACAACCAATGTGTTAATTGTTACAGTTATTGCTTTATATCCCAGAATGCTAACTAACCAACTAAGGTCATGTTTAAGTGGGAAAACATCTTTCACGAGGGGGAGGCCAGACTATCAGCACTGCATATTCATGAAAAGCTCGACTGAGTGACTGTGACTGGTGATTATGAATTTGTCTACTTTCATCACATTCATTCTGGTGGAAGGCTACAAAGTATTAAGCCTATACAAAAGTCTTTTCATGCACTCAGGAGGAAATGGAAGCAATAAAAGAAGCTAAACCAAATTTGTAGATAGCAAAGAGAAATTGTCAGAGGTGGATACAGGAGATCACTAGCCATTGGAGATAAGGAAAAACTCAATAATGGCGATATTATCCTTTAAGCTGATTACTAGCCCCCATGAGATGAACTGACCTAATCTGACAAAGAGATTTTGTGTGTTTACTTGGATGATGAGAAAGTTTCAGGTCTGATTCAGATATTTACTAGATCCAACAGAAGAAAGCAGTTCTTTTCTAAGAACTCCGGTCCTTTTATTAACCGGAGGTGAGCATCTGCCTGTTTCGCCTCCTCCTCCCTCTATTCTTTTCTGCAGCTCTGCTTTGATAACAACATCTGTGACATAAACTTTATAGAAGAATTTGGCTGTTTGATCAATGGAAATGAAAACAATACAGTTTGTAAGCCACACAGGCACTAGTCTGTGTTCGCAATTCTAAGAAATGAGATGAAGTCTCTCCTGCTGTGAAGCTCAGCGGGTAAGTCCAGCACAACAGTGAATCAAAAGTTGAGTAACACCACCAGCTGCAAATTCATGTCTTCACTCACTCAAAGAAAGTTTTATAACAAAATCTGGACTCCCACCTGTGGTGTGCACCAACCCAGTTTCCCAGAAATTACCTTTTCATAAATTCAATTACGTTTTTGCAACATAAGGTAACAGGTAGCATGTTTTTAGAGTTGACAATGATGCCACAGAGGCAAAAAATGAAAAGTTAGTGTCAGAGAAAGTTTGTCATTTTGTCTAAATGTAAATAAGATATCTTAATTCACCATTGTCTGCAATCCCTACTCTTAATTTCACTGCAGTTACTGAACTGACAACTTATTCAGCATCAGTACTACATACATTTTTATTCCAGCATCAGAGAACTGATTTTGTCAAACTTACACATACATCCACACTGAGCTGGACTATTAAAAAGGCACCAGAGCCACAGGGTTGATCTATCCATATAAAGAGAGCATGAGCAGTATAAAAGATATACATAGCTTCTGCTTGCTAAAGAGAAGCAGTGCAGAAGTGCCTATCACCCAGATAATTTTTAATGGCATGAAGGGGGTGACACTCTTTAGAAGTCCATGTGAAAACAGCTCTTGGCTTCCTCGCTCTGTCACTCAAGTAAACATTTTCCTGATTAGTTTCAGGTCTTGTTGAATAAATTATGAAGTTCAGTTTGTGACTTATGATCATTATAAGAGGCAGAAAGGAAGATTGCCCAGTGATTGCTAACAACTTGTCATCATTAACAAGTCGTTAGCCAATGAGCATGCAGTGTCCTGTTTGTCTGTGAGATCCACCGCTGGCTTGTTAAATCCTATATTTAATTGAAATAGTACAAAGATACTATATCCTATATTGGAACAGGTAATTATTTGCTGTTTTGCTGGGAGTAGGACAACAATAAACTGATTGGTTCATTAGTAACATGACTGGGTAGAAATGAGTTTTAGGAGTAATGACAGGGAGAAAATCAAGCATTGCTTATTTCAGCAGGACAATACAAAGAGCATGGGTCCTTACTAAAGCGAAAGGCTAAAGTGGGCTGTCTGATATCTAGGCTGGTTAAATTTTGAAAACATTTGACACTTAGTACAAAGATACTATATCCTATAATATACTATCTCACCTTTTTTCCCCCTCAAGGAATATCCCCGCACAAGAAACGTCTGCATACATACAGCACAGCTTCAGACAGCAGGTCTGCTAAGGAAAATCAATTTTACATCTCAACATGATTTTCTAGAACATTTTTCTGTAAGAATATAAGCCAACCTCAATTCACATTTATTCACAAGAAATTACATTAGAGGTATACCAATAAAGCAAATAAGTGTGGATCTACTGTCTGCAACACAGATCTTATTTTTATATAAGACAAAACCTGATGATACCGACGACAGCTCTAAACTTTACCCATGTGACTGCATAGAGGATGCAAATATCTGTATAATGGGTGGTTTCTCAGTTTGGCTTTAAATGCGATCTAAGATATGATATGCTTAAAAGCAACAAAAACCTTCTTATTCACTTTCTTGCAGAGGGGTGGATGAAAAATCTGTGTTAAACCCCTACGTGTCCATATAGCCAGAGGCAGGCTAGCTCAGCTTTGCATAAAACAGCTAGACTAACTCAGCCCAAAGCTAACAAAATCCTCCTACCAGCACATATAAAGTTCAGACTACTTGGTTTAAAACAGCAGAGTAAAAATGACACATTGCGGATTCATGGCAGGTATTCAGTTTTTAATTTTAAGGTGTTTTATATTGTAAGTTATAGATCCTGCAATATTACTGTGCTGGTCTGATTGTTTCCCCTCCGTTTTGTCTTTTACATAATTAACAATGAGTGAAATTTAGGGGCAATCATTGTCATCATAGCTGGAGAAACAACAGCTGCAATTAAATTTTTCACTCGATATGCATAGACACATTTATTCTAATAATTATTCACTGAAAATCCCAATTAAAGCCGTGAAAGCAGCACTCTTTATGTACTTACAATTAACTTCCTGAAGCTGCTGTAGGTTTTTATGACACCATATTTAAAAATCAATAATTAACAAGGACCCATAATAGCAGACACCCTAAACGGTTCGGTAGTGTTGCAAAGAAATATATGTGCATTGTTAAGTGGACATTATAATGCTATATAGTAACTCTTTGAACACTCACAGAAAAGCAGCTGAGTAAATGAGCGGGGAAGAGACTGCATATCGTCAGTGTCCCACTTCAAGAGCTAATGTGGGGCACAAAACACACAAAAAAAGAAAGAGTGAGGAGAGCAGGACCACAAAACTCTAGCTACACTCGCTTTTTTAAACATAAACTATGCCCAATAACGACTATTTATCAGGTTATTACTGCCATTACATCAAGATGCAAGTGTTGTGAAACAAATCACATGTTCATGCATTGGGCACCTCAGCCATGTGTTTGTACACCACTTTGCATTATCATTAGTTATTATTAATCTTTGGTTCTCTTGCACAGTGTGTCTTTTCTCCAGTTTCCTCCCCTCACCCCCAGCCCCTCAGCCTAAGGTAAAAGGGAGTTTTTCCTTCCCACTCTCATAATCGGTCGTCTGATTGTTGGGGTTTTCTTTGTATTATTATCCTGTTGGTATTTTACAATATAAAGTGCCTTGATGTGATTTGTTGTCGTGATTTGGCACTGCATGCCTGCTGCTATGCAACAATGCCATGTTTTGCATCTTCCACAGTGACAGTTCAGTGTGGTGCTGCTGCGATGTATTAATGACTTATCATCAGGATGTGAAAAAGCTGTGTTAGCTGAACAGTTCCATACATGTTATTACTTGTTGAGACAACTGTTGAGCAGAAGCTGCTGCAGAAGGAGGTATCTGGATTGAGATTGATGGAGGCTGAGTTTGAGCTAAACGTGTTCTGTGCTGCTCATGATATTCAGACTCATATTAAAAGTAGCTGGCGGAGATTTGGCTTTTGTTCCTTTGTTCCAAGCTGTGCACTGAGTGAAGGAGGACAGGCTGCTTAGGCATTTGTTAAATTATGAAAATGCCATTGTAAAAATCTGACCTGTTATCAAATGCTGATCAAGAAGCAAGAAATTGGAGTAATTTATATATATTTTAATGTAGCTTATTCTGATATTCAAAAGAGTTTTTATTGGCCTATTGTCCTGCCCACCATGAAGATGATTTAAAATAATGAAAAAAAGTGAGAAGTTGGGGTAATTCCTTACTTAAACTTTTTCTTGTACTATACAGGAGGTAAATTGCATCCTTTTTTGCATCTCTTTAAAAGGCAAGCTCACTCGCCACTTTAGTCAGCTTGAGCCAAGATCTAAATCTAGATCCATCTGATCTAGCTAGAGAAGAGCAACTAGATGAGCTAGAGGAAGTTTACAAAAATGTTCTTGTGCAGCCACCTTTTTATCTGGCTCCTTCTGGGTCTCCCTCACACTCCACTTTCTATAGTGTACAAAAGTTCAGCTCTCTGTTGCTTGCCCATAACCACCATGCAGGTTTCCCAAGGTATGCGACTGGGGCTCTGTCCGCCACCTTCTTTACTCTCACAGAGGCTGCTTTTGTAAGACTGGCTATACAAAAACACCCCCTAGCCATGCCCAAACTCCCAGCCAGACAACCATATTCAGTAAATGCACGATATGTGTTATGTTTCTGAATAATCGTAGTAAATAAGCAACATAACAATAGCAACCAAAAAACGTGTGATTACGACTTTTGCTATAATTAAGCAGTCTTCCTCTGGGCACTTGGAGGGTGCATCATCTGCCACATTTTGCCCTTTAACAATGACCAGGATTGCCACAAAAGCTGACAGGCTCTTGATTTGCTTCTTTTCCACCTTTACCCAAATTTCATGAAATTTGGCTCTGCAGTTTTTACATAACCTTGATCACAAATACTTAAATAAATGGAAAACATACCTCTGCTTTGGCTCTTGCTTTAGTGGAGGAATGACACTGGTACGCTTCTTGAAGTGCTACATCATGCCACAGGCTGGACAGGGGCTCTGGTCAGTGTAGAGGGGAAGATGAATGGCTCCAAACACCAAGTTGTTTGAGGCGACAATCTGCTGCCCTCTGGAAGAAAAATACACTGCTAATGTCAAAGAAGAATTTCATCTTTCAACTTGACAACAACCCAAAGAACACAGTCAAGTCAACCACCCAGTCAGCCTAAAGGATGTCTTTTTCCTGGATCCCTCCATTTGTACAAACTCTGTGGACAGAACCAAAAAGAAAACTGCGTATAGGCTCATGAGCTGAAGACACAAATGTGGGACAATTTCTAAATCAGATTACTCGGGTGGTAGAAATCTTTTCAAAACAGTCATACCTATTATCAAAGCAAAAATTACGGGATGTTCAGCATTACGCAACGATGGAGGTTTTGCTTCCCCTTTTTTAATACATTGCCCGAAATTAGCTGCTTCTCATTTCTACCTTTGGCTCTTTATTTCAGCATATCCAAAGGAAAATGGAAAAATCAGCTTTGATTTAATAGGGTTTCATTCCAGCCTACAAGGCAATAAATACTAGAAAATTAGAAAGAGTCTGTACATTTCTGATATCCCTGGTATACCCATGCAGAAGCCAGCCAGATGTACTTCCAATACTGATTACAGAACTGAAGACAGTAATTATTCATAACTATTTCAGAAGCCAACTAGCATGTCTGTGTTGCTCTGATGAAGACTGGTGCCCATTCTCCTCCATTTCAAGGATTTCTCGAACGAAACATTAATAAGCTCGACTGCAAAGTGTTCAGAAAATAAAAGTTCTAAAATTATAAGATGGTTATGAGAGGTTTAGAGCACTAATAAACTCTCAGTAAACTCTCAGTAAAACGAATGCTGATAAAGTGACACAAATTAGTTGTGTATGATTTGTATGCTGTAAATGAAGGTGTAGCTTTTGGTAGTCCAAATGTCCCGATTTAGAAAAACTGGCCCAGTACAAATTAGAGATGGACCGATCCGATATTACGTATCGGTATCGGTCCGATACTGACCTAAATTACTGGATCGGATATCGGAGAAAAATAAAAAATGTAATCCGATCCATTAAATATCACGAAAGCACCTCACAAAACTTGCAACGCGCCGTAACTCACCTCAGAACGTTAGCACTCGGAGCAGTATGCATCACGTGATAGAGCAGCTGTGGCATGCGGGACCTGTCTGTGGTCTGGATAGCATTTGGAGCTTCGCTAGCAACCCGGCATTTCATCTCCGACAAAGTTATCCCCGAGAGAAGTAAAGCAAGTGTGTAAGTCCATCTCTGAATGTTTGTAAAGCATTCCTGCGTTAAGCTTAACAAGCGACTGCCTCTCCTGCTGCTACTTCAATCATGAAACTGCTTAATGATCAGCTGATCGGCTTTTCTGTCGCGAGTCCGTCTCTCTGGTTTGTTTTTGGCCCACTTTGCACCAGACAGAGGAAACCAGCGGCTGAACAACAGCAGAACGTTTAAGCTTGATCAGCTGTTGTTAGAATTTATTTAATATTACTTTCTACTCGAGGATCTTTTTCTACCTGACGCTGGTAACTGTGCAGGGGCGGATCTAGCAAAGTTTAGCCAGGGGGCCGATAGGGCATTAACAGGGAAAAGGGGGCACAAAGACATACTTTTCTTTCTTATTCTCATTTAAAATGTCGAGCTTTTAATAAATAATTATCCAAATCTTACACCCAAAGTTTTAATCTGATGTAAAAGGAATAGAAGTCAATTACTGTATATAGTAACTATTAAGTCTAATATATATACCCTAGTAAGCTATAGTACTTTTTCCTTTGGGAAGGTACCATCTGTGCAGTCTGCAATTTTGTTGAAGAAAGATGTTGAATCTATTTAATATTTCTTGAAAAATAATTGATTTCTGTGCATTTTTTTTCACACTGCATCAAATTAAGGTTGATTACGTTGATTAAGCATCATGAGGTGGAGCGTGAGGGGTGGTTCCCTATTTTTTATTTATTTATTTTTGTTGTTGCTGGGAGTTGGAACCCTATTAGTTAGGTTGCTTAATATTTATGCTAAGTACTCTTTAAAATACCAGAATAGGGAGGATGGTGTAGGTTTAAGTTTATTAGATTGATCAGTATTGCTGAACTATGAAAAAAAAATTTTTGCATACAGGTATAACAGAATAGCTTTAGTGTAGTTGTTGTTTTAAACTTGAGTATGAACTTATACAAAATGCAGCAAGATATTTAAAAAACAGTTTTGTTGATTAAAAAACACTATATCGGATTCATATCGGTATCGGCAGATATCCAAATTTATGATATCGGTATCGGACATAAAAAAGTGGTATCGTGCCATCTCTAGTACAAATGTTCAACATAACAATTTTTCTGTTAGCCACAACTATTGCGCTTTACTATAGTCAACCAATTCTGACTGGTTATTATTGGTTATTATTGTTTGAGGGATGTCTGTTTGACTGACAGGTGTACCGACACAGGGAGCTGGAGCTGATAGCTGTCTACTGGGCCTCATCTGGTCACTCAAGTTGTGGACCAAAAGCACTCATGTTGAGGCAAAGTCCAAATCCGGTGTATGACATCCAAAGGCTATGTCCATCTATTATATATACAGTGTAGCCTGTTGAAAAGGCACATATACAGAGTATATTGGTGCAACTGTATTTATTCACAATGTATCTTGTTGTGAAATAAGAAAATCAATGCAGAGCCTGTGCATAAACACGATATAATCCATGCTGGTTTACACTTTCAAAGGTTATATCAAATCAGTGTGTATGAAACTCAACGATTACACATGAGGTGTTTCAACTGCTATACTGGGATTAACTGAATTGCAATTTGCTTTAGTTTCAAAGCTGTTTTCATCAGAGATAGCTGCACCCAGTCACAAGGTTCAGAAAACCCACCACTCGCTATCTACCCAGCATCAAATGACAGTCTCATTAGTAACATGCTGGGCAACAGTGGTGATTACTGCACAGTAAAAGGACCGATTCCCTTCCCTGAGGTGTTAGCACTGACACAGAGCTTAAAGGCGAAAGGATATTGGACTTGCAATTACAAGTTACCACAAACATGACTGCAAATAAATGGTAATAATACCCTGTAGCTTTCATTGTCTTACAAATTCACTTGTTGTTGCTGTCCATGCAACGTTTGAGCAACATTAAGATTAACTTAGTTTACCTTGAAGACTGGAGGGGGACAGCAATACAGCAGGGTTATTTCTAAAAGCTGCCAAACATCCCTTTGACAGGGTAACTTATTGCCTGTCTTTCAGCCCTTGCACTGAAGTAAGCTAACTTCTTCATCTCCATATTTATAGTCACAGGCAAGAATTCCCAATGTCACACCAATGAGATAAGAGGGTTTTCCATCCATCCATTCGTTGATCCATCCTCCTGTGCATATTCCAATTCAGGTATTTTTGGCATAGCAAAAATCTCTGTTTTTCACTCCACTGGTCCAGCTTGTATCATAATAAGCTCCTCATTACGAACCTAAATCTCAAATTTGGCTTGTCTCAGGTATTCTAAGTGCTCTGGCAGTTAAGCAAACAGGAGTATTTACATTTCTCCCACCTCATTATTCCTGAGATGACCTCCAGAGCAAAGTAAAGCTACAGTGGGCCCAGTCTAGAAGTCCTTTCCATTGAGCCAAAGTGCAGAGTTGCAGTGTTGCTGTTTTTCATAGTATGTTTAATTAATGAAGTGTTATTAACGGTGGTTGCAGTGAAGCATTAGGGGAAGTAATGATTTCACTATCAGTAATTATAGCAGTGATAGGCCTGTTTATTCCAATTAGTCTTCATATGGCAGTAATTTGCTGTTTTTGTTATTCTTTATGGTTTGTCGATTTTTATACATATATATTAAATGGACTCTTGCAACTTAGTTAAGACTAATTGTTGCTGGTGCTTAATATCCTGCTGATAATAACTCACTTTCTCATCGATGACGTGCTTCATATAATATACTGATATGCAGAATTCGTAGGCTGCTATCATAAAGCACACACTGCCAAAGCTCTGCGCCTAAACACAACATTTCCTGGAAAAATAAACAGAAAAAACAACAATTCAAACACATCCACATCATCCCCAGCTCTCTTGTAGAGCGTTAACGTTTTTTGCCTACAGCTGCAAACACAACGCAGCTCCAAAGCGTTTTTTAAGCGCTTCTTCTATTGCTCCATCCATCAAGATATGGCACATTGTCTAAATCCGCTTTACATCTCAAATTCCCATTGTGATCAAAGAACAAAGGCACGACACATTCGGGTATTACTGTGAACCCTAGATGCTGGAGCTGCAAGACAAAAACAAAGCTTTTGACTTTGTGGCACAAAAAGACAGAGGTCTTTTGTCCTCCGGAGCACGGCGACGCTGGGCACATTTTGCTTGAGTCATACACAGGTCACACTTCCTTGGCCTCTTCTACAGACTTTATGATTGGGCATTGTGATTGCTGCAGATTTGGACCAGTTAGTCAAGATTAATGGGGGTCAAAGATGGATTTTCTCCCATGGCAGAGACGCATCATGACTCTCAATCACGCGTGGGAAAAAAAAATCTCACACTATTCCAGCTTACTTTGTGGGATCCTGGTGTGAGTTTCCAGCGCGCTGTGAAAAGCAGCAGCATTCTCTCTTGATTGAATTGCCGCCTTTTCTCCGCAGATTTTACCTCCACGTTGCAACTGCACTGAATTAAAAATTTAGAATGTGGCTTTAATTGATTTGAACATTCATATTTCCCCCGCAAAGAGCAAAACAGACTTAATTACACAATTGTTCTCTTATCTGCTCTGTACTCTGTGGACAGAACCTCTCTGATGCCAGCTATTGTTCAGTCACAGGATGAACTTATTTTTCCTCTGTAAAGCACAGGTAAACAAACCCTGCACAGGCTGCGCTTGGTGTTGATGTGCTGCCACCTCACATCGCCTGAAGTGTTAGAAATCCGAAACAAAGAGGTGTGATGTGTGACGACATGTGTATCAAAAGATTACACTAATTTTTCAGAACCTTTCTTTCATGCCGGCTTCCAAAAAAAAAAGGCTTGCTCAGCTACGTAGCATGAAATAACCTTTTGCAGCTGTTTTTCAGCTTCGCCATTTCAGCAAAGTTGTCCTGATATGGTGCCCACCCTCTTCCCCTCTCCTCTATCTGTCTGTCTCCGCTGTCTGCCTTCGTTTAAGAGGCCACAGCTACATAATGCCAAGGCCAGTGGCTTTGCTGGGAGCACCTGGTGAGTTAAAGGCTGGGCCAGGTGGTACACAGCTTTGACTGCCAATTAGTGCGGTGACCATGTGAGAGCTGCCCGAGATAACTTCTAATTAACGACGGACCTCCGAGGCATAACAATTAGCCTTTCCTTCAAATAAATCCACAAAAAACGTATCCACGTGTCAAGCCCACTAACTAAATTACTTTGTGCTGGCAAATAAAACCCTCATGAAGACAAAACAGCAGTTAAAGTTAAGTAGAAAGTAGCTGCAAATGACAGCCTGTATATCATAGTGACTTACTGTTGATACGTATTGTAACAGTAAGTCTCTATTAAAGAAGAGAATGAAGGCATTTTCCCTGACAAGGTCATAGATACTGCGGTGCTGTCAACAGGACTATAAGTAGAATGAAAGGAAGCAAAGATGCTTTACATTGAGGACGACACTGAAGTAGGCATGCACGCTTTCAGACTAACTGATTGGACCAGAAAATGATTAGACAGCACTGGAACAATTTGTGTAGACAATGACAAGATGAAAGTCAAGGACGAGGCACGTGCGTCCATGGGAAAGACAATGAAAAAAATCACAGGAAGAACTCCCGAGTACGCCGCTGTGATATGGAGATGTATGGTTATGTCGCTGGGAGGAAACATCTGCCTGCACGATACAGTATGGCTTTACATAATGCATCAGCTGTGGGCTCCCTTCCTCTGCTCCTCCAAAGGCACCTGCCAATAAGCATTATCAAACAAGCAGTCGCGGATAAAAAGCCACGCTGTAATTTTGACAAGCCTAATTGCAGGACTGATGTGCAGTCTCGATGTTGTTGATTGCACTCGGGAAAGATTACGGCAGCAATCACAGGAACGGCTCGCTTTGTTGCCGCATTCAAATTGTCATTTTGTAATCGTCTGTGATTAAAACCTCAGAAGGGGGGGGGTGCAGCCTAGGTGCTTTTTTGTAGATTCGCTCATACAGTAAACTCCAATCCATTCTCCACATGTTGCCAGACTACAAGAAGCCTGTTTATCCTGGAGAATGGTGCTGAGGTGTTTCTTGGAAAATAGCCAGGACTGCTAAGTGGAAACAGAGGGCAAATCAAAAAGCCGGGGAGAAGTCCGAAGGGAATACTATGAAGGAAAAAGACTGTGTGACAGAGCACAGAAGCCTGAACAAAAGACACTAAGTATTAGTGAAATACCCTTGTACAGGCTGCAGATGCATGTGGACCACCACCCCGGGGAACTGGAAACATTTTTTGCTGTTGCTGCTGCTGCTGCACTCGCGGTCCCAGACCTTGCTCTAAAGCTGTGTACTTAAAGGGCCTGATTGGGTTTGTGGTGAGCCACGGGGATTCCTCTGTCTGGAGCGGAGACTCTGAATGCCAGAGCTGAATAACTGATTACAGTAAAGCCTTCACTGACTTAGCACAGCCTTTACACCACGGCAGCTTAAGCTTGAAATACCTCGCAGGAAAGATCTGAAAACAAAACTGGAAGTCAGATTGTTAGAGAAACTTACTCAAACTTTGAACGAGCTGTTAGGCGTGCTCGTGGAACGCTATACGTTATACCACGGCGTGCTTTGAAGTAGAAAGAGCAGCACACGAGTGCGGCTGCAGTTTCGTCAGACTTTTTGCTTGCAGCGTGTCTTCATCTGGCTGGCAGCTGGTGAGAGGCTGCCATGATTCACTGTGACTCATTGCCTCTTCCATGCACCGTTGTTGAAAGGAGCTCACAAAGGACTTTTCATTCTGAAGAATCATACCTTTCTTTTAAATTAAAAGACGCACATTAAGATGAGACGGCCGACACCCAGAGCTGTCCGAAGTACATATTATCAGAATAACACACATTTCTCTCCAAATAGCCCCACTATCTTATACGGCGTAACAAATGGCAATTGCTTATGGCAACCACATTTTCTTGATATAATTGGGTTCCTTGATAACGGATGCCACCAAAAGCAACCCATCTCCATCTCTGCCACCCTCCTTTCTAAATGCTGCAGCACGGTCCCCCACCCACCCACCCACCCCAAGGTCACGCCATCCAGTCTGATTGGAGACATGATGAGGAACTGGCTGAGCTAATGGGTTCTACTTGCTTATTATTTATAATGGCAAGGAGAGGTTTCAGGAGAAAATGAACCAGCCTGCTGGCAGACGCCTTCATTAGTAAATGAGGTGACGTCTCGTGCAAAATACAGATCATTACAAAACTCATAAACCTGGAGTTTATGAACACTGGGATATTAAGCATACAATGGAACCCGGAGTGATTAATGTTTACAACAAACTGAAAGGATTTCTGACAGCGAACATTGTTGCTTTAACTTAATGAGGCTGCTTGCAGCATCCCCCAGACAGCTCCTGAAATGTACTCAGCACAGACCTGTTTCCCTTTCAGTAGATATTGACAGTCATTGATACCAACACTGGTATCGGACTAATACTGGCATGATAGGATCGATACTTTGTTTCTACCCCGTAAGTTCAGTATATAGCCCGACTGAATTGTGTTAAACATATACCTTAAACGTTTTTGCATTTACTCTCATGGTTATTTTATTCATAGCCTAGAGCACATTTAAACAACAGCAGTTAACCATAAGTACTTTAGAAACAGCTACATTTAAATTCTAGGTCTCCAAAAACACACACAGTTTGAAAATACACGGAAAGTTGACAAAGCTGACCCATGACACGAAGCTCTCGCCTACATAAGCTGCCTTAACAAGTAAAAAGTATCAGTATAGTCAGTACTGACCCTCTTGGTACCTTTTTGGCACTGCTACTGTATATTCAACAGTTACCCTGAACGCAGTGAATGGTCCATGCAGCATATCTCTGCCTTCTTTGGATGCTTTGATGGGATAAGAGTATAAGAGGATGAGTTTGTCCTTTTGGTCATTTTTCTCTTAAATCTCGAAGAACAGAAATGTGGGAAATCCAATCCAGTCCTCAAAGAGAATAAGTTGTTTTTCTCAACATGACCCTCCAGTGCGAGCTGTTTCCTTTATTAAGAGATATTTACACAAAGAGAGTGAAATATGATTTACGGCCACTGATAACTGTTCTCCTAACTGTGCACATTTCAGCATGACACTTTCTCAACATTAGAAAGCATGCATCTCTTTTCTCTCAGTGCGCAACTGAATAATTGTGCAGATTTTTTATTTTTGTTGCAGCAGAAAGTTGCAGCGCAACACCTTCTCAGCCGCACTTTAAAATACTTTAAAAACCTGCACGCGCGCCGCTCACTGTAAGGCACCTAAGCTTAAAAGCTATACGTAGAATAGGACGTGATTATTACCGCAGTCCACACAGTTAGAGCCACGCGCGGTGATCCCACACTCACCTAAAGTCAGTCCCCGGAGCTGCGGGCGAAGTCCCTTTATTCCCGCGCGGAGTGACGGCGGCTTCAGCTTCAGCTCCACAAACAACGGAATAATGCAAATCAGCCACAAGCTACAGCTCCAAAGGTCCAATTTAAAGGAGCAGGGAGGAAGAGGGGGGGATAGCGCCAAACTGGCAACCTCGCACCGTTGCCTGTTTGAATGTGACAGCGCTGGGAGGAGGTTTACTCCCCCCCCTCCTGGAACAAGCGGCACATCCGTGCGTTTTTGCTTTTCTTGGGGGGGGGGGTCAGTTTGTTTCCGTGAAGGAGGGAAGGCTGGAAACAGGTTTTCTCACGTAAACGGGCTACACGTTACTCTCTCCCAGGCAGTGAGGAGCATGCATTTTAATTCCTGAGCGCTGACCATGAGGGGCACAGCGCTGCTACGCCCCTCAGCATCCTCACTCGCACACACTTGCATCAGGATGTTTTTATTTTTTCTTCCTTTCCCTTCCTTTGGCATGCGTGACCGGGTCCTGGTGTTAGCCCGCAGCTCGGTGCCGCAGGAATCACCAAGCGCTTATAAAGTGATAAAGAATTTATTTCATCAATTTATGGGTCTTTTTTCATCATTCTCTCTCACTCATTCCTTTTCCTCTATTAAAATAAATATATAAATAAATGCAAGGGTAAATGACAAGCTCATCCCCAGTTAATATCTGCCGAGAATCTTTAAGGTTAAAACTTTGGAAAGCTTCCAATGAATTTTGCTTACAAGACCAGTACGGCTGATTTCCATACTGTACTGTAAGTGCTGCTGACTAATAGGATAATAGAGGTGACTGGTAGCTTAACTGCAGTGAGTTTAAGCAGGGTGAACTCACCCAAGCTGAAGTTCACTCAGCCATAATAGCCTCAGGCCTGCAGAGACCTGTTAGTTTTTCATGCCCTTGGCTAAGGTGACTGCATACCCTCACACCCTCAGGCCATAGGAAATATTTACTGTCATTGGGTTTCATTGAAAGTGTCTGGAATTATTTTTGCAGCAACCTTTATCAGATCCATTGAGTCAGCCGAATCATATTTCAAGGCCTGCAATGTGAACTCACAGTGTGAAGAAATATGTGGCAAATAAGTTATTGATACTTTTTTTAAAGCATACAAAAAATTAGGTGTAACTAGAAGGAAAAACTGTATTTTAATGGTTAGAAATTGAAATACATGAGGTTAAAAGGAAGCACATTGCTTGCTTAATCAAAGCCAAGACTACGTCTTTTATAAGTGAAGCCTCGCCTGTAGTTCTGTGGCATGCCCTGCATGAGTTCTGAGCCCAGAGGCCCTGAAAGCTGCTGTTTGAATGCAGATAAGTTCATCATTTGATAGAACATTTCCTTTCTGGTTTCAGAGCTGTATGCTGTCTTAGGCTCAACAGATGGTTGGGCACTTGGCTAGATGGGGACTTGACGGGCCAGCTGAACATACACGGTGGAATGATGGCTTCTAGCAGAGAGAGCGTGTGTGTGCAGGGGGGCTGGTGGGAATGGAGTTTGTGAAGAGTGAGGGAGGAGGTGCAGATAATGTGGTTAGGCTGGAAGCCGGGCAGTAGGAATGGAGTCCCATTTAGAGCGATGTCCCATAATATCTTTTTCTCTCTCTTTTTGTCTTTTTTTCCCTGCTCTGGGCAACATCTCTGGTTGTGATGGAGGATGTGGTTTCCTTTGTTGCCATGGGGTTTAGGACCAAATCTACTGGCTTATAATACTGCGTTTAAAATATTGAAGATACTCATTGTGGTTGTTGTATTTCCTTGACCTTCAATATTTAACCAAGGGTGACAAACATTTGGCCCGTAGGCCAGAACTGGTCCCTCAGACACACAAAAGGTCCTGGTCACATTAGCAGTAATACACAGTCATGCAAATGAAAGAAAAGTTATAATTATTTCTCAACCTTGATTAAAATAATTTTTTTAACAAGTTTGGAAATCCATTGTAATCTTAATATTGTAGTTCACATGTAATGAGACAAAGGGAATATGAATAAACGATTATCATCCAGTGGTTTCTAAATATACTGACTTCATTATATAAAACTTTGGCAATGTGTAATATGAACATTTATCTTTGTAATTTTTTTCTTTAATAAGACAAAAATAATTAAAAGTAAATTAAGATGTATTATTGCATTGGTGCTCCATCCCCATCTGCAAAATAGCAAGACTCTGGACCTCCTATAGCAGGTCAGCACTTCCAGTATCTAGTGTGTAAGTGTGTGAGGATGCACAACACCCACTTTTTAGAGAACTTTCTAGAACTGGTGAGGTTAAAAGGCCCTATGTAAGTGCAGAGCATTTACCTTTTTTACACCAGATATTTTGGCATATCATAGCAGGGAAAGCTGAAGTATCTGCTGTGAGTCCTATTTCATTCTACTTTGAATGTAACTCAAAATCAAGCAGTCTGTAGTACTGTTCAAGATTGTTTTTTTGTTCTTGTAATTTTAGAATTCATTTTGGCACCAATCAACAGTATTTTTAATTAACTAGTCAGTTTGTTCTCTTAGATGTTTATTGTATTGAACAGTCAGGAGATAGTTGAGGACAGCTTTACTACTCACTTTAAATGGAAAAACACACATTCTTGCAAACAGCAAAATAAAAGACTAGCAGCAATCTATACAATTTCAAAACCAAAATGTGATCAATTAACAGTCAAGGGAAATGGCGTATTATATACATATATATGTATTAACTACAGGCTAATAGCAACTACCTACACACAAAGATGTATAGCTAGAGCTTTACATTCCCTAGGCATACTGTATAAAGGTGAGTGACTCAATAAAATAATAGTCTTATTATTGAAGTCGTTTATTCTTTTGAGCATATGACTCTTGGGGAAAGGGGATAAAAAAATATTCTGCTTCTACATATCCCTTTTAGTTCTTAAGCTTGAACTCCAGCTTCAGGGTTCGAAAATGAGTTTTGTTAAAGGGGGGATAATGCAGACCTTCCTTTGATGTGGCTCTAACATTAACGTCCCAATTCCTTTGCTGATCGGCAGTCCTGATCTGCAGAGAGGGCCGGGGGTGTCAGCCTGTCACAAGACTGTGTGTTGGTAATTGTGTTTGAAGGTGTGAGTTGTGAAGGTATAAATTCATGTGGATACCCTCCAGTGGTCACACGCCTCACTCTTCTAACCACTGGTGTGTTTTAAATTTAGAAAAAGCTCATATTTCTTTTTTCCCCTTCTTGATAGGAGAGCTAATGAAACCTAAAGTGTGTAGCCATGTGTTTGAGTTTGTTGATCAAAGAAAAATCTTGGGCTGCCTGTCACCCCTTTTTGGTTGTTATTTGCATATTTAATGTTGATGATGTAATAACCTTGAACCCAACAAACTTAGTGCATTTAGCTAATGCTTCTGGCTCTAAAAGTATGCTTGGTTCTGGCTGTCGATAAATGTATTATCTGAAAATGCTAAGCTAAGTATACAAAACTACAGTGTTGGGTAAGTTACTTTAAATTAGTAACTTAGTTACATTACTAGTTACTTCTATCAAAAGTAAATCAGTTACTTCAAATTAGTCGTTACTTTCAAAGTAACTAGTTACTAGGGAAAGTAACTTTGGCTTTACTCAGAATTCTCTTCTTAATGTGTTAGCACTATCCTGCCACAACTGCACTGTGCCACCTACCAATAGAAGGGAAAAAATAATGTGCATATTTCCACGAGAGAAATCCCACGCCTGGACTGTCGTCAACTGCCGCTATGATTCTAACCTACATCACAGCGTCATGTGCGCTTTTTACATCCAACAGGAAAACTGCAGTTGTGGTGCTTTCGATTGTACTCAGAGCTCGGAAATTCTGCCTTCCGTGCAGGAAGATGTAGGTAACACCAGACTGCAGATGAGCTGCATACTGGACTGGGACAAAAAATCGGCCCGCCATTATAGGAAAAACCATAAAGCCTTTGAACGAAAACAAACGCTGTTGTGACAGTGATGTACACTGTCTTGTCGTATTAAAAAAAAGGATCCTTTGTGTTATTTGTCTCTCAGAAACAGTTCATAACTTCCCTTCAACTCATTCATGTCACCTAAAAGGTAAACCTGTTTCTCCATCCCCTGTTCAGCTCTTATGATTCATACGGAGCCCTGCAGGAGACATGGGAGAAAAAAAACAATTAAGATGGACTTTTGCGAGATCTCGCAAAAGTTTTGCGAGATCCCGAGTTAGTTTTGCGAGATCTCGCAAAAGTCCGTCTTAATTTTTTTTCTCCCATGTCCCCTGCGGGGCTCCGTAGATTCAGTAAGGACGTCTCCTGGTTTTATCTTCATGTTTCCCTCTCACCAGAAAACCAAACCGATATTATGACCAGCAGCTTTTACGGCCCTGGCTCCAGCAAACATCAGCTGATAGTAGAAGGTAATGTTAAATAAATTCTAACAACAGCTGACCAAGCTTAAACATGCTGCTGTTGTTTAACGCGACCTCCGCTGGTTTCTTCTTTCTGGCGCAAAGTGAAAACAAAAATAAACAAACAAGAGAGACGGGACTTAGGACAGAAAAGCCGATCAGCTGATCATTGATCAGCTTCATGATTGAAGTAGCAACAGGAGAGGGAGGGGGAGAGAATGAGAGAAGAAGAGACAGCTGCAGCGTAAAGACACAGAATAACTCCAGCTTTGTGTCTTTTTTTCATTGTAGCTGAAGTACGGGCCAAATTGCATTCCTTTTCACCTCAATATGAAATATTTTCTCTGAATATGGGACGATTATGTTTTTTACAGGACGGTTGGCAACTCTTATAACTAACCTTACGAATAAAATAAAGTTCACTATCAGTAACATCATAGCACCCGCCCAGCAGTATATAAACTCCGTCATGCTAGCTAGTACGCAGTATGAGTGATTGTAACTGACTGTAAAAAGTCAGCATAACGAAAATAAACTACACACACCATCGGCCCACCGAGTCCAGCTATGGCTGCATATGTGTTTAGTAGTAATTTCTTTTTGTAGAGGGCTAGCAAAACAACCGTTTTCAAGGGCATGGCCATATTGGAATCCCGACTTCTCTGACAAGGCTAACCAGAACGCCGTTTACTCGAGTGTGACATTATTCCCAGGTCCGTGTTCCGATTTCGAGGTAAGTCAAACGCAACACACAAAGTAACGAATAATGACCCTATCTAAATCCCAGTAACGATTAACGCGTTCCTGATTTCGGCATAATAACTAGTTACCATGGTCGTTACCACAATAATAACGTAGTTGCTGTGATGCGTTACACAATAACGCGTTAGTCCCACTGCAAAACAATACCTATTTTTCAGTTCTTATAGCCTACTCCTGTTAGTAGTTACCTTTCCATGTAGTTGTCAGTTATATACAGCAACACTTGGGTGAATTTTGATAACCTATATAGGGTGGTCACCAAAATGTACAGTTACTGAAAATAATGACTAGCAACGTTAAGCAGTTCCTGAAAAAAACTGTAACTGTTGTTGTTAGCTAGCTAATAATAATATGATGCAGTTTATTTTTAAAGCACGTGTCAAAGTCAGCATTAAAAAGTAAGTGGAAATGAAAAATAAATCAGAAATCAGTTGAAATAGGTCACTCAAGATTCATGTGGGGCAACATGGTGGCATGGTGATTTGCACTGTTGCCTCGCATCAAGAACATCCTGAGTTTAAAGCCATCATTTGGCCATTGCTTCTCTGTACAGGGTTTGCATGTTCTCCCCATTCCTGCGTGGGATCTTTCTGGGTACTCCAGCTTCAGCTTCAGTTTTATTTGTCATATGGAAGTTAGCACAGGGTCAACATTGCAATGAAATGTATTTAAATGTATTCCTCCTACAGTCCAAAAACATACAGTTATTCACATTAGGTTAATTTACTTAGATTAATATGTATGAATGATATCAGGCTCTCTGTGTTAGCCATGTGACAGACTGGTGGCTGGGGCCAAAATAGTGTCCATTTACGGTTGGAAGGCTACAGCGTTTCACTTTTCAACTACTGTTAGTAAACCACCTGAAACCATTAACCCAGACTTTCTCTGTTTCCATTTTGGAAAACCTCAACATACACAACCCTCTAGACTGTTACTAGTAATAGAAGCAATGTATATATGCTATATATGCTTGCTAAGATATAATTAGACCATCACTGATTAAACAGGACCTTAGTAATCTGTAAATTGAAGCTATATGTCTTTACTGCAAAAGTAGAAAACATAAAAGCAGCCACAAACTAAATAAATAAATAAATAAATAATTAACTGGTTCATTTTTTGATTGACAGCATGCCTTTGTCCCCAGGTCATGAAATTTTAATGTATGGGATAATGTCAGCTGGTAATTACAAAAAAAGGCGGCAAGATTGGATTTGTGCACTCTCTGCAGTGCCGCCAGTGTTACTCTGAAGGCCGGGTACAGGGCAATCAATACTGTGAACATTCACAATTCTCCTCAAATGCTACCCTGGAGTTCTTCAATTAACAATGAATGGTAGATGGATTTTGTGGTTTCAAATGTTGTCAGGATTTGTGCCTTCAAAAAAGCTTTAAATTCTATTGAATCTGTCAGTTTTAAATTAGGAAGAGTGTTTGCTGGAGAAACAGCTTACAGTCAGCATTTTCCTTTTCATTTTATTTTGTCATTAGACATCTTAGATTAGAAACCAAGACAATATATTTTTGTTGCCTTGACTCATTAATGCTGTGTCTCAAGAAGTACAGCTGGGTTAAGAATAGTTGTAGGAGAAAAAAAAAAGTACAAGTACTGAATTCATTTTCTACTGCTGGCAAATCTTCAACATCTGAAATTGGTACAGGGTCTGGCAGGTTAAATGAAGCATAGGTTAATTAATTTCAGTATGTGGGGCTAAGAGGTCGGCTCACACTGGTTTTGAACATCCTCGGAGAGGAAAGAGAGTTTGTCTGTTGTCACTATGAGAGAAAGATAACCAATGAAAAATGATCATTTCCCCTGAAATATTAAATATATATATATACTTATATATATATGAAAAAACATTCTGTACTGTAAACAACACCAAACAGCAAAATAAAAGACTTGCAAGAATGTGTGTTTTTTTTTAAACACAGAAAGTGCAATGCATGCTGGGCTTCAGCTGCAGTATCTGTGCGCCAAATAGCAGTATCTCCCAGCATGAGTCGTACAGCCCTCTGGCAATATCCTTCTCACACAGAGCCAAGGTCACTTGGCTAACTACAGTATCTCATCTCACAATGCAAAAGGATTACCATTTTTTGGGCTACTGTCCATTGGGGAAGCTTCCTCACTATCGCTCTTCTTCAATAGCCGCTCCAACATCAAGTGCTGTCGACTCCGAGCTTGCGCTGCCCTTTGTCATTCAGTGCGTGTGAAGTGTTGCTTGTATTTTCGCAGTTTTCCAGGTGCACACCTAATTACACTTGTGGAAAAAAATGAACCAGAGCCTTTTTTGGCTCGTTTCCAAGGATGGGTCTTTCACCTCCTCCCACTCTTCTCTCTTCTCTTTCACCAGGAGTGAGCAGTTAGGTGTTAGGGATAAATCCTTCTTTGCTGCTACTCCGTATAGTTTATTTGTCAGAGTGGTCAAATGAAATCACCAGCCTTCAAGCTGGTTTGATAAAAATGGTATCTAAGGAGAGAAATCCCCATAACAACCGTTTTCAAGAATTTACTTGGCGAGGGAAGTAAGCTTTGCTGTCCTGACAGTGCCATTTTACACTGTATGAGTGTAAAAAAAAAAGTCAGATTAACAAGCAAAAGTTTCAAAGTTATCCTCACAGCAGCAAACTACTCATGATTTGTGGATATAGTAACAAATGAATTAAAGCCTGTGTCATGTAATTAATTGCTTTTTTTGGCATGTTAGTGTTTTGTGGCTCTGCAGTCATGGGCAATTAGGATTAGACGATTTGAGATATGGAGAATTGAGTGTTGCGCCCGTCTTCCAAGCAACAGCTCCACAAGAGAGTGAGGACCCCAGGAGTATTTTACAAAGCGGATTATCAATTCACTGCTGCCAGGAGAAAAACTCTCTCTCCACTGGGAGATGCTGTTATTTCAAATCTTTGTCCAATTATATTATGCTCGCAGGGGCTGTGTGCATGTGTGTGTTTGTGCTCGCATGCATGGTGTACGTGCAGGTTAAGCAGGCTTGAGAGGAGGACACTGTGTAGTAGGGATATAATCAAAAGTTGTGCTTGCAATCAGTTGGAATAGCTGGAGAGCTGCATAGCTTCCAAGGAGAGATGTGAGTCAGGGTCTCCAAGGAGGAGGTGTTAGAATGTTTTGTTGATGGAAAATCATAATCAAGCGCGTTTGGAGCGCTGGGGGTGAAGACAGAAATGTAGCCCACGGACTCTGTCTTGGTGTCGTCTTGTGAAGTATTGATTCTGCAACAGCTTCGCTTTTGATTTTGAGTAGTTTTTGTTCCTGAAGTCCTTGCCTGTCAATTTGTAAAAGAGCCTCAGAGTTGGTTCACAGCGTGGGTGTTAGATGGGTTATTGGCAGTGTGTGACTCTTGCCATGCCTTGGCCTCTCTGAGTCGCTCAACTCTCTTTGTTGTTATTCGAGTAAAGAGCAAAGTTCATTGAAACTTTGCAGAGGCCTATTTGAAAGCAAAAGAAAAACAGATTGAGAAAGCCTTCCAAGCAGTTTGCACAGGTTGTGTGGCTAAAATGTGAGTTTTGTCCTTTAGAATGGAGCGAAAGTAAAGGATCACATATTAATTTGAGATAATAAAGAGCTGACCGTGGGACTAAGAATTCAGTCTTTTACATGGGGACAATTTTGATTGCTAGGCTACCTGATGATTTTTTTTTTTTTTTCGTGTCCCGTTTGGATCTTTAGCCATCAGAATTGTTGTCTTAAGGCCAAGAAAGATGCCAAGCGGATTTATTTTACCAAGTGGATCATCATGGCCTTGCCATATTGGTCCATTTGATTGACCTTTATTATAATTATGAATTTATTTTATTTTCAGTTGCTACAAACGGGACAGACATGACTAGGGAGTAGGACAGGGAGAAAGAATGAAAGAAAGAGAGGGAGAGAAAGAAAACCAAAGGGGAGAAGAGACGGTGAGAAGGGGGGGAAGAAAAAAACAAACAAACAAACAAAAAAACAAACAAAACACCTGGGTCACCTGTATGGAGAAAAAAAACAGAAGAGAAAGCAAACAACAAAGAGCAACATAATAAAAAAAACAGCACCATCACAATAAACTAGCTAGCAGTAGATATCAGTAGATACTAAATAATAAACGATATTGTGCAGCACGCAAGATAGACAGCGCACAATGTGCTTTGAGGCAGCAGCCAAGAAAGCTGTAGTCCGCGTCTGTGAATACCCGTGTGTACACCTGTGTGGATCAGCATGCTTGCATTCCAAAGGTTTCTCCATGTAACGATCTGCTAGGGAGTGTGGGGGGGCCACAGCCCCGTCCTCCAGGGCATGAAGCAGGTATGGAGGAGATCAAAACTCCAGACATCCAGAGGCCCCCAGAACACAAGAGACCAAGGAAGACCAACAGAGGGGCAGCCGCGCCACTGTCCCAGTAAGAGCTGAGGAGAGTCCCAGATGAGGGCTCACTCAGCAGCCGCGGAGCAGAAGCCAGGAGGAGTTGCAGTGACGCGCCCGTGAGCTCCGCCGGCAGCCAGCTGTGCCTGAGTGACCGAGCCCCAGGCCGAGAGGCCGGGGGCACCCCACCTCCGAAGTGGCCCGAGCGAGCCCCAGGCTCCAGGCCCCGATAAGCGGCCGCCAAGGAGTGAGCCGGTGTGCACCCGGACGCCCATCCCCAGACACAAAGAACCACCAACGCACCGATACCTGAGGGAGTCCGCCACTGGCAGGGGAAGTGGTGGTGGGTGGAGATAGGCCTCCAAACCTTGGAGGGCCTGAGATGTCCCCAGAGAGGTGGCGTCTGATACCCAACCTGACATATAGACACAGACATACAGGCACACACAGACACAAACATCCATTCCCACCCTCATGCTCTCATATGCACTTACTCCACACTCAACCAACGTGGAGACAGATATAAAGCACCGCAGCAATTTCCTAATGTTGTAAACCTGCTCAACATTTGGCAATAAAACCCTTTCTGATTCTGATTCTGATTCTAAAGAGACACTGTACACACGATCACACTCCCCAAGCGTACTCTATGAACCTGGTCTAGGTACCCTTGCCCCTGGAGGGGGGAACTGCACCCAGACCCAGGTGGTGTTACCCTTTTCCCTGCGGTGGGGAGAAGCAGACCGTCCCGACTCCGTAGCAGCAGGGAGGCCCCACACTCCAGACCGCAGTCGGACGGCCACCTCGGAAGGCTACCTGATGATTAACAGGAAAGAAAAAAGAAGATAAGAACAGGAAACCAGTATATATGATAAATATGAAATACAGTGTAGGAATGTGCCCCAAAAGACATTTAATACATGAAGAGTGGCATCTCATAAGAATTTAATCATCATTTTGTATTGAATAACAGGTTTGCAAAGTGGCCAAACAAGCACGGACTCCATACTGTAGATCATAATTAATGATACATTAAGATTCACCTTTAGCTATTATGATGTAGCAAATTAGCAGACACAGACGCAAGCATAATCCTGCGAACTTGTAACTGGTGATGGGAAAAAAAATCCTGGTACAAAGAATAAAAGGAATACAAACATTAAATTAACTAAAAAGAAAGATATAATAAATAATAACACTAATAAAAATGTGCTGCCTCTGGGTTAATAATATGCAATTAAAAATAAAAATCAAATCGTACACTTTGTGAATGCTAGGCTCTTTCTAGACACACTTGCTCCTGAAACAAAAACACACATACACACAACAAAATACACACACATACATACACACTGTTACGTTTCCAAGACCACAAAAAGCCCAGCTTCCCCACAACATTAACTAAAAGTTATTAAAAAAAAGCCCAGAGGCAGTCTGACCTCTAATTAATAAAGAGTCTTCTATTAGCTAAACCTATACACCAAGCAGAGGAGCAACCCCGTCCCACCCCACAGCTAAAACTTTAAAATGAAAAACAATAAAATAGCAGCATAAATTCTAAAAGGAAAATAAAACCAGACAGGTATTTTTCCTGTGCAACCTCCACACAAGGAAAATAACCTACACACATAACAGCATCAGGAAAAAGCACTGAAGATAAAAGACAAATATCAAAAGACTCACGTCTGCAGCAAAGACTGTGTATAAAAGTTGAATGTAGCTCCTTTGACATTAGTCTCAAGCTTAGTGTTTTGGGCTGATGCTATAGTAGATTTTTGGAGCCAGAAGTGAACATATATGGATAGAGTTCAGAAACTGTGTACAACTCAAAGATACAGAACATGCTAATGACTGCTAAGTAATAGATTTTACCTTCCAAAACTGCACAATGCGTGTTTTGGAAAGTAGTTTATGTAGTATTTTATGTACTTAATTAACTTAAAATAACATAGCAGAGAGATTTAGGTGAAGTTATCAGGAAATGAATAGTTACAGCATCCTTGGTCAGTTAATCTGTCATGTCAAAAGGCTTTGCTTTCAGGCTTTTGTTCAGCAAGTAAAACCTTTAACTGCTAACACGCTAACATTTAGCATTTAGCATGAACAAACAAAGAAGCCAGGGCCCTTTCGGTACTTCACACACTCCAATAAATGGTAAATGGCCTGTATTTGTATAGCACCTTACTTAGTCCCTAAGGACCCCAAAGCGCTTTACACTACATTCAGTCATCCACCCATTCACACACTGGTGATGGTAAGCTACATTGTAGCCACAGCTGCCCTGGGGCACACTGACAATAACCTGAGAATTGTGCTGAATCATGACCCAGTTGACTTTCTTGCTCGTCTTACCTTCATGAACATTTTTCTTTGTCCGTGCACTTTTTGTGTTTCAACTGTTTGTTTCTCCGGCTAGCTTCTCTTGTCATCTTCTCTTCCCTTTTTAAACTGGAATACCTGCCACCTTCTGCAGCACCTTTTGTTTGGTCACGTACATTTTAAGCATGAAAATGATTTATTTCATCAGTTATTTATAAAAAAAAAAGAATAGATTAATTTTTAATTTTTAAGTTATTTTAACTTTTAATTTTTTTTTTATTTTATTTTATTTTTTTTACAATATTTAATTCATTTAACAACCTGCCTTCAGGCTCTTTTATGCGTTTTTCTAAATGGCTCTTCTTACGAACTTTACCAGCTTTATCAAACTGTGATACTTAAACTATTGGAGAAATAAACATTTCTAGGAGTCCATAGTTATTGTAATTCATATTTCATCTCCACTCTAGTCTTCTATCATTCTGTTTTTCTTCAAAAATAAGAACTTTGACCTGTTGGTGGCACTAAAGGGATCACTAAAGACAGCATTCATCCTCAAAGACCCACTGATGTTCACTTTCCGTTTTATCACTGACTTGGTGGGAGCTGGCAGCAGGCATCAGTGGAATGTGAGAGCGATAAACAAGTTTATGGAAACCATATGAAGCACTACCACTACTCCTGTTTCAAAAACAGGGCTTTGGAAAATTTGATTTACAGTTGCAGAAAAAAAACATTTTATGAACAAGAATGTTTTTGAGATTGGTCAACAAAAATGAAATGAAATAAAATAAAACAAAAGCCAAAAACAACCCAGTCAAAAATGAAATTTCAATCAATTTCAAGTAGGGCTGCCACGATAAGTCGACTAGTCACGATTACGTCGACTATCAAAATCGTTGACGACTAATTTAATAGTCGACGCGTCGTTTGAAGCTTTCTAAGATCCCAAAAGACGCAGGAATAAGTAGTAGGATTTAAGAGTGTAATAACAGACTGAAACAGAAGATGGCAGCACTGCATGTACAAGGATGCCAGGTGCCGTTAAACCCCGAAGAAGAATCAGTGTCCCAGAATTCATAGCGCGGCCCTGCTTGTCACTACCGGAAACCCGATCGGTACCCCGCATGCGCAAATCTTACGCCACTTCCTCTCTTTGCCAACATTGCGACATTCAATATATTTGAATGACACGGTTAGCGCCCAGTTAGCTCCTAGCATTTCTCAGAAGCTCTGCCTCCTTTTCGACTATCAGGACATTTAAACAATGGATAATCCGTATCCGCAACAAATTTTTGCTTTTCTCCTCAACAGAGTGTGTTCCCCGATTGAACAACAGCGCCGTAAAATAAGAAGAATGGTGCCTAATGACAGAGTTAATAATACAGACTTCATAATATGTCACGTGAAGATTCAGCAGCCAGATGAAGTGTTTACTGGCAATTGACAGTGATAGCGGACATTATCATCACTATTCCAACAATCCTCTCCACACAGACAAGCATAAACACACTCGATTATCACTAAATCAAATTTAACACATGTTTGTAATGACGCTAATTCAGTTTACAATAGGGTTCATTCGCTCAGTCAGCAGGTGGCGGTATCCTCGTACACTGGGGAGTACACTGCCATTAAACGAACAGAAGAAGAAGGAAACCCTTGCACATGCGCGGTACGGATCGGGTAGACCCGATTTGTATGGTCCGACTTTGCACATGTGCAGTAAGGATCGGGAGTCCCGATCCGTCACTATCTTTTTATTTTTTTGTTTTTGTCTACATTATATTAAATGTTTCATTATCTGAAACATTTTAAGAGATACTTGTTATTCTTAACATCTTAACAGATACTCTGACCTGTAACTATCGTAAAATGCTTCGACCGGAAGTAGACACCTTTCGCGCATGCGGGGTACCAATCGGGTTTCCGGTACGGATCGGGTAGTGACACTGCTCAGTTTCCAACAATGGCGGCAGCTAGTTAGTTTTAATATTAACTCTTATTATTCTTTCTGGGTCACAAAATAAACGTTTAACGTATTTTCAGGCGAGAATGTAACTGTGTAAACCTTAAATATCTGCTCAGTTTATCAAGACACCGCATATTTGTAAAAGCGCTCCGATGTTTTCGGAGACGTCTGTTACCCACTAGCTCGATAGCTAGCCGGGGTTCAAGGCTCATTAGAGCCGGTGAGAACACCGGACTCCCGGCCAATCGTTTTCAAACCCACCGCCGTCTTTTGCTACTCAGGTTAAACATGATAAATAAGTCACTTAGATAACTTACAAATGTTATCGTTTGGCTTTTTTCAGTATTTTATTTGTTCCTGAGTAAATCGGTTTGGCTGAGATTAAAGTTGTAGTTTTTACACAGCTGAATAAACGTCAAACAGACAACTGATTATCAGAAGTGTGAGATGCTCGAGAATATACTCCGGTGTCCTGTTATATTTTAGATAGCAACGAGCAGACGGCTGCATTTATTAAACTCCACCGAAACAATCTGCAAATTTCATTAAAATGTAATAAACTATCATCTTGTCTTTATTTTTAGTTAGCACATACCTTAAACACTTAAAGCTGTAAGCTAATGATAGTTATATAAGAGCAGATGCTGGTGCAATAAGTTGTACACTGTACGTCCAATGGATGCAGGATCTGATTAGTCGACTAATCGCAAAAATAATCGGTGACTGGTCGACTATCAAAATAATCATTTGTGGCAGCCCTAATTTCAAGTCAGCTTTCTGACTCTGCTGCATTGATTTTAATGTTGTTGTTTTTTTAATTTCTGTCACGGCCTGGAGGTTCAGCTGGTTGCTGATCAGCTGTTTCTCTCTATCTCCCTAGTTCGCTCTCTCTCTCGCCAGGGCAGAACTCATTATGGGTTCACGCCCTTGGCCCACACCCTCGGAGGAGGAAACACCTGTGCCTCATCAGTGTGGATGGCATTTAAGCCAGGAAGCAACGGCTGTTCTTCGCTGGATCGTTGTGAGAATTGCGTCAGTGAAAGTCAAGCGTCTAGCAAGTGTTTTTCCATGTAGTTGTGTGTTTGGAATCTAACGAGCGTTTCTTTGTATGCAGACCCTCTGGACTGTTTTCCCTGGTGTTCCCTGAGTGACGAGTGTTCGAGTGGATTTGTGTTTGGATTGTTTGGAGAGAGACGAGAGTGTTCAGCTGGATTTCCCCCAGAGCCCTGCCCCTCTCACCCTTTGTAGATAGCACTGCCCCGCACCTTTTGTATTCATTGGACATTGTTCATTAATAAATTCTCTTGTGTGGCTCAATCCCCGGAGTCCAGCGCGTGAGTCCACCTTGTACACCGTGACAATTTCCCGTCTATTGTGAGTCTGACAGTTTCAACTGAATGTAATACTGAATCGGTTTTATTTCTACAAGTACACACATTTTACACATTAGGAATACTTCTGGTGGTTGTTTGTTTTTTATTAGATTCCAAGATGTGACACAAAATGCTCCAAAGGCCCTGAAACAAATCGCAGTTTGGGAGAGCAAAAATCCCTTCTTTATGGTTGGTTCCAAATCAGAGAACATGCACTCATGACCTCAGTTAATATGAAAGCCTGAAATTTTGAAATATAAAATATAAAATATATTTATGAAATATAAAGGAAATTTTTGGCACACACACACACACACACACACACAGTAAAAATCAGAAGGTCAGCAAAAATATCATGATGAAGAGCTACAACTTCAAGACCATCTTGCCAATATTTATGGAAACTTGTTCAAGGGGAAAGTGACAAAGAATGGAAACAACAAATGGACTGTTTTCTCAGAAAAGAATAAAATCCCTCAAGAGAGCATTTGAAGCCAGTAAGATTTCCAGCTAGTAAGTGTGATGCACACCAAGTATCAGTTTGCAAAAAAATAAACAACATCCCTAATTCAGGGTTCATACACCTTTTTCAGGGTGAAATTCAAGTACTTTTTAAGCACTTTCAAGGTCCATTTTCAAGCTTTTTTCCAGCAAAAAAAAAAAAAAAGTACATGTCATGTTTCAATTCGCATCACCTCTGTAAGACCATGTGAAAATTAAAACAAATCATCCTAGGTGAACTTAAATACCTTTGTTCCCCTTTTGTTAAGACAGAAAAACACACCACACAAAAATACTGCAAAAGGACGGTCGCCTTATATACATAGTGTATAAACTCAAAATGCACATTTCACTTAAAAATTAAGATGAGAACAAATCAACTTGTTAGATATTCTTCTCCTGTTGAAACCCCCCCCCCAAAAGAAATAAATAAGTCTTCTCATCAGATATTGATGCTTCTTTCCTGTGTGACAGAAAATAGGAGACAGATGTTTGTTTGTTTTTTACGTTAATTCCCAATAAAACTGTTTTATTGCTAACTTACATTGCTGTCTGTATTATTGCTGAAGTCCTAAATGATCACCTTTAAAGTGTTTGTGCTAATAACATCATGTACAGTCAGACAGGCATGGAGAACAGCACTGACTGGGAGGCTTTGAACAGATCACGTAGTTCAATTCAACATATAAGACTTTAATAATGCACAGGCATCTACTTAAAATCTATTGAATTTATCATCTGTCATATTATCACGTACAATTCCAATGTTTGTTCATCTCACCTGAACCTGTGCTTTACTTGTGTTGTTGTTGTTGGTGGTGATGTGTACAGTTGGCAGCGGGAGAGCTGCAGCCTGTTGAATGTACTGTTACAGCAACCGTGTGATTATTGTAAGAATAAATGATGCTGCGAAGCATGAAAATGCCATCAGGTCTGTCGTGGTGGTTTAGTTATCAAGTTTTTTTCTTAAAGTGCACGCAAACCAGTAAACAAATTCAAACAAGTACTGCTGAGAAACTATAATCCAAAAAATTACAATTCAAATTCTCAACAACAAAAACAACTGGTGAAAATATAATTAATATGTAAACAACTTAACAACCCCCGAAGCGTCTAAGTCACGTCACATGACAGCGCAACACCTAAACACAAGAGGGGGGAGGGGGAGCAAAGTGTGCCTGCTCTGCGCTGACACAGGAGCGGCGAGTCCGGCGACCTGGCTGTTTCATCTTTGCCGAAACACGGCACTGCAAACAAGAGCAAAACTTAAAGTAAAGAATCGATCTCACCAGGCTAGTATATGATACCAATGCCTACTTGGTATCGATACAGTCGATATTTGGATTGATCCGCCCACCACTACCGTTCATCGACAGTTCGCCTTATAATACTGTGCGCCTTATGGTCTGAAAAACACGGCAGCTGTTTCCTGGAAGTTTGCCCAGCTGGAACCAATGAAACCAAACCGAACTAACTGCACCCAAACCCTTAAACCAAACTAAATATGGCATTTAAATTTTTTTTATTACACAATCAGGCCCACTTGTTGCGCCCCCCCCCCCCCCAAAAAAAAAAAAAAAAAAGAGGATCATACATCATGATGTGATTTAGATTCCCATAACATAAGTAATCCCTGGACTCTAACACCTACACACACACACACACACACACACACACACACACACACACACACACACACACACACACACACACACACAAACTCTAATTCGTGGGGATGGACATTTTGTCCCCACACACAAACAAACACATCCTATACCCTCAACTATACCAGATGATCAAAATAGCTTCATGGGGATTCTGGGACCAAATGTCCCATCCCTTCCACCCATGTCTTTTCTTGCCTTTTGTGCCTGTTTTCCTTTCACACTCTCAGCTTCTTAGCAGCAGGAGTGCAGCAGCGCTGTTGCCGAGGTACTAACAGACATTTTGCCAGATTGCTAAGAACTTCAAAGTGTGTTTGACATGTACCCTTGGGAGGCACACACTGGGAGCGAGAGTGGCTCATGCTGAGACCTTAGAAGAGGCCTTAAAAGCACCACGTGTATATATATATATATATATATATATATATATATATATATATATATATATATATGTATATGTATATATATATGTATATATACTATTAACATTCAAAGAGACTTGCACTTAGCTGACTCTCACATAGCGCCTTTGAATTAAGTGTGTGTCATATTTGTTTATAGCAGCAACAGTAATGTACTGCAGGTTATACTGCTGTGTGTGACTGATAAGGAGTGAAGAGACCCACGTTTTATGGCCTAGATAGCAATTAAATGACTCTTTCCAGCTTTTTGTTTGTCATTTGACTTTATTGTCCTGGCTACCACATTTGTGTATGTCCTTGATGAAATGTATATGATGAAACTTCCTATTTGGGTAAACAACTGTTAATTCTTCTCCACGGTGAATGTTTTAAAGGGGAATACCTTTTCCGTATTTAATTCAGCACTTCTTCCACAGAACAGGACAAGTCTGCATACAAAAAGCTTTCAATCCTCTCAGTGCACTTGAAATCTTTTCATTTCATTATGATACGCCAGGGTTTTCCTGCCTTGTCTTTTTATCTTTGCAGCCTCTGTGCTCACCAGTGACAACATTCAATTTACGACAATCCTCAAGTGGACTTTAAAATCTGAAAAGTGCAGAGAAATTGATTTAAAGCAAGAGAAAGCATGAATGAGTAATGAATTCAGTAAACACTAGGGTAGAATTGAATTGAAATAATGTTCCTGTCATTAAAATTTTGTTCATACTGCACGTGCACTAAAAAAAGGGGGTGCAGAAGAAAGAGAAACAATCCTCTACTATCCAGAATTTTTCACAACATAAATGAGCTTTCATTGTGTGAATGTTCAGGAAAAGATTGTTTTATACCATGAAACCTCGGCAATCAGGGATGGGCTGTAAAGATACGAAGAAGACAAAGACAGAAAATATCGACTGAAACAATGAACATGGTATTTGTTTTAGACACATTTGCTTGGGGAGGTACACTCGGCATTTCTGGCTTCATCAATCTGTTAAAGTGATGACTTCTGTCATTCAGATGTCAGTCACTGTTGTGTTATTGTTCGTCACAGCTTCATTCAGACCTTGTCATAAACGATGTGAAGTGTAAAATGTTTTGTTTTCTTTGTTTCTTCATTGTGTTGCAGCTCCACCGCCCTTTGCACATGGACTCAAAGAGAAAGCTTTCGAAAATACTTCATAGAAGGATGTGTTTTTATTAAACTGCAAAGCTGGAAACAAAAGCAGAAAAGAAATAAAGACATGCATAGCCATAACCCTGTGAGTCAGAGGATGCTGCTCAAGGTGTTTTTTTGTCTAAATCTGAGTTAGAAATGATTATTCATGCTTTTATTTCTTCTCGCTTAGATTACTGTAACAGTCTTTTTCTTTGTTTGAGCAAAAAGGGTCTTGACCTCCAGTCAGTCTAGAATGCTACAGCAAGGCTTTTAATAAAGACACAAAAAAGAGAGCACATTACACCAGTTTTACGCTCATTACACTGGCTTCCAGTACATTTTAGAATTCATTTTAAAATCTTAGCTTTGAATCATGACGCTCCTGTCTATATTTCTGATCTCTTAGAACCTCACACTCACTCTTGCAGCCTGAGATCATCTAATCAAAGGCTGTTGGTTCGAGTAATGCGTAAAGTAAGGGATAACTATTGCAAAAAAGGTAATTAGATTACTGTTACTTTCCCGTAAGCATGCTGCGTTACTGCGTTACTAAAACTGTGATTTTTTTTGCCAGAGTGTCTCATGACAATGACGTAAGCGAGTGCGACGTTCGTGACAACAGCTGTGTGCAGATCAACAATGGATAATATAACGAGTGCAGGAGAGAGTATGCGTGCAGCGTTTAAAGCGTGGAAGTACTGACCTTACTTTGAGTTTGATTCCGTAAAAAGTGACGAAAACAACGAGTACGCTGCCACGGAATGGGCAATTCACAGAGAAACTCCCAGATCCTTCCACTGACCGCTGCAGCACACCTGCACCAGGGCAAACCTCCGCCTGCCCCACACCTGCTATACAGGTGAAAATAGAGCAACAGGACCGCTGAGTCTTTGATTTTATTTATTTTCTGCTGTGTTTTACTTACATCTATTTGAAAGAGTGAGTGTAAACACAAAAAACTATTTTATTTTATGTGCTGGAATGTGCAGAAAATAGGTTTAAATGTTAAACTAATTTCTTCCAGTCAGAGAATGTTGCATATAATTTAATATTTGCTTCATGCGTAAAGTTAAAAGATTAAAACTAATAAAACAAGTTTTAAAAAGAGACTTTTCCATTTGATTACATTTTATATGATGGATTATGCAGAAAAAGTAGAATTGGGCTGAAAGATCTATCGCTTTATCACCTATTTAGGGAATAAATCATGTTTTAAAAATTAACTAAGTAACTAATTACTTTTGAAAATAAGTAATCAGTAATGTAACGGGATTACTTTTTTCGGGAAGTAATCAGTCATTAGTTACTGATTACGTTTTTCAAGTAACTTGACCAACACTGGTTGGTAGTTCCCTGAACAAGTTTTAAAGCCACAGGTGATAGATCTTTTAGAGCGGTGGGCCCAAGGTTGTGGAATTCTCTCCCTCCATCTCTACGTTGCCTGGATTGTATTTATTCTTTTAAACATCATCTTAAGACTCATTTATTTAGACTAGTTTTTAATCAGATTTGTGCTGTATGTTTGATTGTACTGTTTTATGTTTATCTGTTTTATATCATTGTGAAGCACTTTGTGGTTTTTATCCTGTGAAGAGTGCAATATAAATCTATAAAGTAAAGTAAGTTTAGACTTCAAACAATATTGAAAGTGATTTGTTAATCACATCAGGGTAGACCTGGGAAGATTGCCTTCGCACCTTTATAATGGACATGTTATATATCTAATTTATTTCTGGATGTCAGACAAAACTTTACTATTATCGTTCGTGATGAACAATAATCCATATTTGAGTTTCTGGCTACTTGGGGCACTGAAAGAAGATATAAGCACAAGAATGTCATATTTAAAATTCTTAAATCACCTTCGTAAATAGTTATCATGAATAGAATAAGTTATTGTTGGTTGGAGTGACAGGCTGGTAGAGAAAAGTTTTTACAATTTTACGCCACCCAAATTGTCGGGAATATTAATCATCATTCAAAGTCAGCTTCTGAGAAAGTCCAGCTTTAGCTTCAATTTTAAATACTCGGTTGTGTCCTTTAGCTGGTCTCTATGATTGCCACTTTACCATTTGACACTGGTCGGGAATGTGCAGTGTGTTCATCAACGTTGTCTTTTCATTAGGTGGAAACAGCAACCATCTGCATCTTGAAATGAGGTTGGTGAAAACTATGAGCGAACAAAAACACCAAAGCTGCATGCTGTAAAAAATACTGAAAAATCCTTAATGCAGCTTTATTACTACCATAATTATCATACACATATACTGCTACACATTCTAAAATGTTAGCCTTAGTTCAAATGAGAGATTGGCATTTACTTAGAATGTTTTGCTTTTCTAGTGGGGTTAATTGTTATATATAGTACTGTGCAAAGGTTTTAGGCAGGTGTGAAAATGCTGTAAACAAAGAATGCTTTCAGAAATATAAATGACTGTTTGTTGGCCCCAAATGTATTCTGCAGCAGGACAATGACCCCAAACATACAGCCAAAGTCATTAAGAGCTATCTTCAGCATAAAGAAGAACAAGAAGTGCTGGAAGTGATGGTTTGGCCCCCACAGAGCCCTGATCTCAACATCATCAAGTGTGTCTGGGATTAAATGAAGAGACAGAAGGATGTGAAGAAGCCTACATCCACAGAAGATCTGTGGTTAGTTCTCCAAGATGTTTGGAACAACCCAGCCGAGCTATTTCAAAAACTGTGTGCAAGTGTACCTAGAAGAATTGATGCTGTTTCGAAGGCATAGGGTGGTCACACCAAATACTGATCTGATTTGATAGATTTCTCTTTTGTTCATTCTCTGCATTTTGTTGATTGACAAAAATAAATGATTAAAACTTCAATTTTTGAAAGCATTCTTTCTTTATAGCATTTTTTCTATATACTTTAGTTCAGTATATATGTGTGTGTGTGTGTGTGTGTGTGTTTGTGTGTGTAGATAATGACATTTCAGATGTTTTAAAAATAATGAACATACGATGGCCGTGAGAGCTCAAATACACTGCAGCTTGACCCTGAAAAAGATGAACCATGAAATAATTACCAGAAAATTCTAATTTGTTGAAAATGAAGTGTTTATTGTCCCTTCTGCCAGTTTAGATTTTTTTGCATACTTAAGTTTCAATTTGTATGATCTTTTCTACATCCAACATTTTTATGCCCTTTATTTATTTATATAGGTTCTTTGGGGGGAAATAATTACAAGGATGTTGCAGAAGTCTCAAAAACCCATGAACCAACATGATACACTTGCTGTTACAGGATCAAGCAAACACCAGCAAACAAAAATTGCTTCAGAAGCACACTTTAATAGAAGTTGAATAAAACACAGCAGAAATAGAAAAAACAAACTAACAGAAACAACACAAAAGCTCACAAAGAGGCGCAAAACACTACAGAAGTGTTTTTGGGGACACACTAATGGCTAAACAGCTGTGACGTGAAAGTGGTTAGCCAGTGTCTTTTGACTACTTTCACATCTATGTTCTGGATTTGCTCTGAATTGGGCCTTCAGTGTTGGGGAGTAACGGAATACATGTACCGACGTTACGTATTTAAAATACAAAATATGAGTAACTGTATTCCGTTACAGTTACCGTTTAAAAAGGTGGTATTCAGAATACAGTTACTTTGTTGAAATAAATGGATTACACTGCGGTACTTTCCTGTTTCATATTGTCGCGGGTCAGGACTGTTTGGGTTTTGTTTGACAGCTACGTTCTGTTGTTCCAGGCGGCAGCGTTACGGTTGCCATGGTTACAGGGCGACGCTCTCTCTCTCTGCGACTGTGTGTTTCCTGGGTGAGAGAGCGCCTTTTCGTTGTTGTTGTTGTTGTGCTAAGCTAACAGGCAGAATGCTACAAGCATAGCTCTAAAGAATGTAGCATCATGGGCAGTGTAGTCCGTGTTGCAGGGAGAATGGACTGCCATACACGTTATGTGTCTGTTGTCATCGAGGAAAAACGGGAGCTGGAAGCATGTAAATATAATAATAACCACTTCAGCCAAGAAGAGTGCCTGACGAGCCCAGTTGTAAGTAAGCTATTAAGACTCGACTGTACACTTTGTTCGTGTTTTCCTCCGAAAACAATAAGTTCCGTTGGAGCAGCCTTTCAACACCTCTCTCTGTCTCTCGCAAGAAAAGTTGACCCACACAACAAAGTAAAGCTATTATTCGGCTACAAGCCGACAGGGACCCCGCCGTATTAGTCAGAGGTCCCTTTACTACAGTTCGGAGTCGCGGACCTTCAGTAATAGTAATAAATCACACAGCAATAGTACATTCACGTTGTTGTAAAAAGCATGATAATATATTAAGTAATCCAAAGTATTCAGAATACGTTACTCTCATTGAGTAACGTAACGGAATACGTTACAGAATACATTTTGGGGCATGTATTCTGTATTCTGTAATGGAATACATTTTAAAAGTAACCTTCCCAACACTGTGGGCCTTCACTAACCTGAGGTCTAGACTGTCAGTTGCTTTTAGCTGATCTTAACTTGAGGACGCAGTCACTTGTTCCAGTTCCTCTGTGTCATATATTCCAGTATCTGAAATGGGAGTTTTATAGTGGTACTGACATGCTCTCATCCGACCTGGGTATAGGGGTGGAAGACCAATCTAATGTGTCTCTATAAAATAGACTAATGTTCTGTTTTACATGTGTTACGTATTAAATAACTAATGAAAAAAACTGTGATGACGATGATGATGTTAATTTGTTTTGCAAGCATGTTCCTGAGAACAGGGGGAATCTCTTCATTCCTTGTCTGTGGCTGCTTTTTTCTCATCTCTCTTTGGAGGACAAACAAAAAAAAGGATGATGTTGTGTTGCTGCAGATAGCAGCAGACAACATCCATCTTTTTATTTGGCAGCACCTGACATGGCTGATCTTAACTGACATTGTTTTACTTTTACAGGATTTCAGTCTTTGTGAAAACTGTTGTGAAAACAGTTTCCGTGTTCTTTATGATTCCCCTTGCAAATTACTCATTGCAAACATTGAATCAGAAGAAAAGCTTTCTTGCAGCTAAACAGGTCATGTGAGGAAAATCTTCCACGTCAAAAGTGCAGGGGTTAGTAAGGAGAGCCTGCCTGCTCTTTGCTTACCTTTCTGCAGGATGAGATTTCCATGGCAGCTAATGATGTGCACACCCTGTGTGTCTCATGCTATCCTAATAGCATTACCAAGGGGATTGGACTGCAGGACAAAATGTGTTTGGACAGGTATGTCAACATGATCACCTCTCAGCTAATAAGATTTGAGAAATCAGTGGGAGGAAATGCACAGGGCCATTTAGTATGTGGGGATTTCACAAGGAAATCTTCTATATTGCACATATATTTTCATTATGCGTCTATGGGGATTAATGAAATGATTTAAAGCAGAAAGCTGGCAGTTTATTCACATTTTGTTCTGCCATTCCACAAAAACAAGATCATAAAAGAAGTATTGCCAGTATCCACAGCCTGCTTTTATCCTCTGTGCTGAAGAGGTCCATTGTTGTTACAAAACTATTAATAAAACATCAGTGAGTCATAGCGGTGAATAGACTGCCATGTGTTAGGATGCCTGGGTCGTTGACCCAGGGTTTTTGAGTTTATTATATTATGTATACTTTCTAGTCTTTGGTTTCTTTGAGTTCTGTCTTATGGTTTATGTCTCTGTCTTCTTTAGTTGCTCTGTCTCCCCTATCACCTGTATCCCCTTGTCTAGTTCGCGTCTCTGTGTATCCTTAGTTCCTATATCCCCGTGTTCAGTCAGTGTTTGTGTCTGCCCTGGTCCCACGTCTCTGTTCCCTCTGTAGTGCCTGCATGTGAGTCTGTGTTATGTGTTTCCTGTTTTACTTTGAAGGTCTCTGTCTTATCTCAGTGTGTTCAGGTTATGCTTCTTTGGTCTCGTCAGTTCTGATTTGTCCCAGCTGTGTTTTCCTCCTGTTATTCATTCCCTGATTGCTCCTTCTGTGTATTTAAGCCCTGTGTTTCTCTGTGTTGTGATCTACCGTTTACCTTGCTGTGTGTTCTGTCATTCCTCCAGTTTAAGTTTATTTTGAGTTTTTTCAGTTATGATATATTTTGAGTATCACATTAAAGCCATTTTGAGTTCCCGACTGTCTCCGGAGTCTGCACCTTGGGTCCTATTCCTGTCTGCACACAGCCACTCATAACACCATGTTCCTTCACTACCACAACACTGTAACCTACCTCTATTTTACATATACCACAGCGTCCTGACAGAAATGACAGGTAATATCACTGAATTGATTGATCAGCCTTTTTGGTGCTGCCAAAACTATCTTAGGCTACGCTCACACTGCAGGTCTTAATGCTCAATGCCGAGTTTTTTTGATCAAATCCGATTTTTTTTCTTTTTTCGTCTGGTTGTTCACACTACAAATAAAATGTGACAGCAAACGTGCTCTAGTGTGAATGGTTCAAGGCCCTCAAAGTGGCCCACATTCGCAAAAGATGACGTCACACATGACGCGCACTGTTTGCGGAAGTATAAATGGCGGCTACCGAGCTAGTAGGTGTTGTTGCAGCAGTCTATTAATTTCTGCACAGTCGATTCAGTCACAATTCAGTAACCAACAGAATTTTGACAAATTAGTTAGAGAAAGAAGGACACTGTGAAAAGGAGAGCCCGTGCTTTAACAATGGCCTTGTTTGGAGTAGTGGCTGCTACCTCCGTGCAGAGGTATATATGGACACTGAGTCGGAACCAAGAGTGGTGGGATTGGGATGTGAGAGGCTTCACTGACTGTCCATTGACTCGCTCCGTCTCTGGCGCTGATAATTGGCGACCGTTCAAACAGCAGTCACTTTCTAAAACATCGGATATGTATCGGATTCAGTACCACATATGAAAGTGACCCAGATCAGATTTGAAAATATCTGATTTGTGCCGTTCACACTGTCATACCATGATCGGATATGGGTCGCATAGGGTCAAAAAAGTCAGATTTGATGCGCTTTCGCCTGCAGTGCCTTAGACTTGGAATACACCAATTTTCCACTGGTGCATCCATCCGTGCAATTCATATTCACTGCTTTATTCTTGACTTCTATGTTTTATTATTCTAACAATTCAGTGCTTCATTGTGTCTGATGCTTTTATCCATCATCAGATACGTGTACCAGCCTAAATTGTATGTGGCTTTAGTGCTAAGCAGTGATTTGTCTCATATCTATCTAACAGACTCCAGTTTGTTCATGTAAATGGAGAGTCCTCTTCACACACTAAGGTTAATTATGGACTTCCACAGGGTTCAGTGCTAGGACCAATTCTGTTTACATTATACATGCAGTATCATCAGAAGACATAGTACACAATTTCACAGCTTTGCAGATGACACCCAGCTCTATCTGTCCATGAAGCCAGAAAACACACACCAATTAGTTAAACTGCAGGAATGTCTTAAAGACACAGAGACCTAGATGACCTTGAATTTTCTGCTTCTAAATTCAGATAAAACTGAGGTTATTGTGCAGAAAATCGTTTAAACATGGTTTAAAACCAGATACTTAGTCTGGATGGCATTACCTTGGCCTCCAGTAACACTGTGATGACCCTAGGAGTCATTTTTCACCAGGATGTGTCCTTCAATGCAAAATATTAATTCGATTTCAATTCATTCAATTTTATTCATACAGCACCAAATGACAACAAAAGCCACCTCAAGGTGCTTTATATTGTTAGTTAAAGACCCAACAATCATATGGCCCCTTATGAGCACTTTGGTGACAGTGGGAAGGAAAAACTGCCTTTTAACAGGAAGAAACCTCCGGGGCCATCTGCTGCGACCGGTTGGGGTGAGAGAAGGAAGACAGGATAAAAGACATGCTGTGGAAGAGAGACAGAGATTAATAACAAGTATGATTCAATGCAGAGAGGACAATTAACACATAATGAGTGAGAAAGGTGACTGAAGAAGAAATACTCAGTGCATCATGGGAATCTGATCCAGCCCTAACTATATGCTTTAACAAAAAGGAAAGTCTTAATCTTAAAAGTAGAGATAGCGTCTGACTCCCAAATCCAAACTGGAAGCTGGTTCCACAGAAGGTTTCTCCCTGTTGCCAAAGTGCTTGCTCATAGGGGGTCACATGATTGTTGGGTTTTTCTCTGTATGCATCATTGTAGGGTCTACCTTGCAATATAAAGCATCTTGAGGCGACTGTTGTTGTGATTTGGCGCTGTATAAAATTAATAAAATTGAATTGAATTAAACATGTTACGTGCTAAAAAACATCATACTCGAGTCACCCTGAGAGTGGCGCAAAAAGTGAATCAGTCCACAGAGACTTCCATGTCAAGATGCCAAAATGCATCTTGCAGTTGAACCTTTCACACACTTTTGACATCAAAAAACCAAGATGGTGATGGTCAAAACCCTCATGTTGAGACTTTGGAATAGGGAGTCCAGAAACCAGTGGTGATGTGTAATGGTTGCTATTTATCTTTTATATACAGTCTGTGCTGTAGACTCTTGCAGTTTTTACTTTCTTCTTGGATTAAAGAACATATGTCATGGTCCCTGTGTCTATCTGGCCGGCTCACTCCTGGCCACGTTGTTATTGTTTTCCTCTCTCTATCTTTCTCGCTCTCTCCTCATTCTCCTGTCTGCCTGGGTGGAGCATATTGTGGACTCCTGTCATCGGCCCACGCACCTGGCCTGATTATCCACCTGCTGTTGCTCATTGACCCAGTTTTCCTGCCACTACTTAAGGCAGTGGCTCAGAGCTTCTCATCCCTGGATTGTTGAGCTATCTGAGTTTGTGTTTCTGGCATATTCCTAGTTCTCCTCCTTGTGTTTGCTTACTATTTTTCTGACCTAGTGTCTCCTGTACATAGTTTCCCTGGACCTGTCCCTTAACCTTCCTGGATACCTGTTTGCATGGAGTGTGACGGAGCGTGAGTGGCTGGAGAGGACCAAGAATGTGGACTGTTTTCCCCTCTTCCTTCACTGGGGCCCTGGACCCTTTGCCACACACCTTACATAAATATTGCACTGTGGACTGAAAATATATTTGTGAACTCTCTTTCAAAAGTCCGAGTCTGCACCAGGATCCGCTCCGGACTCTAAAGTTATGTTTAAAGTTAACTTTAAACACAAAATTAACTTTAAACATAACTTTAGATCATGTCATTACCATTCTTGAGTGTAACATTTTCCAAACTAATGTGTTACTGGTTTCATGTTATGACCCAAGGAGTGTTCCATTTTAAAACAGAACCTTTTAAATTAGACAGAGAAACAGTAACAAACTAAATGGAGGTAGCACACGCAAACTTGAATATAGATTTTAACCATGATTTCAGATCATGTCCCAGTTTGAATTTCACTTTCATTGCTAATTTCCAAACCATCTGAAGCTGACAAAACAAGCACGCATATCATTTGCAGTTATTCACAGGCTATGACGTTGCCAATAAATGCTTCACCTGGCAGCCTGCCCAGGGCGTGCCCAAATGATGAAGTTACAGAAACCTGTTAGGCCCTAGAGTCAGGTTCATGTTATGAGAGAGAAGACAAATATGCTCAAAGTGCATTTTCTTAAATTTATTAAGCAGTTAAAGGTTCAAGTTAAAAACGAACAAAAGAGCACCACGCCCAGGCAGTAAACACTTTTATTGCAGGTCACAGAAACAGAATGTTAACATGATTAGTTGCAACAGCTGAGGGTGGTCTTAGGTCCGATATCTGGCTCGTGTTTCATCTTATGCACCTTCTTGACATCCTCCTGTAGTAGATGACTCTTTCCTCTTCACCATGGCAACCATCTGTAGGTTGGTGTCCGGCCTGCAGAGGTAGAGAAGGGGACAAATAGAGGAATCCCTAACACCAAAATTTTTTATATCCCTGTTTTTCTCTTGCAGAGTCAGCCTTAACCTCCTGGGACCCGAACTCTTCCACAGCATGGATTTTTAATTTCTCTTTGATATTTGGACATATTGGGGCCCGATGAATGTAAAAACAAAGAATTACCAGATTTTTTTTTTTTTTACCTTATTTTTGTTTTTAAGAAAAATAAGAGCCACATATGAGGATATTTAAAATTTTGATAGAACAGTAGCAGTATAATGTCCTCGTAAGTGGATATCAGGCCCTTGTAGAGCAAAATTGAGTATTTTGGTCTAAATAACCCAAAATGTGATGTCCACATATGTGGACGCCAGGTCCTAGGAGGTTAAAGTTTTGCACCTTCTGGTGCCATCGCCAGTCTAGGCAGACCATCCCCCTCAAATTCCTCAGAGAAGGGGCTTCTCCCTGTTCATATCTGTTATGGCTGAGTGTAACAGTCTGAATCCAAAACAATACTTATTTGTGTGCAATAAGGATAACACAAATTACGAGTTATATAGCCTTAAAGATAAAAATGAATTCCAGCGACGTTGTTTTTAAATGATCAAACTTTTTTTTCCTTTGTCCGATAATTGGACACAACACACAGACATGTGAACATAGATATAAAAATAATATTTTCAAATGGTGAGCACTGTACCTTATTGGAAAAAATTAATAGTAACCAACACAAAACAGGTTAGTGTCTGATATTAATGCAAAATGAAGCAGCCAGGGCTTTTCAACGTATTTTATAAAGATAAAACTATGCTTTTGCACCACAGATGAGCTATCATTCAAAACTGCTTTCTTTCTCCACAAAACTTTGCATGCTTTACTTTGTAACTCACCTTGAGAATGTCTTCTTGTAAACACAGCTACAGCTCTACAGTAAACTAATTAGAGCAGTCTTTGAATGGAATTAAGGTATTTCCTCCTCAGATACTTCTATCGTGAGCATGCCCATTAGAGGTAATTGGATTATTTCTACTCTGTTTATCTCTTAATTCTCCGCATCTGTAGTTTAGGGAGGTTGGGGTAGCCTGGAAAAAGGAGAAGCACCAGGGGAGCATTTCCACAGTGGGATTTCATCCCTTCCCGTCGGTCTCCAGGGGACGAAGCCTGAACATGTGATATTAGAACCTAGACGAGGGAAGACAAGGGCTTATCCATCCTCCATTACACACCGCAAAGGAGGGACAACTTCATGCTTTAATGTGACTGTTTGATCCTTGTGACACAACGCACACGGTACCAGACACGATTACCTTCCAATCTAACCAGAAATTTTAATTTGTGGCAGCAGATGAATACATAGTACAAGCCCATTGATTTTTCTCAGAATTACATCAATGTGACAAGCTAAAAGTGGAAAAGAAAATCTGTCATTTTATTTTTTTTCTTTCTGATGCATATGTTTAGGCGGCAGACCTGATGAAAGAGAAAATTAGCTTTCTCTTTCTTCTCTCTTCCTCATGAGTTGGATTTTTGTGTACCTACGGCTTCACGAGGGTGAAAAGTAAACCCCTCGAACCATGTAATCTGGTCACGCTACCTGACTTTCTTTCCCACTGCGGAGAAAACTGTGAAGCAAGACCTTGGCTTGCAAATAAATTTCTCTGCAAAAAAAGGATCAGTGCACTCCGCAAGAGTGACATTCACCTCTCCTTCTTCTTTGCCTCCCCACTATTTGATTTCAATACTGCTTATACATTCTTTGTCTCTCATTAGTTGAAAATTTCTCCAGAGCTTCAATGCCGCTGATTAATTATGCATTGTGCGACCTACATTTTTTTTTCTTGCTGGGATTGTTTCTTTCTATTTGAAGCCTGCAAAAATAATTATACTCTAAAATCTGTTCTTACATTAAAATCAATCCTGGGTGTTATGTGCTGAGAGACTGTAGCAGCAGCTGCAGCAGCAGGAGCAGCACTGCCAGAAGGAAAAAACGAGCTTCCGGGCTCGCTGCAAATTCCCTACACAACTTACACACAACAGGACTTTTTACACAACCGTGACATAAACAGTAGTCAGTCTGCCACCCTCTCCAAACCCCCCTTTACCCCACCGTCGCAGCCTCTTCCTTCCATAAAATTCATTATTTAGCTTGATGTCATTGTCACTTCTGTGCACATCACAGTCTGCTCCGTTGACCTTTTTCTGGCAGATATAAGGCTGTGCGATTTCTGTGTGCTGTTGCTGATCTGCCCATTTATAATAGTGAAATAAAGGAGATTGCAAGGTTATACACATTTCGAGAGCAACAAAGAAGCGTGGGAGAGGCTGCTTACATCTGCTACATACTTCGCTTTCAACCTTGGCAGACCTTGAAGTGCTATGCCTGCATGACTGGCAGCTAGAAAATAGTCTTTGGTTTGGGATGACAATCTCAAAGAGATGTGGAAGTGGGTGGCATTTGTTCTCCAAGATACTTTTTTTTGCATAGCAATGTAAAGCCTTGAGTGTCGCAATAAAAGTGCAGGACACACATTGTTTCTTCAAGGGAAAATCGAATTCCATTTTTATGGAGTTTTTTGAATTTACGACAAGGAAAAATAAAGCGGTTATTTTAAATAATATCACAGTATGAGCACAGATTCACCAGGCACCTCAGTGAGAAAGCGCTCAACCCTACGCTGTACAGCCATTCTCGCTTATTATGAATGGCATCTTCACCGCTTCACGAGTCAACTGATTGTATGAATTACAGTCTCTGGAGTAATAAAGTCATTTGCATTGCCCTGGTTTACACAGCTGAGAAGAGGGGCATCTATTTTCTCCCTTTGTCTCTGTTGCAGCAGCGATCTGCCTAAGCATTTGCCAGGTCTGTCCTGCGGCGACCACATCTGGCCCCTTCCTCGCTCCTTGCTTTTTCAGACTTGCATTAAGTTGATTTCAGTTGGTGTGTGGGAGAACGAAAATGGCAGAGCAGTCTACAACTTTTCAGGTGTGTTGATATGAGCATTACTTTTAATTTTATTCTACAAAAAGATGACAAGCCAACGGTAAAGTGCAAACTGGATCCTGCATAGAACTTCAGCTCTTTGCAAACATCTGTGCAGCCAGCATGCTAATGCTAAGCTAGCCAAGAACCCAGAGAGATTGTAAAGCCGATTGCATGCTGACCCTAGCCCAGCAGCCAGAGCCAGATCTTCAAGAGATAACAAACTGATGAGCAGTTAGTCTGCAGCCTTATTTTCTACCTGTTCATGTTTCTAAAGTTTGATCACTGTGGTGATAACTTTGAAGTCTCTTTGAAGTGTTTTTTTAAAAAAGAAAAATCATTTTGTTGATACGTAAAAACTAAAAGAAAGATCATTTTTCTGTGAATAGGCCCATATGGAAAAGAAATAGTAAAAACTTCCGAAAGACTTGCATAAGATGTGGCCTACTTCATATAGTGAATCATATAAGGCCTATATGATTTACTCATGAAAGTGGCCACTTTCTCATTACTTTCATATATTGCTTTAGTAAGTATCCAAAACATACAAGTTTCAATTATATAATTTTCTTTTAAAGCATACACTCTTGTATGCTTTTCATACAAGTTTCACACAAGACAGATACAAACTTTATAAGATTTATATATATATCTTTTCCATATAGGGGATTTGTGTTGGTGTGTTGAACTGTAGCCTCAGGTTTATATTGTTAACTGGAAATTATATGACATTGTGTTTCAGGTGTAGTTTGGTAAGAAATTACTTTCTTTGGTGAATAATTAAACAATGCACTGCATTACTTTTAAGAAGAGTAATGAGTAATGTGTTATACATTACTTTTCTTTTTGGAATAACGAAACCAAAACTAATGATTACTGCCATTTTAAAGTAATCTGTTACTCTATAAAGTCACCTACTATCTAGTTAACTTTTGTGTTGCCAAAAATAAAAAGCTTTTGCAATTAGCTTGCTAACTTTAGAGTCAGGAGGTGTGGACTCTAGGGTTGTGCCAGTAGATGATAATATCAAAGTTAATAATGATAGGTTCCCAATCAAGGCAATCTAATTTCCCCACTGATGTGTTATATTAATATTCTCTTTGTGCTGAGATTCAAAACAAATTACTTATCCAAAGTCACAGTTTCATATTACACTTCCATATACAACCCATACAAACATGTCTGGTTGTGTTTATTGGGGGGAAATCTGGGTTTTTCAAAGAATCGTTCTGTTTTAAAGTCAAGTTCATGTCTGGGCTTCTGCTCACAGTTTAACTGAAGTTAATGGGTGTGTGTGTGTGTGTGTGTGTGTGTGTGTGTGTGTGGAGTGACTACATGATTACATCATCATAAAGTGAGAGAAAACAGGAGGTTATTTCTGACTACCTGATTGATTTTTGAGTCAGGGCTTAATGTGACGGCATCTGCCGAGACACTGGTTTCTCTCATCTCCTTTGCTTTTTCCATCAGGCCTTTTTGTTGATGAAAACCTCATAGATAATTTGGGATCCTTCTGGGGAAAACCTGGTCTTATTAGGAGAGATGGCATCCATCCCACTTTAGATGGAACAGCTCTCAATTCCAGAAATCTGGCCAAATTTATTAAACCCCCCAAAATGTGACTATCCAGAGTTAGGATGAGGAAGCAGACTCTCTGCAGCTTCTGTCCTCCTGTCATCCCCATAGACATTGTGTCTGCTCTCGTATCATCAAAAGACAAGCCCCCCAAAAGTATACAAATTAACAAAGAAAGACTGATATAACACCTTCAACTTCACCTGAGAATAAATCAATTAAATGTGGACCTTCTACTGATATTCCTTCTCCTCAAATACAAAATCTTGAATACTGAGGCAATATCTTAAAGACCTCATAGTATCTTATGAACACTTCACTCTCAGGCTACGTCCACACGTACCCGGGTATTTTTGAAAACGCAGATTTTTCTATGCGTTTGCACCTTTCATCCACACGTAAACGGCGTTTTCAGTCACTGAAAACAGAGATTTTTAAAAACTCCTGCCAGGGTGGATATTTTCAAAAACTCCGTTTTTGCGTTTACGTGTGGACGAGGTAAACGGAGAAAACGCAGCGTCAAAGGTGTGCGCATTTTTTGACGTCACACTGTGCGCCACGTTATTGTTTCGGTGAAATGAATTTCTACAATGGCGGACGTAGACAAAATACTGTTACGGTTAATTTTTCTCTCTGCAGTGTTTACAGTTTTTTCTGAATGCTTAAACCCTAACTGTGATTCCTATAGCACAATTCCTAAAACTATTCAGACTTATAGCAAAACCACTCACTGAGTTTGCAAAACTAAAAGCACAAAAACTGCTTTGCACTCAGTTTGCAATTTTGTAACACACACTTTGCAAAACTGTAGGCACAATTCACTGCACAACACTCAATTACCAAATTTCCAACACACTCCTAGCAAAAGTATACACATGTATGGCTATCATTAACACTAATTTGCCAACTGTCTGGCACACTTTCACATGTGAAAACTTTTTTAGATAATTAGTTCACTTTGCAATCAGCCTAAGCACTATAATACAGGTAAGCTGTCTATGTGGAGTACAATGGAGGGAGCAGAAAGAGTGAGAAGTAGAGGAGGCCGAGGAAGAGGACGTGGAGGTGAAGAAGTAGGATGAAGAGGACGACAAGGACAAGGAGGAGCAAGAGGAAGACGAGGAGGGGGGAGAGGAAGATGAGGAGGGGGGATAGGAAGGGTAGGAAGAGTAAGAAATAGAATTGCTGATGACATCAGAGCTACAATAGTGGACCATGTAATCAACCGTGGAATGACCCTGAGGGTAGCTGGCCAACGGGTCCAGCCTAACTCGAGCCGCTACACTGTAGCAAGTACCATAAGGACATCTTGAAATGAGAATCGGTTAGTACAGTCACTTTGCACTAAGATTTGTAGCACTGCCGTATGCCAATGAGAAACACACCAATACCATTGATGTAAAAATACTGAAATTGTTACTTTACAGAATTGCTAGATGACCAGATGCTGGGGGCAGAGGAAGCATGTTCACTGCAGACCAAGTAACCCATATAGTCATTATGGCGATTGCAAATAATCCTATACTTGGAAATAAACACTTGTGTTTGTTTTGATGTGTTTGAATAAACAGCAGTACTTGAAGTTTGGATCCCTCTATGCTTATGGATCTATGACAGAAGTATGAGCTCAAACTGACATAGCCTACCTTGTGCACAGAGAAAGCAAAAGCCAGATGTGTTTTGTATTCATACCATCAGTGTGCAGTTGGCGCATTGTGTGCTTAGTAGATGATGGCTTGTGTGTACTGTTTGATACGGAAACACCATTTTTACGAAGGTGTGAAGAGTTAATCTAGCTGTGTTTGCTTTTGCAAGAGAACTACAATGTTTTGATGATTGGGTGACAGGTTTTCTTATTTGTGTGAAGAGTTTTGCAAAATTAGCAAATAGTTACAAAAAATGTGCTTAAGCAATCAGAAAAAACTGTAAATGCTTACATATACACACACAGTTACTGTCCCTCCACACATACGACTCAGTTCTGCTTCTGTGCGCCATCTTTGTTTACTCTTTCCCACCCAGGCTTATTGACTTCTGATTGGCCAACATTTCTACACAGATAGGAATATAGCGCCTGCTGCTTTGGCATGTTCCTAGCAGAGTTTTCCTTCGTTTTTGGCTTTTAAGTGTGGACAGGATTTTTTTTATAAACGAAAACGGAAAATCTTTGTTTACAAAAATACACGTGTACGTGTGGATGTAGCCTCAGACTGCAGGCTTAATGGTGGAGTTTTCTCAGTCCCTGTCTGTACTTGTATTAGTTCTTTCCCCGATTTGTTTTTCTTCCATCCTCTCTTGTCAGGTCTCCTTATATTAAATTGTGTCCCTGTTTAGTTATTGTACTTCACTTCCTGCTTTATTTTGTCAGTTATTTGTTCCTTGTGCCTTGCTTTTAGTTTTACTTCCCCTTTCTTGTCTTCTGATTTATTTCAGCTGTGGTTTGTCCCAGGTGTCTCCCCTTTGCGCTAATCACCTTTCTGTGTATGAATAGTTGCTGTCTCTGTTTTTAATGGACCAATGGACATTTATTTATTTATTTATTTTTAAAATCAAGTTCTCCCTCATAAGTCCACATTTGGGTCCTTTTTCATACAATCCTTGATAGAAGGCTCTGACAACAACATAAACCAGGCAGACTCTGGGTTTGTTTTGGAAGAGCAGCTGAGGTGTTTCAAGTTAACTCTCATTTTTCTGTATAGGGAGTTGTTCAAATTTTTTCTCCATTCCCATCACAATCCACTTGTTGCCATTACATTTAGCTAATTCTTCTCTCTTGGAGCAGCAGCCCAGCACTCAAGCCACATCACCAGGAGTCAGCAAGAGAAGCCAAGGCTCACAGCGGTGGATTCATGAATGTGAGCCTGGAGTCACAATTACCTCAGCTTTCATCCTTCTTGCTGTCTGAGTGTCTTCTTGCAGTGCTGCCCAGCTTTCCAGCCGCTTCCCTGGCTAGGCTGTGGGCAGAGGACTATAAGCCTGTAGCTGTTGCTCTGGCTGGTCTCTCATCCAAAAGGATGAGCCTTTGTCTCTTTTTCCCAGCCAGAGACAGCTTCTTTGCCCATGTTTGCTAATTCCTGTGGCTCTGAAAATATCTCCAGTGCTGGTAAATTGTAATAGTGAGTTGGCCAGTAATAAAATGGCACCATTAAGACTGAATTTTCTTTTTCTGAGCCTGATAGTATAGAAAATGAGTTTTTTTTAATGCTGAGCATCCTGAGTTCGAGCTAGAGCCCCTAGAGCTCCAGCTATCAGAGGAGACTGCTCTGCTGAGCAGTCCCAGCTTTTAGAGCTACCTGAATATCCTGCACCACTGAGTGTCCTGGATATTCAAGACAGACAAAATCGGAACCTACAGAACCTGCAGAGACCCAGGCAGTGGATCTTGTGCCGCCTAAGGCTGAACCAATGGACTGTACGTTTCTATCAAGTTCAAAGGTCTCAGCCTCATCTTGGCCAAGTGTCATTCTTCCAGAAGGGTTCCACCTCCTCTGTCATCAATAACCCCCAGCCAAACCAGAATTGCCCTATTGCCTCTGCTGACACTGGCCTCCAAGGGGTCTTCTTTGTCTCTGACGTTCATCACCTCATTCACCACTGCTGGCTGCATATTAGGTGGAAGGTGCCTCAGAAATTCGAATTATTAAACTCTCTCTCTCTCTCCCACAATGTGTCTCTTGTCCTCTCTCTTTTTTCTGTCTTCTCTTTCCCTTTATTTCAAAAAGGTTGGAACAGATGGACTCTGTTTACTGAACACTTTACACTTTTTACACAGAAAAAAAACAAACTGGATGAGTTGGTTAAACTATAGGTCTTGAGTTTAAAAGTTAAACTCAGCCAGCAAATGTCATGACTTAATGTTATAGCTGGTCAGCTGATATCAGCCATTTAATGATTGGCTAAAGTCAGTATTATGTAAGTGTAAAATATGTCTGGAAGTGGAAAATTAATGCCAAGTAAGTGTGTTTCTCTCTCACCTGTGTGCTTTCGTTGTGGCACACATTTTTACGTTACACACAGTGGATAGCGCTGCCATAATGGTATGCTCCTCTGGTGCCTGGCAGTGATACAATCAATCATTGCCAATGCCAAATGAGGTACATTTACCTCTGCAAGAATGACTAAAAGAATAACACTTTTTTTTCCTTTTGCATTGAATGACATAGTGCAAAAATACACTAACAAAGTATAAGGTGGCAGATATTTTTAGGTTTTCTGAGGTAGTGCTGGACCATAAAGCAGGGCGATATGACCAAAAATATTTATCACAATATACATTTGAAAATTTGCGATAACGATATAACTGACGATGTAATTGACACTAGACAAAATACTTTACAACTCCACAACTTTATTAGTGCAAAAAAACCCATAAATGTATTTTCACTTAAACAAGCAGCTGTTTTTTATGTGCATTAAAGTTATATAAAAATTTAACAGTGCAAATGCAAATTCCTTGCTGACAGTTTAACCAAAAGGCATTTCCAGTGGAAATTGGCCAACATATCCTGAGGATAACCATGTATAATATCCACAAAACTTCAAAAGAGGTTATACACACACAATGCGGTAACATTATGTTGAAGCACAGTACGTATCACTCCGCGAGGCTCCTGCCTACGATAGCCGTAATGCTCCAACAATCCATCAAGCGGTGCGGCTTCGTAGCTTAGCAAAGTCGTACTAAAACATTTGACAGATTTTTGAGCGCCGTGTACGACATAAAATCGTTTTGAGGTCAGTAAACACAACCAGAATTCATACATAAGGCACACGGGATTATAAGGGGCACTGTTGACTTTCAGAAAAATCAAAGGATTTGATTTTAAGTGTGCCGTATTTTCCAAAAAACACGGTAATAACGACGGCCCGCTAGCATGCGCTATTAAAAATAGTGCTTTGTTGTGTAACTGACAGACGAAAGCATGTGCAAATGAAAAAAAGGCACTGCGCATGCGCGTTTTACCCATATTCTATCGCGATATTTCATTTTCTTATCGTTGCCCAATATTATACTGGTATTACCATGAACGGTATGATATGACCCAGCCCTACTGGACCATACTGTAGTTTGTTGCTGATCAAAAAGAGTTGATAAGCTAGACTGCCTGTTTGGTTGCTAGAAGACTTTTGTTAACTTCAATCTGAGAAACAACACTTTTTAGACACAAATCAATATGTTCTGCAGTTAAATTAACACTGCCTATTAACATTACACATGGCTAGGACCGATGACATTTTCCCCTAGCTCCAACAATAATGTATGTAGTAGCCACTACCCTAACAGTTGGCTTACATTTTTAGTATCACTTTTTCGATAAACCTACTCTGTGCTGACTTTAGCTAACTGAGATAACCTTGAAATCTGCTCAGTGCCACTCTTGCTTGCTTCTTCTCTGTGGCAAGGTGAATTTTCCGACAAGTATTGTTTTCTATTATCCTTTTATACTGTTAAACAAAATAAAAAATTCTGGCTTGTGGAAAGAGTAAGAAGCTCGTACAATGCTAATCTCTTGCTTTGTCCAACATAAATGCCAACAAAGGTTTATAGGGCTGGGTAGGGATAGAAAGACATCATCAGGAAGCTCTGACAATAAACTTCAGCAAGCAAGGCAACAATTAATATGATCCACCCACTTTGAATGCTGACCACCATTGTCTGTAAAAATAACATGCAATCTGTGGGTTCATGGTTCAGTATTTGTACACACACAAAGTCATGTTCACTGAAAAACAACGAGCTGGTTAAATGTTCTAAATGCTAACCATTGTGTTTTTCTGCAGGATAGGGACTGGTTGTGAGGCTAGTCAGTGAGCTTCACAACCTGTGTTGTGGAGCTGTACTAGGTGCTTCTTCAAAATGTGAAGTAGCACTTCTTAGCAACTGACAGAAACTTGAAATCACCCAGTTTATATTATTTATATACTTATTTGACAAAGTTACCTTAATTTCAGGTCTCATAGGTAGAAGGTGGGCTACAGTCTGATAGATTTATCTTTTTTAATTAAAACCAACACAGAAGGGCAGCGAGCACTCATTCTGTTCTCCAGTGCACGTTAGTGATGTGTGGATCGATCCTGAAATATCGATTCCTCCGATACCAGTCATTTATGTTCTAGAATCGATTCTCACATTAAAATATCGATATTTTAGTAATTTAGGGTAAATTTGTAGTTTATCATTAACAGGAACACAGTGGAAAGGAACTATAACATTTGGATTGTCTACATTCGAAGGAACTACTTCCTCTGCCGCCTTTCATAGTCATGTGTGAAATACGGCTGTATAAATGTGTGGCAGCCCCTGGCGTGCGCACTCATAACAATGGCTGAACGTAATTGGAGTCATGTGTGGACGTATTTTACCTCCACAAACAGCTGAGATGTGGTTTGCGATACATGTGGCAAAAAAGTGAGGTGTTGCCGCAACACCACTGACCTTGTCAAACACCTCAGAGGAAACCATATCACAGAATATGACGAGCGTATGTTGAGGCGAACTGAAGAGGAGGAGAGGGACAGGTGCTGCTAGGGCGAGACAGACGTCTCTCACTGAGTCCTTTAGTGCTGCAGGCAGGCAACGTGTTCAAATAGCGCACAACTTCAGTTTTTTTATTTCTATATGATGAACTCTGCATTATTAAGTGATAAGAACAAGTAATCTGATGTCCTGTAATCATTATGACGCTATAATTTGAGATACAAAAACTAAAAAAAGTTTTTGTACAAAGTATCAGTATCGGATCAGTATCGTCGATACCACCCTGAATTTTACTTGGTATCGGATCGGAAAGGAAATCAGTGGTATCGCACATCACTAGTGCACGTATTACCCAGAGAATGTAACAACCTAAACAGTCCCAACATAAACAGTGACAAGTAGGAACCAAAATTACCCTGGACAAAGAGTTGTACTATAATACATAACTCAAATGTTCTTGTACACATTATGAAAGTCATATAAAATCATGTTTTACATTAAACTGTTGGCTGCTAATCAAGGTTGCAGGGGGACAGTTTAATAATAAACACAAATGAATATGTACTCAGTTAAAATGATAAAGGTGTACTAACGAAGGGTGCAGCAACTAAAAAACTGATTTCTTGAATTGAAAAACAAGTCCATTTGTTATTAGTTTCAACAAAGAGCACTCTAATGTCAAATGTCAGCACCCAGAGCTGACATTTGACTACCGTGAGCCCTCGGCCTCTCTCACCTTACCACCTGATAAAATCCCATTAGCCATAAAAACACTTGCTAAACAATGTGAAACCTAATCCTGTCCGAGTTCATCTGCGGCTTTCGCTGCATTTTCTTCCCATTTCTCGCTCCTGAAATGTGTTTCACAGATGGAGAGTGCCAAGGTGCATCACTAACTGTCTTTGAGTTTTAAGTCTGCAGTGATTCAGTGTCGGCAATGGAGTAAATGCATATCCGATTCCGGAGGCACAGGTGAGCCAGACAATGAGAACTGTCAGCATGTCCAGTTTGATATATAGTGTTTGCCGGTGTGAATGAAATGTATAATTCCAGCTACGTATTAAGATGGGCAGACTCCATGCTTCCTGTAAATGAGATACTCTCACACGGACATATATTTATCTGCGTTTTATGGCACACAAGTGCATTTGGAAGTTCTAATGAAGAAATCCTTTCACAAGATGCTTCTAGATGTCGTAGAGAAATTGCTCTGCTTCATGTTTATTAATTATAGGGATATATCCCCAAGCTGGGAGGGGGGAAAAATACAATTTGCTGCACCACAGGACAAGAAATTCATCCTTGGGTGCTGTGGGTTCAGGCTTGTTTGTGGATTCAATGTGTGTATTCCATTTTTTTTCTACAGAGAGAAAAAACTTGGAGGGAGGAGGATCTGAGATTCAATTTACGGGCAAGATGGAAAGCCAACACAGATGTCAGGAGTGAAAAATAGTTTCAGTTGACAAGTGAAAGAAATTTGCAGTTTGGGGCTGGCAGATGTGTTTCTGTCCTTGGCACTGTGTTACAGCTGACGAGCATGGCTGACATCCTGCAAACTTATTTACAGGTTTTTTCTTTTCTAACTTGAAAATCCTACCATACAACAGGTTGGAAAGACAAGAGGCATAACTGATGTGTAGTGTGTGTACAATTTATTTCACAGTCATCGTGATCAAAAGCAGCCGGTGCCATGTTGCTTCTCACTGCACTGTAAGACGACAAGTGTCCTACCTGTAACGCAACGTCTGTGACTGACGGAGCAGCTGTAATCCCTGCTCACACTCACCAACTGGAATTCACCAATATCCAAGGGTATTGCCTAATCAGAGCTTGTTCAGGATGGAGTGAATAGCCAGACTTTTTCATTTGGGAGGAAGCGAATAGCAGCGCATTTAGCCTGGGTGACTGTAGGGCAGGGAATATCAGTTGCTTGGCTGACCAACGTTTTTGGCACTTAATATCACAAACACTTGTACCATAATTTTGTTTACTAGTGTTGTCCCAAGAAAATAAAAATTATTCTGATCATCAGTGGAACCACAGCTTTTTTCACAGGTTGTTGACTTTTGTTTTGATGCATGTCCAATCATCCAGGTAAGTAAATCCCAAAAGGTTTATATTGTTGGGGAATCCTGCAGTCAGCTGAGACTGAGGAAGTCACTTGAATGAGCAACGAAACGTTTCTCCCACTGAAAAAGTTACATCCAGATGAACAGAATCAACCTTTTGGGGTTGTTGACTTTTATGTTTTATCTCTTAAATTTCAGAAGTTCAGTTTATCCGTGTTGATTTATAACAACATTTCTGTAAATGTCACAGCTATACTTGTACTGGTGCTTCAGTGGTACATTCAGTGCTACCTAGGAGATAATAGCATGCTTGTCTGCTTGGTAAGCAATACAAACAACCTCTTAAAACTGTGTGACTGGTGAACAAGCAACAACCTTCAACAATGAAAAATTAAGCCAGCATGGAAAGGCCACAAACTGCAGTTCCTCAAGTATCCTCCTGAAGCTAGCCTAAAACACGAGTTCAACTCCACAGGCTCAAAAGGTTACAATGTTCAACTTTACAAAAATAAACTGCATGCTTCCAACATCTTTACCACCAGTTTCAATTTGTAACTGCCAGCAACGCTCTCCAACCATTTGGCAACCCCGTTTTTTCCCCCTAGTGTTGCGTGGTTGCTTTAAATGCTTTCCATAAATGAAACAAACATTGTTAAGCACGCACCCCGTTCCCCCCCTGCAAATGCTGTATTCTTCCCCGTCAGTGTTTGTTCATTTTCAGTTTCCTTTGTCATGCATCACTTTTAAAATCTCCCCTGTCTGGGTGGAGGTGTTTTATGTTTACCGGAGTTAATAACTCATTCGTTCACCTGAGAATACAATGGAGTGGCAGGAAGCGTCAGCACAAGCTGCATGTAATTCATAAAGATGAAGTAAGGAGAATGCCTTCTGAAGACAAAACCAACTACTGCGGCACTTTTTGAGGCACGCTATGGACACAGGTCATTTCATATCATTTCATGCTGAATCTCCCAGAAATATACTTTATGATATGCTTTGTAGCCATTTTGGAGTTAAGGCACTCCTCAGAATGTGAAAAGCTTGTGAAGAATCAATGAAAAATAGGCACAGGTGTAATATGAGTCTGGTTTTAATGGATCAGTGAATACCCATTCTTCTGTATGTATGACTTATTGTTGCTCTGTTCAAAATTCATCTTAGGAAAAGGTAATCCCTGCTATTGTGTTTGAGTAAACCTCGGGCCATATGGAGCTGCAGAACATGTTTATGCAGTTCTCATTGTGTGTGTAAGGGTACACTTGTACTGGTGCTTCAGTGGTACATTAAGTGCTAGTTAGGAAACAATAATATGCTGGTGTACTTGGTAAGCAATACACACAACCTCTTAAAACTGTGTGACTGCTGAACAAGCAACAACATTCGACAATGAAAAATTAAGCCAGCATGGAAAGGCCACAAACTGCAGTTTATGACTGCCATCCACTCTCTAGGCCTGTGTGACTGAGGACTTATGAATGCAGCTTGCTGACCAAGTAATCCACCTCCTCATTCATTTCTAGACACATTTGACTCCTGATAACCAACCTTGCAGAGGACACTAATGTTGATTTTTCAAAATGTAGAGTCCAGAATGATTAGGTGATGCCACAGTACCGGTAGTTATTTCCATGTTTAATATAGTCTATGGTCTCAACTAACTTAGGAGAGAAGCTCTGCTGCATGTCTTTTACTGGAAGGTTTCGTATAATGTGGGGGAAATGAAGTTTGTGAATTAGTGTTTTCTAAATTAAAACAGTTAGATAAAAAAGGTAGTAACCCATCAGAAATACACCTCAAAAATGAGAAGAACTGCAGATCCATTTGACCTTTTGTGGAAACTTGAATTATTTTTTAAGGGTTAAAGACTTATCAGATTCATGTTGCTACTTTCCCACATACACATAATTCATGATGTCAAGTAAATCCTCATGCGCACACTTGGCAAGAAATCCTGTTGCACTGATACAGCAATCTATATTATTGGGCTTTGCCCTTCACTGTCTTAAGTGATGGAGTCACTATGTAGATGCCCCCATTCTGGCAAAGCAAGTCAGTGGATCATTTATCATCTATCATAGAGGACTTGGCTGGTATATAAGGTTATAAAAATGCAGCCAAACCAATGCAGTCCTAAATGGCTAAAGGAGGAAACGAACCATTTCATTTCATCAGAGCATTCGGGTTTTCAGAAAGCCTATAAGAAGCATTGGGACTGAGCCTAGTAATATTTTTTCTATAATGTGATCACGATGCTGTTTGATGCTCCTGGAGCTGTTTGATAGTCTTATGCTGACATGCTGTGCAGCTGTAACACTCTTCATAATTTCCAACTAACATGACAAATGCTTTCACTGAAGAGAAAGATTAGCTGCTTACCTCTGCTGGAGCAAATGTTCAATTAAACACTTCACAGTCTGGAGGATTTCATAATTTATTGTTTGAGAATTTGCCATAAGGACGATAATTTGCAACAGAGATGGCTGGATATTTTCTTCAGGTACTGCTGAGCTTTGGTAAAATGAAAGTGAGTGCAGTAGAAAACATGCTGCATTTTAAAGTGTATGCTAGTTATTTGTTCACATCTGTGCACAAAATACAGTGGGTGCAATTTTTTCCCCCTTTTTGACCACTGTGGAAACAAAAATGCTGACTGCGGTGAGAGATATTCGCCCTCTGGGTGAGAATATTTCCATGTCACATCAGGGTGAGCTTAATGAAAAATGAAGATCCAGCCCCAAAGTGGAAAGTCACCCTTAAAATGTTATCTGATAATGCAATTACTAATTCTAAGAGCAGAGTCATAAATATGACAGGACTACTTTAAGAGTCTCTTGAGCCTGGAATTAAACTTGCTCTCTTAATAACCTGATGATTAACACATTCATAAAGTCTGGCTGCAGACTGCTCACAGCTACATGGCACACTCATAAATACTGATTTATGACTTGTGCCAGCCTCATCACAACTGAAATGATCATTTGTGATGGACCATGGAGCAGTGTGTCAAAACTGTTTGTGAAAGACTAAAGGTCTTCCTGTCACTTTATGTTTCCTGCAGAGAAACATGAGCTGAATTTTGTTTTTAAGTCGAGGGCTTCTCTCTGCTTCTGTGTCACCTGCTCCTCTTGTCGTCTTCCTGGTTGGTCTTTGTCTGATCAAATTATAAAAGATCAATGTATAAAAGATTTTGTTTTCAATATTTATTACTGTGAATACGGTATTTACACTTTGTTACATCTTTGCAGCTGTGCACGTGGGTGTGCTTTTCAGTGAAGAGAGACACATAAAGGCTTTAATCTTCATTAATGTATCCTAACAGAACATGAAACAGTCACTGGATTTAGGACGGTTTTTTAATTTAATTTTTATTTGGCATCCAAAGTGGACTGAATATTAAAAGGTGAGAGGAACAACTGTCATGGTCCTGGTGTCATTTTGACCCAGCGTTCTTAGTTTTCTTATGTTTTTGTATTTTGTTCTTTATTCATTCCATGGTTCCTAGGTTGTTCAGTTTAGTTTACTAGATTTCCCCTTGTGTCTGTACCCCGTGTCCCCCTCCACGTATCTGTGAGTCCCCATGCCTCGTTTCTCCTCCTCATGTTTTATTCTATGTTTTCCCCAGCCCGTTATGTCTGTGCTCTCCCCGTGTTCTCTCTCCCCCTCCTGTCTGCGCCTCTATGCACTTCCTGTTTTACTTTGACAGTCTCTCGTCACTATACGTCATGTTGTTTGCACCTGCCCTGTCTCATTATGATTATCTGTGTCAGCTGTGTTCCCCGTGTGTTCCCATGTCCCTCGTTATCCGTCTGTGTATTTATGTCCACGTCTCCCTCAGTTCTTTGTCGCGTTCTCCCTCTTAGCTGTGTGACTTTCCCAGTGAGTTTAGTTTTCCCAGTTTAGCTTTGTACTGGTTTCTGTATAGCCTCTTTCCCGTTCTGTAAATAAAGCTATATTTTGAGTTGAGTCCCCATTCTGGTGAGTTTGTGTTTGGGTCCAATTCCTGCCTGCACACAGCTGATTATGACAACAACACATAACCATAAAGGTGGAAAAGAATTCATACAGAAACTGAGAATTTTTTTAGCTTGCAAATATCACATATTTGATTTTTGTCCAAGCGATCTTCAGATTAATCACTTCTGACTGGAAAATGTTGAAACTCTGAATTTGTTCTTTTTCTGTGCAGCTGCTGATGTAACAGTCGCAGTGCTCCCGGCTTTGACCTTGCACCAAGTGTCTCTCAACTCCTCAGCTCTACAGTTATTTAAATCTTGGCTCTCTTTGCCTTCTCGTCCTTGGCAACCTTCACAGGAGCATAAAGTACAGACCGCACAGCATGCAATCAGAGTTGACTCCGAGTCATTTCCCTGCATGTCCACCCTGAGTTTAAAATCGCTGAACTTGAAGTGCTGGATATTAGTCACAATTGTAAAGCACAGACTGTAAATAAAAGATTTCATGTTAGCATTTTTCATCACTGCCATGCTGGTGTTTTGGAGCCAGGAGAGTCATGATCTGTGGCTTTTGTGACGTTTTAAAGCGTTTCAGTTTAAATTTTTCACTTCCTCTAGTGCTTAAAAGTTTAGATTCGTATATGTGGTAATTTTAGTTTTGGATTCCTGTTTTAGTTTGTTTACTATTGTTACAAAGAACCTGATTTCTCTTGTTATTGTTCAGTCTTTGATTTCTGTCTTTACTACATGAATTTGGCTTTGTGATCCTATGCTTTGATTCACTGATGTTAGCAGAGGTGAGGCCTAGCAGACAGATAAAAGCTACACCTGCTGGTTTTACACACTGTACAATTGTTATAAAAGCGAAACTAATCTATAGAAGTCTAAACTTGATGTTAAAAAGTCCTACTGTTTATTTGCATGGCATAAAACCATTTCATACATTAACATGAGATTCATTATGAGCCTCGTGATCCCAAAAATCTGAGAACAGGTTAATAAAAGTTAAAAAAAAATCCTACTTGAATGAGCCAGGCTCATTTGAAAGGAACTAGAGCTGTGCTGTGTTAATAAGTCTGGATCAAATTGGCACAATAAGCAGCTGACAGCAGACCATCACTAGTTTCTCTACAGTAAAATGGTATAGCATGGTATCGGTAGAATAAGTAAGTAAGTGAGTAAGTAAATAAAAGGGAGAGGGGGAGAAAAAAGCTAGCGTCTTATCATTTCAGCTAATATCATGTCTTGGTTGTATATATTCCCCGACTAATGCGACTAATAGAAAATTAATTACCACATTCTAATTTCCGTCTACTGAACCCGGAAACTTTGTAGTCCCCGGGCAGTTTGTGAAAGTCATTTGCTTTTCCTGACTGATAATAAAGTAATAAACTGTAGCAGCAAGAAAAATATCCTCAACTACAACAAAATCTACAACAACATAATCTTTTCAGCTCAGTTTTAATTAGAACACAGTTTGAGGCCCATATAAATGAAAAATGCCCGCCATACATAAAATACCTATTGCTGCAGTAAATGAGTGCCCAACGTGAATGTTTGAATGTCTGCTTAGATAAAGCGACTGCGATTAGCCTCACTAGGAACTTTCAGTTAAATGAAATTAAATCAGGCACATTTTCAATCAGAACAATAAAATCGGCGCCGTACACACAGGTTGAATTAAACAAACACCTCCATACATCACAAATTCCCTCGATTGTTCACTTGATTGTTTCTTAATAAAACAGGAAGGAGGAGGCAGGAGAAGCCCCTCTAATTGTTTTCATGTCTTTCTTTTTTTTCATTTCTGCCTGTCATCACCTTAACTACAAAAAGGAAAGAGAAAAAAGCAAACACAGTGATGACTTCCTGACTGCTACTTAATTAAACACATCCAGGGTTTAACCCAACACTTTAAATGGCAGTAGTTAGAGTTCCGGTGCTTTGTAATTCTCAGACAACTCTATCAGAGCTGCCTCAAACTATTTTAATTGGAAATTTAACTCTTCATATGCCAAAGGCTGTCCACCAGTTTATGTAGACATCATGCTTCTGTATCCTAAATGAACACTGCCTGCTTAGAATAGACGTAAACAAAGACTCCTTGATAAGCAGTGTTCATGTACTGTGAAATACTGTACACTCATGCTTTGAAGCCCCAGTTTGTGTGATGCTGCCTAAAAAAAAGTAAAAATATGAAAAAAAAAATCTACGTGTATGTTTACAATATTTCATAACAATTAAGGGACTGAAGTGTAAAAGGTGTGTGTGTGTGTGTGTGTGTGTGTGTGTGTGTGTGTGTGTGTGTGTGTGTGTGTGTGTGTGTGTGAGCTAGTTTCTTTTGTAATTTCACTCATTCTTTATTAGCATTGTGGGTATAATTAGGATGTATTGAGACAGAGATTATGCGCTGGCAACAGATAAATAAATGTGGTTTATGTTGGAGTGAGAAAATGTGAAGCATTTCCTGGAGTCTCTTTTTCTGAACTATGCTCAATTGCACATACCCACTCCAGACACAAACTGCAACGACTGGGTGACATTTAGAAGGTAAATATCCTGTCAAATGTCATAAATCTTCCATCCAAGCTCATTTGTGAAATGTGAAAGATGATTAAAGATGTCAAATCTAAACTGAGAGAGAGAAAAAAAGAACATTCTAAATGCCATCACTGGAAACATTTTATAATTAATTGCCTACTCAGAGCACACAGAAAAGAAGGTTACAATTTAGTCTAAAAATATCTATAAAAGTGTAGGTGATGCTGTGAGCGTAACAAAGCTTGAGATGCGTTTAAGACAAGGGGGCTTTGTTGTTGTGTGCCACAACCACCACCAGGGAGCACTGGAAGCATTGAATATAACACTGTTTTTAATTTTATATTTTTATATTTTAACAGTTTTTTTTAAACTGCTAAAAGAATAATTCCCATTCTCTCAATAAAATACTCACTAGTCCAAATCAATTTGTCTTTTGGAAAACCTCAGGCTTTCTTTTTAATGAATATCAGGACAATTTGCAGAAATACATTTTTCATGTTGATTCACTTGCAATGCATAAGAGTAATAAAGGCAACGGTTAAAAACAAATGCAACATATACAGGTGTCCCAGTTCTTACACACAACAGCTCAAAGTTGTTTTTGTTGCTATGAAGGCAATGAAAACTAATATAAATCTATTCAAATTCTGAGGTTGAGTTGTGAGTTGAAGTTTAGAAATAATCTTGTTGAAAAGCAAGAAATACGATTATCAAAACAAGGAATTTCAGATCAAATCTGAGTCATTATGATAGACCATATTTTTCATGTAATGAAATAAAGAAATGTATGGTCTGAAATTTATGTGCCTCATAGAGTGATTTAATCACTAATATCTCTCTTTCCAAGTTTTCCTTCCACATTCATTAATTCATACAAATATACTGGATACGATTTTCTAGCTAGTTATTATATTTACATGTAATATATATTACATTGATATCCTATATACAAATGTGAGCTGTGAAAGTGTAACACTACCATCTGCTTTTTTAATAAGCACATACACAAAACAGTTAAACAGTGAAGAAGAAAGAAAAACCAAAATCATATTTCAGGTCATCTGATCTGTTTGTATATGGAGTAGAAAGTGGAGACATGTCTTTCCATACACGGGCGCGCACACACACACACACACACACACACACACACACACACACACACACACACACACACACACACACACACTTATAGACACTTCCCATGATGCTTCCACTGTCCTGACATTCCAAACCGACTTTCTGCTTCCTGCAGATTTGTTGACAATCATTACATTTTGAAATCATCCAAAGGATCTTTTAAATATCATCCATTTACAACATAATACACTGGATAGAAAAATCATATACCAGACTTTAGGAACGATTGAATGGTAAAATCACAAATACTGATTAATTACATTTAGATTTTGACTTAATGTGATACTGTATCACAAAACTGCACCTCAAGCAATTTGATCTGAAAAAGCTCTACTATTGCCTAAAGAGAAAAAAAAAATCAGTTCATGACAGCAGACTGTATGAAGTAAAGCTATGTATTTGTTATTTTGGAGACAGAAGCATTGCAACACAGAATGACAATCACACACCTCTCAAACACACCCTTAGAGTCAGACAACAAAGACACACAACTGTGTTTAATGGTGATCACAAGCATGTGTCCTCTTACAAAACATGCTCAGGAATAGCATAAATTATATCTAGACTTTTTAAAATTTAAAATTTTGGCCTTTTACTTTTATTTGACAAAAGGTAACTGTATGACAGGGGAGTAGCAAGAGAGAATGGTGATCACATGCAGTAAAATGGCCCAGATCCCATAATGCATTACTTCACTGAAACACAGTGATGCGCATAGAGGATTAAAAAGCCAATACTTTTTCACTAACAATAGTGACTTTACAATCACTATTGTTTCCTTCCCCTTACTGTCCTTGTATCTGTTCTGAATGCTCCCCAGCATAACCAAAATGTATGTGTGTCAGAGTAGTGTAAATAATCCAGATAAGCCAGTTATTTAACTTAGAACCAGACATATGGTCCTAATTGCTTCATGATACAGTGTGCAAACATGCAGGTGTAAAGGAAAATTTGTGTTCCAGCTCACCGAACCTGTACTATTAGCATGCAATTGTAAATTTCTTGTTCAAATGTAGGCAAGTCAAACTCACTATGAAGTGGATGGTTAAAACAATTAACAATAAAATGAGCCTTTATTACAACACATGCTTGTAATAAATGGCCAAAAGCCCGTCTTGCCAACGCCCTGAAAAACAAAGTTAGAAAAGACAATAAACCCCTGCTGCAGTTCACCACAAGAGCAGTGAGATTCAATACAGAATTAAAGTTTCAAGTTTTTCCATTCATACAAATCCTTCCTTTATGGTGTAAACTCACCACAGAACATCATGTACCCTACTTCTAAGAGTGGAGAATAGATTTATAGTCTGTCACATGAATGTAGTGGCAGATGTCCTGTGCAAGCCACGTTTACTGTCCTCTCTTCATCCTTGTCACCACTTGGTTGCTCTGATAATCACACACAAGCACACCCTATTCAACAAGAGAGTAACAGCAATATAATCATATTTAAAAGAGGAGGCTAGGAATCCACATTTCTTAACAGTAATGTTATCAAATGTGGATTGCCAATCTTGGTAATGCGAAATCATCATCAGTGAAAACAGAAGTTGCATTAACTTTTAACTGACTTTACATGGCCAATCTGTTTCTTTTTGCTCTCTCCCATTCTCTATTTCCCTCTCTTTGTCTTCTCAGTCAATTTATTTATTTATTTTCTTGGGCACTTCCTTGGGCACTGAGTTGCTGCGGCTATGGAGGTTTTGAGAATGGCAGTGGGTGAAAGAAGGTGAAGAGTGGTGACTAGAAAGTTCTTTACCAACTGAAGGAAAAAATGTCCATCCCGGTTTTCCCTCCAAGGCACGAGCGATAAGCAGAGTTCTGTCCTTTCCTTCTAAGATTCCTAATTATTTAAAGTAACACTCAGGTATGCCATTCAGCGTGTTAGTACGAGCTCGGGAGCAGCTTGGGAGAACAAGAAAACAGAGACTGCTTTAGGTTGCCTTCCCAATCGACTCAAAGGTTTATTTGATACACAGCAGTTTATATAGAGGAAAAAAGGTTCGTGTGTCAGCTTTCCCAGTTCAAACCGGTACAGACTAAATAAGGAAACGTCTTCCTGCCTTCTGAGCAAAGTATCCCTTGTGTAGTTTATCAGTTCAGCTATAATTTATGATCATCCCAGCAAAATACACTCCTAGACATAAAATACAGAGTTCTTTCATTAGTGAATTCTGAAACAAACCACCTAGCCTTTAACGAGCCTTTTCCAGGAGATAAAGAAAAAGGGAGGATGGGAGTAAGGAAGTGGTCTCATCTCTGTGGTGTTTTCGACCTTGGGGGACCAGCTTGTGAGTCTTACACCTTAATTCTTGGGTCACAGAGAAAGAGAAAAACAACTAGTAGATGGGCCATATTGAGTAACAGTTTTCCTGTATAAAACAATATCCTGTAAATGCTACTATGGTATCAAAATATCATAACAGTTCTCCCCTTTTATCATGAAATGATAACATAGTATAAAGACAGAATGTAATAACATAATATAAAGATAAATCATAAATGTGAAACAAATCATAAATGTAACTAGTCCTTCGAGTGAGCTTAATATCAAAATCTTAAAAAGAAGAAAAGAAAAAGAAGAAAACGTCATCCTCTTCTTGAACAATCGAGTAATTCACAATCTAATGCTCAATACATACATCAGGATCATCATCGATGACATCTGACACATAATCTGGGTCAATTTGGATTGGTCTGGTCAGGCGCGTGATCATGTGTGATTTAACTAACTCCCCCCAGTCAGTATCATTTAATACACCGTCTGGGGGAACAATGATCGAGTCTCTGCTCGAACTTGAACTGTGTGTGTGTTCCTCCAGATAGGATAAAACTTCAGCCATAGAGACAGCTAGCCATGTCTCATTACAGCGTGCACCTGGGGAGTCAGAGAAGAATGTGTAGTTATCCTTTGTATAATCTATGTGTGTGTCTGGGCCAGTTAACTTTAGTCTGCGCAGGCATATCATACTAGTATTAAAATGGAGAGGGATCTGTCCTAAGGGCAGTGAGGGTTTTAACCTATTCTTGGGGCGTTTCATTGGGGCGCAGGTCCCTGCGGTGTCATTAGATAACTTCAATAATTCGCCTAATGGAGTCTCAGGGTTAGTTGGTGTGTGTGTGTGTCTAAGTAGGCAGTCGAGAGGGCTCAGAGTCAACTGTAAAGCGTCTTTAAAGAGAGCATTATTTCCGCTGATTTTCTCTAGTCCCTCAGTGAGGGGGAAACCGGATATGGGGTATCCTACTATTACCTGTTCTGGATTAGCCTTTGAACAGACATAACAGTTACTGTTTCCTAAATCACGAGCGGCTGTTCTGGCATTTTCATACCAGGCGTTAGCTCCTGTTCTAGAGGGCGCATAAGATGGTTTATTAGTGGCGTCTATGTTGCTATTTACTGATTTTAGGGAGCGTGAGGAGTGCATTAAGTAGGTGTCTTGCAAAATGGAGCATGAGGTATAGTCAGCAAAATATGACCTGCAGAAATGTGAACATGGTTGCAGTCTACAATACAAAATAGCAAAGAGAAATCCTAAGGTTAATGCGATAGATATGATAAATAACCTAAATATATAAGACAATATATAAGAAAAACAGTTCTTCAGTCGTCTTCTGGCCTGGTCCCAGGTTCGAGAGACACAGAATAAGCGTCGTATGATGACAATGGGCATTTCATTTTCTCCATTATCAGGATGGAATGAGTCTGGCTTTATCAGGTTAGACATCATGTGGTACTTTTGGCTTTCTGTTCCTGCTGGATGTTTGAGTACCTTGTTGTTGTTCTTTCAGGCGTTGTGTGTTAATCAGTGATTGTGTGTGTATGTACATTGGATCCTGGCGCTGGCTCGCCGGAGATGTCATCTACCCGTGTGTGTTTATTTGCTCTAGTTCCGGGCGCTGGCTCGCCGGAGATGACAGAGTTGCAGTCTTACACGCTTCTCTGCAGCTTCTCTCCTTCTCTCCTCCTGCTACCCCCCCAAAAACCCATCTCCATAGAGACTGTGTCAGCTTCCAAAAAGACAAAAAACAAACTAAAAACCAGCAACAAACAACTTAAACAATCACAAAGAAAGAACAATACAGTATCCACATCTGAACCAAAGAGTAAAACAGTGAAATGTGGATTATTAAATATTAGGTCTCTCTCCTCCAAGTCTCTGTTAGTACATGACTTAATAATTGATCAACAAATTGATTTACTCTGCCTTACAGAAACCTGGTTGCAGCAGGATGATTATGTTAGTTTAAATGAATCAACACCCCCGAGCCATTCTAACTACCAGAAATCTCGAAGCACAGGCCGAGGGGGCGGTGTGGCAGCAATTTTTCACACCAGCCTATTAATTAATGAAAGACCAAGACAGACTTTTAATTCATTTGAAAGCCTGATGCTTAACATTGCCCACCCCAGCTGTGAAACTCAGAAACCAGTCTTACTTGTTATCATCTATCGTCCACCTGGGCCTTACACAGAGTTTCTGTCTGATTTCTCAGACTTTATATCAAATTTAGTTCTGAGCTCAGATAAAATAATTATTGTGGGTGATTTTAACATCCATGTAGATGCTAAAAATGACAGCCTCAACATGGCATTTAATCTGTTATTAGACTCAATTGGTTTCTCTCAAAATGTAAAAGAACCCACCCACCACTTTAATCACACTCTAGCTCTTGTTTTAACATATGGCATAGAAACTGAACATTTAACAGTGTTTCCTGAAAACCCTCTCCTGTCTGATCATTTCCTGATAACATTTACTTTTACAATAATTGATTACACAGCGGTGAAGAGTAGACTTTATCAAAGTAGATGTCTTTCTGAAAGCACTGTAACTAAGTTTAAGAATATAATCCACCCACTGTTATCATCTCCAATGCCCTGTACCAACACAGAGCAAAGCAGCTATCTGAACGCTACCCCAACAGAGGTCGATTATCTTGTTAATAATTTCACCTCCTCACTACGTACGACTCTGGATACTGTAGCTCCTGTGAAAACTAAGGCCTCAAATCAGAAGTACCTGACTCCGTGGTATAATTCTGAAACACGTACCCTAAAGCAGATGACTCGTAATCTGGAGAGGAAATGGCGTGTCACAAATCTAGAGGATCATCATTTAGCCTGGAGAAATAGTTTGCTGCTTTATAAGAAAGCCCTCCGCAAAGCCAGAACATCTTACTATTCATCACTGATTGAAGAAAATAAGAACAACCCTAGGTTTCTCTTCAGCACTGTAGCCTGGCTGACAAAAAGTCAGAGCTCTTTTGAGCCAACCATCCCTTTAACGTTAACTAGTAATGACTTCATGAACTTCTTCACAAATAAAATTTTTATCATTAGAGAAAAAATTACCAATAATCATCCCACAGATGTAATATTATCTACAGCTACTCTTAGTACCATTGATGTTAAGTTAGACTCTTTTTCTCCAATTGATCTTTCTGAGTTAACTTCAATAATTACTTCCTCCAAACCATCAACGTGTCTTTTAGACCCCATTCCTACAAAACTGCTCAAAGAAGTCCTGCCATTAATTAATTCTTCGATCTTAAATATGATCAACCTATCCCTAATAATCGGCTATGTACCACAGGCCTTCAAGCTGGCTGTAGTTAAACCTTTACTCAAAAAGCCATCTCTAGACCCAGCAGTCTTAGCTAATTATAGGCCAATCTCCAACCTTCCTTTCATATCAAAAATCCTTGAAAGAGTAGTTGTCAAACAGCTAACAGATCATCTGCAGAGGAATGGTTTATTTGAAGAGTTTCAGTCAGGTTTCAGAGCTCAGCACAGCACAGAAACAGCTTTAGTGAAGGTTACAAATGATCTTCTTATGGCCTCTGACAGCGGACTCATCTCTGTGCTTGTCCTGCTAGACCTCAGTGCAGCGTTCGATACTGTTGATCATAATATCCTATTAGAGCGATTAGAACATGCTGTAGGTATTACAAGTACTGCGCTGCAGTGGTTTGTATCATATCTATCTAATAGACTCCAATTCGTGCATGTAAATGGAGAGTCCTCTTCACACACTGAGGTTAATTATGGAGTTCCACAGGGTTCAGTGCTAGGACCAATTCTGTTTACATTATACATGCTTCCCTTAGGCAGTATCATTAGAAGACATAGCATACATTTTCACTGCTATGCAGATGACACCCAGCTCTATCTGTCCATGAAGCCAGATAACACACACCAATTAGTTAAACTGCAGGAATGTCTTAAAGACATAAAGACCTGGATGGCCGCTAACTTTCTGCTTCTTAATTCAGATAAAACTGAGGTTATTGTACTCGGCCCTGAAAAGCTTAGAAATATGGTATCTAAGCAGATTCTTACTCTGGATGGCATTACCTTGGCCTCCAGTAACGCGGTGAGGAACCTTGGAGTCATTTTTGACCAGGACATGTCCTTCAACGCACATATTAAACAAATATGTAAGACTGCTTTCTTCCATTTGCGCAACATCTCTAAAGTTAGAAATATCCTGTCTCAGAGTGACGCTGAAAAACTAGTTCATGCATTTATTACTTCCAGGCTGGACTACTGTAATTCATTATTATCAGGATGTCCAAAAAACTCACTGAAAAGCCTTCAGCTAATCCAAAATGCTGCAGCAAGAGTCCTGACAGGGACTAGAAAGAGAGAGCATATTTCTCCTGTTTTGGCTTCCCTTCATTGGCTTCCTGTTAAATCCAGAATTGAATTCAAAATCCTGCTCCTCACATACAAGGTCTTAAATAATCAGGCCCCATCTTATCTTAATGACCTTGTAGTACCATATCACCCTATTAGAGCACTTCGCTCTCGCTCTGCAGGCCTACTTGTTGTTCCTAGAGTATTTAAAAGTAGAATGGGAGGCAGAGCCTTCAGTTTTCAGGCCCCTCTTCTGTGGAACCAGCTTCCAGTTTGGATTCGGGAGACAGACACTATCTCTACTTTTAAGATTAGGCTTAAAACTTTCCTTTTTTCTAAAGCATATAGTTAGGGCTGGACCAGGTGACCCTGAATCCTCCCTTTGTTATGCTGCAATAGATGTAGGCTGCCGGGGGATTCCCATGATGCATTGAGTTTTTCCTTTCCAGTCACCTTTCTCACTCACTATGTATTAATAGACCTCTCTGCATTGAATCATATCTGTTATTAACCTCTGTCTCTCTTCCACAGCATGTCTTTTATCCTGTCTTCCTTCTCTCACCCCAACCGGTCGCAGCAGATGGCCGCCCCTCCCTGAGCCTGGTTCTGCCGGAGGTTTCTTCCTGTTAAAAGGGAGTTTTTCCTTCCCACTGTCGCCAAAGTGCTTGCTCATAGGGGGTCATATGATTGTTGGGTTTTTCTCTGTATCTATGAAGCGCCTTGAGGCGACTTTTGTTGTGATTTGGCGCTATATAAATAAAATTGAATTGAATTGAATTGAATAGATGTCGTCTGCTTGATCCGACGCCTGAGATGGTCCGATTGGGCTGGTCTTAACCCTGCTGGCATGAATCCACTGAGGTTGTCCGTCTGTGAGGATGCTGGTTCTTCGTCACTGCCAGTACAGTCTGGGGCTGGAACACGCGCGGCCTCCCAGAGTGTCCTTGGTTTTAGTGGCTTCTCCAACATGCATCTCCTTGTCTCCACTGGTGGAACTGTGGAGGGGAAAGGCTGAGAGAGACAAACTTTCTGATAGTTATTATTCAGTGTTTCTACCAGGTTGTGAACATCAGTGGACAATGCAATATACATCACCTTCTACTAGCGGTGCCCCTCTGGAAGCTGACCATGGTGTTGGAAATAATCTTATTTCAAATGGAGATAATTTGGTTACTGCAGATTGAGTCCTTCTAATCTCACACAGGACTTAAGTAAGTAATTTGACCCAGGTCATTAAAGTTTTAGCACACTTTTGAATTACTTCTAATGTGAATGAAGATCCTCTATCACTGTTAATCTGGTGAGGTATTCCGAATCTGGGTATTATTTCATTGCTCAACTTTTGACAGACTACTTCTGCAGTTTCTTTTGAGGTTGGATAAGCTTCTACTCATTTACTAAATTGATCCACTATTACCAGTAAGTACTTGATGCTTCCTTGTGCTGGCATATGTGTGAAATCAATTTGTAATGTATGAAATGGAAAATCTGGTTGTGGTAAATGCTGATGTTTTGCTTTTGAGCTACCTACATTAGTTCGCGCACATGTTAGACAGGTTGCTAATATGCTTTTTACTGCATGTGATGTTTTCTCAATTACAAATCTTGATTTTATTGCCCCTATTACCCCTCTTTGTCCGACATGACTCACACCGTGAAAATGTCGGACAAGGACTGGCAGCAGGGAATATGGGAGGGCAATCAAACCCTTAAGATTTTGTATAAGCCATCTCTGTCATCTAAGGTACAGTCATTATTCTCCCAATAGGTGTAATCAGATGCAGAGGCTTGCTCTTGTATGAATTTTAAATCAACATTTGTGTCTAAATAGTCTGGGAGTGTAACAAGTGGCAGCTGTATGGGCACAGATAATACTTCCTGCGGAGGTGGGAGCTGTGATGCAGCTGCAGCCTTGGCTGTCACGTCTGCTAAGGCATTACCTGTTGCTTCGTCTGTGTCAGCTGTACTGTGTCCTTTCGTTTTTACAACTGCAACGGCCGATGGCAGCTGTATAGCCTGAAAAAGTCTTTGAACAAAATCAGAATTTAGCAATTTATTTTCCATCAGCAGATCTAAATCCTCTCTGTCTCCACAATGTGCCAAAGTCATGCACAACGCCAAATGCATAGCGGCTGTCTGCGTAAATTGTCACATGCTTATCCAAATGTAGCTCACAGGCGCGTATTAAAGCCATGAGCTCTGCTTTTTGTGCTGAGTGAAATGGTAATGAGTGAGCCTCTAGTATGATGTCAGGCACTGTTACCACTGAATAGCCACAAAGAAATGAGTTGTCATTCGGCCTTGAACAGGACCCGTCCACATAAACCGTGGCTGAGTCTGGGATAGGTGTTTGCTCTAAATCTGGACGTGGTGCTGTGGATTCCTGTATACGTGTCATGCAGTCATGATCGTCAAGCCTGTCTGAGCCATCCTGTCGGTCAGAAGAACACAGCATAGGATCAATAAATGTGCTGGCGAATCAGGTGTGCTGCTCGCTTTTATAGTGAGATTTGCATATGTTGTGTAGTTATGTTTGCTAGAATGGTCGTGACCTGGTGATTGGTGTATAGAATAGTGTCATGTGAGAGTGTGAGCTTCTCGCAGTCCCTTATCATGATAGAGCAAGCTGCTACTGCCCTCAGGCAGGCCGGCATTCCTGAACAATTCAGGCAGCACCTTTGAGTGGCGGAGGTCAGCACTCCCTTTAATGCATTGAAAGAGGCAGTCATTTCTGTGGATCACAGTATTCGAGGAGGCTTGTCTTTTTTACAACAGTCACGCAGAATGTGGTCATGAAAAGAACAGTCTGGTATCCACTGTCTGCAATAGTTCACCATGCCTAAGAAGGACGACATTTCCTTCTGTGTAGTGGGACGAGGGACGGAGGTCACAGCTTTGACCCTGTCTGCAGTCATGGAACGTTTTCCGTGAGACAGTGTGAATCCCAAATATTGAACAGAAGTCTGACAGTACTGCATTTTCTTTGCAGATGCTTTGTGGCCAGTCTTTTGGAGGTGCTGGAGAAGCATGTGTGTAGCAGTTTGACATAGTTTTTCACTTTCAGCACAGAGGAGGAGGTCATCCACATGTGGATCAGGGTGCAGCCCTGGAGGAGTGAAGCACCATTGAGAAAGCAGCAGAGCTGTCTATCATGCCTTGGGGCAAACGAGTCCAAGTGTACTGCTTATTTCTATGTGTGATGCAATGCATGTCAATATGCTGTGAACATCTGAAACGAGAGGTGGCAGAGGAATGTTGACTGCATTAATTTGCCTTAAGTCTTGTATGAAACGCCATACGCCAGGTTTGTTAGGCTTTGGCACAGGATTGACAGGAGTGTGGGCTTTATTGCTCCTGTAGTCAATAAATCTCCTATCATGATATCTAGGGCTGCGGCTTTTTCGGCAGAAATGGGATGTTGCTTGACATATACTGGCTTGTTGTGTTTTAATAGGTGTACGTGATAAAGTGTACAGTCAATAAATCCTATATCATTCTCACTTTTTGACCACAATGTCATATTCTGGTATTCAGCTGGCAACATAAGTGCAGAAATAGTACAGTGGATAGGGTAGGTTAGATCTATGTGACGACATGGTGTAGTTATGTCATAACCTATGTCTGAGTTATGTGACAAAATCACTGTTTGACCTTCACTTGTGTGAGCAGTTATCATGTTGTTGAACAGTGTGAGAGAAACAAAAGTGTGGCTCCCAGTCATGGGATTACCTGGTAGTGGCGTCTGTACACGTTTTTTTGGCACAGTGTGTGACATAGAGTACCGGACAAAAAGGATGTTGAGTTCATTCTCTACTGAGGGTCCAGCTGACACAGAGGATGTTCCTTCTCCATCATGTCGGTACATAGGGCAGAGAAAACATAAGCTGTTATCAGTGTCAGCAAACATTTCACCCTTTGTGTTAAATTAAATACACAAATTCATTTTTGCTTTGGGTGTCTGCGGCTGCTGGAAAACTGAGCTAAATTTGCACCTCTAGCTTGTCCAACAGTGCATAAAGCGTTTTATGAATACTAGGATAGATTCATCAGGCTTCTGTTTACACATAGTTACTGCATTTAAGTCAATTTTGTCTCTGGACATTGTTAGCAGGAATTTCTTTAGATTCTTAAAGAAATTGGTGATTTTGTCATTATTTACCCACAAAAACTCTGCAGTTGTGGATGCTTTATCATGCTTTGGGTCTGTTTGTTTACTACCGCGAGTGTTGGCGTGAGGACCTTTGTCATTCCGGCTTTGTTTTTCCTTTTTTCCTTTTAGATAAGTCTTTATTAAAGTTCGGGTAACAGGTATTTCTTTAGCTACCTCTAAACCTCTAGCTACGATATCGTGGCGTTTCATGTGGGTGTCTATTGTGGACACTGCTTGATGCAAAAGTTTTTCTTCATAGTCGTCTAAATTGTTTTTCATAAGTTCCTCACATTCTTCTTTCAAACGTTTTTCTCTTTTTTTATGTTCTGCTAATTCTTCCTTGCGGCGTATATATTGTTTTTCCTGATCCTGTTTAAAGAGATGGCTAAGATCCGTTGCATATGATTCAGGTTTTTCGTCGCTTTCTTTTGAGCTGGTTGGATCAGAATGCTGACATTGTTTGCGTGCAGCTGCTACAGCGACTATTAATTCGGTCTCATCGTAAGGGTGTGGGGCTGTAGGCTGAACGGCTGAGCATGCAAGACTAGCTTTTCCCGCAGTAGATTTATGTTCTTTGCTAGAGCCTGCACTAGTTTTATTTGATGTAAAAGTATCTACACCTGGTTCCGGTCCTTTTTTCCATAGTGGTAACATTTGATGTATCACGTCGCGGCATTCTATCATGTATTTTCTACAGGACTTTTTAAGCAGACTACTTTTCTTATCACAAATGATATTCAACATTTCTACTGACCTGTTTTCTGGCGATAATCGTTCGGGATAAGGCTCCGGAAATAAATTAGAATGCATTGAACTTCTTAAGTTGTAAACAAAGTCAGTCACATAAGCACTTCCGCATGTTCTGGATACGTGATCATGGACGTCTTCACCGATTCGCGGACGTAGGTTACACGTAACCGGAAATGGGAGTTATACTGAGCCGTTATTTGAGACTTTATTTTGTATTTTATTAATTTTTTGGTTTTACAGGTACTTTAGATTTTTTATCGGACCTGTCTGTGGTCTTTGAATAATTCTGACCCATGTTCAGTGATTTCCAGAGGGGTTTACACGCTAGGAGGATTTATGTTAGTATTTTCGCTGCGGCACAGCTGAGGTCACTTTAAATTTATTGCTAGCAATTTTTTGTTTGTGTGAGCAACTCTCACTTAGCGAGCAACTTCTCGCTTAACGAGCAACTTCTCGTAAAACAACAGGCAACTTCCTGTGTCTTTCTGCTTTTAATTTACTGCTTTTAACCCTTGTATGGTAATCGGGTCTGTGAGACCCGTTTTCAGTTTTCTTTCGTTTTTTTTTTTTTTTTTTTTTTTTTAACAAAATTAAATTTAATTATTTACTAGCTTTCTCTGAGTGAGCAACTTCTCACTTTTTAACGTGCGTTTCAAGACAACAGGCAACTTCCTGTGTCACTTTTTAGTGAGCAACTTCTCACTTAACGAGAAATATTCAAGACAACAGGCAACTTCCTGTGTCCACCAACACCACACAAGGGTTAATTTACTTTATTCGGGGACTGAGGAAGTCGTCAGTGTATCTCTCTGGATCACTAAGTGAAACTTCGTCAGCATATCCCGTTTTTTTATGGATCGATCACTGAGAGAGGTATAATAGGTCTTTATATAAATATGAAAGACGCATATTTACCTTCTGTCAGTCATCCCACTTCTGACACCAAATTGAAGGAAAAAATGTCCATCCCGGTTTTCCCTCCAAGGCACGAGTGATAAGCAGAGTTCTGTCCTTTCCTTCTAAGATTCCTAATTATTTAAAGTAACACTCAGGTATGCCATTCAGCGTGTTAGTACGAGCTCGGGAGCAGCTTGGGAGAACAAGAAAACAGAGACTGCTTTAGGTTGCCTTCCCAATCGACTCAAAGGTTTATTTGATACACAGCAGTTTATATAGAGGAAAAAAGGTTCGTGTGTCAGCTTTCCCAGTTCAAACCGGTACAGACTAAATAAGGAAACGTCTTCCTGCCTTCTGAGCAAAGTATCCCTTGTGTAGTTTATCAGTTCAGCTATAATTTATGATCATCCCAGCAAAATACACTCCTAGACATAAAATACAGAGTTCTTTCATTAGTGAATTCTGAAACAAACCACCTAGCCTTTAACGAGCCTTTTCCAGGAGATAAAGAAAAAGGGAGGATGGGAGTAAGGAAGTGGTCTCATCTCTGTGGTGTTTTCGACCTTGGGGGACCAGCTTGTGAGTCTTACACCTTAATTCTTGGGTCACAGAGAAAGAGAAAAACAACTAGTAGATGGGCCATATTGAGTAACAGTTTTCCTGTATAAAACAATATCCTGTAAATGCTACTATGGTATCAAAATATCATAACACCAACTCAGGTAGGGAGTCTAGCAGCCAACGAAAGCTAGAAACCAGCCTGTGTAGTTTAAGAACTACCTCTTCATTTTACTTTTTACAGGGCTCAGTCAACCACTCATTACCAAACAAATTTCCCACATGTGTGACTAATAAAGGTTTACTTTTTGTCTCAGCTTATCTTATTACACACCCTCTCCACAATATCAATAATGGTCTCCTTTTCCTCATCATAGAGGCTACTGGGTCCATTATTGGTCAGAGCATGCTGTGACGATGTGGAGTAACGTGTATCCAAATGCAGACTGCAGAAGGTTAACAGGTGTAAGTGAAAACTGGGCCCTATTTCAGGAAGCCGGTTTAGAGCAAAATCTGAGTAAGTATACCCTGAGTTAACGAAAACTCTGGGTTTTCGGTTTCACAAAGCGAGTTTAGATTAATTCTGAGCGAGTTACTATGACAACACACTCCGTGAAGCTAACCTGCTCCCTAGCAGGTTTACTTCAACTAACCCTAACTTTCTCCGCCTCTTTGTCGGAAACCTGACTGTAGGAAGTGTCAGACATGGCGTGTCCCTTCCTTGAAGAGCCAGTAGATGTTGAAGCCCAAATTCTCCGCAGAGCTCTCCGCCGGGAGAGAGTGATTAGAGCGCGTTCGGACATTTTATCATTTCCTGATGATTTCCTGTGTGAACGTTACCGTTTTTCAGCACAATCTATAATTTATTTGAATAACATCCTCAGGCCTAATATTGCTCATGTGACACATCGCGGACATCCTCTCAGTTCTGTACATATTATTTGTATTGCACTTCGTTTTTTTTGCAAACGGAAGCTTTCTGTATAATATTGGTGACGCTGAGCACGTTTCCAAGTCTGTCGGGCAGTCAGGAATGTTACAGTTGCACTGAAACGTCTCCTGTACTCGTTTGTGGTGTTCCCCGGTCATAGACCCACAAGATTTATCAAAGAGGGATTCCACAAAATTGCAGGTATCAGGATGAACAAAACTTAATTCATGATGTGGTGATATTTGAACTACTACTTAAATTTTACATTTATTTTCACGGTTCCCAGGCGTGATTGGCTGTATAGATGGCACTTACATTCCAACAGGAAGTCTTTCCACAGCATTACTGTACAGGTACATGGTTCCCTGTAGCATTTCAAACTAACAAATTATTTCATTATAGTAATGGATGCCAATTTGTGTTCTCTGCACTGTGAAGATCATATGTGATGCTGCCAACATTATCACAAATGTGGAAGCCAACTGCTCAGCCTCTGTGAGTGGTGGTGGTGGAGGACCCCCACCTGTTTTTCGGGCCTCCGCTTTTTTTTCTGTTGGCTATAACGGGTCACATTTGAGCATACAGAGTAAGCAAATATGTACTTGTAATGTGCTCAGATAATTTCAATAAGTGCTTACAGAAAGAAAATTAATGTAGCCTCTAACTGCAATTGATTGACATCGGACAAACAGATCAAGCACTATGGCTCATAATACAATTACACCTTACCTGTTTGGACTATATTTTTATATTTCATTTTTACTTGCTGCCAGGAACGTTTGGGGCCTGTTGGGTTGCACCTGCGCTCACATCACATCACGAAATAAAATGTATAAAATATAAAATAAAATAAAATATAATATAATAAAATAACATGTTAAATGGGTGGAAATCCCTAGATCAATGTTTAAATTAACACTCACGCATTGACTCTGTCGGCTATGTTTTGCCATGTATGCTCCCTTTGTTTTGCAGCTGAGGCTGTGTTAGTTTTTTTCCGCAAAATTTGCATGTTATCAGCATATGCTGCCATCAGAATTTCGGCCTCAAGTGCTGTAAAATACATTGACCGCGCCTTCTTTCCCTCCGTCTCCATGGTGACTCGCTTAATCTGTATCCGCGCTTAACTTGGGGTTAAAGCAACTCCGCGTTGATTGAACTAATTGTTATCAGCCTTTCTAAAACCGAATATTCCGAGTTGGACAGTTCGGGGTTACTCAACCCTGTGTATCATTTTTAACTCTGAGTTTTCTAAACCCGCTTTCTGAAACAGACCCCAGGAGAGTGCCATGTTTGAGGTAAGGAATGAGATTAGATTGAAGTTAAGAGAGAGAAGGAGAGCCTGTGAAAAAGGCTCATTGCCAATGTACACCAGGAGAGACACCATGGAAAAGTTGATGAGGTGAAGGAGAAGAGAGACAACAGAGAGCCTGCATTAAGACTCAATGCTGCTGATGACCAGCAGAAAGTACAGAGCCTGCGCTGAAGCTGAGAGTTGCAAAATACAGGAGGCAAGAGAGAGCCTGCATTAAGACTCAAGGCTGCTGATGGCCAGGAGAGCACAGAGTGTGTGATATGGCTGAGAGTTGGCAAAGGTCAGGGGAGAGAAGAGAGAAACAGCTTGCATTCAGGCAGAAAGGGTGATGTGTGTTGGGATAGTAAATGGAAAAACTACAGCAAAGATTGGAGTCTACTGAAGCTCACCCAATGAAACACTTGTAAATGGGACCAGAAATGTGAGTAAAGCTACCACCACCATGTAGACTTGAGATGAGTTTAAGACTTGAGCGACTTAGAAGAGAAAATCAGAACCACAGGTAATAAAAAACATGAATGATGTGAGCAAAAACACAAATGCAGGATGGTTCTGGAAATGAATTCGATGCAAGAGGAAAAGGCCATTATTGACCAACAGTTCACTTGTGGATAAGAGGGGAAAAGCCTTGTGAAGTTGTCAAACCTTTAATTGAGTTAAAGTCTTGTTTGAATTAGCCATCAGTGAAGAATGGACACATCTTTGCCTCAATATTTGTACTGTAATATGAGGATTTATGCACTGACAATTCTAACCTCATATGAACATACAAACTCCACATGTAGCTGAATAAATTGACTTCTCATCTAGGAAGACTCAAAGTCTCAAAGCCAAAAGGAGATGACACGATAGACAAAAGTGTCAGTGGAAACAGTACACAGCTGGATAGTGTAGTGGTAGGACTACACATATCTGGGGATTGCACGTTCGATTCCCACCTGGTATCCGGTAAGGGTCCTGGCTAGGCACCACGTGCTAAAAACCAGCCCTGGAATGGCGTGGCTATGTGTCCTGTCCACAGTTCAGAACACAAGCAGTTCACTATATGTTGTACTGTGTATGTGACAAATAAAAAATTGTGTTGTATTGTACACAGTTAGGTGCCATTGACACAAAACTTAAGTGTGTTTTTTTTTTCTTTTTGAATACATAGGGATCATCATAGCGGACTGAGTGTACTTCTGTAAAAATGACTTGTCCAGATATATAACATCATTGGTAAACATATTGCCCTATCAGGAAATACTGGGGCATGATGGATTTTTTTCCCAATACAATGCCCTACAACGTCACAATGTGTCACGGCTGGCGGGGTGAGCCGTGAGGTGTGGGGGAAAAGGAGGACCCAAAATGCGGCAGTGACTGATGATTCGAGTGTTTATTTACAAGTGGTGGAGTGGCAAAAACAGGCAGTGAGGCATGACAAAACAACTGAAGAAACCTAAACTGGGAGAACTAAATGACAAACCTGAGACCATACAAAAGGGGTGCGGGGCAGAGAGACGCAGCGACAGGAACAGAACACCATAGAACGCAGACGAGCCGACAACGAACACAGACCGACACCCACTAAATATACACACACACACAAGGTAATCAGGTAATCACACACAGGAGGGAAGAACAGCTGAACCTAATACACATGAGGACCGGAGGAGACAAGCTGAACACAATGACAACAGACACAGACTTTCAGAACAAAACAGGAACTCTAGGACACGAGCCTTCAAAGTAAAGCAGGAAACACACAGACTGATTTACAACACAACACGGGGACATGAACAGAGCACCAAGGACAGACACAGGTAGGGCTGAATATACACCAAACTTCAGGTACCCCCTAAACTAATACAAAATCAGAATTAACACAAAACGCTGGGTCAACGACCCAGGACCATGACACAATGATAACATGAAGTATCACAAAATCACACACTGCATGAATATGTCTTAAAATGTCTTACAGCCAAAGATTTTAGTCATTTCTGCTCCAATCATAATGGTAAACATAATAAAATACACCACATTATTATGTATTGCTTCATGGTCATTGGTCAAAGGTCAGGGTCACAGGAATTATGAAAAAGTTTTAGTTTCTACTGGATCGACTACAAATGTTAAAGCTATGTATTAGTCATTGACATAAGCACTTAATTTGCTTGAGCTCTTTAAAACATTGTTTCTTTGCAATACAACATTCTATGACTTCACTGTGACACAGACAGAAGTAATAGATTTCCATATTACCAGTGCTGACATCAGTGTAAATAATCCATGAAAACAATGCAGATGTCATTATTTGGGATTATCACTACTAATGCCAACATATACCAAGAAGGCCCCCGTATTTAAGTTTTTCTCTGTAAGGTTTCTTTTTTAACTTGAGCAATAGTGAGCCAGTCAGTGTAAACATGGAACAACAAATGAAAAAAACAAAAACAAAAAAAAAACAAAACAGAAAAAACTGTACTACATTAACTGTACTACATTAATATCAGCCTGACTCAGAACATTTTTAGTCTTGACTATGACCAAGATATAGAAAATTTTGGGGATCTCCATTTTAAGGTCTCTAGTCTTGATGTAGCAACCCTGACTCAGTCATACAAGTCACAAATTATGACAAATGTATGTAAATATATGTGCTGTTGTTGTCTGCAACAACAACAACAACACAGGACCACCATTCATTTTTTTAAATGAATAATATTGTGTGAGATTTTAATACAAAAAGAACAATGGGACAAAAAATTACTCTGACTCATGGGAATGGCAAAATACTTCCTCACCGCAAAGTTTTGTGTGTGTCTGCAAAATGGACAGATTGATAGATCAAATGATTTATGATTTGATTTGATTTTGATTTTATTGATTAGCATTCAAATATCTCAGTGAATACAGAACAAAGATCTACCACAAAGCAAGAAAGCATGAGACAAGGCTAATCAAAAGGTATTGGCTGAAGCATTTGCTTATTACGCCAACCCTTTTAACAAAAGATCTTTTTGTATGCCGCTCCTGTACACAGGGCTCGAAGCAAATAATAAAACAAAGCCAAAACAAACAAACAAACAAACAAGAAAAAAAAACTTTCCACCTTAGATAAGTAACTACAGCAAAGCAAAAGAATCAAGAGGGTTTTTTTTTTTGCTCTTTTCATTCTTGATATATATATTTTTCTAATACTCTATTTTTAAACATACTTTTAAACAAGGAAAATGAACTACACCTTTTTAAATCACTGTCATAACTATTCCACAGGTTAACTCCTCTAACAGAAACACATCTCTGCTTTATATTTGTCCTCATCTTGTTTTGTTTTTTTAAAGAAATCTGTTCCCCTTAAGTCTTATTGACTCTCTCTGACTTTAAACAGCTTCTGAGTACTGCGGCAAAGCAAGTTATTTTGTGCTTTATACATTATCTGTGCCATTTTATGTTCATCTAAATCATAAAATTTCAGGGTATTCAGATTAATAAACAAAATGTTAGTTGGTTCTATATAGTTTGATTGATTTATAATTCTTATAGCTCTTTTTTGTAACTTGAAAATAGGAAGAGTGTTCGTTTTATATGCATTACCCCATATCTCCAGACAGTAAGTCATATATGGAAGCAACAGAGTACAATAAAGTGTGTATAATGATTTTTTGTTCAGGACATGCTTTGTTTTATAGAGAATAGCAATGGTTTTTGACATTTTTGTTTTCACATGGTTTATATGAGACTTCCAACTCAGCTTATCATCAATTATCACTCCAAGAAATTTATTTTCATTCACTCTTTCAATTTCAATTCCATTAACCCTGATTTTAGATACATTTTTCATTTGTCTAGTGCCAAAAATAATCAATTTTGTTTTCTTTATATTTAAATGTGTGATGTCAACAGAATTTGACTGTGTGCTCTAATGTGGCAGTAACAAGCATGTGGCAACCAACTCATGTGGCACCCAGCCCTATTCTAATCTACCATTTTTTTTCTGAGGAGAGACAACAGCAACTCTCATTCAAATGTTAAGGTAAGTAATATATACGAATACGCTTCATAATTGGGAAAAAACACAAACTTTGTCCACATTTATTACGTGACAGAAGCACAGCTAAGTTGCAGAGATCCTAACCATGTGGATTCATATTTAACATGTTGTTGTTTTTGTTTTTTCCCCCAGCGAAGAGTGAAATGGAGAGCATGCGCGCGCGCGGTCTGCTTCGGCTTTTTAAAATGAAAATTGATACTGTATAATTGTTTATTAATCGCTGTGTGTTGTCTCAGTGAATAAACTGGATATAAACAGAGCTCATATTGTGATTATTTACACCTTTAAAGCCGTTAGGATTCTCTATAAGCGAAAACAGTCACATTAGGACAAAGTTGAACAAAGTAAGGTTTTGTGGAGGACTTGATAGTCTGCAGGTCGGTTTCCAAACGCGAACATGGGAACGTGAGGAAATCCGCACAAACCACACCTCTCCACACCTTTGTCAGAGACGAAGGCATCGCGTTCTCGGGTAGCAAACGTGTATTGATGTCATGTTAGTTACCTGTGAGTGACACGGTGAAAAGGTTGTCACCGATAGTGAGTCTACGCGACTTTTGTACTTGTATTTCATAAAACTAGACCAGAAAGGGATTTCCTCGCAGACCGGGTAAGTATCATATTATTACAAATGATGCGGTAAAAAAAGCTTAATTTTTGCTGATGTTATTTTCTTTATTTTCTTATGAGTGAATACAAATATCACATAAAACAGATGACGTTGTATGTAGCCAAATGTTTACTTTCCTGAAAATAAACATGACTTCTTTATTTATTTGTTTAGTTTTTAATGGGTTTGTATAAATGGCAATTAAGTTAAGACTTATCCTTGCAGGACTATATCGTTCGTTTTGCACAATATGGATATATATTATATAAGCATTATATGACGTCTTTTCTTGTTGTGAGCATAACTTGTGTGTATCTCCACACACTCTGTCTGCAGATTGGTAATGTTTCCTGGTCGCACATCTAGAATGATTTCAAAATTTAAGGTACTTGTTTTCCTGCTGTTTTTCACTGGTATTGGTGTGTATTTCAAAACGGGCTACCAATTGACTCATTATGCTGTGGACCAAAAGCTGTGTGCTTGCATAAAATGTTTATCAGAGGATAAGCAGTTGCTTCTGGATCGATCGAATAGAAGTGTTCAACCATTTTTGACTGCAAATTTAAACCTCTCACAGAATGAATTCAACTGGTGGAAGGTAAGTAGTCACCAGGAAAGGATGACATTTTTACACACACCCCTCCAGCTCATTTGGTCTAACAACAAAGTCTAACAAATCGTGTCTGACAGGATTTGCAGGCTGAAAGCCGTAGCTTCAGAGTTTATGAAACAACAGTGGCCAACTTGTTTCAGATCTTCCCAAAGAATCCAGATGTTATACAACCCAAATATGACCACTGCAGGACTTGTGCTGTGGTGGGTAATTCTGGTAATTTAAGGAGATCGCATTATGGACCGCTGATAGATTTACATGAAGTTGTCATAAGGTACTTTCTAAGCTAAAGCAATTTTTCTTTACCATTAAATTCAAATTCAAATTCAAATTCAAATTTTATTTGTCACGTACACAGTCATACACAGTACGATATGCAGTGAAATGCAGTGAAATATCCCCTCCTACACAAAAGATCCAAACTGATGTGAAATATATCCCTTTGTGCTTTTTAGAATGAACACTGGTATTACCAGAGGCTTTGAAAAAGACGTTGGAAACAAGACAACTCATCGTGTCATGTATCCAGAGAGTGCTGTGGATTTGGATGACAACACCCATTTTGTACTGTTTCCCTTTAAGATACAGGACTTTGAGTGGCTCATTAATGCCTCTACAACAGGATTTACTGGAAGGTGAGTTCTCTTTTTCAGGGCTACATGCACATGTATTTGACATTTATTTAACGAGACTCAGTGTCTCATTTACAAGAGACCTGTTTTAGACAACATAATTAAATGAAAATAATAAAATAGAAAAAATAAAATAGCAAAATCTGCCTCATTAAGATCAAGTTCCCAGTGATGAAAATCAGCACTGGGACGTCTTTTAAATCTACAAGCAAAATCAGTTAAGCGAGAGAGCTCAAAGTCTTTCTGTAATGTATTCCATGAAGACAGACTTCAAATGACGGCACCTTTAAGCTCTCTACAAACTGATTATCCTGAAATCATACTATGACTACATTTTTATGCAACATGCAGACAGATGAAGTGTCCTCATAACAACTCATCTTACTGTAGTTCATTTACATATGCTTTTGTACTGTTCTTAGGATTGTGACTTAATATAAAGTAAAAATAAAAAAATTAAATAAAGACTCTTAATGCTTGTTGAAAAGTTATTTTATGTGAACCATTTTTAGGCAGTTGTGCAGCCACTAATTTGGGCACATGAAAATCATACATTCAATCATACAATCATTTTGTACTTTATTTTGTTTCAGATAAAATATTCTGATTTCATCTGAGCTTGCCCAGCTTTCTTCTTGGTCCCACCAATGCCACCCCATTAAAAGAAAAAATAACACTCTAAGGTTTAGATGTTACAGTCAGCATACACTACCTTCTTCTCTCCCAGCTGCTAAAATTACCACACCTGCTACTAAGCAAATTATCTCGAAAGATTTCCCCTAGATTGTCTTGCAGTACAGAATTTACATCAAATGCAAAAATAGAATGCCACTGCATGAATTCAACATGTATGCAGATTAAAAGGATTTGGCTGATGGATGTAGTGTGAGGTGATATAAGGTGAATTTCTGTATCAAACCATTACTCTGATCCTTCTCCATGTTCAAGACGGACCATGCCTTTTTTAGCTTTGTTTTTGTTAAACACCTACTTCATATTTTTCAATGTCATGCTGTTTCCAACAGGTCATATATGCCAGTGAAATCAAAGATCAAAACTAACAAGGATTTGGTGAGTAGCGTCAATGGCAAAGCTTCCTGGTGGCAATGGTAATATTTAAAAATAAAAGCTGTTTAAAGGCTCATTCTAATTTCTAACAGGTCATGGTGGTAAATCCAGCTTTTATGAAATATGTACATGAGGTTTGGCTTGGAAATGAGGGACGTTATCCATCCACTGGCTTTATGGCTTTGATTCTTGCACTTCACATTTGTGATGAGGTAAGTACAAAGTTTTCAGTCTCCGAAGTGCCAGACGTACAAAATAAAATATGATTTTTATTGTCATACAAGCTGGTCCATTTGAGTCTTTGCTAATTTGTTCTTTTGTTCTTATATTGCTCTCCTAAATAGATGTGCATTTCAAAAGTTCAAAATGTCTTTGGTGAAGATCAGAGCAGGTTTACCCACCAGTACCACTTGATTAAAAAACTCTGGTTTAATCTGTGAATGGTTAAATTTCAGTTCACATGCCCTATGAAAGTGAAAGCTGTTGCAAGTATTTCTGATGTGTCCCCTTCTTAAATTGACTAGACTACAATCTAGAAGACATTCCTTCATGGAAAGCTTTTTAGCTAAACCTCTCAATAAGAGGTTTTGTCATTGTATACTCATGGTATAATCATAGTGTTTCCATTTAGTGCTCAGGTCGCTGTCCAACTGTTCATTTCATTTTTCAGCAGCCATTGTTTGGATTTTAGTTAAAAAAGGGACATTTTGTTCATGCATTTGTTTCCCATTCATTCATATGTTCATTTTTTGTCTTCCTAGGTTAATGTGTTTGGTTATGGCGCTGACAGTGATGGAAACTGGAGTCACTACTGGGAAATACTCACAAACAAAAGGTTAAGAACTGGAGTACATCCTGGAAATTATGAGTATAACATCATCCAGCAACTAGCTCAGCAACAAAAAATTAAGTTCTATGAAGGCCTAATGAAAAAAATGTGATTGAATGCCATACACTCAGTGGGGAAAGAACTGAAAGCCAAATGGATGTGTATCTACAACTATAGTAATTTCCTAACCCTCCTAACTGAAACTGATATTGGGAATCTTTAGGAAGGACTAGTAATCATGAAAGGGGTTACGTTAAAGAAGTCTTTGGATATGTGACATTTTGGTAGTTTCCCCCCCTAAACCATAGCTTAAATTAACCATGTAAAAAATGTACCCGGGGGTTATACTCTTTAGTAGTTTCTAACATCTATGGTTCTTAAGAAATGAAGTATTTTCTTACGAGTTGGCAGAATTACAAGAAGACAGACAACAGCATTATTATTCTTAGTTAAAGTAAGCTGGTTGCATGAAAAGGAAAATGGTGCAGTAAAGTAACTTATAACATAGAGGGTGTTTAATTCATGTAATGAATATTGTCAGCATTTTCTAATACAGTCAGCAAATATTTAGATTTGTAGAATTTTACAGGGTTGATCTCCTTAAACTTGTGTTATTGTTATTATGCAAGTGGAGAGCTGTCATACTCTCAGAGTAGGAAGGACTCAAACACACAAACACAAACAGAGGCAGGCAGTCTTTTCGTTCAAGCTCGGGTCCTCTACCAGAGGCCTGGGAGTTTGAGGGTCCTGCGCAGTATCTTAGCTGTTCCTAGGAGTGCGCTCTTCTGGACAGAGATCTCCGATGTTATTCCTCGGATCTGCTGGAGCCACTCGCCTGGCCTGGGAGTCACCGCACCGAGTGCTCCAATTACTACTGGGACCACTGTTACCTTCACTCTCCACATCTTCTCGGGCTCTTCTCTGAGCCCTTGGTATTTCTCAAGCTTCTCGTTTTCCTTCTTCCTGATGTTGCTGTCATTCAAAACCACTACATCTATCACTCACATGTGGGCAGATGTTCCAATCAAATATTAATTATTGTCACAAAAGCATTGTGGTTAGACATGATCATGATTTCTAGTAAGGATAGTATGGATATATCAGCATTTTTCTGACAACCTAATTTTGTTCCTACTACTGCTGCCATAACCACCACATCAAATAAAATGTAAAAGGGTACACCACATAGCACTTATTAGTGAATGTATGTTTTGCTGGACACCTGGAGTGCATTCCTGACTATCCATTGTAAACAGTGTTTTTTTGTTGTTGTTGTTGTAGTTTTATGTATTTTTGGGAGAGGACAAAATAACACATATAGTATGTGTATTAATATGGTTACAGTTAAGCCTCAATTCTAACCCTTGGCTTGCAAGCTGCAGGTTACTAACACAAAGGTTACTGTCCTCAGGCAGTACAACACACACAAACACACACTCACACTGGTAGAGGAGAGAGAGAGAAAGGAAGAAAGGTAAACTGTATCCAGATAACCCAGGGACAATTTGCTTTCCTAAGCAGCTTAACAGTTCATTTCATGTTGAAGTTGCCACCTTTGGTTTCGAGTTTGATTTTAAAAGTGATGTTTTGAATATTTCTGAAATGCATTTTTTCCATTCATCATTCATCACCTCTTTCTCATATCTAAAAATGGGCATTTGCATCCTTTCAGATCCACATTTTATATAGGGTTGTAATAATTTAACTTTATTGCTTTTTTTAATGATTATGGGAGAAATAATATATTATAGCATTTGAAAAAAATGCTTACCTTTTATGATCTAACATTTGAACATTGAGCATTTAGAAATCAGATATTTGTAACTATGTTAAAAAAATATTTGAAAATTATGTAGGACATAAACAGCTGGTCAGCAGAAATGTGCACTACATTGCCAAAAGTATTAGCTCATCTGATCTGACTCATCTATCAAATTTCCAGATAGAGAAGCATGGTTTGTCAAACCAAAGAGCACTTATTGGTGAATTTGTGTTTTGCTCTTGCACCTGGAGTGCATTCCTGCTATATATATATGTATATATATATATATATATATATATATATATATATATATATATATATATATATATATATATATTGTATAAAGTATTAAGACTTTTTTGGCTTTGTATTTTTTGTATTCTAGAAGCACACACAGCAAATGGTAATTTTATCAGTTTGGTGTGGGATCACTGAATTTGGCAATGTACTTTACAGTGAGCAGCAGCATGCTCGCATTTAAGTATATAATTGTTTGCAATGTAACAAAGATTACCCAACTTTTTAACCCTTGGGGGGGTCTTAAGGACATTTATTGTCTTTTTCATTTTTAGTTTTAAACCATCTTCACTGTGTTGAGTGGATTAAAGCCAAATTTGTCAAAGAATGTTTTTTTTACTTATTTTTTTTAATTGTGGTGTCAATTCATTAAATCAGCCTAAAATGGCTAAGTTACAGCAATCCATCCACCTTAGGCCCTTTGGACAAAAATGTCCACATTGAAACCCATTATAAACGCTATTTTTCACGCCAGAAAAATTACGGTCAAAGGGATCGTCAGGTCTCCAGCTTAGGTTTCGTTTTGGACTACAGGCCTTAGAGTTGTAATTTTTTTATTTGTCCACCGGGTGGCGCCCTTGCTTCACATTTGACCTCTGCTGGAAAACAGCGGGCTGCTTGGACAGACCTGCCGGAAATGACGCCTCTTTTCCGGCGTGCAGCAGCGGCTTCGCCCGCTGATCGGGCGGACCATTTTTTGGTCCCTAGGACCATGAGAGGGTGCATTTTTTTTTTAGTCAACAGGAAATGACGTATTTGTTGTCACGTGGTACCGGAAGTGTGCGCTGGAAAAAGGAGTCCGACGCATCATGCCCCGATCATCGTCGCGAGTTAACCCGGGAGAATGCACTCATTTCGGCCTCGACGAGCAGCATTTGCCGCCTGGAGACCATTTTCTGGTTCTGGAAAAAAAAATAAAAGGCGATCGAAATGACTCTTGGTGCCAATCTTTAGTCCATCTAAAGGCCTAATTATAATAACAATCAAATATTACTTCAAATGTTTTTTTGGGAAAATATTTAGTTTTTTAGTTTTTTTTTTAGTTTTTTTGTAATTTAAAGGGTTAAAACAACGAAAATATAATTAAAACTTTATATGAATATTTCAGGGAGAAGTAGTTTTAAAAGACTGACCAATTTAAAGTGAAAAAAAAATTAATATTTAATATTTTTATTGCACTTTTTGGGCGTGGTCGATAGTGTGCATTTTATGAAACGCGCTCCTGGAAAAAAAATAAAAGGCGATCGAAATGACTCTTGGTGCCAATCTTTAGTCCATCTAAAGGCCTAATTATAATAACAATCAAATATTACTTCAAATGTTATTTTTTTAAAATATTGAGTTTTTTTGTTTTTGGGGGCTAAAAAAACAGGGCGCTCATGAAGTAAAACTGGGATTTAAAGGGTTAAAACAACGAAAATATAATTAAAACTTTATATGAATATTTCAGGGAGAAGTAGTTTTAAAAGACTGACCAATTTAAAGTGGAAAAAAATATTAATATATAATATTTTTATTGCACTTTTTGGGGAATGGACATTTATGTCCATTAGGGACCAAAGTGGATGTCTTTTTTAGGAACCCCCAAGTAAAAACTCATTAACCACTTATCAGTGTGAAAAGGATCACCCATTCAAATCTACTCAAACAGAATAACAAGGGTAAATAAAATGCTCTTAAGCAAAAAAAGTGTGTTTTAACATATATATATATATATAATATAGTTTGTTGAGTCATTCTTTAGACTAACTTGACAGTTCTTAATTTTCTGAAAATCTATAAAGGTTTTAACATTTTCTTTCTGTTAGCTACATATGAATAAATAAATAAATAAATAATTAAATGAATAAAAAAAAGGTTTGTGTACAAATGAAACTGGACAGTTCCTCAAGCCAATTCCACAGAGAAAATAAAATGTAAAAATAAGATAAAATGGAAACAAAAACAAAAAACTCCATGGTCCTGCTCCCCAGTCGATGCCATACCTATTATATTTAAAACTTGCTCATTATGTAAGTGATCATTATCAAGTTACAGAATAGAACCAAACAGAGCACATGAAGTTGATTATGTTTTCTGTTGTGACAGGCATTTTCAAATGCAGTATTTCAAGCAGAGCTCAGAAATTAAACAAGGAATGGATTTATGAATCAATAAATGAATGTATCTACCAATTCATCAGTCATTCAATATTTTCACAACAATAAGGTGAAATGATTTTTGCAAATGTCTCCCCAGTATGAACTCAAAAACCACAATAAGGGCATTTGTGAGGTAAACTGGTAATATTTAGACTTGCCATTTGCCTTTTGAAGAAGTGCTTGTATTTGGCTTTTTCATGGAAGTTCTTGGCCAGATAACAACAACATAATACATAACAGTAAAAAGTCTGAGTCAGAAGAGACAAACTAATGTCTGACCAAAGACTGCTGGCCTGAAAGAGCAGGCTACAGTTTTTCCCTTTTTATGGGACATTGGCAAACACTGGACAGCCTCTTTTGAGCTCATCCTTCATCCAACCAAGGTTCACGAAACTCAAGAGATTCACATCTAGAACAAATAAAAAGGATTAGGCTTAAAACCAGACAACCAATTAGTCATTTAACTGATTAATGGTTGAGACATTTTTGTGTGATTGCATTTGTAACATCTGAATAAGTGTTGATTAATCACTGCTGTTAGTTTTTTGTTTTTTTTTTGCTGGAGCACCACACAGCCCTTGGATCGGTTGAAGATGGTTTTGTTTTGGAGGCTGCAGACTCTTGTACTGGAAATTTCTTTAGTTTATGTATTAATTGATTCACTTTAGTAACAGTAGTAACACTTTTGTACTCAGTATAGAAAGCTCACTCTTGGCATCAGTTGTATGCATGTGGAATGTGATCAAAAGTGGGGTCCAAGTTTTATTGCACCTTCACAGCAGACTCATTTTCCTCTTGAGGGCTCTGGACATCCTGTTGCAGATGAGATGACGGTTGGTCGGAACTGTTCCTAGACTGAAGAGATAAGGATCTGTTAATAATTGATCTGCTGTGAAACGTTCTTTGTTTGGGAAGTATAACGGGTTAGGTGTGTGATCTGAACATTTTTCTCCACTGCAGTGTTTTTCTTTTCTTTTTTTAATAAACCTCACTTCAAAAGCCACGCATGCCTGTTGTTTGCAGTTTTATTCAATATTTTCCATAACACTCTCAACACTGAATATCCAGCAATGACGAGCTCACCTGAAACTTCACACCTTGGCTCATGTGATTAGGTAGAGCACATGTGTCAAACTCATGGCCCGCAAGCCACATCCAGCCCGGCGTACATTTATATCCGTACCTCTTGATGGATCTCAAGAAGAAAAGAAGAGGCTGTTGAAGGAGTGTATGGTGAAAAACAATTATATCCTTTCTCCTAACACTCACTCATCCCTTACTCAGGAGAAGCTAAGATGAAGTAGCATTAGCTTAATGAAAAGCACTCACCGAGACACAGATGCATAAACAGTCACCAGAGACAGTGAAAATATTTCACACCACATAACAAGATATATTACACTTTACAAAGCTCTTTAAAAAAAAATCTGTTCTTCACGTGAGCAAATAAGTAAAATCATCTGTGTGCCAACAGATAATCCAGTTTTCCCACTTAGACAGAACCATCAATGCTGTTTGAAGTCAGACGTCCTTCATGTTAGATTTGTATTGTTGATTGTCATTTATGCTTAGAAATATTTACTTATATATGCTTAGAGTTTTGTAATTAGTTGTAGATTGGTAGAGGTTTTGATCCTTGATAGTCTGCAAACTTTGTGTGTATTAGACAGCACTTTGGGAGCATGAGAGGTCATACCGTGTCTTATTGTTTTATGGTAGGATTAACGTAGCTACGTCTGTTCTAGTCTAAGTGCTCTTTGTTTAGATGAACTGCAGGACTTCCTCACCGTGTTATCTAGGATGAACCATCTAGGGTGAGGGGGAGGCTACCCTCTTCCTGACCAAGGATGTTTAACCCTTTGATCAGCAACACACACACACACACACACACACACACACACATACACACACACACACACACACACACACACACAGGCAAGGTACTCTTTGTTTGTATGTAGACGTCGTATGTTAATGAACCTATGCATATTCATGTAACCTCAATAAAAGGGCAGTGTTACAGGAGGACGGACGAGACCAACTGGAGTCAAGCGGTTGTCCGGTTCTCTCCCGTGCACGAGTAACATGAAGAACTTTGCCTATTTGTGTCTTGCTTAGCAGTGTAATTATATTGTCTTAACGTTCCAGCGAATAGGTTTATGCTACAAACCTAACACTTCATCTTCCATCCATTCTCTTTTGTTGCGTTTGAACTGGAGCCTATCTCAGCGGTCACAGGTCAAAACACTCAGGTCACCACTCTGTCACAGATACTTGTGAAAGGTGCTATGGAAAGATAAAACTGATATTACTTTTGAAATGACCAAATATATTGAGTCATTATATTTGTCCATCCATCCATCCATCTTCATCTGCTTTATCCGAGGCCGGGTCGCATTACTGCAGCTGCAGCCCCAATCCGTCTGTCGATCTCCGGCTCCCTTCTCCCATCACTCGCGAACAAGACCCCGAGATACTTGAACTCCTCCACCTGGGGCAGGAACTCATCCCCGACCCGGAGTGGGCACTCCACCCTTTTCCGGCTGAGAACCATGGCCTCAGATTTGGAGGTGCTGATTCTCATTCCCGCTGCTTCACACTCGGCTGCGAACCGTTCCAGTGCGAGCTGGAGGCCCTCACCCGGTGAAGCCAACAGAACCACATCATCCGCAAAAATCAGAGATGAGATTCTGAGGCCACCAAAGCGAAAGCCCTCCGCCACTTGGCTGCGCCTAGAAATCCTGTCCATAAAAATTATGAACAGAACCGGAGACAAAGGGCAGCCCTGGCGGAGCCCATCACCCACCGGGAACGAGTCCGACTTATTGCCGGCAATGCGAACCAAGCTCTTGCAACGGTTGTATAGGGATCGAATGGCCCGTAGCAATGGGCCAGACACCCCATACTCCCGCAACACCTCCCACAGGACACCCTGAGGGACACGGTCGAATGCCTTCTCCAAGTCCACAAAACACATGTAGACTGGTTGGGCAAACTCCCATGCACCCTCAAGTATCCTCGAGAGGATAAAGAGCTGGTCCAGTGTTCCGCGACCAGGACGAAAACCGCATTGTTCCTCCTGTATCCGAGGTTCGACTAGCGGACGAACTCTCCTTTCCAGCACCCTGGCATAGACTTTCCCAGGGAGGCTGAGGAGTGTGATCCCCCTGTAGTTGGAACACACCCTCCGGTCCCCCTTCTTAAAGATGGGGACCACCACCCCGGTCTGCTAGTCCACAGGTACTGCCCCTGATCTCCACGCAACATTGCAGAGGCGTGTCAACCAGGACAGCCCTACAATGTCCAGAGCTTTCAGGAACTCGGGGCGGACCTCATCAACACCAGGGGCTCTGCCACCAAGGAGTTGTTTACACAGTAGCATCCCCAGGCTTCTACCTTTCTACCTATAAAACCCGGAGAGCAGCCAAATGGCTGGTAGGCTTTTAGCTAAGCTTTAGCTTCAGCCAAGTGGAAGCTAAATTGGCTAGTCATTCATATGTATATTAGGTTGTTACCTGGGAATTCTGGAGGGAGGGGAGTGGGGGTGTGTCAATGAGGGAGTGGGGGAGCTGCTAAAAGCTGTGAACTTCCTTTTGTGTTCGTCTGATGCATTCTCAATCATCCAGGGAAATAAATCTCCAAAAGTCACCAACTTGGAGTGTTTCAGTTTGCCATCTTAGGGAGAAATCAACACACATGGGTGTATGTCCTTTGTTGCTGAGATTGCTAAGAGAGACTTTGGCGAGATCACGCAAAAATAACTCGGGATCTCGCAAAAGTTTTGCGAAATCTCCCAAAACAAACTCAGGATCTCGCAAAAGTTGAATTCCAACAATGGCGGCAGCTACTTAGTTGTAATATTACTCTTTCTGGGTCACAAAATACACTTTTAAGATATTTTGAGGCATGAATGTAGTTGTGTAAACGTCAGATATTTGCTCAGTTTACAAGACATCGCATATTTGCAAAAGTGCTCAGACGTTTTCGGAGATCTGACACCCACCATCTCAAAGCTAACGGGAGGTCAAGACCTACTACAGCCGGGAGGAACACCGCTCTCCCGGCACATCGTGCCTTGACCTCCCGGTCGGCTTCGAAGAGCTAAAACTAAAACGAGATGAGCACACTTTGTCTAGGGTGCATTTCTGAGATTTCACACAACCCAGGATTCAAATCATGAATACATAATGGTATTGGATTTACAACATTATAAATGAAATGTGCTCTATTTGGAAGCAGCAGGCCCCCCCCTCCCCTTTTGACGGGTTGTGTGCGAGACTTTAAATCAGGGGTAGGCAACCTTTCTGATGACGAGTGCCATTTAAAATTTCCTCAGAAGTTCTGTGCCATATGATTGTATTAGCAATAAATCTAATAACGCTCTATATGAACAGTTACACAATATATAGAACCACTGATAAGAGAAATAAACTGGGCCAATATGGCATGTTTGTTAATATTCAACCCAACCCTTGAACTCATTCATGTCACCTAAAAGGTAAAACTGTTTCTCCATCACCTGTTCAGCTCTGATGATTCAGTAAGGACATCTCCTGGTTTCATCTGCATGTTTCCCGCTCACCAGATAACCAAACCAACACCATGACCAGCAGGTTTGAGCTGTGGCTCCAGCAAACATCAGCTACTAAAAAGAAATATTAAATAAATTCTAACAACAGCTGATCAAGCTTAAACGTGCTGCTGTTGTTTAGCGCGACATCCGGCGGTTTCCTCTTTCTGGCGCAAAGTGGGCGATAAACAAACAAGAGAGAAAAGCCGATCAGCTGATCATTGATCAGTTTCATGATTAAAGTAGCAACAGGAGAGAGAGGGGAGAGAATGAGAGAAGAGGCAGCTGTGCAGCTCCAGCTTTATGTCTTTTTCATTGTAGCTGAAGTCCGGGACAAACTGCGTCCCTTCTCAGCTCAACACCAAACGTGTAATATTTTCTCTGGATGCGGGACGATTCCGTCTTTTTACGGGACGGTTGGCAACTCTACTAACTAACCTTATGAATAAAATAAAGTACAGTTATTGTAACTGACTATAAAAAGTCAGCACAACAAGAATAAACTGCACCTAAACTTGGTTTATATCTGACCCAGATAGACTGCAGGTCATAACTTCTTACCTGAAGTTCAGTTCACCTGACACTCGGACCGGCGGCTGCCTCGGGTCTCTCCTCTTGCCTCCCCTTTCTCTCATCCACCTGCTGGCATCCACCACTTATTAATATTACTGAATCTGTGGAAGCTTAGCCACCACCAAACAACTGAGTTCGTTTTTTACACACCGACCAGCATCTGGCCAATCCACCACTTTCATTATATACCGTTACAAAAAAAAAAAAATCATCGGCCACCGACCAAAATAATGCCCAATGGCCAGTCCAGCTATGGTCGTGCCATCACTTAACCCTTCGCGTGCCAACTGTGGCACGGGTGCCCAGTGTTGCCGACCCCTGCTTTAAATCATCAAACTGTAAATTTTAAATTGTTATTGATCCCTTTACCCCTAGTCCTAAAGTGTATATTTATTTTCTTACTCTTCTTATATATATTGTTTGTTTACTTGCACTGCTGTAACTGGAGCCTCGTCGTCTCGTGTCTCTATATACTGGACTGTATGTAGCGGAGATGACAATAAAGTTTACTTTGACTTCAGCAGCGAGCAGGTGCACCGAGGGCTCTCGCGCTCACTTTTCGTGTATAGAATTTCGAAAAAACATTGGTGCAAATTATAAGTCTGTATCATAATGTCTGGTGTTTTCGTGTTTGTTGGTTTGTTTTTATTTTGTTTTATTTTGCGAGTTGGTTTTTAGATGCCGCTCCAGCCGATCAGAGAATCCCCCGCCGCCACGCCCTCTCCTCTCTGCGCCGCAAGCAGCAGGCGCACCTTGCAAACGAAGGGAGCCCTTACTCCCAGCAAATGGGCGATAGAAAACCGATCGGGGCCTATGCCATTCCCAATATGCGCTGGCATGACGTCGGGGCAGCATGAGTAGGAGCATTTTTTTTTTTTGCCGATGCCCGTGATGCCGCCCCCCACCACGATGCCGCCCCGGGCAATCGCCCGTATCTAAAACCGCTACTGCACATGACTGTAAAAAGGATATAAAAAGGATGATCTTCACTTAGCAAACAAATATTTCCATAACTGACAACATGACGGACATTTTACAGTGAAACATATGTACATCCATTCATCTCTCCATTTGCTACAGTGTGTCTTGTAGGGTGATGGAGTACCTGGAGAGAAAGCATGCAGGAGTACGGAGAATGGTTCCTATGTGGGAACAGAACACACAAAACATAACATAACTTATTTCCCCATCATTTATCTCATTTATACAACTAAGAGAAGCCTCAGTTGTTTTGTATATACCTCATGTTGGGGAATTGGGTATATCATTAAAAAAGAAAACTGGGACAGAAAAAAGGCAATATATCCTTGCTTCATATATTGTCTTTATTAGATAGATGTAATTAATTGCCAGGAAGGTAAGGAGAAAGGAGTAAGGTAAGTTTCTTTCTTTGTTAAAACACAGTAACATGCATATAGTGTTGCAAAGCTGTGACTGTGATTTCACAGTAACTCTAACTATTGTTTAATTCTTAATCCATTTTTTAAAAACTTAATCCCAGTAGCGGTTTTAGATACAGGCGACACGTTATGTTTTGTCCGTGTGTGTGTGTGTGTGTGTGTGTGTGTGTGTGTGTGGGGGGCGGGGGGGGGGGGGGGGGTTAGGGGCACCACAGGGAGTGTTCGCCCAGGGCGCCAAACAGGCTAGGACTGCCACTGCTTAATCCATTTATTTCAGTTCCCAGTAGTTCCGTTCTTTGGAATTGTAAGTCTGCTTCCATATTGATTATATTTATCTGTTCCTCTTGCTCTTGTACTACAATAAGCTGATTTTAGTTTGTGTGCCAGAGGAGGAAAATAGTGGCGCATTCACAGCAGGGATATGGATAATATTTTGTTTTTTCACCTTTTAACAAAGGGGGAAATTCTTCCAACATGTACAAACATTTGAACACACAGCATGCAATTAATTTGCATGTTAGTAATGTCTTTGATATGCTGCTTAGCGATGATGGAGCCAATGATAATCAAATGAGAATCGATAAAGATAATCAATAGGGTATCAAATTGCTGATATCGATATGCCAGAACAGCCCTTACTTGTCAAACCATGGACTCCACTAGACCCCTGAAAGAGTGCTGCAGTATCTGTCACGGTTTGCGGGGCAAGCCGTGTGGATTTGTAGTGAGGATCCAAAAGGCGGCAGCTCTGGTGCAGGTGAGTGTTTAATTACAGCAGTGGGTACAAACAGCAACAGGGTGTGAACATGAAACCGAAACCTAAACTGGGTAAACTAACAACACAAACCAGGAATGACGGTGCAGGGAGGTCCGGGGAAATACATACAGGGAGACCGAGGGGAAACAACACAGACGAACCAGCAACTACTATGACAGAAGACACAACTTAAAAACACTCAGAGAACACAGGGGGATACATACAGGTGGGGACACAGCTGGGAGTAATTAACATGACGAGACTAGGGAGGCAAACTGAAAACACTCACATAAGACACAGACCTTCACAATAAAACAGGAACTTACACATGAAAGGACACAAACTAAGAACGCGGACTAGATACAGGAACACACGGGCAGAACAGAGTAAACACTAACCAGAGGAAGAACAGAACCAAAATCGCGAAGAGAAAACACAAAACGCTGGGTCAAAAGGACCCAGGATCATGACAGTACCCCCCCCCTCAAAGGCTGGCTCCAGACAGCCCAACAAGAAACAAAACAGCCAGAAAAAACAGAAAACAACCCGACCAGGGCGGGCGGCGGGGGTCCAGGACGGAGGGCTCGAAGCAAAACAAAACCGGAGCACCAGAAGGCCAAAAGACAAAAACAAAAAACGAGCCCAAAACCAAAAGAAACGAAGCACACCAGAACACAGGAAAAAACAGAGTCCAAAACAGAAGAGTTCAGGGGGCCGACAGCACAGGAGTCCAAAACAGTTCAGGGGGCCGGCCAGGGGGCCAACAGCACAGGAGTCCAAAACAGTTCGGGGGGCCGGCCAGGGGGCCGACAGCACAGGAGTCCAAAACAGTTCGGGGGGCCGACCGTGCGGACGGCAACGGCGGCGACGTGGATACAGTTCGGGAGGCCGGCCGTGCGGACGGCAACGGCGGCCACTCAGGCGATGGCGGTCCGGGGGCCGGCCGTGCGGAAGGCAGCGGCGGCCACTCAGGCGATGGCGGTCCGGGGGCCGGCCGTGCGGAAGGCAGCGGCGGCGACGAAGGAGACCACGGAGCAGTTCAGGGGACCGACCCCGACGGCGGTGACGTCCAGCAGGTGGCCCGGAAAATGGCCGGCGATATCGAGGTGCAGAACGAGGCTTGGGCGGCGGCTTAACAGCCGCAGGACCAGGCGTAGCAGAAGCAGAGGCCGGACCAGGCGTAGCAGAAGCAGAGGCCGGACCAGGCGTAGCAGAAGCAGAGGCCGGACCAGACGAGGATGAAGACTCTGATGAAGCTGGACCAGGCGACGACGAGGCGGCCGCAGGTGGCGGCTGGACAGGCTCCTCGGACCCTCCAGCGGAGACAGGCGGCTGAACGGGCCCCTCGGACCCTCCAGCGGAGACAGGCGGCTGAACGGGCCCCTCGGACCCTCCAGCCGATGAGGCATGAGGCTGGTGTGGTTCTCCGGAACCACCAGCTGACGAGGAAGGCTGCTGGACGGGCTCCTCGGGCCCCCCAGCTGAAACAGGAGACAAAGGCCGGAGCGGTCCCTTGGACCCTCCAGCGGAAACAGGAAACAAAGACCGGAGCGGTCCGTCGGACCCTCCAGCGGAGACACGAGACGAAGGCTGGAGCGGTCCCTCGGATCCTCCAGCGGAGACACGAGACGAAGGCTGGACGGGCCCCTTGGACCCTCCAGCAGAAGCCATCACAAAGCCAGCAGGCATGGAGTCCACTGGCAGACATGAAGGAAATGGGTGCTGTGCTGAGCACTGGCCCTGCTCAGACAGCACTGACACGGGGCACTTCCCAGGTGGCTGCTTAAACTCCAGGGGTCCAGAATCAGCTGAGGACTGGGACCTAGCCTCTGGGGAAGCCCTGGAGCGGCAAACAGTGCCAATGGCGGCTGAACCAGGAAAAGCACCTTGAGGTGAAATTAAACTTTCTCCCTGCACGGAGTGAATGAGTGAAGCCGATGATACAGGAGCCAGAGCTACTGGGGCCTGCGCTACAGGCGGCACTGGAGCTACTGGGGCCTGCGCTACAGGCGGCACTGGAGCTACTGGGGCCTGCGCTACAGGCGGCACTGGAGCTACTGGGGCCTGCGCTACAGGAGGCTCTGGAAACTGAACTGAGGGAGGCTCTGGAAACTGAACTGAGGGTGGCACAGGAGACTGAACTGAGGGTGGCACAGGAGACTGAACTGAGGGTGGCACAGGAGACTGAACTGAGGGTGGCACCGGAGATTGAACTGAAGGAAGCACAGGAAACTGAGCTGAGAGTGGCTGCGGGGGAGCTAACTTAGCTGCCGGTACCTGCACAGGCGATAAGCAGCTCGCGTTGATATCCGCCACACAAAACGCAGCCCCTGAATGAACAGTCATGCAGTCCGAAAATGAAAAAGAGTCCTCACTCACCACAGCCGGCGATTTAGAAGCCCGAACGTCCGGCTGTGGGGTGGCGCGCTTGCGGCGCGATTGGCGTCTCCTCCCCGCAGACGGCTCCGACGGGCCGGGCAAGATCACATCCGGCGAGTCGGGCAGCGAGGCAGGAGTGGCTGAGAGAAGGTGCGGTGTGAGCCGGAGAAAAGCCTGCATGGTCGGAGGAAGCGAGTCCAATAGCCATGGCAGGCCGGAAAAGAGCCGTTGCAGCCGGTCTTCTGCTGCGCGGCGAAGCTCTTCCGGGGCATGTTCCAGCCATAGGCTGAGAAGGATCTCCACATTGTATGTGATGTCGTCCTGGAGCTCCTCGGACGGATTTACTGCCGCTGGGTCCATGGTGGCTGGTTCGTTCTGTCACGGTTTGCGGGGCAAGCTGTGTGGATTTGTAGTGAGGATCCAAAAGGCGGCAGCTCTGGTGCAGGTGAGTGTTTAATTACAGCAGTGGGTACAAACAGCAACAGGGTGTGAACATGAAACCGAAACCTAAACTGGGTAAACTAACAACACAAACCAGGAATGACGGTGCAGGGAGGTCCGGGGAAATACATACAGGGAGACCGAGGGGAAACAACACAGACGAACCAGCAACTACTATGACAGAAGACACAACTTAAATACACTCAGAGAACACAGGGGGATACATACAGGTGGGGACACAGCTGGGAGTAATTAACATGACGAGACTAGGGAGGCAAACTGAAAACACTCACATAAGACACAGACCTTCACAATAAAACAGGAACTTACACATGAAAGGACACAAACTAAGAACGCGGACTAGATACAGGAACACACGGGCAGAACAGAGTAAACACTAACCAGAGGAAGAACAGAACCAAAATCGCGAAGAGAAAACACAAAACGCTGGGTCAAAAGGACCCAGGATCATGACAGTATCTGACACAAAGATGTTAGTAACAGATAGATAGTAGGTCCTGTGAGGTGTGAGCTGGGGGCTTCATGGATCTGACTTGCTTGTCCAGCATATTCATTGGCCCTTATCACACACACTCAAATCCTTACACTTGCCCATTTTTCCTGCTTTTAACAAATCAGTGGAGGATAAAATGTTCACTTGGTCCCTAATGTATGTATGTATGTAAACATGGTATTCCCTTCACTATTCCCACTTGTCTGAAGGCCTCCACCATTATTCCCATCCCCCAAAAGACTGGAATAGGTTCAAGGTTCAAGGTTCTTTATTTGTCACATGCATAGCTATACAAGTATAACACGTAGTGAAATGTAGCCTGACACACTCCTCGACATGTGCAAAAATTGGGGGGGGGGGGGGGGGGGGGGGGCTGTAGAGGAAGAACATAGGAAGAACATATATATATATATATAAAAAAAAAAAAACACCCAGCACGCCCCTGCGGGCGGTTTATCCTTCAAGCTCGGGTCCTCTACCAGAGGCCTGGGAGCTTGAGGGTCCTGCGCAGTATCTTAGCTGTTCCCAGGACTGCGCTCTTCTGGACAGAGATCTCTGATGTTATTCCCGGGATCTGCTGGAGCCACTCGCCTAGCTTGGGAGTCACCGCACCTAGTGCTCCGATTACCACGGGGACCACCGTTACCTTCACCCTCCACATCCTCTCGAGCTCTTCTCTGAGCCCTTGGTATTTCTCCAGCTTCTCGTGTTCCTTCTTCCTGATGCTGCTGTCATTGGGAACCGCTACATCGATCACTACGGCCGTCTTCTTCTGTTTGTCTACCACCACTATGTCCGGTTGGTTAGCCACCACCATTTTGTCCGTCTGTATCTGGAAGTCCCACAGGATCTTAGCTCGGTCATTCTCCACCACCCTTGGGGGCATCTCCCATTTTGACCTCGGGACTTCCAGGTTATACTCGGCACAGATGTTCCTGTACACTATGCCGGCCACTTGGTTATGGCGTTCCATGTATGCCTTGCCTGCTAGCATCTTGCACCCTGCTGTTATGTGCTGGATTGTCTCTGGGGCATCTTTACACAGCCTGCACCTGGGGTCTTGCCTGGTGTGATAGACCCCAGCCTCTATGGATCTTGTACTCAGAGCTTGTTCTTGTGCTGCCATGATTAGTGCCTCTGTGCTGTCTTTCAGTCCAGCTTTGTCCAGCCACTGGTAGGATTTCTGGATATCAGCCACCTCCTCTATCTGCCGGTGGTACATACCGTGCAGGGGCCTGTCCTTCCATGATGGTTCCTCGTCTCCCTCCTCTTTCTTGGGTTTCTGCTGCCTGAGGTATTCACTGAGCACTCGGTCAGTTGGGGCCATCTTCCCAATGTATTCTTGGATGTTCGTTGTCTCATCCTGGACTGTGGTGCTGACACTCACCAGTCCCCGGCCCCCTTCCTTCCGCTTAGCGTATAGCCTCAGGGTGCTGGACTTGGGGTGAAACCCTCCATGCATGGTAAGGAGCTTTCTTGTCTTTATGTCAGTCCCTCATCCTATCAAATAGGATGAGGGACCTATGGATATATATATATATATATATATATATATATATATATATATACACATTGGGTGAATGTGCAGTAGTAGCAGCAGGCAGGTGAATTCTGTACATTACAGTTTTTCTCGATTGCTAAAACACATTTCTTGAAACTACGCCTCATATCCTCACAACAGTAAACACAAATCCATAACCTCTCACTCAATTCCCCAAACATCCTATTTCCAGGTCAAAATGAAGCTCTACACCCAAAACTATTCACTCCTGCTGAAAAACCAAACTTTGCCCTCAGACATCAAACACAAGCCCTCAAAAACACACACACTACAACAGAGTTTTGCACACTGGTACAATTAATTCAAAACAATAGTTCCAAAACAATTAGGTTGCTTATGGTTCTCCCCTTCAAAACCCTTGTCACATGATAAACACAAAAGACGCAACCAATGTATGTACAGTGGCACATTGTCATTCATGTACTATACAGTACAACACACACCAGAAACATTATCCCACCTCAGCATCTTGTCTTTGGTCTGGGTCAGGCCAGAGAATCTCATCCACATCACAGGCTATATTGGCCCCAGCCAGGCAGCGGGGGTAAAATCCTCTTGCATGCCTGATCCACCCCTGGCATGCATCTACTGATATGTCTAGGCAGGCCTCTTCCATGGCCTGAAGGAGGTGAACACGGACATAAGGTTCTCGGTCATACACTTTCCACCGCCATGCCGAAAATAACTCCTCTATCGGGTTTAGAAAGGGAGAGTATGCAGGCAGAAAGATATTAGAAAACCTTGGGTTATTGGTAAACCAGTCACGAACCAGAGCAGCGCGATGGAAGCTGACGTTATCCCACACAACAACGTAGTGAGGCTGCTCTGGCTGTGCTGGTTCCCTGTAGTCCAGCTGGAACATATGTTGTCTTAAACCATCAAGAAAAGCAAGGAGAAGCATAGTGTTATAGGGTCCTAGTACGGCATGGTGGTGGAGTACCCCTCGTTGGCTGATGGCTGCGCACATAGTGACATTCCCCCCACGCTGACCAGGGACATTTACAATAGCCCGATGGCCAATTATGTTCCTCCCCCTTTTCCTTCTTTTGGTCAGGTTAAAACCTGCCTCATCCACAAAGATTATTTCATGGGGAACAGGCCGTCCTTCAATCTCAAAGATTCTCTGCAAAACACATAACACAGTAGAGTCAATCGGTACCCTGAACCACAGTTCAAGAGTGCTGAAATGGCAGCATAAACTGCCATGCTGTGATGGTACACAATACTTTATACAGTATCAAAACTCATACCTGAACATATTCCACACGTTGGTTCTTCACTCTGTTAGAGTTTTGTTCGAAAGGGACTCGGTATGCCTGTTTCATCCGGAATTGATTCTTTCGGAGGATGCGGTCAATTGTGGAGAGGCTGATGGCATTTATGCCTCGAAAAAGATGATCATCCTCAATCACTCTCCTTTGAATCTCTCGCAGGCGGATTACATTATTTGCAATTACCATGTTTACAAGTTCCCTCTCTTGCTCCTCCGACAAAAGCCTTAACCTGCCTCCACCAGGTGGTCATCTCTGTGTCCTACAAAAATAGAAGCACTCATTACTGGAACTGTCACACATTCATTTTACAGGAAAATAATGGAAACATACTGAAACTCAAGACACATAAGTTCAGTAACTTACAAGTTACTGTACAAAGCAGTCTTACTGCAAGTACACCTACCTGTTTTCCTCCCTGAAGGTTCTGATGATGGAGGCAACAGTGAAGCGACTCAAATTTGGTTGTACTCGTTGCCCAGCCTCCCTCATAGTCATCCCATGGACAAGGACATGGTCAACTAAAGTGGCTCGAATTTCATCCGAGACTGACTGTCTTCGTGCCCTTGCTCTTCCCCTTCCTTGTCGCCGTCGTTCTCCACCTCCACCTCCTTCACCACGTCCTCCTCCTCCTCTACCTCTCCCTCCTCCTCCACCACCTTCCTGTTGTCCTAGACCACCTCCTCCTCCTCTTCCACCACGTCCTCCTCTTTCACCATGTCCTCTTCCTCCACCACGTCCTCCTCCTTCACCACATCCTCCTCTTTCACCATGTCCTCTTCCTCCACCACGTCCTCCTCCTTCACCACCTTCCTGTTGTCCTAGACCACCTCCTCCTCCTCTTCCACCACGTCCTCCTCTTTCACCATGTCCTCTTCCTCCACCATGTCCTCTTCCTCCACCACGTCCTCCTCCTCCTCCACCACCTTCCTGTTGTCCTAGACCACCTCCTCCTCCTCTTCCACCACGTCCTCCTCTTTCACCACGTCCTCCTCTTTCACCATGTCCTCTTCCTCCACCACGTCCTCCTCCTTCAACACATCCTCTTTCTCCACCACGTCCTCTTCCTTTGCATCTCTTTGGATCCATTGTTTCAAACCTGAATGAGCTGACTTTGGCCCTTTTATCTATCCATCGCAGGTTCTGATTGGTGTGTGCTAAATTTTGACTCCTAGTGTTTCCACCTGGTTAATTGTGTGCTAATTGAGCTCAAGCTATGCTGACTTAAGTTAACATTATTGCATGCTAGTGCTTTCTAAATGACTACATGGTGTAAGCACTGTAAAATGTAGGGATTTGTGTGTAGAGTTTTGCAGTAACAGTTCACCAAATTTGAGTCATGTGTCAAAGCAGGGAATAGTGTTTATAGTTCAGGGAAATGGGTGAGCTTTTTGAACAATAGCATTACGGTTTTGAAATTTTAGTTTAGAAGCCTGGTTATAGTGTTTAGGCAATCGAGAAAAACTGTAATATGAATAGACAATATAAACATGTTTAAAATTAAAGGAATTTGAAATGTACATTGTGCCTTGGTTTAGTGTCTGGAAGAGTCCTGCCTCAGTCAATTATAGATGATGTGAGATGATGTGAGCGGGCCGGTGTGTGTGTTTAGGGCACGGATGGCTTGGGGATAGAAGCTCCTCTTGAGTCTCTCTGTCCTTGCCCAGATGATGCGGAACCTTCTACCAGATTGCAGAAATTGGAAAAGTTTGTTGCCAGGATGGGACGGGTCCTTCAGTATCTGCGCTGCTCTAGTCCGGCATCTCCTGGTGTAGGTGTCCTGAAGCGGGGGGAGAGCAATCCTGCAGCAGCGTTCTGCTGTACGGATCACTCTCTGGAGAGCTTTTTGGTCCTTCACACAGCTGTTCCCAAACCACGATGTCATGTTCTGTGTGAGGATGCTCTCCACAGCGCCTGTATAGAAAATCCTGAGGATCTTTGGAGAGACCCTGAACTTCCTCAGTTGTCGTAGGTGATACAGGCGCTGCCTAGCCTTTTTGGTCTGGACCTGAATGTGGGAAGCCCATGTCAGGTCTGAGGAGATGTGAACACCAAGATACTTGAAGGACTGCACCCTCTCCACTGGAGCTCCATTGATGATAATGGGCTTGTAGTCTCTGTGCTGACCCCTTCTGAAGTCCACCACCAGCTCCTTGGTCTTGCCGACGTTCAGCTGGAGGTGGTTGTCCTGGCACCATGATGCCAGATTCTTCACTTCATCCATGTAGGCCGCCTCATCGTTGTTGGAGATGGCACCCAACACCACTGTGTCGTCAGCAAACTTCACAATGGTGTTGGAGCCATGGGTGGCCACACAGTCTGAAGTGTAGAGGGAGTGGAGCAGTGGCGAGAGGACACATCCCTGAGGTGCTCCTGTGTTGATCGTGATGCTGTTGGAGAAGCACCTGCCCACCCTCACCACCTGAGTTCTGCCAGTGAGGAAGTCCAACACCCATGCACACAGACGGCTGTTAAGTCCTAGATCCCTCAGCTTTGTGAACAGTCTGCAGGGCACTATTGTGTTAAACGCTGAACTGTAATCAACAAACAGCATTCGCACATAGTTACCCTGTTTCTTGTCCACGTGGCTGAGAGTGGTGTGTAGGACGTGGGCGATGGCATCCTCTGTGGATCTGTTGGATCTGTAGGCGAACTGCAGCGGATCTGTGGTGTCTGGGATGGAGGAAGAGATGGTGTTCTTCAGCAGCCTCTCAAACACCTTCATTACTACCGAGGTCAGTGCAACTGGCCGGTAATCGTTCAGGGATGAGGGTTTGCTGTTCTTGGGCACAGGGATGATGGTGGATCTTTTGAAGCATGTGGGGACCACAGACTTCGCCAGGGACTCGTTGAAGATGTAAGTGAACACACCTGCTAGCTGGTCAGCACAGCAGACGGCCGGTGATGCCGTCTGGCCCCGCCGCTTTCCTTGTGTTCACTCTCCTCAAAGCCGCTCGGACGTCATGCTCCGCAATGCTGGTCACCGGTCTCTCGCTGATGACGTCACTGTCCTCGGTAGTCAGGCGGTAGATAGAATTAGCCGCCTGGCTAACCTCGAAACGGGCGTAGAACTGATTCAGCTCGTTGGTGAATGCAGAGTCGGCGTTGATCGGCGCAGTGTCCCTGGCTTTGTAGTCCGTAATGGTGCATAGTCCGTGCCACATACTCCGTGTGTCCCCCTGGTGGAAGCGGGACTCCACACGTTCCCGGTACCGGCGTTTGGCATCTCTCACCGCACGCCGCACGCCGTACGAGGCCGCTTTGTAGGCGCTCATATCGCCAGTGGCGAGACCCGCGTTGTAGGAGGCGGTCCTGGCGTTTACTGCAGTGCGGATCGATCTCACAGCCTCAATGACTAAAGACCCATAGCCCTCACGCCTATAGTCAAATTCAAATTCAAATTCAAATTTTATTTGTCACACACACAACCATACACAGTATGACATGAGGTGAAATGCTTGTAGCTGTGCAATGTAGTGCCATTAAATGACAGTGGTTTTACAGTATTTACAAATTTACAGGTTATACAAAATTTACAGATTTAACTTAGAAATTTACAGTAAAAAAATGTGCAAATAGCAGAAAGAGATTATAAATTATAGGAAGTGTGCATGAAGAAAAACCAGAGTGCGTGTGGTGATGTGATGTGTGTGAGAGTCCAGTCTTATAGTGATGAGATGTGTATGTGAGAGTCCAGTCCTACACCTGGTTCAGGGCCCGAATAGCCTGGGGGAAGAAGCTCCTCCTCATTCTCTCTGTTTTGGCCTTAAGGGAGCGGAAGCGCTTCCCGGACCTCAACAGTGAGAAGAGTCCATTGTTGGGATGGGAGAGGTCCATCATAATCTTCCTAGCTTTGGTCTTGCACCGCTTGGTGTAGATGGACAGCAGGTCAGGGAGCTCTGATTGAATGATGCGTTCAGCTGAGCGCACCACTCTTTGCAGATCTCGTCTGTCCTGCTTGGTGCTGTTCCCAAACCAGGTGCAGATGTTTCCCGTCAGGATGCTCTCGATTTTGCAGGAGTAAAAGTTCTTGAGCACCTTCAGTGGCAGATGGAAGTCTCTAAGTCTTCTGAGGAAGAAGAGACGCTGACGGGCTTTCTTAACCAGGGTGTTGATGTGACAGGACCATGACAGGTCCTGAGTGATGTGGACACCCAGGTATTGGAAACTGTCCACTCTCTCCACTGGCGTGCCACTGATGATGAGGGGCTTGTAATTCCTCGGCTGCTTTGTAGTGAAGTCCACGATCAGCTTCTTAGTCTTGCTGACGTTTAGGAGGAGGTTATTCTCCTGGCACCAGGTCTCCAGGTTCCTAATCTCCTCCAGGTAGGCCGTCTCGATATTGTCGGAGATCAGGCCCACAACAACAGTGTCGTCAGCAAACTTGACAATGGAGGTGGTGTCTGATGTGGCTACACAGTCATAAGTGTACAGTGAGTACAGCAGGGGGCTTAAAACACAGCCCTGAGGCACCCCTGTGTTGAGTGAGATGGAGACTTGTTTTCCCACCCTCACTGATTGGGGTCTGTCTGTGAGGAAGTTGAGGATCCACTGACACAGTGATGAGCTGAGTCCTAGATCCGTCAATTTAGTGAAAAGCTTAGAGGGAATTATTGTGTTGAATGCTGAACTGTAGTCCACGAAGAGCATCCTAACATAATTGTCACGGTCCTGGGTCTCCTGACCCAGCGTTTTTAGTTTTTTGTGATGTTTGTATTATTGTACTTGTGTGTGAGTTATTCGATGGTTTCTAGTTTCGATCCCTTGCCCTTCATGTTTCTCTGTGTCCCCTCTGTTCTGTGTAAGTCTGTGTCTGCATGTTTGAGTTCCCCTCTGTGTCTCTCGGTTCTTAAAGTCCTCTGCCTTATGGTTTATGTCTCTGTGTTTCTTAGTTGCTGTCTCCACTGTGTCAAGTTCGCGTCTCTGTGTGATCCTTCCTGTTTTACTTTGAAGGTCCGTGTCTTATGTGAATGTGTCCTGCTTTGCTTGTCTCGTCAGTCCTGATTTCTCCCAGCTGTGCCCTCCTTCTGTGTCTCATTCCCCTCGTTACTCCCCAGTGTATTTAAACCCTGTGTTTCTCTGAGTCAGTGTTGCGTCATCCCTCATGCTGTGTGGATCTCCCTGTGTTTCTCTGTGGGTTTAGTTTGTGAGTTTACAGTTTAGTTTGCTTTGTATGACTTTCTCCTGCCAGCGAATAAAGCTGAGTTCTTTGTGTTTAAACTTTGTGCCTGAGTGCCTGCCTTTTGGGTCCAACTCCTTCCCACCGCACAGCGATTCATGACAATAATTGCCTCTGCCAGTGTCCAGGTGACTCAGGGATGTGTGGAGCAGGTGAGATATGGCATCGTCTGTGGAACGATTGGTCCAGTAAGCAAATTGAAGTGAGTCGATGGTGGCAGGAAGTGAAGAAGTGATTTGATCTTTCATCAGTCTTTCAAAACACTTCATCACAATTGAAGTCAGTGCTACTGGACGGTAGTCATTGTGGCAAGCGGGCTGCTGTTTCTTTGGAACAGGGACAATGATGGACTGTTTGAAGCACGTGGGAGGGAGAGCCAGGGAGAGGTTGAAGATCTCCGTGAACACCGGTGCTAGCTGGTCAGCGCAGGCTCTCAGAACCCGGCCAGGGGTTGCATCTGGTCCTGCTGCCTGAAGGTGTTCCTCACGGCATGCTCTGTGATGAGAATGCATTGTCTTCACTGGTGCACTCCGAGTGTGCGCAGCCGTTTGTTGTTTTAATTGCCGCGGTGTCGAAGCGAGCGTAAAACGTGTTCAGCTCATCAGCCAGTGAAGCGTCGGCATTCATCATTGACGAAGTGTTTGTTGATGTGTGAGAGCCTCATGCAGCTCACATAAGGCAGTATCCGAGTCCGCGTGAGGCGGAATGTAAACAGTGCAGGCAATGACCGCAGTGAATTCCCGAGGGAGATAGAAAGGGCAACATTTAACGATCAAAAGTTCCAGAATGGGTGAGCAAGAGCGTGTGAGATGTTTGTGCTGTCGCACCATCTGTTGTTCACCATCAAACACACTCCACCACCTCTTTTCTTCCCCGACTCCATTGTCCTGTCCATGCGGTAAACCGAAAAGAACCCCGCCGGCTGCACGGTGCGGTCTGGTATCGCTGGGTTCAGCCAAGTCTCGGCGAAGCAGAGGAGGTTGCAGTCCCGAATGTCTCTCTGCAACTTAGTTCTGGCTCTGAGGTCATCAAGCTTGTTCTCGATGGATTGAACATTGGCTAGCAGGATACTGGGCATGGGTGCGCTGTGCGCGCGAGCCCATAGCCTGTTCCTGATGCCGGTTCGTTTCCCTCGAGGCCGTCGCTTAGGGTCGCGTCCTTTGTTCTCTCTTAGGATCTCCTTTGGCCAGGTTGGGTCCGGAGTTAAACATGGTGAAATGTTTGTGTATTGTAGACCAATAGAAACCAGAGTGTCTCTACTGTAGCGAATTTGTGTGTTTTGCATGATGCCCATTATGGCAGATATAGCCACGGTCTGAGTAACCCCCTTATTTAGGCCACTCACACACGGACTCTATTCAGACCAAAGTCTTTTTTTTGCACTACTTTCAAGCACTTTGCAAGTTGTCCTCTAATGTGTGGCTTTCTCTTATTTTTGTTCATATGTTTGTATCGTGTTTGTATATATATCTCCTATTTGCTATTCATCCCCACTGTCAACTATGAATATTTCATTCTGGCACACTTGGTGTAGAGCACCCATCTCTGTATTCATGGTCTCATTTACTGGTTTTATGTGCTCATTTTGATTTTGTGGTCATTAATTAAGCCTTTTTAACATATTCACTGTAGCTCTGAGCTTTAGACAATACTCAACCGAGTTGCGTGTGAGATTACAAATACCAGACACAGTAAAATTGGGCATTAAATGATCTTTAAACTTCCATTAACAAATGCGCTGGTGTGAGAATTGTTCATGGTAAGAGTGCTGAATTCCCAGCTTTTGAGTGGTCTTGTAATCTTCCTCCTGCTTTCCTCAATTACTTAGAACATTTTGGGCAGTAAGAATGCATCTGAAGCAGATTATCTCGTCTTATGTGAATGTATGTTTCTGAATGTGAAAAACGGCAAGTTGGAACAGTGTCCTGACCCTGGTTCATATGTAAAATCATCTAAGAGAGGGCCAACTCTTAGTACAGTTTGTGCCGACAGGACTGACAGGAAATTACATGCTTTTGCAGAGCATGCTTTTGCAGGCGAAAAGTGAAACTAAGCAGAGTGTTTGATCGAAACTTAAAGTGTGTGTGACGTCTATATAAATGACTAGCCTTCCTGTTTTGTGCTTCAGACCTTGGGTTGTGTGTTATGAGAAAGGTCTCCATATCCAGATATGTAAAATAAAGATCATTTTTTGAGTTTGACCACTTTGAGCCTTGTGTCTTTTTGGCCCTAAGAATCTAAAAGAACCCTTTTTAATAGGAGCTGACCGGGTGCCGCAGGAACAAAGGGCTGGCCAGTAGCAGTGAGAATGTGAATTCAATAGTCTTTCAGAAAATCATGCAGAAATCCACAAGAAAAAAGAATTAGCCACTTAATCTGACTGATTTCTTTCTCTGTGGTGAAAACAGGGTACCATCATCCTCAGAGCCTGATTGCTTAAAGCAAAAACTCAAAAGGCAGGGGAAGGTAAACAGGACCCAAGACACAGGAGACAACTTACCAATAAAACAAAACAGGAAATGAATTATAACCACATCTGATGTACTAAACATGGGTGAACTTTACAAAAGGAAAACACAAGATATTAAAGAGCGAAAACTGGTAATTTCAGAAAATACAAAAAAACTCACACATAATAAAGTCAAATTTAAACAGCAAACTGTAAAGACCTCAGAGAACATAAAAAGACAGTAACTTAAAACCTAAAAGAAAATTAAAGAAATAAAATTAGATTTTTTTTTTTTACTATAAATCAGCCAAAGCCTAATCCAGAATGTAATCAGTAATTTAAAGCACTGGCTCCAGCCCCATTGATCATGATACCATAGCAGTACTTTTAAATGACTTGGTGGCAGAACACTGACATCTAAAGAGAGATTAAAAAAAGAATTCTCATGTAAGACAACTGACTTGAAAGCATGACAGAAGACTAACGCACTGATGAAATCTTCAGTGTTACAAAATCCATGCGTACCAGTGCAGTCTGACTGGCCCATTGCTCATGCATATGTGTTAAGGGACCCATGGACTCAGGTACAGGAGGCATCAGACCGTCAAGCTCCATGGCTTTTAAATCTATTTGTTTACTCTAGGGGCTTAGTTTTCTTCTCTCCAAAACAGATCGATCTACTGGGAATGCTACTGGTGTTGTTATGATGTTTGCCTGGGTGCTGCTCTGCTGGTAGCAACAGCTCCTTCAGATTCACAAGATGCTGACACAGTGATACAAAGTTCTACAATTAACTCAGCATGGGAACCACAAAGCACCAGCCACCTTGCCATACAAATTTGGATCTTGGAATGAGATAGTGAGTCATTGTAGTGTTCAGATAGTCTGAGCCCAGTCCAAAACAAGAGAAAAAAGTAGCACTGACCGTATTATAAATTTTATTTATTTAGTTATAATTCTGACCTTTTTTGTTTGCCATACTGAGAGAAAGAGGCAATCACTGTATGAAACATTAATTTTTACTGAAGCTATTTGAAATGGTCTAAAATACATTAAGGTGACATCTGTGTCCACATAGATGTGTTAGATATTGCTAAATTAACTTGTATTTTATTATTATTTCATATGCATCCGATGAAGAGCCCAAAAGAAGAATTTTGCCCAGGAAACTCAAATCCAGTAAATTTGGCTATTAATTATAGTAATGATAATTACTCACTGCCAGGGCTGGACTGGGACAAAAAATTGACCCGGGCATTTTGACTAGAGATCGGCCCACCAGGCATTATAGGAAAAACCATAAAGCCTTTGAATGAAAACAAACGTTGTTGTGACAATGATGTACACTGTCTTGTTGGTATATATGCACAAGTCTAATAAACCTACACCATCCTCCATATTCTGGTATTCTAAATCGTACTTAGCAGAAACCAAAAGACTGCTTGGTCGAGTTAACCTCCTAAACTATCTACAACACATGGTGGAAACCTGACATTAAGGCTACGTTCACACTGCAAATCCGATTTTTTTGACCCTATGCGACCCATATCCGATCATGGTATGACAGTGTGAACGGCACAAATCCAATATTTTCAAATCCGATCTGGGTCACTTTCGTATGTGGTACTGAATCAGATACATATCCGATGTTCCAGAAAGCGACTGCTGTGTGAATGGTCAAGTCGCATTAAATCCGTCTTTTACATCACTGACACAAGACAGACACCAATTATCAGCGCCAGAGAATCGCCTGATAAGACATCGCGAACGCTTCCTGGCCATCCGGTGAAACTGCTGGGAAGACAACGTTGGAGAAACGTTAACATTTTATTTGGACTGCATAATCTGCAGATTCTGACAGAAATGTGCAACTATCATTTGAAGCACCGCTCCTCTAAAACAGCAATAAGGATAATTATTAGGTTATTTACATTATTATGTAAATAACAAAATAAGTTAAAGCAAAAATTGGGAAACGTAAAGTCCGAAGTCTTTATTAAGGGCCATCAGTCAAACAATATTGTTTGCTCTGGGTCTAAACAGAGCGCGTTGTATGTGACGTCTTCTTTTGCGCATGCGGGCCGCTTTGAGCGTTCACACTAGAGCGCCTTTGCCGTCACATTTTATTTGTAGTGTGAACAAGCAGACAAAAAAATCGGATTTGATCAAAAAATCGGAATTGAGCATTAAGACCTGCAGAGTGAACGTAGCCTTTGACAGAGAAGACTAAAGGTGAGACATGACCATTACTGAATATTAAAAATAATAAATGACAGATTTAGTGATATTTTCATAAACTATTCATTTACCACATCAATAAACAGCATGGCAGGGCAAAATATTTTTTCTAACATGGCAACCTTTAAAAAGTGACATAACATGACTTTGGTTGTAAGATTCAGATAATGATTTATTAAAAGCCAAACAGTTTAAATGAGAATAAGAAAGAAAAATATATTTTCTGCCCCCCTTTCCCTATTAATGCCCTACCTGGCCCCCCTGGCAAAACTTTGTTTGACCCGCCCCTGCACAGTTACCAGCTGCCAGCTACTTAGAAAAGGATCTTTGTGTTATTTGTCTCTCAGAAACAGTTCATAACTTCCCTTCAACTCATTCGTGTCACCTAAAAGGTAAACCTGTTTCTCCGTCACCTGTTCAGCTCTGATGATTCAGTAAGGACATCTCCTGGATTCATCTTCATGTTTCCCTCTCTCCAGATATCCAAACAAGAGAGTGATATTATACCCCTCTTGTCAAACTGACAGGTCATGAATTATTCATGAGCTCCGGAAGTACCGGAGCTCCGGAAGTAGGAAGTAATTAAGGAAGTAATAAAAATATGATATTCATAAAAATATGATATTCATAAAAATATGATATTCCTAAAAATATAATTGATTATTTAGAAAGTTTCTTATATATCAAAATAGCATTCTTTTATTTCTTTAAGCAATTTAAAAAAAATTAATTTTTTTATGCTCAAAAAACGCCATCTGGTGGCGGGTCAGTGTGTGTGTGCGCGCGCCCGCGCGCGCCCGAGGCTGTGTGTCTGGGCGCGCGGGGGCGCGCCCGTGTCTCCGGACCGTGCTCTCTCGGGCTCCGTGCTCATGTGTTTAAAAATGTATTAAACCATATTAAAATTGTTTAGTTAAACTTGTGCTTTTGTAACGTTCAGTATGGCCACAAACACATGCTGCATGCCTTGGGGGAAAACTTTAATTCGATTTATATGCATTTTAAAAAAAATTATTATTATATTATTATATTCTCATACAGTGAGAGTGTTACATTGTGACAGTTTCCATAAAAGTCTGCAAATTCTCTGAACAGGTAGCCATGAAGCAGCCTTTTTTTTTTAAGATTAATTACACTTAATATTATTTGTATGGCCATATCACAACAACAGCATAGCCTTAAACCAGGTTTGGAGTAAAGAGAACTGGACATATAGTTTCTTTTTTGGGTTACTTTGAAGTGAAGAAAGTTAACTTGTTTAGAACTGTGATCAAGGATAACACGTAAAATATTGAACGTTTCAATATAAAAACTGTACAAACTCCAGAAAAGTGGCAACTGAGGTGGCAAAATTGCAGGCAATTTTTACTTAAGTAGAAGTACAGCTGCTAGTGTCAAAAACACTCGAGTAAAAGTTTGATAAAGTATCGGGTCAGAAATGTGCTCAAATTGAGGAAGTCAAAGTAGTAACCTAACTGAACCTTGTGCTATAATAAAAAATAAAATAATATTAGTAGATAGGACTACAAACTTAGTCTGGTGGTAAAAAGCACAAAGGCCTCAGGGGGACATTTGGCAGCCAGGGTTAGAGCTCAGACACCTGGAGCCTGGGGGTTGGGGCTAACAACACTGACTGGTAAAAGAATCTAACATCCAAGTGTTACATGGTGTTGCAGGTGACAAAAAGCCATAAACCACTGTTTAGAGGTTGTTGTGGAAGTTTTCCATTTAATAAAGCCTGCAGACAAGCGATGAGCGGTAGCTAACATTCTTTAATCAAGACAAAGAACAGAAATCGAGCTTGGTGAGGGACTGCCATTGCTGGGGCAGAGGGTGAGCAGAGTCTCTCACTGAGCATGGCTCTCAGTTAAATACCTCCTACAGGAAAGAAGGCAGTACACAGCTGTTTTCACACCTTTTGTCTTTCCCCCAACTTCCTTACCAGACCCCACTGTCTGTCAAACTGTTTAAATGGGGTGTGAGGCAGACATGCTAAAACAGTGACCTAAAAGCATTACCAATAAACAATGTGATCAATACATAAATGAAAGAAATGCAGCTGATAAAAAAGCCATAAACTACTTCCATTTGTTTAGTGGTGATTGCCAGTTTAGTTGGGTTTTTTGAGACAGAGAGTGAGAGATCCTGTCCTACATTACTTTAAAAAAAGAAGATATTTTCAGAGCTGTTGATATATGAAGCTCTGAGCATTGAGTGTTGCATTGTGAGAGTTTCAGTAAAAAGCCTGCAAATTATTGCATTTATACTGGAGAGCAAAGAAAAATTAAATTCTACTTGTACTATGGAAAATCAGTTTCATAAAAGCTACATAAACAGAGCTGAAGAAGACTGCGTTTGTAAAACTAGCGGTAACGTCTGAGAATTATAAGTTATAAGACTGTTTCTGCTATCGATACAATTTGTGTTGTTAATCCTGAATGATTCACGGTGACAGCATCATGAGAAGAAGGTCATTTTACTCCACACACACACATTTGGAAAATCACATAGTTTGACCATAAAAATTCCCAGAATAATTAGTATTTGAGATTGCTGAAGCAACATCACTAAAGAAAAATATCCTTGCATGTCACTTTCGTTTAAAAATATAAAAAATGTGAAGTTTTTTTTTATGTAAAACATAAAAACAACAAAACTTAAGACCTTAAGAATCTCCTTATGAATTTTGTGAATATCTAGATCATTGGTGTTTGGATTTGAGGGTCAACAGGGCGAACACTGAGGCTGGGTATTAGAAATACAACATGGCAACATGAGACATGTTAACTCTGAGAACACTAACATCTAGTTTAACACGTGAGAGGTAAAAGCATAACAGAAGCTAAAAAGGACTTGCTTGTCTCTAGATTAGTTAAAATAAATTGAAAATAAACTGATTTGAACAGGTTTGATGCATTATACAAAAAAAGGTTCATGATATAGTTCACATGATCTAAGCAAGAGTGACTCGGAATCTCAAATGTTAAAGTACACTTACTGATTGTACTTTTACTACATGAGCTAATGTAGATGCTCTAAAAGCACGCTGGCTGAAAAAGAACCACACGTTTGGAGAAACTGTGCTGTAACTTCTCATGCTATGAAGTTTTCTGACAAAAGTGAATTGAAAACTTATGCTGTACAGCTTACTAAGGGGTCCTTTGCTGGGCCATGTGCAATTACACAAAAGAACAAGTTAAATTTCACCATAACACTGCTGCCCTCAGATCCAGATGCAGTCTTCTGTACTTGTTTCATTGGAACAGTAAAGTACCATAACAAAGAAATGAGTACACCTTTGTAGATATCACTGATATAGAGTTTTTCATGTTTTACATACAGACTTTCTCATTTAAACCATGGTGACTTAAAAGTTTAGCAGCAAGACACTTGTTTCCTTTGTTCCATCAAACATTTCTTTCAGCCATCTGTGTTTATCAGAGCGATATGTGACTAATTTTTTATTGAATTACCAGAAAGTACACAAATACAAGAATAAATATTTTATTTATTTATCAAAGATACATAATTACACATTGATACAATGAACAAGGTGTCTATAAAAATTACACATGGTGTAAGAAAAACATTATAACATACAAATAAGTGTTTTAAGATAATCTGACATACTTTAAAAGCATAAGAATAAAAGTTTTTTTTTTTTAAAAATCATGTTCTTTGATGATCACATTACATGTATCACATTTCTTAAAGCATAACGTAGGGTGTTCACAAAAACAGTTTTATGATTACTTTTTCCACAGTGCTTGTATGCCTCTTGCAAAACTATGTACTTATCACCATATGACATAATAACTCACGATTATGCAAGACCAGCCATGAAATGTCCGTCACACAGCCTCGGGCGCGCGCGGGCGCGCGCACACACACACTGACCCGCCACCAGATGGCGTTTTTTGAGCATAAAAAAATTAATTTTTTTAAAATTGCTTAAAGAAATAAAAGAATGCTATTTTGATATATAAGAAACTTTCTAAATAATCAATTATATTTTTAGGAATATATTTTTAGGAATATCATATTTTTAGGAATATCATATTTTTATTACTTCCTTAATTACTTCCTACTCCGGAAGTAATTACTTCCGGAGCTCATGAATAATTCATGACCTGTCAGTTTGACAAGAGGGGTATAATATCACTCTCTCAAACAATATCATGACCAGCAGCTTTTAAGGCTTTGGCTCCAGCAAACATCAGCTGATACTAGAAATTAATATTAAATACATTCTAACAACAGCTTATCAAGCTTAAATGTGCTGCTGTTGTTTATCCGCTGGTTTCCTCTTTCTGGGCAAAGTGGGCAATAAACAAATTAGAGAGAAAAGCCGATCAGCTGATCATTTATCAGTTTCATGATTGAAGTATCAACAGGAGAGGGAGGGGGGAGAGAATGAGAGAAGTAATATTAATATTTTCTCTCAATACATGATGATTCCGTTTTTACAGAACAGTTGGCAACTCTAATAACTAATTGTGAATAAAATAAAGTTCACTATCAGTAATATCATAGCACCCGTCTAGCAGTATAAAAAAATCCGTCATGCTATACGCAGTACGAGTTATTTTAACTGGGAGGAAATAAAAATGTGAAAATAAACTACAACTAAACTTGGTTTATATCTGACCCACTCAGACCAACTTCTCACCTGCCCCTCGGACCGGCCGCGCCTCATGTCTCTCCTCCTCCTGCCTCCCTTATCCCTGATCCACCTGCTGGCCTCCACCACTTGCTAATGTTACTGAAACTGTGGAAGCTCCGCCATAGAAAACAACTGAGTTCTTTTTACACATCTACCAACATCTGGCCAATCTGGCCACCACCTGTCATTGTTTACAAAAAACAAAGCAAAACGAAACGAAAAATCCCCATCTGCCCACCAGGCAAATGCCCAGTATGCCCCGTGGCCAGTCCAGCTATGCTCACTACTGCTAGTACTGCTCACTACTGAATTATACTGCTAATTGGGAATAAAATTGATGAACGCCAGAAAATAATTTGGATCATGTCTTTATGAGACGTAATATCATCACCTGAGCTCTGTAAAGCTATTTAAATATTGCTAGATTATTGTCCTCCCTTAACAAACATGCTACTTCTATCTATACAGAAACTTGGTGGCTTACTGTGTAAGTCACATTTATAAGGAAAAGATTCATAATCAGGGAAGATCATAATCGGGGTATGTCCACATTAATAAGTGACAGAGAGCGGAACTAACAGCCCTCCCGTTGTTCAATAAAAATGATTTAAATATAGCTCATCCGAGGGTTACTCACACTTTAACGATGGTATGGAAACCAAAGGATCCACAGAGAAAATGTGTTTTCTTAAATTGTGTAATCTGTAGTCTATGAGGCAATAAACCAGCTTTGTCCCGGTGTGACTGATTTCGAAATGGGTGGTTTCCAAACTCGAACATGGGTATGTGAGGAACTCTGCGCAAACCACGCCTCTCCACACCTTTGTCAGAGATGACGGTATCACGTTCCCTGGTAGCAAACGAGTATGTCACGCTTGTTACCTGTGAGTGAAACGGTGAAAAAGCTCTCACCAATAGAGTCTACGCATCGTTTGTACGTGTATTATATGAAACTGAACCAGAAAGCAATTTCCTCGTAGATCGGGTAAGTCATTTATAAAAGTATCATATTTTACCAGATGATGCGGTAAAAACAGCTTAATCTTCGCTGATGTTATTTTTTTTATTATCTTATAAGTGAATAGAAATGAGACATGGCTAAGTGTGTTGTAATGTTGCTTTATATATGATGACTTTCTAAACTATAACTTGTTATACTTTGCTGATTATATCACCACACACTCTGTCTGCAGATTGTTAATGTTTCCCAGTCAAACATCTAGAATGATTTCAAAATTAAAGGTGCTGGTTTTCCTGCTGTTTTTCACTGGTATTGGTGTGTATGTCAAAACGGGCTACCAATTGACTCATTATGCTGTGGACCAAAAGCTGTGTGCTTGCATAAAATGTTTATCAGAGGATAAGCAGTTGCTTCTGGATCGATCGAATAGAAGTGTTCAACCATTTTTGACTGCAAATTTAAACCTCTCACAGAATGAATTCAACTGGTGGAAGGTAAGTAGTCACCAGGAAAGGATGACATTTTTACACACACCCCTCCAGCTCATTTGGTCTAACAACAAAGTCTAACAAATCGTGTCTGACAGGATTTGCAGGCTGAAAGCCGTAGCTTCAGAGTTTATGAAACAACAGTGGCCAACTTGTTTCAGATCTTCCCACAGAATCCAGATGTTATACAACCCAAATATGACCACTGCAGGACTTGTGCTGTGGTGGGTAATTCTGGTAATTTAAGGAGATCGCATTATGGACCGCTGATAGATTTACATGAAGTTGTCATAAGGTACTTTCTAAGCTAAAGCAAGTTTTCTTTACCATTAAATTCAAATTCAAATTTTATTTGTCACGTACAGTCATACACAGTACGATATGCAGTGAAATGCTTAGATATGCAGTGAAATGCAGTGAAATATCCCCTCCTACACAAAAGATCCAAACTGATGTGAAATATATCCCTTTGTGCTTTTTAGAATGAACACTGGTATTACCAGAGGCTTTGAAAAAGACGTTGGAAACAAGACAACTCATCGTGTCATGTATCCAGAGAGTGCTGTGGATTTGGATGACAACACCCATTTTGTACTGTTTCCCTTTAAGATACAGGACTTTGAGTGGCTCATTAATGCCTCTACAACAGGATTTACTGGAAGGTGAGTTCTCTTTTTCAGGGCTACATGCACATGTATTTGACATTTATTTAACGAGACTCAGTGTCTCATTTACAAGAGACCTGTTTTAGACAACATAATTAAATGAAAATAATAAAATAGAAAAAATAAAATAGCAAAATCTGCCTCATTAAGATCAAGTTCCCAGTGATGAAAATCAGCACTGGGACGTCTTTTAAATCTACAAGCAAAATCAGTTAAGCGAGAGAGCTGAAAGTCTTTCTGTAATGTATTCCACGAAGACAGACTTCAAATGACGGCACCTTTAAGCTCTCTACAAACTGATTATCCTGAAATCATACTATGACTACATTTTTATGCAACATGCAGACAGATGAAGTGTCCTCATAACAACTCATCTTACTGTAGTTCATTTACGTATGCTTTTGTACTGTTCTTAGGATTGTGATTTAATATAAAGTAAAAATTAAAAAATTAAATAAAGACTCTTAATGCTTGTTGAAAAGTTATTTTATGTAAACCATTTTTAGGCAGTTGTGCAGCCACTAATTTGGGCACATGAAAATCATACATTCAATCATACAATCATTTTGTACTTTATTTTGTTTCAGATAAAATATTCTGATTTCATTTGAGCTTGCCCAGCTTTCTTCTTGGTCCCACCAATGCCACCCCATTAA